>NC_140587.1:577513423-578954688 GCF_964204655.1 Triturus cristatus | reverse complement strand
AAACTATTAGTGAGGGCCTCAGGTAACAAATCTACATGATCCATAATTCATAGTATGACTAGAAACAAAGAAAGGACGATTAAAGCAATGAACTGCCCTTTCAAGTGATTTGCTGGCCTGATGGTGTGCAGCACCATTCTATTGTTTTTGGATAACATTTCCCGGTCCTGGCACATGCTAACATTTATAGCAGAAATTCCATTTTCTAATATCAGATTCTTTTTTTTGGTATGTTTCATTTTATACTGATAAAACGATTCTTCGAGTCCACTTCAGCTATTTCTTACAAGCACTAGCAGCAGCTGCTTAGTTCTGTGCCAATATACACTCGGTGAATATGGTTGTATGTGTATCGGATTGATAGTCCAGAAGATAGTTGGAGAATCAATAAAGGGCAAACTGTATCAATAGCTAATTCTCACTGCGTAAATACTCATTATAAAACCTGCGCACACCCACTGCATATGCATTAAAACACTCGCAGAACCAGATCCGAGTCGAACTTTCTCCTGCCGTATTCCTAAAACTTGAAATGACCTGCACCCGCACTTCCAGCCCATTCATAAAGAGGTAACTACTAAGGTGACTTGAAAGAGCCGGTTATGGATGCCAGGCTTTGGACAGCAAATGACGAGGCAGGACCGGATTGGGAGACAGTTTCAAAGCTGTGTGATGAAGGCGCTGGACTTTACTTAGCAGAGATGATGTCAGGTAATGTAGAGCCGTGTGGTAGGGTCACCGCTGGAGTGGTCGAATGTGCTGTTGCAGAGGATGGGGTGTGTTGGGAGAGCTGAGTGCTAGTTACGGCAGTGACTGGTAGGGTCTGATGCCGGTCAGGATGAGGGCACCTTGGTAAGGGCGAGTGTGCTCCTATGCGCCAGAATAACTGGGCACTAAAGGTCAGCGTTAAGGTACATTGTCGGAGCATCTTGTTCCGAAACCATCTGAGACCAAAACTTCGAAGCATTCCTCCGTTTCCATGTCTCCTGTTGCAACAATGGAGATTCGACAACGAATGATCCAATTTCACCAATATATACACAGCCCCGCGCTCTGCCGCCACACACCTCCGAGCACCCCCCCAAGCCGCCACAAGCCCTCACAAGCCCCCAAGCCCCCTTACCTGCACTCTCCACGACTCCTACGACTCCTCGCCGGCAGCACTGGAACAAGTGCCTGGTTTTCGCGCCGCTCGCTTCTTAAAGCGGCGGCGCCCCCATTTGTGGCCATCAAGGGGAAGTGAAGCAGACAGTCTCCGCAGCACGCTGTGCACGTGCCAAGATGGCGTCGATTCCCGCCCTGGAGCCATTCGTCGTTGATGGTGCCCCGTCGTCCCTTGCCCCGGGCTGGAGGGATTGGACAGACCGCCTACAAATATATTTTGAGGGGGCAGGCATCTCGAGGGAAAGACGCAGAGCATTGCTACTCCACCTGGGAGGCAAAGACATCCACCGCATCTACAAGACCATCGTGGAGGCAACACCGAAGACTTACCTCACGCTGCTGAATGCTCTAAACGCCCATTTCGAACCCATGGCGAACAGAGACTATGAAAGGTTTATCTTTCGCCAAGCCAAGCAGGAGGCGGAAGAGTCCCTAGATGCGTTCCCCGGGAGACTGAAGGAGCTAGCCAGCACGTGTGGGTTCCGAGATGAGCAGGAGGAGATCCGAGGGCAGATCATACAAGGGTGTTACTCGTCAAAGCTCCGAGTCACGGTCCTCCAGGAAGACGGCAAGCCCCTGGCGGACATCCTCACTCTAGGACGGTCAAAGGAGCTATCGCAGGCGAGTGCCTTGCACATGGAAGCAGCCCTGCATCGCCCCGTGAAGACCGAACAAGTACAGGTGGCGGAAACGGTGAACATGGTACGGCCCAAGGTGAGACCCGCCGGAGGGAAAAGACAACCGGACACGAAAAAGAAAGAATGCGGGTATTGCGGAGGCCAGCCCCACCGCATGCAAGACTGTCCGGCAAGAGGGAAAAAATGCAGCGCATGCGGATGGATGAACCACTTCGCAGCGGTGTGCAGGTCCACCAGAGTCAAGAAAGAAGCTGCACATGCGGTGCGAGAGGAGGCAGATAGCGAAGACATGGACGATGACACCGAGGAGTACCCAGTCCACTATGTGTTCGCGATTAACCAGCCACAAAGGAAGAAGCGCAGACTTCCAAAATGTCGCATCTTGATCCACCAACAGGAAGTAAAAGCGACCATTGATACAGGGGCGTCCATTGAGTTGATGGCCGCCAACGTCTATCACCAGCTACGCACCAAACCCCCGCTGCGAGAAGCAAAGGTCCGAGTATTTGCATACGGCCAGAAGACGCCCATCCCTCTCATCGGGTGTTTCAAGACGGAACTGCAACACGGGGAGACGAAAATAGGCACCACCATCTATGTCACGGAAGAAGGCAGCGGGATGCTGCTGAGCGGGCAATTGGCCGAAGAGCTGAGACTGATATCGTTTGCCATAGCGGTCCTCGAGGAGGAGCTGGATACCATCATGGAAGAGTTCGGAGAAGTTTTCAAAGGGATCGGGTGCCTGAAAGGGAAGAAAGTGTCCTTACACATTGATCCATCTGTCCATCCGGTGGCGTTGAGGCACAGGCGGATTGCGTTCCATCTGAGGCAAAAAGCCGAAGAGGAGCTGGAGGCATTGGAAAAACAAGGCATCATAGAGAAGGTCAGCGGGCCAACCCCATGGGTATCCCCGATCGTCATTGCCAGGAAGCCAAAACAGCCCGGACAAGTCCGCATCTGTGTGGATATGCGCCTCCCCAACGCTGCCGTAAAAAGGGAACGACACCTGACGCCCACCATTGATGACATCTTAGGGGAGTTGAATGGGGCCAGGTGGTTCTCGAAAATGTACCTCCGATCAGGCTACCACCAGCTGCCACTCCATCCGGACTCGAGGTACATAACCACCTTCTCCACACATGTGGGCCTCAGACGGTATCGGCGTCTAAACTTCGGCATCTCGAGTGCCGCCGAGGTATTCCAAAATACCATTAGAGAAGTCCTCAGCGGGCTCCCTGGAGTGCTAAATGTAAGCGATGATCTGCTGATCTATGCGTCAACCATAGAGGAACACCACCAGAGGTTGAGGGGAGTCCTCAAAAGGATCCAGGAGTCAGGCCTGACCCTGCACCGGGAGAAATGCCAATTCTTGCAAAACAAGATTAGTTTCTTCAGGTACACCTTCTCGGATCAAGGAGTGGCCCCAGACCCAGACAAGGTGAAGGACGTTCAGGAAGCCCCAGCCCCAACAAACATCTCAGAAGCCAGGAGTTTCCTGGGCATGGTAAACTTCTGCGGACGCTGCATCCCTGACCTCTCCAACCTCACCAAACCTCTCAGGGAATTGACAAAATCATCGACCACATGGCAATGGGGCCCCGAACAAGAGCAAGCTTTTCAAGCAACGAAAGCGGCCCTTTCGGCAGACACCACCTTATCGTACTTCGACCCTGCGAAGCCCACCAACGTGGCGGTGGACGCAAGCCCCTATGGTCTGGGAGCGGTGTTGGCTCAACTTCAGAGCAATGGAGAGTGGGCCCCCATCGCCTACGCGAGCCGGTCCCTGACCGAGACAGAACAGCGCTACTCGCAAATTGAGCGAGAGGCCATTGCCATCCACTGGGCCTGTAGACATTTTCACGTATACGTGTATGGCCACCACTTCACGGTGGCGACTGATCACAAGCCCCTCATACCTCTCTTCCAAGGGTCAGCATCGAAACCACCACCCCGAATCGAAAAATGGATACTCCAATTACAAGGGTACGACTACCGGGTGGAGTACAAACCGGGGGTCACGAACCCGGCGGACTACCTGTCGAGGCTCCCGCGGAAAGCCACCAAGGAAGAAAAGGAAGAGGCGGAGGACAGAGGAATATGTCCGGTTTGTGACGGAGCGGTCACGACCCCTTCCGATGAGCCTAGCTGCAATCGTCGAAGCGTCGAGAGGAGACGAATGTTTGCAAGCAGCGGCGCAGGCCGTCAAGTCAGGGGATTGGAAGGCAATCCAAGAATCGCTAAGTCGGAGGACACCCCAAGCCAAACTGATACTGGAATCCATCCTGAGAATAAAGGGAGAATTGTCTATCGACGGCCAAGGATGTCTTCTACGAGGCCCCAGACTGGTCATGCCGGCCAGCCTCGCCCAGCAGGCAGTAGACCTAGCCCACAAAGGGCACCAAGGAATGGTGAAAACTAAGGGCAGGCTCAGAGCCAAGGTATGGTTCCCTGGCATGGACGCTATGGTAGAACAGACTGTGAGAACCTGCAATTGGTGCCAAGCGGCAGGACAGCCGGACCGCCCTCACCCAGTGGTAACCGAAGCAAACCCCCAGAGACCGTGGGAGTGCATGAGTGCCGACTTCGGACACCTCCCAGATGGACGCTATGCACTAGTCATCATCGATGATTTCACCATATATCCAGAGATCGAAATAGTGGGGAGCCAGACAGCCACCGAGGTGATAGCGAAGTTCGAGAAAACCATCGCCACTCATGGCATATTTGAAGTGGTCAAGACTGACAACGGACCCCCCTTCCAAGGGCAGGAGTTTGCAGAGTATCTCCGGATTTGGGGGATCCATCATCGCAAGGTGACACCACGCTGGCCCCAAGCCAACGGAGAGGTGGAGAGATTTATGCGGACCCTCAATAAGACCATACGTATAGCCATGGCGGACGGATCTCCATTGGAAAGGGCGATCTACAGTTTCCTGAGGGAATACCGGATGACCCCCCATGTCACAACAGAGGCAGCGCCGGGAACGGCCACCATGGCAAGGATAGTGAGTGACACGCTTCCCCACCACCCGACCTGGGTTCCGGTACAGGCCAGTAACGAGAAGACTCTGGCCAATCGGACTCGCTCAAATGATCAAGCCAGCAGACGGAGAGGAGCCAAGGAGTCAACGATCCAACGGCAAGATCAGGTGTATGTCAAGGACCGATACCCGGGAAGCAAATTCAGACTCCCTTTTGAACCACGACCATGGACCGTCACCCGCCGGACAGGCACGATGGTGACCGCCCAGAGAGGAGCAGAAACTGTTACCCGAGACGTGTCCTTCTTCAAGAAAGTCCATCCTGGGACGCCCTCACGTCCCGGGCTCGAGCCAGAGGGCCAAAGTCCCAGCCAACTGAGCGGAGACCAGGAGGGGGAGGAAGGTCCGGATGAAGATGGTGATCCCAGAGATTGTGACTCCCAGTCCCTGCCAGCCACTCCTGGGGGTAACCTGCCCAGCTGCTCCCCGTCCCGGGAGGAGCACAACACCCCAAAGAGCAGGACCCCCGAGGTGGCCCCCTCCAGAGGTGGCCAATTCCGCTATGGCCTGCGGAAGAATCCCGCACAATCGTCCCAGCTGGCTGACTATCTGGTGTAACCCGCAAGGACTGGCTGACTGGTAACAGATCCATCGTTCATTTGCATTTTGTGTTACGTAGTTATTGTTTTGATAAAGTTTGGAAGGAGTGTAATGTCCGGCGCGCGACGAGGCATTCTAGCCTTCCGCCCTGCCGGGGTGCGCTAGCGCTGACGCGTGACGTCAGATGCTGGTGATTATAAATAAAGAGGCGTGGCCTCGGCGAAGCAGTCGGGAGCCGCGTGTGAAGTCTAAACGACCGGCTCCTGTGGTTCTTTAGCGCGAGCGCGCTAGTATGTAAATTAGCAATAAAACAAACGCTACAGACACCTCCCACAGTTTGCTGCATGAGGGATAGTGCTCAGCGAGGCAACACATGGTTGTATCCAATGCCAGGACCTAGGACACGGTGGAGGCAGACCTGAGGAGCAGCGCACCGAGGGTGGGCACCTGGCCAGCTCCGAGTAAAGAGTGAGCAAAGCAACAAAGTGGCGCGAGGGCAATGTAGGAGTCACGGTGAGTGGCGTGAGAACGAGGCCCCGGGGGACCCTACTGGAATCGGACCCCAAGCACACTCAGAGACCCAAGGGATTAGGGGGAGACATAGGAGCGGCTCCCTGGCCTACTCTCTGCTAGGTCCCTAGCGTGTGGGATAAGCATACTACACGTGGCCCGGCAGGGGACTAGGCCTAAAGTCTCATTCCCACCTTCCTCCATCCTGGGCGGCAGGGCCGGGCTCTGACTCTACCCAGCAGACAGGCCGGCTGGGCGGGACACAAGGAGCGCAGACAAGGGATTAGTCACACGCGCCCACTACTGAACTAAGACCTGCGTCGTAACCAGCGGTGCATTCTCCCAAGGCGGTGTGAGGGATCCTGGAGTGCAGCCGTAGTGGAACCTACACCCACTCAGCGAAACGGGCATTGTGACTGCTGCGACTAGGTCCAACCCTAACAGACCAGAGGTAACAGCCTGAGGGTGATGGAGACTGGTGGGGTGAGACCCAAAGGGGGTCGCAGAGCTCTTGAGGCCGGTGCCCGGGGGTGGCACCTCTATGCACTTCCGAGCAAAGGACTGATGTGATCGGGGCTTGGCTCCTCGAGACCAAGACCCAGTGTACGTCTGGCAGAACATTGGTCCAATATCTGAAGTAACACCGGGTAGAGGGTCCGCAGGCCTGCACCACACAAGATCACGCCAATGACCACACCACGGTCAAAGAAGGACGCATCGATTAAGGACTTGCTCCAGAAACCGAGTGCGAAGAAAGCAGGAGGGCCCGGACCCGAACCACAGGTGACCCAACCAAGCGAGAGAGATGGATACGGAAACCGGGCGAGCAGAGGACCCGATCACGAGGGTCTTTATGGAGAAGCTGTTTAGCTCGATCAGGGACGACTTCGTGATTCTGCGGCAAGATGTGGCCTCCAATATCAACCAAATGCGAACGGAGCTCCAGGAAGTGGGAGACAGGGTGGACTCCCTGGAACGCAACGGGGACCGCAGAGAGGAAGAAATCACTGAACAAGCCCGGAAACTTGTAGATCTGCGCAAACAGAATGAGGAGCTCTATCTCAAGCTGGAAGATTTGGAAAACCGCTCGAGGTGCTCCAATATCTGCCTCAAAGGTGTGCCACAAGCGGACAGAGGCAAATTGGAGGACTGGGTACTCCGCTTCTTTAGACACATAGCACCAGATTTGCGGGATAAGGAGATCACACTGGACCGCACCCACCGTGCCGGGAGGCCCACCTCCGGTCCCGGTGAGCCTCAGGACATTCTTACATGACTACACTCCTACTGTCAGAAGGAGATCATCATAGCTTCCACTCGGGACCGAGCGACGGTGGAGTTTGAGGGGCAACAGTTGGGGGTTTTCCAGGACCTGTCGCCAATTACCCTTCAAAGAGCTAAGACCGGTTACAGTTTTCCTCCGAGAGCAGGGAGTGTGTTACAGATGGGGGCATCCGTTTCGACTGTCTTTTATGTGGAAGAAGGAGATGCTAGGGGTGCAGAGCCTAAAGGAAGTGAGGGAAGTCCTTGGGAGTGCCTTGGTGGAGGCAGGCGGCTCGGAGTTGACTGAGGGACGCCCATCCTCTGGGAAGCCACCTAAATCGACCCGGAGAAGAGCCCTCAGGAGAGGTAACAACAAGAAGCCGTCAGAGGAGGAGCGCCAGAAAGAAAGGGAAGCCCTTCTGCGTCAGATCCAGGACCAGGAGGGTACTTGCGATCCAGCCTGTGAGTGACCTCAGCAGTTGCAGACCTGAGGCCCTGAGGTGGAGAAGAAGGTCCAAGTTCAGGAGTCAGAGTTTTCGGCCTTGGTGGGGGAGCCTCTCCTCCGGAGAGGTGATGACCGTCCGTTGGACACATGGACCCTTGCACGATAGTTCAAACTATCACTGTTGGAGGGCGCTATGGAGGTCCATTTGTTTTCTCTCACTCTATCCTGCTTTTCTCTCTTCTCTTCTCTTCTCTACCCACACAAGATCTAAAGCCCTCACACAGACAGGTAGGAGAACCCCTCGATATCGGAACCCACGGGTGACAAGCAGGGGCGAGGAAGGTTGGGCGTCGCTCTTGCGGGGGGCGGGGGTGACATGGAAGTCAGCACCGTGTTCCCTGGCTGTAATCTCCCTGGAGGGTAACACAGGGAATCCGGCCGAGCGACGGCGACCCACACAATGCCACACACAAGGGGCTCACTATAGATTAGATTAGGGTGGGAGGAGGGGACCAGGAGACTATGCACAGTTAGACTTGCTTGCCAGCATCCAGCTGTTGCCAAAGCTTACACTCAAGACATGTACCTATGACAGGACTTAAAGTGCTTGTTATGAGCTTCAATGTTCAGGGCCTTAACTCACCTGTTAAGAGAGAAGCGCATCTTGCTTTGTTGAGAGATGCCAAATGTGATATCTGCCTCTTACAAAAGACCCATCTCCTGCGGGCCGACTGGAAACGGCTCCAATCAAAATGGTTCGACAGACAATATTTTTCATCGGGAGTGGGGAAGAAGGCTGGGGTGGCAATCCTCCTATCCATGTACTTCCAAGGGACGGTGTTGGGGGTACACGCGGATGTAGCGGGTAGACTATTGGCACTCAGGGTATCGATGGGGGCATGCACACACACAATAGCCTCTGTTTATAGTCCCAACGAGCAGCAGGAAACCTTTCTCCGGGACAAGATACACACAATCCTGGAATCCCCACGAGGATTTGGTAATAGGGGGGGATTTCAATTTGGTTCCGGATACCCACCTGAACAGTTCAGCGCTTCGGGTGGGGCACTCTGGTTCCATCTCTGACACACTGCTACAGAGGTTAGGAGAGGTTGGGCTCAGGGATGCCTGGCGACACTGCTATCCGACAGCTCAGAAATACACCTTCTGTTCGGCAGTGCACCAAACGTACGCCCGTATAGATCTATTTTGGACCTCACCCAGGGTCACAGTGGCTACAACAGATGTATCTATCGGGGCGGCGGCGTTCTCAGATCACTCCCCGATTGTTTTAATGCTACTCCTTCCTGAGGGTGCCCCCGGCAAGGGTTGTGGAGATTAAATCAGAAGTTGCTCACATACAACGCCAATACTGCCATAATAAGGGACGCTATCAAAGCATACTTGGAGGTGAAGGATGTGGCACCTTCGGTATTGGCACGGTTTGGGATGCCCTGAAGGTGGTCCTGAGAGGCCGCTGTATAGCTATCGCGGCGGGCCTGAACAAAGACCACATGACAAACAGGAGGAATTAGAAGACCAAATTAAAGAGCTGGAGGGAGTCCAATGAGGCGGTTCAAACGCAGCGGTTACTCACTAAGGCGAGGAAACAATTGAAGACCCTCGATCTTGACCGCGCTGAATATGCTCTGCTACGCACTAGGCAGCGCTATTATGAGGGGGGGAACAAAGCTAGAAAGCTCCTGGCACACACACTCCGAGCTGAGACGGCTGCACGACGGATCGCAGAGATTAGGAACAACCAAGGAGAGATCCTGAGGTCGGATATGAACATTGCAGCTGAGTTTGAGGCCTTCTACACTGCCCTCGACCCTGCGACAGCCGAGGAATACACACACGCTGCTCTGGTGACCCCTCTCCCGCCATCAGAGGCGGCCCATTTGGAAGCGGATATCAGACCCAAGGAGGTCCTACGAGCCATTCAAGGACTCTCCCCTGGGAAAGCCCCGGGCAAGGATGGCTTCACGGCCGACTTCTATAAAATCTTTGCTTCAGATCTTACCTCCTTCCTGACATGACTGTTTAATACGTTTAGCGCGACTGGGAGACTGGCCCCATCGATGTCCATGTCCGAGGTGGTAGTTATCCCCAAGCCAGGGAAGGACCCCTAAGAATGTGCATCGTACCTCCCTATTTCTCTGCTCAATGTCGATCTAAAGATTTTTACAAACATTTTAGCGGCGAGACTCGCTCTCCACATGTAGGGCCTGGTTGATCTGGATCAGTTGGGCTTTATCCCGGAACGTAATTGCAGTGACGGGACCCGGCGCTTATGTCACCTCTTGGATAAGACGCAGCGCACCCAGACCCCGGCGGTACTCCTGTCGGTGGACGCCGAGAAGGCATTTGACCGGGTCCACTGGCCCTACCTGCGCCAAGTGCTATGCCAATTTGGTATAGGGGAGCGATTCATGAAGTGGGTGAATTGTATATACCATAGCCCACAGGCACGCATCAGAGTGAACGGGGTTGCCTCTCGTCCCTTTCAGATCGAGCGGGCATAAGGCAGGGGTGCCCACTCTCACCTCTCCTATTCGCGCTCTATATGGAGCCTTTTGCCGAACACGTTCGACAGCTCCCCACTGTCACCCGGCTCCGGATGGGAGATAGAGAACACAAGATTTCGCTCTATGGCGTGGTGCTCTTTTAGACTCGTCCGTTACTCTCTCTCTCCCCCCCTGCTAGCAGAGATAGATGCATTGAGTGCGGTGTCGGGTTTTAAAATCAACCTGCGAACGACACAGGCCCTTAGCCTAACATTGCCCACCATAGATCAACAACAAATAGCGGCACAGTTCCCGTTCTCATGGGCCTCTAGTGATATCACCTATCTGGGGATCTGGGTCTTCCCAACACTTGATAAGATTGCCCAGGTGAATTACTCGGAGATCTTGGCCAAGGAGCTGCACAGCCGGAAGAAACACGTCCTCTCATGGCCGGGCAAAGTTGCTGCAATCAAGATGACGATTTTGCCCCATCTTTATACATAATGCAGATGCTCCCACTGTATCTGCCGCCTAAAATACTGGCCCAGCTACAGCAGCTAGTTGATGGCTTTATACGGGGTGGGAAGAAGGCATGTATAGCTCGCCACCTAACTTATCTGAGTCAAGAAGATGGGGGACTCGGGGTCCCGCATTTGGGGTGTTATTACGAAGCAGCGCAATTCCACTACATGTTAGAATGGTACCAACTGGAATCTGAAAAACATTGAGTTTTCATAGACCGAGGGGTAGCTGGTATCCACATCTGGAAGGTACCCTGGCTTCCCTAATGACATCGTCCGCAAGGTGTGCACATCTCCCCGGTTTTGATCCACCATTAAGGTATGGGACAGGGTACAAGAGAGATGTGGGCTCTTGACTGACGTGTCTCCCTTGACCCCACTTTATAGGGAACCTGGACTTCCCTCCTGCTCATATAGGGAACGTGTATTTGAAATGTCAGGAAGCTAACTGTAAGCGCATAGGTGATCTTTTTGACACGCAGGGAATTATGGATTTCCCCCCAACTAGTGAAGGGCTATGGGATCCCAAAGGGGGCGTACTGGCAGTACCTGGCGCTACGCCACTGGGTCACTCAACCACAGGTGCGCATACACGCAGGTCGTCTTATCACCAAATTTGAGCTTTGGTTCATTACCCGCACCTCAAACAAACGTCTCTTATCAGATATCTATAACTTTCTAAACAAAGCTAAGAACCCCTCTAAGTCTCCGGCACAGCGCAGGTGGGAATCAGAACTGGAGAAGGAATTATCCCCAAAGGAGTGGGCGGACATTATCCACAGGGCCCGGGCTTCCTCCAGTAGTACCTTGGGTAAGGAAATGCTACTGAAAATTGCGCATTATTGGTACTATACCCAGCCACGCATCGCCCGGTGGAGACCACGTAGCGATGACCGCTGCTGGCGCAGATGCGGACAGGTAGGCACGCTGACCCACATACTATGGCAATGCCCTAAGATACAAGCCTTCTGGGACACTATCCTATCTGAGGTTGACAATATATACCACACGGAGCTTCCTAGATTTCCTAGCTACATCTTGTTGGGACTTCCCAACCCTCTTACATATCCTCTTAAGTCCTGTAGGAGGAGTGTGATTACTTTGGCACTTGGGCGGCTAAACAGGTGCTATTAGCAAGGTGGGGCACGGAAAACATCCCAACAAAATTAGACTGGTTTCATAGATTAATCACACTCTGTCCAAATTTGATAAGACCTGGGGATCCTTGTGGCCTACTCGTCCTCTAAGTTTGTTGAGCTCACCTGGGCAAGGTACTTAAGGGTACTTTGGTTTCCCGCTACTCCTCCGCCAGTGAGCAACCCGCCTGGGTTAAGGAGAAGTCACCCGATGGATAGAACCCTACTTTGTCGAGCACTGGGTAATGGGTAGGTCTTTGGCTTTCTTCTCCCCTTCTATCCCTTGGTTTTACTCAATTATCACCTTTTCTCTCTCTCTTCTATTTCATTCTTTTAAAATATACATATAAGCCATGCTATTCCCCACGGGCCAGTGGTTGTAGGTGGGTGTTGTGTTTACTGATTGCTACCGAAAAAATCAATAAAATGATTTAAACCATAAAATATCAGGGTGCCACCCAAATGCGCAAGACTGCTGCTCCCTGAGTCACGCTCAACGTGACAACCTGCCAGATGTGCTGATTCTACACACAAGTGCTTCTCAGATGTTCAGTGGTGATACTCAATTGTGTCTGGGCTGCTCTGTGTTCCAGTCCCATTGTTTAAAGATGAATCTATATCAGGGCTGCCTCATAAGACTGTGATGCTACTCAAATACACCATGGCAGTTTATTGTACTAGGTGGCTGCTCCAGGTGCCAGGGCTGATAAAATGACCCCAAGGTTATAAGTCTGAGTTTTCCCTCGAATTATTTTATTTATTTATTTTATAAGTTTTATATAGCGCTAGCTAGACCCGGGGGTATCAGAGCGCTTTACATACATAGGTGCATAACATAGCATGACAGAGGGATACATACAGATAAAAGGCAAACATTATAAGTAGTCGTACATTGCATAGTAAGACATAACGGTGCATGAGGATATAAGCAACACATTATAATTTGGCATGCAGTGAAGGTCAGAGGGGGTGCTCACGAGGTTGAAAACAGTCCAATCTCCACTTTTCCATGATGGACTAATAAGCAGGGAGTCAACTAGGTTATTGGAGTCTTGGTTCGTTGACTAGGACGGTAAGGTATTTCTAGAGGAGAATGAGTTTCAGGTCCCTTTTGAAGCACGGGAAGGAGGGGTTTCATCTGAGGTCAATCGGAAGTGAGTTCCATATCCTGGGTACGTTATAATCCCCAAAAGATTTTAGTCTGATTCTTAGGGGGTAATAGTTCATTATAATTTTCTGACTGCGTGTTACATTACAACATGTCATTGAACCACTCCTTTATAGTTGGAGTTGGGCCCTTCGCCCAGCGTATCGCTATTCTGCGCTTGACCACCAGCAATCCCAGAGCAACCAAACGCCTGACATCCTAATTATGTCTTTGTTATATCCCAGCAGGGCAAGTAGAGGGTCTGGAGTGAGCGAAAGTCCGGTAACCTCATTTAAGGAATCAAAAACTTTATCCCAAAATGTTGTAATCCCAGTACAAAGCCGGGCTATGTGCAGAAACCCAGCCACCCTCTCTCTGCAACGATTACAGGCCTCCATGCCCCGCAACCCATATCGGCACAGTCTCTCAGGTGTGTAGTACACCCTGTTGAGGAATTTAAAGTGTATGAGGCGGTGCCTTCTATTTAATGAACCGCGCCTAGGCATTTCGCAGCAATAATTCCACATACCCTCATCCATAATGGTGCCTAGATCGGCCTGCCACTCTAATCTAGCCTTGAGAAAATGTGTTCTCTTTGACTCCTGAGTCAAGTTATAAATGTGGACACTGTCTTCGGAGGAGAAATGGAGCGTAATAAGAAAAATAGGGGTACCAATTCCGGGGGCTCCTGCAATTTATACCCTAGCATCTTGCGTAACGTGTTTCTAACTCTATAGAAGTGATACTGAGTTAGTGTTGCGGGATAATTGCTTTCAGACACTACCTCTTCCAATCGTCGGACCATACCATCCTGGAAGAGATCCCCTATCTTTGATATGTTAAGTTTTTTAAGTGCAAATAGTACTTCATCCCTCTTTGATAACCTTGAGCCAATGACACAAGTTCACAGGTAGCAGGGGTGAATACATGAGGGCCCCAGCTTGTCTATTTAATAAATCGTGCCAGGCATGTACCATGGAGTTAATGGAGTCTAATATACCAGGCCTCCTGTCTGGTACTTGCAGCAGTCTCTGCGGAAGGGTGCTAGGTTCAACCGCTATCCCCCTCAATTAGCAGATGTGGGAGATTCTGTGGACCATGAATCCAGTAGTGTGTATGAGAACACAGTGCTGATCTATAATATAGCTCCAAATCCGGTGCACTGAGGCCGACCATGGAGTATGGTAATGTAAGTGTATCCCATTTGATTTGTGGTTGTTTCCCAGCCCAAGCCAATTTTAACAATATAGAGGTAAAGGCATCGCCAAGATACCACTTCCCATATCACCCCAAACAGGACACACTTTCATGTCTGTTTTAAAAATGCCACAATTAAGAGCATGTTATCATTTCAGTTTCTATGTTTACGCCACAGGTATTGCCATCATATGGCAAGATCCCCTGACAATATACCAGCTGTGGCTTGCATAAAACTGTAAACTCACATGCCAGACATTGCTGTCCAGGTAAGTACCCTCAATGTGTGCTATTGGCAAGGATCCTATTAATCTGTGCCTCCTGCAACATCTCACTATGTATGTATGCATGTAGTATTTGTATAGCGTGAAACTAGCCAAAAGGCAGCGGAGCACTGAACAGGGTGAAAGGCAGCACATATTTAACAAGTGATAGGAAAGGTGGTTAAGTTCTAGAAGCAGAAGTGTACTGTTACTGCATTGTGATATGGTGTTCTTTAAAGGAATGAGTCTTAAACTCTTTCCTAAACTGGAGCAACGAGGGCGGTCCTGGTAACGTCAGGGATGTTGTTCCAGATCCTGGGTGCACAGATGGATATATATATTTTTTTAACTCTTCTTAGTCTCTTATCTAATCACAACCAGCACTCCCGCTTACCTTGCAGGCAAGCTCCCCATCTCTGGTGTTTCTTGACCCATCAGCATCACAAACACCACCAGGCTACAGACTAAGAAGTGTAAAATAGAAAAGGTAAGACAACAGGCCCTTTCCATCCATGCACCCAGGATCTGGAGCAACCTCCCCATGTCCATCAGGATCTCCTCAATACCACTCCAGTTTAGGACAGTCAAAGACTCACCTTTTTAAAGCAAACTACATCACAATGCATTAACTCCCCACAACCTAGCTACCTCTCCTATCGCTCATTGACTTTATGCTCATCTTTGACATTGTACAACCCACCCTATCCTCCTCCCCTCCTTCCAAAATCTTCTATACTCCCTCCTATTTTACACCTCCCTTTGCCTCTCCTATTATTCCATCATGCCACCCTATTTGTCAACCTCCACCTCCATTATTCATTCCTCACTTCCCTCTTCTGTATGCTCTATCTCAGCTTCTAAGGCATACAATCCCTCATGTACTGATCAAATCCCCTATGCCCTTACCATGTTCCTCCACTCAATGATCGGCAAAAGAAAAAACCCAGAAAAGTTATTCTATGTGCACAACCCATACACTGAATCTTTCTCTACAGTATTCTATCCTATCCTATCTGTCCTTCTCAACTTCTCTTTCTTCTCTTCCCACCACTAAGTGATGGTGACAGTTTATTACCCCTTTTAATCCCTCTTCTGTCAATCTCCATCAAAGTACTTCATTCCTTCAGCCAACTCCTATCCTCCATAAGCCCATAAAAGTGCTCCTTTGCCTTGTAGAGCAGCTTGAGGAACACTCTCCTTCATCATCTTCTGCTGCCAAACCAGCCAGGACGACAATCAGTTTCTACCTTTCATTCGGAACGTTTTCTTCCTGCCTCCCAATATCCTCTGCTGTGATCTCAATGAGAACAATAAGAAATCTCTCTCTCTCTCTCTCTCTCTCTCTCTCTCTCTCTCTCTCTCTCTCTCTCTCGCTTCTACTTGGAGTATCTCAGTCCCTGCCTAATATACTTTGCTGCCAACCCTGCCAGTGTGATAATCAAGTTGTCCTTTCCAATTCAATTCCAGGGAGGATATGACTGCCAATCATCCTAGTTAACACCAGATTGCTAAAGAAAGAACAGTCCTCATATCTTGAACTTAATTTCCAGTCACAGCCTGTGCCTCCTTCCCATCACTAAAACTTGGCTAGGAAACAGTGCGGCACCTACATTACATGAGGCCATCCCAAACTGGCTGACAAAAAAGACCGCAGCTGGATTAGTATTCAAACATCCCTTAACCTCCTCCAATGTCAAATAATTTGGTTTCCAAATGAAAATCCTTACTCATCTGCTGTTCACTTTCTACCTTTTCTATCTCATTCCTGCCTATTCATTGACCCCCCCCCCCCCAAACCTAACTTCGCAGACTCTCTCTTTAGTTTGATTGCAGACATTACAATCGATCAATCTAATCTATGCTTTTGGGAGAACTCAATACTCGGTTTGACAAACTCAACAAGCACTTGTCGCCAATCTTTCTTATTAACCTGAGGCCCGATATACGAATTCCTGCTCGCAAACCAAAATGAGCAAATGTCAGGACAACTGGTTTGCACAAGGGTCTTCACTTTCTGATACAACATATGTACTATTCAGACGCTACACAAAATGTATATTTGCAGTAAGTCAAAAAACCTCTTGTCTCATGTAAATTAATTAAGCAAAAGGCATTTAGCAACCCTCTGTAAATTGCAGTGAACACAGAGATGGAGTCTCGAAACGAACAGCTGACCTGTTTTTTCTGTATAGGAGCCAGTGTCCCCTAAAGAACCTGCTTTATAAAAACATCTCCAGGTAACAAAGACGTTGGGGGCATGCAGTTCCCCAGGACCACTATCTATCCATCACCACCCCCAACTGCAAAGGTGCCCACAAAAATTCCGCAAGAGGAAGTTGTTCCATTGGGACATCTTACCCTTAGCGACTCAGTTATCATTCCAACTCAGGTGTTGGTAACTGCTCAATGGTTTGTGCCCATTTTGCAAATAAGAAATACTTTTCTGACTTGCAAAATTGCTTTTATACAATGTATAAAGGTATGTAGCAGTTGCAAAGGCTGTGACTTTGTGAATCACAGAAGTTACAACTATTAAATACCTTTGTACATCCGGCAGTAGAAGCATTTGGCTTCCACCAGTTCATCTCAGTCCCAATGCAGTCTGCTGGCTACACTCTTGATGCCGTATTCTCTTCACGAGGAACAGGAAATTATTCTCCACTTGAGCCTCAACCTTCCCACATTGCCTGATATATCAACTGCCTCCAACACCAAACACACCTACCCTTGGATGAAATTTGAACTGGATTCCTTTTAGTCTGAACGTACTGATACTCTTCCCATGATTCCGTCGAGGGCAGTCCAACAACTTTATGTGTGGCTTTTCAATGCATCTGGCCTGGGAGAAGCATTGAATACATGCTGGTCACTATCTGGGAAGCCCCCAAGAAAACTGATGATTTTCATAGAGTCACCAGAATCCCTTTACTTGACCTTTCTTCCACCATCTACACAGCAGAAAACCAAATTACTTCAGAGACTAAGCAACACTGAAAAACTGTTGTACAGGTCCCGAACTGGATTACTTCTGACTTTGCCAACACAGACCAAGTTTTAAACCTACTCCCCTTTTGTGCAGCACTTTTTTTCCTCGTATAAAGGCGTCCCTCAATGTTCTTTTATTGCCCATCAACTTTTCAACAATGCATTGCTCACCCCTTATCAGTGCCTCATCACCTCATTCAAACTAAATTTTTAATAATTTTCATAAATCTACACAATATAACATCAATTAACTGAACTTGTTCAAAACACACTTGCAACAACTACGTGGATGATACACTGGAGAAATCTTTAGACCCGGGCCTTCTGCTCTTGGCCAATGCCTGGAAGACACTGATCTCTGAATGCCATAAAACTTTCTGAATCTCATCTCTCAATTAGAGACTCACCTGTGCTTCATGGTTTACTTATTATCCTTAACAGAGATTCTCACTTTGCTTCACTGTGTAACTATCTCACAGGAACCTCACACAACCTCAACCAAAGTTATGATCTTGGAAGTGATCATGGACTCTAACCGGTTGTGGCCCCTCAGTACCTTTTAAGCACGTTAAAATGAATCCAGAATGCCACCACTGCACAAGTGGTACCATTTTGTAGCCTAGATGAACCCAGTGCTCCAAGCTTTGCACTGGCTGATGAGCGCAAGATATATCACTTTCAAGGCACTCTTCATCATTAACCAGGCACATGCATGTTGCAGGACAGATCTTCCTTCAACTCAAATTCATGCTCCACTGCCATAGGCCGAGTATCAGGTCCAGAATGACCTAGCTGTTGATCATATCCTTCTTCAGAAAATCCATCACTGGAGGAAGTTCCTTTTCAAACTGAACAGCAACTCAGGTGACAGCCAAACATGCACTTCGGTGCTCTTGGAAGGTGCTACAACAAATCCCAGCATGAACACTTAGTTTCAGCTCCTATGCGGTGTAAGGCGGCACTCCCTCAGAGGGAGCTAGGGTCACACCCTAGCTTGTGCATTAGGTAGTGTTTCTAGTAGTCCTGAAGCACTAAATAGATCTCCTTAAGAACCGTTCACCTTCTGGCCCGCAACTATGGTTCCTACTTTAGGAAGCTGGGTGTCTGTAACCCCCCACTTTTTGCCAGATTTCTGATGCACTTTGACTTGATGTGCCCTGGGTCCCTACCAGTCAGGTTCCCAGGGCCTGTGTTTTTTCCCAAAACTGTACCTTTGTACCCCCAATTGGCACCTCTCTGGCCACATGCAAGTCCCTTGTAAAAGGTACCATGGGTACCAAGGGCACTGTGACCAGGGTAGGCCTCAAAGGGCTGCAACACATATTGTGACACCCTTAGAGGTCCTGTACCTTAACACACATACCCTGCCATTGCAGGCTGCGTGTTTTGGTGCAGAGTAAAGTGAAGAGTCGACATGGCACACATAACTTTGTGCCACATCTGCAAAACACTGCCTATGACATAGGTAAGACACCCCTCTAGCTGGGTGCACTATACCACTGTACCGCTGGTGAGGGTACAGTTGCACGAGCACCCTACCCCTACAGATTTATTACACAATGCACTCAGAGGGCATCTTAGAGATGCCTCCTGAAAAACGACCAACCAGCCCCTGGTGGGTACCCTGACTGGAACACAACAGCCTGCCACCACAAGACATGTTTCTGGACCCTGGGGGTGGAAGCCTTTGCTCCCTGAGCCCAGAAACAAAGCCTTTCCTGGGTGGAGGTGGTCACACCTCCCCCAGACCAGAAAGAGCCATCTGTGGGAGGGGAGCGTCAAAGGCCTTGCTGCCTTTTTAATGTGACCCCCAGCCTCTCCTGCTATGTCTCCCCTTTTCGGCGGAAAGACAGGCAGGAAAAATTAGCACAGCCCAGAAGGTGTGCCCACCTCTGCCAATCCCACCCCTAAGGTGGGGGAGGTGAGGTGAAGCCCACTCTTCAGGGCCCGCCATCTTACAGATGGCAGGCATTCTCCAATCAGGATTAGGGGTTGTGCCCACTCTCTCTATTGTCTACTGACCTCGAGACCCCTAAAATGCCCCCTAAATACAGTATTTAGGGGGCAGCCCTGAACCAAGAAGGGAGATTCACACAACCTATGAAGAAAGACGAAAAAAGACCCCCGCAGAGGAGACTGCAGAGAACAACTGACTTGGTCCAGCCCTACAAGCCTATCTGCAGTTTACCGAGATCCTGCGCCAAAAGTCGCCTTCTCCTGCAACCAGCAACCTCCAGAACCCCTAGGAGGACTGACTGCCTTCAACAAAGAACGGATCTCCTGTGAACAGCAGCTCTGTTCAAAAGAAACTCCCAAGACAGACTCTGAGCCTGCTGAGGACAAAGAAACCCGACGCCTGGAACTACCACTGCACCCAATGCCTACGGCCAGAGTCCTAGTGGCCCACTGGTCCAAGCGAGGTCCCCCAGCGGCCCAGAGTTCGAGTCCACCGTGGGTTGACCCCCCCAGGACTCCCCGACGTCACCTACAGTCTCTGCACGGAGACCCCCCCAACCGCAAGTGGCCTGATAAGGTGAAATCCAACCTAAAATACACCCCTGCATCCAGCCGCCTTGCGCCCTTGAGAAGAGAACCCGGGGTGCACCTACGTCCCCGAATCCTCCAACTTACATGCCACGCTGTTAGTTCCTCCCGGAAGTCTTCCTGGACCAAGCCTGCAGCCAAAATCCAAAACCGGCAACTCCCATTGAAAACAACAGGGTACCCAATGCCAAAACAGCACCCTGCACCCGGCCGTCCCTGTGCCACTGTGGGTGTACCTTGTTTGCTAAATTGGATCCCCCTTTGCCCTGAGCTTAAGTCCGGGAGTTTTGCTCCCACAACCTTGTGGCCTGCTGGTGAGAAGCAACCAACCGGAGGCCCCCTACCCCCATTTGATAACATTGGGCTTCAGCACTCTGAGGGTGTTCTGAGAGTGGGTCCTCGACCCTGGGTGAACCCTTGTTCTAACCCCAGAATACCAACTCCCACAAACAAGTACTTACCTGTAAATCGATAACTTAATTTCCTCCCATAGGATTGCATTGACTGCTTTTCTTTGAAAATTCTTTTAAATGTGGAGTTGGTTTGTATGAAAACGAGAAAAACTGCAAATGTACCAAAAGTAAAATACTTACCTTTTGTCTAGGAAATGTCTCAGTGTGATATCACATCACACTGATTAGCAAAAGTAACTTAAAAAGTAATACAAGAAGTAACGAGTATTGTAACCTACAAAGTAACTGAAAAGTAATCTCGAACTGTTGACTTACCAACTGCATTTGAACCTGCATTCAACTGTAACTAATTGTATATATATTGCAAAGTATTATTGCTCTTACTTGCACCAGTCCTGGCTTAGTTCTAGAAATAAAACTAAATAATATTTGTATACAAACAAATTGGTCTGGGTTTAGCCTTTGAGTGTGTGACATCATTTCCTGCCTGAGTTTGTACATTAACCCCTTCGGTGCTCATGACGGAACGGTTCCGTCATGAGCCACGGTTGAGCTGTGCTCATGACGGAACCGTTCCGTCATGACCACGCCCGCGCAAGATTCCGTCAGCACAGCGGCGGAATCTGCGCAGCATGGAAGGGGTTAAATGCTTAACACTACCCTCTGATAAAGCCTTACTGCTCGCCCACACTACCACAAATAGAGAGTAAGGTGCTATCTACTTTTATCTCTGCCTACCTTTAGGGTTCCACTGGACTCTGTGCACACTACACTTCATTTTGGTATAGTATATACAGAGCCAGCTTCCTACACCTACCTCCAACATATTTTTCACCACACCTGCACTGTATGTATACCTGCAACACAAAATGTATCCTATGAGGAAATGTGATTACGCAATTGCAATCTTCGGATTCAAAGAAATAGGAATGAAAAAAGATCTGACTAGTGAGAACACACTAAATTGGCTCAATTATGTTCAGGAGCTCAACAAAGATCTTTTTCAGACACACTACGGATTAGGCTGGACATATGTAAAGCAAATTATGGGATTTTCAATGCCAGATAATTCTAATGTCAGTAAGATATGTCAACAAGCTATCATGCTTAAGAGTGGTTTTAATGTGATCCCCGTCACAGAAGGGTCACTTTTCAATCAAACCATTTTTTGCTCAAAATGAAGTAAGAAGACAACCTCGCTTCTGTACATTTAGAAAAAGAAGTAACAGCTGCCCGTCAAATGATTGATTATTGTGTTATAGTATTGGATGCTTACATAGTTGTGGATAGGCCGCTTGTTCATTCATTGTGATTGCAGGCTTGATCTTTTTCTTGGCATCTTTTGATGCCTTCCAGTTCATAAGGAATTGCCTTGCCATTTCATGTATTTCCTTTCCATCAAGTATTTCTAAAAGGGAAATAAAAATAACTCAACTTTTCTTATACTGAAAACATACATTACCAGCCAAAACTCATGAACTGAAACAGTTCTCTGTTCAAAGTTCATACGTTTAAAACCCATTTGAAAAGATTCTAGGTTCACATTTTTTGACTAGCAAAATCCAAATTACGCTAGGGTCTACAATACAAATAGAATGGCAATGGACATGTTTTGTAAAGTATAGACATAAGAGTGGTCTTTGATTCGGGCTCCATGCTCATGGTTCATTGACCTTCTTGTTTATCTCAATTCTCTGGTGTGAGAAAGTGCCATCTTTCTTGAATGGTATGCCCCCACTTTTTGCTGAATTGCTGAATGTACTTTGACTGAGTGTGCCCTGGACTCCTGCCAATCAGGTGCCCAGGGCCTATGTTCCTTCCCTAAAACACAAAACCCAAATTGGCAAACCCTGGCCAAATGTCAGCCCCTGGTAAATGGTCCCCTAGATACCCAGGGCCTTGTGACCAGGGAAGGCCTCTAAGGGCTGCAGCACCTATTGTGCCACCCTTAGAGGCCCTGTACCCTTACACACACACACTGCCCTTTCAGGCTGAGTGTCTGGGTACACAACAAAACAAAGAGTCAACATGGCCACCGCCTACACTGCCATGGCATACATCAGCCACCCCTCTAGCTGGGTGCCCTATGCCAATGGTGTGGGCACAGGAGCAGGGGCCCTGGGCCCCTACAGTACCCAGGTCCATTCCTGGGCACTGTAAGTGCAGTGCTGCCATTTAAGAGTATATGGTGCTGGGAGCTCGTCAAACACGAACTTCACAGCACCATAATGGCAACACTGAAGACTGAGAAGTTTGGTATCAAACTTCTCAGCACATTAAACCCACACTGATGCCAGTGTGGGATTTAATGTACCAAGCACCCCAGAGGGCATCTTAGAGATGCCCCCTGAAACCTAACCTACAATCCACGTCTGTTCTGAGGCTGCCACACAGCAGACATGTTGCTGGACCCCTGGGTAGGAGAGTCCCAGCTCTCCTGGGTCTGCAACAATGCACATCCTGGGCGAGGTGCTAAATCTCCTCCCCCAGGATGAGCAGGGGGAAGCTTCAAAGGCATGCCGCCTCTGTGAGCTTCCCCAGGCCACTGCAACCCCCCACTCTGGTGGGAAGCTTGGCCGGAAACCCCAAATAAGGACAGGGGATGTGCCAGCCTACCAACCCCACCCCTCAGGTGGGGAGGCGAGGTGAAGCACATCTCCGGGCTCTCTCCATCTTGAAGATGGGAAGCCCTGCCCAATCAGGACTAGGCTACTGCCCCCCTCCCACAGAGGAGAGGCAGGATAGGGGGTGTACCCACCCCAGGACAGGGACCCATTGGTCCCGGCCCTTCACCTACCTGTAACGCCCCTAAATCTAGTATTTAGGGGCACCCTGAACCTTCCTTCCCCAGATTCCAGATTCCAAAATCCGAAGAAGAGCTAGAAGAAAGAAGACCTGCCCTGCAGCTGCTAAGAAGAGGAATACACCAACTGCTTTAGCCCCAGCCCTACCGGCCTGTCGACCCTCGAACCTGCTCCTGCTCCAACCCGGCATCTCTTGTGGCCAGCAACCTCAAAAACCCCGGAGGACCTGGCTACCTTTTGACTCTAAGCCCCCTGGGACTCCCATGAGTAGAGGCTCTACTCAAAACCTCCTTCTAATCCCTGGCAGCAGCCCGGAACCGCGAACCCTTCCCACTCTGCACCCGCCAAGCCTGGCCTGTGCCGGAGTGAACAAAGACCACGAGGACGACTCCACGGCGACTGTGACCCCGAGTCCAGCACCCAAGGACCTCCCTCGACACTCCTGAAGAAGCCTGTAACCTCAGAACCAGGTGCCCCCCCAACCGCGATCAACAGAGGGTAAGACACCAAAAGGCACCCCTGCACCCGGCGCCCCGCAGCAGTCGCGTGGCCTGCTAGTCAGCAGCCACCAACCAAGGCCCCCCTACCTCTCATAGGATAACATTGGGCCTAACTCTCTCTGCACCCGGCTGCCCTTGTGCCACTGAGGGTGAACCAACTGTACCTACCTGACCCTGGGAGACCCCTGAGTCTATGCCCAGAACCTTAACTCTGCCAGTCGAGTACTTACCTTTAAACCGATAACTCAATTTTCTCCATAGGGTAACATTGACTGGCTTTTCCTGAAATTTCTGTGTGGACTTTTCAAAACTTAAAATATTCACCAAAAATCAGCCGAGTAACGAAAACGAAAATACTCACCTGCTCTTAGGTGAGCTACCAGTGCTGGATCTTGGTGCCCAGCACTGACTCTGAAAAATACTTACAACTGAACTTACTAGTAACCCAATTTTCTCCCATAGGAAATCATTGACTGTTTTTCTGTGAAATTTCTTCTAAGTGTTAATTTCTGCAAACTTTAAATATTCTTTAAAAATCGTATAATTTCTGAAAACGTAATTACTTACCTGTTTTAGATAATGGTCCCAGTACTGAGTCTAGGCACCCAGTACTGGATTACAAAAGTAAGGAGAACATACTATACCTGCAACTTGAATTTTCTGCCGTAGGGAATCATTGACTGTTTTCTATGAAATATTTACTAAGTGTCAACTTTTAAAATAGCTAAATATTGTCTAAAAATCATCACAGTAATTAAGTCGACTTTCATCACTTGACTCCAAGTACTGACCCAGGACTGAATCTAGGATCCAGTCCTGGAATTCCAAAAGTTATCCTAAAAGTAATCTGTGGCAAATAACTTGAAAACTTCCATTGAACTCAATGCATTATTGTGTTTAAAATTGTGTTGCCTGTTGCAACCACTTGTAACTTTCTACAAAAGTCAATTGCACATTGCAAAAGTATTTATATAAAGCATCTCATTCTGAGAAAGTATATTTTAATACCTATTGTTGGTTCTAAAATAAAACAAGCATATATTTTTTATATATAAACCATTGGCCTAGAGTTCAGTTATTGAGTATGTGAGACCATTTGCTGGCTGAGTGTGTGCAACAAATGCTTTACACTGTCCTCTGAAACTGCCTTACTGCACGACCAAGCTACCACTTTAGAGAATAAGGTTATATCTAACTTTAGCCTCTGCCAAACCTCTGGGGACTGTGGACTCTGTACACCCTGTACCTATTTGGGAACAGTATATACAGAGCCACTTTCTCACATCTGGTCCTGATTCAATAACTTTCTTCCCAATCTAGAGATTGCTCCATCCTACTAGAATTTTGGATGTATACTTCAACCACCAATGTCAAGACTTTGCTTTACAGTGCATAAGGGACTATTTCTTCTCTCTCTCTCTGCTCCCACTTCCTTCCCTAACCCTGCTCTTTTTATTAAAAAATTAGCCCCCTCCTCTGCCTACTTTCTCTCTCGTAGTCCCCTTGCTCCGTCCAATGCCCTACGCTGTACTGAAAGTCAGCAATTTTTGAATGGGCTTCAAACCATTCCAAGATAGTCGACTGTGTATATGCACAACATCTATTTTGGAATGCCTTTTCTACTGGTGTAAGACAAAACATTTCCGATAGTTGCAGTGCATGCACACTCATCCTGGAATGTTTTTTCTGAAAAAAAATAAAAGAACTAGCATTCCAAGATCCATGTTGTGTGAGTGCACATATGTGTGTACATGCATGGTGGCCATTTGGAATGCTTTTTCCTAACTTTAAGAAAAGGTATTTCAAGATGGTCACCTTGTGTTCACATGCTGGGTGGCTATGTAGGAAAAATAAAAGCATTTGCAAAGCTAACAAGTCTCTGCCCCATTGATGAAACGTACTGGCTTTGCCAATGCTTGTTAACTGCCTTAGCAAAGGTTTTATTGCAACTTCACTGAGTTGTGTTGGTGTATTTGACTTATGAATCTGAAAAAGCTAACTTGCTTGTTAAAAAGTTGACGCGGAATGCAAGGCTGATTTGGTGGGGTTCCACAACAATGTGTACAAGCTCTACTGACAAAAGATGTGTCAGTAGACAAAGGCATTTGATACCAACTGATGAAATCATTGAATGATGGGATTTTCAAATGTATAAAAGGAAGTCATGGTTATGGGAAAGGGGAATAAACTTTAGGGACAAAACAGTGATAGCTGAGGAAAGATTCCATCATTTTGGTAAAAAAATTGTATGATATTGTCCTTAGTAAGAGTTGCTTTGGTAGAATTAATAGGCACGAATCATCATGCTCTAAACACTCACTGCTAATGCACAGGGATGATCATAGAATAATGTTCTTAATACTTTATGATGGTAATATCTGAGGTCCTGTGATAACTGGTTTCTCTCCGTACATGTTAACTTGAAGGTATTCTAATAGACTGCCCAGACAGAACTTCTGTCATGATTCTAATTTTACATTGTTAGTATATGTTACCCTAAATACACAACTCCCGTCTTGCTCACTGCTTCATCTAAATAGATGAAGGGAATCATCATGTTTCTTCAGATCCCTTTTGTAAAAAGAAATATTTTAAGTTCTTTAATTCTTATTTCATGTTAACCACTGACCTCCTTTATTATTTGAAGTATTTATATAGTGCTGACTCAGCAACAGGGTAGAGGAGAGCTTAACAAGAGACAAGTGAAATTGGAAGTTACATGATGAACAATGGGGAGATAGTGGAAAAAGAATAATCGTTAAGGTATAGTCTGAAGGGATGTATTGTAAATCTTTCCTGAAAGCACGATTAGAGTTTATATGTTTCCGGAACAAAGATCCACAGTCTGTGGACAAGGCAAGAGAATGCATGTCTTGATATTTTAGCTTTTTTGGTCTTAGATATTACTCAGACTTGGGCAATTATTGCCTCTCGTTTCACTTTGGCTCTCTGTGAGTGCGAGTTTGTTGTTTAAGATAAGGGATAGGGCAGAGTAGATTGCTTTGTGTGATGTATGCATTCTTAAAATGACTCTAGCTTCAAGTGGTAGTCAGTGACGGTGTTTGAGGACACATAAGAAGTGATTAGATTTTTTGGGTCCTGTCACCAGTCATGCAGCACATGTAGTATGGTACAAAGGGGTGCAGCATCAAATTTTGTGATTCTGGTTAGCATGGCATTTGCTCTGTCTACATGAATGAATAGAAATGCTTTTACTGCAGATCTGAAATCTGTAGGGGGAATGCTAAGTTTAAGTTTTCTGAGTTTGTTGAGATGATGCTGATTTTGTTAATGTAGCGATGTGGTCATTTAGAGTAAGTTTTTTATTTAAGATGTAGCCACACAGCTTTCTGTGCAAATACAGGGAAGGGTACTCCCTTAGGAGATGAAGAAGAGCCAGTCAATCTTATACCATTCGACAAGACAGGGTGGTCCTACCTGTAACGGCTCAAGTTTCTCAAAATACATTTTGAATTGCATTCATGGCAACATGTTGTAGTCTGTGGGCTGTGCTTTTTTAGGTTGAGCCTAGACAGTGCTTGCGCTATCTCTTCGAGATGTTGTACATACTTTGTGGGCATACAGGGAAGGGTACCCCCTTAGGAGATGGAGAAGAGCCAGTCAATCTTATACCATTCGACAAGACAGGTTGGTCCTACCTGTAACGGCTCAAGTTTCTCAAAATACATTTTGAATTGCATTCATGGCAACATGTTGTAGTCTGTGGGCTGTGCTTTGTTAGGTTGAGCCTAGACAGTGCTAGCGCTATCTCTTCGAGATGTTGTACATACTTTGTGGGCATACAGGGAAGGGTACCCCCTCAGGAGATGGAGAAGAGCCAGTCAATCTTGTACCATTCGACAAGACAGGGTGGGCCTACCTGCAACGGCTCAAGTTTCTCAAAATACATTTTGAATTGCAGTCATGGCAACATGTTGTAGTCTGTGGGCTGTGCTTTTTTAGGTAAAGCCTAGACAGCGCTTGCTCTATCTCTCTGAGGTGTTGTACATACTTTGTGGGCTTACAGCCCGCCCAATGCTTTCATTTGTTTCTTTCCGTGTCCTTTAAAAATCCTTGCTTCCATGTGGGAAATCTTTCCTATTTGGCCCTCCTTTTCATCGGTTGTACACTCCCACGGAGCAGCACCTAATTTCTTGTAGCCTTCCACTTGTCTTATTTTAGTTACTGCCTCACGAATTTCTGTTTAATTGACAAAGAGCACTTCATACAAGCAGTCGTGTTTTGAGCAGGTATGAGCTTTTCTATTAACAGGGCTGTTAATCTTGGTCTTACCTTGTCAAATTTGCTGTTCATTTAAAGATGGAGATCAAATATCAGAGGCTGTTTCTACGAGTGCGCCTGTTTTTTTTTATCATCTTCCCAGGTGTAAATTCAGCAAGTAATGACAGGGGTTTTCATCACACCAAAGTTTTTAAATATAAGCAGTGGCGGCTCCTCCACTAAGGCGGAGGAGCGTCACCCCACAGGAAAAATAAAATGATAATAACACAATGTTATTATCATTTTATTTTCCTCTAGTGGCTCTGAAGGTGCGGGCCGGGGCTGGTCTGCTCAAAAAGCAGGGGAGGAGTGGTGGGCACTTTCTAAGTACGCATGACGGTTTGGCCAGCTGTCTTGGGCCAGCCAAACAATCATGCGCACGCAACATGTTCTCCACCAGGCTGCATTGCACAGCCTGGGTGGAGAACATGCACAGCCTCCCAGTCCTTCTCTGAGCGCCAAAATACAGCACTCAGACCAATCACAACGCTGCTGTAACACAGCATCGTGATTGGCTAGGAGAGTCTACGAGCTTGTGTGCTTCTGGTTTCCTGTGACCAAAGGGGACGGAGAAAACGCGGCCACCGGGAAGGTAAGTGAAATTTATTTTTCCCTTTAATTTATTTTTTTGACCTCCCCCACCCCACCAGTAGCGCCCCGTATCAGCTGGTACTGAATATATATTGTAAGTTGTTAAAAAAGTTTTTGCATCAATTCTCATATGGTGTTGTATTGCATTAGCATTAGCAATTTTTCCCTTGTTCCTTTTTTAAATGTTAAAGATGTTACGTGTTTTGAAAGTGTACCAACTCAAGTATGTGCTTGCCTACATGCATGCCTCTGCGTAGTTAGCAGGTTATCGGTTTTATGCGTTGCTTCTGAAAATGATTTTAACATCCAAGTGATGGAGCCTAGATTTCACCTAGATTAGGCATTGCTCTGTTTTAAGTTTTCAGACAGACTGCATTTCAAAAGTGAAAAACACATGAATGAGGCCTGGTCAAGATGCTTTCAGTGCTTTCTTGTAAAAATATACTCAATGAATTAAACAGCCAAGTTTAAATGTGATTAATTGGGGTTTAATCTCACTATAGAATGTACGTTTTATTTAGAAAATGTGTTTTGCACTTTCTGAATTAACATGTGTTTTTGCAGTGTAGAAAAAAACTTGTGATTTCAGTTTCCTTTGGAAGGCTCACTGTGGCCTCTTTAGCCTTGAAGATAAAAATGGAATGTGTGTTCACTCCTACCAGCTCCTTTTCCTTGTAGTCTACACCCTCTGTTTCCGTCTCAAGAAACCGTGGCTTTGTTGCATATTTAGACAATGCATAGTCAGTTCATCTTTCTTATAATATGTATTAATTAATCAACCATGCACCAACACTACACGTGGGGCAAACGCATTTTGCATGAAAAGGTATCTAAAACATTAGAGCATGTTGCTATGAGCATGTGTTAACTGTTTGCGCTTCGAAAATTTGCACTAGTGCATGATTATGCTATGTTGTACATTGCACATTTTGCATGTTGTGCTTTAATAATAGAAAAGCTGCTTTAAATTAACAGCTTTCGCTAAATAATAATTAGTACAGGGTATTACAATGGTGGGAGGTGAACATAATGGACTTTACTTCATAAATTAATATTCTTTTGTGTTTGTTTGCTTGAGTATAAATTTGGGCCCACAATAAAATGGCTGCCTAAGAATCCAGCATGGCTGAGAATTGTTAGCAGTGTGCTGAATGAGAGACGTATGCGCAGAAGAATGTGCCAGATGCATGAACTGCCAAGTGCCTCAAGTGAAGACACATAGGTCAAAGCCACAATGATCTGTACACTCCTGTCACCGTGCCAACGTACCAGTGTTTGTGGGAAAGTGTCATCCCTGTGTGCGATGTGAAAGGGAGACAGGAAAAGATTGATACATTTTGTCACATAAGATGTTGCAAGAGATGTTCTTATTGATACATGTATGTATATTGTTCTTAGCATTAAGCCCTTATTGTTAGAACCGGTATGGGGTGGACTTGCGATGAGAACAGGATGATGAGACCCCCTATGTCACCTGTGCTAACCAATCACAGTGCGAGTTTCTACTGAACTGCAACATTGTTAGTGCAGTCAGCCAAGAATTAGGGTATAAAAAATTACCCCTTAGGAGCGTGTCAGATCAATTCTGACCAAACATTATTTGGGTTAGGTATTTGAATGTCGCGGGTGCAGACTGGGTGGAGATTAAGTCCGAGGAGACACAGAGGGAGGAGGGGACCTTGTTCACATATTTTAGGGAGGTGTAGGCTGGTCTTGCTTTTTGACAGATCACAGCTACTGTGGTCTTGTGAAGGGAGGGGGCTGCACATATATTTTTTTTAGCAGGACACGAGGCAGAGCAGACAGTTTTTTTAAGGGTCTGCAAAGCCTCAGAGAAGGGTGGGGGCCATACCCAGCCTCTGTGTCAGAGAGAGAGACAGATGAACAGACCAGCGAAGAGAGAGCAGCTGAGAGATCAGGACAGGTTTTTGTCTTATGCATTTATTTCTCTTTATGGGCGATTTTTGCCAATTATTAATTATTGATTAGCCTTGCAAAACTCACTCTTGAATTATATTTTTCCTGCAACTCTTTAAAGAGTTCTGACTGGCATAGAATTAGGAGTTTCCCTTCCTTTATGGACTGTCTTGTATGCAATCTGTAATATGTTCTGTATTAATTCTATTTTTCCTATTTTCAAATCTGTAACCTGATTATTATTTTTTTTGCAGAGTTTTATATTACCAAGCCTCGAACCCAGTTCCTCCAGGTCCGAGGTCGAGCGCCCTAGCCATTAGGCTAACTCCTCGCCTGATTGATATTTGATTAATGAATAAAGAATCAGAGAAACGTAACTTTTGACTAGAAAATAAAACCCTTTAAATATTAATTGCATTTAAAGTCTCCTGATGATGATACACGGTGGCCAAGGTCCATCTTCTTTAAGCGCTAAACTAGAGGTAAATTAGATTTTCCATTGAAAAATTACCGTGAAATTACAGCTGCATCACTAGCAGCGTCTTGCTGCTTTGCTCGTTAGTTAATGACAGCTCCATCTCCTATTTTTTAAATCAAAAATATGGTATACTTGAGTTTTTCTGTTTGTAATAGTATTTATGATAAATTATTTCAAGCAATGGCTATATAAAGACTTACATCCAAATCAACATCACACAACACCAGTCAAAGGAATGTGAAAACACGGGTGCACACACGGAAACAGACACATAAGCACACTCACTTACAAGCAGCCATCACGTTTGTGCATGTACACACACTGCTGCCTGCTTTCAAAGAAGGAACAGTGGGCAGTACGATGCAAATGATGCTAACGCGCCCATGAATGGGTTGCTTCCATGACTTTTAAAAGATTAATGCTATGCTTAACCCATGATTAACTTTTTTTTCAAACCGTTCAACACAGTTTCATGTGAGCAGTTGAAATGAGTGCTCTGTGTTTTCACTTGCTGTGAGCTTTTCTGTAAACAGGGCTGTAATTCTTGCTCTTATCTCGTCGCCTTCATTCAAAGACCGAGATCAAATGTCAGAAGCTGTTTCCTTGGGGCTGCCTGTTTTCTTTTGACTATTCTTTGACCATCTGCCCAGGTGTAAATACAGTGTGTGATGCCAGGGGTTTTCATCACACCAAACTTTGAAAATATAACGTAGTTGTTATAAATGGTTTTGCCTCATCTCTCATATGGTGTTGTACTGCATTAGCAATTTTCCCTTGTTCCTGTTCCTTTTTTAATGTTAAAGATGTTACATGCTTTGAATGTGTACCATCTGGTCACGTGTGCGCTTGCCTAAATGCATGCCTGTGCGTACTGTTAGCAGGCTATAGGTTGTATGCGTTGCTTCTGAAAATGATTTAAACATCCTAGCAATATCTTGCTACTTTGCTTGTTTTTAATGTTAAAGATGTTACAAGTTTTGAAAGTATACCAGCTGGTCACGTGTGCGCTTGTCTAAATGCACGTCTGTGTGTACTGTTAGAAAGTTATAGGTTGTATTCATCGCTTCTGAAAATGATTTCAACATCCTAGCACTGGTTTCTTTCAAGTGAACATAGCTGGAGGAGACACTTTCTTGGCAGTTCTTAACCAGGCAGAGAGAACTGTTTCAGTAAGCATACAGACTTCTCTCGCCTCTGTTCCGATCGGAAATCTGCCTTAAGTGTACATTGCAGCAGATTAGCAGTTTTTAAAAGGGCAACTCAGTTGTGATTAGAGAATTAAGTTGAAGGTCTCTCATATTTCCCTCCAACGTTGACTACAATTGACCTGATTCTTGTATTACAAAGGTACTTTTACAGTGAAAGTAATCATATTTTGCCTTGTGCAACAATTCCCTAAAATGGCTGCTCTAAGCTATACTTTGACTTCTCTCCATTTCTACCTATTCCGCTCCAACTCTAGGGGATCAAATAAACACTCTCCTGGAATTATCTGCACCCACTACATGTTCTGATGGCCTACTCCAAGCAGGCAAGACGCCTTTCTCATAAATGGAGCAAGTATTGTGGGTCTCCTCCTGACCCTCTGCAGAAACTGTGGGAAGCGTGGGAGGGGGACGTTGGTCGAATAGAGGATGAGGATTAGGTTGAGGCCCTACGGAGCCCAAAGAGACAGCTATACATGCCTGTTTGCGTTAAATTTAGCTACACATATTCCATAGATCATACTACTTCAGATCGCTTCTCCACCACTTGGGTAGGTGCAACACCAACTTATCTGCTAGGGGCTGTAATATGGTGGGTTACTTTTTCTATATATACTTTGGGAATGTCCGGAAATTCAATCCTATTGGAAGGGAGTGGTGAACATTATGATTCAAGTCACCGGACTCACCGTACCATTAACGATTTGCTGGCACCTCCTGTGTTTAACGGACGATGGGGAGGGGCCCAAATACCAAAAATATAGCTTGCACTGGCTTCAGGTGTGGCGAAGTGAAACACAGCACAGGCTTGGGGTGTCAGTGGGACACTATGAATCGCGGATTGGGAAGCAGACTTAGATTGGGGTCAAAGAGCTGAGCATGTAAAATACCAGAGTCGGGTTGCCCTAAGAAATGGCAGAAAGCTTGGGGTGGCTGGGGCATCTACAGGGGAAAGCGGGTCTCACAGACGAGAGATTGAAGGACACAGTGGAAGTTGAACCTAGGTTACTACTGAGAATTTATCCTATTGTACACAATATGACTGTATGCACAATTGTTTGTTTATTTTTTTTCCACCATATGTACTGACTGTACTCTCACTTGTTTCTAAATGATCCCTATTATGCAAGCGATGTGTCAATTCTGCTTGTTGTACATTGAGCAACTACTTAATAAAAAATAATTTGAAGAAAAAACAGTGTTGTGGGTCTCTTCAACAACTAGATAGGGCCTAGGGTTGGGCTTAACTGACAGAACGGTCTTGGTATCAGACTTCTTTGACCTAGATAAAAAAGTGTAAACGACAGCAATTAATTCAGAGCAGCAGGAGGCTTTTCTGCAGATAATAGATACAGTTATTTGTTCACAAGGCACAATAAAAAGTTGCCAGATAGTCCCATTTTCAGACAAAACTCAAATCTTTCATTAAATAAAGTCTACGGGTGGACCAGTAATACTTGGAGCACATCCACCTTCTAAAAACAGTGCAAACAGCAAAGAAAACGGACGTGAATTTGAAGAAAACATGCAGAAAACCATACGATAACTGTGTTTTTTTGCACGTTATTCCCCATTTTATCTGTAAAAACTCGTAATAGCCCGGTAAAGGCACAGGAATAAGGTCCAGTTTGAGTAATATCATGTGCGGTATTACCGTATTCATTTCCGGGCCAATCGAGTTACCTTTCAAATAGCAACAAGCTGAAGGCACTAGCATACAACATGCCTTCTAGGCTCATGTTACTTTTTGGATGCAAAAAGAAAAACATCTTGAGTTTCAGATTTGATACTGAGCAGCTGTGTGTTATATTTTAAGGCACGTGTACAACTGACTGCCTGTCGAGCTGAGTGCTTACTGTGGCATTTCGTTCGGAAAACCAGTTTTGCTTTTTCTTTTTAAAACACGGGTCGGCCCTGAAGTGCAATATGGCTGTTTTTTAGTTTCAGTAATTTTAATTAAGGAAATGGATGTCACTTGGAGAAAAATATAACCGTAGCAAATTGAATTCTATTATACACAATAAGGAAGGTCCTTAGATATTTCAGCATTAAGTCTAACATTAGCTCATGGCTAAAAGCTAGAATTCTTTCCTGTGAAAGCCAAGGAAGAAGATAAGGAAAGCAGGTTATAACTAGAAATTAACTTGTCTTGCATCTCATGCAGCCTGCAGTCCTCCCCAGCCTCATATGGAGCATTATGCATCATGCCTATAGGTGATCCGTGTGACAAACGATACTGATCAGCCAGCTCCTAAAGTCTCGAAGTATCATTCAAAAGGGGACCTGGCCAAATTACGCATCTTGTTGTCTATGTAAAGCACTACCAATCAATCAAAAGGACTTCATTTTCGATCACTGTGGATCATAAAAGTACACCATATAATTACACACTTACAGACACACAGTACATGTAAAACATCTCATTATGAATAACCATTTACAATCAATATACAATCACAATAAAATGAATCAGTCAAAGTGCATCAGTGTAAGTGGAAAAAAGGGAGTTCACTATAACAATAGCAGTAAATAAAATGACTAGTTATTTACAATTTCAAAACTACATTAAGGTGTATTTGGGGAGAGAATGTAAAGCACTATCATAGCTTTCTGTGCTATGCGCTATATGGAACCAATAAATAAGTAAATACATAAATATTGAGTAATAGATGGTAATAGTTTTACCATGTTTTAGAGATCTTTGACAATTGGATACGATTAGATTTGATCTCCAATTGCCCACAAACGCTGCTCTTCTTTAATGTATAGATCCAATCAGGTTGGGATTTTGATTCCAACTTAAAATCTGTATTTGACCATTTATAAAAAATAACCTGGTTGAAGGGAGTAATATGGCACCTTCTGATAGTCGGAGATTTCGATGCTCACTTCAGTAGTAACATATCATTGAAAATGTGTTGTAAAGAATAAGGGTAGCTTTGGAACACCCCCAAATGGTGACTGAGAACAAAAAAAAAGTAGATAAAAGAAGACTATTTCTACTTAACAATTCATTGGACATAGTATCTGTGGTCCTCAATGGCAGAGTAACGGCAATACTGCTAATAACTTCACACACGATGATTACTCTTCGTGCTCCACACTGGCCTATATCATTTTGTCATACTCATTGTGTAAAGCTGTAGATATGCTGACTGTAGTTCACACTGACTACAGTGATCTAATTTTTCATGCAAATTTGTGCCCAGGTTGTAACTTAAAATATGCTGATATTACTACTGACCTCTTTTCCCTATTGGTCTCTAAGCTATGTGGACCATTTGATTGTCTTTTTAGATAAGATGAACAATTGTTACTTACCTGTAAACAGGTGGTTCTCCAGTATTGGTGTCTTTCATAGATTCACATGCTTGAATATTCCCCGTCGTCGGAGTGGGAGTCCCACGGTAAATAATATAGCAATATATATAGCCATAATATACATATATATATACATATACATAAGTAATCCTATAAAAACAGAGATATAAGTAAGTAATAACATCAAGAATGTCCATATATGAAATTTCCATAGAGATACATGGAAAGAGAAAAAAGACATTCGTAGTCTATCTCTGTCATTATGTTAGTCCAAACTACGGCCAATCAGGCGCCAGCTCCTCTCTAGAACCTTCTCCTCAGAGCTTCTCACCTCGGATTTTCGTAGCACCAAAGTGACTTTAGAGTGTATGAGGAGAAGAGAGCCTCTGAAGGGAGGAGGGAGGGTCGCATGTGAATCTATGAAAGACACCAATACTGGAGAACCACCTGTTTACAGGTAAGTAACAATTGTTCTTCTCCAGTATTGGGTTGTCTTTCATAGATTCACATGCTTGAATATAGAATAGCTAGCAGTAACAATCATCATTGTTTCCATGATCACAGAGCCTTGAAAATTATAATGACAATCAATCTTCTCATGCATATGACAGTACTGAATAACTGTAATTGTATAAATGCATCATATGTCAATTATAAATGGAAACAATATGGAGACGGGAGGAAGAGGCTCACCTTATTTAAAAAGATTGCGTAGCACTGCCTGTCCTACTGCAGCGTCCTCTTCGCTTAAAGTTGCCAAGCAGTAGTGCTTAGTAAACGTGTGTCTGGTTGACCACGTAGCTGCTCTGCAGATGTGTTGCAAAGGTACTCCAGCAAATAAGGCAGTCGATGATGATACTGCCCTAGTGGAGTGTGCTCTCACTGAAGACTGTAGGGGTTTGTTTGCCTTTTGGTGGCAGAAAGCAATAGCTGCCGAAATCCATCGAGCAATGGTCGGCTTAGTAACCTGACGTCCCTTATGACAACGTCCATATGCTATAAAAAGTTGATCGGATTTTCGAAACGAACTTGTCCTACTGATGTAGAATTTTAGGCATCGCTTCACGTCCAAAGAGTGCAATCTTTGCTCTGCAGGTGTCTGAGGGTTGGCAAAGAAGGTCTTTAATATTACTGGCTCATTAATATGAAAATCAGTAGGCACCTTGGGTAGGAATGATGGATTGGTGCGTAACACTACAGCATCCGGTTTGAACTGCAGGAACGGAGGTTTGACGGTAAAAGCATGAATGTCACTGACACGACGTGAAGACGTTAATGCCAGAAGTAGTGCGACCTTCCAAGTTAGATATTTTAGGTCGGCCTTGTGAATGGGCTGGAACGGAGGTCTCATCAATTGCGCCAACACAACGTTAAGATGCCACAACGGAGGAGGGCGTCGAATTGGCGGGAATTTCCGAAATAAACCCTTAAAAAATTGGCGGATTATTCTTGAGGAACAAAGGGAATTTGAGCCATCCTGCCGAAAACGGGAAATTGCTGCCAAGAAAACCCGTAGGGTTGCGTGACACAAACCAGAATTAGCTAGGTGCAAGAAGAAAGGTAGTAATTGGTGCGCCCTGGAGTGTATCGGGTGGACTCCGTTAGCGGCACACCAGTGGCAGAATCTTTTCCATTTGAACTTGTACGTCCTGATTGTAGAGGGTGCTCTTGCTTGGGCCAAAATATCCCTACAATCCTGCGGGATGTCTAGATGGGCGAACTCATGGTGTTCAGGTTCCAGGCCGATAAGCTCAGTGAGGAGGGATTTGGATGACAAATTCTACCTTCGCTCATCGTGAGCAGATCTGTCCGCTGTTGCAGGAGGATTGGTTGACATTGGGACATCAGAAGCAGTTCTGAAAACCACGGTTGTCGGGGCCAGCGTGGGGCTATTAGAATCAGGTGGCAAGGCTGTCTCTTCATTTTCCAAAGGACCCGAGGTATGAGGGGAATTGGAGGAAAGGCGTACGCAAATAGATTGCACCAGTTTATCAAAAGGGCATTCCCCTGCGAGCCCTTGTGGGGATGCCAGCTTGCATAATTCCGGCATTTCCGGTTCTCCGGCGTAGCAAAAAGATCCTGTTGTGGACGACCCCATATTTGGAATATCCTCTCTAGAGTGGGTTGGTGTAATTCCCACTCGTGGGTCGACGAGGAGGACCTGCTTAGGGAATCCGCTAGGATATTGGCTACTCCTGGTAGATGTACTGCTGTAATCATGATTTGATGACTGAGAGACCAGTCCCAAATTCTTTGAGCTAACCTGGACAGACTTGGGGATTTTGTTCCGCCTTGTTTGTTGACATAGTGCATACAGGTTGTGTTGTCTGTTTGTATTAGCACTGATTCTCCCTGGATCAAGGGCAGAAATGACTTTAGAGCAAGGTAAATTGCCATCAACTCCAACCTGTTGATGTGCCAAGTTCTTTGCTGTGCTGACCATCTTCCTTTTACGGAGAGATCTTCCAAATGTGCACCCCATCCTTCTAATGAGGCGTCTGTCGTGATTGTCCTGTCCGGCGGCACCGACAGAAAAGACATGCCTTCTGTGAGGTTGGCTGGATTTGCCCACCATGCGAGCGCTGACCTCATTTGATCTGTGACACGTACCATATCGTGGAACGAACCCGTGACCTGACGCCACTGAACGTCCAGTGCTTCCTGAATAGGACGTGTTCTCAGCCTGCAATGAGGAACTAAGGCAATGGAGGATGACGCCATCCCCAGAAACGATTTTAACAATCTCACAGAAACTGACTCTTTTGATCTGATTAACACCACCAGCCGTAGTATCTTTTGCAGACGCTCTTGGGAAAGAAACGCTCTTGCTGATACCGTTTCCAGAGTTGCTCCCAGAAAATCCCTTTGTTGAGCAGGATGAGGTTGGGATTTTGCTGCATTTATCGACAGACCTAGTGAGCGAAACACGTTCTGGCACAGAAGTATGTGTTGTTCTAGGTGAGTGCTTGACTGGGATTTTAGGAGAAAATCGTCCAGATATGGAAAAATCTGCACTCCCTGAAGTCGCAGAAACGCTATCACTGGAGCTAGTACCTTCGTGAACACACGAGGGGCCGAGCGCAGACCAAACGGTAACACCTTGAATTGGTAATTGTGTTGACCCACTCGAAAACGCAGGAACCTTCGATGCCTTTGTAATATCGGAATATGAAAATAGGCATCCTGGAGATCTATAGTTGCCATGAAATCTTCCTGCGAGAGTAGACGCAAGATGTCTACTAGCGTCATCATACGAAAGGATTGGCTCTTTAGATATTTGTTTAGTGCCCTTAAATCGAGGATGGGCCTCCACTCCCCGTTCTTCTTTGTGATCAGAAAGAAACGGGAATAAAAACCCTTTCCCCTTTGCGATACTGGCACCATTTCTACAGCTCCCTTCTGCTGTAGAAGTCGAACTTGATGTAAAAGTTCTTTCATGTGAGCAGGTGGTGGTCCGGAGGGTGGTGTGGAAGGAGGGAATTTGGTGAATTCTAAGGCGTGTCCTTTCTTCACAATGTCCAAAACCCAACGGTCCCTTGTGATGGAGGACCATTGAGAAAAGAACAGAGAGATTCGACCTCCAACCATGCATGTCCGGAAAGAGTCACTGTCTCTTAGATGCGTTTCCTCTGTATGAGGATTTCCCTCTATACGACTTAGAAGCCTGCTGTCGGGAAGATTGCTGTTGCTGGGTATTGGAATATCGGTTGGATCCTTGATTATAGGGTCTGTATTGATTATTACCCCTTCGAAAATTGGAGGAGGAGGAGGTGCCGCGTCCGCGTGCACCACGAAAATTCTGCCTTTGAAATTGAAGGTTTCCTAAAGATCTAGCTGTCTCAGTGTCCTTCTTTATGGATTGAAGTGCCTCATCAACATGAGTTCCAAACAACGCTTCGCCGTCATAAGCCATGTTAAGAATCATGGATTGTACTTCCTGACGAAAGGATGTAGATTTTAACCATCCTTGCCTGCGCAGAACAGCCGCTCCGGCAAGCTGACGGAATCCCGTGCAGGCGATGTCTACTGCACAATCAATAATCTCCGTCGATGCTGCTTCTCCTTCTTGAAGCAACTTCATTGCTTCCCCCCTTAGAAGGCTCCGGTAACTGTTGCAGTACTTCTGAAATGTCAGCCCACACTTGTCGGTCATAGCGACCCAATATGGCCAAGGCATTAGCTGCTCTTACCACAGTAGAGGCCATTGAAGAGAACTTACGCCCTATGGCATCCATTCGACGTCCGTCACGGTCCGGTGGTGCGGTGACAGTCGACGTCGGATTCTTTGCCTTACGTTGCGCTGCCTGCGTAACGACTGCTTCAGGTTTAGCCTGTCCCGTGAGGCATGCTGGGGTTCCTATTGGTGCCTTATATTTCTTCTCTAATCGAGGCACCTGTGCCGGCAAGGTATTCGGTGCTTGCATCAACTTCTTGCCTTCCTCCCAAATAAATTCCACAATAGGAATAGCATGAGTCTGTTTAAACGGCTGACTTTTGAAATCATAGAGGAAACAATCTTCCTCTCTGCGCTCAGTTGTTAGTTTAAAACGTTGCGCCGCCCTCTCCATTAATTGATGGAAATTTGCTATGTCCACTGGAGGTGAATCCCCTGTGACTATCTGAGAGGGGGATGGTGTCTGTACTTGGTAATTGTCCCACTCCGCCATATCCTCATCATCGTCATCCACATCCCCATCATCATCTGGGAGTTCACCCTCTTCTGTTTCTCCCTGCGGAGGCTGATATTGAGGCAACAACCTCTCTGGGACCTGTCTTGGTGGTGCAGACGGCAGTAGAGGTACAGGATTCTCTACTGGTATCGGTGGTATAGTTGGAACCACAGGAGTTGACGGGACCTCAGAACCTTGTGGAGGTAGCGGAAAGCGTTGATTATAGTCATCCAACATGCGTTGGAGATTAGTTATAAGCGACAAAGGAAGAGTCGCCTTTGGCTGTTTCGCAGGTACCTGCTGTATGTACACTGGATCTTCATCCTCACTGCTGTCCTGGCATTTAATTATGAGGTCGGATGGGCTTTGCGCCGTTCCAAAGGACTCCGGCAGACCCTCGGACTCCTGATCAGAATCCGTAGCAAATAAAGGCGATGGAGGCTGCGCCTCTGAAAGCGATGCTGAAGATGCGTGAGGTAGCTGTTCCCTCCTTGACTCTTGGGCAGACGCTACTTTTTTCAACCTTATCCTTATGAAAGAACCTGCCGTTGACTGCTGTATGGTAGACACTGTGGATGTCTTCGGAGAAGACCTCGTCGACGGAGCCGTCGTAAATGGAACGATTGTCGACGGAATATGCGTCGGTGAACCTTGCGCCTTTGAAATCGACGTCGACGGAACCGTCGTCGACGGAATCGTCGTCGGAATCGTCGTCGACGGAGCCGCCGTCGACGGAGTCATCGTCGTCGACGGAGCCGCCGTCGACGGAGTTGTCGTCGTCGAGGTCTTGGTCGACGAAGTCGCCGTCGACGATCCCGTCGACGGGGTCTTTTTCTTCTTCGACGACGGAGTGGGCGTCGACGAGTTCGACGACGCCTTAGTCGACGACGCAGGTAGCGTCGACGGTACCTTTGCCTTTTTCGTCGTCGACGATGTAATGGGCAAAATTGAAGTCACAGCCCTTGTACTAGTGATGGTCCCCGTCGACGAGGATAACGTCGACAGAACGCTCGTCGACGACGAAGCAGCTGATGTCGTCGTCATAGTCACCGTCGACGAGCCAGATATCGCCGATCTCGTCGTCGGCAGCATCGTCGACGAGGCGGACAGTCTTTTTCCTGAGGACTGTGAAGTAGACGCCTCTTCAGCCTGAGAACTGTGTCTCTTAGGTGACAAAACAGTAGGTGCGACAGCAGAAGTGGTAGCTGTCATAGTCAAAGAAAGCTTCTTTTTCTTGAGGAAAGGAGATGGTAACTCCTGCACACTACTGCGCTTAGAGGCTGGTTGAGAACGGCCAGAATACATACTTTCCACATCAGAAACTGGGTTGTCCTTATCCTTCAGTCTCTGTAGCCATATTAACAGGCGGCCTTCTCTATCCTTTAAAGTCTTTGTAGAAAAGGTTCTACAAATTTTACATTTTGCCACCTCATGGTCTGGGTACAAACAGTAAATACACTTACTGTGTGGGTCCTCAGAAAATAGATGCAGCTTTCCACATGAAGAACATGGTCTAAACAAAGATTTCTTACTGGAAGACATTCTGACTGAAAAAACTGAGCAGAGCTCAGGGAGACTCCCTGTCACACGACGTGCGGTAGAAAATCTGAGGTGAGAAGCTCTGAGGAGAAGGTTCTAGAGAGGAGCTGGCGCCTGATTGGCCGTAGTTTGGACTAACATAATGACAGAGATAGACTACGAATGTCTTTTTTCTCTTTCCATGTATCTCTATGGAAATTTCATATAGGGACATTCTTGATGTTATTACTTACTTATATCTCTGTTTTTATAGGATTACTTATGTATATGTATATATATATGTATATTATGGCTATATATATTGCTATATTATTTACCGTGGGACTCCCACTCCGACGACGGGGAATATTCAAGCATGTGAATCTATGAAAGACACCCCAATACTGGAGAAATTTAATTAATTGGTATTAGACATATTGGCAACCTGTATAGACAGTTATGAAAGTCTAACTGTAAATAGAAATCATTCATATCCTGTGTTCCACAAAAATTAACCACCACAGAAGAAGTACCATTATTAAGCAAATAAACAAAGAACAAGAGTTAAAATGCAATAAAAAAAAATCAAAAAGATCTGTTCAAATTCTGTTGAACCTAAAATATGTCTGAGAATATGTCTGAGAAATAAGATATTGAGAATGGCTGTACAGTTACTTTGTAGCAAGTATTACAAGAAAATAAATTCCAACATGCCTTACATAAAGCATCCAATCAAAAGAATTCCTAAAGGATTCTATGTAATAATGTCGCAATTGGAGAAGACATCTGACATAATTACGTAAAAGAGCTACTCATCCAGTAAGTGTACAGTTTTCAGGATCTCGAGTATGACCTATTTGAATGTCCTATGCTGCGACAAGCATGTTCATGTTTTTTTAATGTTCATATTGAATAATACAAACGTTTATTATGCATGAAAATGTATATATGCTCCCAAAACAATAACTGATTGCGATAGCGTAAGAAATCAGGTTATAGATTGAGGGGGATGAAAACCCTACTCGAGCAACAACCACAATCCTTGTCAGGGTCAACCACAAATGTTACTAAGTTAACCTGTGCTTTACCTTCTGGTAGCTTGGCACAAAAGCAGTCAAGCAAAAGAGGAAATATGTAAATTATTTGAGCAGCACACAAAAAGTAATAAAGTGAAAAGATAACACAAGAAAAATCAAAAACCAATGTAGAAAAGCAGGATACATTTTAATAAATGCAATTTTACCAGAAAGACAAAAATCCAATCAGTAGAACCGGAGATATTCAAGTTTAAATTTATAATGGAATATAGTGCCTAAAAGCATAAAGCATAGAAAGCATCGCGGATGGTCGTCGCTGTAGTGCGAAAAGCAGGCTGGGTGGTGTGGACAGTCGCTGCTGGAGCTCCGTGTTGATGGTCACGGCAGGTTGTTGTTGCTGTAGAGTGAAGTGCAGATCTCTAATTGCCAGTGGTTGCTGTAGCGTGAAGAGTCCGGGTAAACGGAGCTTCTTGTAGGCAGTCGTTGCAGGCAGCAGAGTCTTGGAACGAACATGCCAGTTTGCGGATAACCCAAAACTTCAGGATTTCTTCTTTTAATGTAGAGGAGTGCACTCTGATGCCAGCCAAGAGTTCAGGACATGGGGATCAGGAACTCACTCTAGCAGAGGCCAGCAGATCTGAGGCAGGTCCAGTTGCAGCAGGTCAGCTGGGAAAGCTGTTGCAGGAAAGACTCTGGAGCTTGTGGTGTTCCTGTAACTCGAAACAGGAGGTCAGCCAACTGAAAAGTTCCTTCTTTCCCCTGCCAAGGCTCATAGACGTCTGGGGTGACAAAAGGTGTGCTGGAAGCAAGCCTTTTGAAATGTAAGTGGGGCAGAGAACAGCTCCACCCTAACCATCCTGGCACGATGGCTCAACCTGCCAATGCCTAGTCCCCTTTTGTCTCACTGTTTGGGAAGAATACACAAAGCCCAACAGCAGAGACATTCACAGTCATGTGACCCAGGACACTGGGAGACGCCAGCCACAAACGGTTAGGACAGGAAATGCCAACTTTATAAAAGTGGCATTTTCAGAATTAGGACTTACAATCTGACTTTACCATTAAAGAGGATTTACAATGGCAAACAATGTGAGTCTAAACATGACATTTCTACCTACTACCTATCAAAAGTTAGCACTTATTAAATAAAATAAGGTAACCCAATGTTATCTGATGGGAGAGAGCCCTTACAGTAGTGAAAAACAAATTTAGGAGTTTTTCACTACCAGGACATGTAACACTTAAGCCTAGAGGTCCTACTTTTTAAATACAGTGCATCCTGCCATATGGGCATTTAGGGCCTAACTTAGGGGTGACTTATACTTATTAAAAAGGAAGGTTTAGGCCTGGCAAATAGTTTACTTTGCCAGGTCAAAATAAATGGCAGTTTAAAACTGAATTACAGGCGGCAATAGTAGCCCTGAGGTATGTTTGAAAGGGCTACTGTAGTGGGTGGCACAATGAGTGCTAGCGGCACACTAGTAGCATTTAATTTACAAGCCCTTGGTACATATATTACAATATACTAAGGACTTATAGGTAAATTAAATGTGGCAATCAGGTGCTGGCCACTTTTATCATGTTTTAGGGACAGAGCACACGCACTTGAGCACTGGTTAGCAGTGGTAAAGTGCACAGAGTCCTATTGTCAACAAAAACATATGCAGAAAACAGGAGGGGTGAAGGCAAAACGTTTGGGGGAAGACGGAACCAATGATGTCAGGTCTAACAGATGGTATCTATAAGTTCTTAAAATATTTTAGATCTCTAATGAGTGTATCTTTTTTATGCAGTATCCCAAATTATGTTTATCTGATTCTGTTTTAAGAAATATATTCATATGGAATTTACCAACATTCATGATGCGTGTAAATACATGTATGTGCTTGTACTAATAACCTATTGTTGCAGGGTCCATATGTTTATTTTAAAATCTGTTACAGATTTTTTTTTTATTGTTTGTTTTTAGCTATATTCCATTATTTATTGTTTTACATTTTAACTCTATTTTAATGTTACTGTGATTGTTAATTTTTATCAACTAAACAAATAAAAATAAAGGAGTAAAGAAGGAAACAGGAAAGCCCTCACTGGTCTCATAATAAGCAGTATACAGTATACCAATAGGTCAATCTATGCAACAAAAAGAGCAGAACTAAAGTGTCTAGCAGTCCCTGATCTAGACTCCCCTACGTCACTATATACCATAGCCAGCAACCACACCACAATCTCAGCTTGTATGAAGACATGTACTGCGTCCCCATGCACCAGTTTCACTTTGGTGGGGTGCCACAAGGATACCCCCACCTTCAGTGAACAGCCTACCACCTCTACTGCATCATTCTGCTCTAGACATGGAGCTATGAGACCTTAAACTCCTTCACTGTAGAATTCCATCTCATATAGGCTGCTCTAAGAACTGCCTCCCTTTACACTGAATGTCCCAGTACTGCTATCACTGTGCCTCTAAAGGCTGTATTGGTTTTCATACCACGCTTAGGCAGTATATTCACTCTGTGAACTCTATTCACTATGGTTAATCATGGGGAAAACGTTCTTGACTATGAAGTTTCTGAATAGCATTGGCCAAAGAAGTCTCCTAAGTCAACCTCGGTACAAAAAGTACCATGCACAACGGCAGAGCCCATCTTCTAAGTGTTCCACCGGACCTTCCAGGAGTACCATGGAAAATATCTCTTTGCCTCTGGAGTCTCATTGAGAAAAAGCCTCATCAAGTATTTCCAACACCATTGTCACTAGAGGCCTGGCCTTCATGGACAGCTCTTCTACCTCTGCGAGGTCTGTCCCTAGTCACCAATACCTTTGAATGCTTCTCGGCTTGTACAGAGAATTCCTTGCTGGAGACCGTATCATGGGTCACCAGTGAACACGAAAAGATTTCTGGTTGCTACAATCCTTATACTTCTATTGTTGACATTTTCTTGAATAGTATCACATATATTTAATTAATTGTGAACATTTCATCCTAACTGATATCACCTGAATTTCAGGGAGATTTGCTAAAAGCACTTGCTTTGAGTGATGACAGTGTTTGCAACTGGAATTTTCAAGGAAAGAAAAAAAGTGTGATTGGAACAGTGTAAGGCTGAGAGTTTGGATTCCAACAATGGTGATCTGTTACAGTTCATTCGGACTACTTTGATAAATTAGGTTGGCTCAGATATGTGAGTCTTTTAAAAAGAGAAAACAATACATTGTATTTGCTAAAAATGTAATTATGATTTTCATGAACTAATGGGCATGTTATGTTTACATGTTTTGAACATTAAGATGTATGCACTGTTTCATGATAACCTTTAATAGTGCAGAATGAAACAACCTTTAACTCATTCAAATTCTGTGAAGAGAGACTGACTTTAAGAATTGGTTCATCAAATATAACTGTCATCAATACCTTGTCAGCAGAGGTTCCCTCTTATTTTACTTATGGTTTGTTGCGATTTGCAAAGCTTGTGAGAATCAAGGATGCATTCACTACAGGGGTGGCCCATCTTGGTGAGGCTGTTACGTCATGTTCCAAGGCTCCTGTGTCTTCCAAAGCAGGCAAAGCTTTGGCAAAAATTACCATATTCTCCCCTCCTACGTTTATTTTGGTCTTATTTGACATTATAGGCATACTAATATAAAAAATGAAAACACCAATCAGGAAGTAAAAAAGCAGAGGTCCCTCTGCCACCCTGCTCTGGCTGGACCACCCCGCCTATTAATTGTGGTGCAGCTTCTCCATGCTTCTCCTTTTCATAGTCCCCAGCACGATATAAGCTGTTCGAGCTCATAAACTGACTTCCAGAAACTGGGTGACAAACTCCAGTTGCTAATGGTGTCTGGTGCTAGAGGTACAGCACCCAATGGTGTAATTTCAAGCTCCAGCCAACAGGAAGTGGGCCAACTTGATTAACCCCACACTGCAGTAGGATGCAGCTTCTCAGACACCATGGAAACCAGAAGCTCTAAAAAAACGATCAAGTTAGTTACTGGAGAGCAACCACCTTTTGCCACGTTTGATCATAGCAGCAGTCCACATGTGGTGCTCCCTCTGCCGATCAAGGCTCCAGAAGATGGGGCAGTCCTGGTGTGGTGTGTCGCCTTGAGAGCCCGACGTGCTCCGCCCTTCTATCCCCACTCAGCTTTTTTCAAGCCCATGAAGCAGTTTTTATTTCACATATATGTATGGGGAACTTCTCCTTACAGCTGGAATTTGACCTGGAAATGAGCAGCTTGGGCCATCCGTGCCCACATTATAACTAATTTGCTAAAGGGTCATATAAGCATATTTAATTGCAAAATCATTTTCCATTTTTAGGGTAATGGACATGCAGCTGGAAGCTTTTCAGCAGGCATCAATGACCCAAAGGTCCAAATATCAGGTATCTAAGGAAAAATTGGGTGTGTCACATAACAGACAGGTTTCCTATACTTTTCTTGAATGAAGGAAGGATTTCTGAAGGGTTCTGAAACCTCAAAAATCATCTGGCAATATGATTCATGCTGAGTAACAGAAATACATTTTGTTCGTTCATTTGTTAATTTTTATTCGGCAGCAGCCATAAAAGTATATAACTATCATAACATTTTAGATACTTAAAATCAATAAAATACAATACGTAAAAAGATAAAACTTATGAAATCCATTACAACAGTACAATAGACTAAATACAGGATCAAATTTAAGTATGGGTATAATGCAAAGTCAGGCAAACAGCAGAGATGGGATCAGTGTACTACAAGTTTTTAAGCCTTAGTCTCCACATGCATAACAAAAATGGTGAGACCGCAAACACTATGGATTGCCTTGTGTCACTTCTCGGAATCCTGGTTGCTGCTCTAAACTCTCGTATACCCAAAAACCGACAAATTGGAAAAATCAATTGCCTATATAAACCGAGCAGAAAAATAAGACAGGCTCATTAGTCTCAATAATCCCAACGCAAAAAGGACAGGACCCTTCCAGTTCCCTCTAGACAACAGACTGCCATTTAGAAGTAAAGGAACATAGCTGTAAGGTCCCATACCGAAATTTCAAATATAATGATTGGCTAAAGGAGGCTCAACCTCATCAAGGATGGGTTCAAAATTGAAGTCTGATTTAAAATCAAGAAATTCAGAAGCTAAGGAGCCTACTCCTGATTGCCCAGTGAATGAGGATGACTTACACTACCAATAGAACCCTTTTAGAGTAGCGCTATATACCCCACTAAGATCTAAGGGGGTAGACCAGAGGTTCTCACATCCTAGCTGGATAAACGATTGCTTCATATGCCTAACCCAAGGTATTTTTTGGGCAGACGGTAACCTAAGGACATCCTTTAAACCCTGCCAATAGGAAAGAAGCTCAGGGGTTGCCCAAAGTCTGCGCCAATATAAGAGTGGACCTTTTTAGCACTGAGCACTCTCAATCCCAGATTTAAGCACAGGGGATAGAAGCGGGGTACCAACAGTGAGATCTGTCAATGAACGTATAAAGAGATTATCTGCTTTCTCCAAAAGACTGCATTCTTTGAAGCCCTAAAGTTCTGCACCCTACAATGTGGCCCCCACATCTTGCATATTGTAAATTTGAAGAGCTGGAGAAATGGGGCGAAATTAAGAACCCCATTGAAAACTTGTATGCCGTACAAGGATTAAAAACCATATATTTAGTCTTGCCAATGTTGACCTCTAGAATTCTCGGTTTGCAGAAGCCCCCAAACTGAACTAGAAGCTTTTGAAGCCCCATCGGAGATCTAGAGATCAGGAGGATATCATCCGCAAACAGAAGAGCCGGGATCCTAAAATCAGCAAGGCTCGGTGCATCATTCTCTCAATTATCTAAATACACCACAAAACCATTAATAATAACAAACATAGGGTTGGAGCGAGAACGCACCCCTGTTGGATGCCCCAGTTAACAGGGATAGCGTTCCTAAGTTCACCCTGGGATCCGCAGCAGACCTGTGCAAAGTTATCACTGTGCAACCTAATCAGGACATCCATGAGATACTTCAGGACGCCCATTTCCTCCAACACCTTCCAAAGAACATTCCTAGAAACTAGGCTGAAGGCCGGCCGGAGGTCAACGAACATCACATATAGGCGTCTGACCCCAAGAGTTAACATATTTCTAATACAAAAACTAGAGTCAGAACACTTGGTCGATGGTACTTATACCTCCCTTAAAGACAGCTTGTGTAATGGCGACAATATAGCAGCGTCACGCAGTCTATCCGGGATAACCCTACTAAGGAGTCTACGTACTATCAATAAGGTTGATGGGCCTATAATTAGAGGGAAGGGACCTAGAGCCCTTTTTGAAAATCTGCATTATCCCAGCCCCTGCCCAGGTGGGTGGCATTGGTGCACATTTCAAGACAGCATTAAAAACAAAAACTAAGAACGTGCACCAAATGTCCTTTTCTGCACCAAATAGATCCCCTGGGACTCTACTAAATCCCGGGGCTCTGGTTGGGATAATCCAATCCAAGGCAGTCGTAACCTCTGGGATAATAATAAAGTTGCTGGCATAATCAAGGTGGTCTACTTGAGAGTAAGCTGGCCCAAAACTCGCCAGGCCACAGCTGGTAAAGAGCTCTCAGGAAGATTGATAACGGGAAAATAAAGCTCAGAAAAATGGGCAACCCAATCTACAGCCAAGATATTGTTTTCCAAAGGGGAAGAAATTTCTAGTCCTCCATTGGTTAAGATATGCCAAAAGGAACAATGGTCTTTTTCTTTAATGGCTTGAAGCATGGATGCCCAGCTGTCGTAGACCCAGTCTCTCTTGGCTCAAGCTACGGTGACCTTGTAAGCCTGCCTGGCTTCTGATATCAGTAGACTCTCCTGGTCCTGAATAGCTTTAGATAACGAACGTCTGGCTACTTTATACGACTAATTGCACCATGATTTCAGAGACCTTTTTTTCATATAAGTTTTCATCTCCACAAAGAAAATATCCCTCAAAGATGTAAGCATACCGTTATGAATAGAGCAAATAGATAAGTGATGTCGGACTTACATTGTGTTGATGGTAATTTCCTCAAGGCTAATTACAACTGCACTGAGTGACAGAGAACCCTCCTTGTTTTCCCCCTTGTCCCCACCCCTCTTTATCCTACCTTCTCTTCATATTGTTTACCTATGTTCCCTCTGAGCTAACTGATTTCTCACAGTTATATAGTTGATATATGTTTGATGTCATTATCATGGAACGTTGCGGACAATATGGCTGTACACTGACTGTTCACCTATCTCTCTCTCCTGTTACATAAGCACAGGCCACAAATCTCTTGCTTCACGGGGATGTGTACCCTGGACTAACTGTAATATGCTCATTCACATATCTCTTTTTGTCACTCACTCAATTATTTAACACCCCTATACTATTATTGTGCTTGATTATTATGGAAAACGTTTAATAAACAGAGCAAACAAAAAAAAAAATGAGTAGAGTAAATAGACTCTACCTTGGATGAATCCTCCTGTAGTCGGACCAGAGATCGCACAGCGTCACGCTCTGCGGACACTATGCCATAAACATTTTTAATTATAACAGGGGAACCTGCAGCTGAACTCCATTTTAGTCTGCACCTATTATTAGAGGGACTGAGCAACCTATCAAAAAGTTCAATACTAACCAGGGCGATCCCCAATGATCTTAATGTCAAATCTAGTGCATTGTGGCCGCTATCCTGCCGGGGACAACACACATATCAACCAATTTGAGCCAAATTCTAATGTCCAGCAGTATATAATCAACTACGCTAGCCTGATTTGGGCAATTGAATGTGTGCATTCCTTCTTTGCCAGAGGGAGATCTCCCATTACAGGCCCGAAGGCCTTGGTTTAAATTAAATGCATTTAACTAAACTACAATTCCTGACCACCTCCAATCAGGGAGAGATTTTGCCGAGAGACTAACCAAACCCTGATCTTCGTCACATGTAAAATCGTGCTCAGTGTTAGTACTCATAGGCTCAAATTGACAATTAAAATCACCAGCAACGATTTTGTAAGCATCTGGGGGAGGGCTGTTAAGTGAGTATTCAGCATATCAATAATAAGTGACTCTGAGCAACTACCCCCTGGCCTACGATATATTTTATTAAAAAAATACGTCGCTTTAGTGGAGAATTGCAGGTTAACATAAAATGTCAGGTGATCCCACCTCAACTACAATAGCAGAACAGGGTAAGGTGTTTTTCACCCAGGTAGTCAACCCACTAGAGGGACACCCCACTCCCACTGAGGCAGCAGCCTTAAATAAATTGAAATAGCCATAACAAAAGAAAGGAGATAAAGTCCAGGTCTCTTGGAAAAGACGAACGTCAAATTTTCCAACAAACTAGCGCCACTCGAGACACAGGAGTTTGGAGGCTAGCCCTGCAATATTCCAAGAAAGAAACTTGTGAGGAGGCACAAATGAATCTTCAGAAATAGGAGAAGAGAGATGGGTTGTACGTAGTGCCACAGAGCTACTGGTGGCAGAAACAAGCTGAGTAAGATCGTCCCCCTGAAACCCAAGCTCTCTTACCCTGGGGTCCATGGAGTCCCCTTCAATCCCCGGTGGAGATATTTCTACAATAGGGGAACAAAGATGAGTTGTACATGCTGCCACATAGCTACCAATGGCAGAAACTGCAGGAATGAAACTGATCCTCTGCAACCCATACTCAGCTACTCGGGTGTCCACGATATCCCCAGTGAAGTTAGGGCGTCAATCAACATACGACAAATCAGATGGGGGGAGGGAGCGGTTTGAGGTGGTAACAGCAGGACTAAACAGCTCTGCAGAGCCAGACAACACAGGCCTTCACCCCCTCACAGTTTGTGAATGCTTGTGAAAATAGCTGAATGATACAATATTGATTGCACCTGCCAGCGAATTCTTAGTAACATTAGATTGTATTAGGCGATGGGCTAGGCCGGGATATTACAGTTAATAACAATACAGTCCCCATTGTGTTGTTTTTTACAGGACCAACCCAACCAACCCTCCTGACACACAGAATGTCATTAAGCTCGTTCAAATTGAAATCAGCATTACGAGACAGCCAGTGGCAAACTTTGTTTTTAAGTTTAAGGGTGCGTTCCTTCCTAGTGGTTTGCAAATACAGCACACCAGTTAACACAGCAACATACGAACAATATTCAGGTGGACGGTTGAGCCAGGACTTAGTAGGAAATGTTTTGACACCCGGAGCAGCTCCTCTTGTTTGCAACTCAGACCGTGCCTCAGATTGACAAATTACCCTTGCACTGGAGGTGCCTACAAGCAGAACTCCCACATCATTTGCAGGAGAGGGATGAACAACAGTAGTAGATGGGGCTCCTTGTGTGGTGGTATTTCCGGGGGCGGGAGCAATGCTCAGGGATGATGACCTAGCTAGGTCGTTTGCAGATGTCAGCACAGGACTCGACTGAGTAAAATACTTAGTCTGGGACAGGAATAGCTGAGCAAAAACATCCTCCAATTTCTGTAGCTGGGTCATTAAAGGGGAAATACAATCAGCCACTGTCGTTTTTATAAGATCTAACAGCCCGGTCCAATCGGTGGAAGCAACAGCACCAGCAACATCAGGAGTAGAGATCACAGCTGGGCAGATTGGAACAGATTCTGTCATAATAGACTCTGATGGCTTAGGAAAATCCCCTTGAGCTCTATCGATTTGTGTAGGAGCCCCTTGTTTGAAGTTACGCTTCCTTTTAACTGAGGGGCCACTGACGGGGGAACCATTGACAATCATGCTTGCGGGTACAAGATTGGTTGATATAACAGACCTATGAGCTGATGCTTGTTGACCGAATTATTATACAGTTGGTCTTACAGCACGGATTCCGAGCACCCTCCAAATCCGCTACCGGACTACACCTGATCCACAGTCGAAACAGGGGTGGGACTAAGGGCCTCACCCAAGTTAAGGGAGAGACATTTCTCTGCAAGATCAAGTTCTTTTACAAGAACACTCACTGCCCATATTAAAAAGGAATCAAGTGTTGTGGCAGTTCCACCGGCTTGCTTAGCATTGGCGTCCATCCGGTCACGATCCCCTGGGAGCTTGCACTTTACCAGGACTCTACTAAAAGGCACAAAGATAGCACACATGCAGAAGCTATGGCACTCTACGGTCTTCACTGCACAACAGGAGTCAGCACACAACTGGGGTCCAGCAAAGTAAGAGAACCAAGAGGGGTGGCCCAACCCGGTCTCCTCTAGTCACTGAAAGGTGCAGGAGGGACCCGCCTTTGGCCTGGGCGCGTCTTGCACAGCGGGACTGCACAGCGCCTTGTGTAGCGCCACAGATGAGGTACAGTTGATTAGGTAGCAGGGGATTATGGGGCATGTAGTCTGCCAGTGGTGGTGGTTGGACCCGCATTGGCTTTTTCCAAGCACTACAATCGTGGCAGGAGCCCTCCTCAACTGGGGTCCAGCAAAGTAAGAGAACCAAGAGGGGGGGCCCAACCCGGTCTCCTCCGGTCACTGAAAGGTGCGTCTTGCACAGGGGGACTGCACAGCGCCTTGTGTAGCACCACAGATGAGGTACAGTTGATTAGGTAGCAGGGGATTATGGGGCATGTAGCCCCTCAGTGGTGGTGGTTGGACCCGCATTGGCTTTTTCCAAGCACTACAATCGTGTCAGGAGCCCTCCTCAACTGCAACCAACAAGATCACCTACTACTGGTTGTGTGGCTCCTTTATTTCCTTTGTTTTCTCCCTCCAGTACAGGCACAGCCCCCAGGGAACAGGACTGCAGTGCGCCTTAAGTAGCACCACAGATGAGATACAGCTGGTGAGGTAGCAGAGGATTATGGGGCATGTAGTCTACCAAGGGCAGTGATCAGACCTGCAGCGGCTTTCCGCAAGCACTACAATCGTGGCAGGAGTCCTTCTCAACTGCAACCAACAAGATTGCCAGGTACTGTTTGCGTGGCTCCTTAATGTTCCTCTGTTTTCTCCCTCTGGTACAGGGACAGGACCCAGGCAGCTGCGCTGTGCAGCAGAGTGCCTTATGTAGCACCACAGACGAGTTACAGCTGGTTAGGTAGTAGGGGATTATGGGGCATGTACTCCCGCAGCGGCTTTTCCCAATCACTAGAATTGTGGCAGGAGTCCTCCTTAACTGCAACTAACAAGATCGCTAGGTACTGGTTGCATGGCTCCTTTGTTTTCCTTTGTTTTCTCCCTCCGGTACTGGCACAGCCCCACATTTCCTTTCTCCAGCATCAAACCAGCAGCAACCCAGTCTGACTGATATAAGGGCTATCCTAAACTTAGGAATTCCAGCTGTCAGAACCCCTTTCAGAGGGCGACGGGGCAAGCAGGAGGTACTGGGCTCAAACCTCAGGTTTGAAGCCTTTCACTCTTGATGTCCCAGGGCCCAACCTACTATGGGTGCTGAACAACTGAGTCTCAGTGGTAGTGCGGGTCGAGCAGTCCAAGGAATCACAGGGGAGAGGAAGGTGCAGGGAGCAAACACAGGATCACAATTCAAAATACGTTCAATAGCAGCAAAAAGGGATTATCCAGTCTAATACTTGGTTTTAGGAAAAAAAGAAGTATTTGTATGTGATCACAAAGTGAAATATGACATACAGAAATAATGCACAAAGAGCTCCTGAGTTCAGTACTCTGGTGTTAGATAGGCAGGTCCCCTAGTCTCACTACCCTCGCTATTGGTATTGGTTATTCCCCATTCATAATAGGTGACAGTCAGATTAAACTGCACTAGCAGTCTGAGTATTAGGAGTCCCACTGAGACTCTTCCAAATTGTTCCAGCGCCGATAGGTCTATGAGGCAGATCAGGTTTCACTGGGCCATTATCCCCGCGATCAGTCTTACCCCCTCCTGCCAGTGTTGCCCTAACAGAGTCCTCAGGAGAGTTCCACACTGTGATGTTGCGGGGGTCTGCAGCGGCTGCCAGTGTTAAGTAGCACTTTTGGCTTTGAAGGGGCTGCTGCTGTTAGCCTGAGGAGCTCCTACCAGTGTCGCAGTAAGTTTCTTTGATCCGTCTTTTATGTTGATCTGTATAGCACACTAATCACCCGAGAGGGTATCCAGGTGCTTGGGCAAGTGTGTATGTGTGTAGTATCCAAGGTGCTTATACGAAGAGCCAAGTCTTCAGCTTCTTGTGGAACTCAAAAAGTGAGGAGGAGGTTCTCATGTGTTGAGGGTGGCCGTTCCATGTGTTGGGTGTGATGTAGGAGAATACGCCACCTACAGTTTTGCTTTTACGAACGTGTGGAATGTTTGCAAGTGAGAGTGAGGCAGAATGTATGGTGGGTTTGCAAAAGCGTATGCGGCTGTTCAGATATTCTGGTCCTGTGTTGCACAGGGCTTTGTATGTGTGCGTGAAAAGTTCAAATTGGCTGCGCCTGAGATGAGGAGTCAGTGAAGCTTCCTGAGGTGCGGTGTGATGTGGGTGCAGTATGGGAGGATAAGTAGGAGTCCTGCGGTGGTGTTCTGGGTGGTCTGGAGTCTGTGTAGGAGATTCTAGTGTACAGAATGTTGCCGTAGTCCAGCATGCTGGTGATGAGTGCTTGCGTGAAAGTTTGTCTGGTGTAGTGAGGCAACCATCTGAAGATCTTTAACAGCATGCATAGGATGTGGAAGCAGGAGGTGCACACTGTGTTGACTTGCACCATCATTTTGAGCTTGTCATCTAGGATGATCCCTAGACTTCTTGTGTAGTCTGTGGGGGTTGGTTCTAGCTGGTCCCAGGTGGAGTCCCGTGGGGAGGTCTTGCTGCAGAAGACCAGTACTTCCGTCTTGTCGGAGTTGAGCTTCAGGCAGTTGGTTTGCATTCAGTAGGCTACCATGATCATGCTGTTGGTGAAGTTGGTTCTGGTGTTGGTTGTCTTGCCCATCAGGGAGAGGATGTGGTGGAAGTCATCATTTAGATAAAGACGGTGATGTTTAGTGATTGGATGATGTTGGCGAGCGGCGCAATGTATGCATTGAAAAGGGTGGAGCTGAGGGACGATCCATGTGGGACTCTGCATATCAGTTTCTTGGACTCTGATGTGAAGGGTGGCAGCCTGACCCTTTGGATTCTTCCTGTGAGGAAGGAACAGATCCATTTGAGAGTGGATCCTTGTATGTCAATCTTGTGGAGTCTTTTTATGAGGGTGTTGTGGGAGATAGGTAAAGGGCAATCGTACATGTTCTGATGCTTCCGTCGGGGTGCGTGCACTCACGCCACCACATCGGCCTCCCCTCTCTGCACCAACAAACCACATCATGATCTTTGCTATTCACAGCGGTCCCCTCTGGCATACAGGGTCGTTGACTTTACTCCACACACATACTATGGCCCGACTGGCGTTGCAGTAAGGTACTCTTCACTGCAGCCTCCTCCGGCATATGGGTTAGTCGACTTGAATCTGCACATGGGTGATGGCCCAATTGGTGCAGCCAAGGCTAACTTCACAACTGTCCCCTCTGGCACACAGGGTTTCCTCACACCTCACCATGGGGATCCATTTGCCAGGATCCCATCACTGGATCTTGTTTCCTTCAACCGCTCTCCTCTTCCTCACAGAGGGCAGTGGTCTTGGCAAGCAGGCAGGCACTGGTGCTCCAGGGCAGGTGGTCTTGGAAAACCTGCATGTCTCCTCACCCAGCTAGGAGACTGGGAAACATTAGCCCCTGGTCCTGGTCACAGGCAGAAGCCTTGCAGAGCTTTCTCTCAACATACAGTCCAACTGGCTGCTTGACAGTTGATAATTTTAGGAGCTTCAAGCTCCCCTTTTTATAGCCCATTTCCAGGCTCCAATATGTGATTTAGGGTCCAAGTCTTTGAAGTTTGTGCTGGGGGTCTGCTTCCTTTTGAAATGCCCACTCCTCTGCTCTGCCCTTCCTCCAGAAAGCAGTCTGCCACAGCAGGGGTGACCCCAAATCTGAAAGCCCCACAACAAGGGCTATGGGAGTGACTAAAGATTTACACCTGAATGTCAGCCACAGTCATGTTTCTTTGTTTCCAATTTACTGTTTTAACCAATAACAATTGATTTAAAAAACTATTAATGCTCTACAGTTGTTTGCTTGTAAACTGTTGTCAACACAATGAAAGCACAGTTCATAGACTCCTCAGAAAAAAGTTTTGGATATCAGTATTTGAACAATACAACATCTTGTTACCTAGATGTTTAGATAGGACTATGAGCTTATCTCTGTATTTTGGTGTTTGACAAACTGGGTTCCCCCTCAGATCCAGTCTCCACAATTGTCTCCATTGGCTTAAAGCACATTCCAAATCCTGAAATTGTAAGAGAAAAGGAAACATGGTTAACCTATTTCAAAACAAAGTCAGCCATAAAGAGAAAATGTAACACAATATCCTAATTACCCCAACCATGGAGCTACCTCATAAAATGTATGACTAGGCAAATGTGAAACATGTATCTCCCACCCCCCTAAAATATAACCAGCTCAGAAAAACCATTGTGTGACTTTTAACAGAACATCGCAGTGAGGGATCCCTCATTAGGGTGACTCACCATAGCAGCACTGCCATGTTAATACTTTTGAGAACACAATGGTGATGGGAGGATGCTTACAAAAGTCTCAGCCACTGGCACTGGGTCCTGTGCTCACTCTGCCATAGGACTCAAGCTGTGCCTCACTGACGAGGCGCAACAAAGCAGAAACAGGAAACTTGTGTTCCTGTTTGGAGGAGACCTGACCTGGTAGTTTGCTGGACAGCTCCAATTCGAGCAGGACCACATCTTGTTTGCACATCGATGCTCCCTGTTTAGAGCAGCATACAGGGTCAAAAACCAGACTGGATTGTGGCAATAATTAATTAACAGTGTCAAAGTTTAATTCAAGCATTCTGTCCATCACTTTTTTTGCTTTTCTAACTTCCCTTCTGAAAATTAATGCAGGTGTAGATACATCAGAAGATAGACTCCTCTTTGAAAGGCTTGATGTGTCAGTTAGGATTGAAAACACAAGGGAACCAATGGAGAGCATAAAGCACGTTGTTTCTCCTTTTTGACTTGCTTCAGTGGGTTATATTTCTAAATGACCAGATTTCTCCTGCCTCCACCAGACCTTGCTGGCTACACATGGCTTGCTGATTGTTGCTATATTCAAGCCTTACTAGGGACATCACATGACTTTTAAAGATTAGGTTGTGCATTAAATGTGTAAGATGCTCAGGGGGTTTCTCTCTCTCTGATTGTCTACCTAGGAGTGAAAGGTCTGAACCAAACCTCATCTTAACTGTTCATGTGTGCTACGCCCCATGACACTTTTTCCCATTACAAATTTCAGCTTTCCAGACAACACATACTCTCTCAGACAGTGAATGAAGGCCTAATGATCACCAGCATCAGAATTCAGTTTGCTTATTTATTTGCTAGGAAACTGCTTCCAAGCTCTGCTCTAATGGAATGAGCTTCTAACTTTTGACATTATATAGCACTCTCCTTTGGTGACTGTTCTGCTATCTGGATTAACAGATCCATTTGTGATTGGCTATGTGGGCACCATACCTGGTCAAAAACACTCTTGAGTGAAAAGGATGGGCTAGAATGTAGCTTTCAGCAATTGTCAGTAGCAGAGATTTTTGCAAGCATTCCACCCTTCACGTTTGTCTTTCCCTCAAAAACATGACCGTACACATGGTCAAACCATGGTCCTCCATAGGTGAGCACAGAGAAAACCTTACTTGAAGAGATTTGTCACTGGGCATAACAAAAGCACAATATTGCGTTATTGAATCACTCAGTTTGAGTATGAGAATAGAGTGCACCCCATTATTTGAACTTCCACCAATATGATTATCACTACTCAACCTGACCATTACTTTGACATAGCCTCTGCATCCAAAGTGGATTGGACTGAAGTTTGGCTAGTTTACCTATCCGGTTGAAGTAGAGGTCAGGCTGCAGTAGTGAACAGAAATGTAATCATTAGGTTGACGTAAGAGTCGGTCAAAGTAGTAAGGGTTGGAGGAATTGACATAAAATCAAGAACACAAGAGAGGAGGGAATCCTTATTAATGTACTTGATGAGAGGAAATGTTCAATATGAAGCGACCTATTATAAAACAGTCACCAGGACAGGCTGTGCAAGAGTAGGATTCAGGTCAATGTTGACTTCAGTGTACAGTCATATACAGATTTTTGTTCATTTGGAAGCCAATGGATACATACAGTAAGGTAAGAACATTTGACTGTGGCAATTGTCTGCAGAAGCGCTACAAACTCCAAGAATAAAAACATTAAATGTGGTAGCTGATAAACACAGTCGGCATCATAGTTCGCTCAACATGTAATTTACTCTTACACTATTGAGTAATTTGGTCATTCACAAAATATGAGTGTAAAGTTACTCAAAAGTGTAGACTTACATGTCTCCACTCCCTGAAACAAGGGGTGGAGCCACAGTTACATGTGAAAATTATTAATGCCAATGGCAGAACTACTCCATTTGTGGGATATTTTTCTCCTCTAGACAGATACTGCAGTCGCTCTATGCCGATGAAATTTTTCTGTTATGTTGAGAACCCGAATGCAAACCTACACTTCCTGTTTGATTTAATTGTTTAATTTGCATGATTTTCTGGGCTACTAATTAATTGAGAAAATACAGAAGTATTCCCACTCACTGCGGCTTCAGAGAGACCTTAGGGGGTTGAACACCTTGTAAGCTTGAGTTCAGACTCGGCCAGATATTTGGGGATCATGGTATCGCATGATCGATTCCATTAAATGTTGATTTTTTTCACCACTCTCCAGTCACTCCTGACTAGGTTGACATGGGTCAGTAAGAAGCCAATGGTCAAGTGGGAGGTTTGGAAGAGGCCCTTCGTGCATGAGGATCTGGGCAGTGTTATCTGGAAGCTCAAGCACAATTCGCTACTTTCTGGTAGACTCCTGAGAAACATTCCCACAGCTTGTGATTGAAAGCAACCAGGATTAAATGGGACTTAGCATACTATTTTACGAATTAGGCAACCAAGGCCGTCCTCCATAATACACACTACACTGTGCACCAATGGACAGTACAAACGGTGACTAACAGAGTGGGCATGCAAACATTATACTCCCCATCTGTAGCATTAATATGTAATTCCTTGTAGCTACCCACGCTCGACCCCTGGGCAGGTACTCATTAATAAAAACAGGAGCTCACTCAATTGGGGCATCTGTTCCCAGATGGGCAATTCTTTTTTTTTTTTTTTTTTTAAAGATTTTATTGTGCATAAAAAGGGTTACAAACACGGGCCTACAACCACCAGGGCCGGCCGCTAGTAGTCGAAGTGTTCCAGCATATCAGAAAACAATGACTGGCCCACAGGGGCTCCGCACTATTACAGTAGATCAGACTGCACATAAGGGAAATCAGAATACACACTTTTAGTATAAATAACAACAAAAAGAAAAATACAAAAATACAACAAACAAGGCGAAACGACTTATGAAGGGCGGCGAACACCAGCCGGGGGAGTCAACACCCAACCACCCGAGGGCGGTCAATAAAAGAAGACCTGAGAGGGAGGGGGGGGCCACGAGAGAACCAAATCTGTACTCCAAAGTACGAGATACACAAGGAACCCTCAAGGATCAGGGGGACGAGGCAACCCCGGACGTATCCACCAAAGGGGGAGCACAGATAGACCCACGATACGCGTTCCACTGCCCCCAAATTCTACCCCAAGCCCCCGGTTTACCACGAGCCACATACACCGTTGTCTCCCTGAACATGCACCAGTCCATGTTCTCCTTCCAGACGGACACGGTGGGAGGCCGCTGGGAACCCCAAAGCTGTGCAATGTCTCTCTTTGCAATCATGTTCCCCAAGGCCGCCCACCGAGCCTGAGCCGCATTGCAATCATTGGGCTCCCATACATTCAGCACACAACGACGCACCTCCGGCAGCAGAGCGACCCCGGTGACTCGTCTCATAATATCATGCACCCGGCGCCAGTATTCCGCCACCTCGCGGCATTCCCATAGGATATGGAGAAAGGTAGCACTGAGCCCGCAGCCACGCTTACAGAGTCCGTCGTCTGAAAACCCCATCGAGACCAGGCGGGGGCCCGTCACATATACACGATGGAGAATCTTAAGCTGGACCAGGTGGAGACGGGCCGGGATGGCCACCTCCTTAGGGGATGACAGTGCAGTCTGCCAGTCCTCATCGTCCAGCTCCACCCCATCTCCCGTCCATGCCTCCCGAAGACGCACCAAGAGGTCAGCCCGATTGTTTATCAGTTTTTTGTAAATCAGGGAGATAGTACTGTCGGGGACGTGACCATCGAGTATGCGGTCCTCAAGAGGCGAAGAAGAAGGGACCGTGGTCCCCTCCCCAAAGACCGAAAGCAGGGCGTGCCGAACCTGTGCATAACGGAAGAACTCTCTGTCACTAAGCTCATACTCGCGCTGAAGCGCCGCAAAGGATTTAACCGCACCTTTAACCCACAGGTCCCCCACTCTGCTGATGCCAATCGTATCCCAGCGCTCGAAGCCTTTCGTTGTCCAGAGGCTTCCCAAGCGGTCTGAGTCGAATAGAGGAGTGGCGCACGTTAAACGCTCACTCCAGCCCATCGCTACGTTAGCTGCCTTCCATACACGGACCGCAATCCTGGTAGGGCCCGTAAGGGCCCTACCAGCAGACCGCGAGTAAAGCGCTCTGTTATAGTTACCGCCGGGGAGCAGGAATTTATCCATCTCATATGCCGGGTTCGAACCAGGAGCGTACGTAGCATGATTAATGGCAGACAGCTGGGAGACCCAATAGTACCGTCTAATATCAGGAAGCGCGATGCCCCCGTCATACCAGGAAAGAGTCAGCTTGGCCAAAGCGATACGCGATTGCCCGTCCCAAACCAGTCTCCTCTGCAAACTCTCCACCTCCCTAAAGTAGGCCGCAGGAATGACATCGAAGGAGTTCTGGAGTGCATAAAGGAATCTGGGAAGGGACATCATTTTAAACAGCGCCGCGCGACCAAGCGGAGACAAGGGCAGCTTACACCACCGAGCCGTATCTGCCCGCAAACGCCGGAGTGGAGACAGGAGATTCTGCTCATAGCGGACCGCCGGATCCAACGAAACGTACACCCCCAGGTATTTAAAGCCGGACTGAGATATTTGGAGCGGAAGCCGAGGCGGCAAGAGAGGAAGACCACCAGAGATAGGATACACACAAGATTTGGACCAGTTGATTATCAGACCCGAGTTTTTCCCGAAGGAAGTAAGGACATCAAAGAGAACATTGAGCGACTTCCGCGGTGAGGTGAGATACAAGAGAATATCATCCGCGTACAATGAAACCCGATCCTCGAAGCCCGGGGCCCACCGGAGCCCTCTAATCGAGGGCTCCCAACGGAGCCAGGCAGCGAGCGGTTCCAGGGCGAGAGCAAAGAGCAGCGGGGACAACGGGCACCCCTGCCTAGTTCCCCTCCCGAGAGCGAAAGGCCGAGAAACCCGCCCATTGACAACCACCTGAGCCATTGGTCCAGCATAAAGGAGCTTCACCCAGCTAAGGAACCCCTCCCCAAAACCAAACTTCGCCAAGACGGCCCAAAGAAATGGCCATTCAATGGTATCAAAGGCCATCGTGGCGTCTAGGGAAACCAATATGGCCGGTTCAGCGAAGTACTCAGCCCTAGCGAGGACGCCGTGCAGACGCCGTAAGTTGAGAGCGGTATTACGATGTGGGATGAAGCCACATTGATCCGGATGTATCAAGTCACATATAACGCTCAGCAGGCGATTGGCGAGGACCTTCGCAAGGATTTTGGGTTCGGCATTTAGCAGGGAAATAGGCCTATAGGAGGCACAGCGGTCACGTGGCTTACCCTCCTTGGGAATCACCACTATAGTAGCCAGACGCTGGTCGTCAGGAAGGGAACCCCTCTCGAGCGATTCCTGAAACATATGACGGAGGAAAGGCGCGATTTTATCCGGGCGCAACTTATATAGTTCAATCGGCAGACCGTTGGGGCCCATAGCCTTGCCCGAGCGGAGGGAGCGAATCGCAGTAGCTATCTCTTCGACAGACAAAGGGGCATCCATCAGCTCGCGGTCCTCGACGGATAAGCCGGGCAGGGCAATATCCCGAAGCAGAAGACGAGAGTCGTCCTCATCTCTATCAGACACCGGGGAGTACACTGCACGGAGGTGGTCAGCAAAACACTCAACAATCTCACCAGGCTCAGTCACACACACTCCATCCGACACCCGAAGCTCCGGGACCACACGATTCACTCTCTCCTTCTTGTCCAACCAGGCAATCAGCTTACCCGCCTTGTCTCCGGCGTCATACAACCTACCCTGCTGCTCCCTATACATAGTCTTGGCAGCATCAGTGACGAGAGACTTATATTCAAACTGCTTCAGGCTGAGGGCATGCAGCCCATCCGGGGTGACACCCGCCTCCAAGGCTGCCTCCAGCCCCGATATTTCAGTCTCCAGCGTCACAACCGCCTCTCTCTTAACCCTCTTGGCCTCCACTATCTGGGACAGGGCATGCCCGCGGAGCACTGCTTTGAAAGCTTCCCACAGGGACACCGAGGACAACACCGACCCCTCATTCTCAGAAAAATATTGATCAATCGACTTAATCAGGCTATCACGGATCTTGGGGTCTCGCAGGTACCAAGGGTTAATAGGAGCGATCCGCCCAGCGGACCGCGACCCGGTGTCAAAAAGCAACCACAGTGGGGAATGATCAGAAATACCCCTGGCCAGGTGTTTGACCTCTCGAATCCGAGTAGCCTGGGCCGCGGGCATAAGGAAATAATCCAGTCTGGAGAGACTCCCATGGGCCCCAGAGTGAAAGGTGTACTGACACTGTGTCGGATGCATTAACCTCCAACAGTCCACCAGACCGAAGGTCTCCAGGAGCCCGCCCAGCCACGCCTGGGCAGCAGGGAGGGCCCTGGGCGGATGACGGTCCAGGTCACCCGAGACAACCGAATTAAAGTCCCCACCCATAAGCAAAAGACTGTCAGGAAGCCCAAGCAACATACGACCCAAGTCTGAGAAGGTGGAGTTCTGGAGGCCCGGGGGAACATAGACCGAGATCAAGGAAAGGGACTGCCCCTCCCACCTCCCAGTCAGAGACACATAGCGCCCTCTATCGTCTGGGACCACCCTGGTGATCTCCAACGGAAGTGAAGCTCGCAAGAGAATGCCCACCCCTCTCGAACCAGTGGTGAAACCAGAGTGGGCCACAAGTCGATATCCCCCCCTGTTCATAGCCCGACAAACATTGCCAACCAGATGCGTCTCCTGTAAGAACACCACATCAGGAGTCAGACGACGCAGATATTGCAGCACAACACCCCGTTTGATACGGTCCCCCAATCCATTGACGTTCCAAGACATCAATCTCAACCCGTCCCCCCCCATCCCCTCCAGTAGATCAAGGGCCCCCTAGCAAAGAGCTCAACACCCAAGGATGAACCATAGCCAATACTTCGCCTTGAAAACAAAAAACACAAATCCAAACAACCCCACCCACCCACCAACCCCCCCCCCCAACTCCAACACCCCCCACCCTGCACCCCTGCGGTCCAAAAAACCACCCCAACTTGCAGTGTGCCTGTCGCCCTACAAACCCCATTCTACGAAAAGACCCCGGAGGAGGGAAGGGACCCGTCCCCGCCCGCTCCCCACACACAACATAGTGAAACAAAATGCACAAAAGAAGTAGAACCCAGCCGAACAGTACAACATGGCAGAGTCCGGGACCATAAGTCACTCCAAAGGAGACCCGCCACCCTCGGTACCGGCAGAGGGCCCAGTCCGGTCACCCCGGTCCGGCAGCGAATCCAGCCAGTCACTCACAATCGCAGGAGAGTCAAAAAAGGTAGCCCGATCTTCATGTTCCACTCGGAGCCTTGCAGGATAAAGCATAGAGTACTTGAGACCGAGGTCCCGGAGACGCCGCTTCACCCCCTGGAAGCCCATCCGCTGTTTCTGGACAAGTTGGGTGAAGTCCGGGAAAAAGTTAATGGAGGAGTTCTCATGTCGGACCGGTCCATGGACCCGTGAGGCCTGCAGAATCACGTCTCGGTCTCTGTAATGGAAAAGTCTCGCAACGATAGGCCTCGGGGGGGCACCCGGTCGCGGCCGGCCACCTGGGACTCGATGGGCCCGCTCCACAGCGAAAAACTTACTCAGGCCAGCGGGAGCAAGATGTTCGAGGATGAGCTCCTCGACCAGGAGATCAACCGGGCGGTTATCGGAGGTCTCCGGAACGCCTATGACGCGGATGTTATTGCGGCGGGCCCGTCCCTCGAAGTCTTCCAGCCGCCGGGCCATCAGATCATTAGCCGACTTGAGATCGCCGAGAGTAGCCTGCAGGTCCGACACGTCCGTACCAAGGGAGGACGTCCGCACATCCAGCGATTGAACCCTCTCGTTGGTCTTAGAGAGATCCGCCCGGATTAGCGTAATGTCAATGGCCACCGTGTCGATTTTACGGGCCAAGGCCTCGTACTGCGTAGCGATGGTCTCTCTGATGCCCTTAATGGCGCCCATGATGTCCTGCAGGGACAGATCCGGAGAGACGGACGGGCCACCACTGGTGTCCTCCGGGGGGACATTGGCCGTCCCGGGGGATCCTTTACCCTGAGTGTAGCGGTCCATGTTGTTCATCTGGACCGGTCCCCCACGTAGGGATGTTTTGGTCTTACGCCTCTCGGGGTCTCCCTTGCCCCCCATGAGAACCTCGATCGCCGAAGGGGACCACCGAGGAAGCATCGAGGTGGCACAGGCCAGGCAGACGCGTGTCGCACCACAGGCCGCAATATGGCGGAGCGAAGGGACCACCGTCAATAAGCACACTGGCAGCAGACGAAGCCACCGGCATCAAGCGAAGGCAAAATGAAAGCCCAGTCGCACCAAGCAAGTCCACAGTCCAGCCCCTCAAAGACCAAAAGTGAAACCGAAAGTGATGTGACGGCCACTGGCACAGCCCCGATGCCGTTGTTGTTCAACTACGCCCCGGCTCCACAGATCACCCTCGCATCGGGCACAGCCGTCGGGTGGGCCTCAGAAGTTCAAACCACCATAACTCCGGATTGCCAGGTCCGATTTGATTTCCGAAAGGAGTTTAGTGTTCAGCCAGCATTCGTCTCCCAGATTCCATCAACCAAGTCAGGATAGAGTCAGGATAAATTCCGAGGAGCAGCGAGGGTCCGGGGAGCCCTGTGCTCACGCGACCATCTTGGATGCGCGCTAGGCTCCTCCCTCCAGATGGGCAATTCTTGACTCTAGATAGCTACAAGGCAAGACCGAGCAATAATTATCTTTATATTTGCTTAGATATGACTGAGACAGGTGGTAAAAGTTTCATTTCCTTCTTTTCCTCTCAATTCCCCTCAAATTTATCCCACTGACACACGTCATTAGCTCGGATTCTGTGTCAGGATGGGTGCCCAAACCATTAAGGATATGTCCTGATGCGATTGAAGCTTCTGACCTACAGTCCAAAAGATTTGGGTAAAGGACATTCGGCAAATCATTCCGGAGAAAACCTGGTTATTTAGTTGCTCCCAGGTGAAGTTGGTTTCACTAAATTAGAGACACACGATTCTGCACTTTACATTTTTAAATCGATTGTATTACTCTCCAGAACTAATGTATAAATTAGAATCATCCATCAGTGCAGTGTTGAAGATTTTCTGCAGACCCAGCAGTTTTTTTTTCATCCGGCTTGGCAATGCTCAGGTATATTTGAATTTTGGCAAGAGGTGGGCAGTCTAAAGACGAACATTCTTGGATTTTGTTTACACTTATCCCTTGTAGTGGTCTCGCTGGGTTATGTGACGAATGTCCCTAAGACTGTGCGGAGAGTAGCTGCCCTGCTGTTGCTGCTGGTGAAGTGCAGGGTGGCCTTAGCCTGGCTGAATGGCCACCCCTTTATGTCAATGACTAGATATGAGATGCTGCCTTATGTAATGATTCTGCAGACTGCTAACACCTTGATGCAGCCGATATGATGTAGAAAAAGGACATTTGGGGCCCTCATCCTGTGTGCACCCAGAGAAAGCACCTGGCTAAAGTGAGACTGTCCCTAACCCCAAGAAGAACTGATGTTACCTATACTTGATCAAAGTTACCTGACTGCTGTAAACTGACAAGTATTGCAGAACTGCTATTGTAAAATTGTTGTATTGCCTGTTATGCGGTTATGTTATGTGTATTTGTAATAAGCGGTAAAGGGCTAACAAGGGAATCAAGTTTAAAGAGGGAATATTTTTCAACGCTTTACTACAACTGTCTGTCCCAATAGCTGATAGCATAGAATAAATAAAAACATAATCTTGCATATATTTCATAAAGGAACCAATCTTAAGAAAGAGGCGCACACTCATTTTAAACTTAGAATAAATCCATTGTATTCTATATGAACGCTTTAGAGGTACAAATCATGAAATTCCACAATATTAATCTTGCAATGCAAATCAAACTGATGCATTCAGAGAATAATGTCTGTAAAGTTCACTCTGATTAATTCCAATGTTCCATGTAGGAAGCTGGCTCTGTCTATACTATACCAAAGTAAGGTATAGTGTGCACAGAGTCCAGTGGATACCCAAAGGCTTACAGAGGTTAAAGTAGATAACACCTTACTCTCTATTTATGGTAGTGTGGGCGAGCAGTAAGGCTTTATCAGAGGCAGTGTTAAGCATTTATTGTAAAGACTCGGGCAAGAGATGATTTCACACACTCAAACAAATTGTTTTGCATAAAAATATTTCTTTATTGTATTTTATTTTTAGAACCAGGCCAGACTTGGTGCAGGTAAGTAAAAATAGTACTTTTCTGATAATGCAGTTGAATGTAGATACAGGTAGGTCAAATGTTCAGAAACAGTTGAAATTACTTTTCAGTTACTTTGTGATTACTTTTTAGATTACTTTTCAGATTACATTTTCTACTCAGTGTGATATGCCTAGATATCACACTGGGACATTTCCTAAATAAAAGGTAAGTAAGTCCGTTTTTATAAACACACAGTTTCTTAAGTTCTCATACAATTTCCAACTCCACACAGCTTTTTCCACAGAAAAGCAGTCAATGCAATCCTATGGGAGGAAATGAAGTTCTCGGTTTAAAGGTAAGGACTTGGTTGTAGGAGTTGGGATTCTGGGGTTAGAACCACGGTTCACCCAGGGTCAAGGATACACTCAAAGAACACCCTTAGCGACACTAGGGCGGCCGGATGCAGAGTGCAAAGGCCCAATGTTATCTAATGGGGGATAGGGGGCCTCCGGTTGGTGGCTGCTCACAGGCACGCCACTTGGACTACGGTTGGAACAAACACTGCAGGCTCGGGCACAAAAATCTTCTGGAGGTGATCACTGGTTGGAGATGTAAGTTGGGATGTCGTGGGATGCTGGGACACCGTCGGTTGGGCCACCCAAGGCCGTAGGGCGTTGGGTGCAGGGGTGTCTTTAGGCGTTGGGTTTTCCTTACCGGCTCCGGGCGTGTTCGGGGGGATCCTCCAAAAAAGGGGCTGCAGGTGTCATCGGCAGACTTGAGGTAGGTCAGGGATCAACAGATCCCAGCGCAGGATTGCCAGGGAGACCTCCTCGGGGTGTTGGGCCACTCGAACTCGAGCCGTAGGGTGCAGAGTGGTGCAGACTTGCTTATTTGGCCAGAGCCAGAGTCTGTTGGTGAGCAAATCCGATGCTCACAGAAGACAAAGTCTTGTTAGGGAGGGCAGGGCAGGTCAGGTCCTCCAGGTTCTGGGGGGCTGTTGGCTGCATGACACACTGGGATTCCGCTGGAGCACGTTGAAGTTGGGACAGGCCGGTACGGCTGGAGCCAAGTCAGCTGGTGTCCTCCTCTTCTTCCTTCAGCATGGATCTTCAGTCCTTCTTCTTCTTTTCTCAGGAAGCAAGGTTCAGGGTTGACCCCAAATACTAAATTTAGGGGTGTTTTAAGTAGGTACAGGTTGGGACCAATGGGTCCCTTCCTTGGGGTGGGTACACCCCTATTATACAACCCTTCAGTGGGAGGGGGGCATAAGCCTCACTCTGGTTGGCTGGGTCCTCTGAGAGTTGTGCTTCGCCTCGCCTCCCCGACCTGAGGGGTGGGATTGACAAAGGTGGGCCACCTCTCCTCCTATTTTGGTTTTCCAGCCGATTCTCCTGTCCAAAGTGGGGGTCAGAACCGGTGGCGGCCAGTTGCTGGGAGCAGCAAATGGCTGGGTCAGCTCACAAAGGCAGCAAGCCTTTGAAGCTTCCCTTTCATGGACCCTGCCCATCCTGGGGGAGGAGGGTTGGCACCTCTACCCAGGATGTGCTTTGTTTCAGGACCCCGAGAGCGGGAGGCTCTTGACCCAGTGGTCCAGAAACATGCCTGGGGGTGGCAGCTGGTGAGCAGCCAGTCAGCCAGGACACTAGAGTCAGGTCGTTTTTCAGGGGGCATCTCTAAGATGCCCTCTGAGTGCATTTTGCATTAAATTCCACACTGGCATCAGTATGGGTTTAATGTGCTGAGAACTTTGATATAAAACTTCATAGTTTTCAGTAAAGCCATTATGGTTCTGTGGAGTTCGTAATGACAAACCCACAAACCATATACTCTTTATGGCTTTGCTGCACTTACAATGTCTAAGAATGGACACTGTAGAGGTACAGGGCTCGTGCACCTGTACCCTCACCAGTGGCAGAGTACACCCAGCTAGAGGGGTGGCTGACCTATGCCATAGGAAGTGGGTTGTAGGCATGGCACACAGGGATGTGTGCCATGTCTACCCTTCACTTTGTTCTGCACCAAAACACACACGCAGTGTGTGTGTGTGTGTGTGTGTGTGTGTCAGGGTACAGGACCTCTAAAGGTGGCATAATATGTGCTGCATCCCTTAGAAGCCTTCCTTGGTCACAGGGCCCTTGGTACCTTTTACAAGGGACTTACACTTGTCCAGAGAGTTGCTAATTAGGTGTGCAACAGTACAGTTTTGGGGAAACAACATAGGCCCAGGGTACCTGGTTGGCAGAAACCCAGGGCACACTTAGTCAAAAGAGCATTAACATCAGGCAAAAAGTGTGGGGCAGCCATGCAAACAGGGACACTTTCCTACATTCCATAAAAGATAAACAATTCAGCTGTGAAGGTCCAGTAGTTACACTTGGAAGGAGTAGTACTTGGCGTCAATGTTTGGTCTTCATTGTACATAGTCCGCAACACCATCCTCAGGACAACCATAGTATTTTGGAAATGCAACAATGACCCCACTTGAAATATTAAGGACAAATCAAGATAGTCTTTACAATGAAAGAAAGGAACAAGGAATATCCATTACTTGAATAACTCATTGGTAAATTCCGAAACATGGGTACAGGTCACTATTCAGCCCAGACTTAAGCCTGTGTGCTGCGTACAGAATGGTACAATGCACTACATCACAACAAATGAGCTGTTCCCAGTGAAGGCATGAGCCTGCAATGGAAACAGTGCATTAATGAAATATTTGCCCAGCTGTTTGAAACCACTGGTCCACCATTCAGTGCGCAGGGGGCAATGTGGGCTGCATTCAGTAGGGCTCCCCTGTTACAATAGTGATTACATTAGAGCCGATTTTGATATAAGGAAGGATCCTTGAATACAGATTCAGGCATCATTTTGACATAATGGGCACAATTTTTTTACCCCGCAGAGTGAGACCATAAGCTCACCTTGACCACCGGTGGATCCATGAAGCAAAACATTTGCTTAAATAATGTATGTGTCTCACGTTTATTTCTGTATTTTATGTGCTGTGTCAGAAGGTCCACCACTATTTTTAGCATGTATTCGTTCACTAGTTATGACGCCAATAGGTGGTGTTCAGAATATATATAAACAGCACGTATTTGGAGTACTTTAATATATACGTGTTGGTTGAAGTATGTTCTCTGCTAAACCTTTGGCAGACTAACCCTCTCATGATTATACATTGCAGATTACAACACAGTGAATACCAAGTAGGTATAATCATCTTCTTATATATAGCTTGCAGAGTATTTGAGCACGAGTAGCTCCAACAGCACCACAGGAGTGGTATCTAGGAGGTAGATCCTTGCTCCTGATGAAAAGCCAAGGGGATGGCTTGAAACATGTCGACCCTTAGCAAGGCAGATACATAGTTATCTACCCTGATCTCTTCACGTTTTTAATCATACCGACTAGAGGACAGAATAAATAATGGTTTACATACTGGTCAGGGATTTTTCAGGTTTTCTAGCCACATTATATCAATCCCCCACATCATTCTAAACCATAGTAACACATCTATAAGTGATCCCACGTAATTCATAGGCCGCAGCACACCTCGTTCCACAGCAGAATGGGGTGGACCCGATGATGAAGCATGCCACCAAGGGGCAACTCTGGTGGGTGAGGATTATTTAATAAAGCAAGTGTGTTTTCTTCACCCTGTATTTTGGTTACTTATCGGTAGGAGAACGAATCTCTTTGTCCTTCTATCTCCCCCTCATTTTTGATAGCAATATTATCTTGGACAAGCCTTCTCCATCCCTAACAAACTGAATGGTCTGGCAACTAATGGCGACTGTTGTAGCCATTTCATATGTGTGTATATATGTTACTAAAAAGCTTGAATCATTTATATTCCGTAACGTCAAACTGCAGAGGCACAACCTTCTCCCCATTGCATCAAATAGTTTTGATTACCTATCCAGTGGTAAATTAGGGAAGATATTAGTTTTCATTTTTCCAAATGAAGTCCGAACCACCAAACTTTCAGGTTTTAAGTGGGTCATCAAAAAATGTTGATCTGAAGGAGTCAGTCTGTGTTAGAGAGCTATCTGTTTCTGCATTGCCACGTAGAAATTAAGCTTTTCCAAGGCTGCCATAATAGGGTCCTAAGGGCCCTCAATGAATTGCAGCAGTGGTTCTGTCATTGACCATGAGTTTTAAAAAATCTTGTAAGGAGAATCTGGTTAACTCCACTTATGGGAGTAAGCGAACCTGGGCACTGTGGAACATGGTGCTACTTTTCTGAGCTATGTACTCTTTTTAAACCTTGTCCAGACCTCCACTCTCAAGGGCGCCTCTGGGCTCTTTCGACACAACCCTGCAGGTACAGGATAATAATCGGTGAAGCATGACTGTAAATGCACCGAGGCATTTGAGAGCCATGAGCGACTGGAGTTAGAGAATCTAGGCCAACAAGTGTTGGAAACACTTCTTTGTGAGCTTGGCAAGGCATTAAGATGGCACTTGGTGAAGAAGGCACTGGAGGCACCACTGATGTCAGAGGTGTGTGCCGTGTTGGTTCTCACACAGACAAGTTTCCACTGCCTTGCCGAGGATGCCTCCTTTCGTATACTTCAGGAGGGCAAATTCGGGCCAGCATGAACATATGCAAGCTAGTGATGCACCGTGGTGTAAAGCGGAATGTGTAGGGCATTGGCCCTTGAGAAGAAGAGAGTAGAACAGCAGAATGCATGGGAGATCCAGTTGCCACATGACAGAAGAGCGATTTTTCAGATGCATCGGTTCCAGGACAGTGAATGATTCAAGCTGGTATTCAGACATCAGAAAAGAGAAGCAAAACTTTTATTGTGAGAGGAAGGAGGCACAATATTACACACATGGGACTACGCTAAAAGCCAGAAATAAATGATGGTGATCCTACATTTTATTGACAAATAAAAGAGGGAAGAGGAGCTAGCAATGGCCATGTATATTGCCTTCCTAGCTTAATCAATAAACCACAAAGGTATCATGAGACAGATTATCTACCACTAAATGGAGTACTGATACCTAGCATATATTGGTAAAAATTTTTAAGACCCAGTCCCACTGTTAATGGCATGGTTCATCATTGGGTCTCATCCTGGTACCCTAGAAGTCAGGATGGACTCAGCCTCATTGGAGGGAGCAACTGGATATTTCTTTTCGGGGTGATTTTTGAGATAAAAAATACCTAGGGCTACCTTGGTATCCCTTTATTTTAGGTGAGGTTCATGGTAAGGATAAAAAAATAAGAAATGTATGGATGCTCACGGATATGATCCTCCTGGCATCTTCTTTGTCCAGATCTTAGATTTGAATCTTCACAAAGTGGAAAAGGTAATAAAAAAGGCCTGCTACTGTGCAATTCCTTTTAGAGAGATTGGTAGTAACTGTGGGAGGAAATAAGCACCAACTGGAGGGTGGAACTAGTATAATGAAGAAGACAGTTTGGGAGTATAAGGAGTTTAGGGATTGGTGGCAAACACCATGTACTTGCGTAAAAGTAGGAAGAAAGTGTTTTAAAAATCAACAGGGAGGCGGTCTCAGAAAAATTAGCTATTGAGGCCATGTAGTCCTTAGCAAACCACTGGTCTCAGCATGGCTCAGGTATGGTGGCTCTCCACTACAGCCACACATCTATAAACAGCATTGGTAGGTGGTGCTCCATACTCAGACCTTTAAATCCCGTAATTGGGCATTGCATTGTCTGTTAAAGGGACCCTTCAGGTGGAGGGTTGGGGAGTGTTTCTATTCTCAGAGCACAGTGGCTAGACCAGGAGAGAACAACAGATATTATGTGATGAAGTTGTGAATCTGGGGGTTAAAGATGTTATGTGGAACACTGAAAGACTCAAGGTGTGATAAGGTGAGAAAACGTACATTTTTTCCAATGCAAATAATGTGCAAAGAATCTTGGCCAGCTTAAAGACATTTCCCAATCCAGAGGAGCTCTGTGTAACAACAGAGCATTAGTTGAATGGAATAGGTGCTATTTTGCTATGCTCAATTCTCTCCCTCTGTCATAAACAAGCGTGACCTGGGACTGGATGGGAGTACTTTATTTTAGGTTCTCATTGATAGTCTTTAATCTCAAAGTGTGTTTTCCCCACCCTACTTCCTGTGAGTTTGAACAATAACAAATCACGCATTTAATCAAGAAATAATTGGCATATTTCATCATACATAACAGTCGTCCATTTAATACATGCAACGCGATCAGGATGTATCTTGCCTTCTTCGTTTTGTACGTTGCAATTCCAGTTTGGTTGTTGGGGACACACGCAAATCACCCTCATAGGCATTCCATTTGCCCCACTTTTTGTCCCATTTTTTGGGGCACCCTCTTACTTTGAACACCTCTTTTTCCGCAATCATACACTTGTCATATTCCCTGGTCCATATCCGGAGCAAGGGTCTGTCTGCCACTCCCCATTTCCACGCTATCTCCCTCTTGACCAACGTGTAACCCAGTGTCATAAATTGTTATTCAGTTTCCGTAAGGTCAGTCAGCTCCCATATATTTAGGAGACCCAGCTGAGGTGTAAGGGTGTGTTCTTTACCCAAGGCTTCTAGGATGCTCTCCGTGGCCCCCTCCCAAAGAAGTCTCACCCCTGAGGTAAGATCTATGTAAGATTTTTAGTTGAATAAGTCTATGCCGCATTGTTATGACTGCCTCGCAACGGGACATCAATCTTGCCTGCCAGTCATCGTCATTTATTGGTCCTAAGTCCAACTGCGATCTCCCCCGAAGTTTGTGAAAAGTGTCTGGTAGATTATTACAGAGTTTTTTGTATGTGAGTGATATGGCCTTTGTAAGCAGTGGACCGTCAAGAAACCTGTCTTCCAGAGGGGACGAGTCTGGGATATCCGCCATGTCAGGGATAGCTGTTGTGAGGGTGTGTCTAATTTGCAGGTATCTGAACACCTCTACTTGGGCCATATCATATGTCCTCTGTAGGTCCCCGAATTTGAGAAGTGCCCCCTTTTTTACCAAGTCTCCTATTGTTGAGATTCCGATTATGTTCCACTTATTGAACCCAGGGTGTCTGCCAAGAAGCCCCAGTCTCTGGGTACACCAAAGGGGCGTGGCCTTGGTGAGGGTCTTTGCCCATCCTAGACAGGAGTTCGCCAGGTGCAATATCATTACTGTGTGAGCTGTGGGGCCAACGTAACGACCCTTTTGAGTCTTAGAGTATAGTGCCTCCAGATATCCCGCCCTTCCCATCTGATAACTATCTAGCATGTACGCCGGGGGTCTGTAGATCCAGTGGTTCACCACCACCAGCTGCGTTGCCCAATAGTAATGACGGAGATCGGGGAGGGCAATGCCCCCATCGTACCACCCTTTAGTCAGCTTGTGCATGGCTATTCGAGGGGATCCACCATCCCATAGCAATGTTCGTATTTCGCTCTCCACCCCGGTAAAATATGAGTCTGGGACCCTGTGGGGGCAGTTTTGGATAAACCGTTTTCCCTTTTCGTTCTCTCATCCAGCCTCTATTCTAGGTAACCTTAACCCTTCTTTTACCCCTCATAGAGGCAAGCATGTGGGAAACTGTTACTCAATTGTTATCTATATTTTCAAATGTTGATGGAGCTCATGTTACCTTCAGCAAAAAGTAGCCGGGAGGATTGAGGAGTTTAATTATGATAGATTTACTTTTTAGTTCGATGCCTATTCTGCTTTTGTGCTAAACTAACAAACATAAATGCAAACCTAAGAACCTCCATAACCTTGTTGACTACTGATTTCAATGAAGACGTATCTTTATTTGGTAGTCAATCTGGATTTGGTAAATGCCCTTGGTCTAGTTCATGTGTACTTTTGTATGACTCCTGATCAGAGGCCAAATGTGGTAAGAGGTTGCTACTCAGGCTGCCATATTCTTCTTTTCTCGCATTATAACCTGCAGGAAACCACAGGGTTAGTGAATCAGCAGCCGAATTAGGTCTCAAAACATAAAAGGTTCAGCAACTCTCATTTTTGCTATCTGTAGTATCAAGTAGATTATGGGTGTCGCTGCTAACTGGTGACATGGGTCATTGTGTCTGGTGCAGTGGGTGGCATAGCTGGTGTCATTGTCGATATCTGCAGCATCACAGTTCCACCGTCATCCATCTCTGCGTCTTTTATTTTTGCTACTTACATAGGGTTGCTACATTTTTTAGGGTATTTGTAAGGACTAAAAGGTGGTACTTAAAAGCTAGTTTGCATTAAATCCTGTGTACTTTTTTATAACACAAAAAGTCTCCTACTAGTTGATTAAAAAGCGTTTAGGAATAGTTCAGACAACATTACCATGTGTTTTACATGTTTTAATGTTGTATTTGTTGCTTACAGTGCATAGTGCAAAGATTTTTCTTTTTTTAAATGTCGGATTTTAATTATATCCAGATTGTTTTACATGATTTGGAACGAAAATTTCTTCTAGGCCAGTAAAATGCAGATCAGGTGGCAAGTGGCAACCATATTGCAAGCCATGTTCGACATCAGCTATGGGTGTCACGGACTATATACCTTGGGTCCTGGAGATGCCGAAATCACAGGGTAATATTGACCCACCGTTGGATGCGCTTGTAAAGTTTTTTTTACTTGTACAGGCTTAGTAGTTGCAGCTTTCGAGGATGAAGCAGTAGCCTTCGGATGAATGGGATCAACCTAGCCACTATAGTTTCCCTAAAAAACTAATTTGAGAATAGGCAGCAGAGGAGGAAGGGAATGTTGCTACCTTTGACTTTAGAGAACTCTGAAGTTGGTGAACCTGTCAGTCACACCGGTGTGCACCTTAAGAACCTGAACTCCTACGTGAGTAAGAGTAGAATCTTGCCTTTCTGTGTATTTTGTGCCTCCACTCCTTGTGTTGTGAAATGAAGTTTCTCTTACGATTTTATGGCACATTCCATATTTTCCATCGAGCGAGAGCTTGACCTCAAATGCTTCTTTCTCTGATAGTGGCCTATAAAAATCCAGACCCACCTTCTTCGATTGTCCATACATGCAAAACTGACAAGAAAAAAAGAGCCATGATTCATCCCAAAATACACTGATGCACGTTGAATGAGAATCAGACAGTAATATCTGCCTCTTGCCACTAGTACAAGATTTATAACAAATCGTTTTAAGGGGGGGGGGGGGCATGCTCAGACGAAAAGTGAAAAAATACTTTCAGAAAAGAAAAAAAGTTTTTTAAAACCGGTTAAAGCAACATTAACAAGCATTGGCAAAACCAATAGGGCTGGTGTTGGCAGCCAGTGTTCTGACAATTCTTATTTTGTTTTCTCATGGTTTTTGTAAAACTTTATTGTTCAAAAAGCTGAAGGGCTCTCAGCAATCTAAAAAAAAACATTGGCTAAAGGCAAAAATGATTTGGTCTAAAAAAACAGACATTACCATTGTTAGTCCCTGGCATGGAAGGTAACTACTTTGTGTGTGGATGTGCTCCTTGTGAAAGGGCAGCCTGCCATAAGCCATAGCGAAGTCAGCAAATGGCTGAAATGGGCAAATGCACTGCCCCATAATGCATGCTGGAGTAGGTGGAAGACAAATGTGCATAATGCAACAACAGACTAATGGATTAAATCAGTCTGAAACCCCTATTAGTAAGTGCGTTATATGTGTAATTTTAACTAAAATCAAAAAGCCTTGGCTAACACGTACCTTTTGCCTGGGAGGGAGGGAGGAAGGATAGAGAACACTAATTAGCTCATATTCAGAGTTCATGTGAGCTGAAGGCAAGAAAGAAAGAAGGAAAAAAGAATGAAAGAAGAAAAAGAAGGAAAGAGAAAAAAACAAAAACAAAGGAGAAAAGAAAGAAGGACAGAAAGAAAAGACAGAAGAAATAAGGGAAAAGAAAGAAAGAAAGATGAAAAAGAACAAAAGAGAAAGAAAGAAGAAAGGGAGGAAGGAAAATAGCAGGAAAGAAAGAAGGAAGGCAGGAAAGAAGGAAGCCAGGAAAAAAATGAAGGCAGGAAAGAAAGAAAAAAGAAGGAAAGAATGAAAAAAAGGTAAGAGGAAGAAGGCAAGAAAGATGGAACAAGGAAAGCAGTGAAGAAGCAAGAAAAAAGGAAAGAATGAAAGAGAAGGTAAGAGGAAAAAGTAGGAAAGAAAGAAGGCAGGAAAGAACGGAAAAAAGAAACAAAGAAAGACAGGGTTACAAAGATAGATAGCACACACTGATTAGCATATATTCAGAGGCCGTTTGAGCTGAAATAGCAGCAATTAGATAAACAAGGCCACTTCAAAGGAATTTACAACAGCGTTAGCAGCAGATGGGATCAGATAAAGCTGGAATAGGCCCTGTGGTCACTTGAAAAGAATCCAGCTATCATATTAAGATATATATTTTTTTTGATAAGCAAATTTTTATTTTGCAAAAGAACACACATAAATACACATACAACAGTCCAAATGAACTGGCATCAAAATGACATCTCCTGGATTCATTGACAATCAATAGCGAGATCTCCCGCCCCCTCCCCGAACCCCTCACTCCCTCCACCCGCACCGACACCCCTAAATTAGACCCCCCAGCCACTTTCCCCATATTCTATTAAACTTTTTGGGGCAACCCCGCGCCGAATAAATCATGCGCTCCTGCGCCGCGCACCAGTCCACCCCCCTTCTCCATGTAGCGCATGTGGGTTGGTCGGTCCGCTTCCAGGCGGCAGCGATATATCTTTTAGCCACTACCAGAGCAGTAGTTAGGAAGAATTTCTCATTGCGGGATCCGTCCAATCCGTCCGTTATCCCCAGCAAGGCCAGTTTGGGATCATGGGGAACCTCATACCCCAGTGTCTCAGTTAATTCAAGCTCAATCTCGCCCCAGAAGGTGCCCAGGCGCGGGCAAGTCCACACCATGTGGAAGAAGTCCGCCGGGTCTGCCCCACAACGTGCACATGAGGCATCTGGAGAAAGGCCCGCACGGAAGAGGCGTTCCGGGGTCAGATAGGCGTTGTGCAGGTAATAAAGCTAGATGAGCCGCAACCTGGCTGATGAGGTAATCGTCCTGGGCGCCATAAGGGCGTCCCTCCAATCAGCCTCGTCCAATGGTCCCACCCAGGCCTCCCAGCGCCGCTTCATGTCGTCCCAGTCCGCCGGGGTGTTATTGACCAGGGTCCGATAAACACGGGAGAATCCCCCCTTCCCCAGATACCCCAACATCACCTGAGCTTCGGGTGGGCTATGGGCAGGAATCCTTGAATCCAGAGGGACGTGAGACTGAATCGCATGGCGCAGCTGGAGATATTTATAGAACTGCGAGGGGCACAGCGAGAACCGATCCCGGAGCTCCTGGAAGGAGCACATGTGACTTCCCCGCCACACGTCGCCTAAACAAGAGATCCCAAGGAGATCCCACGCTCGAAACCCTCCCAAACCCGCAACCTCCCGCAACCAAGTGCCATGCCAGAGTGGTGTAACTAGAGTCAGTTTCCCCGACCACCGGGTATGTCGTAGAGCGGCACGCCATGCCAAGAAAGGGGCCCGTACAACGTCTGGGAGCAACCGAAGAACCGTCGCCCCGTAGAGCATATTTTGAATGGAGGGGAACCCCATCAGCTGTACCTCCAGCCTGTAGGCCGGGTCATCCCACCCGCCCGAAAACCAATCATGGACCACCAGGAGCCGAGTTGCAAGATACGGGCGGGATAAAGCCCCATTCACCAATACTCTGGCCCGTGGAGCCGCATACAAAACCCGGACCATGGCTCGAAACTGGGGACCGAACCTCATCCTCTCCAATACCTCTCCAAGGTAAACCCACCCCACCGAGTCAAAGGCCTTCTCAAAGTCGACCAGCAACAGGGCCAGGTAAGGAGAGAGGCGCCCCCGGTGAGCCATGGCGAGATGCAGGCGCCGCAGGCAGTGCCGAGTCCCTCAGTTCGGCATAAATCCGCATTGGTCCGGATGAACCAATGAAGTAAGATGCGGGCGCAACCGTTGCGCCAGGATGGTAGCGTATATCTTAATCTCAGTATTGATGAGAGATATCGGCCGATAGTCAGAGCAGGACTGTGATGGGGGCTGTGTCTTGGGGAGAACGACTATCGTCGCCGTGTCCGTCTCCGATGGGAACGAACCTTTCTCTATCACCTCTGCATAGAGGCCCAAAAGCTGCGGAGCGAGGGTTTCACGGTAGTGGGCATAATATTCCTGTGGGAAGCCGTCCGGACCCGGAGTTTTCCCGGGAGCCAGGTGGCTGATTGCTTCGTCAATTTCTTGCAACGTGACGGGCGAGTCAAGGGCCTCACCAGCCTCCCGTCCCAAGCACTTCAGGCCCGCTCCACTCGTCCCCAGCAACTCCGTAAGGGGGATCCCCGGCGCCCAAGCCCGGTATAGTGTGGAGTAATAATCGGCAAAGGACTGAGCCACCGCCACGGAGACTGTGTGAGTCTCGCCGGTAGGGCCCACAATGGCAGGGATAATCCGGTTTGCCCGGGGGTACGTGGCCAGCCAGTGGAGAAGTGTACCGTTCTTATCCCCCCAGCCGTATACCCGAGCAAATGAGGAGCGCCATAGAGTTTTCGCCGCCTCCATGGAGTGCATACGAATCTCGTCCCGCAGAAAGGCCAACCGCCGCGCCCGCCCACCATCACTCAACGCCTCCTGGTCACGCTCAAGCTCCAAGGGCTGTGCTTCACACTCCGTGAGCTGCTGGAGGTGTCTCCGGCGCTGTTGCTGCACAAGCCCCTTGGCAGCTCCCCTAATAGTCGCCTTACCGGCCTCCGAAAGGACGGCCGAGGAAGAAACAGAACCCACATTGTGGTGATAGTAGCTAGAAATCTCCTCTCCTACCGACTTCCGAAAGTCTTTGTCCTGAAGGAACCAAGCGTTCAAGCGCCACACCGGGCGGGCGGAAAAGGGAGGTGGGCCAAGGGCCAGAAGCAGTGGAGAGTGGTCCGAGAGGCCCCTAGGAAGAATGCGGGCATCTTGAACCCCCGCGCATTCGGTAGACGGGACGAAGATTAAGTCAATCCGGGCATGCGAATGGTGCGCCGCTGAGGTGTGGGTGTACTGGCGGGCCTGCGGGTGCCAGATCCTCCACACATCGCACAGGCCCTGGGCCTCGGCCCAGCTCGACAGCTGCTTCGCGCGAGTGGCTCTGGCGAGGGAGATTGGGCCTGTCGCATCCATGCAAGGTGTGTAGACAGCGTTAAAGTCCCCCCCTAAGACGAGCGCGCCCGCCGGGAGTGTTGGAAGTAAGTCTGCGGTGTATGAGAGGGCGGCTTGCAACAGGGACGGCGCCGCATACAAGGATAATAGGGTGAGTGGCCGCCCCTCGAGAGTACCACACACAGCAACAGCCATACCTTGGGGGTCGAAATGCACCTGGGCTAGAACAAAGGGAAAAGTCCGCCTGAGCAGGATAGCCACTCCCCGGGAGCCCCTAGCAAAGCCTGAGTGCCACACCCTATCATACCCATAACGGGCAAGAAAGGGACAGTTATTGCCAAGAAGATGGGTCTCCTGCAAGAGAAGGACATTAACCCCCATGCGCTGCGCATACTTGAGGACCGCTATGCGTTTGAAACGGTCCAGAAGGCCATTGACATTCCAAGACAAGATACGCATGGCGGCCTTAGGAATGGGAGTGTCAGCCATATCCCCAACCAGGGGCACACAGGGCACGCGGAAAGGGGGCGTCCCTAGAGCGAAGCCCTAACAGTGAAACCAAGGGGGACGCAGGCGCAGGGCCTCCCCAAGGGGAGAGACACCAGGAAAGCGGGTCAGAGGGCAGGTCAGGAATGTCATGATGCCTTAGGACAGCAACCGTGAGGAGGATATCCCCAACCAACATAATCCCCCCTAGGAGGAAGAAACAACCCCAAAACAACCCCAACCCCCACCCCCCACCCTATACTTCAAAAACGGAAGCATCTGTCGCCCTATCTCTGTGGAACAACTACCAAGCTAGAACGCTCGGGCTTGAGCGCGTAGTGGACCCCTCAGTAGATCGGATCACGACTAAATTCCCTGCCCTGGCCGAGAGCTGTAACTAAAGAGGAGCACGGAAGTCCAAATGCTAGCCCTGGCAGCCCAGTAGGCCACTCCCAGCCCCCCCGACAAACCACACTTAGCAACAGAGAGTCAAATAACTGGACTGCGGGAGAGGTCCGAGGTGTCCGTTGGTGCAGCAGGCAGAGCCACAGAGCCCACCCGTAGGGGGGACCCGGCCCGGCGTCCAGCAGTAGCGGGACTGGCAGGAGCGACCGAAGAGGCAGGTGAAGCTCCAGACGCCCGACGCGGCCGTCCCATGAAGCGCGTGGCCACCACCTCTCCCTCCGCGCGCCCCCGGGGTACTGTGCGCCGCCGGCGACTGGGTCTTGACGGTCTGGACACTGCCTGTCCCTTGCGACCCATCGTCGGTGAGCCCTGTCCAGATCGATGCAGTGGATGTTCTTTCGTCAGCCAAGTCCAAGCTGCTCGAGGCGTATCAAAAAATATGGCTTTGTGCTGAAAGATGACCCGGAGGCGGGCCGGGAACTGAAGTTGGTATTGGAGGCCCAGAGCCCGCATCTTCTGCTTCACCTCCGTGTAGGACCGCCACAGCTCCTGGACCTCCCGAGTGTAGTCCCGGAAGATCATGATATTGTGATTCTGATATGTAAGAGTTTCAGCGCGCCTGGCCTCACGGAGAATTGCGTCCCTGTCTCTGAAGTTAAGGATCTTTAGGATGAAGGGGCGGGGGTCGCCCCCGGAGGCCTAGGAGCCAGGGAGCGGTGGGCCCTCTCCACAACAAACCAGGCTGACAGGCTGACCGCAGGCATCCATGATTTAAACCAGCGCTCCAGAAAGTCATCTGCCCGGCCCGACTCAGCCCCCTCCGGAAATCCCACCAAGCGGAGGTTGCCGCGCCGCGCCCGGTTTTCTGCATCCTCAGCCTGGCGATGCAGCTCCCTAGAGTGGGTGGTGAGCTCCCGTACCTGATCCTGTAGCCAGCGGATGTCGTCCTCGGCAGTCGATATTCTCGATTCGGCCTCAGAGATGCGGGTGGTGGCATTGCGCAAGTCCTGTCGGAGGAGGGCAACATCCACCTTAACCTCCCCTACCATACCCTCCAGGGAGGAGCGGGACGCGTTGATGGCCTGCACGATGGCGGCCAGATCCGTAGCAGGGGCCGATGCCGCCTCCACGGTCGGGCCGGTCCCGCTCTCAGAGGTCGTAAATTGATCAATCCTGGTTTGGGTGGCCGCAGGTGTCGGTTTGGAGGCCCTGTCCTTGCCCATGGTGGCCCCACTTCAGACAGTGGGGGCGGCCGTGCCCGCCGGTGGGCCCCGCAGTAGATCTCGGCGAACCCACCAGAGCCGGGGAAATGGACGGCAGGAGGGAGAGCGTGCAGTCGGGGACTCCACTCGCCTGGGCAGCCTGTCGTCGCAAGCCCCGCAAATCACCTCCCGGGGCGCTGCCCGACACGGCAGCCGATCAGCCCCCAGGGACCGCCGCCGATCCGCGGCCCGTCAGAGCCCAGGGTGGCACGCCGCCACCCGCCACTGCCCGCGGCCAGTACTGACATCCTCAGTAGAGCCTCCGTGCCCCCTCACCCCAGACGGTTGTCCATGCATTGCGGGGCGGGCTGCGGGGCGGGCCCCGGGGCGCGAGCCGAGGAGGGAAATGGAGCCAGATCTCCTGACCGCTGACCCGCGGCCCGACCATCGGAGACAGCCTCACGCCGCTCAACGGCCCCCCACGGGCCAGGACAAGCACCTCCACAAGAGGCAGCACCGGCGGGGGGGGCTAAGATAAGGAACGCCGGTCCCCCCCCCAGGGCCACCTCCAGACCCCCGCACAGCTCCGATGGCCCCGCTGCCTGCCTCTACAGCGCCGCACTCACCGGCTACCTTCTGGTACCAAGTCGCCCCCCGGGACCAGCTCCACGCCCCCTCAAGCTCCTCCGGGCACCCCAGGCAGGGGTAGCTCTCGCCTCGTGGGGGGGGGGGGAAGCCCCCGCGATCTCAGCTGCAAAACGCCTTTCCTCTGCCACCGGAGTCCCGGGGCCCAGGCACCTCGTGGGCGCCGCGGGCTCGAGTAGCTGCCCTCCCGGTTCTCTGCTCCGGGCTCGCTGCGTCCTCAGCCCGGGCCCGCTTCTATGTCGTCTGGCGGCGCCCGGGGAGGACCGGATCTCTCCAAACTTGGACCCTGGGACGCGGGTCCGCTCCGTGCCCCAATGCGCCCAATGGAATTCTGCCAGGGCAGCTCGGGAAAGAGCAGTCAAGGAGGAACGGGGTCGGGCGCCCGGAGCCGCACCGCTAAGCGGCCATGTTGGTCCGGCACCCCCTAGCGCTCTGATCACATTAAGATATTACCACAAAGAGAACACTAAAGTACTAAAGTAATTATAACCTAAAAATAAAAACACCAGCACTAAAGGGAACTACCTTGGGTGCATATGCGCTCCTCGTGAATGAACAAAATGTAGTCACTCAAAGTGAGGTTAACCAGTGGCTTATGCAGGTTGACATATTGTCCCATTCCGTAGTAGGTGGAAGCAAAATGCGAATGACAACAACAGACAAATCGATGAAGAGAGGTTGCTGAAATTCCCTTCAAATAAGTATATTGTACATATATTTTTTGTAAAATCAAAAGGTCTTGGCTAACACCAAACATAAAACAAGCATTTGCAATGCAATCAATCTCGACTTTGGGACCTTATAAGTATTTAGCCATGCAGCATATTATCCTGAGTGCTGCAACATCCAGGACAGAATCCTCTCCAACTGCGGCAACTCCATGGAACTCTTCAGCATCATACAAGAATTCACCAAACCCCTAGCAAAACCTCCGATGTCCCTCCCTCCCAGGACCTCTGCAACAAACTCGGCTTCTACTTCCATCACAAGATCAGGACCCTCTACGACAACGTCGATGAACAGAACCAAGCCACCAACACTACACCCACCACTGGCAAAGCCAACCAGCCTACCATCCCCGCCTGGACCCCTGTCACCACAGAAGACACCGCCAAGAGCATGAAGGGCATACACTCATGAGCCCCCACCAACCCCTGCCCGCCGCACATCTTCCACAGAGCCGCCTCCGCTATAGCACCCGAACTACGACGTACTATCAACTGCACCCTCGAAACAGGCATGTTCACCGACGACTGGACTGCACAGGAGTCAAGCCCCTCCTCAAGAAGCCCTCCAAAGACCCTACGGACCTCAAGAACTACAGACCCATCTCTCTCCTCCCCTTCGCAGCCAAAGTCACCGAGAAGATCGTCAACATCCTGCTCATGAACTTCATTGAATCCAACTCGATCCCGACACTTCCCAATCCGGATTCTGCAGCAACCACAGCAACGAGACCACCCTCCTAGCCGCCACGGACGATATCCGCACCCTCCTCGACCAAAGCCACACAGCTTTCCTCATCCTACTAGACCTCTTAGCCGCCTTCGACACCGTCTCCCACTGCACACTAACTGCCAGACTCCACAACGCTGGCATACAGGGAACTGCCCTAGACTGGATATGCTCCTTCCTCACCAGCCGAATTCAAAGAATCAAAATCCCGCCCTTCCTCTCCGTACCCACAGAGATCAGCGGCAGAGTACCCCAAGGATCCTCACTCAGCCCCATGCTCTTCAACATCTACATGGCCCCCCTCGCTACCATTGTCAGAAAACACAGACTCAGCATAGTATCCTACGCCGATGACACCCAGCTCATACTCTCCCTCACCAAGGAACCCGACATCACCAGACACAGCTTCCAGGAAGGAATGAAAGACGTCGCCTCCTGGATGAGCAGCAGCTGCCTGAAGCTCAACTCGGAAAAAATCATAAGTCCTCGTCCTCAGATCCATCCCCTCCACATGGGACAACACCCGCTGGCTCACCGCCCTTGGCAACAGACCACACCCGCAACCTCGGCATCATACTCGACTTCTCCCTCACCATGAACCGACAGGTCAACGCCTTATCCTCCACGTGCTTCAATACCCTCTGCATCCTCTGCAAGACCTTCAAATGGATCCTCCCGAATCCAGAAAGACCGTCACCCATGCACTCATAATTAGAAGACTGGACTAAGGGAACGCCCTCTACACCAGAATCAACAAATCTCTACTCCTCAAACTCTAGACCATCCAGAATGCCACAGCCAGACTTGTCCTCCGCATCCCACGCCAAGACCACATCAACCAGCATCTACAAAACCTCCACTGGCTCCCCGTCAAAAAAAGAGTGACCTTCAAGCTGCTCACCCACACCTACAAATCCCTCCACAACACCGGACCCCAATACCTCAACAAAAGAATCTACTTCTATGCACCCAAGAGAAACCTCCGCTCCACCGATCTTGCCCTGGCCGAAATCCCACGCATCAGCAGAGCCAGAACGGAAGGAAGAGCATTCTCCTACATCGCGGCCAAAACCTGGAACGAACTCCCCTTCAGAATCAGAAGTACCCCCACTCTGCAAGCATTCAGGAAAATCCTCAAGACCTGGTTCTTCGGATGAGATGGAGCTGCTCGAATACCTCCCTTCCCCCTTCAACCCCTCCCCCCCAGCCCCTTGAGACCCTCAAGGGCGAGTAGTGCGCTTCACAAATCCCTGATTGATTGATTGACTGTTCTTTAACATTGTAGCTTTGACACTAATAGGCACATTATAACATTGCTTTAAGAGGTACTTGTCATGAAACAATTATGGTCATATGTGAGTGCAATGAGAGATGCTGCTAGATTTGGAACAAAGCACCTGAGTGGACGACTGATTGTACTTTCAATACTGCAAATTTTCCTATTCTTGCGGCATAATTTACTCAACCCTGCTGCATAAAGTGTTGTGAGCAGAAGTAGCCAGTCGAACCAATACATTCATTACAGTGTACAGAAATAGGAGGGAGTGGATATTTTCGATGAGATCAAACTCCGTTTTTTAATTTTGTTTAAAATATTTTTTAAAGATATGATTGAAAAGTGCAACCACTTGTTAATGCTGCCTCCCTAAAATTGATTTGCCTGCCAACACTGAAAGATGACAGAACATGCCAGAGTCTCAGAAAGGCTTACTAAACTGAGGGAGAGTCAATTTAATAGGCGTTTCACAAGATACAAAATGCAGGCAAGTGACACTTCTCAGTAAAGAGGCATGAGAGTGCATTCAGAGTTGCACTGCATGCATCTTAATGATAACGTGAACATCTCAGCTAAAGCATCTCAGTGACGAGGACATACAGGCATTTCTCTAAATTGTATGGGCCCATGAATCTTTTGGATAATCTGCTAAAGCTCCAGAGTATGCGCTGCATATTAAAACGTGAAAGTAATCTTAACTAAATGAGGGGAGTTTCATTCTGCCATATTGACCAAAAATCTAAATGAAAAAGCACATGAGCGCGTTCTGAGTTGCACTACATAAAAGACGTAAGTAACTCTGCTGGAGTTAAAGCGTCTCGTTAAGAAGGCATGTAAGTATTTCCCTGAGTAGAAACTCAAAATGCTCGGGGACGTTTATTCCATGCAGAATGCGCCCTGTAGATCGGTATCATGTTGACCTTCATGAGTGCAACCAGAGTCAAATTAACAAAACATTTATTGTCCATAAATATACCAAATATGCATTAGAAAAACGGCATTCGGTATGCTGCAAGCACCCGGTTGTAAAGCCATCAGCACAGCTTGAGACCCTGCAATCTGACCAGCAACCTGCTGTTGCTCACAAGTGGGCGGGTTCTGGGTCATGCACAGACTGACCGGCACCCAATGGGATCCATTGACCTGGTCCAACCATGGTTTAATATGACCACCAGGGGTCAGTCCTTCGTGCTTCCGTCCCTCCTTTTATCATTCCCTCTTGTTGTCCAAAACAGTAGGCGGCAGCAGAATCACCTACCGAAGTCAACATACACTGCTATTGCCCTGTCTGACACATTCCCCTGGTCCCTCACCTCCAGCGAGGACTAAACTTTCTCCATTCCTGGGCAGCACGCTTTGAATTGCTGGAGCCTGGAGGACGACTCAGACAGTGACTCCACAGTCAATCAAACACTTCGAAATTTTGTGGGACACACTGGGATTGGTTGAGGTACCACTAGTGGTTCAATTCTTGGTCCTCTTACACATTATGAACCCTCCTGCTCCTAGAGAATTCCAAGTATTTATGTTTTGCCAGGGGATCTGTTGTTATGAGACCCTAAGATGCTAAAATCATGACAGATAACATCCGTTAAATGATCAACTGCGGGTATCAGGCTGAATTCACGGCCGGCCGGTGTAAGTAGGATTGAGGCACACTAAATAAAGAGGTGGGTGAGCCCTGCAGAACAAAAGAAAGGCACACGGCTGCCATTGTTAAAGATGAAGAGCTACCCAAAACCGTAGACTGTTGGGAAAAGTAAATAGAGTTGAGCAAGCTGCGCGGAACAAAAGAAAGGCGTGAGGCCACCATTGTTAAAGATGAAGCAAGGCGTGCCACGATGCCCAAAGAAACCCCAGAACGTTGCTAAAAGTAAACAGAGTTCGGCAAGTCACGCAGAACAAAAGAAAGTCACACAGCCACCACTGTTAAAGATGAAGCATTGACGCTGTAGTCATAAACAAAACAAGCCGGCACAGGAAGTAAACACGAACACTTCTGACTACATGAGCAGAGACAGGCCAACCAAAAAAATAAAAGAGTGCCCTGAAAGTATCGTAGATAGTAAAGAGTAACATGGGCAGTCCGAATAGGAAGTTACAGAAGTACAAAAAGAGGGACTGGTAAGGCTTTTCACCAATCAAAAAGCCGGAATTTAGGAAGGACAGTAAGAGGAGCCAACAGAAAATATGGGAGATGCTTACAGCTCATATTCCAGATACAGCATGCCTCACAGGGCAGCGCATGGGCGCTGCCTAGACCCGACCTAAATAGTTAACGCCTTGGATCCTTGTGTATGTGGTACTTGTAAAAAAGGAACTGTCATTACTGAAACGGGAGGCACTTTGTGGGCATGCAGATGGTGACCCATTGGGAGTCACTCCAGGATCTAAAACACTGCCACATATCACAGGATAGGAGCTACTGCTATAAAATCTTTTCTGGATCCAGTCTGATAACTAGAAATTATTCAAGATGCAGAATGTGAGGGACAAAATAGCTATTAGAATAGGCTACATACACTGCACCAACTCCGTGAGGTTCCTTACCTGAGATTTAAATGTAGTGGTAGTAGTTTGTACAGAGCCCAAGGAGTTTGAAGGAATATGACCAACTTTTCATGATTTCTCACATATGAGACAGACATGAAAGTGCTTGCACAGTGTGTACTGTGCCATGCAACTCTTTTTCAACTTTTCTGCCCTGTATTTTTGCCCCAGTGGTACTGATATATTCTAACTTACTGGAGGAGCTTCACTTTATGATGTTTGCTTCCCAAGCACAAGGTTTAGTTGGACAGTGCTGCCCCAACCACCTAAGTGAAGGGTGACTACTGCCCCTAACCGAGGTGTGGGGAGATAGTTACTTGTTCGCAGCGGACTGGTATGGAATGGTGAAGGTCTTTATACTTGAGGCCCTGGGAGAAGTGTCCACTAAACTCTCTTGCTAAAATTATCAACGTCACCCAAGTGTGGCTGTGCTATGTGTGCTTTGCATTGAGACTCTATGCTGTGAAAATGGCATTCGCTGCGAGGGCCTATCAAAAGTAGCTCAAGACGGAGGTTCCATGCATTAAGATACGACCGCTTTGGGTTCTCTGCCCTTAGAGCAACCCCTATAGCTTGCCCCTCATAGACCTCAAACTGCCTTAACCCCAAGTCTGGCTTCTGGGCTACACCACACTCAGCCTAGAGAATTTCTCTGTAGTAGCATCTGTTTACACCTGGCCTGTCTCTTGAGCAGAGCATCCCTTACTCCTCCCTAAAATATCCTGACCAGGCATGACTGTGAAGAAACTCCAAGCTCTGGCTGGCTGGAGAGTAAAACCTCCAAGATGACACATCTCATAATACATCCCTGGCATCCAGTAACCACTGAACCCATGTAGCCAATATCTTGGAACCACTTTGACTTTGAGAGGAAGCTTTGTAAGACCTGCTGAAAGCAGACAATACCACGCCCAGAACCAGAATTAATGCTAAGGGCTGGGATGAGGCCAAGAGAGAAGGCCCTGTTGTGGTGCCCTGCCTGGAATACAAGCAACTGGGCTGCTCTTCACCCATCATTCCTAATAATTAAACACCCTAATGGCTAACGTTATGTTAATATAACTTATTGAGCGCACGAATACCTGGAGGTGTCTTGGCGCTAACAAAACTATACTCTAAAAAGTGGGAGAACTACTGGGGGAAGGTTTCTTAGAACTACTGTTCTTGTTCCTTTTCAATCGTTATGCATTAAGTACCTTTCCAAAGAATAACTTTCCAACATTAAAAACAATATTCTTACACTGAAAGGGTAGTGTGGTGCCATGGGCTAGTTCTAGAAATTATAAATGCATTCAAAACTTAGTCCCAGAATAGGAGAGGCACACCAGTTTCCGATTTTTATATTAACTGGCCCAAAGTTCTGTTTGTGATAAACATCACCAGCGATATAATTTTACAGACTTTTCAATAACTTTTGGCGGGAAAGGCTGCTTCGGTTTTAGGAGCTATGCTCGAAAAACAGAGCCAAATGGATAGCAGCATCAATAGGAACAGGTGGAGTGGACAGGCAGCTAAGGACCCTATCTGACTGGAACAATGAGCAACGCTGGTTTAGGCCCTGCGGTATGAGTTCTGATGTATACACACATGGTTTACTGAGAAGCTGAGACATCAACATCTATCTGACTTCTTACACGGTACATCGAATCTCTGATTAAGAGGTATTTTACAGTGGCATGTGTGCCTCGAAGCGGAAGTCATGGGTTGGCTTCAGGCTGCCCATTGTTTTTACTATTAATTGTCGAATAAAACGCATTTGACGGGGCTGAGAAAGCATTACCTTGCTCAAAGAAGATGTGAAGGGCGTCTTGCTACAGCTGCGCTTTTCCGTCATCTACTGCTGACTTGAAGAGACGCCATGCTCCGGTGTGCTTTATCATTCTGAGAACACGCTAATCCTGTGGTGGCGCAGGTCGCCCTCTCCGCACGTGCTCCGGCCGGTCACCGCCGCTCTGTGAGGTAGGGCACGCGCCGGCCGGGCACGGCTTCACTAATCACACTCGAGAGACGCGCCAGTTTTAAGGGATACGGCACTGTCTTACTCTTACCCCGATAAACGATCACGTCAGAACAGACGATTTTATTAAGAAAAACCCCAAAAACAAAAGGATGACTCGAGCGAGGCGTCCGCGGCAATGACAAGAGCCTTTCTACGCTTAGTGACTAAGGGCCAATGATGGCTCGCCTGCTCTTGACCAGCGCGCGCCAGTTTTCACGTCTAACGGAACTGCCCCCAGCGGTGCCGATAGAGAGCGATGTGTCACCGGTGGGACTCCTTGTCATAATCTAAACAAAATCCATAATGTTGATTCTTGCTGACTAAACCGTGATACGAATGAATCCGTCTTCTTTGATACCTCTGCTGCGTGGATCGATGCCAGCAGAGGAGGAATACAGTCATAGCCTGGAAATATGGGAGCACTCGCCTTTCAGCTCGTCGGAATTCAGAGTATTAGGAAACTGGAATAAAGTTCACAACTAGTGTTATGCAAATTGTTCGAAACACTGGTAATAAGCAATACAGGGTGCATGCCTGAAGCCAGCTCTCGCTAAGTGGTCAGCTACAATGTGATGTACGAATGGCCGTCTAGAATGGGCTTATCCAGAGGGGCATTAGGCAGCGCTGCACCCACTTTACGAATGTACAAGTATAAACGGGGGTGCAGCCTTTTTTATTACTCGTGTGACCTGTAGCGCCATTCCGAACCTCCTATTATGACTAATGCTCGGCGAGCTACACGTTTTAACCAGTGCCGGTTTTCTACGCCCCTGGTCGGAATGAAGCACTGGCAAGAGGCAGACTGTCGGACAGGAAAACTAGAATAATTCTAAATGGCCTGGCCGCTCTGAAAGACGGGTAGAGAAGGGGCAAAATCAGCCACGGTCGGATGACAGAACACCGAGGGGCATCATTCAGGAAGGCATATTGGAATATATGAAGCAGAGCTCACTTAGTAGTCTTTTAACTACTTTTACATCCCATCGTAAGTGGGCTCCAAAAGATATAAAACATGAATATTGATATACAATTAGTACACATAGCACTTAGCATTTACACTAATACGGAGTTGGCCGTTTCACAAAGGTGCAATAGCATGTGAAAGAGCACTCGTGCAGTACTGCTTTCTGTACTCATAAATGCCTTGGTGAACAGACCTCTCTATCCTGTGGTATGTGCCTCCCAAGAGCCTACACCGCAAATCAATTGGTGCCGAGCGGCTGGAGCCTCTCAAAGTATAAAGTCCACTCTGTCGAGCAACTATTGGATGAAAAGTCCCATGCACAACCAGAAAGAGGTATCTCTTATTAGCGCTCCAAATGGTTACACTAAAATTCTTTATTTATGCCATTTTCACTTAATTCTTTTTCTTAAAATAATCCATATCAGAATGTCAGTCCTTTTACAGTATTCTTTCCAATTAACAATTATTTCAGCTCTAGCTCCTTACCAGGCTCTGACAGCATCCCTTCCGCAGGAATTTAATTGAGTCATGCATTAAACCGAGCCAACGCCCTCCATAGACTTTTAAATCACTTATATTAAAAAACCTGTACCCAGCAGAAGCGGTCTAGTTGGAAAAGGCCTATTGCGAGCTTACCAAGAACTTACAGTGGGCTTAAAGGGCACGCACTGATTACCATTAGTTGGCTTTATTGTCACCCTCGCCTGGAGCATATCATCTTTAATTTTGTCCTTCCACTGCTCACTTTAAAGAACTACTCTTTGCTTAAGCACTCAGTGAGAATGAACGCATTTTCCAGCAGTCTGACTCGTGCGCTTCTTCCTGCCGCCACGCTCCAGGTTTCTCTCTTGTGACCATGTGCTTCCCTCCCCGCGCTCTGTTGCTCCCGCCCGTGTGATTCTCCTTTCACCCCATGTATTTCTCTCTCTTGTGTACATCTCTCCACTCTTCTTGTAGCTCCCTGCCTCCAATGCTTCTTCTTCCTCTTCCCCATCCGATACCCCTACCCTACCTTCTCCTCGGATTACGCCCCCTGCTCACTTGCTCCCGTGGCCAAATGTTTTTAAAATTAATTGACATTTTTTTGTTTAGAGGGCCAAACAGCAAATTGTTGCTGGTCGTTTCACTTTATATATAAAATTGCTTTCGCACTTAATTTTTTAAATTGTATTTTTAATTTACCAATCCATCTTGGGTCAGTAATTTAAAAAAAAAGATGCCTGCGTCCTGGTGCATGTGCTTTCCTACATAATGACGTGGCCATATCATCGTGCCTTTTTCCCCCCTTTTAATTATGCTGTACAGCATTGGAATTTTTGCCAAAGCTATACAGCACGAACAAAAGCCCGAGCCAATAGGTCTTAAAGGCTTGACCTATTGTCTTTGCGCACGCTTGTTGCAATCTGTTCCCAAGTATAAATGACTCACTTGGCTTTTTTTCGTCCACTGCCTGGTCATCACTAGGCAAACCTACATAAGATATGAGCTCGCACACAAAAGGCTTGCGAGATACTGGTGCCAAGGTGTGTTCATCCAGTTTCTGTAAGCTGCACAGTGCAAGTTCCTAGATAGGGTCATGCCTCTGCAGCGTGCTTCCTGTGTCAAATGTCTAGGACTCTCAGAATATAATGTGCTTTTTATTCCTGATGCATCATTGGTCACTACAGGGAACAATACTGAAACAGAACACTATCTTCAGCCTTTTGACTGTAGGAAGACCATTGGCACACTCATCTTTTCAAGTCTTGTCTCTTGTAGTCATACTGAGAAAAGAGGGGGAAGCTATTTTCTTCATTGACAGATGTATGCCTGTGAGAAGCAAATGTCAACTAGAAGAGAGCCAAAAAGAAAAATGGGTGGATTCACAAAGGAAATAGTGCATCTCAACTTGTAGGTTAACACCTATGTCAGAGTGTAGATTAACTACTTTCTGGAATTAAAAAACATTCCCAGGAACCCATAAGGAAAGCTGTGCCAGGTGAAGGGTTCCATGAGGATTTGTGGAAATTTCAAGTGATATCCATATCGGAATTCGTGTAGGTATGGGTGAAGGGCTTTCTTGACGGGGTAAAATATTTTTCAGGTGGAAACAAAAATTAGTATGTGCAAATGCACCTTTGGGAAGCAGTTACAGACGCATGACTCACACAATGCAAGTTTTTGGGGGCATTGGGCCTACAGAATTCAGTCTGATTTGCAGTAATACAGGAACACTGCTCACTTGAAGCTGCAACATTCTCCTTTGGTGGACCCAATAAAGGCTGCAAAGATTATTGCCAACAGTGAGAGAATTCATACATGTCTGTGTCCGAAGATCAAGGGATCCGAGACGGTATTCAAAGGTAACAGGTATGTGGTGGAATTGTGAAGTTAGTGAGCCGAAGGGCTGTATGACACAAGTTAGAGTTTTACGGCTCATGACTTGGTAGACTCATAAAGTTCAACAAAGTCACAAAACTCCAGATCCTAATACACTTACTGGAAGATTTCAATGTTCTCCACAGCTTCTTAAATTGTAGCACCTCACTTTAAATAAATATTTAACATATGTTCTTGCTTGGAAGTAGCTCTTTATTCCAAGTCCAATTATTGCTTTATTATTTTACAACAGACTCTGAACTGGAAAATATGACAATGAATTAGAAGAAGCCCACGTGCAGCTAGACATAACACACAGTAGTTCACTTTACCTCAACTTCTCTCAGTTGATTATCCAAGGCCACAAGCTGGGACAGGTTTTCCAAAACGGCCAAGTCTTTCAGTTCATCAATGTTGTTATTGCTGATGTTCAGAATTGAAAGAGATTTCTGTCAAATAAAAGTTAACAGATGTTAAAACAATATGTAAATTGCAGTGTAAAATCAGTTACACAACCTTTTAAGTACGCATATTTGAATATTATTAAAAACACGGACTACGGGTTTTGCATCAGAGGGCAACTTTTTAAAAGTTATTAAAAATGAAAAAGTTATATATTTGTTCATTGGAATACGTCAAACAAGAAAACGATGTACTTTGCAGTCAAAAGATGGTTGAGCTTTCACAGACACAGCAATTATAGGACAATCTGACAATACGTTTGATTTTCACGTGCCAAGCAAATCTTACCTCCTCCCAGAGCGGAAAAAACTGCTGCAAAAGATTACAGTTTTTAGTACAAATTTCAGCATATTTTCCCTATAAATTGGATACAGAACTATAGGTATTACAGGTAAAGAATTATGGGTATGCGATTTCACACATCATTTCACTTTTCAAAACGTAAAGCTTTTTTTTACTTCTCCATCCGCTTACTTTTTCCACCTGTCCCTTGGCAAGATGATTCTCAGTCTATGGACAGATTCCTGAATTACCTGGAGCCACCAGATGTTCTTGGTGGCTGTCAGTGAGGTGGAGAAGGTATGGTGTGGATAAACGCCTCAGCTGCGCTGACATGACTGGCAGTGTGTTGATGTATACCCAGGAATGCAAAAAGGCGTAGTGTGTGCACCATAGCTGTGGAATAATGGAACTGAGTGAGGTGAAGTTGAAAATCGCGACAGCTGCTGTGCTTATGTTTGAAGTAAAATTTTAGCAGTCATGTTTACTGGCGAGATTATAGCATATTAAACCACAGAATGTGTGTTTTTTTCCCTTTTTTATTTCCACTATGGCAGCCATATTTAACACAGTAGAAGCCTTTCTACCTTCTCATGGGGAGGGCAGAATGTAGGCACTATCTAGAAAGTAGAATAGATGTGTGGATGGGGGCGGGGTGAGCATGATCCTTCTTACCACCACAGCAGTTCGAATCCATCGAAAGGAGGTCCAGATGCTAGAATCACTTTGGATGGATGGCACAGGTTTATTATTTAAGCTTAGAGGTGCGTGGTATGTGTCATAGGTATCCGGCGCTACAGAGAAAGTGCACAAAAAAATCATCCGTTCTCTAATAGGACGGTGCTGAAAGGCGTAGAGACACCACACACTCTACAAACGTAAGCCGGAGCTTAACAAAACTTCTTGCTGAAGCCTCAGCACACGTGACAAATATAGGTGTTTAAGTAAATATACACATGAAATATGAGTACATAAAACATATTTTCTTTTTTTGAAAAAACAGAGTACAATCTCTTTCTTGTCTTCTTTAATGAGACGATTCCAGGTGAAGTGTCGAGATTACAGCTGTAATCTCGACACTTCACCTGGAATCGTCTCATTAAAGAAGACAAGAAAGAGATTGTACTCTGTTTTTTCAAAAAAAGAAAATATGTTTTATGTACTCATATTTCATGTGTATATTTACTTAAACACCTATATTTGTCACGTGTGCTGAGGCTTCAGCAACAGGTTTATTATTTGGAAAACAAATGTCCTGCTAACAGAAGGCCAGCTGGATCCATGATCAGCGATTAAAGAAGACAGAGGGAGTCTGTTTTAGAAGAATAAAATCTCAGTGGTATATAAGCAATAAGAAAAAAAAGATCTCCATGGAGCGCTTTGTAGGGAAATGCTAGCAGCCCCCCTTAGGTAAGCAACCCGATTTAACCAGGGTCAATCAATCAATCAATCAATCAATCAATCAATCAATCAATCATAGCATTTGTAAAGCGTGCTACTTACCCGTGAGGGTCTCAAGGCGCTGGGGGGTGGGGAATGCTGCTACTGCTCGAAGAGCTAGGTCTTGAGGAGTCCCCTGAAGGTCAGCAGGTCTTGGGTCTGCCGTAGGTGGAAGGGGAGGGTTTTCAGGTCTTGGCGGCGAGGTGGGAGAACGATCTGCCGCCGGAGGTCGCTCTTCGGATGCGGGGGACTGTGGCGAGGTCGGCAGAACAGAGCTGGTGGGTGGGGGTGTAGAAGCTGAGTCGTCTGTTGAGGTACGCTGGTCCGGTGTTGTGGAGTGCCTTGTGTGCGTGGGTGAGGAGCTTGAAGGTTATCCTCTTGTTGATGGGGAGCCAGTGCAGGTCTCTCAGGTGGGGTGTGATGTGGCTGCGGCGAGGGATGTCGAGGATCAGGCGTACAGAGGCGTTCTGGATGCGTTGAAGCCGTTTCAGGAGTTTGGCCGAGGCTCCTGCGTAGAGGGCGTTTCCGTAGTCCAACCTGCTGCTGACGAGGGCCTGGGTGACCGTTCTTCTCATTTCGGTGGGGATCCACTTGTAGATCTTGCGGAGCATGCAAAGGGTGTTGAAGCAGGAGGAAGAGACGGCGTTGACCTGCTTAGTCATGGAGAGGGTGGAGTCAAGGATGACCCCAAGGTTGCGTACATGGTTGGTGGGTGTTGGAGCTGTTCCCTGTGCGGTCGGCCACCAGGAGTCGTCCCAGGTCGAAGGGGTGGATCCGAGGATGAGGACCTCTGTCTTGTCCGAGTTCAGCTTCAGTCAGCTGTTCTTCATCCATTCGGCAACTGCCTTCATTCCTTTATGGAGGTTGGTTTTGGGGGTGTGGGGATCCTTGGTGAGGGAGAGGATCAGCTTGGTGTCATCGGCGTAAGAGATGATGTTGAGGTCGTGCAGTCGGGCGACGTGGGCGAGCGGTGCCATGTAGATGTTAAACAGCGTTGGGCTGAGGGATGAGCCCTGGGGTACGCTGAAGATGATCTCAGTGGCTTCGGAGCGGAAGGCGGATGCTCTGTGTTCTACCGCAGAGGAAGGAGGTGGTCCAGTCCAGGGCCTTCTCTTGGATCCCGGAGTCGTGGAGGTGTGTTCGTAGTGTGCGGTGGCAGACCGTGTCGAAGGCGGCTAACAGGTCTAGGAGGATGAGGGCCGTGGTTTCTCCGTTGTCTAGCAGGGTCCTGATGTCATCGGTGGCGGCGATGAGGGCAGTTTCGGTGCTGTGGTTGCTGCGGAATTCGGACTGGGACGTGTCCAGGATGCTGTTCTCCTCGAGGTAGCGGGTCAGTTGTTTGTTGATGGTCTTCTCGATGACCTTCGCCGGGAACGGGAGCAGGGAGATGGGCCGGAAGTTCTTGAGGTCCTTGGGGTCCGCCTTGGGTTTCTTGAGTAAGGCGCTGATCTCGGCATGCTTCCAGCTCTCCGGGAAGGTTGCTGTCTCGAAGGAAATGTTGATGGCTTTCCGGAGATGGGGTGCGATGGCGATGCTGGCTTTCTTGAAGATGTGGTGTGGGCAAGGGTCTGACGGAGATCCAGAGTGGATGGTGTTCATGATCTTGATGGTGTCGTCGTCGTTGATGTTGGTCCAGGAGAGCAGGCGGTTGGTGTGGGTGGTGGTCGTGGGGGCGGAGGTCTTAGTGGTTGTCGGGGCGGTCGTGGCATTGAAGCGGTCGTGGATGTCTGTGATCTTGCGATGGAAGAAGGTGGCCAGCGAGTTGCACAGGTCTTGCGAAGGTGGGATGTCGTTGGTGTTGGAGCTGGGGTTGGAGAGTTCCTTCACGATGTTGAAGAGCTCTTTGCTGTTGTGTGCGTTGTTGTCTAGGCGGTCTTTGAAGGAGGCCCTTTTGGTGGATCTGATGAGGTGATGGTGTCTGCGGGTGGCGTTCTTGTGGGCTGCGTAGCTGTCCGGTGTTCGTTCACGGAGCCAGTTCTTCTCCAGCTTTCGGCAGGTTTGCTTGGAGGCCTGGAGGTCTTCAGTGAACCAGCTGGCTTTCTTGCTGGTGTGACTGTTGGAGGGTTTCTTGAGCGGGGCGAGGGTGTTGGCGCCGTCGTCGATCCACTGTCTGAGGTTGCGGGCGGCGGTGTTGATGGGGTCAGCGGGTGGGCTCTGGGCGAGGGTGGTGGTTAGCTGGTCTTCGGTGACTTTGCTCCAGCAGCAGCGAGGCATCTGTTGGGTGCGGTGGTGCGTGGTGGGTTTCCGGAAGGTGAAGTGGATGCAGCGATGGTCGGTCCAGTGGAGTTCGGTGGAGTGGTTGAAGGAGACGTGGGGGCTTGCGGAGAAGATGGGGTCAAGCGTGTGGCCGGCGGAGTGGGTGGGTGTTGTGACGAGTTGTCTGAGTCAGAGTTTGGCGAGGTTGTCGATCAGGGTGGTGGAGTTGGTGTCATTGTTGTTCTCGAGGTGGAAGTTCAGGTCCCCGAGGAGGATGAAGTTCGTGGAGGCGAGGGTGTGTGCACTGATGAAGTCGGCGATGGAGTCGCTGAACTGTGGTCGGCGTCCGGGGGGTCTGTAGACAAGGGTTCCTCTGAGGGTGGTGTTGGGGTCGGTGTGGATCTGGAAGTGCAGGTGTTCGCCGGTGCGGAGGGTGTCGTCGGTGTTGTTCGAGACTGTGCGAGTGCTCCTGTGGACGATGGCGATTCCTCCGCCTTTGTTGGTGCGGTCCCTGCGGGTGATCTTGTAGCTTTCTGGGATGGCGATGGCGGGTGCTGAGTAGGGGTTCAGCCAGGTCTCTGTCAGGAAGGCGACGCCTGGGGAGGTTGAGTCGAGTAGGTCCCAGAGTTCAACGGCATGTTTGTGGGCGGAGCGGGTGTTGAGAAGAATGCATCTGAGGTAGTTGGGTTCTTTCCTGGTCGGTGAGTTGGCGGGCCGGATGCTGGTGATGCTGCAGTTCCGGCAGGAGAAGGGTCCTTGGGTGCACTTCAGGGCGGCCAGGCAGCAGGTGCGTGATCGTCTGACGTTGAGTGCGTGGAGGGTGCTGGAGTCGTAGGGGAGACGGGTGTCGTGGTGTTCGAGGGGGCCAGGGGTTCTGGCGCTGGGCGCGGTCCAGGCGCGGACGGGCGCAGACGGGCTTGCCTTAGACGCGCTTTCGGCGCACCAGGGTCGCGCACGCTGCGCATGGCTGCACAGCGGCCGCCGTAAGAAGGGGAGGTGGGAGGGAGGAGCAGCTGGGAGCGGGCGAATGGGTAAGCGGGGAGGCGGGGCCGCAGGGGACGCAGCGGCGGGGAAAAAACGAGAGTGAGGGAAGGCGAAAGGGAGACAGAAGGCAAGGGGGCACAAAGGAAAGGAAATTAATAAAGACGATCACAAAATACAAGAAACAAAGTACAGTGCAAATAGGCAAAGAAACAGAAAAACAGTAAAAACAAAATACAGATTGGATACCAGAAGCAAACCTTACAGCGGGCCTCGAACTACAGTCAGCAGGAGCGGCAGCTGAGCGCAGAGCACGGGCACAGACAGGTAGAGCTGCGCGGCGTGGGGAGCGACCTGCCTGGAACCAGGGTCGAGGGTCGTGCCCTTCACAGCGCAGAGACTGCCATAAGAAGGGGAGGTGGGAGGGAGGAGCAGCTGGGAGGGGGGAGCGGGCGAATGGGTGAGCGGGGGTTGGGGCCGCAGGGGACACAGCGGCGAGAAAATAATGGCAGTGAGGGACGGCGAAAGGGAGACAGAAGGCAAGGGGGCACAAAGGAAGGGGAATGAAAAAAGACGATCACAAAATACAAGAAACAAAGTACAGTTCAAATAGGCAAAGAAACAGAAAAACAGTAAAAACAAAATACAGATCGGATACCATAAGCAAACCTTACGGCGGGCCTCGAACTACAGTCAGCAGGAGCAGCAGCTGAGCGCAGAGCACGGGCACAGACAGGTGGAGCTGCGCGGCGTGGGGAGCGACCTGCCTGGAACCAGGGTCGAGGGTCGAAACAGGATAGCTGCAGTGTTTTTCCTGTTAGCAAGGATGGGTCTAGTAATCCGTGAATTTTGTAAAGGAAATACATTCCTTTTCAGATGAACTCCGATCACAGTATGGATGAAGTAAAAAATGCAATCCCAGAATAGGGAGACCGCGCAGCAGTGGAAAAGTAGGTGGAGAAGGTCCCCGTCTCTTTGTTGCAGTTCCAACAAGTTGGATTCTTTCTAAAGGACAGTTTGTGGAGACAGGCAGGAGTTCAGAATGTCCTATGAAGAAGAGAGAATTTTATTTGGGAGAGGGAGCGTATACTTTCAAGGGAGACAACTGACTACCAAATTAGACACCAAGAGTCTGGAGAGATAGTCTCAGAGGAGTTTCATTTTATTTGAAGTTTCGAGATCAGGTGTGTAGATTTTAGTTTAAAGAGGTGATAGAACTTAGAAGATTGGTGGCCAGTTTTGTTAGAGGACAGTATGGTCTTGAAGAGAGAGGAATCACTTGTAGGGCACTTGACCTTAAATAAGCTGAATAACTTTAAGAAAGTCATAAAGGTCTATGTCTACCAGGATGTAATGTTGTTGTAGTTCCATGAATGAAAGAGGTGTCTGCTGGGAGCCAAGGTGTTTTAAAAAGTGAATGCCCTTCGATGCCCAGGAGCCCCAAAATACAGGTTCCCCATGGATTTTGATTTTGGGGTTGTTCCAGATTGATATCAGGGTCTCTAGGAGTCTTCAATTTTCAGCAGAGCTCTTTTGGTATTGTTAAATATATATTTGACCGACAAGGGTTTTTTTGTTTGGCTGGTCAGCAAAGTTAACGGGTGGAGATCTCCTAAAATGTCCTTTTTAATTAGTAACCACGTAGGAATATAATCTGGTGGTTGGGAAAACCAAAGAGAACCTTGTCTTGCTAGAAAGGCAGTTTGGTAGTTTTTTAAGTCTGCTAGATTAACACCACCTAGCTGTACAGGCAAGCGTAGTTTTTTAATTTAGATTCTAGGGCGTTTATTTTGCCAAATAAACTTGTTTAGTAGTCTTTCAAATTTCTGGTGGAATTCTTCGGATAATACTAGAGGTAACATATTTACAAGGTAGTTGACTATCTGCGTAACCATCATCTTGATGGTCTCGATACGACCCCACCAGGAGAGGAATTTGGGACACCAACCCTCTAGTATGGTCTCTGTTTTTCTCAAGGTTAGGTCTTCGTTATGGTGGAGTAATTCTAATAGATCTGAGTTAAACTAAAGACCCAAATATTTTATAGAGTGGGGTTAACAGGACCGCCCTGTAGTTTTGAAGAGATCACTGGTGAAGAGATTGTTCAGGCCCCGGATTTCAGACTTCTCTATTAAGTTTATAGCTTGCAACTCGGGCATATTCGTCTATTGTCTCTAGTAACGGTGGAATAAAGTGGGATGCATTTTCTGTTGTAATTAAAATATCGTTGGCATAAGCAGCTAACCTCACAGTTGTATTATTAAAGGAGACGCAAGGGGAAGGAGGGATTAGTTCTAATCTTGTGTAGTAAAGGCTCTAGGCTTGGGGTGAATATAGAAGAGGAAAGGGGACAACCGTGCTTAGTACCTCTTTCCAGAATAAAGGCAGGGGATAGCTGACCCCCAGATCACACTTTAGCAGAGGGACCACTATAAAGAGCCATGACCATTTTGGTGAAGATCTCACCTAAATCTCACTATAAAGAGCCATGACCATTTTGGTGAAGGTCTCACTTAAACTGTATCCCAGAAGGAAGAACTACCAAGTTGGTGAGAGTGAAATGGTAGAAGGATTCTCAGTTCCAGCAGGGGTCTAGAGGAGTGATGCTCAAGTAGCTTAGGGATAGCTTGGGCGGTTGGTAGCCCATGTTTTGCTAAATTGGGAGTAGGAGTAAAAAAAATCAGCTGAGGCCTGCAATATCTATGCTGGAGATTAATAGTGTAAATAACTCAATACAGTTTCAAGTATGAGGGGTACTAAGAAAAATCCCTGGTTGGTATTTGAAACTGAGGAAGCTGTATGAAAGGATAGTAGGTCTTCTGGTGAATATCCAAGTGTATAAGGGAACTGGTGGTGATACACTAAACCTAGGGTGATCACAGCGATTGTCTGAATAGGAGGGTAAGCATATAAAAAATAGAAGAACGTTTAACTATTTGAGTACTTCTCATAACACAATACAGTGGGAGCCCCTTTGAAGGGTCCAGACTGGACAACCAGAGAGAGGGAGAGAGCACAACCATTTTGTCCACCAAGGGTGCAAAGGAAGACTCCAAAAACTTAGGCAAGCACTGGAATAGGATATAGTCCTGGACGGGGGACGTTGGAGAGGATCATGATTTGGGTTTGGTGGAGGGCGCTGGGCAGGTGTCCATAGAGTTACCCTCTCTTTCCATCCAGGAAGAGCTGAAGGTCTCTTGGTTCGCTGATGATGTGATGTCTACCATCCGCATGGACTTTAAATTTCGCTGTCCCGATAAAAGAGAATTGTAGGTTGGAGGCTTTAAGTCTGGTGCGAAGATCGAAGAAGCCCTTTGTTGTCTCCACTGTAGGTCTGGAGTAATCCTGAAAGACGTAGATTCTGTGGCCTTTCCACGGTATATGGTTGTTTTTATGCACATGGTTGAGGATCATCTCTGTGTGTTGGCACCTCAATGGGCGGCAGACAATCTGGCATATAGTATTTCTGTTGTCCAATTTGAATGAGGGAACCAAATGGGCTCTTTCAAGCTCAATGTCTTTCTTTAAGGAAAGGCCTTTTATTTGAGGGATCCATTTTTCTAAAACGGCTATGCAGGAGTCTGGTGAGGCTTCTGACTCCTCGGGTAACAAGAAGATGCGCAGGTTCCACCTGCGATTTCTAACTTCCAATTCAGCTACATCTTTCTGTATGGTCTTGGTGGTGATCTGTAATCTCTGAATATCCCTGATTGAGATGATTGGATTTATCTTCCAGCGAGCTGATCCGCAACTCTGCTTCAGACACCTTGGTGCTAATGGAGTTGATGTTGGCCCTGATAGCACACAGTTCTTGCTGAATCATGTCTGAATTAGGTTTGGCGGATTTTTCCAACTCATGCAGCTCCACTAGTTTTTTGAGCATCATGTCCATGGTGCTGTTTGCTTCTGACTTACTTTTTGTAGGTGAGTCAGGGAGTGGTGGTTGCGCCTTGGAGCACATATTGTCTGGTTGGATCTTTGTCAGCCATAATTTTACCAGGAGTTTGGCGATTCAGATTGCAAGCCAGGTTTACTCCCTGTTTAGCTGTTTAGTTGAGACACTGAGATCAGGGTGCAGCAATACTGAAAGAGATGACAGCACGTGCGGAGAGCACAAAAAAACAGTTGAGGTAAGGAACCTGGTTCTTAATCAGAGAGTCTGGGCTGAATGCGCCTTGGGTTACAGTACCAACGGATGAGGTGGGCTGGACAAGCTTTGAAATGATATCTCCACAACTCAAAGGGGCCATGCAAACCTGGAGATGAGCGGCACAAGTGTAGTGGATGAGATAGGGGTGAAAGTTCTCTCTGTCTGATGGGACCGGAGGACTAGAACCTCAGTCAGCAGGACTCGGAAGTGCAGTTCTTTAAATGACAGATGCAGAATCAGAATGTAGGCTCAGAGCTGCGTAGGATGCAGGGGTTCCAACAGACATCAAATAGCCAGCACTCAATTCAATGTCACTGTGGTGTTCCCAAAGGAGGTGTTATGTACATTAAAAGCCTCTCATTGCATTAGTGTTCATATTTCAGTACCTTATAGATCTTGGACAGCACTTGGTTGTATTTGACTGGGTTTGCCTGTAGTTTACACTGTAGTGGAAGAAGCAGCGGTAGGGTCTGTGCTTTAAATGAAGATTGCAACCCTTTAAATGTTGCAGGTTTCAGCCATGAGGGTCCGATCAGGCCTTCTGAAAAATACTCTGTGCCTCATGTGTTGCTGTCATTTTAAGGTCAGGCATAGCGTGAGGTGATTACCCTGCAATCCTCATCCAGGGAAAACAGACTCTGCTCACACACATGCCCAGCCAGCTGCTTGTGCTCAGTCGATTGCCCGGTGCTGTGAGGACACCGATCAATGCGGCTTACTTGTGTAATCAGGCGTCAGTTATCTCTTGTGTTTTGCCTGGATCGTTCCAAGATGGTGGCCATTTTGTCCCTCGCCGCCTGGATCGCGATCAGAGCCCAAAACTCAGAAGGTGAAACGTGGTAGAAGACGGTGGCAATTCCACTGGTTATAGTGCCTCCCAGATGCCCCTTGTTGTTCCGCTGCATGGACCGCTCCTTCATTTTGAGAGTGGCCGTGAGTCGTATAAAGTTGTTGCTGGCGGCGGCGGCGGGAGCAGCATAGCTAAGCTGCCATTCACTGCACTGTCCAAACCACGCCCCTTCTCTAACCACATTCTGTAAGAAACTTCAAAGCTATTACTCATCCCTTTGGGTAAAGTTTATTTGAAACAACATCTGCAACTGCACCACCACAAATACTAACTTAGTTAATGGTTGCACTGACCAAACTATCTGCCCTTTTTCGAGGAGAAGGTCACCTCAATACTAGAGGTTCCTGATTCACTCAGCTGCGATGAATCAGTCACATACACCACAGAAAGAAAATACAATGAGAAACTACTGCTAATCAGGTTTGTGAATGTATTAGAAAGGGAGATGGAGATGCTGAGTTAAGTGAGGGTGAATTCATTGTGACAGGAGTCTTCAAAGTAGCTTAAACACCCTTTCATTAGGAAGCGATGAGTACTAAAGAACTTTGCTAGTTCGTGCTAGCTCTTATTTGGATCTTGAAAATCAACTGAACAATTGTTTTCCGATTCTGGAGCGATGCACTCTTATTTTTTTATGTAGAATTTCATACCTCATTCACCTACACTTGAAAGTGTTCAATTTTTTTTTTTCAGTACTCAGATAACACCTGGCAGCTCTCCAATTGAGAGCGAAATCATATGAAATACGGGTGCCGTTTAATCTGGACTCTTTTTACCTGTCTCCTGGTTTTTGGCTCCAGTGCCTGTATTAGGGAAACTTTCACGACCCCCGCTTCGCGGGCGCTGTTCACCGGACTCTGGGATTGCTGCAAGGTTACACTGCGGGACTGCGAGGCCCAGCAGGCTCTGCTGTCCACACCTGTTGCCTCTTCCCCTGCGGACACGCCCCATCCTGGCTTAAAAGCTCAAGAAACCACTCGCTCCACGGGTGCCGTTTAATCTGGACTCTTTTTACCTGTCTCCTGGTTTTTGGCTCCAGTGCCTGTATTAGGGAAACTTTCACGACCCCCGCTTCGCGGGTGGCTTTCACCGGACTCTGGGATTGCTGCAAGGTTACACTGCGGGACTGCGAGGCCCAGCAGGCTCTGCTGTCCACACCTGTTGCCTCTTCCCCAGCGGTCACGCCCCCTCCTGGCTTAAAAGCTCAAGAAACCACTCGCTCCACGGGTGCCGTTTAATCTGGACTCTTTTTACCTGTCTCCTGGTTTTTGGCTCCAGTGCCTGTATTAGGGAAACTTTCACGACCTCCGCTTCGCGGGCGCCGTTCACCGGACTCTGGGATTGCTGCAAGGTTACGCTGCGAGACTGCGAGGCCCAGCAGGCTCTGCTGTCCACACCTGTTGCCTCTTCCCCAGCGGACACGCCCCCACCTGCCTTAAAAGCTCAAGAAACCACTCGCTCCACGGGTGCCGTTTAATCTGGACTCTTTTTACCTGTCTCCTGGTTTTTGGCTCCAGTGCCTGTATTAGGGAAACTTTCACGACCCCCGCTTCGCGGGCGCCGTTCACCGGACTCTGGGATTGCTGCAAGGTTACGCTGCGGGACTGCGAGGCCCAGCAGGCTCTGCTGTCCACACCTGTTGCCTCTTCCCCAGCGGACACGCCCCCACCTGGCTTAAAAGCTCAAGAAACCACTCGCTCCACGGGTGCCGTTTAATCTGGACTCTTTTTACCTGTCTCCTGGTTTTTGGCTCCAGTGCCTGTATTAGGGAAACTTTCACGACCCCCGCTTCGCGGGCGCCGTTCACCGGACTCTGGGATTGCTGCAAGGTTACACTGCGGGACTGCGAGGCCCAGAAGGCTCTGCTGTCCACACCTGTTGCCTCTTCCCCAGCGGACACGCCCCCTCCTGGGAGGTCCACTTAACGCAAACACTCTCCCGCAACGCGGGACGCGCGCGGGTGGTCGCCGGGCTAAGCCCGGGCAAAGGGCGGGCCGTCTGAGGCCGTCCGAGGGCTGCCGAGGCTGGGCTGGGCCTACCCTCTTGGTTTGTTAATTTAGGTATTGTAATTTGTTATTTATACTTAGACTGATATCTCTTATTGTGTACTTGCTATTATGTCCTTACGCTCAGGGAAAGAGAGACTGGTACAAGTCCAGACTTCGTCAGGGGTGGTAACAGGCCCCCTTGATGCTTTTTTAATTAAAGCGACGGGTATCTTAGAAAAAAAAATCGCCTTTGTAGAGAAACGTCTATCTTTAGACCTTATAACAGGCAAGCGCTCTTCTTTGGGTCAAATTGCTACTGCGATTTCCCCTAACAAAGTGAGCGCTATAGTCCTAAATACAAGCCTACAGCAAGATCCTGCACCAGTGCCGGTAGGCTTATGTCATAACAAGGACGAATCCATTTCAATTATAACAGGTGATGGCTTGTCCTCGAGTGATACTAATGTTAGTGGGGAGGATGTTGCCTCACATACTGGTTGTCCTGCTCAACCCCAAATATTTAAGGGGGTTTCCCAAACTATTAAACGTCGCAAAAGGAAAAGAGTGAATAGAGTTCAAAAGGGAGGTATATCTAAGATCCCTAAATCTAATACTACAGTATTGAATCCATTGGCTGATTCCAACCCTCATTCTCCCATACCTGTATTAACTGATACTAGCCCACATTGCCCGTCGGCCACAGGTAATGAGAAAGATTTATTAAATAAGATAGAAGTATTAGTTAAATCACTTATGATACCCTTACTTGAACGTACTAGATTGATGAATACTAAAATGGAATCTTTGGAGGAAATAGTTATCGCTAATAATGAGATGTTAAAAGAATTGTCGAATAAGCAAAATATGTCTCAAACGATAACTACAACCCCCAAAAATTCTGGGACAGGCGTACGTACCATACCTGAAACCCAAGCCCCTGCTGAATATTCTAGTATACAACCATCGATAAGCATAAATACCAAGGACGTTATTATTGATAAGGAATTCAAGGGAAGTGCAAAGGAAAAATTAAAGTCTAATCAAAGCGCCCCAACGTTGAGGAGCCAAGAGAATCCTCCTGCTGAGCCCGTTAAGAGGGATTCAAAACAGAATGTCCACAGCATTAACCTTCCTCCCGAGGCCACCCCATATACAATAATTCTGACGGGAGTATCGGTTGTTAAAGGTGAAAATTCTGAAACATTTAGGGAGCTCAAAAATAAAGTAGTCTTTTGGTTGAATAAAAATAGACCTCTCCCACCGACCTCTGTTACGGAAATTCTTAATGTCAGAAGAGTAAAATGGGTGGGGCATTGCCCTAAGGACCTAGAGGGGGATTGTATTATTGTCAATTTTAGGGACCCATGGGTGGTGGATTTTATACGTAGGGAACCTAGATTTGGTAGGATGGGTGATGAGCAAACTTTGGACCTTAATTACTTCTATCCAAAAAGAAATAGGGGTCCTCCTACTATACCTATGTTTAATTATCATGGTAAATCCAAGGGTAGGTTCCTAAATGGTTTGGCACCTTATACCCCCTATTCCATCCCCCATCTGTATAATCGCTTTGAACCACTCTCTGACCTAGAGTGTATTGATTGACTTCCTCCTAACAACGGTGGGGTCAGTCTACCAGATATTAACGTTAGAGTTGGTGAGGGTTCTAATAATAATATTGACCAAGCAGCAGATGGTGCCGCCAGCTGTAGCTTATGTGACTCGGTTTCTGTAGATCGTGGTAGGAATAAAGAGAAAAATGACAAGATTTGTGGGATTGTTACAGTTAGATATCCCCCTGTCAGTTGTCTGCTACCAGAGAGGGGTGAGCAGGGCCCAGTAATGGGGGGAACGAATCAAGCAAAATTAATATTTCAGGACACTGGGCTGAAAATTGTTTCATGGAATATTGCTGGACTAAAGGGAAAGTTCGGATCGGAGGATTGGACAGTTTTCATTGACAGGTTTGATATTATAATCTTTCAAGAAAGTTGGGCACCTGATCCGTTATTTCGGACAGGTTACCTAAACTTTTTTAAACCGGCAATACAGGGGAAAAAAGGAAGACCCTCTGGGGGCCTAGTTATATGGGTCAGGCAAACTAATAATTATAGGATAGTGGAAGTTCCAGTTTTGAACCCTGATATCCTGGGAATAAAATTAAGTAGGGCGGACCACAAGAGCTTGTTTATTATAAACATCTATGCTCGTGGCCTACCTGGGGGGAGGTGTCCTGCAATTATTGATGAGTTGGACTCATATCTAGAAGTAATTGGGAGGGACAACCCCATTATACTAGCAGGGGATCTGAATTGTAATTTTGAACCCTTGACGTGTGAAAGTCAGGATATACGGGAGGAGGAAGATGCAGTCTGGAATGTTCCAGTCCTGGCCCTAAATCCTATCAAAAAGGCAACTGAGGCGGCTCTACACTGGCTTGGTCTGTGTCTGGAATGGGGGCTAAGAGCGGTTAATGGTCGCTCCCTTTCCGATAAAAACGGACATCCTACTTATGATAATGGGGCCAGTACTAGCAGAATTGACTAGATCTTGTTAAAAATGGAGTATTGGTCTCTGCTGGATGATATGGAAGTTGTTGCTCGCCCAGAGAGCGACCGCAATCCTTTAGTCTTAAGTTTAAAATACTTAGTTGGCCAAGGTGGAACAGATCCAGTGAGGTGTTACACTGCAGAGACACTTCTAACTAACGATAGACGAAGGGTCCGTTGGCCTAGGGCCTTGGAGGACCCGGATTTGCTGCATGAGTTATCCCTGGAAGTATCCTCTTCCTGGGGTGCACTTCAGGATCTGCCCATCACTATAGATACACTACATCTGATTAGCAACACACATGACCAGCTATTAAAAAAATTAAAAGCTCTACTCTCTAAACCTGCAAACTCTGGGAAAAGTGCTGCTATGGGATCCCGTCAGAAATGGTATAATAAATCATGTAGGGAGGCGCATAGTGATTTGATTAAAGTCATTAAATCTAGAGTTAGCCTTGACATTAAAAAGGCCCGTGTGAGGTACAAGAAGGTTCTGTGGGAGGCGAAGCGAGAGTGGGATGAGTCCCATTGACAGGACCTCTATGAGGCCTGTTTATCTTCCAATCAGATTAAATTCTGGGAGGTGGTGAATTGGGGCAGAAACCCAGACTCGCAAATTCCAGAAAATCATGTCCCCACTGATGCCTGGGTGGATTTTTATTCTTCCCAGTTCAAGGGAGTAGCGAACGTACCTGATTATGTGATGGAAAATTCGGTACAATTGCGTGCCCCACCATCCCAATCCTTAATGTTTTTGAATGAGGACACAGAATTGGCATTGGGTTTGATACATTCGGGGAAAGCCGGTATGGATTGCATCCCGGCAGATATTTTTAAATTAGATCAGTGGATCTGGGTCCCTTATATTACGAAGATTGCCAATGCCATTGCTAGTGGGGCCAGGATTCCTGACTCATGGAAAGGGGCGGAAATCCTCCCAATTTTTAAAAAAGGAGATCGTTCTGTCCCGGAGAACTACCGCCCTATTAGCCTCATAGATGCCCTACAGAAAGTTGTAGCAAGGATGATCCTTGCAAAAATCCAGATTTGGATGGAGAATGAGAGTATTCTCTCACCAATGCAAGCGGGTTTTAGGTCTAGTATTAGCACCATTGACCAGGTATTCAGATTTATTCAGATATACTGGAAAGTAGTGCTACTGGGTGGAGGAACTATATACGCTGCTTTTGTGGACCTTAAGTCCGCTTTTGACCTTGTGCCCAGGGCAAAGTTATGGGCCGTGCTAGGGGATATAGGGATGCCGCAGGACATTCTTGAACTAGTGATAAGACTACACATGGGCAATTTTGCTAGGGTTAGGTGGGGGAGACAGAGCCAGGTGACGGATAGTTTTCCTGTAACCCGTGGAGTTCGCCAGGGGTGTGTTCTGGCTCCCACATTATTTTTGTTATTTATTAATCAAGTGGTCCGTTTTTTTTCTGAAACCCCCACTGACGCCCCAATTTTGGGAGGTACTAAGTTCCCCCTGCTCATTTTTGCAGACGATACGTTAATCCTCTCTAAGACTCGTAAGGGTCTACAGACAGCGATCAATAGATTCGAGGATTTCTGTAAACTAAATGATCTGCAGGTTAATGTGAGCAAAACTAAAGTTATGGTACTAACCAAAACTCGATCTTTAAAAAGCCATGTTAGTATGAACGGGGTTGAGCTTGAACAGGTGGATGTCATGACCTATCTTGGGGTGACTTTAGATTCTCATCTGCGTTGGCAGCCACAGGTGGATGCTCTTTGCTTAAAATTTGCGCGACTTACGGGTACCCTAATCCAGGAGCAGCGCAAATCTCTGACTAAAAGGGTAAAGCCAGCCCTAAAAATATATAATGCAGGGATTAGTTCTGCCATATTGTATGGTGCTGATCTTTGGGGATATAAGGATTTAACTTCTTTGGATAGGATAGAAAATAAATTCCTACGCAATTTGGTTAGTTTACCCCAATCCACACCAATTAAACCCTTATTGTTGGACATGGGTTGTAAAACAGTTAAGGAACAAGCACGGTACCGGTTGGTAGCATTATGGAGACGTATTTGGACTACTCCAGAACTGGCTCTATTTGCTAAAGAAATCGAAGATGTAAGATCTATTTCGGGTTATGCAAAAATTCCCTGGTTTAGAGAAGTAAGGAAAATTTTGGATAACATGGGACTTAGTTTACTGTGGTCTGATCCGGGCACTAATGCCTTTCCGTCTACCAAAGATTTTAAAATGCTATATTGGGCAACTGTTAAACAGCAATTAGTCTCGCAATCGGACTTGCTTACACTAACGGGTCAGTTCCTAGTATATAAATTGGATCCCCATCTGGAGGACTACTGGGATGTAATTACGAGGAGCCTAGATAGAAAATTATACCATCAGTTTAGAGTGGGGTCATTACCACTGAGATCCTTTACTAAAAAATGGCAAGGCCAGCCAAATGAATACTGTCCATGGTGCAAGTACTACAGGGAAAGTGTTGGTCATTTCTTCTTTGCCTGTCCTGCCTACTCGGCGCCAAGGTGTAAATGGTTAACGCCTATCTGCAAACGGTTGAACTCCAGGAGGTGTGCAGATGCATTATGCGAATTAAGATTTAATACATCCGAGTTTATCGTTATTGGTGTGGCGAAATTCTTAGGGTGGGCATGGATCATTAGAGCCAGATAGGTCTAATGTACCATGATATATCTTAAATTATATGATTACAAATTTAAACTTGTAATTACGTCTTGAATTGAGGTTTAATAATCTTTTATGAAATGTTTTAAAGATCACATATTGCTGTTTTTAACTGTTTAAACAGTCTCTTATGAATTATGGTGTATGTATTTTCTTTTTATATGACTGTCTTTTATGATGAAACTATCTAAATAAAGACGTATGAACTGAACTGAACATATGAAATACGGGGCGCTAGGTGGCGCGCACGCAGAATGGCCGCACTGCCGTGAGGCTCCTGCGGCCCAGCGCATGAATCCTATAAATTATCCTACTCAGAGGACCCAATGGCTGCCCACACTGGTGGAGAAATGAAGCAAGGACATCCATAAAGACTTGCTGCAACGTACAGCTGGTTTGGAACCTGCTGCACTTGCTGTCGCTCCGTAAGGTTTTGCCAGGTAGAAGGGACTGAGCGGCGCGGTACCCCAGGACGGCTTTCCAAGTCACGCGAGGCTGGTGCTGCCCACGAGGTGACTGGGCCCGGCGGCGCGCTTTCCATGGTGAGGCCGGGACAGACTTTCATCATACCTGTGAGTAGAGGCAGCGGAGCGCGTTTGAGGAGCTCTGCCCGCTACTTGACGGCTGGGAGCTGCGGTGACTGCTGTGGAGTCGTGGCGGAGAGAATGATTGTGTAGCGCCGCAGCGCTCTGCGAGCATCGGAGGAGGGGTGCGGACGCTGGCGGCCCGAGGCCCGCCTGTTGAAGGATTCGGGCCCTGCTTTTATTTCATTGCGGGGTGACACGAATCTTCATTGCCTGCGTCTACGCATTACAATGTGACCCTGGTGATCTCCTTGCACGCACGTTCAGCCCCAGCCCGGCCCTATTTGCTGCAGATGTGTCCGGAGCTATGAAGGCAGCCGGACAGCGAAGTGTGCTGGACAATCCTGTTGGCCCTCAAGGTGGGTCGTTCTGTGGCGATTGGGGTGAGAGAAGAGGAGTGCTGGCGGCGTGTGGGCCCCCCCTCACTATAGACTGGAGATACAGGCTGCACTGTGTGCTGGGGACAACTTGCACACACTTTGAGTACTGCAAGGCTGGGGATTAGAGTGTACTGGTCTTGAGGAAGCTTACTGTGGACACGGCATTAGGGCGTGTGACGTCCTGGCATCTCCTTTGAAGTTGCTGGTAACATATGTGGAGGCTCCTCTGAGTGCTAGTCCTGACGAAGTGGGGTGCTGAGGCCACTGGGACAGTGCTATATTTACCCTCATGACCCCCTTGATTTGGATTATATACTGCTGGCGCGGCGAGGGACCCAGGATCGCCTGGGGTGCTGCGCGTTAGTGGGGAGTGCTGCAATATTCTTTCTATATTGCTGTCCTACCTTGGGCTGGCCCCGGTTTGTTTCCGGGTGCGATACCCCGTCTTCCTATTGCAGCTTAGGCAGAAGCATAGATCTTCAGGCCGGGGGTACTACAACTTAGGAGCGCCATGGGCAAGTCGGATAACCGTCAACCCAAACTGAACTTTGAAACGGTGAAGCGAAATGCTCGAGGCCCGCAGGAAAACCAGGGGTTGGACAACAGCGAGGATGCCCAGAACGGAGCCGCAGTACCGGCTACTGATGTGCAGAGAATTCTTCAGGAGGTCCAGCAGGGGTTTGCTACCATCGTGGACAAGGTTGACAGAATGTCATCACGCATCGACGCTATCGCGCATAAATTAGACGGACATGAGGATCGCATAAAAGAGGCGGAGAGGCGTATTTCAGACACTGAGGATACTACAGCTTGGGTCACCACGCAGGTCGCCCACCTGGATAAATTGCTGAAAATTGTCGCCGCTAAGAATGAGGACTTGGAAGTGCGCAGTCGGCGCAACAACATTCGCGTTTTAGGAATTCCTGAGTCAACAAACACAGAGAGAATGGAGGAATATGTCAAAAAATTGTTATTGGCCTCTGTCGGGACGGACGCTTTTTCCAGCCAGTTCATAGTAGAACGCGCACATCGGGGCCGCGCCCTCCCTCTGGGAGCACGCCGCGTCCCATAATAGCGAGACTTTTAAATTATAGGGACCGTGATGTCGCTCTTCGGGTTGCAAGAAACAAAAAGCAGATGACATATGATGGTAACACATTCTTCATTTACCCGGATTTTACCCCCCTGATTCAGGAGGAAAGGCAAAAGTTCACAGATGTTAAGAACAAACTGAAGCGGCTCGCCCAAATTGATTACGCACTGCTGTATCCCGCTCGCCTCCGTGTGACCCACCAGAGTAAGCAGCGATTTTTTACCAAGCCCCAGCAGGTGGAGGACTTCCTTAAACATTTGAAACAAACAGGTCACAATATTGGAGCATCAGCGGCATCGCCACGATCTTCGGCACTGGGAGCAGACGATGACCCACAGTAACTATTGTACTGATTACTCTTGGCATACTCTCTTTTTGTTCAGACTCACTCTGGGCTGCAACGGCGGCATTAAGTTAGTAGCGTTGGTTGGATAGCTGGAACTCTGATGCTCATTTAATATATTGTTTGGCTGACCGGCCACTCTGAGTCCTTTTTTAAAAAACATGCTGGGCACCCCTGGCTCCATCAGGGTCCAGCCCTCGCCATCTGTGGCGGACTCTCGGAGCGGGGAGTATCTGTGTTGTCACCTAAGGAGACCCCCATGGGTATTCCCCCAAGGTTGCGCACTGCATGGCCTGAGCCATGTGTGTTGGTCTCATTACTGTGGAGTGTTTTTTTTCTGTTTTTCGAGGGAGGCGGGAGGGGGGGGGGGTGTGATTACTTCTGGCAAGTTGGGGTTGCTTCAGTGGGTGGGGGAGGGGACACGGGAGGGATGTTCATGTTTGTACCTGTTCTTCCCAACACAGGAGGGTTTGGTTTTACTTGTACTGAGGATGATAGGTGATTTCGCTGTTGAGCGTTGGGCATAAGGCACAGTAATGCAGTATCTACGCTCTCAGGCATTGGGCTGTACTCATAAGGCATGGTCTTTTTTAGTATTGGTGTATACATGTATTTCTGAATGACATGGAGTCTGAGAAACTGAACATTGTCACTTGGAATATCAGAGGGCTGGGAGATTCACACAAAAAGAGACACATACTAGCCTATCTGGACCGGCATCAGGTGCATATAGCCATGCTGCAAGAGACACATTTTAATCCACGGAGCCCTAACACTTTTGCAAGTAAATGGGCAGAACATCGAATCTTCTCCTCTTATTCCTCCTATGCAAGAGGCACAGTTATACTAATAAAGAAACGCACGCCCTTCCAGTTGGCTGGGCTACCTGGGATGCACATGGGAGATATTGTCTGGCTTGGAGTAGGCCGGGTCCTGACTCCGTCACCCTGGCCTGCTGCTATGGGCCGAATGTGGACGCCCCAGATTTTTATTCTGAACTATGGGCTCGTATCTTTGATGTAGGCTCTAATCATATCATTTGGAGAGGGAACTTCAATGTCGCATGTAACCCAGAGGTGGATAGGTCTCACCCTGCCCCTTATCATTACACAAAAGCTCGAGCTTTTTCGCAAAGCACACTCAGTACTTATCAGTTAATTGATGTCTGGCGGCATGCACATCCTCGCAGACTGGAAGGCACGCACTTTACGGCGCAAGCGGCGTCATGGGCGCGGCTGGATTATTTGTTTGTAAGCCGTGGGTTGGGCCCGCTATCACTCAGGCACGGCATTTGGCCCGCACATATTCAGATCACGCCCCAGGAAAACTTACGCTATCGTCGGTAGATTATGGCCCCCCTCGCAATAGTTGGAGACTGCACACCCCTATTCTATTGGACCCAGTTTTTCAGGAGGAGCTGGGGGAGGAGGTACAAGATTTTTTTGTGTGAAACAAAGACTCAGAAGAGAATGTCGAGACCATTTGGGAGGCTTTCAAGGTCACACTCAGGGGTTATTGTATATCCAAGGGGTCGGGAGTGCTCAAAGACATTATGGGTACACTGCGGAAGCTGGATAATGAGCTTAAGGTCCTCGAGATGAAATTGGCATCGAACCCGGATGGTTCCACCCAACTTAAATTCAGGGAGACGCTTACAGAATATATGGAGTCAGCACGGAGGGAGGCGCTTTTTCGGGGGAGATATTGGATAGCTAGGCGTTATGGGGAGGGGGAAAAGCCAGGTAAGGCACTGGCAGATACGATTCGGAAACCACGGTATTCCAACTATGTGCTGGAGCTCGAGGGTCCAGGGGAGGTAGTATATAGGGATACAGCCAGCATCCTTAATGCCTTTACCACGCATTATGCTCAATTGTATGCCACGCATAGGTAGATGAGTTGGATTTGGATAGCTATTTGCAGGATGTGACATTGGGGTGGCTGAGTGATAGGCAGCGAGAGTTTCTATGTGCCCCGTTTGAGCTTGATGAGGTAAGGGACGCAATAATGCATCTGCAATCCGGGAAGGCCACTGGTACAGATGGCATACCGGTAGAATTTTATAAAATGTATATAGATCTGATGGCCCCCATCCTTCGGGAAGTCTATGAAGATGCCCTAGAAACCGGGCACCTACCACCCTCTATGAGAGAGGCCTTAATTGTTTCGCTGTTAAAGCCTGGGAAGGTGCCTCATCAGTGCGATTCTTACAGACCGCTGTCACTCCTTAATTGTGACATTAAAATATTGGCCAAGCTCATAGCCAACCATCTTAGCTTACTGCTGGAGAACTTAACTTCCTGATCAGTCTGGTTTTGTGCCTGGCCGAGCTACCTATCATAATTTGCGTACACTCTTTACTGTGCTGAATAATGTCTCTTCTGAATTTCCTTTGACGGCTGTATTTCTTGACGCCACAAAGGCTTTTGATTCAATTGAGTGGGACTATATTTTGGGGGTGATGCAGCGCATGGGCTTTCCCCCCCTTTTTCTCTCCTGGATTAAACTCTTGTACTGCTCGCCAGTTGCTAAGGTGCTCATCAATGGTCGCACCTCCCAGGCGTTTCCGGTTACAAGGGGTACTCGGCAGGGATGCCCCCTATCCCAGCTTATTTTTGCGCTTACGGTCGAACCCTTGGCAGCGAAATTGCGGCAGCATGATAGAGATAAAGCGTTACGGTGCAACATGAGGCAAATATTAATATCATTATATGCGGATGATATCACTCTGTACATTCGCGATCCGCACACTAATATGAATCTAATTCTCAGGGAGTTCATAGTGTTCGGGAAACTCTCCGGGATCCAAATTAACTGGAGCTAATCCTGTATTTTCCCTTTAACGACAACTACGGTCAGCTTCCCGTTAGATTACCCTATGGAGTGGTGCGAGGACGAATTGTGGTATCTGGGCATTCGTGTCACGAGGGATAGGGATGAATTAATGCACCTCAATTATGGAACGGCTCTGACGCGTATCACAGAATATGTTACCCGCTGGATTACTCTCCCTCTTTCAATGGGGGGAAGAGCCTCCCTGATCAAAATGGTGATACTGTCCCAATTGCTGTATCTTTTTTTAAATATACCATTTTATCCGGGGAATTATTTTTTTAAAACACTGAAATCTGAATTGATACGTTTGGTATGGGGGGGCAAGCACCAGAGACTACAGTGGAGTGTACTCATGAGGCCATATTCGCAGGGAGGTTTTGGTGTGCCTAATTTTGAATTATATTATATTAGTGCATAGGCTCACTATGCTTATTTCTGGGTGCGCCAAACGCGATATATGCCACAAGTGGCAGCAGAACACTGGCTTGCACATCCTGTTTGTTGAATGCCCCTATGCTATATTCCTCGCTGATGCCTCTCATATACCACCCCAACATGCCCTTACTCCAAGAAACAGTGTTTCATAAATTTGCGGAACGTGCGCGCATTACAACTTGGGGGGAAGCTGTATCATGAAGGTCAGTTTTGAACACGTGAGCAAGTTTTTCAGGGCTTACAGCAGACCCCGCTCGATGTGTTTTTATACATTCGTCTTAGACAGGGCATCCGTTCCCTTACTCCGAGCTTCCCCGCTGAGCCCCCGGAGCTTGCTCCACTGCAGCTGACCCTTAAGAGCTTTAAATCGTGAGTCTCCTGAGGCGGAAGCCGGGAGTGAACCTGTCTTTTTAAAAACTTTGCTGTGTGATACTTTGCTCATTTTAATCACTCACCCCTTGCACTTAAACAGCGGATCTAGCGCTGCAACGAACCATCCATTTCGCCATCACTGAGGGCGAGGCGCCACGGCGGACACGCCCACCTCAGCTGGCCACGCCCCCTTACTCGTCCTTATAAGTGCGCGCAGCTGGAAAGCGCGTCACTTTAAATCGTGAGTCTCCTGAGGCGGAAGCCGGGAGTGAACCTGTCTTTTTAAAAACTTTGCTGTGTGATACTTTGCTCATTTTAATCACTCACCCCTTGCACTTAAACAGCGGATCTAGCGCTGCAACGAACCATCCATTTCGCCATCACTGAGGGCGAGGCGCCACGGCGGACACGCCCACCTCAGCTGGCCACGCCCCCTTACTCGTCCTTATAAGTGCGCGCAGCTGGAAAGCGCGTCACTTTAAATCGTGAGTCTCCTGAGGCGGAAGCCGGGAGTGAACCTGTCTTTTTAAAAACTTTGCTGTGTGATACTTTGCTCATTTTAATCACTCACCCCTTGCACTTAAACAGCGGATCTAGCGCTGCAACGAACCATCCATTTCGCCATCACTGAGGGCGAGGCGCCACGGCGGACACGCCCACCTCAGCTGGCCACGCCCCCTTACTCGTCCTTATAAGTGCGCGCAGCTGGAAAGCGCGTCACTTTAAATCGTGAGTCTCCTGAGGCGGAAGCCGGGAGTGAACCTGTCTTTTTAAAAACTTTGCTGTGTGATACTTTGCTCATTTTAATCACTCACCCCTTGCACTTAAACAGCGGATCTAGCGCTGCAACGAACCATCCATTTCGCCATCACTGAGGGCGAGGCGCCACGGCGGACACGCCCACCTCAGCTGGCCACGCCCCCTTACTCGTCCTTATAAGTGCGCGCAGCTGGAAAGCGCGTCACTTTAAATCGTGAGTCTCCTGAGGCGGAAGCCGGGAGTGAACCTGTCTTTTTAAAAACTTTGCTGTGTGATACTTTGCTCATTTTAATCACTCACCCCTTGCACTTAAACAGCGGATCTAGCGCTGCAACGAACCATCCATTTCGCCATCACTGAGGGCGAGGCGCCACGGCGGACACGCCCACCTCAGCTGGCCACGCCCCCTTACTCGTCCTTATAAGTGCGCGCAGCTGGAAAGCGCGTCACTTTAAATCGTGAGTCTCCTGAGGCGGAAGCCGGGAGTGAACCTGTCTTTTTAAAAACTTTGCTGTGTGATACTTTGCTCATTTTAATCACTCACCCCTTGCACTTAAACAGCGGATCTAGCGCTGCAACGAACCATCCATTTCGCGCTCACTGAGGGCGAGGCGCCACGGCGGACACGCCCACCTCAGCTGGCCACGCCCCCTTACTCGTCCTTATAAGTGCGCGCAGCTGGAAAGCGCGTCACTTTAAATCGTGAGTCTCCTGAGGCGGAAGCCGGGAGTGAACCTGTCTTTTTAAAAACTTTGCTGTGTGATACTTTGCTCATTTTAATCACTCACCCCTTGCACTTAAACAGCGGATCTAGCGCTGCAACGAACCATCCATTTCGCCATCACTGAGGGCGAGGCGCCACGGCGGACACGCCCACCTCAGCTGGCCACACCCCCATGACGCCCATTTCCACAGACATAAATTATGTGTCTCGCTAGGAAGCGCAGCGGACGGGCGCAGCGGGCGCGCCGTCAGCGCGCCGAAGGCGCGCCAAAGGCAAGCCCGTCTGGGCCCGTCCGGGCCTGGACCGGGCCCAGGGCCAGACCCCCTGCTTTTTCCACTGACTCTGTCCGTACGTGTTGGACCAACACCCAACTACACCTACTAAACCCCCGCCCTTGCTCGACTATCACTCGCTGCATCCCAAACCACCTTGAGTCTGCTCATTTCCTTTGCCCGCAATGCAACTTCACTCTCCCGCCCTACCAACCTTGTCTCCCTCCTCGTCCCCCATCACAGCCACCCTCCTCTAATCTTCGGACCCTGAAAGCTGGCTTGATTAATTGCCGCTCTCTCCCCCGTCATGCCAATGACATCTGGATGTCTATCTCCTCAGACGAATGGGATATTTTATTCCTCACCGAGTCCTGGATCACTGACTCCTCCTCTCCGGATCTCTATCTGGCCATTCCCCCAGGATATGATATAAAATGCTTGAACCGGGCTGGTGGTAAATCTGGAGGCGGTCTAGCCGCCATCCTCAAATCCTATCTCCAGTTGACCTTTACCAAACTTACTAATATTGGTATAATTGAAGCCATGTACTTCTCTATATCGGACTCCGCGGCAGTTATCCTGGCTGGCACATTAGTTTACAACCCCCCCACCGCCACCTCCCCTTCTCTCACTGCCCTCTTCCACCAATTGGCTGATTTATCCCTCAAACACCAATATTTCTTAGTCCTTGGTGATTTTAACCTCCACGTAGACAACCCTCTCTGCGTGAAGGCAAACAATCTGTTGGAAACTATGGAAAGCCTAAATCTCAAACAATTAGTCGTAGGTCCCACTCATGTGGCTGGTCACACCTTGGACCTCATATTTGCCAATTTCTCGAATATTACTGTCCTCCCACCCCTCCCTCTCACCTGGACTGACCATTACCTCATCCCCTTCTCTCTTGCTCTCGGACGAAAAACTGCCCCCCTGGCCCCTAGGAAGGAGTTGGGAAGAAAGTGGCACAAGGTTACATGTGCCACCTTGGACCCGGTGTTCCACTTTCAGACGGAGTACCTCTCCTCTGATATAGATGAAAATGTCTCTAGGCTGAATGCTGCTGTCGTCAATGCGATTGACTCCATTGCTCCTCAGAAAATCATCACCTCCGCCAGATCGCGACCCTCCGCTCCCTGGTTTTCTACCCCCCTCCGTGAGGAGAAAAGCAGATGTAAAGCTCTCGAACGCAAGTGGAGACTAAACTACGACCCTGAAGCCAAACTTTTATACAGATCTGCCCTGAAAAAATTCCTCAAACTAAAAAAAATCGCTATGAAAGATCACTTTTCCTCTCAAATTACCAAGGCCAAAAACTCATCTAAAACCCTTTTTAACATTGTTAAAGACTTTATTAATCCTCCGGCCAGGGCTCCTCAGAACACCGCGAGTCAGGCTCTATGCGAGGGACTTTCAGACTACTTCCTCGAAAAGATAAATAAACTTTGTGTCTCCTTTCCCATAGGGCCAGCCCCCCTGCCTTCCCCCACTAGTCCCCCAGACTCTCCGTCCTTTCTCTCTTTTAATAAACTCAACCGGGATGATGCTATTAGGTTACTCACCCTTTGCAAATCCGGCGCCCCCTCCGATCCTGTCCCTGCGAAACTCATGGGAGAACTGGCGCCTTCGCTGGCCTGCTCCTTCCTTTCCATCTGGAATGCCTCCCTCCACCATGGCTTCTTCCCTACCACCTGGAAGGAGGCCTTGGTGATTCCCATACTAAAAAAAGCGGATGCAGATCCCACTGTTTTTGCCAACTATCGCCCCATCTCCCTTCTCCCTAAACCCGCCAAAGTCCTGGAAAAAGCCGTGCAGCTGCAACTCACGGAATATTTGGAAAACCACTCTCTACTGCACGAATCACAATCCGGATTCAGAGCTGGATTCAGCACTGAGACGGCATTGTTGGAAGTATCCGAAACCATTCGGGAATGCGTGGACAGGGGCGAGGAGGCCATGCTGGTCCTCCTCGACCTGTCCGCAGCTTTCGATACGGTCTCCCACCCCATCCTCCTTGACCGACTTAAACAGATAGGCATTGGCGGCACTGCCTTCAGCTGGATCGAGTCCTTCCTCTCGACAAGAAGTCAGAGGGTTTTGCTGCGGCCCTTCAAGTCAGAGAAAAAACCCCTGTCATGCGGGGTGCCACAATGTTCCGCCCTCAGCCCCCTGTTCTTCAACGTCTATCTTGCCCCACTGGCCGACGTTGTGGAGTCCTACGGAGTCAGGGTGGTCTCTTATGCTGACGACACTCAGCTGGTGTTTTCCTTCGGGGACCACTCGGACTCCGCATTCGCCAACTTCCGCCAGTGCCTCAACAACATCAGTGTCTGGATGACCGCTAACCACCTCAGACTGAATGCAGACAAAACGGAGGTTCTGTTTTTCAATCAGAAAGCTTCCATCCCCTCTTCTTGGTGGTGGCCCACGGCGCTTGATCCCGCCCCCTCTCCCGTTCACTCGGCTCGGAATCTGGGTTTCCAGTTTGATGACTCCCTTTCATGCAAAACTCAGGTTAATAAAGTGACCTCTGCCTGTTTCATGAAGTTGCGCATGATCAGAAAAATTCTTCCCTATCTCCCCCTGGATTCCCGCCGTACAGTTACCCAAGCCCTCATCACGTCCCACCTGGACTATGCTAACAGCCTCTATGTTGGTGCCCCCCAGTATCTGGTAGGCCGGCTGCAGATTGTCCAGAATGCTGCGACCAGACTGATTGGTAATATCCCCTACCGCCAATCTGTTTCTGCGTATCGTAAGGAACTCCACTGGCTCCCAGTGGCTAGACGCATCCAGTTCAAGGTCCTTACCCTCACCTATCGAGCCGTCAACGACCGCGGACCCAACTACCTGAAAAAACGTGTCTCGATATCCCGCTCCACCAGATCCTTGAGATCCAATGACCTCCGCCTCCTGATCTCGCCCCGTTTTAGATTATCTAGAATGGGTGGCAGAGGGTTCAGTGTCATTGCTGCTAAACTGTGGAACTCTTTACCAATCGAGTTGAGATTCTGTCCCTCCGAACCCATCTTCCGAGCCAAACTCAAAACCTGGCTCTTCTCCGAACTCTGAGTCACCCTACTGTTTCTCCTTGCTCTATGCTCCCTCTTCTCCCTTGGAGGCTCAGGTTTTTAGCGCCGGGACACCCCTTCGGGGGTAGCTGTGCGCTCTATAAACTACATAAAATAAAAAAATAAAGAGCGCGACAGCCAAACGGCTAGTATCATTGATATATCGCACAATACACACACAAAGAAAGGAGCCATCTGCGTTAGCTAGGACGCGCTGGGACGCAGAATTGGGCTTTGAGCTGTCGGATGAGAAATGGGAGTTCTGCTCTTCACAGACAGCGCAGGTATCGGCTAGAAGTAGGCTGCGTATAATTCATTACAAATTCTTACATAGATTGTACTACACCCCGGTTAGGATGTATAGGCATAATCTGAGAGCTGCCGATAATTGTGACAGGTGTCGAGCGCCGGGTGCAGATTTTTTACCTTTAGCCTGGGAATGCCTGGCAGTCCATGACTATTGGCAGCAGGTTTTTGAAGCTTTAGATTTGATGGTAGGTGCTCATATTGAGCCCACGCCCCTATTGGCGCTCCTAGGATTTGTGAAACCATTAAAAGCGGCGTGGCGTAAATATGTGGCACTTGCACTGCTTCTGGCAAAGAGGCGTGTGGCGTGCCGCTGGGGCAGAGGGCGGGCGCCTAAGTTCAAGGACTGGATGGACGATTTAGTGTATTGTCAGGAACAACTCACTACATATGCAGAATTGTTGCCGAGCACCTCCAGACCCAGAGATATCTGGGGACCTTTACAGTTCTATTTGCTTGCACACACGCGGACGAACCCCACAACAGAGTAAGAGGAGCCGGTTTACCGGAAAGGTTCTGGGTTCCCGCAACATTAGTGGGGCTGGATTCACTAAAGAGATGGGGAGTTATGGATCTATGCTATTAGGAATGTAGTATGCCGAGTTTGGGATGGCCGGGAGTGCCTGGGATTGGTCTCTACTAGGGGTGTTGGAACAATGACTCCCTGAGACGGGACTGTGCTGAGTGCAGATAATATTCTTCCGTTAAATGTGGCTGTGTGTAATGCTTTCACCAACTGTAAGATGCCTTTCGATATATGTGTACATGCCTTCGTATTTTCTCCTAGATGAAGAGATGAAGTTATGCCATCGATGTGCTACTACTGTGCCAAGCTTTCTGTGATGTATATTACATGTCTGTATGGTTTATTTTGAAACTAATAAACAGAATTTACACACAAAAAAAAAAAAATCAGATGAAATACTGGAGCCGGGAACACATATTAAGGCAGTCACCCATAATTCAATACATTTTCATTTGATTGAATCCTTGGATTACAATTCAATTTAGAAAACTTTGTTGATAATGATGTGATGGTTCCTTCTCCAACTAATTACACTTAGTAAATTCACCTCAATGCATTTCAGGATTGAAACCCTATTCAGGAGCATCAATAGGTCTCGCCTTTGGGACCTTATAAGTGTTTAGTTACCCAGCACAATATCCTAGGTGCAACAACATCAACCTTTGCATGGCTAAACACTTATAAGGTCCCAAAGGCGAGACCTATTGGCTATGCCAATGCTTGTCTTACTTTCCCTGTACCGCTCCATTATCTGTTTTCTCTGGGGAACCCTTTGTGTCATAATTTGCAGTAATACCATGGAAAAACTGGCCCAAACAGCAATAAAACAGGCCCAGAGCCAGGCAAAAAAATAGCCTGCACACTGACCTGTCAGTGCAGCCTACCAGGCACTGCCAGATTGCCCTATAGACAGGGCCACTTGAATTATTGGGAAGGAGAGGGCCAAATTATGTAGCAGGGTTGACTAAATTAAGCGAGGAAAAAAACAAATTATGTGGCATAATGAGGCACATTTTGTGGTAGTATTGTTCCTTTATTTTGTCATTTTTACACGTGTTAACACTCTCTGAGCTTAGGTTGCATCTCATTGGTACCAATTTAACATCTAAATATAGCAAGAAGCAACAGAAAGATGACTAGTTAGTCAATCTTTGAAAAGGGCCTTCCACCAGGCAGCAACACATGTTTCTGCGTTTTTAGTTTTTAGTAACTAGAAACAATATTTTTTTTCCTAAAATCAAGATTATGCAGCAGACGATGGATTATGTGGCAAATGAGGCAAATCCATAATTATGCGAAAAACGCCAGGTTTGCACAATCGCATAATTCCAGTGGCCTGGCCTATAGGCCACTCCGACCCGGACTACCAGCCTCCACGAACACAGCGGGCGGCCTCCACACCCACACACTTATATATGATATCGAATACCATTTGCACCCACGGGGCAACATCAAACTGGAAGAGGGGGACCCTCCTCAGCAACCGGCTCCAGCATCAGCTCCCAATAATCTGCCCACCGCTTCCAAATTTTAAAATGTTTCTGCGGGCAACCTCTGGCTGTGAAGATAGGGAGTTCTAGGCCCATACAAAAGTCCAGGCCCCTCTTCCATTCGGACACTAAGGGTGACGCCGGCGCCTTCCAAGCCCTGGCGATATATCCTCTTTGCCAACGTAAATCCCAACAACATAAGATGGCGTTTATAGATGTTGCCCCCAATCCCTTTCATGACATGAAGCAATACCAGCTTCGGTGACCGGGGCAGGTACCAGCCCAACACCTCCGAAAGGCAGGACATCACCCCTCTCCAGAACCGCGCCACCATGCCCGCCCTCCATATTTTGGCTTAGAACTTCTTCAGGGCTGAAATTTAAAAACAAAACATATATATATACAACTTTACAAAAAGACACTGTACATAACACACATCCAATCATTTTACAAATCACAAATGATATTTACAATATTTTACATACAAAAACGAAACTCGTTCATATATAAAACAAAACACTATGAATACACACCATACCCAAGAATCCATAAGTGAAGCAAGGGAAAGAAAAAGAACCAGTGACATTCAAGTGATCGCTCCAAAAGGAGAGAAAAGAAAAAAGTTGACTAAAAAACATCACCAACTTGAGAAACTTATGATAGTGGGGGGCATGATAGCAGTCACATGCAGCCTTATCCAGAGACCTGGAGAGAACACCCCACGCTAGCCAGTGCACAAAGTGATATAATTTCTCAAAGGACAACATACCAAAGTTGTGGCACACCAGCCACAGTTGAATCAAGGTATGTTATCCATATGACCGGACCCGTTTTTTACGTCGATCTATTACTACCAAAGGTTTCTACCGGCATCGCAAAGGAAAAGGAGAAAAAAACGAGGAGAGATTATGGTTTCATTTAAAGTAAATACTGCATTTAATAATGAACTTGAGCATTCCATATGTAGTTAACCGGCTTACCTAAGTGGATTTTTCTAAATCTTTTTCAAATCGAAACTGAATAGAGTAAGCAGATGTCCAATCACCATCTATCAGGTTGCATATTTTACATAGTCAGTTTAAAAATTATATATATTTTTTCGTCGAATTGAACCAAGTGCTATTGAATAGTTTTTAAACTGACTATGCAAAACATGCGACCTGACACATAATTTCACTTGCAGGTTGAACGGGACACTACATGCTCATTGCCATAGGTTCTTAATGGAACCATTTGGCCCTATATCCTTTTAAGTCTATGGTTATCAAATCAGCCTTACTCTTTGGGCATTACGGTGCGTAGATAGATGGTGATTGGACATCTGCTTACTCTATTCCGTTTGGATTTGAAAAAGATTTTGAAAATTCCACTTATGTAAGCCGGTTAACTACATAAGGAATGCTCAAGTTCATAATTAAATGCGTATTTACTTTAAATGAAACTATAATCTCTCCTCGGTTTTTTCTCCTTTTCCTTTGTGATGCCGGTAGAAACCTCAGGTCCGGTCATATGGATAATAACATACCTTGATTCAACCGTGGCTGGTGTGCCTCAACTTTTTTCTTTTCTCTCCTTTTGGAGCGATCACTTGAATGTCACTGATTCTTTTTCTTTCCCTTCCTTCACTTATGGATTCTTGGGTATGGTGTGTATTCATAGTGTTTTGTTTTATATATTAATGAGTTTCGTTTTTGTATGTAACATATTGTAAATATCATTTGTGATTTGTAAAATGATTGGATATGTGTTATGTACAGTGTCTTTTTGTAAAGTTGTGTATATATATGTTTTTAAAAAAATTTCAGCCCTGAAGAAGTCCTAAGTCAACAGGACGAAACGCATCGGCTGATGGAGAATTTGATTTAAAGAAATAATAAAAGAGAAGAACGAAACGAGAAGACCTTGTATTAGCAGTGATTTGCTCTTACTGTCACTGGTCCTGTATAATTACGGATCTATTTACTCTTTTTATTGACGGGCTGTGGTGCTGAACCATATCTGTGGTGGCATGCGCGACCAGACCTTCAAATCCTCTCGGACGTGTTCCCAGACCAGAGCCAGGTTCCTCTCCCAAGCCACCGTGGAAGAGTCAGATAGGAATACCCCAAGGTACTTCATACCATCAGTAACCACCTGGACCGACTCAGCCCAAGCGCCCACGCCCAATGTGTTCCCGAGAAGCCATAACGTGGATTTGCTCAGATTCAGATAGAGGCCAGACGATTTCCCAAAGATCTGCATAATTCGAAGCAGTCGCGGACCGGTTCTATTCACATTTGTAAGAAAGAATAACACGTCTTCTGCATATAATGCAATGCGGTCTGACAACCTATGATCCCACTCGAAGCCCGTCACTTGCGCATCCATACGTACCCAGGTAGCCAATGGTCCGACCGCCAACACAAACAGATAGGGAGACAGCCGGCAACCCTGCCGGGTGCCGTGCCCCAGGGAAAAGGTGGAGGAAATCACGCCTGCTACCAGTACCGATGCAGTCAGATCAGTGTAGAGCAGAGACAGGTAGGACATGAAGCACGGCCCTAAATTCAGGTGACGTAGCAGAGCGAAGAGGTACACCCAGCTAAGGGAGTCAAATGACCAGTCCATATCCGCCAGTAACAGCGCTGCCTGGTCCCACCGCCCCTGAACGGCCGCGATAGCCACCTGAGCATGGCGTATATTATGCCCCAGAGTCGCCCTCTGGGGCATGAACCCGGATTGATCTGGGTGTACAAGTGTGGTGATGTGGGCCTGCAGGCGGTTAGCTAACACCTTGGCCAAGATTTTGGGTTCTACATTGAGGAGCGAAATGGGGCGATAGGAGGCATGCCTATCAGCCTGGTTTATGGAATACCATGACTTCAGCATGCCTCCAATCCCGAGGAAGACAACCCCGCTTGCGAGACTCCTCCACCACTCTAAGTTAATGAGGTCCTAGCTGCAAAAATAACTTCTTAAAAAACTTGCTGGGGAACCCATTGGGCCCCGGTGCCTTGACCGAATTGAGGTCTCCTAGGGCTGCACCCAATTCCTCCTCCGTAAGCGGGAGATCCAGCAGAGCCCGAGGGGGGGGTCATCCAAAAACCGACCAATCTTGTCCTCATGGAGACATTCTTTGTGGGCGTACAGCTCAGTGAAATATGTAGAAAAGCTTTCGGCTATCTCTAGGGAATCCGTAAGAGGCCTTCCATCTGGGCCCACTATCCCAGGAAGAGGCTGAGAGTGAAACAACCACTGACAAAATCTATGGAGCATCTTACTGGATTTATCTCCCCATTGACATATTCAAGGCGAGCCTCATCCATAAGAAGAGCGGCATATTTCTGTTGTGCCAGTAGCAACTGCTGCCGTATATGGGGTCCCCCCCGCTCCGACTACGATGCTCGAGGTCACCAATGTTCGTCTCAGCTTGTAGCAGGGCCTCCCTCCGAGTCTTAAGAGCTTCCGCACAAAAGGAAATGTCTACAACCCGCAAGGTAGGCTTCATCGTCTCCCATAGAGGTTCAGCTTCCGAGACCGACCCCACATTAAACGTCAAGTATTGATCCAGCGCGCTCTCAAGGCACTCCCTATACGTAGTCTTCTGCAGGTTCCACATCGAGAGACGCCAGCGGAAGGGCCACCCCGCCCAACCCATTCGCAGCGCGAGATTAATCGGTGAGTGATCATACAGACCCTTTGGAAGAATATCCGCCTCCACCACCCGGGCCACAACCGTGCGCGGGACAAAAAGATAATCGATACGAGAGAAGGAATTGTGTACCACAGAAAGATAAGTGTAGCCCTGGGCCAGGCCATGCATCCGGCGCCAGGGGTCCACCCAGTCAAGCCCCGAAACCAATGTGGAGAGTTTCGTGTCTTGGTGAGCCACCGTGCCCTCCCCGGGTCTCCAGCGATCTAAGGCCACATCCAAGGCATAATTTCAGTCCCCCCCTATCACAGACAGGCCATCCGGCATATCCACCCATATCGCCATAAGCCGCTCAACCAGTACCCAGGATAATGGAGGGGGGGCATAAACACATCCCAACACCACCGGTTCCTCCCTGATTGTGCCCCGCAGAAACAAATAGCGCCCGAGTGTCAACCCACGTCTTAATATGTGTGTAGAGGACACGGGGATGTATCAAAATCACCACCCCCGTGACCCTCGTATAAAGCCAGCATGAAACACCTGCGTGAAATCATATCTCTGGAAGCAGAGCGCTTTCGAGCCCATAAGATGTGTTTCTTGTAACATAAGTATGTTGACATGGACCCTTTTAGCATACTGGAGAATTGCCCCCCACTTGATTTTGTTTAGGGCACCCCTGACATTCCAGCTTACCACTCTGAGGGTCTCGAGGGAGACCCGGGCCCCCTCAGGTGAACCAGCCATTGCCAAACCCCGAGGAAGAGGAAAGGTGCAGAAAAAGGACGTGTGGTGTGTGCCTAGTGGTCTAGTAGTGTAGCAATGCAGTGCAACTTGATAACAAAAACAAACATAATCCAAAACAACCCAACAAACCCCCCACCCTACACTTTAATAACAATGAAGCATCTGTTGCTGCGGGTGCCGCCGGCAGACCCCAACAGGGAGTCCCGGCACACATCAGCCAATGGATCCCCAATGTACAGCCCAAAGTTGGCGGGCAGCCCCTCTGCTGGAAGCCCAACAGAGAAGCCGGCCTTCACATGAACTCCTCCGATCCATTCAACAGTATCCGTGTCATCAGGGGCCGCGGATTCTCCCCCAGCTCAGGAGCCTGAGGAGCGAGTTGTCTATTCTTGCCATGCCCTAGAATTGACCCTACGTGGGAACATTTAAACCCACAGGTACATTGTGCACCCCTGAAATGTGTTACCCAGGCTCAGCAATTGTTAGGGGTTATCGTGCACTTACTTGCTGTGTGTGGCGGTAAAAGCCGTTCCAGCAGGTTTAGCGCTTTAAATGTTGATCCAATATACATTTCCCATAATCCCATTGAATTGGATGGCCTTTTCTAACAGCGGCTAACGACAGACAGGCCGTGATGATGACGAGAGACAAACAGGCAGCTTAAACGAGGACCCTCTGCAGACAAGGGGGAGGCAGAGACAGCACAGCCAGAGCGGTCGAAGGAATATGCAAATGACAGGCCAGAGAACAGAGGCAGGGAGACGGACGCATGTACAGAGAGCAAGAAAGGCGCGCAAACACAGCACTAGAAACAAGCACTACAGGAATCAGATCAGAGGAGAAAGTCAAAGCCAGGAGTGAACCGCTGTGAACGTGATGAAGACACACTCAGCAAAGCATAGGCAAGCAGACGAAATGCGCAGAAACCGGATGAAAGAGATGGGCAAAGAGCGATATACACAGGCTGAGTGTTAGAATGCATGGGTTGTGGGGTGAGTCAGTGAAAAACTAAGGAAGATTATCGATTGTAAATGGAATGGCCAGTGCAGAAGGACAGCGACACAAGTGGCAAGCAGTGATGACAAACGGGGAGGACAGCGGGTAGACCAAGACAGGCACTTGATATAACAGAGGCAGCCAGACAGGTGGATCGGAAGTGGATGAAAGCTGACACAGAGTGACAGAGGCAGCCAATAACAGGAAAGAGTGGGCAAATAGAGAGCTTGAGAAGGGGACGAGCACTCAAGGTGGCAAAAGCAGGCGGCACAAGTCGAGCACATTCATTAAAAAAAAGAGAACGAGGAAGGGGCAGCGAGAAGGACACAATGTCAAGCAAGGAAGATAATGGCTGCGGGCAGCAGAGACAAGAAACTGAAGGGAATACAGTCATGTGACAATGAAAAGAACCAATGAGTACACAAGAAAGAAACCGGAACTGAGTTTTTGTAATAGTCTAAGAATTATCAGGAAACAAGCAGCCGCAAAAGTGAACGCGACCGCCATCTGTTTCGAATTAACGCGACCGCGAGACAGGCAAATGTAAACAAGCGCAGGCACGATAATTGGAAACAGATGGCGCAGCTGCTCGCTCCCGCACGGTGGATGCTGTACATGCACGAGTTTTCCAAAAAGTACAGACCAATTCCAAGAGGTACTCTCCGAAGCAGCGCTTGCACGCCTAAAAATCCATCATAGGTTGCGGAGCTGGATGGACTCATGCATGAAAGCATTCTTCAGCCTTGCTCCCACTGTGGACCAGGAACAGAAGTCTTGTTAGAAAATGAGGCGGGTTTGAGACCCCCAGAACGAGTGGAGTGGTTGGAATAAGAATGGTTAGGTCCAGAGCTGCTGTACGCAGCTTGAACACCCAAAATACAATTGCTTCAAGATGGTGCCAAGGTCTAGATGGGTGCCGAAAGTAGTTTGCCAAACCGAGTAAAGTCTTTAGGAGAGCCCTACTGTGAGAGGAGTGGTGGACAGAAGGGGTCTCTGCCCATGAAGGAGGTGAGGCACCCAGCAGATCGGCACTGGGAGCACAGGCATACGAGGCCCCAGCTCTGGTGACACAACTTGCCCAGAAGGAATGAGAGAGAGCTCAACAGGAAGGCAACAAATCTCATCAGGACTAAAGGAGTTGCCCCTGAAGATGATAGCAGACAGTAAACGATGGTCCATAGACACCTAACTGAGGAAAAAATGTCACCAACTCAACTTACCACAGGTGCATTTCACAGTGGGAGCTCCATGCCGTCTTGCAGCATAAAGAGGTTAAAACAAATCCCTTCAGAGGCAAAACGGATTTTGTTGCCACGCATAGCCCAGATCCAAATGTAGAAAACAAGGGGGGAAAATGAACCAGAGGACACCCGTGAATCTGGCTTTAACACTGTGGGAAGCATTGATCATAAATCAAGGGAAGCATGAAAGAACTTGAAGGGAGAGTAGGCCGCCACGAAGTGTGACTTGAAGGATTCAAGCAGCGCGCTGAAAAACTGGACAAAGTGGGCAGTAGATAGGCGGAGGGGCTAGGGCGTGTGGATGGCTTCAAGAAATGGTCCCTCCCCGCCATGAACCAGCTGGAAAGAGCAGTGGAAATGCTGCACAACACAATGCGGGCCAAGAGCCTAAGATTAAGGGGATTCCCTAAATTAGACGATGGGGAAAACATCAAAGAAGTGATGCAGCAGTTTCTGCAAACACATATGGGGGGTGGCAGGGAGCGCAACAATTATATAAGTCCGCAGGGCAACACGTTTGCCAACAAGGTACCCTAAGAGAAAACTGTCAGACACTGGAACAAATCTTGGCTGTGCTGGGAAGCCCAAACAGCGGGAGTAGGTCACATGTACGTCCTCCAAAAAGGTATTTCCCATAAGGAAAGCAAACTGTTAATTTTCCCAGATTTAAAGAGGACTGTGCAACATAAAAGGGCAGAAATACAATTTGTCTGGTGCACCTAAGGATTTCAATAGAGCCCACGATGTTGTTCACAATGATGCAGTAGTTTGGCCTCTTATATAAATTGGCACTCAATGCAATAAAGAAGTGTGGAGATAGAGAAATTTGAGAGTCATGAAAAGCGTATTCCACATAACTAGGCTAAATGCTTCCTCGACCTGCGACATCACTATTGCTGCCAAAATATGGGTATCCTGAAAAAAATATTATATAATTTCTACTAAAGATTTGTGTTGGCACATCCTATAACAAATCTGTTCTGGTCTTCTTGATTCACATTCTTGACTATTTTAGAAACCTGATTAGTTAAGGATTTGGCTATTATTTTGTAGACTGAATTAAAAAGGGTTACCAGAGGAAGGAAGGTTCTATGTGCACTGCAGTCAAGGCCACATGCCTTGAAGGCATTTAACAACTCACTATCCACGTGAGCAGATCCATCGAGCTACAAGAATCAGAGGCATTTGCCATTAGAAGTATTCGTTTTTAAATAAAAGTATGAACAGCTGCATTTTGACTAATAATTGGCGACATGTAATAGGTCATTAACAGTGGTGCCTGCATGGAGTGCAACATGTCAAGCTGATAGCAACACAGCAAAGCATAATCATCCCAGTCAGAGGTAGCTCTATATTATTGTGAAAATTTAATGGAGCAGTATTCATAAAAGATGGGCAAGCTAATGATAGAAAATTATAAGATGCAAACCAGAGACCCTTTTACCTGAGATAAAATTCAACAATGCAGCTCAATAAGACAAGTTCCAACCTACAACAATTCAGAATGAGAAGGTATGAAACCAAATCTGACCATTACCATTGAAACACAGGTTTGCACAGAATCTAAGTGTGACACCTTCAGCCCGTGGCCTTTTAATCAATAGCACTTTGCAATCTGTTGTTTGATGTTCTGTTGTTACCATTAAGGTATAGGCTTCAAAATAGCAACATACAATGCTCCAATAGCAAGCATTATACGTTTACTTTTTTATCTCCTCCCTCTCGTTATGTTTGAAGATGAGTTTGCTAATCTGTTCAGTACTTATGATTTTCAATGGAGATCCCCTGAGAGACAAGGAATGGTTTCTTACCTGTAATCCTAATTCTCTCTCCGGGGAACCTCCATTAAAATCATAAGCAACCCTCCCTCCACCACTAAAAGCAGTATAACTCCATATTGCTAATTCACTTAGCAAAAATAACTGAGTAAACCACCAACTGCAGGAGACGATGGGGCACTGGAGGTCAAGAAGGCCTTAAAGGCAAAGTGTCCTATTCGGATTGTTTTCATTGCTGCAGCCAACACAGGTGCATTTTTGAAGGATTTTTTTAAAAGGTCACTTTTCATTTTACTTATGTGACTTTTAAAGGTTTGGTCCTTTTTTCCTCCTACATTTTAAAGTAATTCCTAAAGATTGGCAACATAGCCTGTTATATGGCTGGCACATTAAACGTTTGTATCACGTCTCCATTTTTTTCCTAAGGACGGCAAAGTGGATGTGACTTTGAAAGAAATGCTTTGGGGTCCCTGCACCTGGGCAGGACTATTCCATGCTTATGATTATCAATGGAGATCCCCCGAAAGAGAAATGGCTTTTTTCCAACTTTGATCTGCGGATGACAGACAAGTTCTACTCTCCTATCCATCTGCAAAATAGGAACAGTACAAAATCCTCACTGATGTCTGGGAATGACACAAACAATTGACAAACACCTGAGACTCAGGAGGATGGCGAAGATCTGATCTTTCACCGCTCGATAGCTACTTGAGACAGTGGGCCATTATCACCTTCTAAATCACCAACAATATAAGAGCTACCATAGCATCCTATTGTATAAAATTCTCCATCTCTCCCAAATTGAGAAGATGAAAGAGGTTTTAAAAGCTACATTCCACGGGGCGTGGCCGAGCCGGCAATCGTAATGGCTGCCTGACTGTGGAGCTCCGGAGCCATCATACGTATTTACCCACCTAACCGTGTCCATATGTGATCTTGCCGGTCACTGTGCATGGAATCCTGCACTGGAAGCCACAGGGGAGCCATTAGAGACGAATATGGTAGCCAGCACCGCTCCGACTGCCTGAAAACGCCTCTAGCCGGGCCCGGACCTGACGCGGCCTCCGGAGGCCCCGAGTCGGCAGGGGACTCGGGCTCGAGTGCCGGAATCGCTATGCCGGCTGGCTGCCGCTGATGTCGCAGGAGACGTGGAGCGAGGGCTCCCCCATTACTCCTCTCGCTGCAGCCGAACTAGGCATACACCCACGGTGCCCACCGCGGAGAAACCTGCTGTTGTACAACGGGCCGTGAGAACTGATCATATGCTCCCGGCCCGATCTTGGCATGTGGGCTGATTGTACCGATACCGAACTTGCCTACCCTCTACATACTGTGACTACACAGCTTCAGAACAGTGAGTACGGCCTCCCTGCTGCCATGCGCATCTAGCCATTATAAAGCAGACATTCACTGCGGACTAAGGCCGTCTCTCCGTCCCACTGGCCGCCATCTTGGCGCCCAACACACGCGGCGTGCTGTGCACCTCTTGATCCTCACAGCGCTCGTGCACCACAATAAAGCTTAGCGCTTGGCACTAATTAAATCGATTGGGGATTACTACTCTGCTACCCCTCCCTGCCTGTAATAGTGAACACACTATACCCTGTGAATGGCCAACATCAGAGACACATTCCTTGCCAGCCAAGCATTGGTGATCGGTGCCCCTCTTGTACCTCTGTGCCAACTGGTATTGCCCACTCTAACGCCAGCAATTTGCAAATGGGTCGCGCAGATCCCAAACAGCGCCCATTGAACTCCGAGGGGGGTAAAACTCTCAGAAGGGACGAAGCCGGGGGTGCAGCTGGAGAAGATGGGTGTCAACTAGAGGGAGCTGCCGCCATTATGGCTGAGCTCAGAGCTGGCTTCCGGAACCATTGACACGCGCTTTCACACTTTAACCAGTAGGCTGGATCACATTCACAGCCGCAGAGGCCCAAGACACCCTCATGGGGGAGCAGAACAACACATCTCAGATTTGGAGGATGCACAGCCCTCCTTGCAACGACGTCTCAAACGGTCGGAGTCCCTCCTCAAATAGCTCGCTGCGAAATCCGAAGATTTGGAAGCACGTTCCCGCCACAGCAATATCCGAGTCACGGGAATTGCTGAATCCACGAACACCGGACCCATGGCAAGGTTCATCGAGACAGTCCTGGTGGATCTCTTCGGGAGAGACACCTTCTCTACTGTGTTTATAGTCGAACAAGCCCATTGGACTATGGGACCTGCACCCGCTCCCGGTGCTCGCCCGAGGATGATACTTGCGAAACTCCTAAACTACAGCGATCATGATACAGCCCTTAGGCTAGCTAGGGAATGCGGACCACTCCAGTACCAGAGATCCCCTATTTCCATCTTCCCAAATTTCACGCCAATGGTGCAGGAGACCAGACGCAAGTACATTAATGTAAAACGCATTCTCCAAAAGGCAAGCATCAAGTATGCGATGCTCTATCCCGCTAAGCTTCGTGTTCAGCTAGGTGGTAAGACTCATATTTTCGACTCACCGGGTGATGCGGAAACGTTTTGGAAGAAGCATAAAGCATCCATATCACCGCAAGGACAAGAGGTCCACATGACACTTGATCCCTGACCTTCCACTTCGGAATAAATGTTGCGAGGTGCTTTCCAACTGCCTGAGGCAGAGACTCTACTGGTTGCACGTGTAATGCAGCACTCCAAGTCGGCCCAATATTTGGACTGCTCTATATAAACACTGATGGGACCGATAGACACCTTTGCAATTACCTTTGGTAAAGTGGGAATTACTGTTTATGTCTACTATAACATCTGATGGGTCCATGGAGCGTTGCCATCCCCCGTAGGATAACTGTTTGTTCTGTTCTTTCTCTTTCTTTTTGGTTATTTATTCTTTCTTGGGCGTGTCAAATTGGGATTTACCGGGTGCCTAGTTGTTGTGTATCCGATGGTGGTTGGGGGTGGGATGGGACTGGGCGAGTGGTTTTGATGTTTGATTATGTTTCACAAGTAAGATGTAAGTTCGAAGCACTTCCCTTATTCATACTGCTGATTGTGTACACTATTATCCCTTGGTGCGTGCCAATGCTTGTACATCTGAGGAAATGACCACCCATAGGGGTACCAGATCCGGACTCCGACTCCGATGCCTCTCCTGGAATGTTAGGGGCCTATCTAATCCCAAAAAGAGTAGACAAATATTAGCATACCTGGCACGGCATACCATCCAAATTGCATACCTGCAAGAGAACCATTATGCCCCACTACCCACTCACAGTTTTGCATCTACTTGGGGAGGGAACCGTTTCTTTCCATGTTACAGCTCCTGTAGGAGAGTAGGATCTGCTTCACATGGTTACCCCCACTTAGTGCTGCTGTAGCACTGTTTTAGGACTTTAGTCTGGCTGGGGCCCTGCTATTCAGGACCCCAGCCTAGCTGCTTCCTCTCTAAATTGATTCCATGTACCTTAGGTACATCACAGACTGGATTCTGAGGTGCCCTTATAAGTCCCTAGTATATGGCATACTATGTACCTAGGGCATAGGTACCCCAGAGGCCTACCAGGGGCTGAAGCATGTATTATGCCACCCCTGGAAAGCCCTCCAAAATGACACCACAGGTCTGCTACTGCAGCCTGGGTAAGGTGGTGCATGCACCTCTTACTGAGATATAGGATCACTATATCTCACCTATCACTGCACATAGAAACCTATCAGTCACCCCTATGGCAGGCCTTATCAATCCTGAAGGTGCTTGGTTATATGTGAAAGGGTGCCCAGGCATGAGCTGAGCCCCTCTGCAGGCTTCGGAATCTATCCTCCAGGGTTGTCAGTAGTGCAGCCTGACCATATACTCTTAAGTGCATTATAACTAAAACGGTTAATGCTAGCTTTGGACTGACTGCACGGAAACATGTCGTGTTTGGTGTCAAACACCTTGGAATCATACCCCCACATCAATTTCTGATGTGAGAATATGATACCACCCTTCTAGAGGGAGAGACATGACAGCACCGGTATACCCGGTACCAACTGGCATCACAAAATGGATGCTGCAACCACAGACACGGGTCTGGCCTCCTGCTGCTGACCGAAACTCAGGCAGGGGAGGCCTCGACAATAAGTTTCCTGTCACAGGGAGGTATAACCACCTCCCAGACAGGCTGATGTGTATTGGAGCTGAGTGGGAGCACGCTCAGAGTCCTTTGAAGTCCTGCACTGGCGGCACATTTGGTGTCCCTGTGCATATTCCAGCTCAAACCGGTTCAGGGGCTTTCAGTCCCTGCTCTGGCGCGAAACTGGACAAAGGAAATGGGTGTAGCCACTCCTCTTTCCAAACCCTCCCATTGGTGGGTCCCCAGAGTTAGTCCAACCCCTTCCTTACGTATAAGTAAGGAACCCCTGGCAACAGGACTTTAGATATCCCTGGACGAAACTCTGCAACTGAATCCTGGAACTTCGACTCTCTACTCAAGACTAGAGGACGGAAGAAATCTCCCTTTTGGTCAAGGAGTGACTCTCCTGCTTGGCAGGCACCAACGAAGCAACTGCCGGTCTGCATCTCCGAAGCTCCCGCCGGATGCCGAAGACTTTGCAACACAGGAAGAGGATTTCCAGACTTCTCAGAGGCCGACCCGAGTCCCCAGCAAAGCTGGGACCCGCAGCCCTCGTGAATAACGTGTAACCGGAACTCCTGGTCACCGTGCACTTTGGCAAGTGCATTGACTCCTCGACGTTTCTTAAAGTTGTGCTTAGGGTTACTTGTAGCCCCCACCTCGAGCAGAGAATCCACTGAAGATTGTCGGCCTTGTCACCCCGAGTGACCCGTGGCGATCCCTGGTCTGTCGACTGGTGGGTCCCTGTGAAGGAAACTTTTATTTTCCTTGGGCTTCCTTGGTTGCTCCAGACGTGCCCCGACTCCCTACCACGTGGTGAATTCCTCAGACCTTGCTGGTCTGCGCCGAAGCATCTTTCTCATTTCTGCGTGGGTTGCTGTTGCCAAGGCTTGTTGTTTCCAATCCGGGCACCGACACTGCAGCACTCAACATCCTTCGTGGGACAGCTCGAATCCAGCTCCTGGTCATCCTCGACTTCTCCTGATCCTCGTGGCTGAAGGGTCAATCTTCACCTTCCTCACCTGAAATCACCCGACATCGGTGGGCATTCGCCTATCGTGCTCCTGGTCACTGGCTAGTGATCCAGACTCTGTCCCCTCTGCTTTCAGATTCTTCTCGACTTCGATCCAGGCTTGGATCTCTTCGTACACTTCACATCTTCCCGGTAGCAGCACTTCTTTGCCAGTTCCCATTGAAAACGACGACGCGACCCGACACCATTTGACACCTAAGCACCCGGCTTCCCTGGGTGAGGTAACTCGAGTACTCTGGTGCTCCCGTGGGTGTTGACCCTATAACTTCCTAAGTCCAAAAGGATTTGGTCCTAGCTCATTTCTAAGTGTCCCTAATCCTTAAAAATCTAACCGTGACTTTCCCCATAGAAGCTAAAGGGAGCTCGTGGTTGTGTTCTCATACTGCACACGGCCCCCGTGGGTCCCCTGTGTCACTACCGTGGGTGGTTCCTTGGGGTCCCAGCAATTCTACAGGCTCTAGGCCTTGTGTCTAGTTAAGTCGTGGTCCTTATACCACTGTTTTAGTATATGGTTTGGCTCACCCCAAGGGCCTGACGTGTATTTGTGCTATTTTACTGTAATATTTCAAGTGTAACTTATGTGTTTGGACCTCTAGCCTCATAAAGAGACTAGTAGGGCGTGTTTAGAAATAAATACATATATTTTATATATATACCTGGTGTGGTTGCCTTTCATTTGGTCATACAAGAGATTATAGACTGGTAAAACAAGCTGCTTTACATTCCTTCAAGACTTAGCCTGAAGGCTGCTCTCCATAGCTACCACTAGGATAGCTTTCAATAAAGGTTGTCTTTAACCTATCATCAATAAAGGGTTATTTGGACTGGTGCAAGGTGCCCACTATAATTAGTGGACAGCATGTACCAGGCCAACTTCTCACATTGGTGTGCAGCGTGTGGGATTCCAGCTTGCTATTGTTTTACCAGATAATCTCAATTGAATTGACTAACTGAAAACCACTAAAGGTACCTGAGGTACATCTAATACAAGCTTTAGAATACAGTAAGTTCTACTGAACTTAGAGTTGTGTGTTAAGGGTTTAGCACACCCTTTCTACAACTCAAGAGAGTTTAGTAGGCCACACTAGAGTAGGTAGTGCAATACACCATACCTCACTAGTAATGTCTTCAAGGCCAGAAACCAGTGGGTCCCTGCCAGAAGCCAATGGGCTTCTTATCTCCAAGTATGATAACCTCCCATTCTTGGAATTGAGAGCATTATGCAGTACTAGGAGACTGAAGACAGGCAAAAGCCCAACCACCCAGCATCTCATAGAGGTACTCAGGCTGGATGATCTCAGAAGACCTATAGGATATGAAGGGGTAGGCAGAGTGGGTAGGGCAGCAGTTGATGAAGGGCCTAGGGGTGAAATTCCCCATGACCTGACCTCTGATGCTGACCAGGAAGATGACAATGATCTTGACCTGGGAAATACAGCTCCTCTGGAAGATGAGGGGGAGGGCTACAATGGTCCCCTCTTTGTCCCTTCTGGAAGAGTTGCTGGTGGGCCTGAAAGGTCTAGATCTCCCTCAGTGACCATTCTGGTTCATCTATAGGGACCTCTATCTCTGCTCAGAGGAGAGAAACCTCCCAGGAGAGGCGGGAGAGACTGCTGAAGTATGAGGAAGCCAAGCTCCAAATCAGAAAGCAGCAGGTAGCCCTAGATAGGGAGGCCCTAGAGCTCTACAGAGCTAGAAAAAAGATGGGACTAGAGTCCCATGGTGGCAGCAACATCCCTAGAGATAGGGAGAGGTCTCATGACCATATAAACCTAAATAAGATTGTCCCTCCCTACCAGAGTGGGGATGAAATCCACAAATGGATAACTGCACTGGAAAGGGCCTGTAAAGTTCAAAGGGTCCCCCAGGAGCAGTGGGCAGCAATCTCATGGCTCTCCTTTGCAGACAAAGGTAGAGATAAGCTCCTCACTGTTAGAGAGGAGGATGCTGATGATTATACCAGTCTGAAAAGTACATTGATTGAAGGGTTTGGCCTAACCACTGAACAATATAGGTTAAAGTTCAGAGATACCCAAAAGGCACAGAATCAAGACTGGGTGGACTTTGTAGATTGTGCTACTAAGGCTCTGGAGGGTTGGTTACTTGGCAGCAAAGCGCATGACTTTCAAGGATTGTACAATTTAATTATGAGGGAGCAGATCCTTAATAACTGTCAAAATCAGCGGTTGCACCAGTACCTGGTGGACTCAGATCTGACCTCTCCCCAAGAATTGGGAAAGAAGGCAGACAAATGGGTCAGAACCAGGGTGAGGCAGAAGGTTCAGAACCAAGGTGGTGACCAGAAGAAGCAAGATCCTAAAAACTCTGACAAGGGTGGGGAGAAGGGTAAATACCAGAAGTCTTCACAAGGTCCCCAAAAATCTTCTTCAGGTGGGGATTCACAGTCTAACAAGGGAAAAGCCCAAAAGAAACCATGGTGCAAAATCTGTAAACAGAAGACTCACTGGACAAGTGATTGCACCAAGTCCAAAGACCCAACTCCAGCCACCATTGCCCCTAAGGCAACTGTTCCCCCTAGTACAGCTACAATTGGTGGTGGTAATGTTCAGAATAAGGGTGTAGTAGGGTTAACCCTGGATTCTGAGATGGACTCTGGCCTAGTCAGAGTTCCAACTCAGGCTGTCCTGGTCTGTGATGGAGGCATGGACATGTCCTCCTTTGTGAGTCCCAGTAACTTGGGCAAATACAGACAGCAGCCTTTGATTAATGGAAAAGATGCTTTGGCATTCAGGGACACAGGAGCAAGTGTCACAATGGTGACAAAAGATCTTGTGAATCCTGGGCAGATTATACTTGGTGAAATGTACCAAGGGACCAATGCTAGCAATGTCAGAACAGACCATTCTCTGGCAGTTGTTAACTTCTCCTGGGGAGGGGTAACTGGACTTAAGAAGGTTGTGATAACTGCAGACCTACCAGTTGAATGCTTGCTTGGCAATGATCTGGAAACTTCAGCTTGGGCTGAAGTGGAGCTCAGGACACATGCAGAAATGTTAGGGATCCCTGCTCATGTCTTTGCTGTGATTAGGTCACAGGCCAAAATGTCTAACACTGGAAAGGCCCTGGATTCTGGAAGAATGGACCAGGTACCTCCCAAGAGGAGGAGCAGTAGGGTTAAGGCAGTGCCTTCCCCCTGACTCAGAATACAGATCAGCCTCCTGAAGGATATGATCTTGAACCTGAAGAAGGAACTGTCCCAGAGGAGCTTGAACCTGACCAGGTTGAGTTCTTGGGGACAGGGGGCCCTTCCAGGGCAGATCTAAGCCAGGAGCAGAAAACCTGCCCCTCTCTTGAACCCCTCAGAAAGCAAGCTGCTGATGAGGCTGCTGGTAATGCTAGTGGCACCCATAACATTTATTGGGATGATGGACTCCTTTATTCAGAGTGTAGAGACCCCAAAAGTGGTGCTTCCAGGAGGTTGGTTATACCTCTGAAGTTTAGGGGCTTCCTATTGACAATAGCCCATGATATTTCCTTAGCTGGACACCTGGCCCAGAACAAGACTTGCGACAGAATTGTCCCTCACTTTCACTGGCCCCACATGTCTGAAGTCAATAAGGAGTTTTGTCGCTCCTGTGCAACCTGCCAAGCCAGTGGCAAGGCAGGTGGAACCAAAAAGGCCCCCCTAATACCACTACCTGTGGTGAGGGTTCCCTTTGAGAGGGTTGTGATTGACAGTGTTGGTCCCATGGATCCTCAAGCAGCATCTGGGCACAGATTTATCCTGGTGGTGGTGGACCATGCCACTAGGTACCCAGAGGCCATTCCACTTAGGGCCACTACAGCACCTGTGGGGGCAAGAGGCCTCTTGGGTGTATTCTCAAGAGTGGGTTTTCCTAAGGAGGTAGTATCTGACAGGGATGCAAACTTCATGTCAAGTTACTTGACTGCAATGTGGAAGGAGTGTGGAGTGAATTATAAATTCACCACACCCTATCACCCACAATGCAATGGTTTAGTTGAAAGATTCAACAAAACCTTAAAGGGCATGATCAAAGGTCTCCCAGAAAAGCTTAGGCGCAGATGGGACATCCTTTTGCCCTTCCCTTTGTTTGCCTACAGGGAGGTGCCACGAAAGGGGGTTGGTTACAGCCCTTTTGAACTTTTGTTTGGCCATCCTGTTAGGGGTCCTTTGTGTCTGGTGAAGGAGGGATGGGAGTTACCTCTCAAACCCCCTAAACAGGACATAGTGGACTATGTACTTGGTCTCCGCTCCAGGATGGCTAAGTACATGAAAAAGGCAACTAAAAACCTTGCGGCTAGACAGGAACTGCAAAAGGCCTGGCATGACCAAAAGGCTGTGCTGACTGTTTACCAGCCAGGGCAGAAAGTGTGGGTGCTGGAGCCTGTGGCCCCAGCAGCCCTCCAGGACAAATGGAGTGGCCCCATACAATTGTTGAACAGAAAGGGGAGGTCACCTACTTGGTAGACCTTGGAATCCCTAGGAGTCCCCACAGGGTACTTCATGTCAACAGACTGAAACCATATGTTGACAGGGCAGATATGGGCTTGCTCATGGCTACAGATGAGGGACAGGAGGAAGAGAGTGACCCATTCCCTGACCTGCTCTCTCAGAACCCTGATGATGGATCAGTAGATGGTGTAGCCTTGGCAGGCAGCCTCACTGTCCAGCAACAAACTGACTGCAGAAAACTTCTCAGCCAGTTCAGACATATATGTTTTCTCTGACTCCAAGTCAGACCACCTGTTACACTCATGAAGTGGACACTGGGGACAGCCTGCCTGTAAAGAATAAGATCTACAGGCAACCTGACCATGTCAAGGACTGTATAAGGACAGAAGTCCAAAATATGTTGGATTTGGGAGTCATTGAACCCTCAGATAGCTCTTGGGCTAGTCCAGTAGTCCTTGTGCCTAAACCTCACACCAAAGATGGCAAGAAAGAGATGAGGTTTTGTGTGGACTTCAGGGGTCTCAATGCAGTCACTAGGACTGATGCCCATCCCATCCCATCCCAAGGGCAGATGAGCTAATAGATACATTGGCCTCAGCCAAGTTTCTAAGCACATTTGACTTGACAGCTGGCTACTGGCAGATCAGACTAGCTGATGATGCAAAGCCAAAGACAGCATTCTCTACCCCTAGTGGGCACTATCAATTTGTGGTAATGCCGTTTGGTTTGAGGAATGCACCTGCCACTTTCCAAAGGTTGGTGAATCAAGTCCTTACAGGTCTGGAAGACTATGGTGCAGCATATCTAGATGATATTGCTGTGTTTAGCTCCACCTGGGAGGATCACCTGGTCCACCTGAGGAATGTTTTGGAGGCCCTGCAAAAAGCAGGCCTAACTATCAAGGCTACTAAGTGCCAGATAGGGCAGAGTCGGGTTGTGTACCTGGGCCACCTTGTAGGTGGAGGCCAGGTTCAACCATTGCAGAGCAAAATCCAAACCATAATGGACTGGGTTGCTCCCACTACCCAGACTCAGGTGAGAGCCTTCTTAGGCCTGACTGGGTATTACATAAGAGTTGTCAAGGGGTATGGATATCAATAGTGACACCCCTGAATGACGTAACCTCTAAGAAAATGCCCAGAAAGGTTCAGTGGACAGTTAGCTGTCAAAAGGCATTTGATGACCTGAAGCAGGCAATGTGCACTGCTCCCATTCTGCAAAGTCCTGATTACTCCAAAAAGTTAATTGTGCAAACAGGTGCACCTGAGTTGGGGGTAGGGGCTGTACTGTCACAGTTGAATGATGAAGGTCAGGATCAGCCAGTAGCTTTCATAAGCAGAAGGTTGACCACCAGAGAGAAACGTTGGTCAGCCATTGAGAGGGAGGCCTTTGCTGTGGTTTGGTTGGTACTCACTTCATTGTTCAGTCAGACAGACCATAAGCCCCTCTTATGGCTAAAACAGATGAAGGGTGAAATCCCCAAACTTCTCAGGTGGTCCATTTCCCTACAGGGGATGGACTTTTCAGTGGAACATAGACCTGGGAGTAACCATGCCAATGCAGATGGACTCCCCAGATATTTTCACTTAGAACATGAAGACTCAACTGGTCAAGGTTAGTTTAATGTCCCTGCGGTTGGGGGGGGGAGGGGTTGTGTAGGAGAGTAGGATCTGTTTCACATGGTTATTCCCACTTTCTGCTGCTGTAACACTGTTTTTCGACTTTAGTCTGGCTGGGGCCCTGCTATTCAGGACCCCAGCCTAGCTGGTTCCTCTCTAAATTGACTCCATTTACCTTAGCTACATCACAAATTGGATTCTGAGGTCCCCTTATAAGTCCCTAGTATATGGTATACTATGTACCTAGGGCATAGGTACCCCAGAGGCCTACCAGGGGCAGAAGCATGTATTATACCACCCCTGGAAAGCCTTCCAAAATGACACCACAGGTCTGCTACTGCAGCCTGGGTAAGGTGGTGCATGCACCCCTTACTGAGATATAGGTTCACTATATCTCACCTATCACTGCACATAGAAACCTATCAGTCACCCCTATGGCAGCCCTTATCAATCCTGAAGGCAGGGTGCTTGGTTATATGTGAGAGGGTGCCCAGGCATGAGCTGACATACATACATTACACAACTAGACTCGGAAGAGGCGACCCCATGAACCTCTAGCACTGACATTACACAGACCCTATCAACATATTATACGTGACTGTACAAAACACGGTCCCCTCCAGGCGACCAGGCCCTAGGAGACTACTTGCAGGAGGTTGCCATGGTTTGGATTGAAGACGGGCAGGGTGAATTCTTGGCCTCCCCCATTGATGTCAACGAGGTGCGACAGGCGATAAAAGATTTACCCAGCAGCTGGGCCCCGGGATCAGACGGCCTCACCGCGGATGTTTATAAAGCATATCAGGAGGTACTTGCTCCTCGACTTGTCGAGATATATGCAGAGGCCCTGGAGAGAGGTTCCCTTACTCCAACTATGCGAGAGGCCAGTCACACTACTACTTAAACCGGGCAAAACTCCAACCCAATGCTAATCATATAGACCATTATCACTGTTGAATCATGACTATAAAATCCTAGCTAAAATTCTGGCAACGCGTCTCTCACTACTTGTAGATAACATCTTCTGTCCTTTCCAGGCGGGGTTTATTCCCGGGCGCTCCACAACCATTAACCTGCGCACAGTATTCTCAGTAATAAACCAGATGGAACCCACGCTCCCAGTGGCTGTCGTGATGCTGGATGCAGAGAAGGCATTCGACTCCCTGGAGTGGTCTTTTCTATATGCAGCAATGCACAAATTAGGTATCCCCATAGGTTTCATGGGCCTGGTTAAGCTTTTATACTCCAATCCGGTCGCTCGACTCCGAGTAAATGGAATTCTCACAGCTCCTTTTTCTTTGTATCGAGACACCCACCAGGGATGTCCATTATCACCCTTATTATTTATTATTTATTATAGCAATGGATCTCTTGGCCCGCCACATGCAGGAGCGCCACCTCCACTGGAGCTTACAACTCCATACTGGCCCGCTTATAGCCTCTTTCTACACAGATGATGTATTACTATTTGTCCGTCACCCTGCAGAAAATCTCTCTCCATTATTAAGAGAGATAGTCAGATTTGGCGTTCATTCGGGCCTGGTCATAAATTGGTCAAAGTCAGAAATCTTCCCTCTGACGCTGGCAACCACCCAGGTGGACATGGAATTCCCCTTGCGCTGGTGTGATACACCTCCTAAGTACCTTGGAATTTATTTACATTGCAATGCGGACAACGTAATCCGAATCAACTACGGACCGGCCATTGACCTTCTCACGTCGCAGGTCGAGCGCTGGATTAAACTACCCCTTTCCAGCCAGATAGCCATTATTAAAATGGTAGTACTCCCGCACTTGAAATACCTATTCACAAATATCCCAATTGCATTAACAACTGCTTTCTTTGCAACTCTACGCTCTGCGTTAATCCGACTGATATGAGGGGGGTAAGCAACCAAGAATAGGTTGGGAAACTCTTACCATGCCATATGAACGGGGAGGGTTTGGGGTCCCCAATCTCTATCTTTATTATTTGGTAGCTCAGATTCACTTCATGAACTTCTGGTATCACCCTGATGCTCGCATTCAGTATCTGCGACCGGAGCGATCACAAATACACCCGAATACACTCGTCACTGCTCCCTCAAGGGCTCCCGCAATGACAGTCGAAAATACAGACAGTATCCACAACATGTTGGGCCTGGACCAAACTGCGTCAATATTTGCAACATGACATCTTATATTCCCCCCACATACCGCTACCCGATAACCTATGGCTACCCCCACTACCGAAAAACGTACGAAACGTACAATGCAGGAGCTAAGACTGCACACAGTAAATGATCTGTTTAAGGACCACCGGCTGTGCTCGGTGTCGAAGTTGGCAGCGACAGGCGCCGCGTCCTACATGGTCCGATTCTTAATACACAGAGTGCAGGGAGCCCTGAGGAGTGTCCTGCTGGATGCTGCTACAGAACCAATGGACTTTCCCCCTCTCACCCTGGTCATCTCATCTACCGATAGTTAACACCTTATCTCCCGCCTCTATCACTTATCGCAATCTATGCGACCCACAGTGGGCCTCAAGGCTAGGACGGCTTGGGAATTCGACCTGGGTGAGCCACTACCCGACGAAACATGGTCCTATTGCTGTGCCCAAACCCGATACGTATCAAATAACTATAGGCATAAACTGCTAAATTTTAAATACCTTCATAGAGCATATATCACTCCAAAATTGCTGGCCAGAATCAATCTTACCGTTTCGAATGCATGTACCAGATGTGAGATGCCAGGCGCGGATTTTGAGCACCTTGCCTGGAATTGCACTCCTATCCAAGATTACTGGGAATCGATTTTTCGTAACTTATCAATCATGATTGAAGTTACACTAACACCCTCCCCATTGATGGCATTGCTAGGATATGTCAAACCCCTTAAGAGAAGTGTGCGAAGATTCGCCACGTTTGTACTCCAACGCCAAGTATCCTTACAGTGGGGTAGAGCTCGAACTCCAACAATCAAAGACTGGGTTCGGGACCTCATTTATTGTAATGAAACAAGTGAAACAAGTGATATCTATGCTACATTACTACCTCTTACTTCCCGCCCTCAGGATATTTGGCAACCACTTAAAGATTACCTACAGATACACTCCTTAGATGGTTCAGACGAGATGTGAGATGAAACATGTATATGCAATATCCCCGCTCTGCTAGGCGTCCACGCCTGGTATATAGGCACAAAACGGCTTCTTTGTGGAACATATGCACTAGTAGTTGTAAATTGAAAACTGACCACATATGTGGGAAACTGTACACGATCATATTATGGATTACACATGCTCCGTTATTGTTATATTAGGTAGTTTTGTTTTTTATGTTTGACAGATTTTGATGTCGATATTAACAAAGGAAAGACAAGATAAGGATATGCTTTAACTATAATACGCAATGCTGAAGTCTTTATTCCTGCAATGTCATATATCTTCTTTTGTTATCGCTTTGGAAAAACCAATAAATAAATGTTTTTTAAAAGCTACATTCCACAGTATCAGCCATAACAGAAAGAACTGTAGTAGCCCTAAGTCAGCACTAAAAGGCACAAGTAAAGGACATCAAATATGTACCTATTCATGAGGAGGAGAAATCATCAATTCCAGTAAAGATTCTGGAGCCATTTGAGACTTTGTGAATCATTTTCCTATCTACACGTTGCATGATCATTGCTTGTAAAGCGGTGATGACGTCCTGCTAACACATTACACCATATATCAACTACAAGCTAAGTAACTCCAGTAACCTAAAAGCTAGACTATAGCTTAAGCAATCATATTCGTCAGAATAAATGCATTGTTATGATGGCTAGCTAATAATTCTATCCTCATAAATACTGCTCTGAAAGTTAAGCATAATTGGTTTGAAGATTAGAAAAAAACACATAAGCTGAAGCTGTTGTCTATTCCACAGCGAGTGGCATGGAAAGCATGAAATAAATGCATAATGACTGCATTACAAACAACGTGATAATACTTAAATCAAATATGCATAACTACATTCTAATTATTGCAAAATGTTTCACGAACCAGCTCACAATATCAGCATTCACATATGGCTTTCACACCCAATTTGCCCACAATCGACATGAGAAGAATGTAACAAAGTGCATGGCACTGAATGGAAATGTTTGAATAAATCCTTAACACTGGCCTGCTACGGCGAAGTGCCCTACTCAACCACAATGCAATACTCTTCAAGGGTAGTAAGCACTACATGGATCTCAGGAGTTTGTGATCAAGTTCTGTTTTTAATAGGGGTTTGTGGAATTTGCATAATTGGCTTTCACGTAATTATGCCAAATTTCTGGAAAATTGCACTAAATTGGGCAAAATACAAATATGGTACTTAACGCTATATTTGGGTGAAATGCATTCCCATATCCATATTGGACGCAAGGAAACATTTCATGCTAAGACAATACCACAAAAACCACAAGTAAAAAGAGCAACAGCCGCTCGTGTTCTGGTCATTTCTTGTGCTCTTGCGAGCACTATACAAATACAGCAGCTACAAAACATGTTGCTGTTAAGCATTGACGAACAAAACACATACCAAAAGATTTGAAACAATAGTGTCTTTACAGAATTTGTCTTTGTCAAATTTATTCTATTATTTCAAAGCTGCAATTGTAATCTGTTGACCACAAAAATATTTGAAGTTAGTAAAGTATCTTGTGTTATAGTGTTTTTGATTTTTAGGCTTGGGGAGAAGAGGTGTTAAGATGGGCGGTAGCGGAGCGAGAGGCGCTGTACCGTGAGGAGAGTCGGGGGCTGCGCAAGCGTCCTATCTCCCTGGAATGGGCGCACCTGGCTGAATCATTCAAGAGCGAGATGGAGAAAGAGGAGGGGGGGGGGCTGTGGTGACTGCCCCCCGGAGTTCCCCCGCATAAGCAGCAGTGCATGTTGACGGAGTTGGGTCGTTGGGGCTGAGAGTGTGTGCCTGACTCCTGATTCTGGGAGGTGTGGTGATTCGTGTGGTTGGGTTCCCCCTCTCGTGATGCATGGACCGGCCTCCTTCCTTCCCCTTCCGTGGGCTTGGGGTGGGGTTGACCTCTGCTCCGGCCCGCCCTCCCTTATTTCTCCCCCCCCCCCCCCAGGGGTATGCTCTGAGTCCCCCAGACTAAGATTGCTTTCTTTGTGGCATGGTTGGGTACGGAGGGTGGGTTCCGGGTGGGATTGGGGGTTGTGGGACAGTTGAGCGGACATCGCTCCCCTTGAATACATTTGTTCGTAGGCTAGGTATGTAAAGCACACCACTGTGATAGAATGGTGGCCTTCCTAGCGGCCTTGGGATATTATTGGAATATATCATGGACAACACTACAATTTGAACATATGGCGCACAATGCCTGAATTGTAACCTGTGTTCTCTGAATAATTAAATGTTCAATGTGATGTGTATTATGATGTACCCCCACATGAAAATCCCAATAAAGTTTGTTTAAAAAAAATAAAAAAATAGTGTTTTTGATTTTCCTTGTTGTTGTTGGAGTTTTGCTATTACATACTCCCCACTGTAAAAGTATCTGAAGAGAGTCTGAATGTGGAAGTGGATGTCTACGTTAAAAACGAGTACTACCTGGGTACGGAGTCCACTTTGTCTCCGCTCTGGCCTGTCCCCCCCCCCGCTTTTCCTGTGTATCGGTAGGGTCCTCCCCGGGGGAGCGCATACTGCTGCTTCGATTTTTTGCTGCCTTGTGGATTTGTTTGTTATTTCTTACATAAAAATGGAACCGCCATCTGGGGGGTCCGGACGGTGTGGCCGCCAATGTTTTTTCTTTCCAACTCCTGTGATCTCTCTCTCGCTGCAGCGTGTGTTTCCCACTTGTATTCTATGCTCTTATCGTTTGCTAGCGGCCGGCCCGAAGGTTGTAGGCCCATTTTTGTAACTCTTTTGACTTCTGTAATAAAGGTTTCAAAAAAAAAAAAAAAAAAACGAGTACTACTTTGCATAGACTCAAACTATAAAATAGAGTCTAGCATGCTATTGGTGAGGAACACATGAACATTAAATGGAGCACTTGTCAATAGACTAGAGACAAGAGTCTCCTGCAAAAAAATACATATGTCAGAATGTTAAAGTGAATAGTCGGATGTTGCATGGACAGAGCACCAGAGAACCGTACAATCTCCTCCCTACTCTGTAGAGGTTTTTCTTTTTATATTAAAGTCAATGTGAAAAATGTCATGGCTTCTTGCTTGACATATGCCCTGCCCCAAGATTCAAATCACTGTTCTCCATAGGTCTAGTGGCAGCATACCTCAGAGAATTCAGCAATCCCACATATTAGCTGAGATCTAGGAAAAGCATCAGAACAAACCCACTGATAAGTTCAATTTCCAGCTAACTTTGAATCTCTTACCCAGCCACACTGATGTAGATCTGTGATGTGAGACAACTACAAGTATTTGTTGAGCCCAGTGGGATGCTTGACCCGGTCTAAGCAGGATTTTGCCTACACTGTGAGACAGAGTAGCTTGTTGATTCCATCATGGAAGACCAGGGAAGAGGGATTGAGGTCTGTGGTGTCAGGACACTGATTTTCTCAGACCTGTAGGCCTGCATGCGTCACGGCCGACCACAGGGTCTTAGTTGCCAAACTAAAACAGATAGGTGTGTACCACCTGCCACAGTGGACTGTATCCATCTTGCCGTTTCAACAACAAGTCATATCTATACCTCGAAGCAGATTATCGAGCTCAAGAGTGGGACAGTGAGCAAGGTCTGATCGCCTGCTGGAGTACCATAGAACGATATATGATAATGGAACTTGTTGACTTCATCTCGTCACCTTACCAGAGTAGACATTGGGCCATTTCAATGGGATTGTTCTGTTTTCTCCAGACAACCAGCACAGTGGAAGCACAGTTTGATGATGTTAATAAGATCAGCATTTCCATTTGCTCCAACTACTGAAAGAACTGATTGTCGAAACCCATCTGGGGCAGGAAGGACAGAAGTATGCTACTGCGGTGCTAGCACAGGAGGGCTATGTTCACCTGAGGAGCTTATCCATCAGGACGGTAAATCCCTTTAAGCCGAGGTAGATCAGAAATGCCCTGAATGATTAAGGATACTATCACTAAAGATATCTCAAGTGAGAAACGTAAAACCAAATTATTACAGGGTCAACTTATGCCAAAATAATATGAGACGTGCACTGGTTGTTAGTATTCACTTTCTGTATTCCATAATGCACAGGTCTAAAAGTATGAAATCAATGTTCTCAACACAAACATAAAGGTTTCCAGCAAAGGTTACAGCAAAAGAGATATAAATTCTCCTGTTGAGTACACAGGTTGCAAACAGAAAAGGGACGTACAGGGTGCAACACTGCGGCTGACAATGCCGCTTTATCTGGTTAAATGATCTGAATGATTTACTGAAAGAACCATTCACAGTAGTGTTTTGTATGACAGCTGTCAGGAAGCGTGACATGTTCTTACCGCCAGGGAATGCAGAGTTCTTGGATCAAACAGCAGTTTCTCTCCCAGGGGCAGGCGTTGGCTTTCCATGTGTAGCTCGCGGAGCTCTTCACACCCTTCCAGTCCTTCCACCACAGTGATGCAATTACAACCTAAATACCTGAGGACGACAGCACAGGCCATCAGCAGAGGGAAGGGCCAGGTACCAACACGAAGGTACCATCGATCAATTCAGGTCATGCATGTTAAAAATGATGGTGCAGATATTAAGGGCAACTCAAGAAAACAGATTGCTTCATGGGAACATTTGACTTAGCGTGCGCTCTGCACTTTCTTAGACCGTGTTTTCAGAGAAATGTAATCACTACATACATATTGGTCTGACTTTTTTCACAATGTACAATCTATACCAATATGTGCTCTGAAACCCGGTTGGGTAGAAATTGCACTTTATAAGGCAAAAAAAAGAAACAAGCATTTAAAAAAATATAACAGTAAAATATGCACTTGTCTGCCTTCCAATGGAGGCACTAAGGCAGAGATTAGGCCTTTCTGGACCAGGTCGCAAAGCTATTTCGGATTCCCAGACACGCCCAAACAGGATTAGCCACATCCAGGTATAATATTTACATGAAACAGGAAGGCATCAAGGGGCGTGCTTGTGTGTGCCAGGATCCAGGAACTAAAGCAAGTGAATTTCACCGGGAGGCAGACTAGACAAACAAGGACTTCAATCCTACTTTAAGCACATGGTAATTAGTAAACATTTATAGACCTTGGCACAACACGTTGCTATTCTAAACGCATCACAGAGTCTGTGTTTAGGTTCACAGCAGGTAAAAAAGGAGAAGTGACAAGGAGCCATTCCTTTAGCACTAAGGCAGTCGATGTCAATCACTTAATTAAGGCAATAGGAGAGCTGGGCATATGATTTAAATCTTGTCACTGAGAGAGACAGAACTTAGAGATCAATCTTGATATCTATGCATCCACTCCAAAAGGTAGATAAATGCTACTTAGCTTGACAGTCACATGTTTGTCACCTGGGCTGGCTATGCTGGTGACCTCCCTTTCTTTTATTGAAGCAAGCAAGGTCATCTCAGCCCATCACATCCTTGCATTATACTTCTGGATCTATGTGTCGCACTTGTCGCTGTTGCCTATCCTACCTACACTAAAGCGCCTTTACATCACAGGCTCTGCGCTCAACCAGTTCTCACCCTACCTCTCTGACCTCCTGTTGCCTTCTCTGTGGTCTGCCAATCCACTAGATCACATCCCACCCACCACAGCTGGAGTCCCCCAAGGCTCCATCTTGGCTTCTCTCCTTTTCTTGCTGTATTATTACCCCCTCTAAGCAAGGAAACCAAGTAGGTTTCTGTTTTTCCCAGCTTTCTTACCGCTTTACAATTGTGGATATCAGACTATCTTGCTGACATTCATCATCGGATGGCCATACACTCCCTCATCCAAAACTCATCTAAGCTAAAGGTCCAATATTTCTCTCCTCCTCCGGAATATCACTATTCCTAGCCTCATCTACTTCTCCATGACATTCTCACCTTTGCTATGTAACTAGAAGCCTCCGTGTTCCCTTCAACTGCTCCATGCAGCTGGAACCTTCATCACCAAGACGACAGCACAGCAAGACATCAAATACTGAACATAGGTAGATTCTGTCCTCAGAACCCCCTCCGCAGATTTAGCACTGTATAACTCACTGGTTAACAAACTGGAACAGTTTTGTAGTAGGCCTCCCTCATCCCACTCAAACTCTGCCACAAGGGTACTCTACAATGTACCCAGAAACACTCCTATTTCAAGTCATCGACATCAATCTGGTTGGTTTTCTACTATAAATAGAGCCTTAGTCAAATCTTTTTTGCTTGTCTTTCAATACTGTGCATGGGTCAACTACAGGTTATCTTGTTTGTACTCTATCCCAAACTATCCGCTCTTAAACTTATGATCATCCAATCAGTGCATTCTAATTGCACCACTACCAGCTTCTTCACCACCCAGATTTCAGTCCTTCGACATTCTTCGACCTGCTTACTAGAATGCTCTCTCACTGAACATAAGGGTTAGACCAGCACAATAGGGATTTAAAACACATCTCTTGAACCCATGTTGGATAGATATTATCAAGAGGGAGGGGGATGACTTGAGGGCACAGTCACTTTTTGTAGATACAACTCATTTGAAGTGATAGCTGCCCTAGACGTTGAAATATTATACTTTGTGTTGTACAATATTGAGCTTTATGGATGTCTTAATGTTCTTGGTTTTCAAACAACAGCTTAACACTTTCCAGTAATAAGTCCATTGATTTTTTTTTACCTCCATTCAATTGCTTGATTGTCCTATGTACTTGCATTGCATACTTGGTCTAATGTACAACATTTCTGGTTGAGATGATGCTCAAAATAAAGAAATACAAATATGTGCCTTAGGAGATCACTTTATATGACCTGAACAAGGGTTAGGCGCAGCCTTACTGGGAAAACAAGAATCTAATAGGGATATCTGTGGAATGGTGCGGAGGGTGATGGAAGAATAAGCCATGGAAGCAATACTGTATGTGGTGCTGGCCCAAACATCAAGAACTTAAAGAAAGGCGTGATCTACAAATGTATGGTAGCAAGTTAGAAACACAGCAGAAATTAACGTTACTGGTAATCACTGGAAGATAATGGCAAAAAATAAAAATCACTTGTTTAAAAAACAAAAATTGAAAAAAATAATTTAAGAAGGCTAGGTTTACTTATTTGTAGTTTTTGTAAACCACTCAATCTGCAAGTTCAAGCGTGCTTGAAAGGAGGGTAAGAAAAGGTAAGTCACAGGGAAGATTATTGTATAATTGGAAACCTATAGAAGTGGGATAAAGAATCGAAAATGCTCAAGGGAAGTTCCATCACTCGAAGTCAGATGTTACCAAGGGCGTTAAAGTCTTCTGGGAGGAAGTCTATGTATTAATAAGGTAGCCTTATAGCAAACAGTAAAAAGATGTACACCAACGCATGCCTGGTGAAGTAATGTATCTTGCAACTATCCTACGCATCTTTCTATCTTCGCTTTGATTTTCAACTTCTTTGGATGAGACTGGGAAGAGAACGGGTTTTAAAAATGCAGAAGCAGGACTGGATCAGCCAGACTCCAAGCAACAAACTGCAGAGCACTGTGGCTAAACTAGAAGTTCTTATGGTCACATACTCGAACTAATGATTCTCCAGAAGGTATTGGTGGCAAAAATCTATTTCTCTATTCTTCAATGGATTGGTCACAGAATGAGCCACGGCGAGGCGAGTGGTGTCAACAACTACCCTTTGAACAACTCAAACAACATTCTAGGGATCAAAAGCTACCCATCATCAGTAGACAAGTCATAGTGGCAATTTTAGGTGACAACAAAGTCTGGCAGTTTCCTTTCAACAGGAGAAGACATTAGGAGCGGAGGTAAAACATACCTCTTTGGGGCATGACAAGGCACGGTATGGAGTGGATGTTTGTTTTCAGAGGTGCACTGTAGCGTTACATTTAAAGAATGAGAACACACCTATTAGTATGCTGCTGATCTGGAAAGATAGATTGGAAGGCAGGAGAGGGTCCTGGATACCTAATGCTACATAGATGAAGTGAGAAGAATTGATATGCAGCAAAATCAAGCCACATTAACACGGGTAGTACAGCACCCTCTTGATAAGTAAGGAGGCCTGGTCCCCTTGGGGGCACTGAGTAGGTAACTCACTACTTGCAGGAAAGATAAAATGGTCCAGGATATCAACACATGTATAGGTTATGTATCAGGGAACATTACAAGATGGTGGCAGCTGATTCAAAGCCTTGTGGAGGGGGAGCCAGCAGACAGTAAGGAGCACCATGTGAGCTACTGAGTCCTAGATAATCCATGTGGTACAATCAGCAAGTAAAGCTTGTATCGAACAATAGAGGTGTCTGTCAAGCAAGTGTCTTAGGAGCAGTGGCCTCACACGAGTAAGGAGGATTGAGCTAGCGTCATATGGGCTACGATGCCAAAGAGGAGGCATTCAGTACGGATAGTAACAACAGGCCAGTAATATAGTGATATAGTAGGTGATGGCCAGCATTGGAAGAGATCACATACGTTAGGGAGCACATAACATTTGAGCATTCTCATGTAGCTGTTTATCCTTTCCATTACAGCAGCACGCCAGGAGGAACATCCTCATTTATATGTAACTTTACTTTTATTGTTTTGGGTTTTCATAACCTGTGAAATAATAAAGGAAACTGACTTACAAATTCATGATGGGCGTTCAACAGTGTTAAAACTCAGCAAACAGGCACTTGAGGCTGTTCCTTGAAGTACATGATAAGTGCTTGTACCACTGTTTTCTTATGCTTCATTGTAGCTACAAATTACCCTGGACTCTTTAAGGGCATTGAGGCAGCCCATATGTATACTTTAGTCTTTGCCTTTGTAAGTTGAGGCAACAGAGATAACTCTTGATACTTCTCAGGCATGATATTTATCGATGCTCCACTGTCAATTATGAATGGCATCAAACACCCACTTATCTTTAGAGTGATCTTTTGGACAATGTTTGAATGTTTGCGGTGCCTTTTCATGTTGATTTTTCTTCACTGTTGTTTTTTCCTCACATCCGACCAGCCCCACATGTGCATGCTTTCCTGAAGTAAATATCAATATTGCACAATTGTCATTGTATCACTAGAAACTGTTCCTGAGGAACTCTTTGTCGATGATTTAGATGATGATGGGTTGTTTGCGGATTTGATGGATAGCTACGGCCTTCCTCCCTGCCAGTTCCTGCAGTGCGAAGCTTTGGTTGGTACCTTTGGACAGCTAAGGGGTGGAGGTAGAGATGAGCCGGCGACCCACCCGTTACTGCATGCGTTGATCATTCTGGGCACTGCGGGACACCAAGAGAAGTGGCACCACAAAGCTCTGGCTGCCGCGGCTATTAGTCCTATGGGGATCTCTAAGGTAAGTGGGAAAGGGCGATAGACAGGGAACTCACAGATGGAGAATGGGGTATGGTAATAAGGTCCAACAAGAAAATATCAAGGAGCACCAGACTTAAGTATACGCAGTTCAACTATATCCATATGGTTATATGACACCTCATAGACTCAATGTTACCCATGGTGGCCAAATGAGAAGGTGCCCGAGGTGTGCCTATTTGGATGCCGGTTTTATACACATGACCTGGAGTTGTGGCATTGTGCAAGTGTATTGGGAAGGAATCCTGGCTAAGATAAAGGACGCACTGGGGAGGGACCTGGTGGTAAATATGGAAGTCTGTTTGTTAGGGCTCTTCCCACGTCCTCCTAAACGAAAGGTGTGGAATCAATTTGTAGACCTGGCCTTAGGCCTAGCTAAGAGACGGATAGAGACTGGTGTGGAAATCCCCTTCTGGGCCACAAGTGGCCAGTTGGAACAGAGAGGTTATTAGTTGGGCAGGTGCGGAGGGCAGAGCCTTGAGTTGGGAGGAAGAGAGGGGCATCCGGAGACGATTGATAGCGGACTTATAAAAGGAAGCACTGGCGACCTGGGAAAATCCAGAGCGGGAACAAGACGTTGGGGAGGAGACTGGGAGTGATAGTGAGTGATTTGCACTTTCCCACACAGAAGGCCCTGGCCCTGCTGGGTTGGGGCATGCACGGACTATCAACTATAGGAAGGCAAACACGTAGCCCTACTAGTGGGAAAGATAAGCGATAGGTGAGAGAATGAGGTGTGTGGGTGAGGAGGCACCCCCCTCCCCCCCCCCCCCCGGGAGACACACGCACCATACAGAATATATCATGTAATTGTTAAGACTAATAAGTGCATCCTCAGAATCAGATGCTTCTCTGTCCTCTATGCATGCAAAATCTTCTTAGTTTTCTTTTTTACTTTAATTGGTTTAAATGTTTATTTTCAATCGACTATGAGTAAAATTGATAAGGACATTGCCTGAACCCTGGTCTGCGGCCAGAATCGCCCACCGAGACAGGGCAGGGAAGAAGCGGTAGGCAGGGGTCACGGAAATCACAAGCAACCTGGGGTGGTGGGCTAACAGGCACGTAAAGGGTGGCGGTCACTACGCTTACACATGAGATACGGGACATTATGCACTGCCCCATGATTGAAATGTATGTAAACCTGTCTAAGTGATAAATAAGAATTAGACCAAAGATTTTAGCAAATACTACTTGTGTAACTGTAATAAACTCATAAATGTCAATAAAAATATGTTATACTTTGATTTAGATGATGATCGACTTCGTTTGGTGTCGATTTTCCTTAGTTTGTGTGACCACTTACTTGGCCTTATGGGAGCACATCAAACATCGCTGAGGTAGCATTCGGTCGTCCACCTTGTCATCACACTATGACGCACTTTCTTTTCTCTTTGCATTGCAAGTCATCACAAAATGGGTTGCTTTACCACAGCCAATGCATATTTGTCCGATTGCAGGGCATTTGCATTTGTGTGGAAATGACAGTCCACATCTGTAACACTTTTTCTTCTGTGGAGACATCATCCTGTGTCCCTCAGCCTTATACTTTGGCTAACTCTTCATGCTCATGACTGGCGCATTTTGGGCGTACCGCCAGCCTCCATGTCAATCGCTTGACAATCAGCACGCTCTTCAGCGTGATCAGCCTTGAGGACTTGTTCCAAGATCAGAGTTTCACTCAGCATTCGTCTTTGAAAGGAATCTGACAGACAGGCATCGATTACTCTGAGGCAGGTAGCTTCCTCATCGTTAAACTCATTGAATCTACAGTGCCTTCACCAAAACATACAGTCTTTCAACAAACGCATTGATGGTTTCACCAGGTCAGTGGCGTCCTTGACCGAATATGTATCTTTCATAATCCACATTTGGCACTGGATTACATTTGACATTCAAGGCTGTTTTAATTTGGTCATACATCACCTCGCTTTCTAATGATATCTTTTTCAAGGCTTTTTTCACTCCTTCACCAGTCATGTTCCTTAAAACTTTATGAACTTTTTATCAGCTTTTTTATCTATGGCATCAATTAAATCTTCAAAAGTCTCTATCCATGCAGTCCATCTATTGCCAATATGGTGTTCCTTGGTAGCATCAAATGCAGATGGCGGTTTTAAAAATACAGCAGCAGTATACACATTGGTGAACAGTAGTGGTCTCTCAAGCGCTTCTCGTGGAACTCGATCAGGCAGAGCTTCGCTAGCGCTTCGTGGCGTGCTGGCTTCGGGGTCAGCCATAATGACTTTTGGAGCTTGGACCTCACCCTGGCTCTCCTTTGGAGCTTCTTTCTTGAGGGCGGTCTAGGGAGTTCTGGGTCCCTATGCTGCAGCTTTGGTGGTGGGCCGCACAGCTGTTAAACACAACCCCTGTGACCCTCCTTCTGGGGCCGCTCCACATCAGGTCGTGGAATGATGATTTGTTAATGGTTTTGGTAACAAGACAAACCTTGTATACCACTAGTCTATGAAAGCAGATAACGTTAGGATATTTGGTTGGCATCGTACTTAAATGTTTCTACACAAACACCTGGTTAACTTCTGCTTCGTAGCACAAGCATTTCAGTTTAATCTGCACTGAACTATTGGTATGCGCTGCTTTTGTAACCTGGTTATAGCTGCCTTTCGTGTTCTTACTCCGGTGACCGTATTGCATTAATTTGCGTAATGTCGCATTATCTTTTATTTGCGTCTGCGTTTCATTCAGTTCCTAGCCACCGACATGGAGACTTTCAATTTCGCTTTCTTTACTTTCAAGAGTTTACACAGGCTGGCATTCTACTGAGAATCCACCAGTGCCAGCAGCAATTCTGCACTACGACTGTGGCACACGTGGCATGCACAAGCAGCTTGCTGGACCATGGCAAACCCTCTGGAAGAGGGCTTACAGTGTACGGGCTTCGTATCCACTATCTCGTCACAAGTTTAGCATCCTACCAGCCCTGTTGCTCACAAATAACCAAGCCACACACGAAAAGTAGTTGTACATGTCTGTATTCTGCTGATTGTAAGTCAGAACCCAGCATTCTAAGCCTGTCTTCAACTCATCCCTTCACTGCTTACGTCACAGGCCTACAGTGTACAGTGGGAAACAAACAAGTTTCAGTGTTTATTTACAAGACACAATATGTGACGGAGTGCCCTAGATCTGTGGGAATATGAACACAAATAATTGGAGCCATGCACTGCTTTGTGTTTAGTTTTTGGAAGCATCACCCTGAGTGCCTTCCAAGTGCAAGCATCATCAGACCTAGATGACAAATGCAGATGTATGGCCAGAGATCATTAAAAAATAAATCAAGAGATTGAGCAAAAATGTCTTTCTCGTTTAGGAGGTCAGCTTACTAGGAAGGACAATCTACACATGCCTGAAACAACTACCAGGGCATACATAAAAAACACATGAACCCCGTCCGATGGTGCAAACTCCCTGGTAACACAGTGGCTAGATGAGGTAAAGCATGAACTGGCAACAACAGGCAGCCATATTCTAGATTACAATATTGATCTCCATGTAAAATCAGATGCTGCAGTGCTTTCGTGCACACAATATGAAAACATCATTGTGTCACGTGGTATAGGTCGAGTCATGTGCAAAAAGTCTGAATAGTGGAAAGCTGATCTACAGTTTATCAAACACTAGTTTAATTGATACTGGATCTCATATGGGTCAGGACTGTGCCCTAATGCCTGTAAAAAGAGTTATCTGTCCCTTTCAATAATAGTATTACTGGATGCCCAATCATCTGATGAAAAACCTTCCCCATGTCTTCCTACAAAGTGTCCCCATCTGCAAATGAAATTTGTTACAAAATGCAGAAAGGGAATTTGTGCAATACATAGATACCGATGATGTAGGTGAAGCCATGGAAAGTGTGGCAAAGGTCTCTGTATCTAAAGAGGTCAAAAATTTAAAACACACGTCAGAGGTTGTTGAAGGACATTACAACCAGCCAGCGTCAGATTCAATGATTCACCATACAACCTATAATGCAGAAAATGGAGTCAAGGGGGACACACCACAACATACTATTAACGCGACCATATAACTATTTTCTGCACAACACAAGGACACCTATGAACAGAGGGATTACCCTATGTCACACAGCAGTCACTAAAGTACACCCCCCTCTAATAGATTTATAATGCACCCAGTGCATACATGGGATAATGAATAACGAAAATGTTTGTCAATTATGGCCAGATAAAGAAAAGACATGTACAGTGGCTAAATTTCCATTATACATGACGACTATAATATGTAGGATAAACAAACCTTGCAAGGGGGAGCTTCAGAACTATTATTAAAAGCATTAACCCTATGTAGATAATATGTGAGAGAGTTCACCGTGCTCCATCTTAAAGAACTAAGACCTCAGGGCCTTAGAAAATACCCCTGGCCCCACACTACATGTGATACCCCAAACTCACAGCAAAAATAACAGATCATAACAACATCACATATGATGTACAAAACATTGCAAGAGTTTATAATGGTCAGCCCAACTCTACGCAAGAGGGAGACGATGGTGAAGATACACAAAAAGTAGATCAGTAAAATATTTTAGAAATGTCTGAAGCATAATCACGGTAACAAACAAGACCTCATTTCCAGAGTAGGAAGAGAAAAAGCAAAATGAGCTATGTTTCTTCACAAAGCAATGGAGGAGAGAAAAAACAAAACGAGCCAAGTTTCTTCACAAAGCAATGTAGGAAGAGAAAAAGAAAAATGAGCCAAGTTTCTTCACAAAGCAATGTAGGAAGAGAAAAAGAAAAATGAGCCAAGTTTCTTCACAAAGCAATGTAGGAAGTGAAAAAGAAAAATGAGCCAAGTTTCTTCACAAAGCAGTGTTTTCTGGTCGACTCAGTCATCTTATCAGCCTCAACATGAAATTAGGAAATTGGTCCCATTAGGTGAAAATTATGCAACATGGCGTCTGGTTGCCCAGTAGCAACAGTATAATAAATAGAAAAGGGTTTAGGGGTGTGATAACAGCAGGGGCACGGGAGGCACAAGGGAAAGGTGCAAGAAAACCCCCTGGCAGAATGCTTGATATGTCCAACGTGGCATTGTGGAAGTGGCCACAGCAAACTCAGCCAGGACGGCTCACACTAGTATCACATCTCCCCACACACAGTGGCCTCAACACAACCGGACCCCAACCACACAAAGGAGCACAAATAGGATAGGGCGCAGCCAGGCTGAAAATGTTGACAGAGTTAAAGACCCAGTCATAATGAAAGACCCAGTGCAAAATGTGTATATTATTTCCTCACAGCGGTACATCATCAATTACTGAAGAAAAATAGAAGTGGGGGCTGGTTTGATGGTGGACCGCAGAACATTTAACAAGGTTTTATTTCCTACGATACTGAATGTTGCAGCTTTTCCATCTCATGTTCAGAAAATAAGCTCAAAATGCCCCCTATTGGGCAACAGCAGGGAGTACATTCTATTCCACTATCTTGGAAAAACTGTACTATTTCAATCTACTGACTAAGGCTTGTGAAATTCGCCTAATATCATTTCAAACGTAGACGCTGACGTTCTTGCACACATCGGATGTCACGAGAGGGTGATCAGTATGTACTATATTACATACAACGTACGCATTTTGTTGTAGGAGTTTTAATCACACGGAAGCAGATGGGCTATTGGTAACCAGGGCCACTAAATATATGCGTCAGGAAGGGGTCAAATTATGGGGGATGGTTGAATTAAATATGTGGCAAGAAAAGGCAAATTATCCGGCATATTGGCGGCACATTTTGTGATAGTATTATTAATTATTTGGTCATTTTAAAACTTAACACAGTCTGAGCATTGGTTGCACCTCATTAGTACCAGTTCAACACCCAAAAATACTAATAAGCAACAGAAAGGTGACCAGTCAACCTTTGGAAAGGGCCTTCCATTGCAGGGCAAAACGTGTCGCTGTGTTTTTAGAAACTTTTGAACTGTTTGAGCTAGGAACAACATTTGTTTTTGTTCAAATCTGCAGATTATGCAGCAGATGATGGATTATGTGGCAAATGTGGCAAAAATCATATAATTATGCGAAAATCGCCGAGGCTGCACAATCACATAATTCCAGTGGCCCTGCTAGTAACACAACATTGAAAATGCAGTAGGTCTCGCAATTGTTTGAGTTAGAACTATTGGCGTTGTAAATAACAATGTCTTTTACCCATGTGTTATGTATTGTATGTATGTGGTGTGGAGTGTATTATGTGTGTCGAATTGGAAATGTTAGTTGTGGAACTGTGTTGGTTGGAATAAAGTAAATAAAGGCAAACAACAAGTGCAATCCCACTTAAAAGGAGGCCCAAATTCAAACGAATATCCTACCTGCATAGATGCTCTCTTGCAGATAAAAGTAAATCCATTGAGACCGAATTAGGTATTTCAATTGGAAAACACGCTGCCTTTAATATGGAACTAAAATTTGTTTTAATTCCTACAGACACAGAAAATGAAAAAAAAGGACACAGTTTCCTATATGGCAGTGACAAAAGAAAACAAACATTCAAAGGAGGGCTAGCAAGGAGACTAGTTTGCATTTACCCTTTTTTTAATATGAAAGAAGAGAACAGGGTGCACCATAGTGTCTGGAGTGGCCTGAGAGCTTTTAATGGTTTCGCTATGTGTTGTGAACGGAAACAGCAAGCGTATAATAAAGTGAAAAATGTGTTCCAAAAATGTTAAATTATCACATATTCTAAAATCACTTTTACTTTCAAACAAAGGAAGAAAATAAGTTATAGACCTATTTATCTTTAAATGTTATTTAGGGATTATATTTACAGTTGTCTCATACTTATACCCTCAACCCCCTTGGAAGTCTTAAATGAGAGGCTACAGAGTAACTGAACAGGACCTATGGAGAGAGGGCTTATTGTGCCAAAACAAACTGTTGATATGGTTAAAAAAGTAATTTCATGTTGCAAATAAATTAATTACATATAAGGCACAAAGCCTCCCAAATATCCCAAAGCACTTTTTGTTAGATTTAAATAATTATGAAGGAAAGCGCGCTAATATGTTATTGCTGAGAAGGTAAATTATATCGCAAACTGTGTGTGTTTGTTCCATTATTTTAATTTGCACTACAATGTAGCAGTGCGTTTAATTGTGTTTGCCTTTCATACAGCTGCTTAACTATTGTGTGCACTAAGCAAATATAACTAGCAGCCGAGCGGCTCTTGTATGTTTTGCATGTAGAGAGAAAGGCTTGTACCTTATGTACTCTCACAGAGTACATGTGAAATAGGGTTGAATGGAATATATCACTCCTGCACATAAATATGTTTTAAGCAAGGTTTATTTTTAGTTTTGCAAAACAATGTTCTGCTTATGTGAAATGCGGTAAAGGTGTTGTTGTGTATTGCAAGGCATCGTGTGATAATTTGTGTTTTGTTCTGTTCTATTTGTGTTTCTGTTAAAAATTAAGCATTCAAACCGAATCAATTACAGTAAGCTTCAGACCTATATAAATAATGGGGAGATAAGCATGTGTTTTCTCACATATTGCAGTAAATGCATTTTTATTTAGAAAATATAGGAGTTGGATAGAGGGCTGGCTTCAATTTTCAACAAGCATTGGCATAGCCAATAGGTCTCGCCTTTGGGGCCTTATAAGTGTTTAGCCAGAGCTATTGACTTTGCCAATGTGTTTAAGCTGTGCTGTAGAGAAGTGTGGCTGTTGTGCAGCATGCTGAAGAGTTGTAATAAAAAAGTGCCAGAAGCATTTTTATTACCTTATGTATGACCAAGAAGGCATTATGTCCAACAGAACGACCATATTAAAAAATGTATGTACAATAAAAAATGTCCTCATTTTTCTTTTGGTTCTTGCAATGCTAGCAACTTCTTTTTGCCTATTCCAATGGTTGTTTGTAAAAGTTTGTTTTTTGAGGGGGCATAAACAAAAGGAGATTAAAGGTTGTGAACTAGTACCTGTATTATAACACTAGCAGCGACCAGACGCCTTAAACAAATCGAAAGAAAGACCATGCAGAGAGCTAATAGCAAGAAGAGGGGTGGACTGCTTACAGCAGGTCTCGAAGAGACAGCGCATGCGCTGCCTAGGCTGGACCTAAAAAACGAACTGCCCCTGGCAAGCCCCACACTAACATTCTTTTGCCTCATAAAACGCCATAAGGGTAGGTCCATTGCACTAGACAGGATGCTCGCAATAGTGACTTTAAGATACCCAGCTGCACCAGTGACCCCCAGCCACTTTTGAGGATAATGGGGTTGTCAAGGCCTTTCACATCTTTGTTCTGCTCACTATATGCCATGCCGCAGAAGGACCTGTTAAAGGCAAAAACATGGGTATGATCACATACATTTCTTACTAAATTCAAGCACTTTCTGCAAAATGCACTGACATGAGTCGTCCAAATCTTGAGATTCCATATTATTTATGGTCCATTTCAGGAAAAGACAAAAAGGCTGCCATGAGACCGCGACTTAGCAAAGTATGTATTCCTTTAGATTCTTAGACGGATGTACAAGTGTGCTTTTAGCAGGGCTAAACTGAATGCAGAACAGAAATAAATATGGATGCTGACCTCCATTTTCCATTGCTCTCTATAATTTTGTATGCTCATCAATATTGCAGTGTTGGTAAGCTCACACAATGTGTCGTTTTTTCATATTTTAATGCTCTGCGATTTGCAGAAGCGGCCAAGGTTGCACTCGACGCATCATGGTGGGTCCATAAGTATAGAAAATGGTACTGAGAGTGAACTATGAGATCTAATTATTTCTCCTAATGCAAAGCCAAGTCATGGGAAACGCAGTCAAGAGAACATTTAATGGAATAAAAAGACACAAATTCTGTCCAAATATGAGTGATAACTTTTTAGAACTACTCGTAGGTGAACCAGCTTCCCACTTGCTAAAAGCAATAAAACATCAATAAAGATTTTTTGTAGTAACCAAAGTGTTTAACCATTTCCTTTTCAATTTTTGTACTTTTTTATCTTTTCCAAAAACGAATTTAACCAAAACTTCTGTGTTTTTCAAAGACATGAATCCGTATATTACATAATACCCAGATATATTACTCCCAATGAATTTGAAAGCAAATGCTCCTTTCACAAGGGGAAATTCAAATGTCAATATGCACAACAATCATCTGCAGGTCCCCCCCAAATAAAACAGAAGGGGTGTGTACTCCTTGTATATTTTAGTGTGTTGGCCCAAAGGGGAGGGGTATGCCAACATGCGAGTCCCGTGTAAACTGAGCGACTAGAACTAAGCTATACCTGGCCGATAAGCCCTAATTAGTCCTGGGTTGCTTGTGTTCCTGTTCAAGGAGGACTTAGCCTGGCAGTTAGAGCTGGACTGTTCCCACTGGAGCAGTCTCGACTGAGTTGCATATGGCTGGGTCTAAATTGAGGTGGCATGATGTTGAAAATTATGATGGACTGGGCTGCGGCCCGAGTAATTACAAATGGCTGAGATTCATTCAAGCACTCAACCCCTTACTTTTTTGCATACTTTAGTTAGTCAACATAAGTGGGACGGTTATGTTCAGATAAGGGTCTCGTGCAAACTGTGTCACTGGAACTAAGCTATACCTGGCTGATGAGACATAAATAGGGCAAACCCAGTCCTGTGTTGGTTATGTTCCTGCTCAAGGAGGACCTGGCCTGGCAGTTCGGGCTGAACTGTTCCCACTGGAGCAGGGTCAAGACTGATTTTCATATGGCTGGGGCCAAACTCAAATGATGGACTTAGATCCAGTCCGAGTAATTACGAGTGGTTGAGATTAATTCAAGCATTCCAAACATCACTTTTTGTATAGTTCAGATTCCTCCTTTGCGCTGACCACACACTTCCTGCAGCCAGCATTCAAGTGACCAAAGATAGACACCTGGTTATCATTGCACAGGGCTCAAATGAAGCTAGAATTTGGTGATCTGCTCTTGACCATGACATGTGGAGTGATCTATGTCGCTGCAGGGAGTTGAACTGTGGAGGCCATTTTGCAGCTTCAAGAGTTCACATAAACTAGAAAAAACATTTGGCCATCTTGACTGGAAATAAACAGAGGTTACGAAAGCGGAAGACCTTTAGGACACAAATTATGACAAGCTACCAAAGTTTGGCAGTGAAGGTCAGAAAAAATGGTTCCAGACCCTTTCGCATCCAAAGGGGCATATATCAAGAATGCCAGCTACTTTTTTTTGCAATAGAGGTGATGCCAAAAGCAAATCACAATAGACATATGAAAGGCATCAAAGGTATGAGAATAAACCAAGAACATTTTAAACTCTCAATAGCAAATTTCCATATTCGAGATGCAGACTTCCCATTCACCACACAGCTGTAAACTACTGGCAATGGAAAAGTTGACCCTGAACACTGAAATTGAAGGACAGTATTTTGAGATTACTTAGGGACCAATGTTGAGTTTCCAAGCCACAATGGCTAAGGAACATACAGACTGGGGGTCATAAAAATATTCCACAAGAAATGAGTGAACTGAAGAGCATATTGTCAGAAATTGCGAGGCGCAGTAGCTAGAGAAAGGGTCATGCCTTAAAGTATTGGTGAGATCCGGAAACAAATCAATATTTGGAAAGTTAGGGACTGGTGAGGGGATGAGGATTGAGGGCAAAAGTAATTTTCTCTTTCTTCATCCTCTCGTATTGGGGATTTTTTTTGCAATGTGCTATCTGAGCGTTATGGGACGAAGCCAAGATGACTGGCTGATCCGAAGCGGGGCAGATGGTGGGAGAATATTGGAATCAAAATCTGGTCGGAGCGTAAGATCCAGGATTAGAAACTACCACTGGAAAGGAAGGAGGCAGTGCAATGGCAGCAATGGCAGGAATTAAATCATAGCATTGTTTTGGACTGAGGAATAGGATGGGGAAGGGGACAAAAGGAGTGGATGAACATAGAGGAAAAAGCAATCAAGACTCGTACCACTAGGGAAGTCTTATGGTAGACATTTCATCAAGCTTAATGAGGGATGGAAGGAGAGATTGTATAAGAGAGGGAAGTAGAGAATGGACAGTCTTTTTCTCCTTTCTTGAAAATTGAGTGTTGGTGGGTTTTGCCCCTGCTTCCATTGAGTGTGCATTGTTATGAAATTCTCTTACAAAATATATTAAAGACTAAATAAAATAGAATTCAAAATGGCAGTAAGGCCTGGAGAAAATTCCTAATAGGTACAAAGTGAAAATGAGATTTGCTAAACTTGCGATAGTCATAACTGAGTTTCAGAGCTCTTACCATATTCAGTTTATACAAGATGACACCAGGATATTTTGGTTCAAATCTAGGAGAGCAGACAGTGAGAACTATCTCTTACTACATAGGAACGCAGGAAAATGGGATGTGTAGTTGTCTCTGTGCCAAACTATGTAAGATACTAGGGAAACAAAGTTGGTGCTCCTATGCTCATCTACAAAGATTGGTAATCATTTAAAAATGAGATGCTATCAGTTACAAATGGCCAAGACTCAAAACGAAGAATTAGATCTTCGTAGATTAACCTGAATAAATAAATAGGGAAGAGAGAAGTTGTTTTTGAGAAAATACATTTGGTGAGAAATCACTAGAGAGAAAATTTGTTACAAAGTAAAATAATTTCAGGCTGCAGCACAAAATAATAAACATTAAAATATGATGTTGCAACTGATTAAAACAGAACCATCAAATAAAGGTGAAAGTGATAGGGTGTAGTTTAGTACAAGAGAGGCACTTTTAGCTACTTTTTCCTACTTTTAGCTATGGCATTTTACTGCATGTAATGAGAGAATTTGGGGAGGTCTCTGGGCTCCACATCAATCATACCAAATCCAAGCTATTCCCCCTGGGGGCGCTGACAAGGATCCTGCCGGATGACCTGCCGGCCATGGGACTACCCTTGGTGACGCAGAATGTACGATATCTGGGTATCCGGCTCGCCCACACCGAACAAGACTTCACAACACTCAATATTGGCTGGGTGGTTGACAGCATGAAGCCGGTGATTAGGATCTGGAAGATGCTGCCATTATCCTTGATGGGCAGGGTCACCATGGTAAAAATGGTGTTGCTCCCCGAGTGCTTATACGCGTGCAGGGCACATTCTACAAGATCCCCTGCTGCTATTTGCTTGAAATTGACACGCTCATAGTTCAATTGCTGTAGCTAGACAAGCAGAAATGGGTAGGGCTAAACACACTCAAACAAACTTGGCAAAGAGGGGAGGGAGTGGAACTGCCCAACATGGAACTATACTATATGGCTGCCCACCTGCAACATGTGATACACTGGTTTGTCCCAGGTGACAATTGGGAAAAACAATTACTGAAGGGCTCCGATGGCTGGCTACTTTATTGATGAGGGGGGCAGGGGAGCACCAGACTCGTCAAATGTGGTGGGGCATGTCTGTAAAATATGGGAACTGGCGGCAAAGCGAGTGATCCGTCTTGCTCGGTATGCAATAAACATGCCTATCTGGACGCTGCAGCCCGTACTACGAATAGCCGAGGCGTTGTCTGTAGAACGATGGCGGAGAGGCGGATGTAACACACGGGGTACATTTACCCCTATGGCCGGTTCATGACAAGAGACGATGCTACTGGATCCTTCTCACTGGGCGGAGCTTAGGTCATGCATCCCGGACACCCTGCCCCGTTGCAGGCTCCGACGGTGATGTTGGCCATGGCAGGAGGAAGACGTTTGATATCTATTATGTACAGGGCACTGCGAGACAACCTTCCACCTCCTACGCTAAAAATACAGGATAAGTGGGGAGGATTGTTGGAGGAACTACTCACAGCAGCAGAGTGGGAAAGAGTGCATGGAGATGTGTGAACTATATCATCCAACGTCCGATTTAAACTGATTCAGTATAGCTATAACCACCACGCATAACTTATGCCCAAAACCCTGAATAGCATATATCTCATGTGGAGGCGTGTTGTCCGCGATGTGGGGAGTCAGGGGCCACCTTCATACATATGGCTTGGTCCTGTCAGTTCATTATACCATACTGGCAAGAAGTGGAGGTAAGACTGAATGGGATGACCGGCTGGACGGTGCAACTCACTGTTAAGCTGGTTCTGTTGCGGTTGCTCCTGTCACCTTAGGAGGGGAAGCTAAGTAGGAGGCAGATGAGTGCATGTTACAGCTGGAGTATTCTTTTTGTCCAGTATGGATGTAATGGAGAATGTTAATTGACAACACAAAAGGCGTAATCTAGCCAAACATTCAATATGTGGAAGAGCAGGAAGGGGGTGGGTGGGATTGAGGGAACTGTTCCTCGTTTGTTTGAGTTCATAAGACAAAACAGCCAACGTATGCGGTAAGATAACTGTACTGACTTGATCTGTAATAATTTCTAAAACTTGATAAAGACTGTATAAAAAAAGAATACATTTTGGGGTGCTCCTTTGTTTACTAAAAATGAAAAGCAGATAATTCGGAACAGAACTATATTTTTAATAAAAAATAATATGTAATAAACTGAGTTTAATGTTTCAACATTAAAAGTGCCTATTTGGTTGCAACATGTGCATTTTCCTAACTGATAAACTGATGTTTGATTATAAAATCTCTGCATTTCCAAATTCATATCAAGAGCAAATATTTGAGTGATATCACTGCTGTCTGCAACCTCAGTCTGTCAGTCTAGTGTAGCCCATGTGCTGTACGGACCTGCAAGGACCTCATATCCTGAGGGCCACCACTTCTGCAAGACCCTGCAAACTCTGGCTAACTCTGCTGTACTGCATAGCACGAATCTGCCGGAAAACGGCTAAATGGAAAACCAAAGTGAAATATAGATGCCTAGATAGATGTCATGGTAAGCGATATAAAATATACATTTAATATTACATAACAATGAAGCAGGATGGTAGTCTCTAACAACTAAATCAATCTCTGGGTCTGGAGGAAGCTACTTTACCGGAAGACCACAATGCAGAACAGACATGGTGCTACTGTATATAGAATGGGGCTTTTTCTCATTCATCAAATATATACTACACCATAGTTGTTGCCAGCTAACTTAAGATAACTCATTTATTTGTAATTATTTATAGCATTACTTGTCTTACAAATTTAGTATTTCTGATAAGAAACCTTACATTTACACCGGGCTTACATTGTCGTCCTGTCCCACTGCAGATAGTCACCTCCACCACCAGTCACACGTCATTTTTAAGAACAAACAAGGCAGCAGACCTTTTCCATCTGTGCACCCAGGTTCTGGAACAACATCCCCTGTATCCATCAGGACTGCCCCAAAGCCTCTCCAATTTAGGAAAGAGTAGGCTTGTCTTTGACCCTCCGCTGCCTTTTGGCTAGGTTTCAGCTCTAGAAATAACACCTACTTACATTAACTCATATGACCCCCTCCTTTTCACAACACACCCGCCATCTGATCTGCCTCCTCTCACCAGCACCTTCAATGCTTGAAACCTCTGCCTCTGATACAAGAGATGCTGGGGTTGTTGACACATGCAGTAAAATTAGGGAAATAAAACCAACCATAGGGCTCTCTGTAAACTGCGTATAGCCCAAGTTTTACGCAGTGTAATGGGGATGACATCCGAAGCCGGGTGGCTCATCGAAAAGCTGTAGTAATATGAAGATAGATTCCTGCTATCCTTCCCCGATCTTCTGCAGTGCAAACATTGCCTTATCAGCTAATGACTGGTTTGACAGGCACTGATGGGGATACCATCACACATTTCTGCCATAACTCACTGGGAAATGATCTTAACTTGCTTTAATTAGGTATAATTTGACTGTCACCTTTGACTCCATCAATAACGGAATAGGTGACGCACCTACTTTTGTAGGGCATGGTCGTTTTAACCTCATTGATGTCATAACACTTTTGCATAAGCTGAGAGCCTGGTTAGGAGCCGATGAGTTATTAGAGTTCACCCTGAGTGATCATAGGTTGATCTCAGTCAAAATAAAGGATGCATTTTTGGCGCAACAGAATGACTATGAGCCAACCTGCCCACAACCCTTACCAATTACTTTTGCTCTCAATAATAGGGTTATTATGAGCTGGGGGAAGGCGTACAAGGACTCCTTTTTGCCAAATTTTTAATTTGTGCTCGCTACAATGATGTCATAGTCTGTCTGATGGTGAGTAAGGGGGGAGCCCGAGTTATTATACGATTATATGATACAATCTGTGGAATGGCACGGGCAAGGTGATTTGATACCTCATGGCTGTTAACCATCAATGAAATGAAGAGATATTAAACTAAAACACTTTGTTTGTTTAATCCTTAAGTGGTAAACAGCTTTTTTAAGTCCGCGAGAAGATTATAACACAGTCCTGCCTATGGCAGCGGGCACTGAAACATCAGAAGTGGACTTTTTCCGGAGGTTGTTAAAGACTCTACATTCAGTGTCACAGATAGCCTGATATTACGGGTGGGAGTGTGTTCTTACACACAGTATTATTGCAAAATGAAGGGCCTCTAGTGTCCTCTGTGTGCATGCGTCTGAAGTAGGGAGAGTTGAGGCGAGCATCAGACAAAATCCAGGTCTTCCGCTCTATTCCAAAGGAAGGAGAAGCCTGGTCTCCTGTACAGCGCCGCTAGGTGCTCACAGCTGAGCACTGTGTACAACTTGCAACACACAGGTCCGATTCCCAGCAGAACACCCTCTACTATTCATCATTTTGAAGTCAATGATTTGGGTAGCAGTAACATGTGATTTCGAAACACCACTATGAGCTCATTGCTGTAGTAGCTTGGGTATGAAAAAATCAGTTAAAAATATTATCTGGAGGAGGAGCTTAGCGCGCATCCAAGATGGTCGCGTGAGCACAGGGCTCCCCGGACCCTCGCCACTCCTCGCAATTTATCCTGATTTCCATAACTCCTTTCAGAATTTGAATCGGACTTGGGGGACTGAAATTACAGCATTTTGAACTTTCGAGGCCCATCTCGGGGCAGTGCCGGGGACTTGGCGAGCTGTGGATCCGGGACGTAGTTGAATAACAACGGCATTGGGACCTCACCAGTGGGCGTACCCCCACTTTCAGTTTCGCTTTTGGTTTCTGGCACGGTCTGATTGAGGGTCTGTTCCGCTCTGCCGGGGACCAGTCCAGTCTGGTGTCATCACTGCTTTCTCCCTACGGAGTACTGAGTCAAGTCGTGACCTTCTCCGGACCCCACGGCCCAGCTTCTCGGCCGGTTGGTGCCCGGCCGACCGGCGGCCATTTTCACTCGGTCCTGCGGGCCCCTCCGGGGTGCATCTTCCACCATGACGGGCAGGGGTGAACCCAAGAAGCGGAAGACCAAGACGTCTCTTCGCGGGGGACAGTTCCAGACAAATGTTATGGACCGCTACACTCAAGCCAAGGGATCCCCAGGGCGCTCCAGCAATACCCCGGAGGATGCTAGAGACGGCCCATCGGTCCCTGACGACTTGTCCCTGTAGGACATTATGGGTGCCATTACCGGTATAAAGGAGACCATCGGCCAGCAGTATGAGGCCCTGGCTCGTAAACTTGACACGGTCGCCATCGATGTCACTTTAATCAGGGCTGACCTGTCCAAAACTAACGAGAAGGTGAAGTCGTTGGATTTGACGACCTCCAGCCTCACGGCCGATGTGTCGGAACTTCGAACAGACCTTGGCGCCCTGAAATCGGCAAACGACTTGATGTCCCATCGGTTGGATGATTTTGAGAACCTGGCAAGACGCAACAACATCCGCGTCATAGGTGTTCCGGAGAATCCCGAGACTCATTCTGTTGACCTCCTGATCGAAGAGCTAATCCTCACCCATCTTGCCCCGTCTGGACTTAGCAAGTTTTTTGCTGTGGAGCGCGCGCATCGTGTCCCGGGCGGTAAGCCTAGGCCTGGCGCTCCCCCGAGGCCTATCATCGCCAAGCTTTTCCATTTCAGGGACCGAGATGCGATCTTGCAGGCCTCGAGGGTGCACGGCCCGGTGAAATTCGAAATCTCCTCAGTCAATTTTTTCCCGGACTTCACTCAACTCGTTCAGAGACAGAGGATTGGCTTTCAGGGGGTTAAGCGACGTCTTCGGGACCTGGGCTTGAAGTATGCGATGCTCTTCCCTGCCAGGCTTCGAGTGGAACATGAGGAGCGGACCTTCTTTTTTGAACGACCGGACAATGTGAGTGACTGGTTGGATTCCCTGCCTGGTCGGGGCGATCGAGCGGGGCACTCTGGCGGTGCCGAGGGTGGTGAGCCTCTACAGAATTGACTTTTCGTTCCCTAACCTTGATACTCGGACATTACTCAGTTGGGTTCTACCTCTCTTGTATATCTTGTTTCATAGTAGCTCTCGTCTGGGTGGCGGGTGGGGGCTGGCCTTCCTCCTCCTCCGGGGTCTTTTTGTAGAATGGGATTGTTAGGGCGACAGGCACACTGCATTTTGGGGTGGTTTTACAGTTTGCAGGGGTGCAGGGAGGGGGGAGTTGTAACGGGTTTTGGTGGAGGTGTTTGTGTTTGGGGGTGTTTTTTTTTCTCTCAAGGCGGCATATTTGTTCTTTCTTTGTTTCCGGTGTCCTGCTTTCTGTGGGGAGACTCCTGCTACTTTTGTGGGGATGGGGGGTAGTGGGTTGAGGTTGCTAACTTGGAACGTCAATGGATTGGGGGATCGTATCAAACGGGGTGTTGTACTACAATATTTGCGTCGTCTGGCGCCTGATGTTGTACTCCTGCAGGAAACGCATTTGGTTGGCAATGTGTGTCATGCTATGAATAGGTGGGGATACCGACTGGTTGCACACTCCGGGTTCACCACCGGTTCCAGGGGGGTCGGTATTCTTGTTCGGTCTTCCCTCCCACTAGAGATTGACAACGTCATCCTTGACGACAGAGGGCGTTATGCCGCCCTAACTGGGAGGTGGGAGGGTAGGACCCTTTCTTTAGTCACGATATATGTCCCCCCGGGCCTCCAGACCTCCACTTTCTCCGATGTTGGTCGGATGTTGCTGGAACTCCCGGATAGTCTTCTCTTCATGGGTGGTGACCTTAATTCTGTGCTATCCGGCGACCTGGATCGTCATCCCTCCAGGGCCCTTCCCGTTTCCCAATCATGGCTTGGTGGGTTCTTGGACACTTTTGGGCTGGCGGACTGTTGGAGGTTGATGCACCCGACGCAGTGTCAGTACACCTTCCACTCCGGGGCGCATGGGAGTCTCTCCAGGCTTGATTACTTCCTTATGCCCGCGGCCCAGGCCACCCACATTGGTGAGGTTCGACACTTGGCCCGGGGCATCTCCGATCACTCCCCTGTGTGGCTGCATTTCGATACGGGGATGCAGGCAGCGGGGCGGATCGCCCCCATTAACCCTTGGCATCTCCGTAGCCCTAAGACTCGCGATAGCCTCCTGAAGTCGCTCGACCACTACTTCTTGGAGAACGAGGGGTCTGTCTTGTCCTCAGTGTCCTTGTGGGAAGCCTTTAAAACAGTCATACGGGGCCAGGCCCTCTCTTTAATAGCTGAGATCAAGAAAGCTAGGAATGGGGAGGTCGCGGGGCTTGAGGATGAAATACTGGAGTTGGAGGCTGAGCTAGACTCGGGTGTTACTCATGAGGGGCTTCATGCCCTTAGCTTGAAACAGTTTGAATACAAATCCCTTGTCACTGATGCCACCAAGACATTGTACAGGGAACAGCAAGGTAGACTGTATGATGTCGGGGATAAGGCGGGTAAACTGATTGCTTGGCTTGATAAGAAGGAGAGAGTGAATCGCGTGGTCCCTGTGCTTCAGAACCCCGACGGGGTGCGTGTGACTGACCCTGGCGAGATTGTGGAGTGTTTTGCTGACTATTTTCGTGTGATCTACTCCCCGGTGTCCGACAGAGAAGTGGCTGACTCTTGTTCCCTGTTGAGGGATATTGCGCTGCCTTGCCTGTCTGAAGAGGATCGAGAATGCATGGATGCGTCGTTGTCAGCCGACGAGATCGCGGCCGCGATTCGTTCCCTTCGTACTGGTAAGGCTATGGGCCCCAATGGCTTGCCCATTGAATTGTACAAATTATGCCCTGATAAAGTGGCGCCGTTTCACCGCGATATGTTTTTGGAGTCGCGTGAGCTCGGTTCCCTCCCTAGTGACCAACGTCTGGCTACCATAGTTGTGATTCCTAAGGAGGGCAAGCCTCGTGATCGTTGTGCCTCATACAGGCCCATTTCCCTATTAAACGCTGAACCGAAGATTCTTGCCGAGGTCCTCGCTAATCGCTTACTCGCTGTTATCTGTGACTTGATTCATCCGGATCAGTCCGGTTTCATTCCCCACCGGAACACTGCTCTCAACCTGCGGCGTTTGCATGGCGTTCTCGCCAGGGCGGAGTTTCTTTCCGAGCCGGCCATCTTGGCTTCGTTGGACGCCACGATGGCCTTTGACACGATCGAATGGCCATACCTTTGGGCCGCACTGGCGAAGTTCCGTTTCGGGGCGGGATTTATCAGTTGGGTGAGACTTTTATATACGGATCCGCTAGCTCAGGTTGTTGTCAATGGGAGGGTGTCCCAGCCCTTCGCTCTCGGGAGGGGCACTAGGCAGGGGTGTCCGTTGTCCCCCCTGCTCTTTGCTCTTGCTTTAGAACCACTCACAGCCTGGCTCCGATGGGAGCCGTCGATAAGGGGTATTCAGTGGGCCCCTGGCTTTGAGGACCGAGTCTCGTTGTACGCCGACGATATTCTCTTGTACCTCACCTCCCCGCGTGAATCCCTTAATGTCCTTTTTGATGTCCTCACTTCTTTCGGGAAAAACTCCGGGTTGACTATTAATTGGTCCAAATCTTGTGTGTATGTCATTTCCGGTGGCCTTCCCCCCCTGCCGAATAGGTTCCCCATCCAAATTTCGCAATCCGGTTTCAAGTACTTGGGGGTCTATGTATCGTTGGACCCGGCGGTCCGCCATGAGCATAATCTCCTTCCTCCTCTTCGGCGCTTGAAGTTGGATGTGGCCCGCTGGCGTAGGTTGCCGTTGTCGCCACTCGGTCGAGCTGCACTTTTTAAAATGATGTCACTGCCCCGATTTCTCTACGCATTCCAGAACTCCTTTGACATTATTCCGGCGGCTTATTTCCGGGAGATAGAGGGTTTGCAGAGGAGACTTATTTGGGATGGTCGTGCTCGTATAGCTCTCGCAAAACTGACTCTCCCCTGGTACGACGGGGGCAACGCGCTCCCGGATATCAGGAGGTATTATTGGGCCTCCCAGCTGTACGCTATCAACAATGCTACTTACGCACCGGGTCCGAATCCGGCTTTCGAGATGGATAAATATCAGTTGCCTGGTGGCGACTTCAACAGAGCACTCTATTCTCAGGCGGCTGGGAGGAACCTAACGGGACCCACTACGATTGCAGTACGTGTGTGGAGGGATGCTAATGTTGCCATGGGTTGGAATGAGCGCCTGACACGAGCGACCCCCTTGTTTGCGTCGGATGGATTGGGATGCCTCTGGACAACGAAAGGCTTTGAGAACTGGGATATGATTGGCATCAGCAGAGTGGGTGACCTCTGGGTGAAAGGTGCGGTCAAATCCTTTGCGGTGCTTCAGAGTGAGTATGAGTTGAGTGAGAGGGAGTTCTTTAGGTACGTACAGGTTCGCCACGCTCTGCTGTCGGCCTTTGGGGCAGGTACCACGATCCCAGCAGCTTCCCCACTCGAGGACCGTATACTTGATGGTCATCTGCCCGATAGTACGATTTCCTTAATTTATAAGAAGTTGATTAATAATCGGGCAGACCTCCTTGTGCATCTTCGGGAGGCCTGGACCGGAGACGGGTTGGAGTTGGACGACGAGGACTGGCAGTCTGCACTGTCCTCCCCGAAGGAGGTAGCCATTCCGGCCCGTCTCCGTCTTGTCCAGCTAAAAATTCTTCACCGTGTGTATGTGACGGGTCCTCGGTTGGTTGTGATGGGTTTTTCTTCGGATGGGCTGTGTAAGCGCGGCTGTGGATTGAGTGCCACCTTCCTTCATATCCTTTGGGAGTGTCGCGAGGTCGCGGCTTATTGGCGCCGAGTGCATGCTGTGATGGAGGATGTCACTGGGGTCGCTCTGTTGCCTGAGGCTCGTCGATGTCTGCTGAATGTATGGGAGCCTAATGACTACAACGTTGCCCAGGCCCGGTGGGCGGCACTTGGGAACATGATTGCAAAGCGGGATATCGCGCAGCTTTGGGGTTCCCGACGGCCTCCCGCCGTGTCAGTGTGGAAGGAGTATAATAGTCCAAAGGGGGGGGGCAAGGGGCTTTATTTAAGGAGGTCCAATGTACAAGCCCCAGAGACTAATATCAAAACTGTAGTACAGAGTTCCTCAAATATAATAAGGAAGAGATAGAAACGAGGTGGAGGTAAGTATCAACCATCAGGTATATTATGTTGAAGACCAGGGGAATTCCCTATGGTGGAACTAGAGCTCTCACACACCCAGCAAGCTAGGTGTCATGCTTCATCATATGAGCACTGCCCCTCGTCAAGTCGGCGCTGCAATCCTTGACGGGCTCCCGAAACCGTGGCTCTTTGTCGGGGATCTTTTGTTCCTGCCGATATGTGCTTGGGGGTGAGGGGCCTAGTGTAAGGGATGTAGCAGTGAATGGAAATTTAAAAAGGGTTGGTCAGTCCTAACACAGTTTATTCAGAAGGTAGACTACCCTAATAAAAACGGTGTAGAGTGGCTAAGTCCTAGGGATAAGGTACCTGGACGTGAAGCTCTCCTCTAAATGATCAACATGTTTCATGCCACATACGTCTGGAGGATCAGGGCAATTCATCAGGATCAAAGGCTGTCTACATATGGTGGTAATGTGAATATTACATACCACATCCTAGGTATTCTGACCTGAAAAAGTAAATGAAATAATAACATGATAAAAACCGTCTCATCTCTTCGTTATATAAAGACTATTTTGAGAAGTGGTGTTGCAAAAAAATCACCGTGTAAAACGTGAATCAACCGAGTCATATATGTGCACTATTCAAAAACAGTGAACGTGATCGGTAGAGGAGGGGGTGGGGGGGGAGAGGGGAGTGATTTAAGATCCTATAGCTATATTTTAGCTGTGCATTCTCACATAAGAACAACAACAAGGGAAAGACTAACTCACCTAGTCAGTTAACTAGACAAGCTAGCAACGGAGCTGGCGGCTTTGAGGACACCAATTGGGTCCTAGAATAAATGTTAAATAGGTACAGTGACTCAGAGGCAAGTAAACGATTTTGAAATAAACTAATGCCGTTAGAAAAGTCAGCGTCTCACAAGGCAGAATCACAGTAGTATCAACAGATCAATCAAACGACTGAAACACTTAGATGCCAAAGAGCGAGGGTCTAGTATGGCTCACGGTATCAGCAAACGAGATGAAAGTATTAGCACAAAGTGTTAACTCACCAGCGTTAGTGGAACGCGTCACTTTAAGACCTACCCAAACCGCCAGGAACCGGGGTGGTGAGTGGCGTCTATCGTGGCTGCCAGATATACTCTACGCGGAAGTGCCGAACGATGTGATGGAGGTGCGTCATCACGTACCGTCGTGACGTATCACTGTAGCTAGGTAGCCAGTGTAAACGTCAGGGCATGCGCAAGAGTCCGCCTATCATGTCTCTGTACAGGCGGGTAGTGCGGTATTATGGTGTACGGACCTCATACATTAGATAAGTAATTGTACACATTGTTAATAAAAGAGAGGTCACTAGTATATAGGAACATTCTCTTAGGATTGATCACCAGTGACGTATCACTGTAACTAGGTAACCAGTGTAAATGCCGAGGCATGCGCAGGAATCCGCCTAACATGCCTCTGCATGGGCGGGTAGCGCGGTATTATCATGTACGGATCTCATACAGTGGATAACAAATAATTGTACACCTTGTTAATAAATGAGAGATCAGAAGTATATAGGAACATTCTCTTGGGGTTGATAACCTGGGTTGTTTGGACCAGAGGAGTAAGGGACCACTGTGTGTGAGAGAGGCGTATTGTGGTAAGTCTAACCCTGATGGTATAGGGTGGACATATCAACGTAATCTGATCTTAATTTGCATGATCTGCTAATAGCATAACGGTATCAGATGACAAGACTGGGATACTAGCATGCTTAGGCTTACAGGTAGTTAGGCCAAATACTGATCAGTAGGTGTTAGTCAAAAGTAACTGGCCTAGGTATCTCAGTAGTGTTAGGTGCAAAAATCCAGGCGGATAAGCAGACCTAAGGGATTGTGCTCCAAGGGATGTCATCATTCAATCCTGCAGTGTCACTTGATAATCTGTGTACCCATCTTTGTTCAAGCTTGAATAGACATGATCTTGAAATATGAGTGTGGCATTCAAGTATCAACCAATGAAGTAAGTCAGGGGAATGTTGTGCCTCCAGGAAGTGTCTGTAAAGTTTGGTCGTGGTGCGTTGGCAACGTATGTTACTCCTATGTTCTATTATGCGAGTTTTGACTGGTCGCATAGTCATGCCTATGTACTGTAACTCACAAGGGCAGGTGATCAGATAGATACATTGTTTGCTGTTACAATTGGTATGTTTTCTGATCTTCCATTTGAAATTTGCATTTAGTGTAACTTCCTTAGTAGTTGTAGTGAACATACAGACAGAGCACATGCCACAGGGAAAGTGACCTTGAACCGGTGGTAAGCCCCAGAGTGTAGTTTGTGATGGAATTATATTCCTCTTAGGTCTAGTATGAATCAACATGTCACGTAGGCTACAAGTTTTGGTGTAGGCAAATCTGGGTCTAGGTATCTCTAAATCTCCTGTGTTAAGGATCCCCCAGTGTTTCAAAATAATTTTCTTGGTCAAGGTTGAGCTAGGTGTGAAAGAGGTCACACATGTCATGATGTCTTCGGGTTGTTTATGGTGTACTTCTAGAAGGGACTCCCTAGGATTATTAAGGGCCCTCTTCATAGAGTCTTTTATCACTTTGTGCGGATAACCCCTGGTGCTGAGGTTAGTGGCTAAAGCAGTAGCTTCTACTTAATAGTCTTTAGTTGATGTACAATTTTGCCTAATCCGGAGAAATTGGCCAACGGGAAGGTTGTCTCGAAGGGCTTTGGGATGGTGACTTTGGTACAGTAGGAGGCTCCACCGATCACGTTCACTGTTTTTGAATAGTGCACATATATGACTCGGTTGATTCACGTTTTACGCAGTGATTTTTTTACAACACCACTTCTCAAAATAGTCTTTATATAACGAAGAGATGAGACGGTTTTTATCATGTTATTATTTCATTTACTTTTTCAGGTCAGAATACCTAGGATGTGGTATGTAATATTCACATTACCACCATATGTAGACAGCCTTTGATCCTGATGAATTGCCCTGATCCTCCAGACGTATGTGGCATGAAACATGTTGATCATTTAGAGGAGAGCTTCACGTCCAGGTACCTTATCCCTAGGACTTAGCCACTCTACACCGTTTTTATTAGGGTAGTCTACCTTCTGAATAAACTGTGTTAGGACTGACCAACCCTTTTTAAATTTCCATTCACTGCTACATCCCTTACACTAGGCCCCTCACCCCCAAGCACATATCGGCAGGAACAAAAGATCCCCGACAAAGAGCCCCGGTTTCGGGAGCCCGTCAAGGATTGCAGCGCCGACTTGACGAGGGGCAGTGCTCATATGATGAAGCATGACACCTAGCTTGCTGGGTTTGTGAGAGCTCTAGTTCCACCATAGGGAATTCCCCTGGTCTTCAACATAATATACCTGATGGTTGATACTTACCTCCACCTCGTTTCTATCTCTTCCTTATTATATTTGAGGAACTCTGTACTCCAGTTTTGATATTAGTGTGGAAGGAGAACATGGATTGGTGCATGTTCAGAGAGAAGACGGTATATCTGGTTCGGGGCAAACCTGGGGTAAAATTTGGGGTCAATGGAACGCCTACCGAGGTAACATTTGTACGCCCCCTTTTGAAGATACTTCTGACATTCCTCTGTCCCCCTGATCCTGGGGTTCCCGGAATACGGTACTTGTTATGTGGATGGTTCTGACTTCCCCGCTGCCTCCCCTCCCCCCCCGGGTTGACTTTTTTGACCTCCTGATTCTTTATCTGGTATGGTGGGGTCCCCCCGTCGGCGCTCGGCACCATTTAGATTGTTTCTCGCCTTGAGTTTTGTTTTTTGTTTGTTTTTTTAGTTCTCTTCAAAATTTAAAAATGTCTGTATCCTGTCTAACTTTTGAGTTGCCGAGAATAATTCTATATTCCTGCTGTGCCTTTGGAGATCAGTTGCTGCTCTGCGACGCTTTGTAATTGACTGGCACAAACTAGCGGCCGGCCCTGGTGGTTGTAGGCCCATGTCTGTAATTTTGACTCTCTGCACAATAAAGTTTTTCCCAAAAAAATATATATATATTATCTATATGTCTGCACACCCAAAATGCAGAATATCTTATCAGGCCCCGGAAAAATGTGCTGCTCTGGCCCATACAAAAATGGTGAAAGAAAAAATAGTATTAGACTTTGGAACTTTAGACAAGAGTGGGCAATCCCTGCAGGCATTTGTAGATTGTGGCATGTGAGCACTGGAAAGGATTCGGAACAGTAGAAGCGGATCATATAATGTTTGCAGCTTGGGTTAGAGGCCCAGTGACCAAGAAAAGAATAAGTGGATATGCTAAAATGATCTGCACATCATTACTTGTACACATATGATGTAAGTTTAGATCAATACATTTTATGGCCACAATATTGGGTGCTAATACACTGCCAAATACTTATCCACTCAAAGTATTATAATATTCTTTGTGACTAAAAGTAGTCCAAAAAATCAAACCCACTTTTATGGGCAATGTAGCACACCAGAGTATAGTCACACATTTATATAGCAATGTCCATCAAACCATATAGATTACGAAAGACTACAAATCACAGTCCAATTCTTCGTTGAGATGTTATATTCGCTATTTTATTCCCAATTCAAAAAGCAGCCGACGCGCGTTTCGCTCGCAGGGCTTTTTCAAGGCTGCAAATATTATATACAACAGTCAGCAATCTTTTCTTAATCATATATTCACATATGTTATAAAAACAATTGCACTCTCAATTGACATATATAAAAAAGTGAAATCATTTAGGGACACCCGTGGCTAAAGATAGCATCTATCATATGCTCACAACCACCAATTAATAAAATCAGTTTACAAAGTTTAAGTTGCACCGAAAATTGTGACGTAGATAGATTGGATAGTCATCCAAGAAAGAAATATCATTTAGAATTAATGGAACTATATTCTAAAAACATATTCTATGATAGTTATTCCCAATAGTGAGAAGCATGGATCTCACCTCGATAAGTTATTGTTTTTAACATGAGTAGTGGATCTCTCATAAAAGATATCAAGGGTTGCATTATGAACCTGCTTCATGGGTTCTGCAAGTAAGTCCATAATAGTACATATTTAGTACAGTCAATGTAAAAATTACTTTATAAAAAACCAAACAAGAGTTCAGATCTCAAATAACTATATTCGCTAATATCGCCTCCTAAATGTGAACCAATTCTTCCCCAATATGATTTTCAGTCACATGTTCGTAAGTCAAGTCACCATCGATACGAAATTGTAAACTCTCAATTTTTCTTTGTATAAAGGGATTATTCACAACAGGACCGTATTACGTCCTCTCTGTTTGAATAAAGAAAGAGTCCTTATTTGTAACCCTTTTAACAATCACACACTGATTGTGCATGTATGATTTCTATTCAGACAACCACTTAGCGACTATAAAGTATGTGTTAGAACGCAAAATAATAGTATGTGATAGTCCACCACAAGACCTAATGATTCTTAGCCAACACTATCAATCCTAGTCAAATATCGAAAAATAAAGGAAGACTGAATTATACAATGTATTTGCTGATTTGCCCAATTTTAAAAGAAGGCACCAGTATATGGCCACACGCCCAGAACCAAAGGGCGATATTAATACACAGTCATCCATGACCAACTATGATGTACATCAATCGATTATTAACCGAGAAACACTATTTTATAATATAACACTCACCTACTGTCTACCAGTCCGACAGCATACCATCATCTCGTTTGGCGTGTGGCAACCATTGCATCCCGCCATTGCGTTTAAGACGAGACGTGTCCGAGAAAGTAGTCATAAAAAAAGGACTAGTTTAGTCACGTTCCAAAATCCGTTTCAAATTCAACAGCCATATTGGAGTTGTAGATTAAAGCGCTTCCTTTTCATTTAAAGTTTCAAAATTAATACTCTATTTGCCTTTTTAGTTTTCTGTTCATTTTACGTATATAAGGGGTTTTTACCAAATTATAGTACATAATTACCGATCTTATGATTATTCAATGTGTCATTGAAAGTGAACCGGTCATGTTTTAACACGTTTAATGGAAAGCCCAAAATGTGCATTTCCATTCCAAAGTGGTTGTCAGTGTATCTTGTACAACAGAGAATCTCAATAAAACTTATAGATCACCATCCAATATACGAGAAGTGTTCAAGAAGGTAGTCATCAAAAGAGGATTAGTTTAGCCATATTCCTAAGGTCATTTCAAATTCAGCGGCCATGTTGAAGATATAATATATGAGTTAATCATGATCAATAAAGGACTAATATCGCCTCAACATCAGATTAGTTTCATGTAGTTACCGTTATCACGTGATTGCAAGGAGGATAGTTGCGTCTCATCATAATATTTCAAAAGAAATTTTTCTTTTTTTTTAATCCAATTCTAAGATTGCTGACTGTTGTATATAATATTTGCAGCCTTGAAAAAGCCATGCGGGCGAAACGGGCGTCGGCTGCTGTTTGAATTGGGAATAAAATATTGAATATAACATCTCAACGAAGAATTGGACTGTGATTTGTAGTCTTTCGTAATCTATATGGTTTGATGGACATGGTCTCTTAAGTGCAAACGCTGTTACATTGCTATATAAATGTGTGACTATACTCTGGTGTGCTACATTGCCAATAAAAGAGGTCCAGTGACCAAGCTAGTGACTATACTCTAGACAAGCTAGTGGCAAGCTGTCTTTTAGGAATCCCAAGAAGATCTTGTTCTGTAATCAAATTGTGAAATCATCTGTATCCTCTGTTCTATTTTAGGGACAAATGGCAAAAATGTTGATTTTCATGCAGCAGGGCACGTTCTGGACAATTTCAGGCGCACTTCCATTGCCCGGATTTAGAATCTTTGGTAGCCCACCCGCATAAAAAGTAAATGTCCATGGCCAACTCTCGATTTCCATGTAGCCTAGTTCCTGCTAAAATTGGGATTGCGGATATAAAGGCTAACCTAAATATTCCGTGCTCTGTTGAAACACAGATTTTTCAGTATCTGCACTTTTTAGAAATGTATAGCAAAAAAGGTTACCTAGGACAATTTTTGGAAACAGAAGGAGTCAGATACATCTAAAACAGCAGTAATCGTCTTCCATACATGCTTACGTGATTGCTTGTAGAGTGCAACAAACACCAGAGCTGGCTTCTTGGCGCTAAGAGGAGAGCAGAGAAAATCACTAGGAGCTGAACGCAGTGGGAGACTTATCTGAGTATACTGTAGAAACATATATGTGTGATATAATTATATCTGTCGATTCCATGAAGCCAAGGCATTTAAAGTTTGTAGTTTGTTTCAGTACGCTCCACTAAACAATAGTCCTTTTAAATTGATGTTTTTTGTGCATACCTAATGGGCTATTAACATTCTGGGATGGTTTACAGATGACAGTTGCCTGGCTGGCCAGGCATATGTAATCTAATTCTGAGAGTTAGAAGCCGAGCATGTGCCCTGTACTAGAAAGATGGTGGTGTTTCCAGAAGCATGTTAATAAGAAGCTTGTGAAAGAGTGCGAACGTAACGATATCCTTGACTATGGAGGTAGGAGGTTTTCCACCAGTCCAATGTGCCGTAAAAACACATCATACTTAAAAGTGATCTAGTCGGAGGTGGGTGGGTTTACACGGAGCTCTAATTGGCCACCCTGGATCACGTCAAGCAACGCCAGAGGCAACAGTTTCTGCCATGAACCTGCAATGAGCAGCAGGGTACATTCTAACTGGAAAAAATACACCCATGCAGAACAAACACAATTTGAGTAGCAAAATAATTCTGACTTAATAATGGGTACCGCCCTACTTCAGCTGCTTCCGCTCAAATATTTAAGAAAATAAAAGGGCAAATAAACATGGAAACGAATACAGTTTGTGTGGACATCACGTCTGCTTATCATTAACATCCCACAGACAGACAACTAAATAATTGCTATGATTGATATACGTGATGTGTGTCAAAGCATGACAATGTTTCCCCGGGCTCCGGAGTCGGAGATTGAAGGAATCTGCTGCTTCATGGCGTGTTTACCAGAGGCTGAGAGCACTGCCTGAGCGCGTGAGCGGAAGGCCCGTCATCCTTTGCTGCTCCGGGACTTGACGCAGGCCGCTCGTGCCCTGGAGAGCACATCGAAGCTCTACAGGATTATAGATTGTTTACTTCCAAATATTGAAATAGGCAGGATGGATGGCGCGCAAGGAAATCAATCTCACTTTTCTGGTATATTTACAAGTCACCAGGGCAATGAAAGTCAAGATGGAGGACATTATTAGGCGTTTCTACAACACAATGACGACTAGCTTAACACGCCATCAATAAGCCTACATGTCAGCAGTAATACTAATACACGTCCTAATATAATCATTTACAAAAAATGGTGGCATTAATTTTATATTCCCAGCAGATGCATAATCAAAGCGGCACAGAGATATATCAATTTCCCTTTTGATTCTGACGATTTTTTTTAATCATTAAGTAATGACTGTAAGGTTAACTTAAGACTGGCAAGGGGAGGGTGATTGTGTGAGGAAGACTGTTTAACCCGTTCCGTGCTCATGACGGAACCACTCCGTCATGAGCCACGGGCGCCGTGTGCTCATGACGGAGTGGTTCCGTCATGCTACGGCCGTTGGCGGCCGCTCCGCCCACGCAGCGCTAATTCCCCGCCTGTGCGGGCGATTAGCGCAGTGGGCGGAGTCGTGACGGAACCACTCCGTCATGAGCACAGCTCGCCCGTGACTCATGACGGAGTGGTTCCGTCACGAGCACGGCGGCACCGCAACTGCCCCCAAACCCCCCCAGCGCGCGGCGGAATTCCTGCCGCGGCGAAGGGGTTAAGAGATCGAAAAAAAGTAAGCTGGAAATTTGTGCTCAATGAATCACACACGCCTGGGGATTTGTAAATAAAAACTTTTAACACATTTATAACTAGGAGCAGAAATTGTTCTTCTCTTCAAGGGTCGAATATTGATCAACAAGCACTTCAAATGATTGATTGACATCTCCAGTGAGTGCAACAGTAACGAAAGTGCTGGATAGCGAAGGGGTAAAAATGACTGTTCCCACTCCAGTGAGTGCAACAGTAGGGAAAGTGCTGGATAGCGAAGGGGCAAAAATTCTCACTCCAGTGAGTGCAACAGCACGGAAAGTGCTGGATAGCAAAGGGGTAAAAATTACTATTCCCACTCCAGTGAGTGCAACAGTAGGGAAAGTGCTGGATAGCGAAGGGGCAAAAATTCTCACTCCAGTGAGTGCAACAGTAGGGAAAGTGCTGGATAGCGAAGGGGTCAAAATGACTATTCCCACTCCAGTGAGTGCAACAGTAGGAAAAGTATTGAATAGCAGAGGGGTAAAAATGACTATTTCCACTCCAGGGAATGCAACAGTAGGGAAAGTGCTGGATAGCGGAAGGGTAAAAATTACTATTCCCACTCCAGTGAGTGAAACAGTAGGGAAAGTATAGGATAGCGGAGGAGTAAAAATTACTATTTCCACTCCAGTGAGTGCACCAGTAAATAAAGTATTGGATAGCAGAAAAACAAAAATTACTAATAACATTTCAACAATTAAAAAAAGATATATATTCTTAACAATAAACAATATTTTAAATATATACCATGAAACATATTAAACATATAAAAATAACATATTATAATGTTAATTACATATAATAAAAACATACAAATATATTTAAAAAAAATACATTTATAAACAATATTTATTTAAAAGAAACAAATATTCACAAACAAATTATTGAACACAAATATATTTACTTTATTTCCTACCCTATAACACCACACCAATAAAAAAGACATCAATATTCTTAGTAAAATATATTTCCATATTTAACATAATTAATAATAAATGTAAAATATATTATTAAATTAATGAACAACTAATTAATTATTCATCAATAAAAATTAAATTACTTCCCACCCTTCCCACCATTTAGACCTATAAACACAACACACACCAGAGATTAATTACACAAGTACCTAAATTAATTACTAATTTATTAATTTAAATTAATTAACAACTAATTATCAAACAATTATTAATAAATTAATATACACATTTAACACCATATCATCATAATTATGGAAATATTAATAAATAATAATCATTCAATATATTTTATATAATTAAATTACTTCCCACCCTATTCCCCTATACACCCACAACCCGCTACGGAACTAAAAACACAAAATGCTATTTAAAAAAAATTAATAACTACTATAAATAATCAATAAAATATATATAATTAAATTACTTCCCACCCTACTCCCCTATAAACCCACAGCCCGCTACGGAACTAATAATGCAAAAATCAATCTAAAAAAAATCAATAACTACCATAAATAATCAAAAACATTTATATAATTAAATTACTTCCCACCCTATTCCCCTAATAGCCCACAACCTGCTACGGAACTAAAAACGCAAAATTCAATTAAAAAAATTATTAACTACTAAAATTTTAACACATATAATAAAAATACAAACAATTCTTATACAAAAAAACAAACAGCACACACACATTAAATATATACTAAAACACATAACATTAATTAAAAAATCGATATTTTTAACAACTTTATTTTCACAAACTAACTTCGATTTTTTTTAAATCAATATTACTTACCTAAAATTGATATTCTTGACCCCGATATTTTTTCTGTCAATAGTTCTGACCCACAATATTTACCTCGATATTTGTGCAAATCGATATTTTTTTAATCGATATTTTGTCTCTGCGCCATTATAAAAGTTGCACGTTCTTTTCGACCATATGGGATGCCCCACAGAGTACCCCGAAGACTACTGCGCAGTCAAGGCCGGTGTTAGCCTTCCAACTTCCCAGAGGTGATAGGACATCACCTGGAGTCTGACCTGAAAGAAGAGCTGGTCCTTGTCCTGGAACACCTGGATGATCATGCCAGGATGAAGACAAAGGAGCAAGCCAATTCCTTAGGAGAAATAGACTCCTAGCATTGGCAAAAGCAGTTTAACCTGTGCTATGTAGACTTGTGGAAGTGTGGCTGGTGTGTTCCAAGCTCGGACTATGGTCACTATTGTCGAAGCAGAGGATTTGCAACACAGCCATTGGATGCCCAAGTGGATCATTTCATCGGCACCCGCCCCAAGTGAGCCCAATAAGACATGTACAGTGGCTAATCATGGAGCACTTTTCAAAACATGTGCCTGTGCAGCCTACGTCACTAGAAGTTAAGCTGCTACATCAAAGTACTTGCCCCTGTGTGCTCGAGTGACTGAGTGGGTGCTGAGGCATTAAAGCATCTTGAGGCACCTTATCTGCTGTGTCCAGACCTATGACCAGAAGCCAACTGCATCACTCCCTTCACCCGGGGAGAAGCAAGCCACCGAATCGAAGACTCACCAAAAATTTCATGGAGGGTCCCATATAGCACAAATGTCTGTTATAGGTAATAAGACAATACCCTCCAGCATCTGACAACAACCATTGGTTAAGCGCCGTTAGCTGCCTTATTATTGATAAACAAGGAAAGCTTGCTTCAAAATATACAAATACATTTTGCAGCATGAGTGTGGATCCATGAAAAAGCATGGGGCTTACAAAATAATGTCCCTTCTGCCCCAACCTGTTTTCTGGAGACCCTGGGATGATTTGAGGCATATGGAGAGCTGGTTTCCAAAAAATCTTTGCTTTTAACTGATCACATCCTGTTTATTAGCATTCTTTTGTGCTTAACCTTCTCTTGTTCCCCATGTCTAACAGAGCGTGACTATAGGGAGCTGTCCTCACTCCCCCGCCAGTTCAAGTCTAGATTTTAAATGAACTCGGTAAGCATAACATGAAGACCAGTGATGGTGTACAGTGTGTCTCCCAGCATTGATGCCCATAAACTTACCACTTTACTTTTCCGAACAACATGGTATTACCAAATACCTTGAGTGTATTGTTTGTGTATATATGATAAGTGCGACTGACTTGAGAGTAACACGCTGCAGGGCTCCTTCACTTAGGGCTTGTGCTGGTATTGTCACGTACTGAATGATGTATCGAGTGAGTGTGGGGGTGAAACACCGTGATTTTTTTGTATTATATGTTGCACGAAGGGCACAGCACTTAGCACTTTACCTGTTTTTTATTCATTCTTTTACAGGTTCGTCTCGGAGAGCAAGGGGCTCTACTACATTTCAACTGAGCAGAGACTCAGTAGGGTGACTTTTCCTTTACTCCTGGATCTAAAGGAGGTAGGGTTAGTACCTAGGGATCATATTGTTGAGAGTCCTGATGAAAGCCGGAGTAGTACATTTTGCCGGCTGAAACATGTCGACGGTTTTGCAGAGTGGAGGGGTCGGTGTCTCATTATAAGCTCCCCAACCCAGCATCCACTAGTCCATTTTTAATCTGGACAGGGTACCCTGTATTAAAATTGTAATAGGGACTCCCTGATACCATTTTTAAACCACTATTTCTGCATATTTTTCTCACTTGTGATCCCCCTTTTTTCGATTTATGTTGTATTGTCTTGCCCCTCCCGATTGCTCCACCTCCACCATTGGTTTGCGCGGAGGTTTGTTAGCAGCCCTATGATGAAGCATGACACAGCTTGCTGTGTGTTAGGGCAGTTTTAATCACTCTTGTGTGCTTCCCCCATACTCACTTTCTATCATCAAGAATTATTGTCCCTCTTCTATATTGTGATTAAGATATTACGTGGGAGGTCAAGGAGGGACGTTTTCCTCTCCCCCCTCATTCTTGTGTGAATCTTGCAACCAATTCTTCCAAGAAATATGCCAATCTTGGGACTTTGTCAGTCAACCTTAGGTTGTGGAGTGGTGCTGCTGGACTGCCAGAGGAACCGTTGCATTGTGAGGATTGGGAGCAGTGGAAGGAGATAAGCATGCAATGACTGATTGAAGGTCCCTTTAGGCTGCTCAGGTAGCTCTGCTGACTGCAGTGGATTTCTGGTGGTGCGAGAGAGGTAAGTGTCCTGGGAATAACAGGAGGGTAGAGTAGACTATACATGGCATGGGATGTGGACTGCACTGTGAATAGAGGCATTGAAACTGAAGTGACCCATCAAGGGGGAACTGTGGGCGTAACAAAGTCTGCCTGCCAACTCCTTTCTTTTAACTAACTCCAGTGGGGTGCCTGTTCGAACGTAGTCATAAAAGGTCCTGGAAGCACCTTAGTTCTGCTGGGATCATAACATTGGAGATTATTTGAGAACACATGAAGAGCAGCCATGACATGACATGGACAATCCCTATCTCCTTGCTCTCTGGGTGGGTTTGCGTGGGCTACATGAGCTGTGAGATCCTGCGACACTGGTGGAATTACCCATGGAGCTCGAGTTCAAATAGATCATGATTTCATACCAATTTAAGGTTGTCTCGCTCAGCTAAGAGACAGCATCTGATGCATCAGTCATTTTCAGTAACTAGACATGGAGGCACATTACTGCTGTGCCCTTATTGGCAGTTGTAATACAGAAAGGCAAACCACAAAAGCCAGAGGAGTCCACTCTGGATAATTAACATTACCATCACAATGAGGTTTTATCTTATAAGACACCAAGCCAAGATACAATTATATTGATTCCTTCAACAAAAGTGTCACATTAAAACAAAAGAATACATACAAGGGAGGAGAGAATGTGATCTGTAAATTTGGCCTGCCTATTAATGGGAATGAAAAAGCTGAGGATTGCAACAATAAGAAGGGCATATTGGAGGCACGGAGGACTGGCCTGGCAGCTCGGGCTGGACTTTTCCCACGGAGAGCAGGGTCAAGACTGATTTGCATATGGCTGGGTTTAAACTGGAATGGCGTGGGGGGCAAAAAAAACAATGGATTAAGCCCCGATCTCTGCATTGAGGTGAATGTTTGACATTGTTCAACATTCTGTCCATCAACTGTTCTTTTTGCATTTATCCCCCCGAGAGGGACGGGTATGCCCAGATGTGGGTCCTGTGCTCTCCACTCCACTGGAGTCAAGCTGGCCTGGCTGATGAGGGGTGATACCCTGAAACCGCTCTCCAGATGCTTGTCTCTGGTCCAGGTAGGACCTAGCCTGGCAGTTGGAGCTGGACTGTTTCCATGGGGAGCAGGGTCAATACTGATTTGCATATGGCTGGCTTTAAACTGGAATAGCATGGGGAGGAAAAAATAATGGCTTTAAGCCCAGATATCTGCACAGGTGAGAATGTTTGACATTGTTCAACATCAATCAATTGTTCTTTTTACACGTGAAATGGCAGAAGTCAGATAAAGGCCACTGAAAAAAGTAATGTACAACACCATTAGCAGGCGACAGGAACTGATAAAGCTGGAACTGCCTTGTGTGCAACATGGATGGGCTGGTAGAAAGCTGGCTCTATCACATCAGACTCTAAACACAAAGGCAACAACAAAGTAATAAAGTAAAAACAAAAACACTGGCACTGAAGAGAACTACCTTATGGGAGGAAATGCTTGTTGTGAAAAAGTAAAATACAGTCACTCAAGGTGAAGTTCAATGGCAGGACCCGGAGGTGAGGATTATGCTATACTTTCTTTGTTTATTAGTACAGCAGCCACATCAACGTGTCAACAGAAACTTCATTTCCCATAACCCCAGGGAAAATATGAAATTACCAATAAACAAGCCATAACCATTCAGGCACTGTGAGTCTCTGCAAAAGGTGTTGTCCCTCTTCTATTGCCCTCTTTCTTAGCTACTCACAGCCCATGTCAGTAAAGTGCTGGGACTCTGGCCCCCTTCCATGTTTATTTTCCATTTTGAAGTGTTATTTGGTTTGCTTTTCTCTTGTAGGGAGGCACTTGGGCCTTGTGCACATCAGTGAGCACAGTTACACCTCGCTGCTCCTTCGCTGCTGCTCACCAAGCTGTTTTCCCCTCAATGGAGGGCTTCGGGCCGAGGCGCTCCCGCATGTCATTTGCAAGGCGCTCATTCTCTCGTTTCATCGCAAGGCGAGTGTCAGTTTCAAAATCCACAGCAAAAACGAGCTGGGTGGCCCCTGTCGGCCTGGAGGCAGAACACCCTGCAGGGTAGGACCACTGCAGGAGCTGTAACTCCTAGATAAGGGCAGACACTGCCCAGGCTGCAATTTTTCCTATATAAGTTCTAGTTGAAATATAAGGGCAAAGTGTCTTCCAGGACCCACAATCCCTTTACCTGCTTGAGGACCTCACAGGGACTGTAGCCCACGGCTTCCTCTAGCCATTATATATTGTTTGGTCCTTACAAGGCCTGTAGCCTGCAATACTAGACCCCATGAGGCCTGTGACCTGCTGCGTCATTCTCACCTTCATTGTATACCTTACAAGGTCTGTTGCCAGCTACATCATACTGCCAGAGTCTAGATTGAATAGAGGACGTGGCTAGGCGCCGATGTGAGGGGAAGCTGACTCCGGAGCTCCGTCAGTGGCTTCCCCTCGCCCGTAATGATCCTGATGGCATAGAGGTGCCCCTTGCAGTGAAACCTGTGGTGGATACGCTGGTGCCAGCAGTGAGCTGCCGCAGAGTGACGGAGGTGCTCTGTGAGCGGAGAAAGGGCCGATAGTGTCTCCGAGAGCTCCGAGTGCTGAAGACACAAGATGGCGGCTGAGCGCTGATGCTGCAACATCTACTGCGTGCCGACGGGATGATTCCGAGCTTGCGGTGAGTGCCGCTTGACATCTGGCGCCGCCCTGCAAGTGTGCTACCGGCATTAGGGAGGAGCAGAACCCCCATACCTGCGGAGAGCAGAGTGCGCGCCTCTGGCTGGAGCGTTACAACGCCTCCACAAAATGGCGGCACCTACTGGCGAAGCGGAGCCCTGGAGGATCTGGCAGTGAGGGGCGGATTGTGGGCCCACGGCGGGACGGTGGCAGCCGTGGCCAGGCCTGACTTTACTTGGCGGCTCGCTAAGGACTGGGGGCCCGCCCTGAACAACGCGCTACAGAAGCGAAGTAGCAGTGGGAAGCGCTGTGCTGAACCTGTGCCGAGTAGGCGCCTGACCGTGATCACAACGAGGAAGTGAACGACTGATATTGGGAAGGTGAGAGCCTGCTTGGCCTGCGTGGGAGCTGGTGGAGCACTTCGAGGAGGGCATTGATATAGCGGGACGGTGCTGCATTGATTGGGAGGTCTGCTGAGGCTGGCAGTGCCAGTTGGCGGTACTCGTGGTGGGAGATTCCCCGTGCTGGTGTCTCGCCCGACAGCTTGTGTACACGGAAGAGTCCCTAAGACATGGACCCCTGACATCCTGTGGACACGGCTGAGAGTGTCTAGAACGGGACTTGTGGTCTGGGGGTGCCGGTTGGCCGGCCTTACTGATGAGCTTGGTGCCTACGCTTGGAGACGCTTGCAGGTCCCAGCCCAAAGACCCTGAGAACCTCCATAGCTGCTAACAATGGGGACGGTAACTAAAAAAAAAAGGGTTCGCTGCGTTGCAAGTGGAAGACACAGGACTGCACACGGATGATGAGGATGAGGTGGCGGAGAGGCAGAAGGACGCCGTCCCGGGGTGCCCCATACTGGGGGATTATCATGCAGGCCATCACTTCTTCGAGAGAGGTGCTAGAGGCAAAGATAGATTCTATAGGGGCAGACCTCAATCTACTGAAGGACGACTATCATAAGCTTAAGGAGCGAGTGAAGCTTAATGAGAAAGCCATGGAGGATGTCCCAAAGGCGGTCACGGCACTACAGCATTTGCTGAAGCTAGTGGAGCAAGGTCAGGGTGCTGGAAGTGAGAGTAGAGGACAGCGAAGGGCGCTCTAGCCGGAACAATCTGTGCATTGTGGGAGTCCTGTATCGTAAGGAGGGGGATGACGCAGTGCAGCTCTCCTCCTTCTATGCACTTGAGTGAGCCCACAGAGTCCCGACTAGACCACCCAAATCTGGGGCCCTTCCACTGCCGATTGTGGTGCGGCTGCTCCACTACCGTGCTAGGGATCACATCTTGCAGCAAGCCAGAGTGAAACGGAACCTGCAGATTGGGAATGCCAGTGTGATGATCTTTCCGGACTTCATCAGGGAGGTGCAGAAGCAGCGTGCTTCCTTCCTGACTCTAAAGCGGAAGCTGCGCCAATTGCACATTCCCTATGCCATGTTTTTCCCACCACGTCTCTGGGTGATTGACAACACAGAGTCTCACTTCTTCACTGCCCCGCAGGAGGCCTGGCACTGGCTGGAGACCCGGCAGACATGTGTAGCAAGTACTTCGCCGCCAGGTGGTGTCCGGTGACCATCAGGCACTCCCCCACAATCTCCAAGGGCTCCTACACCGACAGGTCGCCAACTCAAGAGGCACAGGGCCATGCAGGCCATTGAGGAGATTAGCCAGGGGGAGGCGAGTCCAAACTCGACAAACAACGAGAATGGCTTGGACAGATCTGAAAGCTCCCGTCCCACCAGCACGAACGGAGACTCAGAGATGGAATTCCCGGATGTTACACCACAAACAGCAGATGGAATTGTCTGATACTCGCACGCTGAGCTGCAAGAGGAATGGACATTGTGGCGCAGGGGCTTCACTGTTGGAGAGACTACCATGAGGTGGCAGCCGGTTACTGGCATCAAAGCAATTGATGGGGTCACCTTCTCCATTACGGGGTTAGCCGGAAGGGTTCTGGGTCCTACAGGGCCAGCCTACGTTTCTCAACTTTTGCGTGACTCGTACGTCACCACATTGGTTTGGATGGGGACTTGTTGGTTGGAACCTTTGTTTGGGGCCAGGCATGTCGCTATGGGGGAAGGACTGGCACGATTTGAGCAATGGGATCCCCCGTAGGCATTCAGTGCATCTCCTGGAATGTCAGGGGAATGAATGCACACGATGTTACGTTGTCATAAAATACACGTGTACCTAGTGCGGAGAGGGGTGCAGATTGCCCTGTTACAGGAGACCCATTTAACGCAGAAGGAAGGGATCGCATTACAGAAACGATTCAGGGGGCAGGTATTTTTCACCACATATTCGGCCTATGCCAGAGGCACATTGAACTGGGTGCGGGCAGGTGTTCCTTTCCAGAGTACCAGGCAACTAGTAAATCCTGAAGGCAGATATATGGTGGTCTCGGGGAGGTTAGACAGCAGGGATATAGTGATAGGGAGTCTCTATGCTCCTAACGTGGAACAGTCTGCATTTTTTGCACATCTCTTGAGGACGCTGGCAACCATACTGACAGGGCCGGTACTGTTGGGGGGGACTTTAACAGTATCACGGACGTTGACCTGGACCGATCTCACCAACCACTACCAGACGCTCCCATACATAGGCTTGCAGCAATCGGACGTGGCTGGCAGCAACCCTGGGGGTTGATGGATACCTGGAGGGCCCATCACCCGAACAAAAGGGATTATTCCTACTACTCTGCATTGCACGAACTGCACGTTCGATTGGACTCAATACTATGTTCCCCAGAAGTGCATAGTGGGATCACACTCAGCGGATTTCTGTCTAGAACAATTTCTGATCATAACCCGTTGTTGTTGTCCTTAGACTGGCTACGGCTTAGACCTACTATACCTAGTTGGCGGCTGCGCCCAGAGGCATTGTGTTTTGGACCACAATAGGTTCCGCTATCGATGATTATTTTTTAGATAATGCCAGGACAGCCGGGATAGCGACGAGTCCACTTGTTGAGTGGGACGCCTTTAAAACTATCAGTAGGGGTCGCTGTATTGGAGAAGTGGTTGGAGTGCAGAGGGTGTTATTACAGGAGGTACAAACTGCGAAGCGTAAGCTCTGGGACCTGGAGAAAGAGTGACCGGAGCGCATAGATAAGCAGGCCGAACTCCTCGCAGCTCGAGAAGTCCTCGCTGCGTAGGTAGAGCGGCTGCGCTGCTTCGATTATAAGGCGTATATCACCCGAGCCCACACGGAATGTGACAAATCTGGGGCACCGTTAGCCTGGCTGGCTAATCCTGAGCGCAGCGGGAGGTCGATATTGGAGCTGAAGGGACAAGGGGACGAGGTATTCTACAGCCAACAAGGTATCAACGCTCAGTTTTTGGAGTATTATACTTCCCTCTAACAGAGTAGGCTTGACCCAGGGGCGGAGGATGGAACGGGTTTCTTGGTTGGTTTGGAGCTTCCTACGGTTGATGCTGAGACGGCAGAGGAACTGGGCATGGAGGTGGAGATTGGGGAAGTTCATAGCGTCATCAAACACATGGCTAGAAATAAGACCCCGGGGACGAATGGGCTCCCAGTGGAGTTCTGTTCTGCATACATAGATGTGTTGGCGCCACGACTAGTGATATTGTATAACCAGACGAAAAAGGAGGGTTGTCTTCCTGCCTCAACGAGGGAAGCGATAATTGTCCCATTGTTAAAACCTGGTAAGCCCCCTGAGGACAGAAGTGCATATCGGCCTCTAGCCATCCTTAACTTAGACTATAAAATACTGAGCCGTATATTGGCAAGTCGGCTATTAGCCCACATGCTGGCACTTATCCATGTAGAACAGGCTGGCTTCAGCCCATCCAGGAACACAGCAATGAATGTCCATAGGCTGCTGCGCATACTGGGGGTCGATACCTATTGCCAGGAGGAAGCGTGCATTTTTACAGTTGACATTGAGAAGGATTTTGACAGCCTAGAATGGCTGTAACTATTTAGGGTTCTGAGAGCTTTTGGCCTGGGGTACCGCTTTGTGGATTGGACGGCGCTCCTCTACAAAAATTCCACTGCCAGAGTCCAGATGGGGGGGTTGAGGGGGAGGTTGATTTCGGAGGCCTGTATAGTGGGTAGAGGTACAAGACAGGGTTGTCCACTATCGCCTTTATTGTTCGCGCTGACGATGGAACCCATGGCCGTGCATGCCAGGTCAGGCCATTACTATCAGGGGCTGGTGGTAGAGGGACAGTTACAGCATATTGCGCTATATGCGGATGACCTCCTACTGTTTCTGGCCAACTCGGGGGAGGCTCTACGGGGAGCCAAAGAGCTGCTGGAGGTCCTGGGGAGAGCTGCGTGGCTTTGGGTGAATTGAGCCAAGTCGTGTCTCTTTCCTACAAATTCGGATAGAGACTGATCTACGGCAGCTGAGGGTGTGCCTTGGGAAACTAGATGCTTACCTTACCTGGGCATTCAGATCTACCATGACCCTGTCGATCTGCTGGAGGGTAACATAGGGTGCGCAGTGTGTAGCACAAAGGGCAACTTTGAGTTCTGGGGAACCCTCCCATTATCTGTGGCGGGCAGGGTGGCGTTGGTGAAAATGATTACATTACCCAGGCTTCTCTATTTCTTCGAGACACTCCCAATCTCAAACTCAACACGGTGCTCACGGGTTTCATCTGGGGTACTGGGAGGCGGAGAGAGGCTCTCACCACTATGATGAGGCCTAGGGAGGAGGGAGGCTTCGCAGTGCTGGATTTTGAGGCCTATTATCATGCAGCGCAGCTGCAGTGGTACACGAAATGGATGGCAGGACGGTTAAAAAACACGGAAGACCTTGGTGGTCCGGACCCAGGACTGAACCTCTTATCTCGGGTGCTACTGCTTTTGCCCATGGGGGGGGTGATCCCCTCGGACTTACACACGGTCCGCCAGTGTTGGAACAGTCTGGCTAGATGAGCGTGGGTGCGGACCCCATATGTGCCTGAGATCCCGTTGTTTGTTTGTGAAGCATTCCCTGCCTAATCCTCCCTTCCTCCTGAGAGTTCCGCAACCACAGCGCCGAGACACCCTTGGGTATTTGCGCGCTCTAAAAATCGCCAAATAAATAAAATAAATAAAAATAAATAAAGCATTGCCTCATGGCAGTGACTGGAGCAGGCTGCGCCTATTGAGTGAGGTTGGGATCTCCACGCTAGGAGACTTGTATGAAGACAATACCTTCCTCCCATTTAATGATCTTCGGGAGCGGTATGGCCTCCCCAGAGGTGATTTCCTCCTACGTGCCGCTCTGATGGCAGCAGTCAGAAAACATTGGCGAGAGGGGATGGTGGAACCCCAGACCTTCCTGGCCTGTCAGTATGTGGTGATGGCGGCGGGTACTATCAAGGCGGTCACTTGCCTCTACAGGCGTATCACACAAGGGCTGCGTCGGCCCATGTCAGCGCTGCGCCTCAAATGGGAGGAGGACCTGGGTGAGGCCACTGAGGAGAAACCATGGGGGGGAACTTGTGGAAAGGGCCTGGAAGAGCTCTAGAATGCACGCTTTCAACTGATTCACTTCTATGTCCTCCACAGGGCGTACCTCACCCCAGGCAAGATTAGCGAATACTTAGGGGCCAGGACTGCGTGCCTGAGATGCAATCTAGAGGGAGCGGGGTTCCTCCACATGTTCTGGGATTGTCCACATTTGGGAGAGTATTGGAAGGGGGTGACAACTGGGCTGGCGGCTGTGACGGAGATGGACATAGCACTCTCACCAGGTTGTTGTTTGCTACACTGGTTCCCACACAACGCTAAGAATAAAGTTACTAGTAAGTTCATAGATCTGGGGTTGTTGTTGGTTAAAAGGGAACTCACTAGTCATTGGAAAACGAAAAACGGTCCATGTGTGGCTGGAATTGAGAGATGGTGAAATGGGCGGACTGTGAGGGGACCTTCCGTTTGCAGATGGGCAACTGCACTGGTAATGAGAAAACGATGGAGATGGCGCGGGCGTGGGTGGCATTGGTAGACCTGTTGAAACATCCGACGGACGACACTGACGACGACCCGGGGGTAGACCCTGTAGCAGGGGAATGATCCAGAGGTTGTCTTGGTACCTTGCGGGCCTCTATGGCCTCTATGGACTGGACCGATATAGTAATCATCTCATCCACTGGCGCCCTTGACTGGACACATGGGACACAACTTCCCCAACACGTGACTGATTTGACTAATGTCTGAGTATTGATGATTGGAAGGTTTAGCGACATGCCTGGGAGTGGGAAGGGAGGGGACTTGGAGGGAGTTTTGAGGGAGTTGGAGAGGGTGTGGGGGGTGTTATTGGTCGGATTACGAGGACTATTATGAGGAGGAGGAGGACGTCTCATACTTCCCTGTAACAGATGAGTTCTGTGACGCAGTGGACACCTCCATAATTAAAACGGTCTCGGACACAATGTCCCCCCTGAAGAAGAAACTCATGGACATGGCGCAATGGTCCCTACAACTCCTCACATCGAGGGAAGACCTTCCTGGGGCTAGGGCCCCACAACCTCCAAGGTCAGCCTCTGCCCCATCTCCGAGAACCGGACAAAGCGTCTACAATCTTTGAGGGTGGACCTGGACGCTTTTGCCAGGCTGAAGAAGGCGTTCTTGGGCGCCAGACCCCTTACACTCTCGGAGGTGACCACGCCATCTGACTCCTCGAACCCGAGCAATACTGTGCCAAATTCACCCCCACCCCGCTTCGGATGGTGATTTCGACCACAACCAGTCCTGGAAACCCACCTCAAATCCTCTCGCCAGCTCAGGCACTGTGGAGGACCCTGGCATCTCGCATTCAGATCTGAAATAGCCTAAGAAGAAAATGCATCCCTGCCCATCCAAGTGGACTCCACACGACAAGGTAGCCAAGTATGTGGCTAGTAGACTCCTCAAGCCCTTGGGCCAAAAGGTCAGGAACCGCCTTCGGATGGATTGCCCCCACCAGTCTTTGGATGAAAAAGTGGCCGTCACGTCAGAGATACACATGCTTATGGCCACTTTTCTGGACAAATATATTAAGGACCCAAAGATGGGTATCGACCGCTCCTGGTGGTTGTACCAGGACAAACTCCTGGACGTAACTCGCCGGTTGGTGGGCATTTTTGACATGGTGAAGGATGCCAAGGCGTTCATGTCCCTGTTCTCCCTAGAGGTGCTTTCCAGTTGGGCCCAGCAGGCATTCATGTTTTGTGGCAACAGCAACTTCACCATCTCTACAGAGTGGCGCAGGTCATTGCTTATTAAGATTGGCCCCAACTTAGGGGAACTGGTGACATCAGAGGCAGGGCAGGTGGCACAAGGAGGGCTCTGCAACGGACCCCAAGGCGCTAACTCCAATTCACACAGTGAGTCTTTCACTCATTCCCTGAAGTTGTTTGGGGGGTTGACTGGTGCATTCCATAGACGAATGGCGAGCTCTTACGTCTGATGCCTGGGTGCTTCAAAAAGGTACAAGGGTTCCACATGTAATTTCTAGGGGTCCCCCTTCCAACCTTTGCCCCCATGTCCTCTCCTTTTCTCTGAACAGTAGGCCACATTTATTCAATGGCAGGTACAAGAACTCCTGGCCAAAGGGGCAAATTGTTCTTTCAATGCACACCCTTCCGGATTTCTCAGCAATCTGTTTCTGGTCCAGAAGCAGAAAGGGGGTCAGCGCCTGGTTATCAATCTCGAAGAATTCAACAAAGGGTTAGTTTACCGCCACTTCAAGGCATCCACCTCCTTCGCGACCTTTTGCAGCACAATGACTGGATAAACCGGCTGGACCTCAGGGACGCTTATCTCACGGTCCTGATCTTTCCGCTCCCATTGCCGTTTCTTCAGTTCCAATGGCAAGGACAAACTTTCTAATTCACCTCTTCACCTTTTGGCCTGTCTTCAGCTTCTTGATGTTTCACCAAGGTTCTAAAGCCAGTGATAGAATGCTTGAGGGCATGCGGGGTACGCATGATAGTGTATCTGGATGGAATGGTCATGCCACTGGTCCAGAGCACTCTCAAATCTGGCAAATAATGTTTTGGGAGTACTGCCTGGAACACCATGTCTCGGTGACGGCGGAGCACTTCCAGGGGTCGGCCAACCAGGAGGTGGATTGGCAATCTCGACATCTCTGGGTTTCGAGCCTGTGGAGACTACTTTTGCTAGTGTTTCTAGCCCTTTCCGCCCTATAGCAACCATTTAATGTCAACTTATTTGCATCCAGACTCGGACCATGACTTTCCCCGTTACTTCAGTTGGAGACGGATCCAGGAGCTGTACTGACCGATGCTTTCCTCCAGGATTGGTCGACGGAACTGGGTTATGCATTTCCCACCTTCACCATGATCATGTGGCTGATAGCTCAGGTGCGCAGGCAGAGGGCGAATTTGGTAGTGATCACCCCAGTGTAGAAATCGCGAATATGGTTTCCAGTTCTGAAGTAACTTTCCGGGGCTTCTCCAACCCGTCAACAACAAAATCCTCATCTCCCGAGTGATCCCTCTGGAAATCCCCATCATCCGGTGATGAACAGCAACCTTCAGCTTATGGCATGGAGGATTACAGGTCTTGTTGGCAAATACCTGGCCTTTCGATAGATGCAGCGGACCTTCTCTGACGAGCATGGTCAAGAGATATCGATCAGCATGGTCTCGATGTATGGGATGGTGTCTGCAACAGAGTTTGGATCCCGAGGTGGCAGACGTTGTCCACATCCTGAATTTCCTTGCCTCCTTGGCTTCAGATGGAATGGCTTATAATCTGTGAATCACGCAATGATCGCAGGTCTGCCCATTGGAGAACATCCCCTGGTAAAGAAATTGCTGCACAGCATTATTGTCTCTCCAACCGCAGCCTAAGAACCTGTCCTTTGGGATGTTAATAAAGTCTTAAACCTTCCTTCCTTTCTTGTGGCCAAGTAATAGTTTTCTGTTAAGCTGACCATTCTCTTGTGCTTTATCTCCTGCAGGAGGATATCGATTATTAGAGCCCTAGACATTACAGGAAAAACCTTTACTCCGGACAGAGTCACATTTCATGTCGCTCAACGCACTAAATGTCATTCCCATTTGATTTCATATTCCACTTTTCCTGAGTCGCCCAAGTTGTGTGCTGTAAGATCCATCAAAGCCTATGAGACCATGACAGAGGAGCTTTGTCCTCATTGGGAGAAGCAACTGTTGATCACACTACGGAAGCCTTTCAAGGAGGTTTCATTACCAACCATAGCGAGATTGGTGCAGTGTATAATGCAAAAAGACAGGATTGATACCAAATATTTCGAGGCACCCTCTGCCGAGGAGTGATGGCCTCAATAGCTTTTGGTCTTGGAGCTCATTTGGAGGATATTCTGAACGCAGCAGACTGGCCCTCGGATTCGACCGTTAAGAGGTTTTACTTCAAACCAGTCTCTTCCATTCCTGCTCTGGTGGTGTATAAGCTTTAAACTAGCATACTCTCCGCCTCTGGGTCTTGCCATAGTATTAAACATTTCTTAGCTATTGTAAAGGAAAGTTTCAATTCTATTAAGGACTCCGATGCGAGGATTAGCCCACCCTCTGAAAAATCATGATCCACTTGGGTTATTGGATCGGTTTATGGATGCAAGTAAGGTTTTTTCCATTGAAATTGGTAACAATGTTACAGGATGGTTCATTATACTGCAAGTGTTCATGATTTGCTTGTTCTAGTTTTATGCTCTCGCTATTGTCTCTGGTGCACTATATGAATAAGTTAACAAGTGCTCTCTAAATTTCAGGAACTGAGTCTTTCAAAGAGGAGTGACATCTTCCACAGTCTTCGTCACAGGAAGAAAGAGGGCAACAGAAGTGGGACAGCACCTTATGCAGAGACTCACAGTGCCGGATTGGTTATGGACTTGTTCATTTGTAACTTAATTTTTTTCCTGGGGTTATGGGAAATGAAATTTCTGTTGACACGTTGATGTGGCTGCTGCACTAATAAACAAAGAAAGTAATACCATAATCCTCACCTTCGAGTACTTAATAGAATTGAAACTTTCCTTTACGATAGCGAGGAAATTTCTCATTAGCCAGTAGCTGAAGTGGGCTGACACCTGCTCTATGATGTATGCTGTAGTGGCTGGAAGCAAAATGTGAATGACATAACAGACCAATGGAGGAAGACAGCTAGCTGGAAGCCCCTTTTAATAAGAATATTATATATATATTATTTTTTAACAAAAAGTCTTGGCTAACACCAGACAAAAATGAGGTGCACAGTCAGTGCAACTCCCGAGGGCACCCTATGAGAGAGGGTGTCGCCTTCTCAAAAAGGTGCCAATCCCTCTGAATTAAAAGGTTGCCTGGCGGTTTCAAACTGCCAGTACATTATGCTGTGCTGTTCTGTCCTCCTCTGCAGACAGAAGTTCACGCCTGCACAGGGATAGTGCATTTTGCTATGTATTATTGGATATACTGCCCGGGTCTGCACCAGGTGCACCAGATGAAGTATGAGCAGTCCTAGTGTCCTACGAGAGAGTAACAAAACAAAACTACTATGAAAGTGTAAGGGTTGAAGTACTGATCCAATTATTTGTTATTTACCTTGTGGAAGGACTGAATACAGATTACTTTTCCACTCCAAACAGTGTAACAAAGTAAGGGCTATAAATGTTAATTGTAGGTAAAGACTGTTGGTACACAGAGAAAACAAGGGTTTGACTGACTTACTCCACTTTCCCTAAGGGAGAGAGTGTGATTGTTACATGTTAATGGAGGATTATGGCTTTATAAAGGTTATAATACACAGAGAATAGCACAGTATAGAGTTGCAGTAGAATTAGGGGATGTGTACTATTATGTCTGATATCTCTTGCACATGGTACTGTAACCTTTTTGTGCCTGCCGTTGTTCCGCTCAGAACAGAATGTTGTCCAAAGGGAAAAGCAATAAGCATCTTTAAAAAATGTCCCTCTCTCTTCCTCTCAAAAGAGAGTTAGTTCTAATTTTGACTAAGTGCAGGAGCTTGCAGACGTTTTACTGAATTCAATCCCAATTCCCTAGTGTGAAACGGATCATAGCACACAACCACCAGTGAGGTGGTCTTGTCAAGAATTCCTGTCATGCGAGGGGAGGAAAACGGTAACCAGCGAAAACGGACTACATCTCCCAGGATGCTTAGCGGTTGAGAGGTTATGTAAACAGGAGAGCTGTTACATAACTCAAGGAAAACACGCCCTTATGTAAACAGGAGAGCTGTTACATAACTCAAGGAAAACACGCCCTTATGTAAACAGGAGAGCTGTTAAATAACACAAGGAAAACACGCCCTTATGTAAACAGGAGAGCTGTTACATAACTCAAGGAAAACACGCCCTTATGTAAACAGGAGAGCTGGTACATAACACAAGGAAAACACGCCCTTATGTAAACAGGAGAGCTGTTACATAACTCAAGGAAAACAACGCCCTATAAAGGGAGGAACCGGGAGGTACAACGCTGTCGGATATTGTGTTTACACCGACGTACCTGCTTAGTGAAGAGCAGTGTTCCGGAGTGGTGCTCCAGTAAGGCAAGAACGGAGGTAGGTCGAGTCGTTACTCCCTGGGCCGTGTCTTGCCCCATCGTCACCTGTGAAGGACCCGGAAGCTCTACCGGATTACCATTGAGCTTCGCTTTTTGACTCGGCTGAGTCAAAGCGCCGTGGCGCTTTTGCTTGTTGGAGTCGTAACTCCCAGCCCGACCAGAGATACAGGGACTGCCAGCTGTAACGCACACCAGGAGGTGTTTGCCGCGTTACAGACTCGGAAGTCCACAGGATCGATCGAGCGGCTGCTCTCGGTTCAGTCTTCTTTGCTTGTGATTGGGGTATCGGTGACGCATCACCAGGAGGTGACTCCGCGTCCCGGTGCAGTCTGAGGAAGAGGTTGAGCGGCTGCTCCCTTCAGGTAGAGACCCCGGCTGGGTGTTTCCCTGACTCCTCGATTCTCCCCAACACTCTTCGTGCCCCTCACAGCCTACCGATTGGCATTGTCGGCCATTTCATTTCTGCCCTCTGTTGGCATACGCCGGGATCGGCGTATATGCAGAGGACGGTTAGGACCATCCGTGCTGTGGGCTGGTAACGTACTTAGCCTGGAGGATTCCAGTGACTATAACCATTGTTTATTCCTTGTATTATTTTTGCCTTCATTAAAATAACTAAACCTTCACAAGTGGTTGCGTTCTCATTATCGTGTCTGTTAAACGATCCTGAGACGTTCAGGGCGTTACAGGTCTGCAGCAACCCATAAGCCCCAATGCTCCCCAGTCTTCGATTCTCTAGTTGTTTCCTTAGGGCATAAGGCTGAGGTGAATTATGGCCTGCTCTGGGTTGGGAAGAAGGGAGGTTGTTGCTGGAAAAGGGATGTTTCAGTGATAGCTTGGTGTTCATTCTCTAGGGTTTGGGAATGTTGCACACCTGGGAAAGATGCCGGTCCTCCCAGGATTTTTAGACATTATTTTCGAAATGTGCTGATGATACTGCCAGATAGTTTGTTAAGGGACCTGATCTGAGGTATGGGCAGGCACAAAGTTGCACTGGCAGCATCCGGAGTGAGTCCGCCAAACTGGAGATGGTATCCAGGCACTGCTGGAACAGGGTACACACAGATTTTAAACCGCACTCCCTGTAGAGTGCAAAGGCCTAATTTCCTCTCTGTGGCACGGAAGACTGACATAAACCTATGGTGATGGGTTAGAGCTAGAAAAAAGGTGATACATACAAACACATGATTCGTACCTGTGCGGAGGATAAATGATAACGCAGTGCCCATTGAGCAATTTATACAGTAATGAAGACAAGCACAGGTGACCTGAAATTCCTGGGAGAGTGGAGATCGCCAAGCAAAAGAAAACTGTATCTTTATGTGTCTTACTTTAATTGGGATGTGGTGGCAGGGCAATCAAATTATGATACAGGTACATGAGAGACTCCAAAAATGCTGACTTGAAACACTTCAGGCAGACTTGGATGGAACGCTTGGGTGTTGGGTTAGCCAATGAAGGGTACTGATAAGTATAATTGGTAATTGAAATGTGAGTGCACTCCTTGATTTTTTTTATCTATGTTTATGTATAAAGTGAACATCTGCTCACTGCCTTTTTGTGCTGCCCGGAATACGCTCCCCTAACATAATCAGATAAAATACAAGGATCAATAGAGAGATCATACTAATATGCAAATATTATTAAATAGCCGGGCGTTTCATCTTTTTTCTGAACTTGAATAAAGAAGGTTCTGCACGAATGTTCCATGGGATATCATGCCAACATTCTGGAGACTGAATTCTGGAAGCTCTGCCACCCAACTTACTATTCCTGCACTGCGGAATGGCAAAGAGGGCTTGGGATTGGATCTAAGGCTGTGAACTGAGGAACATTTTATGCATCTTTTAAGCAGGAAAATACGTTCAGAGTTACTGTAAATTGTGTACGAACTGCTCTAAACATGATAAATTTATGCGCCAGTAGCCAGGACAAATTGCTTTAGAGAGAAAGAAACGCTCAAATTTGCACAGGTTCAAAATTAATCTCATTGTAACACTTTGCTTGAACTGCAGTTTATTAATGCTTTTCTTGGGAAGTGTACAAAAGCATTTGCCACCATAATTCTTTGTGGGAACAAAGTAAGAAGGAAAATCCATTTCAAATGCTAAGAAGATAAAAGCACTGATGCAATGTGCTGGTTAAAATCCAGGCCTGCGTCCATCCGAATTCTAAGACTTTCGCAGCCCACAATGGGGCAAGGCAACAGCCATTGAGTAAGGCAGGAGGCTTTCCACCAGTTAAACTTATAGGGAATGAGCAGAATTTCAGATTTTGATGGATATAGTTTCAAGAAGGATGTTTAGAATCTGTTTTGGAGATGGGTTTTAGGTAGTTGGGTAGTTACAGGTTCAGCAATGTTCTTGTCCGAGTGACCCATGTTGACATACTCAAAGCAATCAGTGGCCAAGGAAGCTATCAATTTCTAAATAAAATATTTCATGTTCTTAAACAACACATGCTCTGTACCCATAGTCTGGATTTGCATAAAGCAGTAATCCAGGAAACATGCATAGTTTGGCTATCCAGGCTGATGAAAAGAAATCAGAGAACAAATGATACAAGATTTGACGAAGGCGCTCCCTGGCGTGGAATGCCAACATTAGCCAAGATCTGCACAGAAAGTCTGGAGCACAATTACCACTATCAGAGGCCATCTATGGTTCTTGGAATTTAATAAATCAGAACATTCCTTAGCAAAAGTAAATCATCAATTCTAAGAAGGTAGAGTAATTGTTGTCTGCCAAACTCAGGAAGAAACATACCCAATGATAAGTAGCAGCAGTAAAGACAGGGGGATACAATGCCATGCATTTCTACCAGCAGGCTAAGCAGGGGAGTTCTTGCAAAACTATTACCAACAGCTATACACAAATGAACTGATAAACAAAGAGGATACACACATATAGGATGTATCAAATTATAATATAGCACAAAAGGATAGAGTTAAAAAGCCTGATAATTAAAGCTCTCAATGTACCATGTCTAGGCGGTTTCCCTCCCCACCTTTTAAAATTCTGCCTGGCAATGAGTAATTGGTCTTATGCCAGAATAGTTCAATTCATTTGTTGACACGGGCACAGTCACCCCCTTGATGGATGAGTAAAGAGATCTATGCTACTGAAGCTGGGGAAGGATCCAGAAACTATGGTTCACATCAACCCATCTCCCTTTTAAACACTGATGCAGAGATGTCTGAAGATTTTAGCTATATGCATGCATGATTTGATGTACCATTTGATACACCCAGACCTAGCATGATTTATTCCAATAATACAAATGAGAGCCAAACAAGAAAAAAGTGACCTACCTCAATGATGCGGTGAAAAAGCAACAAAAGAGATCAATGTTTCTGTTGCTTGATGCGGAGTAAACATTTGACCAGGTACACTGGAGCTTTCTTGAGAAATTGTTACAGCAGAGGGGATCTGGCCTAAGATTTTGGAACATCGGTTTTGTAGCAAATATAGCACTGAGTACCTGGATGTGAATGGCTGGCATTCAGCTAAGTTAACAATAGAGAGGGGAACTAGAAAGGGGATTGGCCACTCCTCCCCTTTCTTTGTTCTATGTCGCAAACCACTCACTTATGGAATTAGGAGTGCAGGAGACATTCAGTAGTAATATTAAATCCAGACGAGTTCATACTTACTCACTTTGGAGCTCATATTCGGGTGTCTGAATGGTCCAGTTCATTCCTTGATGTTGTTACTAGGGGAGATGCAGAATTCTGCACTGTATCAGCACTCAAACTTAACATCCATAAATACAAGGCCCTAGGTAGTATCCCATGGAAAGCCATGGCTTGGTTACTACAATGGTGTGCAACATTCATGCGATATTCAGTGGTACAGATGGTGGCGACAATATCCGCAATTGACTTAGTAAATTGTCCACCACTTCTGCAAGATTATGTTGGCCTTCACAATCACTGTCAAGGCCAGTACGGACTAAAATGATAAGACAATGAAACCTTTTAAGGTCCTATCTCTATTAAAGGCTTTGCCCCTGCAAGTTGAGCACAAATAATTGGAGTAACTGCTGCATGTCCGTTCCAACTTTACACAAGTAGGGAAAATAACAAGCATTTAATTTAGAGTGGGATACAAGTCAGTTAAAAAGAGCATTTTTAACTGGGACCAGTGGACACACTGATTAAAACTGATTTGGAGCACCACTGCGCCTCATTTCATATTCCCCTGCACAGTTCCCTCACATTTCCTACACACATTTACACTACGAGGCCCCATACTCATACCACACCTTATAGCATGGGAATAAAATATCTCTGATAAAGAGCCCCTCATGGGTTGCCCGTTATACATTGCAGCACCGGCCTGACAAGGAGCATGCCCTATGATGAAGCATGACACCCAGCCGGGTGTTTGAGGGCCCTAATCCCGAAGTGGGAGTCACCCCATTCCCACACTTGGAATATTCTGACCAGGCCTCTACTTCTATTTTTTCTAAAGGAACTGCATACTTAGGTTGATATACTGATATACTGATCTCCCTGGGACGTGTATGCTGGACCTATAAGCGCACCCAGTCCTTTCTTTGTTTGACATATCTTGAGCACGGTGGACAACCGTGGGACTTATAATTTTAGGAGTAGCCTTCTAACAATCCTCCAACCCCTGGTGGACTGCGCCAAGGAGTCTACTTTATCATTTTAATCCTCCTTTATGACCTTTGGTCACACACTTCCAGTGACAGATGGAAAAAACCAAGGACTACGTTTTGGGGATGAGGTGGTTGCAGAGATCTTAAGAATTCCCTCATTATTAGGTGCTGAAAGTGGCACCTCAATGGGCACACAATCTGGCGATTGTCATTCACTCGCTACAATGAAGAAGGAATAGGTCAAGATCACGCTCCATGGAGCGATCATGCAGAGTATTTAAGAGCCAACATAGTACCCAATGGCTTAATCGTGAGCAACTTTCCTCGCCTTTTTTGGAAGATGCCACTTTCAATAAGGGATTGTCTCTAATTGCATGGAAATGAACCAGGGACTGGCTCATCTTAATAATCAATACTGCTAAGCGTCTGGCAGACGCATTACTGATCAAAATTCAGATAGCAGAAGGAGCCCTAAAGACTGGTATCTTGATAATTGCCTATAAAACCAAACTCACTGAAATAAACAGTGATATCTCTGAACACAAGACTACCTTATGTAACAGAAAATTACAAAGTTACAAAAAAAATCAGAACATTTAATAAGGAGAAGGTGTACCCTTATCTGAAAGAGGACTACACGCCATTGGGAGGTGATAACTCATCAGATGAAAGCCAGAATTCACACAGGAGAAATTCATCCTCCAATAGTAACTCTAGCAATGGCAGCTGGAGCAGCAATGGGACCAGTAGGGGCCCACAATGCCTTTTATTGGGTATGAGGGACCTCCATTTCAAGGATCTGCCTTTTGACAGTCCACTTTATTTCCACAGGGACCTCAACATTTTTCCCCCACTCCTCCACACCCTCTATTTTAGACAGAGGCTGAGGAAGAGGGCACAGAAGAGGAAACCAAAAACGAGAGCAGTGGCAAGAACCGCCACAACAATCAATGCAAACGCGTAGTCAGACAGGGTAGAGAAATTGATTGTGAATTTGTCAAACAGGGCCTTGACTGAAATCAAAACCAGGGTCCTTAAGAAAGGCCTGGGTTTTGTTCCTACTCCTAAACAGGATAAATTTCGCGACAATCATGGACTGCACAATTTCTTCCATAAGATACGCCTTAAAGAGTTCTTTGAGGATAAACCTGACCAAATACAACAAGACACTGGACTACGAAATCCATCAGGGTTTACTGCCAGTGTTCGCAAGGTCCCGAGTGAAATCCTTACATTCGAACAGGCAGTCTTAAAAGAGGTCTCTAGATGTACAACAACTACTGCCTTTCATAACCTCTCTGCTGCAGAAACCGCGGCTGTAAATGCTCTAGCCAATGATCACTCGATCACCATTGAGCAAGCAGACAAAGGTGGGGCCACTGTGATCATGTCTACGGTGGATTATGATAATGAGTGCAACCGTCAACTGGCAAACCGCCATTACTACACACCCATTGACAGTGACCCCACTGGAGTCCTGACAACTCGTCTCACAGCTATGGTTTTTACAGCTGAAACACAGGACTGGATTAGTCACAATGAGGTCGATTTTTTGGTCAAAAGTGAAACCAGGATGCCCTATTTTTATGTTCTCCCTAAAATCCATAAGGGACAGCCCTGCACCTGGACGCCCCATAGTCTCAGGGATTGACTCCCTGCTTGAACCTCTTTCACACTTCTGCGACCACTTTTCACAACCTGTAGTTCAGAAGACACCCTTGTTCCTACAAGACACTAGGAATATACTACACCTCATTGAAAACATTGACACCATCCCTGAAATTGGTTTGCTTGTCATGTTAGATGTGTAGGCCCCCTGCACAAACATCCCTCAAACAGCAACACTCGAGGAAGAAGTGGCTGCGCTCCTAGCTGAGGATTGGGATTCCCCAACCCCAGTGAATTTCATAATGGAATGTGCCACACTAGCCCTAAATGAAAACTCTTTCAATTTAAAAAACAGCTGTATCACCAATATAACTTCAATGGGGAGTACATTCGCCCGAGCTTGGCATTCCTCTTAATGGCTGCCTTTGAGAAGAGGATGAACTTTGACGACTCTAACCACTACATCAACAATTACCTCTGTGGCGTAGATATATTGATGACATCTTGATTTTCTGGAAGGGTGACATGACATTATGCGAGGAGTTCAGTAGGTGGATTAATACACTCAATCCATACCTCCGCTTCACTAATACTACGTCTAACACAAGTATTCCATTCTTAGACCTCATGATCACACTGAGAGACGGGCAATTGAGCACAACAGTGTACAATTAACCCACAGACTGCAACAGCCTTCTTGTATACAGCAGCCACCATCCTAAAGCACTAAGAGATAATCTCCCATTCGGACAGTTTCTGTGGCTACGCCGGAACTGCAGTACTGTACCGGACTACAATGTTAAGGCTGATCACTTGGCACACAATCTGGCGCTGCTGGACTATCCCGCACACAGAATTAAACTAGCAAAAAAACGGGCCCGAAATAACAACAGAGAGGCACTGTTTGAGTGGAATCAAGGACAAACTACAGACACTCTGACGTGAGTCACCACATACACAGCTGACTCCAACCAAATCTGCAAGATCATAAAAAAAAACTGGGGCATTCTGCAAACCGGTGAACTGACACTACCCCACCAAGGTTTGAGATTAAACGCAATAGGAACCTGAAGGACATACTTGTACACACCAGACCACCACATATTGTCCACTGTGACCAACGATCCCTGTGCGGGCTCCAGACAGTGACGGGTCACTATCCATTTGGGTCCTGCACTGTATGTGCTCTCACAAAGACTACCAAAGATATTTTCCAACACGTTCAAATGGTTGCAGAAAAAACATACCAACTGCAACACAAGTAACTGTATATACACCCTCACATGCCCATGCAACCTTCGTTACATAGGTATGACCACCAGGATAGTTAAAACACGCATCATGGAGCACCTCAGCAACATCCGCTGTCACAAACTCAACACCAAGCCTTGCTCACATTTTGAACATAAGGGCCACACAGCAGACAGCCTAAGATGGACCATAATTGAGGCACATCCCCAGAAGAGCAAACAAGCCCTTTTCAGGAGAGAGCAATACTGGATTTTCCACCTCTCCTGCGACAAACAGGGTCTTAATGAGGAAATCCCCTGGGAGCGAATTGAGAAGATAGCATACAGCCCAATCACAGCATCCACCTGTGGCTATTGACACAGATTCCATGAGAAGGACACATCACACTACATTGGGTTACCTTTTTTGTCACTGACCATATTCCACCAGTAGTTAGGGCTGGCGCAATCTTTTTGGACCTTTTGCCACCACTCCCAGCTACTTTAGCTTCTGCATGAGGCGGTAATACATATTTTTTACTACTTATAGTCTTGGCCCATGACCCCCTTTTGGCAATGGGGCGTTACCTTAATTCATACAACATGTATACCACCTGCACCCTGATTTACATCATTCTTTGGTGTAAACCAGTGGTTCCCAAACTTTTTTGACCCGTGGCTCGTTTGACCAATTGTCCTTTTTATTAACTCTGGGCCTTGAGTAATTTCTCATATCTTTTTTTATATATTTTTTGGTTCCTTAGACCAATATATTTTGAACATACCCTTAGAATGATATAAAAAAAAAGCATTGCAATTGTGACAATATTTACATTACTTACATATGTACAATACAAACAGTACAAAAACAACAAAGGATTTCTGACATAGAAAACATATAAACAGATATACTTTTTTTAGTACTGTTTTTGTCCTACACATTTCTTAATCATTGTTGGAACCTTTCCTATTGAGTCCTCAACTGTAACTATACTCGAGGTCCTGTAGAGGTCAGAGACAATTTTGTGAACTCAAAGGCTACTGTTTAAGCTTTCTGACTCAAGATTCCCTCTATTAGGTATATTTTTATCCGTGTTTGCTCTGAACCTCTAAGATATAGAGTGCCAACGCGTTTCGACCTTCATTGAGGGGGACCACAACAGTGTACTTGTGCGAAGGTCTTCATCAGGGCGGTGAAGTTTTCACGTAGGACATTATGCCTGTATGAATAAATATATATGTATTAAAAAAACTGTACTTTGTACTGTATTTATTACAATTCTGTTGCATTTTGCAACTTACGTACCAATTCCTTGTCCTTTGCTGTGGTAAAGTGTTTCACAGCCTGTATCAATAAAAACAATATAGTATGGCATCACTAACTTTTTTAATTGTCATGTTGTTTTACACTAGAAGGGTCTCAATATATAGGGCTTAAAACATACCGTTTCTGTTTTTGATGGTACATATAATGATCTCAGTGCCACTATTTTATGTTTGTTCCGACTTTTTCGGTACGTCTGTGTCAATTGCGAATTTGAAAAAGGAAGCATTCAAAACAATTTTAAGTGCTAATGCATAGTTTTTTTTTACGATATAAGACATGCACTATCACCATTGTGCATTTCTTGTGCTAGCAGGGCCGTGACGTGTATAATAAGATTAATGGGCTCTTAGTTGCTTCTATCTTCACTGCGTGAAGTAGGATTCGATATTTTGGTCCGGAGCGTTATGATACTCGTGATAGTACGTGACCGTAGCTGTATACTGTTATCAACGGTAATGCATAGTCCATGGCTAACATAATTTAAACGTCGAGTACATGGTGTGCCCCCTTCTCTTGGATCACTGTTAGGTGCTGGGGAGTTTGATGAGGTGCATACATGCATAACAGTCATAACGTGACTTCCCCGATCTGTTTGCCTACAGCTCTACACCCGTGCATTGCCCATTCTCCTGGGGACTATGTTTCAGAGAGTCAGCATTTAAACAATCGTATGTACCTGCTTTAGCAATTTCTCGTGGTTTCTTCTCCATCTATGATCATTAGCAGGGAAATCCTCTGTGTTTTTTAGCTGGTGCACCAAGACGCCGCTTTTCCGTAATTTAAACTTCCCAGATCTTTTCTGGCGTCCTGAAGTATGTCCTAGTTCGCACATGCGTATACTTTCAGCCGGATTTCGCCTGGCTTCCGGTTCTAGGATACCTAGTACGCTGATGCGTGTACCTTGCCTGACGTCCGGTTCTAGGATTCTAACCGGCATTTACAGTTGTCGTGGTGACTAGCAGTTTATTTGTATTGCCAACCTGCTTAGTACGTTTCTTTTGTTTTTTGATTACGTTGATTTTGATTTTTTAATTCGCATTTTCATCAGACTATTTTATGGAATCCGTTTAAAGCATTAAAGCAAACGTAGTAGTCAATCACCCTATATTCTGGTGATTTGTAATTTGATGTAGAATGCTCTATTTTTCTAAGCCCAATCTTGGTCTTGATGAACTACAACCCTTTTATTAGTTAGGTCCATTTCTACTAAGTGCAACAACATCACTCTATATGGGTCTAGCCATAGTGTGTCATCTCAGTCATTACATTCAGTCTATTTTTAATCGTCCCCAGATACATGATTGTTTTTGCTTCTATTCTTGATAAGGAACTGTCGATATTCATTCCAATAACATGCCTGAGTACCGTCCATCTGATATCATTGGTGCCATGACCTTTGTCGATACAGTGTGATACCATGGGTGCATTCAGGGTTTTGCATCTTATTTTCGAACAATGTTGTGTTATTTTCTTTTTGATTGGTTGCATTGTCTTCCCAATATATGCCTTCGAGCATGGACATACTACACAGTAGATTACATTGTGTGTGTTACAGTTTGTAAACTCCTCGTGTTTGATATATTTGTTGCTGTATGTGAATTGAGTACCTTCGATTGTGCTTTCACACAATATACAGTTTCCACATGTCCTATGTCCTTTTATTGGTGGGAGAGACAGCATTGTTCTTAAGGATTGAGCTTCTTTCTTTTCGGTGGTGTTGGCACGTACTAGCTTGTCTCTAATGCTTCCGAAGTGGTATGTTTTAAGCCCTATATATTGAGAACCTTCTAGTGTAAAACAACAAGACACTTTAAAAAGTTAGTGATGCCGTATTATGTTGTTTTTATTGATACAGGCTGTGAAACACTTTACCACAGCAAAGGACAAGGAATTGGTACGTAAGGTGCAAAATGCAACAGAACTGTAATAAATACAGTACAAAGTACAGTTTTTTAAATATATATATCTTTATTTATACAGGCATAATGTCCTACGTGAAAACTTCACCGCCCTGATGAAGACCTTCGCACAAGTACACTGTTGTGGTCCCCCCTCAATGAAGGTCGAAACGCGTTGGCACTCTATATCTTAGAGGTTCAGAGCAAACACGGACAAAAATATACCTAATTGAGGGAATCTTGAGTCAGAAAGCTTAAACTGTAGCCTTTGAGTTCACAAAATTGTCTCTGGCCTCTACAGGACCTCGAGTATAGTTACAGTTGACGACTCAATAGGAAAGGTTCCAACAATGATTAAGAAATGTGTAGGACAAAAACAGTTCTAAACAAAAGTATATCTGTTTATATGTTTTCTATGTCAGAAATCCTTTGTTGTTTTTGTACTGTTTGTATCGTACATATGTAAGTAATGTAAATATTGTCACAATTGCAAGGCTTTTTTTGATATAATTCTTAGGGTATGTTCAAAATATATTGGTCTAAGGAACCAAAAAAAAGATATATAAAAAAAGATATGAGAAATTACTCAAGGCCCAGAGTTAATAAAAAGGACTACTGAGGCAAAAGTAAAAGTCTGATTTATGGTTTCAGAGGTATTTTGTTTCATTCATTTGTACTGATTCTTTCCTCTGAATCCCTTAACAGAATCACTCCCCTTTTGTTCAAATCCTTTGACCAATTGGCAGTTGGCCACGGCTCCCCATTACATCACTATTTTTTGGTGGGAGTCGAAGAATGTAAGGCCGACCTCGGTAGGACTTCCATTTTAATACCTGAAAATAATAGGAATGAAGGAATGGAGAGCTTCTCATATCATTTTCCTATAATCGTTCTCCTTTGAGGTCCTGTTCAACTGACTAAATCAAACTTGGTTTACTTCTTAGATTGTTTCTATAAAGAAAGCCAGCAAATTTCTCACGTGGATAAACCACATGTTGTGAGATTGATTTTTAAATGCATTCGTGTACCTATTGCAACCTAGGTTTGCAGGCGAAAGGATTTTCAATTGCAAAATTATAATCATGATTAGCAAAATTGCCAGAATTGTAGTGTCATAAATGGGATTTATGAATTTTTAAATGCCGCAGTATGGTAAAATGTCTGCATTCACAAATGTAGGGTTAGGTGTGGGATGCTTGGGAGGTCCTACATGAAAATGAGGTGAGCATTACAAATTAGATTTGAATTTCCCATTCCCCTGCATCTTTACAGGCACGATAGAATTGAAAGGAGCCTCACCCTGAACCCCGACAGGTCTTATAGACTTGGAGGGAATTTTCTTACCCTATCTCTACCACCTTATAAACTGGAATGGAGTCTCAAATCTGCACCCTGATTGGCCACATATAGTCTCAAATTGAATCTAATCTCTGCACAACTGTCTACAGCAAGGATGTGACTGCTTTCAAATGCATGCTCTGTGGAGCAGTTTGGAATGACTAGCAGATTTTCACTTTATATTTGTAAGGGCATCGAGCTGGGTATTAATTTTGTGATAAACTGAGAAAGAGGTGAACGTTTCATTGAGAGGACTTGTGAAGTTCTTGGAAAGAGTGAAACGCGGTGGAAGATGGAGGGGGTCAAGAGAAGAGCACAGTTGCTTGTGGGTCCACGGGGCCCTCTGATCTTGAGCTTCCCATTTCGGAGAAGGCACTGCACGTTACTTCGTATGCTGCGAGAGCTAGTACTTAGAAACTGTGTTAAGTGCTATAAAGAAAACTAAGTTGTGATTGCGTCCCTTCGGAGAGCTGATTTAGTGCATGTGTGTCAGACACATATAGTACTAAGATTAATGGTGCTTGAAAAGAGGGAATTAAAGACTGCATTCACACGCATTTCTAAGTATAAAGGATATTCAAATATGATACGAAGTCCTGCACCTTGGGGGTAAGTACACGTGAGAAAATGGGGAATTAACAGAATTTGGGGACCCTCTTCATCAAACCCATGAATATAATCTAACTGGCATAGCTCTTATAAGTTTCAGTTTGATGCTAGTTAGCCGAAAATGTGTGATAAATGCATATTGCAAGCCCAGGGCCAGTAATTTTTCTATTTATGGTTATTTCTCGAACCGGAGTTCAGAAACAAATATAATAGACATATAAAATTTGAAAACAAAATGACTGCATACTAAGAGAGTTCCTATTCCCGTTTTCACCTGCTCAGTGCTCTCACTACCCGACCCGTGCACTGCTCTCCTCATGAACTAACAGAAGACATGCTGCTGCGCCACCTGCGATCAGGGTTCGTGGGAAGTTAGGAATTCAAGTGCGAGTGAGAGATGTTCTCTTATTATCCAGCTAACATTTTCAAAGTGAATAAAAGAACATGCAGTGTAATATCTGGTGTAATATGTGTGCGTTCCATAATGTAAATAAGACTAGCAGTACTAGTCGGTTGAAACAAAATTTAACAAGAAGGACACTTTACCAGGTGATAATGCCACGCTCTCGGCTCGTCCTGTGCTTCCCAACTCTTGCTGACTTCCTTCCTCCCTCCCTCTCCCTGTGTCCGCAGGGCCCAAGGCTGCAGCAGCAGAGAGAACAAGCATTGGCATAGCCAATAGGTCTCGCCTTTGGGACCTTATAAGTGTTTAACAGTTGCATAACTAAACACTTATAAGGTCCCAAAAGCGAGACCTATTGGCTATGCCAAGCGGCCATGCGGCCGCAAAAGTGAAAGTGATCGCGATCAAACGCAAAAGTGAAAGTGATCGCGATCAAACATCAAAGCGGCCCTGCGGTCGCTAAAGTGAAAGTAAACGCGGTAAAAGTGGCGCGCGCGCCCGCGCACATGCACTGTAGCCCTAGGCTGGCCTGGTAGCACTTTTTGGAGCCAGACCAGCGCATGCGCTGGGTCAGGGGAGACCTAAAAAAGGGAGAAAAAACACAGAACTACAGCTGCCTAGCGGAGTTACAAATCATGGGGCTAAGAGGCAGCAATTGCACCACCTTGTGGGCGCCAGGTGCAGGGCATCTTGCCTACATACAAACGGCCAACGTAATCCCTAATGGATTCTTCTCAGCAACTACGACCGTGGCGACCGTGGCGCCCCTGGCTGGTTTTAGTGGCACGCCAGAGTGCCGAGGCACACAGTTTGGGAACCACTGGTGTAAACTGAACACTTTCCCTACATGACGTCGCTATGGCGTCCAATTTTTGTTGCTGGCCCGAGAACCCGCTTCTTATAAGTCAATCCCTTATCCCACTGCAATGTTTAGAGATTGATACTCCACTTCAAGTGCCACCCACACTCATTTTATTACTAAATTAACCTTCCAGGGACGGTCCTGTTTCAGTTCCAATATGGCGTCCACTTTTGGCCATTCTATTTGGCTCCCTTCCTGAGGCATTGTTTCTTGCTTCCTCAGCCCACTGGCCTCGCCAACCCCCAGCACGGTCAGAGTTTTCGACACCTGCAGCCACTCTAAGTTTGACGGTGGAGACGAGTACTTAACACGGCCGCCCCACCCTCTCCGCACTCTACCGAGCTGGTAGAGAGATGGTAGGTCGTCCGGCAATCGAGCCGCTGCTTAACTGTAAGTAACCCAGTAGTGCACTCTTCACGGGGACGTTGCTTGGCGCCAGCATCACTTGGTTTTTAAAAACTCTCTCTGCAATTTTTGTCAATTCCGGACTTTAAAAGTTCTTAACGTACCCTCCACCAGTGATTCTAAGAAGCTGGTGAGTCACTCGAGATGGGTGAGTTGTAATTGCCACAAAAATCATGATGGCTGTTGAACCACCTCACTTGATTTAGTTCTTTGATGTGCCACATGCCTGCCACATATTTTCTTCCTTTACACTGTGCCTGTCACATCTGTTTTTTACTAAACATCTTAATCGTGTAATCTCTTGCATGATATTTCTCCAGAGGCTGTTTTTAATGTTGTTTCTAATGATATATGTCATTATTATTTTTTGTTTTAGGTCGGTCTGATAACAAGGTACCTCAATGTTAGGGCACTTGTGTGCTTGGTTTACAATGTATACTAACAGTGGAACCAAGCACTGTCTAGATAGTCATTTCTAACTTTTGGTCCTGAAGAATTGCCATGTGATGATTCTGACACCCTAGGCAAGAAACATGTTGGGCCTATGCATTGTAGCCACCACTGTACATTTTCTCAGAGGTGACACACCTTTAATTTTTAACTGGGACCAGTGGAATCGCTGATTAAAATTGATTTGGAGCAACACTACGCCTCATTTTATATTCCCCTGCACAGTTCCCTCACATTTCCTACACACATCTACACTACGAGGCCCTATACTCACACCACACCTTACGGCTTGGGAATAAAATATCTCCGATAAAGAGCCCCTCATAGGGTGCCCGTCAGGCATTGCAGCGCCGGACTGACAAGGGGCATGTCCTATGATGAAGCCTGACACCCAGCCAGGTGTGTGAGGGCTCTAATTCCCAAAGTGGGAGACACACCGCCTCCACTCTTGGGATATTGTGATATACCGACTAGGCCTCTACTTCTATTTTTTCTAAAGGAACTGCATAATTAGGTTGATATACAGTCAAAAAGAGTAGCCTGGGAATTTGAGAAATTACACTCTGGTATCAGGCAATCCACCTGGAATGCTTCCTTGAACGAACTAAAGCCAGATAGGCACTGGTGTTTTCTGTTCAATCATCAGCTAGGAGACCATTGTGAAGTACTATGGGTAGATTTTGGACCACTCCACTTTCATTGATCTCGCTTGATGAATCAGTGCAACACTTTCCATGATGGAGCCAAGGTGGATGAACTATTTTTGGGACGGTTTAGTGCAAATTGGTCAAATGGTGCCTAAGTTATCAGCAAACAAAAATGTGCTTTTCCTATGGAAACTCTGACCAAACTATAACTACACCATGTGTTCTAGGTTTCAGTATGTGTGTATATATATATATATATATATATATATATATATATATATATCGCCAGTAGGTAGTTATAGTTAGAACCTCCGCGCAACATTCTATTTGGAATAACTTTGGCGCCGGTTGACGAATCTTCGCGAAATTTTCAAAACTGGTGGGGCGCTCCGGTCTGCTCCTATTCTTAAAGTCTCGGGGTGATCCGTCAAGCGGGGGCCGAGAAAAAAGGGGGTCCCAAAAGGTGTTTTCCCCATGCAATTTTCCATAGGAACCTTTAATCGCAGCTACAGCTTGAACTGCTGAACGGAATTACACCAAATTTGGCAAAGAGGTAGCCCTTGGTTCACACTCATGCCTTTTGGTTAAATGATGTAAATCTGTTCAGTAGTTCCTGAGAAATAGAAAAGTAAAAACATAGATATATCTAGGGCCGCGGATCCACTCGAGCACGAGCTTTATGCTAATTGGCTGTCAACACTTCAAACCAGTAAGTGTTGGCAGCCATCTTGTGCCTCGGTAGAACCGAGGCACAAGAAAGCAGTGAAAAAACGCCAAAAGGGGGCAGGGTAGAAACACCCTGACGCCCTAGGCCTGCTCAGGGGGTCCCACAAGGACCCACAAGGCCCCAAAAAATATTTTTTTTTTCAATCGCGAGATGCGCTTAGGATCCGCGCATCCCGCTGCGAAAAAAAAAACGCAGTGAGGCCTTTAATTAGCCCCCGGGGGAGCAAGGCCACCACCCCCCGGGGCTTTAATTTAAGTGGGCCCCCCCCCGGAGCCAATGATGGCACTGGGTACCGGCACCCCCCAGGTCCGGCTCCTGCAGTGTCCCGGGGTGCCCACCCCCGGGACACTGAAGTTTGCAATGACAGGGCGGGAGCCTTGCGGCTCCCGCCCTGTCATTGCAAACTGCTTTGCTTCATTGAAGCGAGAGCAGGGAAACCTGCTCTCGCTTCAATGAAGCAAAGCAGATTGCTTTTCCACATGTGGAGCAGCATGTTAGCTGCTCCCCATGTGGAAAAGCAATGCCGGCTCCCGCAGGAGGCGGGGAGCCGGCTGGGACCGTGGGGGGATTGGGGACCTCCACACGGTCCCCAACGAGGTGGCCAGGCCCGGGGGATGGGGTCCCCGGGGCCAGAAGTGGCCCAGTAGAGGGGCCATGCGGCCCTCCTCCCCATTAAAATATATATATTTTTTTTTAAAAGAGGCAGGTTGGCCCCTGGGGATGGGGTCCCCGGGGTCATAAATGGCCTGAGGAGGGGGGCTACGCAGCCCCCTCCATAAAAATATTTTAAAAAATTGGCCATGTCCTGGGGGATGGGATCCCCGGGGCCCGGGATTGGCCACGGGAGGGGGGCCACGCGGCCCCCTTCCCGTAAATACATTATTTTTATTTGGGGGTCAGGCCCTGGGGGATGGGGTCCCCAAGGCCCCAAAAAAGTAAAAGGAAGGGCGGCCACACAGCTCCCCTTTCCCCCAAATTTTTTTTTTAAAAGACACGCGATCGTCCCTAGGCCCCGCCCCCTCACAAAAACACTCTGCAAACGCGCCACAGTACGTTTTAAATTGGGGAATTAATTCCCCTTCAATACTGGTGGTCCCTGGGGCCCAACTAGCCCACCAGGTACCTCCAGTAAGCACCACAGGGCTGCGTTGCAGAGAGGTGGTCCAGGCCATGCCCCTTTTTACACCTCTCTGCAGCGCAGCCTTGTGGCGCTTACTGGAGGTACCTGGTGGGCTAGCTGGACCCCAGGGACCCTCAGGATTCAAGGGGACTTAATCACCCAATTTAAAACACGCCACGGGGCGCGTTTGTACAGTGGTGAAGGTAGGGGGCGGGGCCTGAGGAAATATGTGTGCAAACATGCCCTGGGGCGTGTTTTAAGTTGAGGAATTAATACCTATTCAATCCTGAGGGTCCCTGGGGGGCAAATAGCCCACCAGGTAACTTCAGTAAGTGCCACGGGGCGTGGCCTCTGAACACCTCTCTGCAACGCAGCTCTCTCGCGCATACTGGAGGTACCTTGTGGGCTAGTTGGCCCCCAGGGACCCTCAGGATTGAGGAGGAATTAATTCTCCAACTTAAAACGCGCCTCAGAGCGTGTTTGCAGACATGTCACCTCAGGCCACGCCCCCTTCCTTCACCATTGTGCAAACACGCCCCGTGCCGAGTTGTAAGTTGGGGAATTAATTCTCTTTCAATATTGAGGGTCCCTGAGGGCTAACTAGCCCACCAGGTACCTCCAGTATGCGCCACAGAGGTGCGTTGCAGACAGGTATTCAGAGACCACGCCCCTTTTTACACCTCTCTGCAACGCAGCTCTGTGGCGCTTACTGGAGGTAGCTAGTGGGCTAGTTTGCTAGTTGGACCCAAGGGACACTCAGGATTCAAGGAGACTTTTTCTCCCAACTTAAAACGTACACGGGGCGCGTTTACACAGTGGTGAAGGGAGGGGGTGGGGCCCGAGGTGACGTGTGAAAACACGCCCTGTGGCGCGTTTTAAGTTGGAGAAGTAATTCCCCTTCAATCCTGAGGGCCCCTGGGGGCCAACTAGCCCACCAGGTGCTTCCAGTAAGCGCCACTGCGCTGTGTTTCAGAGAGGTGACTCAGGCCGCGCCCCTTTTTACACCTCTCTGCAACGCAGCTCTGTGGCGCTTACTGGAGGCACCTAGTGGGCTACTTGGACCCTAGGGACACTCAGGATTCAAGGGGACTTAAATCTCCCAAATTAAAACTGACACAGGGCGCTTTTTACACAGTGATGAAGGGAGGGGATGGTGTAGGAAAGTGGCTCTATAAATACTGGACCAAAGTAAGGTACAGTGTGCATAGAGTCCCCAGTCCCCAGAGGTTTGGCAGAGGTTAAAGTTAGATATAACCTTACTCACTAAAGTGGTAGCTTGGTCGAGCAGTAAGGAAGTATCAAAGGACAGTGTAAAGCATTTGTTGTACACACTCAGTCAGCAAATGGTCTCACACACTCAAGAACTGAACTCTAGGCCATTTGTTTTGTATCAAAAGATATAGTTGTTTTATTTTAGAACCAACAAGGCATCAAAATATACTTTCTCAGGATGAGTTACTTTAGTTAAATACTTTTCAAATAGGCAATAGACTTTTTGAATGCAATAGTTACAGTTTGTTGCAATAGGCAACACAATTTCAAACACAATGCAACATTGAGCTCAATGGGAATTTCTGGTTAAATGCAAGTAGTTGCTTTGTAGATTATTTTTTCTAACCACTGGACTGGATCCCAGATTCAGTCCCGGGACATGAGCTGTAAACAGATAAGTAAAAGCGTTTTGGTTGCAGTAGTGATTTTTAAGGAATATTATTGTATTTTAAAAGTTGACACTTAGAAACTTTTTCAGTTGGAATTACCAATGTTATCCTATGGAAGGAAATTCAATTTGCAGGTAAAGTATGTTCACGTTACTTTTTTAATCCAGTGCTGGACTCCTAGGTTCAGCACTGGGACCTCTATCTAAAACAGGCAAGTAATTACGTTTTAATCGTTGGCACGATTTTTAGAGAATATTTGTAAGTTTCAAAAATCGACACTTAGAAACTTTTTCAGCAAAAAGCAGGCAATGATATCCTATGGAAGGAAATTCAAGTTACTGGTAAGTACGGTTAGCATTACTTTTCAAGATCAGTACTGGGCTCAAAGATGCAGCACTGAGGTCTCTCCTAATAACAGGTGAGTAAATCGGAATTCATAGTTCGGCTGATTTTAGAGGAATATTTGTAAGTTTCAAAACTTCACACTTAGAAGAATTTCCAAGTGAAATCAGTCAATGTTAGCCTATGGAAGGAAATTCAAGTTATTGGTAAGTACGGTTAGAATTGCTTTTAAGGATCAGTACGGGGCTCAAAGGTGCAGCACTGAAGTCTCTCCTGAGAACAGGTGAGTAAATCGGAATTCGTAGTTCGACTGATTTTTGATCAATATTTTAAAGTTCCAAAACTCCATACTTTGAAGAATTTCCAAGTGAAACCAGTCAATGTTAGCCTATGGAAGGAATTTCAAGTTACTGGTAAGTACGGTTAGAATTACTTTTCAGGATCAGTACTGGGCTCAAAGATGCAGCACTGAGGTCTCTCCTGATAACAGGCGAGTAAATCGGAATTTGTAGTTAGGCTGATTTTAGAGGAATATTTGTAAGTTTCAAAAATCGACACTTAGAAGAAAAGTGAGTTATCGGCTTTTACATAACTACTCGACTGGCAGAGTTAAGGTTCTGGGCATAGACTCAGGGGTCTCCCAGGGTCAGGTAGGTACAGTTGGTACACCCTCAGCGGCACAGGGGCAGCCGGGTACAGAGGTAGTTAGACCCAATGTTATCCAATGAGAGGCAGGGGGCCTTCGGTTGGTGGCTGCTGGCTAGCAGGCCACGCGGCTGTGGGAGCTGGGCTCCTGGTCACTTGCTCAGGGCAAATGGGGAAGTAGGATAGGATAAAGATTGCACTGCCAGGGGCACTCGGGCGGCTGGGTGCAAGGTGCTTTTGAGCCGTCGGGCGCTCCATGTTATTCAATGGAGATGTTTAAAAGGGAACAAAGGCTGCAGGCTCGGGACGGTGGATCTTCTGGAGCGACGAACACTTCGAGGGGTAAGTTGGGATCTTGGAGGGTAGGTAGGCATCCTGGAGTTGAGCACAGGGGGCCAGGGGGCGCCGGGTGCATGGGTGTCTTTGGAAGTCGGGAAATCTTACCCTCTGCTGGTCGCGGTTGGAGGGGTCCCTGGTTCTGAGTCTGCAGGCGTCGTCTAGGTCATCGAGGAGGGTCCTTGGGCACTGGATTCCAGGTCAGAATCGCCGGGGGGACGTCCTCAGGGTCTTTGTCCACTCGGGCACAGGCCGTGCTCGGCGGGTGCAGAGTGGGCTGGATTCGCGGTTCCTAGCTGGCACCAGGGGTGTTGCTGTTTGAGCTGAGCCACTGCTTGTGGGAGTCCCAGTCTCTAAGAGGGTCAAGGCAGGCAGGTCCTCCGGGGTTCTTGAGGCTGCTGTCCGCAGGAGATGCCGGGATTTAGCAGGAGCAGGTTCAAGGATCAACAGGCCTGTAGGGCTGGGGCCAAGTCAGTTGGTGTCGTCCTCTTGTTAGCAGCTGTACGGCAGGTCTTCTTCTTGGTCTTCTTTCTTGTTTCGAAATCAGGATCTGAGGAAGGAAGGTTCAGGGTGCCCCTAAATACTAAATTTAGTGGCGTTACAGGTAGGGGAAGGGCAGGGACCAATAGGTCCCTGTCCTAGGGTGAGTACACCCCGTATCCTGCTCCTCTCCTGTGGGAGGGGAGCAGGAGCCTATCTCTGATTGGGCAGGGCTCCCCATCCTCAAGATGGCCGGCGCCTGGAGTTATGCTTCACTTCGCCTCTCTCACCTGAGGGGTGGAGTTGGCACAGGCTGGCTCACCTCCTTTCCTCACGTAGGGTTACCCGCCAGTCTTCCCGCCAGAGTGGGGGTCAGAACCAGTAGGGGCCAGTTGCTAGCTACAGCAAGTGCTGACAGAAAAGTCCTGGCTGAGGAGTTTGTTTCTTTAAATACGCACCCCCATTTGTTGCCGAGTTAAGACCTGGGGTACGTGTGAAAGAGTGAGTGCTGGTGCAGAGTGCTTGTGTGCTGAGGGGGGAGGGGGGGGGGGAGGGAAACACCATTAATGCTTGTGGTATCTCATTGCAGATTTGAAGTGCACTAACGGATGTTGAAGGCACTCCGTTGGATGGTAGACAGCATTGCCCGTTCCCAGGTACAGCAGACTACTCGTAGCGAGACCAAATGAGAGTAGGATCCTCTGCAAAAGTCTTACGCCTCTGTTCTTTTCTGTTACAGGTTCTAATTCCCCTGCTGTTCCCTTCCCTATCCTTTTCCCTCGCCTGATCCCTCGAACACCCTGTTTGGTATACAGGGGTGTTGGTGATATCAGGAGGTGGACCTTTTTTCTACCGCCGCTGGATCCTGTGGAGCGTATCCTGACAAGGGCAGTGGGTTCGTGGGCATGGCACACAGGGATGTGTGCCATGTCGAATCTTTATTTAGTTCTGCACCAGGATACTCAATCTGCAAAGGCAGTGTGTGGGTGTCAGGGTGCAGGGCCCCTAAGGGTGGCATAATAAGTGCTGCAGCCCTTAGGGGTCTTCTCTGGTCACAATGCCCTGGTTACCTAGGGTTACCATTTACCAGGGGCTGACATGTGGCCAGAGATGCCAATTGGGTTTCAGCTTCAATACAGTTTTAGGGAAAGAACAGAGGCACTGGGCACCTGATTGGCAGGAGCCCAGGGCACACTCATTCAAAGCACATCAGCAATTCATCAAAAAGTGGAGGCATACCATGCAAGAAAGATGGCACTTTCTCACAGATGGGGCCTGAGGTGACGTGTGCAAACACGCCCTGTGGCGGGTTTTAAGATGGGGAAATAATTCCCCTTCAATCCTGAGGGACCCTGGGGGCCAACTAGTCCACCAGGTGCTTCCAGTAAGCGCCACTGCACTGTATTTCAGAGAGGTGGCCCAGGCCGTGCCCCTTTTTACAGCTCTCTGCAACGCAGCTCTGTGGCGCTTACTGGAGGTACCTAGTGGGCTACTTGGACCCTAGGGACCCTCAGGATTCAAAGGGACTTAATCTCCCAAATTAAAACGGCCACAGGGCGCGTTTACACAGTGGTGAAGGGAGGGGATGGGGTCTGAGGTGGCGTGTGCAAACATGCCCTGTGGCATGTTTTAAGATGGGGAAATAATTTGCCTTCAATCCTGAGGGCCCCTGGGGGCCAACTAGTCCACCAGGTGCTTCCAGTAAGCGCCACTGTGCTGCGTTGCAGAGAGGTGGTCCAAGCCGTGCCACTTTTTACACCTCTCTGCAACGCAGCTCTGTGGCGCTTACTGGAGGCACCTAGTGGGCTACTTGGACCCTAGGGACACTCAGGATTCAAGGGGACTTAAATCTCCCAAATTCTAACGGCCACAGGGCGAGTTTGCACACGTCAGCTCAGCCCCCCCCCCCCTCCCTTCACCAGTGTGCAAACGCGCCCTGTGGCGCGTTTTAAGAGGTAGTTTTAATCCCCCAGCCCTATTATGTACCAGGGGCTTACAGAGGAGGTCATACTTATCACAGGGGTACCCCAACGCATAGTGTTCCCTAGTGTATGTAGGTGTTTTAACTGTATTCTAAGTGTCTTTTAGCATAGCACTGGCTCTAGGACTGGTTAGTCAGAGTCAGTTATCACCAGTACCCATCTGAAAAAATTGTAAACACTGCACCAAAACCCAAACACTTATAAATTCACCCAGGTACTCTCCTTGCAGTACTCTAATCATTCAGTCAGTACCCAAGTATTCATGCAGTCAGCCAGGCCTTAGCACATGGACTGCTTCAAACCCCTATCCACTATGCATGCAGTCCTCTAACCACCTACACACTTGTCTTTCACACCTTCAATTCCTCAGTCAGTATCCATACACTTCCAGCAAACACCCTGTCACTCTCCCTGCACTCCTATAGTGACCCATTCAGCACCATGTACTAATCCATTCACTGCGCCAAAACCCAACCACTTATAAATTCACCCAGGCACTCTCCTTGCAGTACCCTAATCATTCAGTCAGTACCCAAGTACTCATCCAGTGAGCCAGGCCTTAGCACATGGACTGCTTCAAACTCCTATCCACTATGCATGCAGTCCCATAACTAACCAACACACTTATAGTTCTGCACTTATACATTCAACAAAACAAAACAATATTTCAGTTTCAATATTTTAAAAACATTTTTATTTCCATTTATATTAAAACTATATAATGTAATTTAAAAAATAAAATATGTAAAAATAAACAGTTACAAAACAGTAGAAAATCAGTATAAAAAAATACGTATAACTATTATTACATTGAAAAATTATCATTTAAAAAACCTTCGAAATTCACTGAAAAAACCATAGGTTTCAGACATGTTCTAGTTAGGAATTAGCATTTAAGAAAACCTTAGAAATTCACTGAAAAAAAACATAGGTTTCAGGGCTGTTATAGTTAGCTGGACATTTCACTCGTACAAAACCATTGAAATTCCTCCGTTATAGTTAGTTCTGCTAACTATAACTCGCGTGCCCGCAATCCATTGCTGATGATGTCACATATTACATCATTCATGACATGGTCAGTGACATCACTGATGACATCACTGATGACATCATCCACGTGACAATCAGATACACCTCATCATACACTAGTATAACCTTTCATCACTCACTGTAAAATACAGAGTACCATATTTGAATCCATTGACACACCAATACAAGTTTCTAAAAACCCACTCAGTGATTCCTAGATCTACACACACATCTAATCACTTACCTATAGGTTCACTCATACATGCTGTCAATGATCAATAGAACACTATCAAATATACTTATACACCTATATCGACATTACACACCAGCACACATCCTAGTCACTTATGCAGTCATCCTACTCACTTATGCAAACAATGGATCATACTTACATTTAGTCAGCTACACACTTATACAAACACCACTTCATTTATTCATATAGATAGTAACTCCTACTTAGTGTGTTATAAAATCACTTTTACAAGTATACAGTTATCCATACAGTCACTCATACAATCACTGAGTCGTGTGTATACATATTTATATACAACTGTCACATACACTGCCTTTTATTTTTCTAGTTTGTTGGACATGTACCATTGAGAGATATATTTGCTCATCACCACACCCATAAAGATATTCACTCACCCCAACAACTGTTATAACATGTAGTCTTAACCTCATATACCTACTGAATCAACTATTCACACATCTTTGGGCAGTCACACCCCCCCACCGAACCACACAATCAATCACTCTCCCATACAAATACTCAGTTAACTAATCAATAACTAATATAGACTTTCACGTAGCTAGTAACCAACTGGTGCAGCAGTTGACACAACAACTAACAAAGTGATACAGATATTCACACAGTTTAGTCACTATCCAATATATTTAGTGAGACACTATAAATTAGTCAAGTAAACAGTCGATCACACTACTACTAAATCCTCCATCCAGATATTTATATTTATATATCCACTCATTCTTCAATGCAGATTGCTATATATATAATACATATTTAAATAACGAACAAAACCACATTCACTGGATGATGTCATCAGTGATGTCACTGACCATGTCATGAATGATGTAATATGTGACATCATCAGCAGTGGATTGCAGGCGCGCGAGTTATAGTTAGCAGAACTAACTATAATGGAAGAATTTCAATGGTTTAGTACGAGTGAAATGTCCAGCTAACTATAACAGCCCTGAAACCTATGGTTTTTTCAGTGAATATATATCTTGTTCTGAGGTTTGCCACACCCTTTGGAATCACTCGAACAGCTGTGCAGGTTCACCTCTAAACCTTTAATTCATGGTCCGGGCTTGCACCACCCCGTCAATCAGGGGCCCACGAGGCTTGGTATGCACACAGCTTTTTAAGTGGAACACATGCATGGGATTTAAAACTAACATTGGATGCTGAGGCCCATTGAAGGGCTTGAAATTTTTCAACAGTAATTAGTGCAACCATTTGTGGAATCATTATCGGGACTTCTAATCCCATAAGGCCCCGCAGTATGTCATCTGACCGGCTCATCAAGGGGCGTGGAATTGCCGTACTAAATGGGAATGAAGTCCCAAGCCGCACGTAATCATTTCAGCGTGAGCCTCTGAGGAAGAAAGAGGACCTTTCGAAACGCGTCAGGCGAGACGAGGAAATGACTGTTTTAAGGTATCAGCAGCCAAGAGGACGTTTATACCCGTAATAAAGGCTTGCTGCCTAATGCGTGTGTGGAGTGCAGCTCATTTGCTTGGGCAACTTGGAGCGTGAATATATATATATATATATATATATATATATATATATATATATATATATTCACTGAAAAAACCATAGGTTTTACAGACGTTATAGTTAGGAATTGGCATTTAAAAAACCTTAGAAATTCACAGGAAAAAACCCTAGGTTTCAGGGACGTTATAGTTAGTTGGACATTTGACTCATATAACACCAGAGGAATTCGCCTGTTATAGTTAGTTGAGCTAACTATAACTCGTGCACCCGCAATGCACTGGTGATGACGTCACATATTACATCACTCATGACATGGTCAGTGACATCACTGATGACATCATCCAGTGAATGTGTGTTTCTGTAAAGTTGAAAAAAATTCATATATATCTATGCCAAGGTGTATTGAAGAAAGAGTGGATTTACAAGTGCCTGAATGGATTATTTAGTAGGTGCGTGACTGACTGTATAAGTGAGTGATTGAACATGTGTTACTGAATGTATGGGTTAGTGACTAAACTGTGTGAAAGTCTGTATTAGTGTTACATTTGGTGTATAAGCGGCTGCATGGGTTGGTGAGTAGCTACATGAGTGTCTATATGGGTTATTGATTTGTTGTCTGAGTATCTGTATGGGTGCCTGAGTGTCTGTATGGGTGGGTGGGGGGTGTGACTATGTGCATAGATGTCTGAGTGGGTGATTCACTGGTTGTATGGATTAAAAAGTGCATCTGGGAAGGGCTGTATGGGTAAGTTAGAGTGTGTATGGGTGTGTTGGTGAGTGAATGAATGTCTCAGTGGTATATGTGTAAGTAACTACATATGTTTTAAGACAGTATATGTGAGTGTTGGAGTATGTAAATGACTATACGTGAGAGTAAGTCATTTGAAGAGTGGGTGTATAAATGAGTGTCCACTTATATCAGTGATTGTATAAGACAGTAAGTATGTGTTAGTATCTGCATAAATAAGTGATGTGGTGTGTGTATAAATAACGGAGTTGGTGTGTATAACTGTATACATGAGTAAATGGGTATGTGATAGATTCTTTGCATGACTGACTAGGTGTGTGAGTAACTGTATGGATGAGTGGCGGAGTGTGACTATATGTATAGGTGTATAAGTGCATATTATAGTACTGTATTGATGATTAACTGCATGTATAAGTGACTGGATATGTGTAGACCTAGGAAATAGTGGGTGGTATATAGTATCTGGCATTCTTGTGTGTATGGTTTCAAGAATAGAAATCTGTATTTTAGAGTGTGTGTATCAAAGTTTATCTTAGGGCATCAGTATGTGCATCAGATTTTCATGTGGATGATGTCATCAGTGATGTCATTTGAGATGTCATCAGTGATGTCACTGACCATGTCATGAGTGATGTAATATGTGACGTCATCACCAGTGCATTGCAGATGCACAAGTTATAGTTAGCTCAACTAACTAGAACAGGCAAATTTCTCTGGTTTTATGTGTCAAATGTCAAACTAACTATAACGTCCCTGAAACCTATGGTTTTTTCAGTGAATTTCTAAGGTTTTTTAAATGTTAATTTCATATTTTAATATTTATAAAACCAATTTTTTTCCTATTTTAAAAAAAAATATTTTGGAACTCTATTATCCTTTTTTTTTTTTTGAAAAATATGTAATTTTTTATATCTTCAAAAACAAGTATGTATATATTTTTTTTTTTTAGAAAACTAGACTCTCAGACCGGTAGTGTACCAAGCTCCTTCACCACGCGAATCCTATCCGCCATATTGCGAAACTCGTTAAGGATGCGCATTTCGTATCCGACGGCCTCATAGCACCATGTCCCACCTAACATCATATACGTATAAGGTCGCGCAAGCTCCTAGTTTGGTATGCGACGGGTGCGCGGTACCAATACGCGCGTTACGTCATATACGTATAGGGTCGTGCCGGCTGCGCGTTCCGTATGCGACGAGTGCACGCTGTCAGGCCCTGTGTTACGTCATAGATGTATGGTATCGCGCCGGGTGCGCCATTCCCTCATTTATTTTTTTATGTCTCAAAACTATATCTAAATAAGTTTAAAGTGTATATGAGAGCAAGCGATAATCTAAAATATTTTCCACATTTATATATTTCTAATTGTAATAAACTTCACGTTTGGTGCGGCCTCCTTGCGCGCTCAGTGCGCGATTGCCATGTGACCTTAAAAAAAAGCTTTTGATTGGTTCATAACATTTCCCATTGTAACAGTTGGAGGACCCCACCCATTTTATTCTCTCTACACCGTTTGATGAGAGACACCTCTTCTGCGTACAGAGCTTTTTTGAAAAGTTTTTTGCTGTGTACACATATCTTATAGTACACACAACATGCAACGATCATCTTGATCAATAATCATGCTCTGTACAGTAGCCTTCCACGTGTGATAGCCACGCATCTGAAACGTTACATCAAAAACAAATGTGTGTTACACGATGCCCCTGGTGTGTGTGCGTATTATTGTGCTGCCTTTCAGCCTGGGTATTGGTGGTTCGAAAGGGTAACATCAGCCACGGGCAGAGTGCACATCCTAGATCACATGTGACAAACAGTAAAGAGTAATGTGTAGATTTGTGTTGCAGTATGCTCTGTTGTCAGGCTTTACCAGTATAGTAGTGTGTCATATGTGAGACTTTCAGCTTCACGTTTGACATGCATTGCTTGACTGTAATGAGCATGATCACTGTGTATGACGTAATCTCACTGCTGATCCTCCCTCCATCCGAGCACATTCGCATGTGTGCGCTTCGCAATAGCAACACTTTCAATAATACCGCACACCATTGACATGCGTGTCTGCGCATATCCACCAGCTGGACAACGACATGTGATGTTGTCCATTCAATGTTTTCGGACAGCATTTCATTAGCGATAGTTGCCGCCCTCCCGGTACATGCTACATTAATGTAAATTGTGGATTGTACGACGTCAAAACTGCAACAGAGACACAAACGTAAGTACACTTCCTGCCCAGGCAGGAACTGAACAACACCCAGGTCCCCGGAATAATTATTCACACCCCTGTGCTGGCCTGGCGTACACAAGCCCAGCCCACTTTGAGTACGTATAAATAGGATAACGCCAACAACACATGCCCCAGTTCTTCCACACTGCTTCAGGTGATATGGCCGCATCCACCTCGCATATCACAATGCGCAATAAAAAAAAAGGGATCCAGGAGGTGTACATCATTCTGGCAATCAAAACTACATCTGAATTGTGAACCCTGCTGGCCGTCGTGTTTGGACATACACCAATGACAGCAGGTGAGCAGTGGTGCCTGGGTGCACAGGGCCTGCAATTGAGCACGTTGCGGCGGGAGGGATGGGGTGCATCAGCCTGGGTGCAAAGTTGCAAACAAGTGATGTTGCCGTGCGTAATGATGTGATCTCTGACCTCATTCAGTCACATCTCTGTCTCATTTTAAGGACCTGCTGGACCGTACTGTAGGCCTGAGCCAGCAGGCAGCGCTGCCCTACAGACACGTGGCGGTGGCTTTTGGGGCACTGAAATGAGACGACTACTAAGTGTACATGCACACAGGCTTGCGCCACTGCATTGCACGCGCACATTATGCTTCTAGCATGCGCTCTGTTCCTTTGTATGTGACCCTTGGCATAAAATATTATTATTTACCCTTGTTATTCTCGTGCACTCCAACTCCTCTTTGAACCACGATTAACACTAACAGTTGGTAGATCGTACTTCAAGAAGGAAGGATGTACTCAACTGGTGTTCTCTCTTAAGCTTGAAATAAACCTTCATTTACCTTAAGACGCTTCCACCATTATATTATTTCTCCCTTTTCAGACACTGAGTTAGTTGCACGAAAAAGAACGGAGCAGGTGCTCAACCGGTGATGATGCTCTGGCCTTTCTGACGCCTTCCATCGTGGTATCAAGACACCGTCCCACACCGGAGACCTGCTGTGCCACCCTGAGAGGCACCCCGGAGTCGGAGCTTGCACCGGCATGTCGTTGGACACACCAGTTGTGGCAGGTGAGCAGTGAAGCTTTGGTACGCAGGAGCTGCATTTGAGCACAGTGCAGGGGAAGGGGCTGGGGTGCAGCAGCCTGGGTGCACAGGTGCAGGCAAGCAATGTTGCTGTAGATAATAATATAATCTCTGGCCTCATTCATATCTCTGTTTCATTTTAAAGACTTGCTGGACCGCACTGTTTCTCGCGGACCCCAGCATCCAAGACTCACGGGTGACGGGAGGTGAACAGTGAGGGCTGGGTGCAGTAGGCCGATGCTCTGTCTCCTCCTCACTGTTCTTTTGACTCTACCTTCCACCCACTCGCTCTCAGTCCCATTCTCACTTTCTTCCTTTCATTCTGACTACCTTTCTTTTTCTCTTGGACATGGCACACATACTTATGTTTCTTTTTTCTCTTGCAGGTTTTGTACGCTGCTTTCGGAGGAGTCCCACCCACTCCTTTCATGTTTTACTGTTGTTTGTTCGAATAAAGTTACGTTTCCATTTATTTGTGTTGTTTTAATAAAAGTAATTTTTTTACCAATAAATAAGTGAGTGTATGGGTCTTCTTTTTCTGACAACACTTGTCTGTAGTTTATTGTGAAAATCGGCAGTTGATAGGAGGTTATGAGGGAAAACATTTGTAATTTTGCGTTGCACCTACCAAATATAAACCAACAGACTATTACATAAATGAAGCCTGGATAATTCTACAATGGCAAGGGTTCTATGAGTGTATCACTTTATAACACCACGAGTACTGCTCGTGTGATTACACAACCAATAAGGCACTGCCTAGGGCCACCGAGGCTTCAAGGACTGGCGAGGTCCATCCTGCATATTTAAGTAAAGCCCCGGAGGTTGCCGATCCCCGGTCTTGAGTTGGCCTCGAAGCCCCCCCGAACAATTCGTAAACAATACCCGGGGAGGTGTCGATCCCCTAGGCTGTGAAACGTCTCTGTGCCATCCAGCGCCTAATTTACATGTGAGATTAAGGTCCCCAGTGCTGCAGAGACCCCGCAATATATTAATAGGATTGGCCCCGGAACATTACCCACCAGTGGGCTCATTTAAATGAACGGGTGAGACCCCGCTTCATTTTTTTTCTCTCCAGTTTTACCATCCTGATCCTCATTATTGAAGCGATTTGAGATTTTCCTCCTCTCGCTTCAACGAGACAAACAAGAATTTACTATCACAGTGTGGAAGCCATGCTCCTGCCCTGTAATTGCAAACATAAATGTCCCGCGGATGCACACCCCGGGACATTGTATGAGCTGCGCCTGGGAGGTGGAGCTCCATAGGGCCATAATGCATTGGTTACTGAATAACTACTGAATTAGTATAAACGCATACTAACACTACTTGCACTTGTGTAGTAAAGCAACCAGAGTGTAGTAAAGAGGCAGAGGAAGCCCAAAATCAAAAAATATAAATTCTACCAGAGGTAGGATGACATAGTTCGATGAGCCGACGGCCCTGGAAGGAGTAGAAACAGCTTCACCAAGAAAACAGGTCTTCAGCAGAACGCAAGCAAGCTCAAAATCTTGGAGAGTGCTGCCTTCTTTTTACCTTTTCCCGCTCATCGCCAAATTTATGTAGTGAAGAGGAAGACAGCAGTGGATCTGATAAGTAGATTTATTGCAGGAAAAGAAGACCGCTTAAACAGCCACCAACAGGACCAGACAGCAAGGCAACCGTCTTCTCCAGCACCGTGTACAAACTCCCCATGATTCCCCTCATGACAGCCCTACATTCTAACATTACATACTTACATTATAGTAGCATTACATACTAACATTCTATTATGACTTACATTGGAATACTACACAGAGCACATGACTTTACAGCAATGAGCTCATGGTTTCATCCACGAGTCTTGAGACCGGTAGGGGTGAGTAGTTCGCTTCCCACTCCCTGTATTGTATAAACGCAAACTAACACTACTTCCACAGGTATGCTACATCGCCCATAGCACATCACTTTACAGCAACGAGCTCACGGTTTAATCCCCGAGTCTTCAGACCAGTAGGGGTGAGTAGTTCGCTTCCAACTCCCTGTATAGTATAAACGCATACTAACACTACTTATACAGTTATACTAGAGTGGCCAGTATGCTACAGCGCCCAGAGCCCATCACTTTACAGCAATCAGTTTGGTTTGATCCCTGAGTCTTCACACCGGTAGGCGTGAGTACTTCGCTTCCCACTTCCGGTATAGTATAAACGCACAGTAGAGGTCAGTAGTTCGCTTCCCACTCCATGTAGGGTATAAACGCCTACTAACTCTACTTCCACAGGTATGTACAAAGACCAGAGCACATCACTTTACAGCAATGACCTCACGGTTTAGGCTCTCGGTTTCATACCAGAGTGTAGCAACATCTCATCTCAGCTGAGCAACACCGCACTTTCAGTCCGGTAGGAGTGACTACTTCGCTTCGCACTCCCCCACAGAGGTTACAGTGCTCCTATCCTCCTGTTTCCTACTCTTTTCGCCCTTTTTCCCCCTTACTCATTTCAACAGAATCACAAAATGGCTGCCAACACTTCCTAGTTGCAACAGCTCACAGCCAATAAGCATCAAGCTCGTAACGCCTCAGCCAAAAAGATGGCAGAATTCCCAAATATCGTTATCTGCAAATTTCAATATTTCTCCAAAACTACTGAATGGATTTACACCAAATAAACAAAAGCGTGCTTTCTAGACCAAGACCCTTCTCCCTGCCAAATTTGGGGTAATTCCGTTCACCCTTTCGACCTGTAGCCTAGTCTAAAGTTTCCTATGGAAATTAACATGGAGAAAACACGTTTAGAGACTCCCCTTTTTTCTCGGCCCCCCCTTGACGAATCACCCCCAAACTTTCAACATAGGAGCTGATATGAACAAAGAATTAGTTAGTAAGTTAGTAATTTCATGAAGATTCATCAAAGGACGCCAAAGTTATAAGCAAAACAAAAATGCTCTTCCTATGGAAACTTGGTCCTAACTAGAACTACCTACTGGTGACTGCCAGTAGGTAAAAAAAAAAAAAACACGTATGTTACTGGCATGCTGAAATGAAATAAAAGCTGAACTGCACTTATCGCTGTGTAACCGCTTCCTGAATTCGTGAGTGCGTGCGGAAGCCCTGTGGAGAAAAGATACAAAATATATATATATATATATATCTCCAAACTAAAGTCCCGTCCCTCTTATGCCAGCGAGAGGGAAACACCACAGGTAGGGACCACTAACGTATTCCAAAGAATCCAAAGCACAGGTTCAAAATTCCATAGTTTATTTGATATTCACCCAAGTTAAACAGACAAGTGTCCGCCTCAGGCACGTTTCGATCGCCACAGCGATCTTGATCACAAGGTGAGAGCTGCTGATACAGACTCATTATCCAAAGACTTGCCTGGTAAGATTGGGTCATGAAAGCAAAGATGGCTAGGCACAATAATGATTACTCACACATAGGGAAGGAAACAATATGTGATGCACTGAAAGCCATGGAAAAGGACCAGCTTAGGATCCGAATTGATTGGCGCAAATCAGTGGCATTCCCATTATCTAACAGGAACCTGGGAGCGGATTACCATATCCCCTGCATTGGTCACCTGGGGGATTTCGGTATCTTGGGGTCCACATCACACGGGTTGAAGGGCAATTCCAGAGGAGTAAGCTGGAACAGGTACTGGAGAATAGAGGCGGGACGTGGGGCACAGGAGGGCTCCCGCTATCCCTGCTGGAAAGGGTCACGCTGTTTAACATGACTGCACTCCCAAAATTCCAAATAACTGCTCCAGAAGACATTGTACAAAGTCGATAAGAATTTTTTAGGGCAGTGGATGTTGAGACCCGAATGTTGCCTTGGGATGGGGGCACTGCATGCATCACCTTGCAGCGGTGACCAGAAACCTGTATGAGGGCAGGATCGCCCTCCCTGACCTCCATCTGTCCGCACAGCACCCGGTGGTGAATGTGTTGGCTTTTGCCTCCCCCCAGGAGCCATTCATACAGGCAGACAGGTACACCATGTTTCCTGATAAGTATCTGTGGCGGTTATATGGCAGAAGCAGACTGGCTATCCTTCACATGCGAACTGACTTGGTGGTCAAAATATGGCATAGGGCTATGAAAAAAATAGGATGGAAAGGAAAATTACCACTGGATACACCTCTGTGGGTGTCTTACTCATTGGTAGAAGTGAGAGGACTGGCATACCTGCAGCAGAGGGATAAGACTGGGATATTAAAGTTAGGGGAAATATGAGGCCAGATGGACTGTTACCCTTCACGGAACTCCTAGAACAATATGAATTGGTACCCTCCCTACCCTTTTGGTATATGCAGCTTCACTGCTCGATTAGGGGGTTTGGATTTACATGGAGCATCTAAGGGAGGTGACAAAAGACACCCCGCTTGAGTTTTGGTAAATGGCGGTCCCCCTGCACAATTATCAAAAGAAGAGAAGGACAAGGAGCGGGATCAAGGTCCAGTACCTATTCTCCTTAGAAAGGTTTAACTTGTTTATCAACAAAACTGGGGTACTTGTTCCTGTCTGGAAAAGATTAAAGAAAACAAATGGAAATAGAAAAATGTGAGGCAGGCTCTTCCTTATTAGGAAGTGATGCCCTCATACACCCACTTGGGTCTCATGCTTAATCATCCGGCTTTTTGTTACTCGAGGGGCCAGCGCTGCAATGCCCCACGGGCCCCGCGAGAGTGTGTGGAGCTGATAAGGGAGTGTGCCTGTGATTTAAAAGAGTATGTCTGTGATTTAAAACTACCAAAAGAGTGTCCGGTGACGGGTTCTTGAGGGGTCCCTTTGGTAGGATTAAAAAAAAGTAAAATAATGGGAGTCAATGTAGAGTTACGAAGCTTGACTGTCTGGTGAGTGAAGTATAAATACCTAGTGGTTTATACTCGGTCAGGTCGACTTGTTTCAAGCCCTGGTGATCCAGGAGGATCCGTGGCATTTCTTCCGGACCAGAAATAAAGTGTAGACCTTACACTGAATCAGAAAGGGTGTGGAAGTGTTATATGCTCACCCTATCATGTATCACAATCCAACCTGTTTTTCTCCTTCTTTTCTCTAGGTTGGATTGTGATACATGATAGGGTGAGATTATCCCAGGGACTCCTATGACCTTATGCTGAACCACTAGAGCAGGTTATATATTATAACACATAACATAGGGTAAAACAGTCAGTATTCTTGGAACTTCCAAATCTCAATATCCACTGAGAACTAAAGATAAACTAAACTAAGCTAAACTATTGAAATACCTCATGTTCCCACTGCAAGATTTTATATTGGCTTGAACAAAGAGAAAATTAATGTTTATTTGTTATAGAGGACTTTTCATAACTCACTCGGGACTTTCTTTTCCTCCTCACCTTGGAATAAAAAACAATTTTACAAATGCCAATTATTTGTTTTTAGATATCAAAGCTTATACTTCGGTTCATAGGTGCTGAAAGTAGCAGTCCTATTGCACCCCCTACCCTCCCCCCCCCACCCCACCCCCCAATGCCCATTCTGGAGCTCAGAAGGTGAATGAGAAATAAAGATGCCTTTAAATATTGTTTATCTTGTCATATTTGCTATGCTTTCAAAGCCAGAGGCCAAACGTCGGGCCATGTCTTCTGACAAAATGCTGCTTATTTGAGAAACGGGTGCTTCCTTTTATTCTGCAAACAGCAAAGTGAGAAGATTTTGTAAAAGTGACCTCGGTGCTGAGGAAAGGCTGTAGGATGTCAGTTGTTTTGCTTACTCACAAGAACATGTAAATCCCAGGAAATGAACTATGCGCGTTTGATAACATATCAGCAATTAGGAAAGCACAAAAGAAGGACATTTATTTGTAATTCTAAAGTGAGAGGGAAAAAAAGATTTTAAAAGGATCCAGGTCCTTTACCTGGCGATGCCCAAATGATAACCAGTCGCTAAACACTGATTTCCACACATTATCATTTGTGCACTCTATAGTTTTACCAGCAAAATGCATGTTTATATCAACTTAGAGGCCATTTCAACAGAAAATGTGCTGTCTGTAACTGATGCAGCGCTACCACACCAGTGCTCCAAAATGCATCACAGGCTACATACCACACCCACACCACTCTCCTGCTGAACAGCATGCACATATGCCACACTTGTTCTTTGCGTGACACGTGGATTTATCTCAACCCCTGTGAGTTCAGTCATATAACATTAATCGCAGCACTCCCCACTCTAAATATTGTTCCAGCAGCCCTGCATCAGTTACAGTCTCTGTTCTCCGTTTTTTGAATTTCTTTTTTATTTTCTATTTAAAATTTAAAAGAAAATCATGATATCCACTTACAGTTTCTCAAGCCTTTTCAGCGATATGAGGTTTTCGATACATGAAATGGCATTGTTCTGGAGGTACAGGTGTGTTAAATTGGAAGCAAACCCCAAGTTTCGGATCTGTTGTATGCGGTTGTCATATAAATACAGGACAGTCAGGTTTCTACACAAGGACAGATCTTCCTGAAAGAAAAATAAACAATACCATGTGTAATTATGGGTCTGACAATGACAAACAAGCATGCAGAGATTGAACATTTTTAATATGCCTGGCTTACAGAAAGCATATGGTTTATGCCTGACAAGCTTATGCATGTTTGCAGTACTATGGGCCAATGAACGAACGTTTTGTGCACCTGTATCAGTTGCAAACTGGCTGCGAATGCAAAGCTAGGTAGTCGTGATTTACAAAAGCATGAAAACAATGCGATCTTTAAAACTGCACAATGAATCGAATTCATAGATTCAGAATTAAAATTCCCCAAACGAGATTCCCAAACAGCAAGTCACAAATGGTATGTACAAACTATAGGTAAAATTCAAATAATCACAACATGGGCGATCTGCACATGCAAATTATCAGCATGTGAAAGCAGAGGGGAACCAGTCTTACGCCTATGCTGTCCTCTACCCAAGGCCTTGCCTATGAACTCTCCTCATCGACAACTTAGGTTGGGCGTTGGATGGCCGCCCGTAGCAGTTCCACTCTGATACATGCTCAGTGCCCAGTGGGGTGTAGAACTCAGCAGTGTTGCCACCCCTCCGAGGCTTACACCGTAATGCTTGACCTCTTGTTTTACTTGGGTTTGCTTTGGATTCGCCAGAAGTTGCTTGTTGTTCTACCACATGGCAATTCCACGGCACTGCGTGCCACACCCCCACGCCATATCACCTTTCAGTACACGACTACTCAGCCAGAGGCTGTCAGGGACTAGATCTCCAGTGTCTAACATGGAACATTCGAGGCCTCAACATCCCAGAAAGGGAAAGCAGATTCTCTCCTACTCAAATAGGCATGGTATCAAACTGACGTTTATAAAAGAGAATCATCTTTCCCCTGGAGACGACTGACCCTACGCGGCTGCATGGGGCTCCAATCGTGTCTTTGCCCAGTACAGTCCTTTCCCGAAGGGAGGGGTGGTGTATTTTAATTATGCTAGGACTGCATAGCTGATGCGGGCGGCAGATATGTGCTTCTTTGTGGCACTCTGGCCAATAGAGCTGTATTGCTTGTCAATATTTATGTATCCAACATTGATTCTCCCGAATTTTATCACAACCTCTCTTCGCTCTGATGGGACATTGCACACTGATTTTATTCTGATGGGGGGCAACTTTAACATTACATGATAACCTAACCATAACTCCACCAGCTCTGCTGCATGCACCAAACCCAGTTCTTTACATGCACTCAATGATCTCCTCAACGTCATCCAGCTTGCAGATGCTTGGCGTACTTGCCACCCCCGCACCATGTCTGGACCGGCATCGATTACTGGTTTGTGTCTAACAGATGTCACCCATATGTCCCATACTCTTACAGATCATGCCCCAGTTAAGGCCACACTGCATATTCTATACCAAGGCCTCTCCGCCCGACTGGTGATTCCCAGCAAATGCACTACATGATGCAGTATTCAAGTCAGAACTCAGAGAAGCTATCAACGAATACTTTGAAATAAACACGAGATTGGTAGATAAGCACCTCTCGCTCTGGGAGGCTTTCAAAGCTTATATATGTGGTGTTTGCATCACCTAGCATGCAGGGGTGCTTCGGGGTATTCGGGGGGACTTGTCTAGAGTGGTGGGGGAAATGCGGGATACGGACTTGGCCAACATGGATGGTACACAACAATCCCAACTACACAGCCACTCCATGTTTTGCTGGAGTGCCAGGTGGAACATGAGATTGCCTACATGGGTAAATATGCCAGGGCTCGTCAGTATGGAGAATGGGAGAGACTGGGCTCTACCTGTTGGCGTGGCTCTTAAGAACGAATTACCATAATACTTGCGTGACAAGTCTTCTCGCAGATGATGGTACGACTGCTATTGAGTAGTAAATTAGTTTATTAGTCAATAAAAACCATAAACATCGATTGAAAGCATATAAGACACATCATATAAATAGGTAACATCTAAAATGAGGTTATCAGTCATATACAAACATGCCTGGACGCGCAAGATGGTACATAGGAAGCAACTATATAGTTCTTTGTTTTTGTTGTTGGCAAGAGGGCTGGACAGCTTTTAGTCCTATCTTGCGTCCCATGGCAACCTGCACTAAAGGGAAAGCAGCTCAGGCCTATACAGTGTGGGAGATTATGCAAAGAGAAAAAATTGGCCGATTTTAAGTTACCCATGCCTGCAAGATACGGCATAAAGAGCAATTGTGTAAACATCTTTTTTCGTTTGAACAATGGCCGTTAATACAAAATTTGCTGGGCCTACAGTAGGCTAGATTAGCATAAAGTGCAAAGTGCCAACATTGATGTTTAAAACTGGCAAATTTGCGCAAAAGGTGCTTATATTTGGCCAAAGGAACAGATAGGGTGATATCAATCCGATTCTCAACCTGACGGGATTGGAAGCAACAAGAGTTCTTGGTCCCTAGCAGTCCACCATAGCATAAATACAAAAGTGCCATGTGCAAATTTGCGCAAAGGGTGCTAACAGCCAAAGTAACAGATAGGGAATGTCACACTGATACAGAGGATGTAGCCTTAGGGCTAGAGCTGTCAACCTCGAAGCTGGCGAACCGGGTTCGAGTCTCGGCAATGACGCTCAACATCCTGTGGTTCTGGGCAAATCACTTAATCTCCCTGTGCCTAACAAAAATGAATGTGTCCTCATGTAACGAAAATGAAACTGCTGCTCATGTAAAGCGCTCTGATACCCAATGTCTCGGTGTAGTTCGCGCCATATAAAACTCTAAAGAAATAAAATAATAAATAAACCTGACGGGATAGGAAGCAACAGGAGTCCATAGTCCCTAGGAGCCCACCATAACATAAATACATACAGTGGTTCTTGTCAGGGGCCTTCTTAAGCATAAATACATATGTGCAATGTGCAAATTTGCACAAGAGGTGCTAATAGCCAAAGGAACAGATAGGGTAGTGTCAAACTGGTACTCAACCTTACGAGATAGGAAGCAACAAGAGTCCATAGTCCCTAGCAGCCTGTCTAAACATAAATATATTCAGTGGTTCTTGTCGGGGGCCTTCTGTGCCATTCATCTTACCCCACCTGTAGCTGTGCATTTGCCTTGACAAGGGATTTAAAAATGTCCAGGAACTGTACCAGTCTAATGTTCATCGTTGTGGTCCTTGGATCCAGTGACCCCACAGATCCCATAGTAATTAAATTATTTTTTTTAGCAAACCTCTTCGCTGTGTGGCCAGGGCAGGACAGATACATATAACATGCTGCAAAGTTTTGTTTGCCTGATGACATAAACAACATTTATTTTCTCATCCTTGGCCATCTTCCCTCCAATTTGGAAGAAAATATAATGTTTGAATATCACCAAGTCTTAGTGCCAATACGCTCTGTTTTATCTTCCGGTGGTAGGTAGCTTTCAGGAGGGGTGACTCTTTTTGAACAAGATAAGATTTCAGCACCAACCACCTTTGCGACCGCTTGGACACCTTTTCTTTATCATTCGTCCAACTTTGCAGTTTAATGGATTTATTTACTGCTCTTTTCAAAGCTTGACCAGTTATACTGGTGTTCCAAAGATCGCTCAGTTTGAGCATCTCAATGCTTTTTGCAAGATATTTTTTGTATTCTCCATTCCACCTTCGAACATTAATTTTGGACCAGACTTAACTATCCAGTGCGCCCTCGGCGGTTGATATACGCCGCGGGCCTGGCGAGTGTCTGCCTCGTCAATGAAAACTCAAGCCTAACTTGAGCGGTTGATCCCAATCTGGGTAGCCAGAAATTGTGTTTATAGGATCTTTTTATGATTTTATCAATGAGACTGGCCTCAGCGCCTATCATTATTTATGATCCATATGAAAGAGTTGGTAACAGTTTAGCCTTCATTACTGCTACCAATGGCTTCAGGTTATGTCCCTGAATGGATCTTGCCACTGTTGAAAAGCATGATTGAGTGCCTGCGCCTTTCCCTTCATCGCCTCTCTTTGTAGTAAAAACGTAGCTCTGGCATCTATTTTGACTCCTAAGTACACGTAGGTCGGTGCTTCATCAATTGTGTTTCCGCTAAGATGCCATTTGCGTTTATTTAAGATACGGCGATTCAATGAGATCACTTTTGATATTTTGTGGTTTATTTCCAGCTCATTATCATCTGCATATGACCTGAGGCAGTCCAGTAAGCTCTGTTGGCCTATTCTAGGAGTGCATGCTTTTACAACGCATGCCTTTACAACATGGGCAATACAACAAATACGTCATTACTACATGTTCCATCACACCGCAAGTCGTTACAACGACTTGCCTTAGGGAAGCGCTGGACTTTGGAATAGTATATTTTACTATTCCAATTCCAGTCTGTGCAACAGTAGGGAAGGTGCTGGATTTAAAATCCAACAATGCGTTCCCTAAAGCAAGTCGTTGTAACGACTTGCATGTTAATGGAACGCGTGGTAAAGACGTGTTCGTTGTAGTGCCTGCGTTGTTATGGCACTGCGTAATTTTGCCTGTGTTGTAAAGGGTGTTTCCCCTATTCTAGTGTAGTTAAGAAGTAGCAGATCATCAACAGCGCCAAGACGCTTCGGCATTCGTTCGCGCTTAATAAATGGCTATCCTATCCAATCCTATCAACATACAGGAAATTGGACAATTGTTGGCCACCTAGGCTCGGACGTGGGATGTCTGCCCATCCAGTGTTACGGAGAGGTCTGCAATATATAGATTAATTAAGAGAGGTGCTAAAATACAGCCTTGTTTTAAACCGGTTGATGTTTTCACTCCCTTGACAGGTGAGTACCATCTCCGATCTTTATCTGAACCCATGTGTCTGAATATAGCAGCCTAATTACTTGCAGGATGTTGGGGGAAATTTCCCATTGTTGAAGTTTGGCCTATAACCTCTTGCAGAGGACACAGTCAAACGCTGCCTTAAAGTGTTCAAAATACTTGGCCTTTGCTCTGCTGAGTATCAAACCCACTGCCATGAGGTTGGTTAAGGTGTCTTGACTACTTGGTAATCTGGTTTGGTTGTGTGGGAGTTTGCCGGTATCTAGTGCCCATGAATTTAAGATCCACGTCCAGAAGCACAATTAAGCGATAGTTGCTTGGTGAAGATGCCACACCTCCTTTAAAGATGGGATGGATTACTGAGCCTTTTCAGCTTTCGGGGATAACTCCTTTTGCTAGAATGGGGTTAAACATTGCTGCCAGGAAGGTTGCCCATCCCGAAGTAGAGCGTTTAATGAGCACTTGTGGTAACCCATTTGGGCCAGGGGCGCAATCGGCCTGCGATTTTTAATTAATCTTTATTACCTCCATTGGTGAGTATGCTGGATATACCATTGGCCCAGTGGCTCGTTGTCTTTTTGGGACTGATCTAAACCGGTTGCATCATGGGAGCTTCCTTAAAAATTAGATTTCAGATACTCGACTCTGTCACATTTGCTTATATTTGCATTACGGGCTGCTCTTCGACCTTTTTCAATATTGTTGATAAGTTTCCAGAATTTTTTCGACTTGGTTGATTTTGAGGCATGTAACAGTTGGGCCCACAGTGTTTTCTGTTTGGATTTTTTAAAAGCCCATGACTCCCTTTTCAGTTGGCTTCTCTCCTTAAGCAGACTTTTTAGTATCAATTTCTCCGCTTAGTAAGTGGATTTGACTTGGGAACACTGCTTCAAACTTGCCATTCACCAGAGAGAGATGGGGGTATAGCTGGCCAGGACCGGTCTCAATTTCCAGATCTACCAGAGCAGCGAATCTGTTTGAACAGTCAACGTTCACCATGGGGCTTAACACACTTTGCATTTGACTCAAAGAGAAAGCCTGGGTCGGTGGCAAAACATTAGTATCCGCTGGCAGCTCTGAATGAAAAGTCACGAAGTCACTGGTTTTTCCCTTACCCACCCTCCCCCCCCCCCCCTGTTTACAGACAGTTGAGGTTTTCCAAGGTATAAGCTCATACACTTTTGGGGTCGCCTCTTTTCCCTGTGTTAATACTCAGGTCCTTAGTCCTTTGACCTCTTCTATCAGGTCATCTATTTCACCCAAAGTGCAATTTTCAGCAGAGTGCCTAGGTGCTTTACTTACACCTTCTGACCCTGCTGGTTTATCTTATGCCTTCTGCTTACCCATGTCACACCCCTCCTGGCTACCGCACTGAGAAGAACAACTTTGAAGAGGGAGACTCCCGCAAGAGTGTTTAACAACAAAGCAATTTCTAGTTTCTACCCAAAACAAAAAATATGCATGAGGTTTAGATCACAAACATTTACTACAACTAAAGCAGGGGAGCCCAATTGATAAGCTCCCAGAACTAACCACTGTGCCCCACATAATGCCAGTTTTGTTCACACAGTCAAAGCTTCGGGAACAGGTATCCACACGATAAGAGGGTCCAGCCAGCGATGAGCAGGGAGGTGGTGCTGGCACCAGCGTATAGACAGAGGACCAGTTACCAGATTTTGCAAAATGCAATGGCAGCAGGTTAAGATGAGAAATAAAACAATATTAAAACTGACCAGGAGCCAAGGGGGGTGGCCCTGCCCTGTCTCTTCCTGACACCGCGGGAGACTGGAATGCGCTTTATAGCGGGGACACATATGTGCTGCTGCAACATTCCAGGAACCACCTCCAGGGGCACTGTGAATTCTGGGGGAATGGAGTCCTGAGCAAGGCCACTCCATGTTGGTGAACTTAGGTCACTTGTTTTACGCCCGTGCTCCTCAATCCCCACTGTAGGAGACAACCTGCACAGGCTAATGCAATGTTGGCTGCCCCCAAAAAATGTCTCCTCTACCACAATTGCAGAACAAAGGCAGCCTTCTGCCTTCCACTTGGAAACAACCCAATCGGGTCTCTTTGTGAACACTCCCCGCAAACAGGCAATTGATAAAAATAAAGATCGGCAAAATAGATGGTATGGCACTGCGATGCTTGTGGATCTTACCCAAGTGCCGCGATTGCCATTACAACAATGCAGTTCAATGCAGTTCCATTCAGGTGTGGTGGCTTGGTTTGGGATCAGAAAGACCTGCGGCGGCAATTGGTTCGGAGGCAGTAGCGGGGATGAGAGAGTGAGAGCCTATTGTCTTAGTGACTCCTGATGTCTTCTGGGCCCGACTGCTGTGGCAAATAGTTGGCAAATTGCTAGTTGCTGTGCAGGAGAAACGCTGGTGCAGGAATCCTCTGGGATCGGCCCCCGCTGAAGTGCCTGCGATGGAACGACCCAAACCGAAGAGGAAGACAAAGAGAATCGATACTGCTCAGTTGTTTCTGGTGAAGGTAAAGGCCCTGCCAGTGAGTTTAAAACAACAACTACAGGTGTAAGTGACGCAGGAAATGGAGTAGTAGTGGAGGCACTTTTTCTACTGATCTGCCGTGAAACATTTTTGTTCTTTAAGCATTTATTGTTTTAGCATGTAAATATCTTACTGTAATGTTTTTAAAATGTATTTTGGTGCAATGTTTTTAATTAACTATACACTTTATAAAAATCTGAAAATCTAAATCCCTATGTGACCATGCCAACTACCTGATGCCAATAAGAAAGATTTTGGAAAAGAAAAAGTCACATATTAATGCTTACATCAAATTTTCACAAACAAAACACCATGTTATTATATTGTCATAAAAGTTATGTAAGGATTCAATCACGAATTGTAGCAATGTCTGAGATTTAACCAATAGTAACTCATACATTTAAGACCCACAACTACAAACTAAAAACATTAACTAGTCAGAGTTTGAGATTAAACGAGCAATCTGCTCTGCAAAATCTACTTACGATTTCATCGATGTTTTTATTCGAGAAGTTCAGATGTGTGATCTTTTTTAGGCATTGCCCCAGAGATTCATCTTTTCTGTTTTTGAAATGATTGCTGCTTCTTGCAATGAGCTCAACTGTGAGCCGAACCATCCTGAGCCGTAACTTCCGGAAGCAAAGCTGCGAGCTTCAGGATGTCCCAACAAACATCCTAATGGGCGACTCAACGACTGCCTGCAAAATGAAAACAAATTGGCTCAGTTGCTGCACTTTATATACAATCGAGCTATTTTTCAGAATTTCTGGGAATGCAATCCACAACATGCATCAACTCAGAGATATGAAATGGAAAATCAAAATCATTCAAGAAACGCCTTCGCATCCAGTGGAAACATCGAGGCACATGGGAGTTACTGGAAGACTGCTCTCACTATGGAAAATAGCTTCTAGCCTTTTGGTTTAGGTATTCAGAGCCTGTGTTGAAGACAATACGAAACATGTTGCACTGCTTTCATTCACAGCATTCACATTTTCTGAATATAGAAACAATAAATAGCTGGTAAGTAATCTATCTTGTGGAGGGTATTCCGCTAACTGCTCCCCATCTGGGATATGTCTCCTTAAGGCATGTTTTAGTTGTAGATATTGCAGAAATTCCATATCAGTCATTTAGTACTCCTCTTTTGTGCCAGGCTATTTTAACCCAATTAGTTGCTATTCCCTGCAACCAGCATCTATCAAAATGTCCCATCTTCAGGTAACCACCATCGATTAACCTCCAAGTTACAGTATCATTGAATATAGCATAAATATTTGTATCACATCGTTCCAGAATTTTTCAGTTTAGAACAGAAGATAGTGTAATATGCCTGTAACCACACATCCTTTCTAACAAAGATTAGATCTCTCCTTGTCGAGCTTATGTAGTCTGACTGCTGCAGAATGCCACCTAAATACACTTTGATGTTCTGCAGCTCTCATGTATGAAATTGTGTGAAGCCTCAGTCCCATTGTTTACATTTCTTACACAAAGGGGTTCTATTGCTTTCAAATTATCAGGTCTGGGAGCCAATGTTGCTTTTTTGAAATAATGGAACATCTCTTAAGTTATAGTCTGCCTCTTCCAACTTTATCCCAACCCTTAAAGTGGCGAGCTACATTTTCAATTGGGCGGTCTATAATGCATCCCTGTCATTCAGGGTCAGGTATTTGTCACCTGAAACTTTTTAAATGTATTTGTGTAATCTTAATCGCTGCCGTTTTGTGTGTATGTCAGTTTAACATTGACTGAGTCTATGCATTTTTCCTGCCTAACTAAAGTTACTGATTCTCACCCACTTACAGTGGGGGCCATGATACTTCACAGTTTTGACGAATAATAGTGGTAGAGCAGGCTTCCCTCGGAAGCATAGTCGTTTCAGGAAGGGGGACTGTTGATTTTTTTTTGACCAGTAGGTTCAATAGCTTGCCAATGACTAGGCTCCAAAATTTTCAACGCCCATGGAGTGTAGTATAAATTTGAGGAATACATTTGAATACAATCTCAGTCTTTGAGGAGAATAGTGTAATTGTATCACTCAACACCTCTCTTTTTGGTCTCTGCACTGCTTGTCTCCTACAGCAAATAACGCCAGAGTGGCCCTAGTGCACCAAAAAGTTATCAGTGAGCTGGGTCATATAACTAGTGTAGGAAAGGGCCCTTTATGACATGGTCACCCCCACATTCTGCCTTGTAAATGATGCAATTTGGACAGAAAGACACTGGGTTCCTGCTATACAGGTCCCCAGAGTCAGATCTCTTTCCCTAAAACTGTACAATTTTCCCCCTATTAGCAATACCTTTAGCATTCCTGTAAGTCCCTAGTAAATGGTACCCCTGGTACCTTGGGTATCGACGCTAAAGAGGGTCTCTAAGGGCTGCAGCATGTATTGTGCCACCCTAAGGGACCCCTCACCACACTCATGCAAACTGCCACTGCAGGCTGCGTGACATGGTGCAGACTAAAGTGAAGACACAACATGGCACACCTCTTGTGTGCCATACCTGCAGACACTGCAGGCAAAATATGTTAATCACCCTTACAGCCCTAAGGCAGGGTGCATTATATTACCTGTGAGGACATATCTACATGAGCAGTTATGCCCCTGTGGTGTCCGGGTCGATTCTTGGACATTGCCAGTGAAAACGTATCCATCTTGATTATGCATACTGGGTACTGGTGATTATGAGTTCCGGAGCTACATGATGGCTTGACTGAAACCGAAGATGTCTGGCATCACAACCAGTGATGGATTTATCAATACATGCACCAAAGAGGGTACCTTAGAGGTACCGCCTGAAAACCTACCAACCTCTAGTGTACTGGTTGACTGGTGTAGACTAGCCTGCCATCACAGACAGGTTCCTGACCTCCTGCAGGTGAGAACCCAAGCTCTCTGAGGGCAGAAACAATGCCTGCTCTGGCTGGAGGTGTTGCCAACTCCTCCATGCAGGATGGCTAATATTCAGCATATTGAGGCATGAGGCTTCAAAGACCTCTGCCGCCTTTGATATGCAACCCATGCTTCCCCCAGACAAGGGAAATGCCACCCCTTGCCCTGGGCCCATTTGGCACTTGGACAGGTAGGAGAATTGGCTAGTTCGAAGGAGTGTTTGCTATCAGGGCAGTTCCAGCCCTAATTTGGGCTACCTAATGTGAACATGAAAACTGGAATTCCACACTCTTGGTTGTTGGTGGAATTTGGTTCACTAGGTCAGGGTTATGTCCAGCTCCCACAGGAAGTGGTCCTGTAGGGTGTGTAGTCACCCTGAAGGTGTCACTCCCCTTAAGGCATTTAAGTATTTAGGTGGCAGCACTGAAGCCAGGAACTCAGATTCTACAGACCCAGAAGAAGAGGACAAGGAAGAGCCATGAAAACGAGAACTGAAGACGTGTTCTGGACTTTTTGGCACCAAACCCTGCCTGCCTGCACCAGTCTCGACAATCATGAAGAAACCAACTTGTCCTGCAGCTGAAACTCTACCAAGTACCCCAGTAGACTGCCAGCCCTTCGCAAATTGCCAGCAATCTCCCTTGGAGTAGAGGAGCTCCTCACCTGCAATCCACAGGTACCAAAACAGCAGAGTCCAGTTTACCGTTCTGCCACTCCCTGGTCATACTGATGCAACAGCCACCCATGAAGAGGTCACCGCACTTCAGAGGGTCAGCTCCATCTCCCCACCAAGTGAGAAGACGCCAGCACGAACTGGAGCTGCACAGCACCAATACCCGGGGTAACGTACCCACTATAGCAATCAAAGCCTGCTCGAGGCCAATACGGACTCCGACACTGAGCAGCCGTCGAGGGACATCAGCATCACAGAGACCCACCTCCAGAGGGACCCAGCTGTCTTGATTTTTGCACCCTCAACTAGCGAGACCTACAATCATAAGGACCTGCAAAACAACAGCTCAGCCAACCTAACCCCTCTACACCCAAGAACCCTGGTCTGGGTTCTCGAGAACAGACTGCGCTCCCTTGCTACCAGGACCCCTGTGAACCGAGCATTCCTCCAGTCACGCGCTCCCTCCGGTGGGAGCTCCCGGACTTGTCCCCAAGTCCTTCTATGCAGCCTGTTTGTAGGTGGCACCGCCTCTCCCCATTGGTGTAGCCCATAAGGCTACCAACTTGACTAGCACCTCTGCAAAAGGACAGGTAAACTCTAACTGCTGGGGGTACATTGGACTTTATCCGCCCTACCACCTTAAGTCCTGAAGGGGAACCCCGGAAACCTGCTACAACTTGTATACCGTATATGCCTTTTTCTCCCATAGGAAAGCATTACACGTAAAAGACGCATTAAACAGAACATTTTTTTTACCTGTGAAATTCGCCATTTTAAAAAGTACTTACTTGCTTACAAAGTTCTTGGTATCAAAATTAATATAAAAATAAGAGTTATTTTTCTAAATTGGTCTCAGATTTATTCTTTGAGTGTGTGCGTCTCATTTATTGCCTCTGAGAGTACATCAAATGCTTAGCACCACCCTCTAATAAGCCTGAATTGCATGCCCACACTACCACAAAAGAGAGCATTTAGTGTTATCATTTTTTGCCTCTGTAAACCAATATGGGTGACTCTCTGCAGTGTACCTCGTTTCTGTGCACTATATGGAGAGATAGCTTTGTTACAACTAGCGCTTAAATACATATTTTCACATCTATGCTGAGGAGGGGTAGGAGTCTCTAGGACCTGCAGGCAATGCAGTTTCTGTCTCGTTTCAGGACAACAGACTAGTGCTTTCACCACAAATTCAGTAATTGTCTTGAAGTGAATAGAATGAGCAAATCTTTACATCTAATAACACAGAAGTAAATGTTTAAACATCACGCTCAATATGGATGGAGCCAGCACCTTCAAAGTTGACATAGCATTTGTGGCTCTCAAATTTCCTCCTTCTGTTTTATAGACCTAATTGAGTCTCTTCAGTCCTCTGTGCTGCATATCCATCACTTACCACTGGGGACAGTTTCTGGCTATCATGGTCTGCTTTCTCCCCCATAGTACAAATTCTGACAGATTTAAATTTGGGTTAGTGTCACAAAATCAGAATGGTAGTACCCACACTATCTAGAATGCATTGCATTGGAGTGGTGGGCTTTGGTGTACAGAGTATCCTAGCCAACAACGTTCCTCTCTTATCCCACTTCATAGTACATTTGCAGAGTTTTAAGATGGTGTTCTGCTGTTTTCAGAAACCGGACACAAGTCTGGTCTCTCAAGATTAAGAAAAGGTTCTGGGCCTCTTGATGATGAGCTTCTAAGTCGTGAGGGTCTGTAATCACTCACTCAGATGGTATCTACAACTTTATTAAGCTGGTGGGCTGAAGTCAGACGGTTATTCCAAATCATAGCCTTAATGTCACATTGCGTCTCATCTCACCCCTGCTTACTGCCATTTTATAAGTGGTGGCTTACTTTTTTAATTTACAGTGTTCAGTCTAAGCACTGCAAAGTACAAGGTATGGTCACTAAAAGTGAGCAGAATTGGCGAAATTAGATTCCATTGAACCATATAAAAATTCCACAAGATTTTGCTCAATTCTGTGACGGGGAGAACTGGGCATTTCCCTCTATTTTCTTTGCACAAAATGCACCTTTGCGTCCAAAAATACACGAGGATGCATTTTGCGCTAAGAAATAGCGCTTCTAAATGCACTGCAGTGCATACGCCTCGGCACCCTTACATACTCTGCAGGGTATGTAAGGGTGCTAAAAGAGTAAGCATACCAGTTCAGTCAGTGTTTTTTTTAAAAAGGGCCATAAGAGGGAGCTGCCCCTCCATGTTTTAAAATCACTGCAGATTAAAAGTTTAATCTGCAGTCGTTTTTAAACTTAGAGGGACAGCTCACTCTTCCAGTCTTTTTAAAAAAAAAAAAAAACACTGCAAATTAATTCCGCAGGCATATGATGGAGCAAGGACTCGTATAAAAGAGACTTGCTTGGATGCAATCTTCTCAAATAACTCGTAACACTGTGGTAATTGTATTTGTAAATACTAAAGTGCAACACAGTTCACACATTTAAGTCTAGGGGAAGCTTGCCTATGTTTTTTACTAACAAATAACCCGAGTGACACTCAAATTGGCTGCTAAATGCTGGATTCTGTACTGCGCATGCGTCTACTGCATCTAAGTGGTATGACATTCTATCGCTTGGATGGAAATCTTTGCAGCTGCGCAATTGCTTTGAAAATGGCCGTTTGAAACTTACATGTTAAAGTGCATGCTTTTGCCAAACTAAATCCTGTTACTTTACTAAAATGCTAAGGCTAAAGATTTTTATGAGTAAATGGGATCAGAGTAGAGATAGGTGGTATAAAGTGAAATAATTTTATTTTGATTTTAATAGGTTTCTCTTTGACCTCTCTATTAGTTTGTATTTAGGCCTCCGAGTGGGACTGAAGCTTGTACCACATGTAACTGTCACGCAGGCGCAGTAATAAGCCAGGAGCCGCGATGCAAATCCTTGAATGCCATCCAAAAGAAAACAGCAACATACCCTAGGAAGCAGCATGATGTCCTGTGAAAGGAAGAGACTATACACAAAATTGCATACTTTGTATTGATTAAGATGTGAATACGAGAGGGAAATAAAGCTTGGGAAAATAAATTGATGGGCGGGAACTTCGAACAAGACCTAAAAGAAAAGTAGTAAAACTTAGCATGGTGTGATGATCACCCCCATCCCCCTTGCTTGTCCAATCAGAATTAGGAGTTTCATAAATTTGAAACGTTTAGGGATGGCGTTTACCATTAGGAAAGTATAACTGAGGTAGTTCAGTTAGTTAGATGCTGCTCGTGCTGCTGAGATACCGGGATGCTGTCCGAGAGCTGAGCAAATATTAAAGAAGAATCGAATAGCAGAAGTAGAGCCTAAACCTAATAAATTAGAAGAAGATCGCGGAAGAATCAAGGAGGGAAATAAGGTAAAGACTTAGAAGAAGATCACGGAAGAATCAAGGAGGAAGATCGTGTCAGAGAGGGGTGCGACGCAGGCGTCGGACCTAGAAGAGGTAATCTATCCTGTCCCTGAATCCTGTCCTGAGCCTTTGTCACCTGAGCTGTCCCAGAGGACCCATCCAGCTCCTTGGCCAAGGGGTTAATTTCCACACCATCCTAGGTAACTATAACCCTATGTGGTATGTCATTGTACTCTCTCTTTATTTCTCCTCTCCAGGTACTGTGATCGTAATAACATTTCTTGGATGGAGTGGTTTACTTTATTCGATAGATTAATTTCTTCCTCTAGAGAAAAAGGTATACGATTGTATTGGTTTTGGCTCACATGAATTTAACTAGATAAACTTTTAAAACTCTCCCTAGTCCGTGGTTATTTAAAGGTATTATTCATCTAAAACAGTTAACTAAAAGGTGCATTGACCAGAGGAAATTCACATTTGGACATAAAAGATTTGGTAAGAAATGATAGGGTAAACTATCTCACAGGTATTATCTCAATAAATTGACACCCGCTGTACTTACTAGCTTATATGAATGTGTGTTTATGGGCCCAGGTGAGTATGTGGATTGCGAGTATCTCTAGCTGGTAACCCGCTGGATCCGATTTTCTGGTAGCAGAGCTATGGTTTATTTTATTAACTAGTTAGGTGAAAATATTTAGATTTGAATTTTGATTATGTACTAACAAACCCGTTTGAATCTTGTTCTATGTTGTCTGGAAATTCCCGGAAATATTGAATAGCGGGTGGTAAATGGAAACCACACTGCAGTGAGGTTACTGGTTTGCTAAGGATAGCGCTGAAAAACTATGCAAGGCTGACCGTGCTGATTTAGGGATTAATTTGTATAAAAGGGAGAGTGATTGATAGCAAAAAGTTCGCTGGTGAAACTTTGGTCTTATATCACCTAGAAAGTGCAATACTGAAGGAGTAGCAGGTTCATCAGTGAAGAGTAAGCAGAAATGTTTTACTCATAGTGTGTGAAGAGTAAGGGGAAACATTTTACTCGCAGCAAATGTAAATCGATTTTCTGATTTTAGCAGAGGCAAACAGAGTAGCGAATGTTTCTATGTTGTCATTTAATGAATTTTGTATGTAAATTGTAAGAAAAATAAGTCATTCGTATTACCTTGTAAAGGAGGGGTCAGCTGCAGGTGCTGCACTGATGTCACGGAGGGCCGCGCTGGGATTGGTTGGAACAGCGAGCGTGACTGACGCAAAATTGTAAAGGAGGGGTCAGTAGTAAGGAGTAATACCGGCGTCACAGAAAAGCTGCGCTAGTATTGGCTAAGCGCATAGCGTGAAACAGAATTTGATTGGTTGGAAGAATATAAGGCGCACTTGTATTGGTAAATTATTAGAGTGAAAGCAAATATTGGATTGGTTAGTAAAATAGAAGCAATAATAATAATTGATAGTGGGATTTGCATGTGGAGACACGATCCAACTTTAATAGGGAATCACCCAGACAGAAGGTATTTAGGATTTGCCAGAGATCAGTATATAAAAGGATCGACGCCAAAAATGTACGGAGAAAAGAGGAAGATGACATTTATGCAGAAAATTAAAAATTATTTTAAAAAGGATAAACCCATTAAGACTAGAGAGGGAATTCTTATCCCTCCCCTGAAAACGCCCGCATCACACACGATGATGGAAAGAGGCTATCATACTTGTGTATGGTTGGAAAATTGGATAGAATATACTAAAGATGATGGAGTGTTAGCTTTTCCAGAACATGGTATGTTTAATGGAAGAATTCTACATAACCTGAGATTAAGAATGAATGAATTAGAGCCCAGACCAAGATTAACACAATATGAAGAATGGGAGACTGAAGCATTTGAGCCCGATGGATCCAGAAGTAGCAGAAGCTTTAGAGGGTTTTATCCTAGACTACCGCGCGAATCACGAGATAATCAGATGAAACAATGGAGACAGGCAATGGTGACAGAAGGATTATATCCTGTACTAATGGCTGAGGAACAGTCAGGAGGCAAGTGCACAGAGAAAACCAAACATTTAACGATGACAGGTAGTGGAGAGTTAGAAGATGAATTTATGGAGGATATTCAAATGAAAAACCCTTCGCTATACCAAGATGGATCCAATAGAACTACTCCTAGTGCCCCGGTTTTGGGAACGCCATTGGTTCCACAAGTTATACATGACCCAACGAATGGAAATGTACTTCAGGAAAATGAAAGAGAGGCAATAAATAAGAATAGAGAAGAATTAATACAGAAAATAACCCAATTGAGTACCCATCCTGAAGCGCTGACTATACCAGTGACTATAGGTCCTGTAGTTCCATTATATGGAGATAAAACAATCGGTCACAAACTACCAGGCATGCCCACACCTGCAATTGAACCCAGAAAAGAGAATATAATAATTGACGATCAAGGCAGTGAATGTGATTCGGTGAGATCATTAATGGATTTACCGATAACAGGACAGATAAATGAAACCCCGAGAAGAGTTACACCTAATAGTTCGAAGGAAGTACAAATAGAGACTTCAACAGGAGTCAAAAATGCCACAATAGTATTACCAGAAGAAATAGAAAGGTGGGCACAGGGAATAGACAAGCCAAAACAGCCACTGAAAATTTTAGATATTTACAAATTGAAAGTAGAATTAGAAGAATTGATTGCTGGAAATGTGGGACTAGACAGGTTAAATACTTACAGTGAAGAAGAGTTACTGTTCATTTGTAGAAGTATCACTAGAAATACAAAATTATTCCATGAGAAATTGACAGATCTAGCCTCCGAAATGGGAATCGAAATAGGGAAATCCAAGGTATTACAGAAACCATACAGAGCAGAATTCAGTAATAAGGACTTGGAAAATATGAACGTGTCCGGAAGAAAATTACAGGTTAAAGAATTAATTATCATTTTACAAAAATGGAGTGAGCTAGACAAATGGAAAGCTAGATGGATGAGAAAAAAAGGTAGAACATATGCCAATCGAACAACCTCTGAATTTCTGTTGAAAGAGACAGGAAAGGTAGAAAGATTATGTCCAATGAGAGAGGTACCGGGAGGAGGATATGTACATGTTCCACGGACCAGACAGGATATTTGGTCAATTACTAATGATTTCCTGAAGTTAAGAGAAAAGCCAGTTGAATGGTATCGGCAAGTTGAAAGATTTGTGAAGGTTTCTAAAGTATTGTTAAAAGATTTGGATGGCTTATTTGACATAGTGGTACCTGCTGATTTATGGACAGAATGTAAAATTACTGTTGATTGGCCTAGTGATGAATACCAGAGAGATGCGAAAACAGGAGCCCCTTCAGAAGAGGTAATGAAGAAATATTACCAGGTGATCACTTTCTTGAAAGGAAGAATTCCTCCGAAAGAAACAGATTGGGTAAAAATAGACCAGACAACCCAAGGCAGGAATGAGTCTGTACACACTTATTATGAACGACTGCTGCGAGTTTTTAAGCAGTATAGCGGATGTGCGAATATCGGAGATAAAGATATGGGACATTTTGTGTATCGATTTGTGACAGGATTAAACCCAGAAATTGGAGATATGATCCGTCAACACATGTTGTGTTGGCAAGCAAGGCCGATATATGAAATTCTTTTATACGCAAAGTGCTGCGGAGACAAAATTGATAATAGCCTAAAAATTTAGAAGAAAAGGTGATATGGGCCCAAGCAAAACTAGCAGAACAGCAGGAACTCCAACTAAACAGACAAGAAATCAAGGAAAGGGGCAAGGTCAAAGTGAAAATAATGGGGGGGGGGGAAACAAAAGGTAAGAATGAGTAGAGAGGAGGCAAAGAAAATGTTACTCTGTCATGGGTGCGGAAAATTGGGGCATTGGGAAAACGAGTGTAAAAATATTCAGAATAATAATGGCCCAAATCGAAATTTAAATCCGCAGACGCAGAATGAGGTGATAATGAGTCCACCGCAGCAGGTTGTAAATCTACAGTTAGTTGCTATCTGCCCCTATGCCAAATTTTGTGAACCAGGACAAGTACGGTGCGGACACTGGATTTCAAGGAGGAAGTGGTAAGAAAAATTCTGTAACATCACAATTTCTTTTACAGGATACTTATTTTGATGACAGCGACCAATAGCGGTGCCTGAGGGGGAGGGGGGGCAAGGAGTGCGTACTTGGCGCATCCTTACCGGTAGATCAGTCAGACCATATACTGATGGTAAAGTAGAAGGGAAAGATATTAGCTTTTTGTTGGACACTGGTGCTACCCGTTCTACTGTAAGAACAGTCGACATCCCAAGCCTACCCCTCTTGGTGGAAGTGATCCAAGTAGTGGGTGTTTCAAACAAACAGATCAGAACTCCTATTACAGAACCAACGGAGGTACGCATTGGCAATTTCAGGGAAATGCACAAATTCGTGGTGTGACTCCAGTCCCGTGAATTTATTAGGAAGAGATCTACTGTGCAAAATGAACTACACAATATTTTGCAACCCAGACGGTGTTGCAATTCAAACCCCAGATGAAGACGGAGTCTACAAAATCATGTTAGCTAAACAAGGCACAGAGGTAGATGAGATGTATTCAATGATGACAAAAGATGATTTATCAGATGAGGTCAAAATGACAGTAAATCCAGATGTGTGGGATTTCTCAGGAAAAGAAGTAGGGTTAATGGCAAATGTAGACCCAGTAAAAGTAACTGTGAAGGAAGGTGCAGTCTATCCAAACAGTCGACAATGTAAAATGAGTCCCGAAGTTAATGCTGTTGTTGCAGCAGAAATTGATCGAATGATTGAACAAGGCATTCTAAAAGAAATAATGAGCAGTCCATGCAATTCACCTATAATTGGCATTAAGAAACCCAGCAGGAACTATAGAATAGTTCAAGATCTAAGAAAGATTAAAAAGATTGTTGTACCTTGTTGCCCTGTAGTGCCCAACCCAGCAGTAATTTTGTACCAGATACCATGGAGGCAGGATGGTTTACTGTAATCTATTTATGCCATGCCTTTTTCTCCATTCCATTACACCCAGCCAGCCAGTATCTCTTTTCTTTTTGATTTCGAGGACCGTATTTTAGTCTGGAATTGTGTTCCTCAAGGGTATACTGAGAGCCCTTCGATTTTTAATCAAATATTTAAAAAGTGTTTAGAAACCTTAATGTTGCCCAGAAAGTCAGTACTGGTACAGTATATTGACGACTTGTTAGTTGTGTCTAAGACAAGTGATGACTGTGTCACTGATTCAATTGCCTAGTTAAATCATTTGGCTGATGGTGGGCATAAGGTGTCCCTTAAAAAATTGCAGTTTTGCAGACCCGGAGTCAAATATCTTGGACACCAAATAGAACGCGGAGTAAGGAAAGTGAGCCCTGAAAGAATAGAAATAAGACAAATGAAATTTCCGCAAACCCAGAGAGAAATAAGAATGTTCCTTGGAGTTGTAGGACACTGTAGGCAGTGGATTGTAAGGGTTTTCTTTGCTAGCCAAATCCTTAATACAAATGACCAAGAAACAAGCAAAAGATCCAATAGAATGGGATGATGAAAGTATGGAAGCATTTGTGAAATTACGGAAGTGTCTGTGTGAAGCCCCTGCCTTAGGTATGCCAGATTACTCAAAAGAATTTGCACTGTTTTGTTGTGAAAGAAATAGTTGTGCACTCTCAGTTTTAACCCAGAGACATGGTTTGATGAGACGTCCAGTGGCATACTTTTCTGCTACTTTGGACCCTGTAGCCTCAGCTTTACCTGATTGTTTAAAAGCAGTAGCTGCAACCTGCATGAGTCTGGAACAAAGTGAGTCAATTGTGATGGGACATCCGGTAAATTTGCATGTTCCACATTCAGTTGAGATTCTTTTGACAAGAACTCAAACTCAGTATCTTACTCCTAGTCGGATGACTAAGTATGAAAGAATCATATTAGGTGCTGAAAAAGTGACAACAGTCAGGTGTACTGTACTGAATCCTGCCACCTTATTACCAGATGTAAATGGAAAGAGGTGAGAGATGAAGTTGAGCACGACTGTTTGGATGTGACTGAACTTTGCACCAAACCCCGTCCAGACCTACAGGAAGAACTTTTGAAGAATGCTGAACATGAGCTATTTGTAGACGGCTCGTGTATGCCCCATGAGGAGGGAGGACTAAGTGCTGCTTACGTGGACTGTACATAGGCTGGAATAGTCGAAGCATCCTATTTACCAGGAGTCAAATCTGCACAAGTAGCCAAATTGATAGCTTTGATTAAAGCTTGCATAATTGGGAAACATTGGAAAGTAACCATTTTTTTACTGATAGCCAGTATGGTTATGGGGTTGTGCATAATTTTGGCCAGCTTTGGATGCAGATGGATTTCTTGACTTCTTCAGGATCCCCAATAAAAATTGAAAATTTGTAAAAGAACTGCTTGAAGCAATACAATTGCCAAAAGAAGTGGCAGTGGTCAAGTGTGCCGCCCATCAGTCAGGAGATGACTATGTGACAGCTGGTGATAGGTATGGTGACCAGGTTGCCCAATTCTGTGCCAGAAATAAATTGTCGGTAAACAAGAAAATTGAAACAAGTGGAATTAGCGGCCAACTTATGCTACTCTCAGGACTGGAAACATGGGAAGAAGTAAGACAACTACAAGAGGAGGTAGAATTGAGAGAAAAAGAAGAATGGGTGAAAGCAGGATGCGAAAAGAGGTCAGAAGATGATGTGTGTGTTTACCTAGATGGTAGGCCAGTAATGCCAGATTGTATGCTTTCACAATTTGCTAGGAGGTATCACGGAGACACCCACATAGGCAAAGATGCTATGATCAGACTCTTTAGGCAGGATTGGTTTAACCCAAGGTTCAGGAATGTAGCAGAGAGTCTATGCCAGGGATGCTTAATTTGTCAACAAATGAATCCAGGCAGAAAAACAGTGGTCAGTACGGGAAGAATTGGAAAAGCAGAAGGTGCATTTATAAGGCTACAAATAGATTTCATTCAATTACCACCTTGCAGAGAAGTTTGAAGTACATACTTGTCATAGTTTGTTTATTCTCATGGTGGGTGGAGGCATACCCTACTAGAAGAAATGACAGTATAACAGTTGCCAAACTATTGTTGAGAGAATCGATTCCACAGTTCGTTTTTCCAGTAACTTTGGAATCAGATAGAGGGTCTCATTTTAATACTGAAATAATGCCACTAATCTGTGAAGCATTTAAAATTGAACAAAAACTGCACTGTGCGTATCGCCCAGAGGCTTCTGGAGTGGTAGAACAAACGAATGGCACTATAAAAACAAGACTGGCAAAGGTATGTGCATCCACCCCACTGAAGTGGCCTGATGCTTTACCACTTGTTCTGATGGGACTCAGAAGCATTCCTGACAGGAATACCGGGTTGAGTCCCCATAAAATACTCATGGGAAGAGCAATGAGGCAAGCATGTATACCAGGACACAAACTGTTGAATATATCTGATAGGAGGGGGGTGGGCGCCCACTGCCTCACACTCCAGCTCTCAGTTTGCCCCGATGCAGCATAATAAATGCAGTACATGATACAACCCTACACATATACCTACTTCCTGCTGACGAGAGGCAACTACCTCGAAACACGTGTCCAGGGATGGCTAACGCGACACTTACTTTCACTTAAAACTTTGCCACAGGCGTATTCGCCGACGCTACTTCATGGACCACACTGCCTTGGGGTAACACGCTGGTAGGACGAGCAGAGTGCGGACAATCGGATTTTTAATATATCTGATAACTTGGTATTGGACTATTGCAAAGAACTGGCTGACCTAGTGCGTTCTCTCTCTCACCAGGTTGGAGAAGACGCAGTTACCAGGCAGCCGGATCAAGCACATGATCTGAATCCCGGTGACTGGGTGTTGGTGAAGAATCACACTCGAGAGTTGTGCCTAGCACCCAGGTGGGAAAAACCACATCAGGTTATATTAGTTAAAACAACAGCAGTGAAACGTGCAGGCTTGCCTAATTGGATTCATGCAAGCCATACTAAGAGAGTACCAGCACCTGACGAGGAAAGACCGCAACTGACTCAAGCAGTTGAGGCTGCAGATGGTTGTGTAGCTGAAGGATCTAGAAAATCCGATCCTGAAGTAGCTGATCGAGAACAACCGAGCACAAGACAGGATAACTGGATACCAGTGGTAATTGTGAGAACAAGAAGCCAAACCAGGTTAGAAAGACGGGAGAATAGTGAGGACCAGATAGGCATAGAAGAACAAGCTCAGGAAGGTGAAAATATAACTTGGAGAACCTGAGCAGGATCAGACAAGGAGAGAACAATCTACTCAGATAGAGGTGGATGAAACCATTCATGAGTCTAAGAAGGGACAGATAGGTCTAGAAGAACACGTTCAGGCTGTAGAAAATCAAAGTGCAGTAAGACCCGAGCAGACCTAGATAGGAAAAGAACAAGTTCAGGTAGAAGAAGAGAAAATCGAAATAAAACCTGAAGTGTAAATCCAGGGAAGAAGAACGCATCCAGGCAGAAAATTATGTTACAAAAATAAGCCCGGGACAAGGTCAGACAGAGAGGGTTTCTGAGAACGAAAACAATCAGATTGTGCCACAAGTTAATGAAAATAAAAGGACACTCGAAGACAGTGCAGGCAAAAAGGGCCAGAACAGGTGATAAACTGTCCAGGTGGTGTGAAAAGGTTAAAGTATCATTTCAAGACAATAAATGAAGAACCTGAACAGGTAAACAAAATTGTCAGTCTGGGACATCAACTGATAAACCCAAACGACGGAGTCAAAGATTGAAAGTATTGAACAATAAGTTCAAGGGTCCTGAATGGACCTATGTAATTCTTGAAGAAATTGAGGATCTATATTTAAATGAAGAAAGTGATGAAGAAATAAATGCAGAACAGACTGCCGAAGAAGTGAGACCAATCTGAAAATTAACCAAGAATTTATATCTCACAAACAAACCAAAATAAAGAAGAGATCTTCCTAGCCCAAAATGGCTGACGATAGGGCTGCTGGAAAACCAAACCGAAATTGTGTACAAAGATATTGTAGAATATGCATATGTAGTATATTTTTAGTGCTAATAATTTGGTTAGTACTAACAGTAGCCATCCCTTATTTGATGGTTACAAAAGAAAAGAATAACACAAGCACGCATGAAAGGGTAGCTAACATTAAAGGAGATAGAGTAGCATTAGAAGCACCAAATGAGTCTAAGACTAAAAGAGACAGAGTAGATTTAGGAGCACCAGATGAATTAGATGTACACCACACTGTGACAAATAATGACACTGCTTTAAATGTATTTACAAATTTATTAGTGCAATATTTAGACACCATGGAAGTTAGTGATTGTTGTGTGTATGAAATTACCTGCATCAGTAGCAGAAGGTGTAACATATCACCATATTCCCTTAACCTATGGCATTTCTTGTAGTATTTAAGCAAGTTTGTTTTATAGAACAGGAAAGTCACAATATTATTATTCTAATATAGATGTGATTGTTTCTGAGGTTCCTATGCGAAAGAGTATGAAACCAGTTTTAGTACTAAGGATGCAGAGTTTATGGGAGAATATTTTCTAACTATGGAAACAATAGATATAGCTGAAGCACACAAGCACAATGTAACGTGTAAATTACGCGAAGAAGAAAAGATATTTTAGAATTTAGTTGCGCAAAGGAGACAGGACTTCCAAAGAAGGGCTTCTGAACCAAAACCTCAGATACCTCAATGGGCTGAGAAGGAAGATATTTACACAGCTGGCAAGGCTCATGCTGCTATGTCCCTGGACTTTGAAAAGAAAGGGAAGATCTGCCTCCATAGAGTAAAGACTGAATATAACAATGCATTTATTGGTTCCAGTGAATGTGAACATTATTTCTTAGTAATTGGGGGATGGGGACTAAAAGGTGGAACAGATCCAGTATTTCCTAGAGTTTATTACGTGTGTGGCAATAAAGCCCATTTCAGGCTGCCTGACCATTGGTACGGGAGTTATTATTTTGGAATACTATTCCCAAAGGTGTACCATGTGAAAAGAATCACTGGAAGCAATGAAGACGCAAAGGAACTAACATGTATGAAGAGAGCTAGTTTTTCAGAAATGGTAGGCGATATATTCAGTGCATTGATACCTTCAGGGAGAGTAATTCTAAATTCCTGTAGAATTTGTCAGTTATCTACAGTGGTTGACCGTCTATCGACTGATACTGCTAGAGGGTTCTTAATGATTAATACAGAAATGGTTGCAATTAGATCTATGGTTTTGCAAAATCGACTTAATCTTGATATATTATTGGCAAAAGAGGGCAGAGTCTGTAAAATGCTGAAAGCGCAACACTGTTGCATTTATATTCCTGATAAAAGTGTCGAAATTGGAGGATATATTAAAAATATTACGAAATTGGAGGAAGATTTGAAACCACTGGAAATTGACAGTGTATGGAAGACGTTAAATAGTATTACTACCATAGGGGGCTGGTTTTATAACATAGGTAATAGTATTATAGGTCAAATAATACTGCCAATATTTGGAATAACACTATTAGTATTAGAAATAATGACATGGTTCAAATGCTGTAAGAAAAGTAAGAGATACGCAGTGAACAAAAAAGATGAGATACAATTAGAAGAAATGAAAGTAGATCTATATAAAAAGATGAAGAATTTACAGTTCAATAACGAAAAATAAAGAAATGGAAAGGTTGAAGAAGGAATTGAGATGTGTTTAAGTTGGCATCTGATTTTGGGGGTGGGAAATTAGTGATGGCATTAAATGCCAGCAGAGAGGGGATTGATGGAGCAAGGACTCGTATAAAAGACTTGATCGGATGCAATCCTCTCAAATAACTCGTAACACTGTAATAATTGTGTTTGTAAATACTAAAGTGCATTACAGTTCACACATTTAAGTGAGCATTCAGATCATCACCTCGTAGAGCATTACTGGGTTCAGTTTCTCGTACCCTGGATGGTCCAGTGCTGAGGCAGGTCACTGCTTAAAATAGATATCCCAAATGTAGCAGGGCACTGCGAACATGGATTCAATGGACCACTCACTCTTAATTGCATTCACTTATATAGATAAAAGAAAAAACTCATTGATGTTGCATTTTGTGGCGAGCATAGAGCATCAATTAGCAGGTCCACAAAGCTATGTTGGAACCATCTACACTCCTCTGCGCCTAGGTCTGCTGATCAGCATGTATTACTAATTGAAGTTGTGCTGCCTGGATGTTGTAGGTGAGTGTCCAAACATCCCATCTCTCCATCAGTGTCAGTCCACCAATACATAACCACTCTTGTAGATACACACAGAACGTGAGATTTGCAAGACTTGTGTGTACCTGGGCTGGTGCATGTGTGACCTTGATAGGCAGCTGTGAAAAACAGGTCAATTTTAAATAAGACTTACCTGCAACTCGCTTGCAATAAAACAAACATTGAAATGAATTGAACGCTAAAAATGCCCTACTCGGTCTGCCAAAACGTTCTAATTTGCTCCTGTTAAGCCTGCTGACACCACCCTGTAGCACTGCCCCATTATGCCCACTCAGCACAAAATGCAAATACTGCATATCACCATGTAACCCAAAAACAAGCATTACAGCCTGCACAAAACCCAGAGTTCCAAAGATGTAATATCCATGGATGCTAATTACCAGCTACTCTCTGGACTCCACTGCTGTGTAAGGTGACATACATCTACTTGTCTGAGGGACGGGTAGTCTGTGTGCAGGAATACCCTGAATTATGCATCTGTCTATAAGCAATATAAGTTATGCGTGCCTGCGGATCATCGATGAAGCTTGTTATTACCAGATGCTGCTGGCAGGCTGTTTTCTTTGCTGCTACCCTGCATTCCAGGAAGACGTTTTTTGTGTCCCCTGCCAGGACCAAGAGAAGCAGCTTTGTATCATTCGTAAGTGTGGTGGCCCTGGACACACCAGGATTCTAAGTTACATGGATACAAAAAAAAAAATCAAAGATGAAAGCTTTGCTGCTTGAGTTTACAGTGTAACTGAGAAGTGTTCCTACTGCCACCCTGAAAGTGCTTGTGCTATGTCGCACACCATAGTGACAGGTGGGATGCCTTGGCATTAAAAAAAAAAAAATCGCAGCAAGCAGGCATTAATTCACTAACAGCACTTCTGCCATCCTCTTGTTGCCAAATCCAACCACCCTAGCCAAGTCTTTTCATTTCATGTCCTTGGTGCTGAAATAGTTTTCTGAGCTGTTGTGCTGCCATCAATGGCACTTCACGGAAGTAATGGGCACTGTGAAAAATCCAAGATTCACACAATGAACAAGTGTAGCAAATATTCCCAGCAAGAGTGCTATGGGTGTAGTATGTAACTGGTGGTGCATTTTGGAACACACTCTTGAAAACACATTACTAAAGCATGGTGTGGTAGCGAACTTATTTACAGACCGCTCACTTTCCATTGAAATGGCCACTAAATAAAAGTGTAGAAATCGAGTTTCAGTGCACATTTATAATTCGAGCACCAAGTGTCTTGATTTATTTTCATTCTATTAATAGCTTTCTTTCCATCAAACTTCAGAATTAGACAAAACATGTTTCATTCGTGCTTTACTAACGGCTATATTGTGAAAGATTTGTACATTTCATTTACATACATTTCCATTTTGTGTTTTAGAGAAAATAAATTACATCCTATAGCCTTTCCATTCACTCCCCATTTTCTACAAAGATTTTCAGATAGTTCACTTAGCAAAATCATCTTACTTTGCAGTCAGGGAAAGTAAACTCCACGCTCCGTGTTAAAATAAGCAGTAATTTGTCAGATTTTGTAACCGGACATTTGACCTCTGCCTTTGAAGCACAGCAAATATGACAAGATAAAAACAAAATTTAAAAGGCATATGTATTTCTCATTTATCTTCTCAACTCGACCATTGTTAGTTTGGGGGTCTTGCAGCATCACTCACACCCCTACTTCCAGCGCCTCTCTCTCAAGTACACCAACATTCTAGGCCACGTCTCTACAGTCCAATGTGTTCCCACGCCCATCCTGTCCTACCATCTATCTGCTCTCTCGTGGTATAACTCCAAAGATACACACCCAGGCACAGCCAACTGTCTCGTTCTACTACCGCAAAGAAAAAAAAAAAAAGTTACCGGTTCTCAAACCAAATATGGGCTTTACAGAATCAACACGTCACAGAATGACAATGTGCATATAGCTCTGTAATAAGTGCCTCACATTCAAAATCTACTTAACACATGGAGAAACCCAAATAATTTGCTTTAATTCAAACATGTTGGGCTACATTACAGCAAAACTAAAATGGCAACCACTAGAATAGTTAATATAAAAAGGTACATCACTGCAGCGACAAAGAAAAAAAAACGAAAGCACCTTTCAGAATAGTGCAACATTTAATATGCCTCAATTAAGAATTTAAAATAGTTTTAAAGATAATAAATGCCACCATTTACAGGTGTTATTATTAATTTGCCTCAGTCCAATATGAGTTATTGTATGTAAAATAAACGCCCATAACGCAACCCTCACTCGTTTACTAAAGGACTACAGAATAATACTCAACACAATTTATGGTGAAAGATTAAAATGGCAGAATTCCAAAATAAACGATGATCGAAAATATGATTGCATATAGGGCCGACCGGGGCAAATGCAATCAGAATACATGGAACTGCTGTCCTCCCATGTCTTACTGATGAACAAGTGTCACTTAAAGACTTGATGACAGGAATAACTGCTTAGTCCCTAGGCCAAACAGGCTGCTGAACGCCAGCATTGGTCTAGATGCAGTAGAGGCGCTTGCTTGGGAGTCTTGGGCACAGAACTCTGCACTTGTCACAGTCATTTCTGCTTCAGATTGTGTTGAGGTCTGCAGCCTCAACATCTTGTTCTTCAAGCCTGAGCTACAGTAAAATATGCCCCTCTCATGTTCACTCTAGATACGGATGGCATGCTGGGCCAAAACTGGCTGTGTACCCAAACCACAGCAGCAACATTGAATTAAAAAGCCCAAGTACATCGACCCCCTGCTCCTGCAAATATGACCGAGGACAGCAGGCAGTTGGTGTCCCACAACCATGTTTACAAGACAAACTGCTAAGGAAAAATTAAAAGCATTATACAGCGGCACTTCAAATCAAATCAACTTTCCTTTAAAAAAAACAATTTTACTTTTTCTAAAAATAACTGCAAAATAACTGTCAGTACAGTATGCAAATTTTGCCAAATATCAATGAGTCTAATGTTTTTTGCCTAGTATATCTGCAACGTTTTGATTTTCTCAAGTCTCAATCTAAATTTTACAGGCTGGTTACACCTGTTAAGTTTGCAGTTTTCACAAATGTATTGGACATCATTAGATCCAATCATTAATCCATCCTTTCTTCACCCCATTGCAATCTGAATTTAGGTCATCCCTTTATCATTCCAGGTCAAGTACCTCACACCATTTAGCCTGGAATTTCTTCAGGCACCCACTTACTGATCCGACTGTAAAAGAACGTCCTCTACACAGAATCACAGCGAAGCCCTTGAAGTGAGATCAGAGTGCCATTGGGCCGGAGGTCAGTGTGTGTGTAGCTGTAGGTTCGGCTGGGCAGTGTCTAGAGTCTTATCCCCGGCACGCCCAAGTTTTTCACAGGTCTTTAAAAACCATTTGCATATTTACATGCATTTGTAAACTGGTTACCAAGGCGTAGTTTTTTTTCTGGTTCCAGTACCCCCTGGGCCCCCACTCTGCCTATTCCTTACACTTGCATTTTACATTTACTAGTGGGAGAATGCATTTCATGAAGAGGAATATAAAGTAGGGTTGCCAAAAGAAAAATACCAGCCATGTGTTGTTTGAAGAGCCTGCAAAGACCTCGTCTTGACACTAAATAGGGTTATAAATAAAAAAAGTGTGTATTCATTTGTAATGTGACTTTTCTTTGTTCCCTTTAATTATTAGTCATGAATCATTCAGGCTGCCCCAGAACACAATTAAAAGTGCTTTCTATTTATATTTGCTGTTCAAAGTACGCACAGATAAGTGCTGAAAATACAGCTTTATGTGACTGTTTATTTTTGTACCGTCTATGACATCAAAAGAATGAGCGGACAACCCTAATCATAAGTATGGCTCCCGGTTTTATGGTATTTTTTTTTTTTTAACATTTCCATCTGTATTTATTCATATTTATTACTTGGGCATTTTATGTGTATTTATCCAGATTTATTTTATGTTTTGCATATAAATGCATTTGTAAAACTGTACATTTCCATATTTATCTAAATGAAAGACGCGCACTCATACTTTGATGTCTGTCGTGTTTTAGCTATTTAAGTTGCCAAATATTACATAGCAGTACATCTACTGGCTAACATTAGCATTATACCACAAAAACATGTTGATACATGCAGTTATTTAAAGAGATTCCATCCTGTTTTTCAATTTCCAATGTGGTCTATCTGCTTAGCTGTTGGGCTATAATTCATGAAAGACAGCATGAAAACTTAAAAGAAGCACATTTTCTGTATTTATCCGCTTTTAAAAATAAACGCAGACAGAATGGTTTTTGTCTGTATTAATCTGTAAAAATGGAAAACAGGTAGCCTTAATCATAAGACTGGAGGTTTGCTGCAGGATGAGCACATTAGTTATTTCCTCCACCCTCAAACCCTGGTTAATGCCATTATCGGAATAGTTTAACTTGTATCTGAAATCCTACGCCTCCGTCAATAACATGCTAATTTACTTCAAGTGTCTGGGAATGCACCCTGCATTCAGACAACTCACTCCTCATTCTCACCCTTCACTTTCACACTCACAGCACATAATTATGGCTTTCCTGCATTTGCCACATAATCCATCATCTGCTGCATAATTTGCAGATTTAAAAAAACTTGTTTCTAGCTCAAACGGTTCAAAAGTCTCTAAAAATGCAGCAACACGTTACCTCACAGTGGAAGGCCCTTTCTAGAGGTTGACTGGTCACCTTTCTGTTGCGTATTGCTATATGTGGGTGCTAATGTGGTACTTATGAGGGGCAATTAGAGCCAGGATATTGTTAACAAGTGTAAAAATTGCAAAATAATGCAGTAATGCTATCACAAAATATGCAGCATAATTAGCCCTTTGCTTGCTGCATAATTTAATCAACCTGCTGCATAATTTGGCCTTCTCCTGCTGCATAATTCCAGTGGCCTTATTTATAGTGCTACGAGGTCCCAGTCTGTGGCAGAAAGCACTGAGAATATGCAAGTCATTATTTTAAAACAGTATTTACATACTCTAAGCTAGGCTGCTGCAAAATGATGCAGTGATTGAGATAAAACAAGTTCTTACAAAATATACTTTTTTAGTAATAAGTAATCATACTATCTAATGCAGACATTTTTCTAAGTGTCTCCACTATTCCAGATCTCAGCTGATAACACCCATTACATCTTAAAAAGAATACATATTTGCCACCATGAAGCTTCAAGTAGAGCCACTGGAATTATTCAGCAGAAGCGGACCACATTATGCGGCAGGTTTGACTAAATTATGCAGCAATAAAAGGTAAATTAAGCAGCACAATGCGCCACATTTTGTGGTTTGCATTACTTCATTACTTTGTCATTTTTAATCAAGGTAACGGTGCCAAGGGAAATATTTCACCTCATTAGTACCAGTTTAACACCCAAATACAGCAATAACCAACTACAAGATTACCAGACAAACCTTGCAAAGGGCCTTCCACTGCTCCAGAACACTTTGCCTCGCTTTAAGTAACTTTTATTTTGTTTGAGCGAGAATCAAGTTTTTTTGTTGAAATCCGCAGATTATGTAGCAAATGCAGTAAACTGATAATTATGTGGAAAACTCTGCTGCTGCAGAAACTCGTAATTCCAGTGGCCCTGGCTTTATGTGACTCAATCAATTAATGGCTGGTAAGAAGGCCGATTTTTTTTTTTTTTTTACTTTCTGCACTACCACCACACCCTTCGCTTTCAGGCAGAGGCACCTCAAAGTCAGTATTAACCATTCTGGGGCAGTTTTTTGTGTGAAAGCGGAGTCCATGGGGTGGCAGGTAGAAGGCCAGCAGGGTTGCATTCAGACGCAGAGCCATAATCCTCTCGATCCCTGGGGCCTTACAGTAACTGTCTAGGAGACACAGGAAAGGAGCGAGATTCATAGATATTGTTAAAGAGAAGGCCCAGCGGAGCACTGTATGGGGACTCATTTTTATGTTTTCAAATGGCCAGAGACAGCTTCTTCACAGAGATACTCCAAAGGAGGGGACAATATTATTTATTTTTTAAGGGACTTTCATTAGTGAAGCTGGTACTGCTGCAAGTGCGCAAGTGGCCACTGCTAGTTATCATTAAGGAAGCAGATGCAGCAGACAGGGGCCCAGGGATTTGAGGGGCCCTCTGCACCACAGTTATGACTGTCTACCTTAAAAAAAAAAAGGGGGGGGGGTGGGATCGGAGCTTATTTTCCTTTCGAGCATTAGGATCGAGGTGATGATCCGTTATGGTGGGGGAAGAGGTAAAAGATGCAGAGGATATAGCCTCGTATTGAGGACTGCAGTTATCATGAGTGCAGCAGGTGTAGTTGCATTGAGTTTAAAGAGTGCGAGGGGCTCACAACACCCCAAATTATGGGAAGCAGCTTGTTTGGGATAATATCTGGTTTTGTTTGATGCATTTGCTGTTTTTATAAGTCTCACATTTACTGCGGTTTATAAACTATAGAAAAAGTATTCCTGAAATAATCTCATAGCCCTGCTCCCTGCACGCAGCCATGTCCCTCCCGCTCCCCCAATCTTTGCCATAAAGTTTTGGAGGGGGGCCAGATATCAAAACATTTTGCTTAAGGGAGGCTTAGAGTAAAAAAGTTTGAAGACCTCGTAACTAGTATGTGGAACAGCACATGTTGCAGATTCAAGCTCATGGCTCATCCACTTTATACCAGGAACTAATCTGGAAAAAAGCATGTGGGATTTCTTTCTTGTTTTTTTTAAATCAAAAAGCCTGCTAACTTATTGTGTCAAAAGGAAATATCTGGGAAGATCAAGCTATGTAGCTGATGTCTTACCTTTAGAACTGAAAATATTAAATATTGTTGACGAGGACCATCCTACCCTTTTTTAGGTCTAAATTTTACCAGCACATCTGTAAAACAGACCTTTTGTTAATAGCATATATAGAGAGCGCTTAGGTTACGTCCCTTTGAACCAATGGCCTTCTTAAACTACTTTCTTCCAGTCATTGACTTAAAACATTGCCAATAATGTCTTGGCTCAGCCCAGTGGATTTTGCGTCTCTCACCTAAACGCTGTTTGGGCGTTAAACAATGTTTAAATATGCAAGTAGATTTGGTATGCCTGATTCTGAAAATCAGGCTGGGACGCATAATCCTGAGGCTAGTGAAATGCAAAGCGTAACAAATGCAGAAACATTTTACATGCATCACATAGGTGGAGGAAAACTTAAAGCACTTCTAAGTTGCATTGCTCCATATACCAATAATTGCGAGCGCATCGGTTAAGATGAATTCCACTAGGGACCACTCAGACCTGCGAAGGAAAAAGTGCTGCATTAAAGTGTTAAGTTTAAACAAAAATCCGACTGGCCGCACTCTGCTCGTCCAACCAGCGTGTTACCCCAAAGCATTGTGGTCCATGAAGCAGCGTCGGCAGGTACGCCTATGCCAAAAGTTTAAAATGAAAAACGTGTTTCGAGGTAGTTGCCTCTCGTCAGCAGGGAGTAGGTGTGTGTGTGTGGGGTTGCCGCGTAGACTGCCAAAAAAGTATTCTCAGGTAAAGTACCACTCATGGCGCGCAGGTGCTGGTCCATGGGCTCGTCAGCCCCATCGGCTCAAGGGAGCCTTAATACAAACAAAAATCCGATTGGCCGCACTCTGCTCGTCCTACCAGCGTGTTACCCCAAGGAATTGTGGTCCATGAAGTAGCGACGGCGAATACGCCTGTGCCAAAGTTTTAAGTGAAAGTAAGTGTCGCGTTAGCCATCCATGGACACGTGTTTCGAGGTAGTTGCCTCTCGTCAGCAGGGAGTAGGTATATGTGTGGGGTTGCCGCGTAGACTGCCAACGCGACACTCATTTTCATTTTAAACTTTTGGCATAGGCGTACCCGCCGACGCTACTTCATGGACCACAATTCTTTGGGGTAACACGCTGGTAGGACTAGCAGAGTGCGGCCAATCGGATTTTTTTTTTTTAAAGTGTTACGTTTGTTGGTTTAAAATATTTTGCAAATTACCATTTTAAACTGTCAGTTCTATCTTGAATTCGTTAGTGTCTCATTTTTTCTTCCTGTGTCTATATACTACACATGCAAATGTGCATTTATTCAGTAGGTCATGCCTCTTCTCCCCCCCCCCCCCCCAGAAATGATAATAAACTGCATACTACATCCAGCTGAGCAGACTATATGGTTTATGCCAAGCTTTCTTTCTTGTGTGTTTTAGTTATAAAAAGTATCTAACAAAAGCCATACAATAAGAGGTCAGTACCGTACATTAGGTTAAACACAATGAATGGCCATCCGGACTATGAACAGTTGCTTTCCACTATAAAAGTAAATAGAACATGCATTCTATGGGGCAGTAAAAGCACTGCTTTCTCATGCGAATTTCCAAGTTCTGCAGTAATGACATGGAATTTGACCTTTGCACTGTAATAATACGCATGTGCAAATTAGTACACTGCTCAAATTAACATGTTAATGGGTTTTATTTAATAGGGTGTGCGTTTTAAATAGAAAAGACAAAAAAACAGTTACACATGACAAAAGTACTCCAGTTCAAAACTTAATCCAAGTACCTCTTCAGTGCGACAAAGAATCAACAAAATGAGTTCTCAATCAGAGAAATCCATGTTAATTGGTAGAAATACTGATTATAGAGCCCCCACAACAAACTGGAGTGTCTGAGAGCCTGAGAATGTGTTCTAATTCAACCACATATGATAAGGTGTTCTCTCTCATTTTACTGACCATGGATGGATGAAACGATGAAATCCTAGAACTCAAATGCATGGCCTACAGCCCACTGAGCAATCAAAGCATCTATAACGTGGTCCCTCTGCCATAAAGATGTGCTAAACTGTATAAAAATAATGTAAAATTATCGGAAATAGTGGGAGCGCGTAAAACTCTTCACAAGTGAAAATTAATTGCCACAATTACAGCTAACAATTATGAACATTTCATTGCCATACCAATATGGGATATTTTGCATCACAGTAAACCAAACATCCAGCCTGTGCACCCATCATTTCCTAACGGGTTTAGCCATTAACAAATAGATCTGCTTATTCAGAGGTTCACTGTGCCCCATAATACAGCCCTTCAGCAGAATCAAATTTGCAAAACATACAAGAGTTGAACTGTTCATGTTTCCTGCCTTCAAGGCACATATAGTAACATTCACTCTTGTAGCTTATATCGAGATGTTGGAATCGCACAACCTGGCCTTGAGTAATCTACTCGCCCAATCGCTACGAGTCAGATTTTATCAGGGTGAGCTATATTTAGGGCCTACTCACCAGTTATGGGGACCTGACAAAGAACAGGTGTTCTGTTCACTCAGAAAGTGAAGGAGCAATAAAGATGCCCTTGTGTTCCAAGACAGAGCTCAGAAGTGAGTTTAATGTTTTCTTACAATTACTTTTCCTCAGACTGAGGAGTTTCAGGATTTTGTAAAGTGAACTATTTGACGTGCTTTACAATGGGTGTGAAATGAAAGGGTGTCAGGTTTTTTTCTAACATTCACAAAGCTAATAAATGAACTGTACAAACATTTCAAAATTTATTTAAGTAGTTATGAAAGCCCACTTTTTGTAATTGTGTGATGAAAAAAATATTTTAAGAGGATTAAAACAAATCCGAACACTTCACTTGGTAATGTGCAAATGATAAATAGGTTTGCTGAAACCTAATACCCTATATAGTTTTAGCTAGTAAAACGGTTAGTGGGAACGTTTTTTGTCATTTAAAATGGGAAATGTACTGTCTGAAAAGGACAGAGCGCTACCACATCATGATTTCATATATTTATTAAAAGTGAGTTTTTAAACTAGAACAGAGAATCACTCCTGTCCCTGACCTAATAGCAATGCTATTAGTGTACTAACAGGCAAGTCAGGGATAATGTGTACCCTGTATGTGGGCCAGATTCTTATTATACATGGAGCAAACGCTTTGTCTATTTACTCAAACAATAGTTCTTTTGTACAAGAGAAATGCTGAACTCACATATTTGAAGGTGCCCTCAAATGTGATAATGAAGAAAAAGGCGGCTCTGTAAAATAAAATATGTGCCTGGGAGTACACAATTTGAGACCAGTTTACGAGTCAAGGAGATTATTCAAGATACTAGACCTGCAGTATAGTAACATTTTTATGTTTGGAGGCCTAACAACTCAGCCAAAAAAAAGCTCTCCCAACATCTCCAAACAACAATCCATGACTTCTAGGGCAATCCAATCTCGAATACCAGCACCTGGCTATCTTCACTTGAAGCACGAAAATCTCTAAACTGAGCAGTGTAGCAAAGAAATAGTGTGCTACTAATAGACATCGTCTTTGAAGAGCTAGGAGTCAACTGATGCACTGTGTTAGTTTTATGCACCAGAGCTGCCTCTCTCAAGGATTTGTGGTTGACAAGTTATGACCAACCCTGCTCATTCCCCAACCCTTCTCACTGCAGTGTAAGATGGCAAGCATAGATCTGTATACTGAAGTACTGGCACAGAGTCACGACAATTATGGCCAGGGTGGCGGGTACTGACGTGCCGCTAGATGCAAAGGGGCATCTACTGATAATTAAGGGAGAGACAGCTTGGTCCATGTATAGGACTAGTCTTAACAACGGGGATCGCAAAGCGCAATATTGCTACGGGATGGGGGGGCGTCCCTTCCCCCTTCAGTGACAGACTGGGAAAAGGATGTAGTTTGGTGCCAGAGGGCCGAGGAAATAGTCTACAAAAGCACAGGGAGAATAAAAAAAAAAATATATATATATATATATATATATTACCTACTGGCGGTCGCCAGTAGGTAGTTATAGTTAGGACCACGTTTCCATAGGAAATCCGCAACATTCTATTTTGAATAACTTTTGCGCCGGTCGACGAATCCTCGCGAATTTTTCAAAATAGGTGGGGCGCTCCGCTCCGCTCCTACCCTGAAAGTCTCGGGGGGATTCGTCAAGCGGGGGCTGAGATAAAAGGGGGGTCCCAAAACGCGTTTTTCCCATGCATTTTTCCATAGGACCTTTAGACACAGCTACAGCCCGAACGGCTGAACAGAATTACTAGAAATTTGGCAGAGAGGTAGTCCTCAGGTCAAGGAAGTGCCTTTTGTAGGTTTGGTGTAAATCTGTTCAGTAGATTCTGAGAAAATAGCCTTTAAATCAATATATATATCTGAGCCAGCTTACGGTGCGCTTACGGTGCGCTTACCGTACGCGTACGGTGGCGTGCGCGAGCGCGATTCTGATTGGCTCTTAGATCTTAGTAAACATTCGAATCGGCCGAAACCAGGAAGCGGCGGCCGCCATTTTCTCTCTCGCACTGAGAGTGTGGATTAAAAAACCACGGACAAAAACATGTAAAGGGGCTGTTTGGACAGCTCCAAAGCACCTAGCCATGATGAGGGAGTCCCCAAAGATCCCCAAAGGCCAAAAACGGAATTTTTATTTTTTCACTAATTTCGCCGATTACGCTTACCGTACGCGTACGGTAAAAAAATATTTAAAAAAAAACAATTATCCACACTCTCCCCACCCCGTGTGCAAATGGTGCCCGAAGGGCACCATTAGTGCATGGCTTATAACAGGTGTTAAAAATTAAAATATTACCTTTCAAAACGAAGTGCATCATATGTCCTCCATGTGCGCACGGTGCGCGAAGCGCATCGTGCGTACATGGCCCATCTAGCGTAACGTGGGCACGCGGTGGGCGTAGCGCACCGCGTGCCCACCGTGCGTGCACGGCACTAACTGCGTAAAGTGGGCGCGCGGTGCGCGAAGCGCACCGCGTGCTCACTGTGCGCGCACGGTGCGCGAAGCGCACCGTGCGCGCACAGAACGAACTGCGTTAAGTGGGCGCGCACGCCACGAATGGCGTAAAGTAACTTAGCATTTAAAAAACCGTACTAATTCACTGAAAAAACCATAGGTTTCACACACGTTATAGTTAGGAATTAGCATTTAAAAAACCTTGCAAATTCACTGAAAAAACCATAGGTTTCACACATGTTATAGTTAGCGGAAATTTTACTGATAAAAAAACAATGAAATTCCCCCGTTATAGTTAGTGCAGGCAACTATAACTCACGCGACCGCAATCTTCTGCTGATGACATATGTGTCTTTATGAAAAAAAAATATTTGTAATATATGTATAGCTAAAAATTTATGGAAGAAGACATGGGCAAATAAATACAGTATTAGCATCAGCAGAGGATTGCGGTCGCGTGAGTTATAGTTGCCTGCACTAACTATAACGGGGGAATTTCATTGTTTTTTTATCAGTAAAATTTCCGCTAACTATAACATGTGTGAAACCTATGGTTTTTTCAGTGAATATATATATATATATGGTGGTGTGCACTCCGTGGCGATCTTACAGGGGAGCGATGGTTGGCCCTGTAGAAGCTGAAGATGCCTCAGCTGATTAAAAAGTGGTGCTCTGGTGATGTGGCTTCCCCCTTGTCTGTATGTTGTATTCCGTCCCACCCCGACATCTGTCTTCTTAACCAATGTAAATGTATCCCTGAAGTGCTTGCATTCACATCTGCTATTGTACTGTCTTTTGAGCTTTTCAAAAAATAAAAAAAGTTAAACAAAAAAAAAATTATCTGTAAACTGAAGTCTATCACAGGAAGGAAGAGGAAAATACTAAGTGACTTGGGAACTGCGGCTGGCAGATAGTTGTGGTCAGGCAGGGATCCAACAACGAATTATGACAATGGCTCAAAGACCATCGCAGAACTGTGAAAACCAAATAGTCAGTAACATCACGATAAAAATGCAACTGCTTCGTTGCAAAATGTGGGGACAGGAGGGCACTGTGAAAAATAGCTATATGGACACTAAAGTATGTGGAGCAAACGTGGAGAAAAAAATGAAGTCACCTATTGTCAGCGCAACAAACACAAAACATTACCAAGCACCTTGAAATAACAACTGAAAAACACTGTACGCTTCATTTCAGACAAACAAACAGATGGGACGTAGTAACTTTTAATATGCATTTAAAAAAGTGGAACCAGTAAATGGCACCTCGTAATGGTCTCCATAAAAGAAAATTCACTCATGACGCCAGAAATGTTGATGTGTTTATTTGATAGTCTTCTGTCAGAGGAGTCTCTCCCTACAGATGTTCTGAAGTTTCTAATAAGTGTGTCCACTTTCAACAATATAGCTTTTATGATACACATCTGGACTGGAGCACCGAGATCCAATTACTTTCATCTCCCTGTAATGAACCCTCCCCAAGAGTCTCGTCACCTGAAAGAGTAAAATCCGCCAAGAGTTGCTCTGCCTCGACACCTGCTGGAAAAGCGATCTTTGAGACTGAAGAAATTAGTTCATGGAGGATGGCATTGCCACCAATGCGTCATTTCCAAGGCCAAACTGCATTTAGACAGGGGCTATGTGATCATCATCATTTATTAAATTTTCACCATTACAAAACAACAGTTAAAAAAATAGCAATACAGCAACGTTTCACTTTTGTTGTTCGAACATGTCTTTGTTAAAAATGTGTTTTTACACATTACATAGCCACACCTTACTTTAACAAATAAGACCATGTTCACAGGCCCTCAAAATCCAAATGATTTATAAAGCAGGATCACTTTTTTGAAAAGGGAAAAAAAACTGTTTATCCAACTCCCTCAAACAGCCACTCTATCACACTTGCTTGTTGCATGAACTGCCCATGAATGCTTTTCAATGAGTAAACGATAAAACAAAAACATATGTGATGGAAATGTTGAACAAACGCTCATTAGTTAAACAATTTTAGATCAATCATTGCCATGGCATTATAGCAAGGTCTACAATGCAACACTAGTTCAGATGTCCTTATCCCTGAGCTGGGCTCTTAAACCAGTAGTGTGGGCAGTGATAAAAAATGCTCGTGTGTCTCTATCGACTGCATTTCACAACATTTTTACCATAGGCAAGGAGCACACTGTCATAAAACTTCCACCACCTCTTACTAGCTAGGCCTGACCAAAGATGAGCCTGGTACATTAAATAATGATTGCATAAAGCGCATGAGATGGAGTAATGACGTTCTGGCAAAATACGAGAATTGTCCAAATAATTCGACCCTTCAGAGTATTTGTCTCCTCATGTTCTAGGTTAGTGGGGGTTGCAACGGGGCAACAGAGTGGTTGCCTGAACAGCAGTAAAAACAAAGCCATGCAGAAGACACAAGTTTGATTATACATCGGAAAAAAGATTCTAGGCAACATCTGCCTTTGCCGAGGCATATTTGCAAAGCCGCCCCCGCTCATTCTCATGGCTGTGTCATACAAACCAATCACGCCCAGGTGTCTTAACTGTTTTAGCAAATGTTGTGAGAGTGCTGATGGCTCCCACATTACAATTGCAATTTTTTTTATATCTAAGTCTCTGTTGGATGTTGACACGGCTAGCAATAACCCAATGACCACCAACCACTAAAAATGTTCACAAACAGGCTTACACTGGGCATACTTAGTTGGAGAAAAAAAATATGGCAATCCAAGCCTATATCGGTATCAACAACAAATATGAATTAAGTTTACAAATACAAACAGCCATGGTCATACTTTCTTGGGATATGGCCAGAGGCACTGGATGTCATTCACTGTAATGTCTGGCAATTTGGTTTCAAGAGACCAGACCCATAGATTAACTCAAACAATGCGTGGTGCATTTAATTGTACAGTAATGAAACTCAAGAAAGAATGCTAAGGTGGGTCCGTCCATTGGCATAAAATAATATTTCAGTTATAATTACAATGAGAAAGAGTCACACTTGCAAAATGCTATTTATGTGGGCAGTGGCAAACAGTATGTTCCCATAGAATTTGCATGCTACGAAGAAAAAGAAAAAAAACACCACAAATGCGTCCATCTGTTCAACCACCATGGCAATTTAATCGGCTTAAATGCTGAAGAGGACCAGCTAACCTTAGAAAGGGTGACAGACACAAATCACGGTCACCATGGGGTATGGGGAAAGACAAGGTGGAGTCGCATATCTCATCCCATCACTTAATAGTAAGATACTTCTGTGCTGGATGGGTATAGCTTTACTGCAGCCGAGCAGCAAAATCTGGTTGGGAACGAGGGCTCCTTTATTAGTGAACATGGCCGCTTGGACAAGGGTCATGTCTGCTAAGTAGAGGGCACGTCCCTGACCAAAATCTTCAAACGGTAAGTTTACCTACTTAGGAAGAAAGGACAATTAATAGGAAGGGGCCAGGATAAGTTATAGGCACCGGGGATGGAAAACATGGTTTCCCCATAATGGAAGTTTCCCTCTAAAGAATGGGGCTTGGCAGGGAAATGTTGCTACCTCATTTACAAAATGTTGGTGGATATTAACTATTAAGACGAGAGAGCAATAGCAAAATTAGGAGTCATCCAAGTACCAGTCAGGATTGAGCTACTGAACGAGCCAACTCAGCAGATAACAAATATTACATTCAGCAGGAAAGGCAACACCGTGACTAGAGTATGGACTACCAGCCGATAATGGACAGTGGAGTCTAAGTGCAATTTTGTAAATTAAAAAAAAAAAAAAGGCTGGTTTGATACTACAACTGACAAAATTCATTTGGGGGGCATGGGGACACTCCCATGAGGAAAAAAACAATTTCCAAACCATACACGAGCAAACAGACCTTCAAGGACTTTAATCAAAATAAATTGGTGTGAAAATTCAATGCAGATTACACGCCCATTCAGACTTGCTCTCAGAGTGCTGCCATCACTGAGACCACTTGTGCAGATACCCGTTAAATTGCAGCCAATGCTAGGATTTAGAAGCACCAAGGCAGTAACATAACAAGTGATTTATTTTCTTAAAGGGGAAATCTTGCCCTCCAATATATATATGGACCTTCCTGGACCTCAGGTAACCTGGAATGGGTATGTTACTAAGAAAGGGAACTGGAGCTCAAACTTATCCTTGCAGCGATTAGCTGGCAACCACCACTGGGTACATACGCACTTCCTTCTGGGGAAGCAGAACATCATTGCAAACTACTCTGTTGGCCTGCTTCTATAAAAAAGGGGCTGGGGAGCAGCAGTGTGCAATGCCCAAACCTCCTGTGACCACTTCAAAAGATTGAATTGTGGTTTCAGGAGGAACCAATGGCGGTGACCAAGTGGCAATTTCCCCAACGCCACAGACTGGAAATTAAATATTGTCAAAACACTGTGCAAGTTTATGAGAATTTCTGTATTATTTGAGAGGGAGAGACTCCTCCTTTAAATGGCGCCCACATTTCCATTTAAGAAAATAATCAATCCTGAGCAGTTCCAAAGCAAACCTGAGACGGACTGATGGGAGTCCTAGTCTGAGGTGTTTAAAGAGAGGTCCAAGGGACAGCTGGTTGGCTGCTTTAAAGGTCTGTTTTCATTCTTGCCATCACATACTGTAACTAGAAGCGGAGCATGACACAAGTTAGCACTCAGGCAATTACTAAAGGAATTAAGCCAAGTAACTGTAAGTGTCCTTTTCACCATCAACACGCTCCAAATATTCCTTCTCAATTAAAATATCAATGCATTTCTTAATTACAGGAACTCGAGGTTTGAATCTAGAAGAGAGCTGGGTCAGAACTTCTCCAAGCAATTGTTGGTGTTTTAGGACCTTTCTCATTTTCATTATTCTCACAATGGCAGCCTGGATAAGAAGTTTCCGGTCTTCCTCTATATTTTTGTGGGTAGTTTCCTGCTCCTGCTTTTGCTCAGTTTTCATTGGTACATTGATATTAACCCTTAATTTCTTGTTTTTATATCCAAGGTAGAGCTTTATTGAAGTGTCAGGCTTTAAATCCACATCATCAACATTCGCATTTTCATCTTCCAAAACCACTAACTTAGACTTCAATAATATTTGCAGAACCTGAACCAAAATATCCAATTTTATCTGTGTGCTGTCAGTCAGCTGCTGTACAGTGTATGCATCTTCTGTGTTGTACTGCAGTAGTATTGCCATTTGGAATGTAGATGCCTGTAACGTATACCTATTTTTAAAACAATTAGTCACCAGTTCACCTTTGGATAGTTGATACAACCAAGTTAGCTTCCTCCCACTGTGACGGCTGGCATAAAAAGCAGTGAATCTCTGATAACTGCGTTCCAGCTCAGATGGAAGAGCGAATGTACATGACTGTTGAAAAGGCCATGACCCAGAGCTAAGAACCTGAATGCTGAAATCCAAGTCCAATGGCTCGGAATTGGTCAGATGCTTTTTGAACTGTTCATTCAAGTCCTTGCTCACACCAATGTCTTGGAACATTCTTTGAAGTTTCGATGTGTACTCAAAACCACATGCTTGCTTCAATTTAGAGATCATGCTTGCTTCTGCATCATCACTAGCGCTGTTTTGATGGACCAGCCTCTTAGCTAGCATTTTCGCATAAAATTTCTGAAACACATCTTTATCTTCAATGTATTTAAAGACTACCATCACTTGATTTAGGGTATCCTCAAGTTCTGCCTCTTCAGGATTTTTGGAGCTCTTCTTCAACAAGGAGTCACAGTACCGTGCCAACAGTTCTGGGGACTTACTGGAGGACTGTGCCATTTTCGTAACTGCATTATTATTTATAAACCGACCACAGGCTTTATCTAGTGCTGCCACAAAGCCAGCATCATTGTTGAAAGCAGACATAACAAGTGCATTGTACTTCTTGTGAACATCCAACACAGTTTGTACATACATTTTTGGATCGTTTTGAGCAGCTTCACCGCATTTCTCAATGGCAGCCAGACCCTGATTATGAATATGCGTTTCCAAGAGTTTCTTTAGCTCTCCAAGTCCATCTTGGATGCGAGATACAAGATTATACATGCGTCCCAAATCTTCATTTTTGTCTGCATCTAACAGATGCTGAAATTCTGTGTGAAAAATGTCCAGGTGCTTTTCAATGAGAACCTGCTCACATTTTCGCGCCAGTTCATCCTGTGTACTCTCGTGGAGGTACACCTGTACTCTGCGCTGTTCCTCTAAAAGACGAGCCTCTGCCTTTTTCATATATTCGGTGACTGGGTTCTGCTGCAAGAATTCAGTGCTTTCCCTCGTGTAAAACCTTTCTGTGTCCGCCCAAAACTGTGACTCAAATGATTCCTTATAGACTGTTAACGTGGGACCCTTTGCAAATGCGTCATCTTCGTTCAGTCCAAGTTCCACATAGGACTGTACAACTCCACTTATCAGCCTTGTGTTGATGGTTTCACCATTTCTTTCCTTTTCAATCAGTTTCAAGACAGCATTTGTTACCCGCTCGTTTAAAGGCCTGAACAAACTGTCTCTCCAAGTCACTAAAGCAAGTGAATAGATTTCATATATTCCTTTTCGTCCTTCATCACACTCACGGCGAACCCAGTGTCTGTTGAGGTAGGCACAAATTCCATTCAGCACTTTGCTTGAAAAACGGTAGTCTTCCCACTGCTGTGTGTAAAATTTCAACACACTTTCACCCATCAGGTCTTCTCCATCCTCCAGAAGATTTGTCAAATAGTTCTTCAGAAACTCCTTTAACCGTTTATACAATTCCAGGCCCACAAACTGCGCTCCTCCAGGTGTCTGGCCTTTTTTAGACTTGGAAGGTGGTACTCCAGTTCCTCTGGCTTGATTAGACTGGTGTACACTGGTACAGTAGTTGTACACGTGGGTGTAGAGTTCCATGTATCTAGAGCGGGCCATACTTTGCCTAGTGTACACCTGCTGGATACCAGCCCGTAGGTCATCCCAGATCTGATCGAGGCCAATCTGCTTTAGGCCATGCGGATTCTGACTTCTATTCACCGCCATTCTGAACTTTCTGTAATGTGTTTCGGCGATGTAGTTTTACTTTTGCAGGTGCCGCGATGTTTTCGAAACCACTGGAGTGTTCACAGTGCTGGACTAAGTTCCTGTTTTCTTTTGTTTTTTTTACAGGAAAACAATTATTTTACATGCGTGAGATCCGTTTAAAGTCACAGAGGCCATTAGTACTTGCCGACAAAGAATGTAGTGTTCCAAGGTGGACTTCCAATGGGTGAGCTATGTGGTGTCTTTTTCGATCACACGCCTTCACAGGAAACAGGGCAGCGGTAGTCCAAACATATTCCAATCGACCTACAGCCTCCAAGTGACAGGACTGAAAAGTCCCTGTTCTCCAGTCACGACGGCTTTTGGTGGTATCCGCGTTCACCTTCTCCCCCCTGCTGTCGTAGGCCGATGCCTGCTTGTGCTGCGCAAGCGTCGCCCGTACCCTGGCTGCTAGTACGTGCGCAGCAGCCGAAAGGAGGGAGAGGGGGGGTTCTTTACAAAAGCGACGCGGTGCGTTGCCAGGCACCCGGCATTGTCCACCGCAGTCTAGTTTCTCCGTTCCATGCAGCGAAATACGCACTTCTCTCTCACAAGACGTATGGGCTGATCGGCGCCGCGGGCCCAAATGGGAAGGAAGGAGAGGCGGAAGAAGCTGCTGCCGCCCCGGCGCACAATTATGACGTACACAGCAACCAGGGAGGGACGCCCTCGCAGATCGGCTGCCTACGGCGTCACGAGCTGCACTCCGTTGTAAGTGCTAGCGCCGAGACGCACACGTGCACGGAACTGCAGGCGTCGAGGCCGATAATGTAGGGTGAAGGAGGCTCTCGGTACGCGGAGGCCCGGCTGTGGTGGACCTTATTGCGTTGCTGCAATTCTGCATCCGGGTCAGATAACCCATCAATCGGAAGAACTAGAGGAAGTGACGTCACAAGTATTTTTGTCGCTCTCATTCCCGGTAGTTTCGAGGCGTAGTTCTGGGACTCTCTTAGTACTGTAGCTACACAAACAAGTTTTCAGCGCCGTTTCTTTCTGTAGTGACTTGACTCCTCCTACCACCCGGAAGTGGTGTAAGCGAAGCTGCGTATTAGGGAGAGGTGACTCGGGGAAACCCGATCCTTGCATTTTATGAGCAATCCACAATTAATAGCAATGTAAGTGAATTTGGATAATAAATGTTATATAAGAAAACACCGTTCGTTAGACTACAAAGCGACAGCGAAAGACTGATAAAAAAAATGTTGAAGCATTTAATGTCCCGTTTTATTTAACCAGGGATCAAGTCAGCGTTACTAGTTCTGTTTATTTAAGCCGAACATTTGTTCTCGAGGATAAATATGTCTTTATCAGGCGAACGAAGTACTGATGGGGTATGGGATCACGTTTTCTTTTCACAAGCATTACTGCCACTAAACTCTATGTCCAGTTACAAATTAAGATGGGATAGCAGAAGAACACACATACCAATGAAACACTTTTATGTTCAGCACAAATAAACTTCATGCTTGACTCACGAATAAGGTTAATAGATGATTCAATGTAAGCAAAGACGTGGTACTCCAGTCCTTGGTTTCTGTTTAACATCAAAGCACATGCTAGGATGACCAGGCGTTCCGGATTTTCACCAGTTGTCCCTACAGATTTCGGGAAATCTCACCCCGGTTTTAGAAATGGTCGACTGAAAACGATGGGAGGTGCCTTGTTATGTTTTTTCCAAAGCAGGGATCGTTAGCAGCTGTTATAAGAAAGCAATGTAATTAACAGGCACGCTACTGGCTTTAAAAATTCAATTTTATGTTCTTACTGCCTCTGCTGTAATTCTCTGCTAAGTAGCACTGTTATTCTATACGCTCGGTTGAAGTAAAATTGTAGCCCATCTTCTGTTTTTGTGAAAAGTCCCAGTTTTGGTTTTAAAATTCAGGTCACCCTAGCACATTCATGCCACTCCTGCATATTCAGAAGGAAGGCGAATGCTGGTAAATGTTGCCCTGGTACACTTTAGTTCATCAGACTGAAGTAACGCACCTGACAATAATTATTAGTAACGGTCTCATCCGCAGGAACGTTTCTAGAATGTATTAGACCCTGGGCATCAAGAGTATGTGGGAGGCTGAAGAATTGTATGACAGGACAGGAGGCTCCGATTATGCTTTCTCATTTCTTTATTAGAAATGCTCAGCAGCCAATTAGAAACACAGTAGATAAAAGAAAAACTACAGTACCCATGAACACCAGGGTATCACGTGACCAACCATAGAGACCATAGTATAAAAGGTCATGTAGAAAGTATCACATCCTCTTTCTTTGCTGCTCCGCAGCCAATTAAGTGCTTCTTTCATATTACTTACTTGATGCTTTGTAGTTACTGCTGAATGTCTTGTTAGCGCTTGCTTAGACTTCCGCGCGCTCTGCAGGTTGGCTATCGGCTTTCGTTTTCGGCGGTTTCGCCGGTTCTGTTGTGCGTGTGGCGGGGAAGTGTGTCTCACCCCCACCCCCCCCCCGGTGCTCGGGCGCTTTGCGCCCGCCTTTAAAATCATTCTGGTGGAGCGGGAGACTGGGGCTGGAGGACTCGCGCGCTGTGCGCGACCTCCTCTTTATGTTTACGGAGGCGGCCGTTACCGCGAATGCGCGGCGGCCATTTTGAGGCTTTTCTTCCGTGTTTCACGGAGATTTCCCCTATGAAGGTTGTTTCTCCTCAACAACTGCCCACAGCCTCGCGTTTTCTGCCCCATTGACGCCTTTTGCTTAGAAAATTGCATTGGGCTGTACAACAAAGCATAGGCTCTGCCTAGAGTGTTTATTTTTCAGCAAGCCCTTCCTCCACATTTAATTATTAACAGTGTGTGCAGGTTTTTTCCTGTACTGTTGGCTTGCTGAGGGGTTGTTCACTCCCCCTGCAATGTGCCTTTGGCATTACAGAATTTTGTCATCTTGTGGGCATTATTGTAACACTTTGTGTCACTATGAATGAGTATTTGGATGAAGATGACTATTATTATGAGGATGACGCCTCTGGCTTTTCGGAGCATGATTTGGTCGAGGCTTTGGACCAGGCTGTGCAACACTCAGTTATTAAGGCACTTGCTTGTGCTATCAATCCCTTGAAACGCCATTTGACTCATTACGCCAAATAACAGGGCTGGTTGCCTTCCACACGTGCGTCTTCTAAGTCTCCTATTAATCCTCATAGGTCGGACTTTAAGATAGTGACCAAAACTTCAGCCTCTGATAAGTCTTCCAAATTGGCCTCGGGGGGGGGGGCGCTTCGGCATCCACCAGCAATGTCACGGACACTGATGGTACGCATTCCTCAGCTTCCACTGATGTTCCTCCGCCGCGTAAGAAGTCGCGTACGGAGCATTATGTGGATGCTCCTTCACATCCTCCTGTATTAACTTTCGAGCCTTAGGACATTTTTCATCCACTTTCTTCTTCATGGCTTCCATCCCCTGCTGTGGCGGAGTATGTTCAAGCTCATATTCGACAACCCTTTGAGAAGGATGTCAGGACCCGCCTTCGGTCCGAATGTCCGCGTCCGGATCTCGCAGACCACTTAGTGGATACTCCAGAGATTGATCCCACGATGGTTTCCTATCTCAAAAAATATGCCAAAGACCCCAAAAAGGGTCTTGACAGATCCTGGCGTTCCTGCCAGGACAAGTTGCTGGATTTGGTAGGGCCTCTCACGAAGATTTTAGACCTCGGGTTTTTAGCCAAAGAATCTTCGGCCCTTGTTGACCTTGATGAACGTATTGAGTGGTCTCAGAGGGCTATTTGCCAGTTGGGTAATGCCAACTGTGCAATTTCCAGTGAGCGACGCCGTTCTATTCTCCTTAAATTGGATCCCAAACTGGCGGAGCTCTCCTCATCCGAGTCCGGCCCTTTAGCTCAGGGGCTGTTGTTCAGACATCCCTTTTTGAAAGAACTGACGAAGTTTGTGGCAACTTTCAGCAGCCTTGATAAGGCTCAAGCTTTGCTGCGGCATGCGTTTCGACCGGTTTTTGCCAGGGCCGGACGACATCGGGGACGCTCGTTCGGCCGTGGCTCTCACAACTCCCAGAGGGGATTCCAGTCCCAAAGAGGCGGTGGTCAGGATTCAGGCTACAGCACCCGTTCCTAGTTCTATCCCTCTCGCAAAGGGAGAGGACAATATAGAAAGGGACGTTCCGGCGGAAACCAAGGTGGCTACCAGGATTCCAATACTTCAGGTGAGCTTGATTCCGGCTTCCAATGTGGTTCTGGAGGGCCGAATACGATTTTTTCTGCACAATTGGCATTTAATCTCCAAAGATGCTTGGGTGCTGCAAACCGTTCAGGGTTACAAAATAGAGTTTTATCAGCCCCAACATCAAACCCTCCCTCTCCTCTGTATTTCTCTCTTCAAGACCAGGAGTTTATTTCTGCAGAAATCGATTCTCTCCTGACAAAGGGGGCAATCATTCAAACTGTTCACCATCCCCAGGGGTTCATCAGCACGGTTTTTCTGGTGCAGAAGAAAGGGGGCGGCTCTCGCCTAGTTCTCAATCTGAAGGAATTCAACGGAGGTGTTATGTACAGACACTTCAAGATGGAGGGAATTCATCTGTTGCGTGATCTTCTTCGCGAGGGAGATGGGATGGTTCGCCTAGATCTCAAAGATGCGTACTTGTCTATTCCCATCTTCGAGCCACATCGGCGATTCCTATAATTCCATTGGCAGGGAAATTGGTACGAGTACAAAGTTCTCCCGTTCGGCCTTTCGTCAGCACCTTGGTGCTTCACGAAACTTCTGAGGCCCGTCGTGGAATGTTTGTGCCCTCGGGTGTTCGGTTAATAATATATCTAGACGACATTCTCATTTTGGCAGACTGTCCCCTCAAGGTCTTGACACATCTGGAGTGGTCTATCGACCTCTTGCAATCTCTGGGGTTTCTGGTAAACCCTCAGAAGTCAGTCTTGATTCCATCGCAGGTGATAGATTTTCTGGGCTTCCAGGTCAATTCTCTTTCATGTCAACTTCTCTTACCCAATCAAAAGATTCGGTACATCAAGAGGGAGTTGAATTCGGTTATTTCCAGACAGACTGTGTCACTGAGATCGTTAGCACGAGTTGTCGGTCTGTTGGCGTCCTCCATTCAGGCGATTTTCCCGGGTCCATTGCATTACAGGTCACTTCAACGTTTGAAGATCCGTCATCTCCAGAAAGGCCTTCGTTATTCCGATCTAATTCCTCTTTCAGAGGAAGCGAGGACGGAGATGCAATGGTGGTTAGACCACTTGGATGCTTGGAATGGGCGAGCCCTGTTCGGTTCATCTCCGGATCTCGTGATAGAGTCCGATGCCAGCCTGTGGGGTTGGGGAGCCCGGTGCGGTCCCAACTCGACGGGGGTCGTTGGTCCTCCCAGGAGTTGTCTCTCCATATAAATTGCCTGGAACTCCTGGCGGGATCATTTGCGATCCGGTTTTTCTCTCCTCTTCAATCCAATTGTTGCATTCTTCTCCGCATGGACAATATTTCGGCGGTCCGGTATGTCAACAAGTTAGGGGGAACAAAATCCAGGATATTGGCGGAGATCGCCAAAGATTTTTGGCACTTTTGTCTGCAACAGAAGATCACTGTTATTGCCGAATATCTTCCCGGTCGCCACAATCAGATTGCGGACTGGAATTCACGCCACCTTCGGGACTTCAGCGATTGGCGGCTTCATCCCCGCATTTTCCGCTCTCTCCTCCGGATCTGGGGTCAGTGCCACTTAGACCTGTTCGCCTCTCGCCTGAACACTCCACTTCCTCTCTTATTCAGCTGGAGGCCGGATCCGAAGGCCCTGGCCACGGATGCGTTTCTACAGACTTGGCCGTCGGTTCTGTGCGATGCCTTACCCCCGTTCATGATGATTCCCAGGGTCTTGGCTTGCACAAAACGTTATCAGGCAGACCTAATTCCGAGGGCTCAGGCGTGGTTCCCGGTTCTCCTGGAGATGTGTTGTGCAGTGCCGCTCCTTCTTCCCCAGAAGTGGAATCTTTTGCTGGACCCTCTCGGCAATCCGCATCCCCTGATTCTATCAGGCAATCTCCTTCTGCTAGCGTGGCGAATCTCGGGGATCGCTGGTCGGTCCCAGGCCTTTCACATGACGCTTCCAAATTTATCAGTGACGCCTGGTCTCCCAATACTCCTAAACGATACAGAGGGTCCTGGAAGCGATGGTGTGACTGGTGTGTTCAACAGGAGGCTGATCCCTCTTCAGCGGATGTCTCTTTGATCATTAATTTTCTAGCCTCTCTTGCTTCCTCCGGTTTGGCTTATTGCACTGTCAACAACTTTTGTTCTGCCATTTCGGCGGCTCATGTTCATATTGATGGTAAACCTGCGGGTGAACATCCTTTGATTGCCAAATTGCTTAAGGGTATTCGTCTGGCGAAACCCCTTGGTCCTAAGTACGTGTCTTTATGGGATGTATTCATCGTTTTGAAGTTTTTGGACACCTGGCCTTCCAATTCTTTGCTTTCCCGTAAGCAACTGTCAGTCAAACTGACCATGTTGTTATGCCTTGTTTCTTGCAAACGGGTGTCTGATGTTCGTGCTTTGGACTTGGCAGGTCGCAGTTTTACACCTGAGGGTGTCACTTTTCGTCTTTCCAAACGTACCAAAACAAATACTTCCACGATTACCTATCCTTCTTTTCCTAATCATCCCAACCTTTGTGTTGTTCAATGTGTCAAGGATTATGAGGTATGTACTGCTCCTTTACGTTCAGATATGCATGGTCAACTGTTGATTGCTTTACAGAAGCCTTTTCGCCCTGTTACCCCAGCTACTTTGGCTCGCTGGGTTAGATGGCTCATGTCTGAAGCTGGCATTGATGTTTCCATTCTTGGTGCTCATTTGGCACGTGGGGCTATGGCTTCGAAGGCATTCTCCATGGGTGTTACTTTAGTTGACATCATGAAGGCCGCAGATTGGTCTTCTGATTCAGTGTTCAAAACATTTTATTACAAAACAATTGATCATATTGCTTCTGTGGTGGTGGATCAGCTTTGAACAAGCATAATCGGAGCCTCCTGTCCTGACATAGAATTCAAAATTTGCGAACATACGTGACAAGACATTTGAATTCTATTAAGGACAAGGAGGCGAGGATTATCCCACCCGTGATTATTGTTTTTTGCACATGTTATGCATTTATATTGTTGTGTTTTTGCATATGACTTATGTTTAATGCAATTCACTATTTCTCTACCCCCCCCTATTTATGACTTCATTCTATATACTGGGTGTGTATTACGGCTGTATGTCTCTTTTCAGGTTCTGACCCGAAGTAGCGGTGTTGCTGTTCCTTCTGGCTTATCCGGTTTTCGATGCTCTTCCGTTTCCGATGAGCTACTGCTGCCGAGTCCTGTGTTCTTCGAAGTGGACTTCTGCTGCTGCTGATGGTCTTTCTATCCCTGATGTTCAACGTTTTTCTTGGACTTCCTGTTTTAACTTGAACTGTTTTTCCTCACCAAAGAAAGAGGATGTGATACTTTCTACATGACCTTTTATACTATGGTCTCTATGGTTGGTCACGTGATACCCTGGTGTTCATGGGTACTGTAGTTTTTCTTTTATCTACTGTGTTTCTAATTGGCTGCTGAGCATTTCTAATAAAGAAATGAGAAAGCATAATCCTCGCCTCCTTGTCCTTAATAGAATTGAAAATTCTTGTCACGTATGTTCGCAAATTTTGAATCCTCCTCAATAAATACAATCAGCAGCTGTTGGTTTCTTTGATTTATTAAAATCGGGAGATCAAGATAAAGTCGTCTCATCAAGCCTGAGCCAACTGACCTTCTGTGGAATCTGGACCACGCATACAGTGTTCCAGATTCCACACTGGGCATGCAGGATACCACACATCTCCCATCTTCACAAAACATTTGAAAGATTTTATAAACACCAAATGCAGTTTAACGTTAATAGCATTTTGAACATGAGCTAAAATTATCTAACAACAAAAGAGGATTGAACAAGAAAAATCAAAAGAGAAAATAAAATTAAAAAATAATAATATACAAAAATAGTATATCATGAAATCATTATACATTCATATCATAATCTTTACACCATATAGGTGCATGTCTTCGTCTCACATTAACATGGCTTCTTCCAAAACTGGGAGAATAATGATTACCTTTTCGCTAGTTCATATTTTCACGTGAGACTTTTTGGTCTTGTAATGGATGAACACCACTGTTAACATCATTGGAAGAAAACCCCTTAGGAACTTTCACAACTTTTGAAAAACTCCAAACATTACCATCCGTCAACTCCACCACTTGTCTTCCAACCCTCACAACCTTCATGGGAGCAGAAAACCGAGATTCACCTGACCTCACAATTCCCCCTTTTTTCACACGCACCCAATCATTAACTTGCACGGGACAAGAGGAAACTTTGTTTGAAACATTGTCAGAATATTTAACCATACCAAAATACCGATCTACATCAGGTTTTCCAATTTCATTACCTTTGTACATCAAATCCCTCATCCATCTCCGACTCAGATTACATAAACTCTTCCTACCTCTCATTTTGTCAAAGGGAGAAATGTCACCTATATTTCTGGGTTTGTTCCTATAATTCCAATGTAACTTATTCATGGCATCATGGCAATTCTTCCCATTGCTAATGGCAAGTTGTAATCTTTCTTTCAACACTCTTATCCATCTCTCTACAATCCATTGCTCTGAGGATAATACACAGAAGACCGATGTGTGATACCATGACTCTCAAGGAATGACCTCATTTCCACAGAAGTTAATTGTACACCATTATCAGTTATTATACATTCAGGAAAACCTTCTTTCTCAAATACTTCATTCAAAAACTGAATAACAATTTTAGAAGTAACTTGTGAAACTAATTTAACCTCAGGCCACTGAGATAATTGGTCAATCAAGACAATAGCATACACAGGATTATGACCTAAACTCATTGGTCCAGCAATATCTAATGACACACATTCCCACACTTGTGTAGGTCTTGAAACAGGTGCATGATGGTAAACCAAAGTTTTTTGTGATTTATCACTAATATTGCATTCAATGCAAGATCTAACTTTCCTCTCAATGCATCTATCAACAGAAGGCCACCAGAATTCGCTTCTAATTCTCCTCTTCATACTGGTCATACCAGGATGTCCTTCATGAGCCATATCTAAAACAATTTCTCTGAAATGACGAGGTACCACTAACTGTAAACCCCTCGTTAAAATGTCATTCTGAATGGACAATTCTTGTGCCACCTGAAAAAAAGGTAAGAGACTTTGAGACAACTCAGCTTTCTTGGGCCAGTTAGATCTAACAAAGGACATGACTTTGTTAATATCTTCATCGTTATTGCACGACAATCTCCATTGATCATCTTTTATGCATCCATTAGATACTTCACTTATAGATATCACTTTTTCACCATCACCATCGTCAATAATAGCATTGTCATCCTCAACAGGTAATCTTGACAAACAGTCAGCCAGTACATTTTTTACTCCCAGAATATATTCTACTTTGAAGTGAAATTCTTGTAATTTATATTGCCATCTGGCAATTCTAGCCGTTGCTTTCCCATATCCTTTACTGGTAAATAAATCCACCAGAGGACGATGATCAGTTCTGACTTTAAACATCGTACCGTACACACATTTACGAAGATATTCAATGCCCCACCAACAAGCAAGAGTTTCTTTTTCAAGTGTGGAGTACTTTTGTTCAGCACTTCTTAGTGGCCTTGATGCAAATGCAATGATAACAAGATGCCCTTTTTGATTTTGCATAAGTACTGCACCAATGCCAACATTGCTTGCATTGGAAATAATAACAGATTCACACGAAGTATCAAATGGGGACAAGGCAGGTGCCAAGGATATATATTTTTTTAGAAAAGAAAAAACTTCAGAACATCTTAAATCCCACATAAACGTTTGGTGCTTTTACATTAAATTCCTCATATGCACTGTTTTGTCTGCAAAAGAAGGAATACATTTAGCGTAGTACTCAGCCAAACCTAGAAAATACCTCAACTGATCCTTATTTTGAGGTTCGGGAGCTTCTTCAATAGCCTTCACTAGATTCCGTTTTGGAGAAATACCATTCTTACTGATGGAATGACCTAAATAATCAATAGAGTTTAGTCCAAATTTAAATTTATCCTTAGTTAAGGTTAAACCATTGTCTTGTAGAATAGACAAAACTTTGTGTAGAATCTCTGTGTTCTTGTGCATCCTTTCCAAAGACTAAAATATTGTCCTGAAAATACAAGACATTATTCATATGTTTCAACAATTTATGCATAACCCTCTGAAATACGGAGGAAGCTGAAATTAGCCCAAAAGGCATTCTTTTATACCTAAAAGCACCTTCTGATGTAATAAAGGACGTAAACTGTTTGCTGTCTTCATGTAATGCAATCTGATGGTATGCATTTGATAAATCTAAGGTAGAAAATATTGTGGAGTCTTTGAGTTTAGCAAACATCTCTCCAATGTTTGGTAGTGGATGTCTGTCAACCCATACATTGGCATTCAGATCTCTTAAGTCCACACATAACCTAACTTTTCCATTGGGCTTGTGCACAACAACAACAGGAGAAAGCCACTCAGAAGATTCTATTTCCTCAATAACATCTATTTGACATAATCTCTCTAATTCTTTCTTAACAGCATCTCTCAATAGAAACAGAATATTTCTGACTTTATGAACTTTGGGAATGGAATTTTGTTTTAATATGATTTTGTGTACAAATTTCTTTAATGATCCCAACTGAGGGGAAAATACCTTGGGAAACATTTTCTCCCATTCCGTATTGGGACTATTACTAACTTGAGCAATCAAATCAGAATAACCCAATACTTGATCCGGATGATTTGGATCTAAAGTTATCATCAGATCTCGTTGCTGTGGCCAACCTAAAAGACAAGATCCCTCTTTAGCTGCGTAAACTTTAGAAGCTGTAGTTTTACCTTTAAAGCTAAGGTCAGAATTAAAATAACCCAAAACCTCAATTGGTTTCTTGCCATATCCTACTAATTTGATGTCTGGGGAAATAAACATTTATCAGGAAACTCTTTTAACCACTCTTCACCAATCAAAGTGTGTCTTGCACCAGAATCAGCCATAACTTTTACTTCCTTATTACCTATTTGTAGCATACAAAATGGTGCATCTTTGCCCCTATCATTAATTTCATACACTGCTAGTAAATATTCTGATTCATCAATGTCATTGTCAATTTCTTTAACATAGTCCAATTTAGAATTCCTGACTTCTGAGTTCTTATTTCTAAATTTGTTCCTATTTCTACACATCCTGGCATAATGTCCTTTAGACTTGCAATATCTACATACTTGACTTATTGCTGAAGCTAAATGTCCTGAAAATCCACATCTGAAGCAAACATACTCTTTTTTTTTCAAACTTATGTCTAGAAGAAGATGGTTTGTTGGTATTATCCTCAACAACTTTTTTTTACAAGATGTACTTCAGATGTACTATTTTTCTTGTCTGACAGTTCTTTCATGCCTAACTTCATATCCTCAAATCGATGAGCAATATCAAGGGCTTTGGGAAGAGTAAGATCATCTGCAGAAAGTAACTTTTCTTGTAACTTACTATCAGCAACATTGTGTACCATCTGATCATGAAATGTATCGTAGTTGCATTTGGCAGCCAAAATTCTTAAGTCTTTCACAAAAGTATCAATAGGTTAATTAGTTAACTGTTGTCTACTTAGAAACTTGTGATGAGCAACAACTTCGTTCATTTTTTTTTACATACTGTTTGTCAAGTTGCTTAATGGCATTTTCATACACGTCAATGTCGTTGTCACTGGAATTATCTGTAGGTATGGGAGGTAAATGACTTAATACTTGTCTTCCTTCAGCCCCTAAACAATGTTTTAAAATAGCGAATTTGCGTTTGTCAGTATAATCGTCGCCTCCAATCGCTTCAATATAAACTTCAAAGCCTTCTTTCCATTGTTTCCACTCCAATGGAGGTTCTCCTAGAGAAGCTAAGAATGGGGGCGGAGCGTTAAAACCTTCCATGTTCGTAAAATAATGTGAGAGTGCTCCAACAAAATGTTTTTTTTTTTTTAATTACTTAACCACAAACTGTAATTATTCAATTGAGATAAGTAACATTTTATTGTGCTGTGTGTGTCAATGATGAATTATACTCCAAAAGATGATATAATATTTACACACAAATGATTCAATACTTTTATTGTGTGTATCAACGTAGGCTTGACTATTTAGTAACACACGTCGTTTTAAATTAATAAAGCTGTGTGTGTCAGCAAAGACTGGAGCTGCAGCAGACAGAAAGCAGGGTGCTAAGCAACCCTGATTGTGATGTAAACGCTAGGCAATATGCAAATCTATTGCCGTCAGGAGTGGCGTCATAAAGCTGATTGATTTGCATCAGTGCGTGATAACATGCCAGCAGGGTTCCAGAGCGTGAGCCAGTGTACGCGTGAAGAATAGTTGAATAAGCGCTTGAGCACAAGACACAGCACGCGCCTGTTAAAGTGCTGGTAATTCGGTTCTTGGGCGCGAGTCACGGCACACACGCGAGGCACAGTCAACAACACAATTTCAACTTAAATTGTTTAAACTCTCACCATGAATAGCACAATGCTGGGAGTTTCAGCACCCTCTTTGTGCTTACGAGGCCATCTAGTGGTCGAATAATGAAAGAAAAGTAAAACTCACGAATGTCAACCGCCTCACGATCTGCATACAATGCAGGGCTTCAGGCTTGAAATCTTCCGTATTGTTTCCCTTATCGTCGCCAGTGAAGAATCCTCCTCAATAAATACAATCAGCAGCTGTTGGTTTCTTTGATTTATTAAAGTCAGGAGATCAAGATAAAGTCGTCTCATCAAGCCTGAGCCAACTGACCTTCTGTGGAATCTGGACCACGCATACAGTGTTCCAGATTCCACACTGGGCATGCAGGATACCACAGAGGCCTCTCTCATTTACATACAATTGGTGACAACCCAGGAAATGACATAACAGGAAGTGCCTTCAATTGTAGTCCTCTTCCATCTTGAAGCAAGATGGGAGCATTTCCCCATTGGTGACATGGAATCATGCAGTAATCTATTACAGGAATGCCTATGTTATGAATAACATGCATATCTCTCCACTCACCATTCTTTTTTAGGGTCTCATCCGCAGGGACGGTTCTAGGATGTGTAGGGCCCTGGGTATCAAGGTAATGTGCGAGTCCCCTCTAATTTGCATAAAATGGGTGACATCCCAGGAAATTATATCACAGGAAGTGCCATCAATTGTAGTCCTCATGCATCTTGAAGCAACTTTCTTGATGTGTATGTCAGTTAAACAATACAAATATATTTATTTTTAAAGTTTTATAGCACAAACATGACCCAATGAGGGGATCAGATAGATAAATAACACTAATGCAATACAGCCATGTATTTGCTAAAGTGCTGTTCAGTGGAAATAGATTAGTCACGCTGGCTGGAACGTTTTGGCTAGATCGCTCCAAAATATATATCTTTAATCAAACGTTACCAAATAATTTCCAGATTAGTGTATTATTTAATGTGTTTTGAATGTGGTATTTACATAGCACAAATCTAGCCGAAAGGCAACTGAATGATGAACAGAGATACAGTCAATATGTGATCGGACAGGTAGATGATTTGTGGACTGTTACTGCAGCATGATATATTGTTCTTCAAAGAGATGAGTATTCATCTGTTATGTAAATTGGAGCTGGGTTGGGACTCTCCAGATGGCTTTTTGCCTTGCTTTACTTTTCATTTTTATGCATTTCCTCTTCTGTCTGAAAGGTATCCTTGCTAATCGTGTACAGAGTACTACTGGCGTTGGAGAACTTATCACCAAGTAGGCAGGTGTGTCAGTAATCATGACTTTGTAGATGATGCCGTCTTGTTTCCTGGTGTTGGACCAGTGTTGGACTATGACTGTAAGGCCCTGGGGTGTGGGACCAGTCCTCTAAGGTTGCCACCTGGCCAGTTTTGTACCAGCACTGTCAGTATTTAGATACAGAAGAAACATTAAATAAATAAATCAAAGCTGGTATTTAGAAAGTATAGAACATAGCTACCACCGATAATTTTAAAATCAACAACTCCAAGAAAAGTTACTTCTCTTATTGGATTTGACCCTATTGAAAGAATTATTCCATATTGTATTAGAACTACAATTTCCTTCAGATTTCTCAGCTATATTACAACACTCCAAAGAACTATGAAATAACAGTGCTCAATTCTTTTTCAACAAGGGTAAACTATTAAATGACAACATCTAAGCAGAACAAATTCATACACCTGATAACCATTCCGTGACAACTCAAAATATCCAAACTGTGATTAATTTAAAACTCTTTCAGACCGATTGATGGGGCTGGTCTGGATTCCACCATTTCAAGCTGCCATCCTATCAGTTTATGACCAGCTACTTTGATACAACTTCCCTTTTTCTCAAAACTCAACTCCTGGACATATTTACTGTTCTTTAAGACAAGGTATTTTCCACATCCCATGCCACTGTGAAAGAATAAAAATAAAAATACCCTTGATCCACAAGATCAACAACTTTCTGCCAATTTGCAATGTACCATTACATGGCAAACTTCTTTAAAAAAAGGTAAAAAATATTTTAGGCAGTTTATCGACGAGAGTCTTTTGGATACCTTCTAAGCTGGATTCCAGACAAGCCACTGTACAGATCTGGTGATCCTATTAGTTTTGGTTGATCTTTGTCTCAGGATAGACCATGGGGTTGTTGGGACACTGGTACTTTTACACCCTTCCACAGTCTTCAATACCATATGTCATTCCATTCTGAAATATCCTAATAGTAAAGCTAGGATTGGGATTCTGAGTTAAACTGGTTACATTGTGTCTATCTGACCATCAGTTGATCCCTAAATTACCACCTTTTCATTCCACACCTAAGGAACTGAACTGCAGGGTGAATCATGTCCATACCACTTGATTCACTCTTGTACAAATATTAGGGTTCGGTTTCTATATGTATGTAGAGGGCCCTCAAATCTTAATTAGCCTGTCTAATCGGAGTACAAATATGAACCTTACACAGGATGGAAAGAGTAATTGAGTAATTACCTTACTATAACACAATAAATCCTACCAAAAAGCATCTCCTTTTTCCACTCACAGCCTGCTGGCCTGAATCTACGGAAACTCCTCCAACCAATCAGTTCTTACTAACCGTGCATCAAACTAGAACAGTTCCATATGTTGAAAGATCCTTTCCCAGTGTGGCTGCCAAAATTGTGGAACTCTCTTCCAGCTGCCATTTGCTCTGAACCCATTTTAGGTCTCGCGACTAGCGTTGCAGTGCGCAGCACTGCTCGCGCAGTGAGACTTCATGTAGGGGCTTCTGAAAGCTGACCACACCCTCGTGCGTGTGGTTTTGTTATCGTTGCAGGCTATTGGGCATTGCGTGCTTCTTTCTAACAAAGACAGGACGCAATTGGGCAAATGCGGGCGCATGTCCCGCATTTGCCCCGCCCATGGCCTATTGGTGTCTGTTACCCGCACGTCCGACATCTGTTTTGCTTTATCGTGCCTGATAATGCAAAACAGATATCTCGCTGTGGCGCGCACGCAAGCACCACTTGCGTGCTTGCTGGGAATGTTCGTTCATGGAAGTGGGCATTCAGTACGATACTGCGCTGTTCTTGGGTAAATATGTGTTAAATACCCCAATGATCAAGCAATTATTATGTTAATAACAAAAACAATACAATTGGTTTAAAAATAATCAGCTTTGGATATTTTTTGGAGAGTAGCTAGGCCGTTCTCTTTTTTGCCCCAAGTACTGACACTATGTTGGTCTGTGAGTTGTCTGTGGATGCCCCTAAAGGCGACGCCTTGTCCCTTCATGGGATCTGTTATTGTATGGCTCCTCCCTGCTGTGTGTTTGTTTGTACTGTCTCCGTCAATAATTCTTGCTCGCGGTTTGTGGTTTCTGAGCCAGTAATCGCTGTTCTGTGTCTGTTTGTGCAGCTCTCTCTCTTGGTATCCACAACCTCTGCGCTGTGTGTTTGATGTCTCTTTGGGTGTCTGTAACACCAGCCCTGTGATTGTAGTCTTCAGTATTCCTAGCTTTGTAATTGTACATTGTCACCGGCAGTAATCGCTGTTTTCCATCTGTTTGCGGGGTGGGCATGGCTGACAATAAACGTTTGGGGTGCGTATGCATGTCCCAAGCTCCTGCTGTGTTTCTTGAGGTCAGCACCCCTGCACTGTGTTAACAATCTGTGATGTTATAGGTGTCCGCTATCTATGCTCGATTTCTGTTAGTAAAATGGGTGTTTGTGCTAAACATATTGGAAACCCAAGGAGTACTGTTTGCGTTAAAAAAAAATTATAATAAAAAAAGTATAGGTGAAAAGATAAAGGAAAAATACCCATGGCCAATGAAGGTTAAAAAGATGTCCATGTATTCTTTAAAATGACAAGCAAGATTTGATCCTGGCCACCGACTCAGCTGGATGGACGTGACCTTTTGTCGTGGTTGTGTGCCAATGATCAAACACGAGATTAGAAAGTACAAAGTTTAGAAAGTACAAAGTTCAACATGGAAAAGGAACGAAAGAGTGAAATAAAGTTCATCTAAACACATTTGAGATGGAGGATGCTCTGGACAGGAGATCAACGATGTGGACTCGCACCCTGAGATACATTTCTAGGGTGGGTTGTAATTGTTTCTTCAGTCATTTGGGAAGTTACCTATAGAATCTTGCCAATTCTGTGGGCGGGAGATCTTTCACAAAGTCTGAATATTCATTTGGTCTGGTCTGAGCACATGCAGCATAGAGGGAGGCTATCTTATGCCTTGAGACCCCTGAGCGTGCCACATGCATGTAGATAGGGCTAACCTGTATTGCAGGAGGGAACTATTTCTAGTATGAAATAAGTATATAATTCATACTGATCTTCCTAAACTTAAGAGATATTGGAGCCAGTTCAGAGTTTGGCAAACAGAGTACTCTGTCACAAATGTGAGGGAACTCCCTGCTGTCTGTCAAACCCTACGTCCGCCCGCATCCTTTAGAGACAGCAGGGCTTTAAGTGGGATGGAAAAACTGGGGGGGGGCTCTCAAAGGGGTGTGGCCGATATAATAAAGGGTGTGGCTTAAAAACATGTACGCTAAAAAATCTGTGCTAGTGTGCTGCCGACCGGTATTTTGCTGCTGGATTCAAGCTAGCCTGGCTGAAGAGGGCTGTTAGCCCACAACCGTCCCAATATGCTTGTTTCTGGTCCAGGGAAGACATGGCTTGGCAGTTCGGGCTGGACTGTTCCCATGAGGCACAGGGTCAAGACTGATTTGCATATAGCTGTATCTGAACTGGGGTGGCAAAGTGAACAAAAGAATGATGATGGATTCAACCCAGATCTGTGACTGGGGGTGAGTGTTTGAAATGTTTCTGTGCTCCGTCCGTTATCTCCTTGTGTTTATTTTGCTGCTTCTGTCAATGCATCCAAGTAAATAAAACAACAAATAACATTACACCTGCAACAAGCCAGGACTATTGGATTTGCCAGTGGTTGTTGGTTGCAAAAGACAAATCAGCAACAAGGATGGCTTTGTTGCATATAATATTGAAAACTTTTCAGTTCTGAAATGAGACTATGAAAGTACTATCCGAGTCTCTTTGGAGTTACATCGAAGGCAGTGAAGGGTGGTACTGCTGCAGAGTTTTTTTTCTCTATTAACTGACGGTGAGCGCAAAAATTGTGAGCCTGATAGGGATCCGTCTCGGCACCTGCTTTTTAGAAGTGCCCAGGACCCGGCCCACTTAAAGCCCTGAGAGACAGACAGATTTTAACTTTTCTGTCGACAGAGCCCCTGTTGGCTCCATCAACTGATGGCCTCTACTCCACTGGGCTACAGGAGGAGATTTTTAGAGGAAGGGCATTACACTGCCCGTATGCTTAGAATGGGCAGCGTTATGCCTTTTTAGGTCTCGCCTAGCGTTGCTATAGTAATTGAGATTTTAGAAGGGGACTGTTGGACCTAAAGTCCTAGGGTAGCTTGGCTCAGGTGGAAAGGCCTCGTTCCGGAGTAACATGTCGTGCTTGCATCACACTCACCTCAGCACTCCAGCGTATCACCACTAAAAACGACACTACACCAAGGTATTATAAAAGTTATAAAAGCTTTATCTTTCCTTTTATCAGGTTTCTCTTTTCTTTCAAATGAAACCAATCAGTTTTTATCTACACCACATTAGGGTCAAAACATTTCGTTGTGGTTAAATTGGCAGTACTTAAGTACCTTAGCCCTGATGTGAAATCAAGTGCGCCACCTGGTGGTCAAACACAGCACAGCAAATTCAATAACGCTTTAAATAGAGTCATTTAAACATAGCGCTGCACATAGCAATTTCATAGCGCCTTAAATAGAGTCATTAACATAGCGCTGCACATAGCAATTTCATAGCGCCTTAAATAGAGTCATATACGTAGCACTACACATAGTAATTTCATAGTGCCTTAAATAAAGTAATTAACATAGCACTGCACTTGGTAATTTCATAGCGCCTTAAATAGAGTCATTAACATAGCACTGCACTTGGTAATTTCATAGCGCCTTAAATAGAGTCATTAACATAGCACTGCACTTGGTAATTTCATAGCGCCTTAAAAGTGGCCCTTCCTCTTAGCGGTGCACTCAGTACCTCATTAGTGCTACCCCTAAGGCCTTAAAGGACTCTCCGTCTGAGGCGAGGTCCTCGGGCCCCAAACTCCCTTGTCCTGGAGCCCTACAGAGGCAGGAGATGCTGGTGAGGTGGGTCCCAGGTCAGGGGAAAATGTTGTGGCTCACTGGGCCTCCCCAGGGGAGGGGCGAACTCTGGGCCTCTCTACGGCCTTCCGCCCGCCTCCCCCAGGGGTTACCTTTCGCCTCAGCCTTCTCTCGGCACCTGCGCTGGTTTTCGCCCCTCACAGGCCTCCTCTCAGTCAGCGCTCCACTCGGCGCGGTCCGGCGAGGTGGTGGGGGCTCCGCAGGACTCCAGACGGCTCCGGAGTTTCCCTCAGACTTCCAGGGCCCGCGCCCGCAGCCGCCGATACAGCACGACCTGCGGGGCGCGGGCCAGTCGGCAAATCACCCGGCAGCGGGGGCGGCGTCTCGCAGTCCGCCCCCGTCACGTGATTGGGGGAATCCGCTTCACGGCCTTGCGCGGCCCTCACAGGATGGCTCCAGGCGTGGTGAGGCCTTCGCAGGGTTCCAGTGGGCTTTCCTGCCTTCCGACTGCAGCGATGGGGCCCCGATGACTATGGGGGTGATCTTTCCGGCCCTGGGCCGCAGCGGTGAGCTATTCTCTGGGACAGCCCCGACGGGGGTGGCACAAATTAAGGGGTGGCCGGCAGTTCGGGGGTGGCGAAGTGTTCGGCGCCTAGCGCCCCCTGTCTCCTCACAGCGACGCCCAGGCTCAGGACAGGTTGGTTGGAATGCGGCAGGTCACACGCCAGTGGCGGAACAAGATAGTGGGGACCCAGGCACAGTCAGGAAAATGGTGGATAAGGTCAGAAATGGTCACTCTCTTCCCCAGTTCTCTTCAGGGGTCCTGACTAGGCGGGGAGCACAAAAAGTTGACGGGTCAGAGGCTGAAGGCAGGGCTAGGTCACAAGGTAGGGGGTGGTGTCAACCGAGGGGGGAGAAAAAGCAGGCCCTAAGAACAGTCAGTTCCCCCCCTCTGGCGCTCCTACCTCCCCACTCAGGTGTCTTACTCCTGACTACCTCAGTTCACCACCCTCAAAATGGCCGTCGCACCTCACCTCTATATATAGCCTGGGCCCTGACTGGCTAGAGTGGTCCAGAAGGTTCTGGAACTCCTCATGCCAGCCTATGGCCCAGGTTCTAAGGTGACAGTTTAGGCCACCATTTTGTGGAGGAGCTCTCTCCCTCCCTCCATTTTAGGGAAGCGCCTTGCGCCACACCATCAATTAGTGATGATGGGGCACCCAGAGCCTCTAAGTCAACACCAAAAAAAAATAGTGGACAGAAAAATTAGAGGGTAAAGGAAGAAAAAATGAGGAGGGGACAGCCAAAGGGCTGGCAGGTCTAACACGCGTCCCCCCCAGCTGAAAGTGGGGAGAGCTAACCAATCCCTTGGGAGTTCTCTTCACTAAGGCGGAAATACCTGGAGAGACTGTCAGCATTGGCGTGGTCCACTCCTGGTCGATGTTCTACCCTAAAGTCCATTTCCTGTAGGGAGATGGACCACCTCAACAACTTAGGATTCTCGCCCCTCATTTGCATCAGCCACCTGAGGGGCCGGTGGTCGGTCTGAACCAGGAAGTGCGAGCCAAACAGGTATGGCCGCAACTTCTTCAGAGCCCACACCACTGCAAAAGCCCCCCTCTCGATCGCACTCCACCTCTGTACCCGGGGGAGTAGTCTCCTGGATAGGAAAACCACCGGTTGGTCCAGACCCTCTTCATTGAGCTGCGACAGCACTGCCCCGATGCCATGCTCCGACGCATCCGTTTGGACGATGAACTCTTTGGAGAAGTCAGGGGCCCTGAGGACAGGCGCCGCACACATTGCTTGTTTCAAGGTGTCAAACGCTCGTTGACACACCTCGGTCCAGATTACCCGTCGAGGGTGCTTCTTGGATGTAAGCTCAGTCAAGGGAGCCACGATAGTTCCATACCCCTTGACGAAGCGTCGGTAGTAACCGGTGGGGCCCAGAAAGGCTCGGACCTCCGTCTGAGTCTTGGGGGGTTCCCAGGCCATGATGGTTTCGATCTTAGCCTGGAGGGGTTGCACCTTGCCCCGACCCACCAAGTGACCGAGGTACACTACCGACCCCTGCCCGATCTGGCATTTGCTAGCCTTAATCGTCAGACCCGCCTGCTGCAGGGCCTGAAGGACAGCCTGAAGGTTACACAAATGGTCCTCCCAGCTGCTGCTGAAGACGGCGATGTCATCCAGGTAAGCAGCCGAGAAAGCCTCTATCCCGGAGAGGACCTGGTTCACCAGCCGCTGAAAAGTGGCAGGGGCGTTCTTGAGCCCAAAGGGCATCACGCAGAACTGGTAGTGACCCTCAGGGGTGGAGAAGGCTGACCTTTCCTTTGCTCCATCTGTCATGGAGATCTGCCAGTACCCGGATGTAAGGTCAAAGGTACTCAGATATTGGGCAGCTCCCAGCCGGTCAATGAGTTCATCCGCCCTCGGGATAGGATGAGCATCGGTCTTCGTCACAGAGTTCAGTCCCCTGTAATCCCCACAGAACCTGAGTTCTGGGGTAGTGCCCGGCGGGGCAGCTTTAGGTACCAGTACCACCGGACTGGACCAGGGACTGCTTGAAGGTTCAATCAATCCCAGCTCCAGCATCTTGGTGACCTCACCATGGATGCTAGCCTTCACCTTATCCGACAAGCGGTAGGACTTGGACTTCACAGGTGGGCCATCCCCTTTGTCCACATCATGGGTACACAGATGAGTCCTTCCCGGGATAAGTGAGAACAGTGAAGCGTACTGCTCCAGAACCTGGCGGCAGTCCTTCCGCTATTCGGGAGTTAGAGATGGTGAGAGGATCACTCCCTCCACCGACCCATCCTTCTCTTGGGACGCGAAAAGATCAGGGAGAGGTTCACTTTCCTCTTCCTCTGACCCATCAGTCACCATCATCAAAGTGACCTCTGATCTCTCTTGGTGGGGCTTGAGGCGGTTGACATGGAGCACCCGATGGGGCTGCCTGGGGGTCTTAAGATCCACCACATAGGTGACCTTGCCCCTCTTCTCAGTCACCTCAAAGGGGCCTGACCAGCGATCCTGGAGGGCGCTAAGCTCTTCAGGCTCCATGACCCACACCTTCTGGCCAGGCACCAGCTCCACCGGGTGAGCATTTTGGTCATACCACTCCTTCATGACCGTCTGGCTAGCTACTAGGTTTTCGGAAGCTTGCTTCCACAACCTAGCCATTTGGCTACGAAAGGCCAGCATGTAGCTCACCACATCCGGGGGAAGTTTTCTGGGAGTCTTTTCCCATCCATCCTTCACCAGGCTGAGGGGTCCTCGTACAGGGTGCCCGTACAACAGCTCGAAGGGGCTGAATCCCACTCCCTTCTACGGTACCTCCCTGTAGGAGAACAGCAAACAAGGCAGGAGGACGTCCCATTTCCTCCGCAGGCTATCGGGCAGACTCCTGATCATGCCCTTCAAGGTTTTATTAAACCTCTCCACCAGACCATTGGTCTGAGGGTGATAAGGGGTGGAGAACCAGTAGGTGACTCCACACTCCTTCCACATAGCCCGCATGTATGCCGACATGAAGTTGGCACCTCTGTCAGACACAACTTCCTTGTAGAACCCCATCCAGGTGAAAATCCCCATCAGGGCCCGTGCCACCGCAGGTGCGGTAATGGTCCTCAGAGGAATAGCCTCTGGGTACCGGGTGGCATGATCCACCAGAACCAGGATAAACCTGTGACCGGCAGACGTTGGTGGATCCAATGGCCCAACAATGTCGATGCCCACCCTCTCAAAGGGGATGCCAACGACAGGCAGTGGTTCCAGGGGAGCCTTCAGCTTCACCCCTGTTTTCCCACTAGCTTGGCAGGTGACACATGTCCTACAAAAAGTGTCGGACGTAATCCTCATCTGAGGCCAGTAGAAGTGAGGGACAAGCCGAGCAAAGGTCTTGTCCTGTCCCAAGTGTCCTGCCAAGGGTATCTCGTGAGCCAATTCCAAAAGGAAGGCTCGGTAACGCTGGGGAACCACCAAGGCCCGGGATGATCCATGCACCGGAGCCTTGGGTTCGCTATAGAGGAGACCATCTTCCCAATATATATGGAAGTTCCCCAAATCGTTACCCGCTGCCTGGGCTTCGGCCTGTCGCCGTAAGCCCTCAAGGGTGGGGCACTCCTTCCGGGCCCGACAAAACTCCTCCCTTGTAGGTCCTCCCTCCACCTGCCATTCTGCAGGGGTAGGTAAACCCTCCAGGGAAGTCACATCCCCCTCTGTGGACTCCGGGACCACCTCAGTTGCCCCATCCACCTTACGAGGTGCAGATGCCGGGGCAGGCTTCCCATGTCCCCGTTTACCCTTTTTGGCAGCTGGTTGGGCCTTTGTCCCAGGCTCCAACCTCTGTGAACTCCCCCTCCGGGCAGTCACGGACCACGTGTGGGCACAAGTCCACTCAGGCGACCCCAACATCTCCACATGAGCCTTGAACTCGACCTCCTTCCAGGCCGTATGTTCAAGGTCATTTCCCAACAGACAGTCGACCGGCATGGCAGGGCTTACTGCAACTCGAAGAGGACCTGCAACCCCTCCCCACTCAAAGGGAATCTGAGCCACCGGATAGTGACCCTCTCGGTTGTCAGCCATCACAACCGGGTGGACTACGTTGGGAACCACCTGCTCTGGGGACACCAGTTGACTCCTTACCATAGTCATGCTGGCTCCTGTGTCCCTCAGAGCCTCCACCCTCTGGCCATTGATAGTGACCCATTGCCTGTACTTGGTAGTATTCGAGGGCACATGGGTCTTAGGAACCATCTCGCAGTCTCCCAGGGACACTAATGTTAGCCCTGCCCACTCACCTCCCTTATCTAGGGGCAATTCCTCCCGAGCACTACACTCGCCACCCCGGGGGTCTTTCCTCCTGTGGGAGGGTGTGGTCTCTTGGGACACTTGGTATCCCCATTGTAGTGCCCAATCTCGCCACACTCATAGCAACGGACAACCCTAGGCTGCTGACCACGTCAGGATAAGGGGGTTTGTGGGGGCCAACCTTAGGAGGGAATCCTGATCCCTTTCCCTGCGAACTCTTTTGGGGGCCTTTAGGGAACTCCTTCTTTTTGTCTCCCCCCTCTTTCTTCTGGGAAGCGCCCTGTCCAGTCCTTTGGGAATCCCCCCAGTTCCTTTAGAAGACACCCGGGTACTAGCCCAGATGTTCGCCTCCTCTGCAAGCTTCCTAGAATTAGTCAGCTTGCTGTCCACCAGGTGTTGACGCAGCTCCGGAAAACTTTTCTCGAGGAGGTGCTCCCTCAAAAACAGGTTATATAACCCCTCGTAGTCTTTTACCTCACTGCCCTGCACCCAGCCCTCCAAAGGCTTTTTGGCGTAGTCAAGGAAGTCCACCCAATTCTGGGTGGCCAGCTTTTGGCTACCCCGGAATCTCTGCCTGTACTTCTCAGGGGTCAGCCCAAACTTCCTAATCAAGGCGACCCTCATGGTGCGGTAATTGGTCTGCTCCCGTTGTTCTAGGGCTAAAAGGGCATCCCTCCCCACCGGAGGCATGTACCTATACAGATCACCCCCCCACTGAGCTTCCAGGATCCCATGGGCTCGTAAGGAGACCTCATAGATGGCGATGTCGTACCCAACACCGTAGCTGGCAACTACGTCCTTTGGTAAGTGGGGTCTGGGCTCCCTGGTGACTTCTTTCTGTACGCTGCCACCAACAGGACTACTGGGGGCCCCGAACTGAAGGGCCTTGAGATCCAATTCTTTCAAATGGAGCTCATGAAGGAACCTCCGCTCATCCCTCTCCTTCTCCAAGCGGGCTAATTCCATCCTGAATTGCCTCATCTCCCTCCTGTCGGCTAAATCAGCCGAAGACAGGCTTCCCCCTGAAGCGCTACTACCGGCGCTTGAAGGCGCCCTGGGTCCTGCAACCATATTGCTGCTCTCAGGGGGAAGAAGTGACTCTGCCCCTTCCGTGGTGTCCGGTCCCAGTCCCTCCTCCTCCCGTCCCCCGCTAGGGTGGGCCATTACCCAGGCTCTCAAGCTAGTCTGGAGCTCCTCTCTCTTTGCCCCCCGCTTGAAAAATACCCCCCTCTCCTGGCAGAATTCCTTTAGCTGGGTTACAGTGTACTCTTCTAGACTATCCAGCTCAAACTCCATCCTGCCAGGTGGGAGCCCTAAACAATGCGGAAAAGAACTCTCAAGGTAAGAAGAACCTTCTTTAAAAAGAAAGCCACACCATAGGACAGGGATAATTTCTGAAAATCCAAAAAGAATCCAATCAGGGAGACAACCTGGAGAAAACTCCAATAAAAACAAAAATCAGGAGTAAGGTGCGTGGCACACACTGAATTGCTGATGAATGGACGCAAGCACAAGCTCAGAATCCCACCGCTGAACACCAACTTGTTGGACCTAAAGTCCTAGGGTACCTTGGCTCAGGTGGAAAGGCCTCGTTCCGGAGTAACATGTCGTGCTTGCATCACACTCACCTCAGCACTCCAGCGTATCACCACTAAAAACGACACTACACCAAGGTATTATAAAAGTTAGAAAAGCTTTATCTTTCCTTTTAGCAGGTTTCTCTTTTCTTTCAAATGAAACCAATCAGTTTTTATCTACACCACATTAGGGTCAAAACATTTCGTTGTGGTTAAATTGGCAGTACTTAAGTACCTTAGCCCTGATGTGAAATCAAGCGCGCCACCTGGTGGTCAAACACAGCACAGCAAATTCAATAACGCTTTAAATAGAGTTATTTAAACATAGCGCTGCACATAGCAATTTCATAGCGCCTTAAATAGAGTCATTAACATAGCGCTGTACATAGCAATTTCCTAGCGCCTTTAATAGAGTCATTTACGTAGCACTACACCTAGTAATTTCATAGTGCCTTAAATAAAGTCATTAACATAGCACTGCACTTGGTAATTTCATAGCGCCTTAAATAGAGTCATTAACATAGCACTGCACTTGGTAATTTCATAGCGCCTTAAAAGTGGCCCTTCCGCTTAGCGGTGTACTCAGTACCTCATTAGTGCTATCCCCGGCAAGTACCTAAGGCCTTAACGGGACTCTCCGTCTGAGGCGAGGTCCTCGGGCCCCAAACTCCCTTGTCCTGGAGCCCTACAGAGGCAGGAGATGCTGGTGAGGTGGGTCCCAGGTCAGGGGAAAATGTTGTGGCTCACTGGGCCTCCCCAGGGGAGGGGCGAACTCTGGGCCTCTCTACGGCCTTCCACCCGCCTCCCCCAGGGGTTACCTTTCTCCTCAGCCTTCTCTCGGCCCCTGCGCTGGTTTTCGCCCCTCACGGGCCTCCTCTCAGTCAGCGCTCCACTCGGCGCGGTCCGGCGAGGTGGTGGGGGCTCCGCAGGACTCCAGACGGCTCCGGAGTTTCTCTCAGACTTACAGGGCCCGTGACCGCAGCCTCCGTTGCAGCGCGACCTGCGGGGCGCGGCCCAGTCGGCAGATCACCCGGCGGCGGGGCCGGCGTCTCGCAGTCCGCCCCCATCACGTGATGGGGGGAATCCACTTCACGGCCTTGCGCGGCCCTCACAGGATGGCTCCAGGCCTGGTGAGGCCTTCACAGGGTTCCAGTGGGCTTTCCTGCCTTCCGACTGCAGCGATAGGGCCCTGGGCTTCTCCATGGGCCCGATGACTATGGGGGCGATCTTTCCGGCCCTGGGCCGCAGCGGTGAGCTATTCTCTGGGACAGCCTCGACGGGGGTGGCACAAATTAAGGGGTTTTCGGCAGTTCGGGGGTGGCGAAGTGTTCAGCACCTAGCGCCCCCGGTCTCCTCACAGCGACGCCCAGGCTCAGGACAGGTTGGTTGGAATGCGGCAGGTCACACGCCAGTGGTGGAACAAGATAGGGGGGACCCAGGCACAGTCAGGAAAATGGTGGATAAGGTCAGAAATGGTCACTCTCTTCCCCAGGTCTCTTCAGGGGTCCTGACTAGGCGGGGAGCACAAAAAGTTGACGTGATCCCAGGGTCAGAGGCTGAAGGCAGGGCTAGGTCACGAGGTAGGGGGTGGTGTCAACCGAGGGGGGAGAAAAAGCAGGCCCTAAGAACAGTCAGTTCCCCCCCTCTGGCGCTCCTACCTCCCCACTCAGGTGCCTTACTCCTGACTACCTCAGTTCACCACCCTCAAAATGGCTGTCGCACCTCACCTCTATATATAGCCTGGGCCCTGACTGGCTAGAGTGGCCCAGAAGGTTCTGGAACTCCTCATGCCAGCCTATGGCCCAGGTTCTAAGGTGACAGTTTAGGCCACCATTTGTGGAGGAGCTCTCTCCCTCCCTCCATTTTAGGGAAGCGCCTTGCGCCACACCATCAATTAGTGATGATGGGGCACCCAGAGCCTCTAAGTCAACACCAAAAAAAACTAGTGGACAGAAAAATTAGAGGGTAAAGGAAGAAAAAATGAGGAGGGGACAGCCAAAGGGCTGGCAGGTCTAACAGGGACTTTAAGCCACGCCCTTGTTTTCAATTGGCTGGCGTCATAGTTGAGGGTAAACGCTGGCTTGTGATTGGGAATTGGGATTTTTGGTTACCACCCTGTCGCTTTTTGGGACGGCCCATCTAGAATGGCCCATGCCATCTTTGTTTCCCGGGACGTAGGAGGTGTGTTGGTAGCTTGTTTACTGTTTTCTGATTGGATTTTGTGTTTTTTTGGTACCGCCCTGTATTTTTTTTCATACAGCCCATCCAGACTGCTTCGTACATTGGTGGTCACACACACACACAGAAGGGCCGAAGGTGTGCTTGTTGTCTAGGGTCTGTAAATTTTAGATCTCCGTCTTTGTTTCTTTGTACAAGTTTTTAGGTTTTTATTTTATTTTCTGGAAGTCTTGCGTGAGTATAAAATTGATGGGGTTTGGATGTAGGACTTTTAGCGGCTACAGGGGACGCCTCCCATGGTGTCACGTCCCTTTTTAGGTGTCGCGTAGCTTTGCAGGGTGCATGCGCTGATCGCTCTGGTGTTAGCCACGCAAATAAGAAATGACATATGTCACCCTGACCCCTACTAACATATGAAAATATGACACAAATGTTCCGAGTCGTGTTAGAAACCTCCTTTTATCTGGGGTTACCCTGATTAACTCCTAATGTTCTTTGACGGGACTGCTCATCTCCACAACCTGCATGTAAAAATATGTTCTGTATATCTGTTGCGCCCACCAATTTGTGCTGCAACAGAGCGCTTATTGCAAGGTTAAGATCTAAGTGCTATGCCTGCCAGGAGAGGGAGGTTCGAGATGGTTCACGAGAGGAAGGCGTGGACCCTAAACTACCTAATGCTGCAGTTTTAGCTCGTGGGACACTGATTGATTTCAAGGCTATTTATAGTATAGAATCGTTTAGGGGACTGTGTTACATACGCACACACACACACACACACACACACAAACACATAAACAGATACGTACACACACACGCACACATACATACTCACACACACTCACACACACACTCGCACACATACATAAACACACACACACATGCACGCACACACATACATACAAACACTTCCTTTTGTTGCTTAATTCGCTGAGATACATCCATGGCTTAGGTACTAGAGGGATACAAAGAACAAAAGTTTCTCCATCACTCCCACCAAAGCCCAGTGGCAGGCGTGTTCACTTGCAACTTATACGGTTTGACCCCTGCGCACGCAACAGAGCGCTCTTTGCAAGTTTGAGATCTAAGCGCTATGCCCGATAGGAGAGAAAGGTTGGAGATGGTTTACAAGAGGAAGGCATGGACCCTAAACTACCTAATGCTGCAGTTTAAGCTCGAGGGACACTGATTTATTTAAAGGCTATTTATAGCATAGAATCCTTCAGGGGACTGCGTTTGCAAAAAATTAAGCTATTACTATTGTAAATAACAATGCCTTTTAATTATGTTATAAAACAAAAACGTTACTAAAAGGCATTATCATTTACAATGTCAATAGCTTAAACTTGCATACGTGCGAGACCTATTGCATTGCAAATGCTTGTTTTAATTCAGAAAAGCCCTTAAAACCTGGCCTTTTAACTAGCAACTTCTATTTCTCTCTTTTTAGGCTAGTTACATTACTTGCTGTAGCACCAAGAAGGTCAGTGTGATTGCACTCTACAAATAAATATAGTAGTCCCTGACAGGGAAGATACGAAGGAAAGCAATACATATAGACCTGGAATCAGTACTATATTGAGGCTGTCCAGCCGGACAGAATGATCTTAATAATATTTCAGTTCGCAAAAAAGAAGAGTGGGACACAATCCTGCGTCCAACGTAATACATATAACACAAAAACACAAGTAACAAAAGGCTCAGGCAGGACAAACGGTTTGTATGTTATACAAAAGATTAAACAAGCAGAGATGGGTAACAACACCGTTTCACATTAGGTCGACGACGTTTCGATCCTGTAAAACCAATACTGGGATCTTCATCCAGACGTAAAGTTAAATCCCTGAGAGTTATTTGCCATTCGTGTTGCACAGGGGTAAGCAGTCTAGATTTGACCGTGGTTGGGTGCGGCGTGCGGTAGGCGCGCAAAGAAGGTAATAACGCTTTCCGACCTCACCCGGACACCATCGGATATTCAGGTCATTGTGCCTTCTCCCCAGCGCCGCTGGTCCCGAACTGGACTCGCCAACGCGGTCAGTCATTACAATACTCAACTTCGACACGACAATCACCTGGTTTTCACCTCGCTTGGCTCAGCCAATTGGCGAACCCGCGTCCTTTGAAAGTGTTATTACCTTCTTTGCGCGCTTACAGCGTGTTTGTAAGTTACTACTACCCAAGGTCCCTGACCATTACAATTGGGTCCTCTTAAACACTACAAATAAATATGTCACTACATGACATCTGTTACATCTCCAGACTTGTGTGAAACGAAAGTGATCAAGCAAGGGTAAATTGAAGAGCATGGAGGCTAAGTATATTAAAAAAGTGGAAAACTGGAGGGCTTGGTATTTCACTGATCACTATAAGCCATCAACTCAATTCAGGCCATATGCTTGGTACAATAATGTATATATTTTACAATTTCAAGCATTTTTAGTAAAAGTATGTGGATTGTCTTTTACCATAACACAAATGATTAGTTACTTCTTCATACAAAGTAGATTTTTAATGAACCGAAATGGCTATGTGCAATCTGAATTAAAGGCAAACTTAGAGTCCCCCTTTTCCGGGACCAACAGTGCTTAACCCAGGTTGCAAAGTACAAGGAAGGGGCCCTCCACTGGGCCAGCATTGATGGTTCTTACAGCCCCATCCTGCATAATTACATACTTGTTTAAGGATCTACTTTAGGTTTGATAATTAGCGAAAAACGAGCACATAGAGGCAGTAAACGTATGAACAGGCCGGTTTTGTTGCAGCCTTTTGTGATGTTGGCATGCTACATAGAACATCTTATGTAAGTGCAACCATTATTATTCTGCAAGCAATGTTAAACTAATGTTTGTTCGCTCTCTTTTTCCAAAAATGCAAATTAAAAAAAACATTAAAAAAAGAAACAATGTATGGAAATTTAGAGGAGTACTTCATAGTACCCTATTTGATAAAAAGAAGACAGAGAGTTGTAGTACATGCAATGCATCAGAGAGATTTAAAGCAAATCTTTTTCTTTACGGGGAGCCAGTGCAACCCTGATTTTTCAAAAAATTCTGTCATATGTCATGCAGCGTTCTAAATATGGTGGTATTTCACAATGGACTTCACAAGATGGCACACATATATGGTATTCCATTACAGTAGTCAGTGCGAATAGGAATTAAAACATTAATCGTCATACAATTATGAGCAAAACATCAAATTGGCAATATTTTCCTACGGTCTTTACTGAATTAAGCTAAGATTGATGACACCTGCAATATGTAGTATCAGAGATTGTTCTGGGGCTATCTGGAATCTGATTTGCTTAGAATGAACAGCACAAGGACCCACAGATGAGGGTCACAAGCTACTGTCACAGAGAGTTGCATACAACAGAATCTTGTTGTGGGGCATTTTTGTAAACCAGTTAGAGATCATTCATCACTGAGTTGCCTCCGGAGCTAGCGGGAGCTTGCCTGCAATAACTCAATCCCCACAAGTTCAAGAAGACCTGAGTGTCATCTTCATGAAGAACGCAAAATTCACCAAATTCAGCAGCCTGGTAAGTAGCCACCGGCACAGATTCAAAAGATGGAGAAGAGGGAAAACCCATTGATGGCAACCTACAGCTCTGGCTCGGCAGAGGAGGTGAAAGAGCCACTATGCACTATCTACTTCCTATGTGAAAGGGAGGACTGAATGCACTACAGTGCATGTTATCCTGGCCAGTCCTGGCATTGAAGGCTGTCCACAGATAAAGTTATATCAGGACTCTGATACACCCATCATCCGCAATCCTTCTGAGCTCATTAATCACTGAGTCAATAACTGACTCATTGTCTAAGTCAGGCCTAAATCCAACTTGAAGGAATTCCTAAAGGTCATTGTATTCCACAAAACTTTGCACTTGTCTTGTATCCGCATACAGCTGTCCAAAGATAAAGAGCCTGGAAAGAAACTTAACTCTGGCCCTTCCATGCTATTATGGCAAAACAATGGGACAAAAGCAGATTTGTAAATCCCTGAACTATGTAATTTCCTCCGTAAAGTCCTCCATTTTCTTATCGATAAGCTACAGAGTGCTTGGGTAGTTGTGAACTAGTCTCTACTTTATTTGTGCCAAAGAGATTGTAACTTCTAAAAAGCTCTTTGGACATTTTTGCATTTGCAACGCTTAACACAAAAATTGTTTCTTGCATAATATGGTTATATACGCACAGCCATTAACTGTACAGTTTTTTATTACTTCATCATAGGAAGTCATTTAGCCAGCCTTTATCTTTTGAACACCATCTTATTCCTATTTTAAGGTGGAAGTATACCATTTCCATTAGAGATACTTTTGCCTAAATGTATAATTTTCTCAGTAATCTAAGCATTTAAAGATAAGGTAACCCATTTATTAAACTGATTTAAATAGGCTGCGGAGCCTTTGGATTACCTCTCAACATTATCCAATTTAACCAGAAAATGCTGTAAAAGATAGATTTTTTTAAAGTCTCATAGTTAGTCTGCATGATGCTGCTTGCTGGTACAATTTCACTTGGAAGCCTAAGATTTGGAAATGGATCAAATATTGATCTGTCAAACGAAAGGAAATGGAAATTGCTATAGTAAGACATCCCAGTGACCTTTAAATTAGATCAACTGTGTACAGTATGTGATGTATCTTCTTCATCATTTGAATCAAAATATACCTTCAAGGCAGAAACAGAATGGGAGTGAGTTTTATATGGATGAACCTTGAAAGTGAAATGATTTCACGCCAAACAATTTGTACTGCATTGTGAGGCAATGTTGTCTGCTTTGTGCAGCCCCTTAGGAATCCAGGTACACTAGTCATCATCATCTCAAACTTTATTTCGCAACATTTCCATTGCATAAAAAGTACATAGATATATATTAATTAATACAAACTTAATGCAATACTTCCATTTGTCTTAAAACATCAAGATAAAAAGCATACACAATTTTAAAAACATAATAAAAGCGTGAATAATTTTTGACCGGTTTGCTTCACAGTTCATACAATAGTTGATTAGCCCTTCTAAAAAACCTGACCTGAAATTCAGGATAATTATAACTGGGACACAATAATTTACATTTAAAACTTGTAAACCCAGGGGTTATCTCCCCACGTCGGAATAAACATTGGATACCTAATCTTACTTGAGCATAATATAAGTGAAATTGTGATTCACTATCTCTATTTTGGCAACCTATCGCCTTAGAGAGAGACATTTTTAATGTTCGCACTCCCCTTCCATAGGTCTTTTCGTTTCATTGCTGCTCTAAGAAGAGTAGCCAGGACAAATCACACTAATGGATTGTCAAGCTGCTGGAAGTGTAGCAGTGCTGACCTACGTTGAACGAGATTAGTTCTATGCAAAAAAGGTACTATTGTTCTTTGCCTTTGTTGGGAATAGAACAGGCAAAAGAATAAAATATGCTGAGCGGTCTGGTCAGATACACCATCACAAGGGCATAAGGACAGGTCTTTATGCAAATAAAGTATTTGCCGGAAAGCTCAGCGTAAGTGGGATAAAATTTAAGTGGAATCTAATCAAAATAAAACGATGCTGCAAATTGTGCACAAAAGCCAAATAAGATTGCAGATCATGCCTTGCTGGGGGAGACATATGGTATAGACCAACACTACTTTTGTTTTTATTATTCCCATCTAACAACAGCTGCAACTTCCAGGAAAAACTGTTTCAACTAGATTCAAGAAAAAGTGATACATTTTTAAATTTTTCAAGAGAGTAAAATAGTTCTTGCAAACCCAGTTTTGCCAATATGGAACCTACATACTCCAGCCAGTGTATCTCTTTAGCAAGATCCAATTTGAGACCATCCCTTAACACAGCTTGATTCAGGGAAACCATCTCCCTCCTCCAGATGGAATGCCACAGTGACAGTGGAGCCAGGCGAATTGCCACTGATGTACGGGAGTCCCTGCTCTCTTAGGCAAATATAATTTGAACAACGTTTGGGCAATAAAAGCAGCCTTTTAGCAAAAGCGTCCTCCACACATTGCAGGGGATCTATGTCTACCATACCACACCGTTGCTCCATGTATGGCTACAGTATTTGTTTTTGCAGCATAAATGTGTAAACTTCCCGGGCTAAGTTTATTTCTCAATTTCTTGGAAAAATTAAATAGGGCTACGATACTCCAAGTGAAGGGCTCTATTTAAAACCAAATCTTTCCACAAGTATTCACTATCAAAAAGTATCCCAAGGTAAAAGAACAAATCTACAACCTCTACCCTAAGATGAACTGAATAAAAGAGCAGAAGTTTCTTTAAACGTGATCCTATGACTAAAACATTTGATTTTGATTCATTGACATGTAAGTCCAAGGTAACCATAAAACTATGGTACTCTTCTATGAGACTCTGCAGTACACAGGGGGTTCTAGCCAGGAGCACTGCATCGCCTGCATAGAAGAGTATCAGGAGGGAGGTTGCCTTAATGTACGGGACATCCTTAGTACATTCTGCTATTACCCTCTCCACCCTGTTGGTGAGGGAAAAAAGAAATGGGGGAGCACACACTCTTGTCTCACTCTGCGCACAATACTAAACGGTTTTGTACATTTCCCCTCTCTTCCAAACCTCACACAGCTGTTGCCCCTGTGTAGAGCTGTCTTATAAATTAAATTATTAATGGATCTACTCCCATGGACTCCATAGTTTCTCAAAGCTTACTATGGACCACACAGTCAAATGCAGTAGAGAGGTCCACAAACGCCATAAATATATGGCCCTTCTTTGCTACTGTGTACTTGGCGACCACCATGCTTAAATTGAGAAATTGATCAATGGTCCTATTACCTTTCCTAAAGCCTTGTCAGGCCTTTTCTCTCCCCGACCCGTTCCTCCAATCTATTTAACAGTAAACGGCCCATCATTTTAGCAGTGCTACCATTTAGAGATATCGGTCTGTAGTTTTGGGGATTTCCCTTATCCCCCTTTTTAGGTCTCGCCTGACCCAGCGCATGTGCTGGTCTGGCGAAACTTATTGAGAGGGCTCCAAAAAGTGCTACCAGGCCAGCCTAGAGCTACAGTGCATGTGCGCGGGCGCCGCGCTTTACTGCGATTATTTTCACTTTCGCGGGCGCTTTGATGTTTGATCGCGATCACTTTCACTTTCGCGGCCGCATGGCCGCTTTGCATAGCCAATAGGTCTCGCTTTTGGAACCTTATAAGTGTTTAGTTATGCAACTGTTGCATGGCTAAACACTTATAAGGTCCCAAAGGCGAGACCTATTGGCTATGCCAATGCTTGTTTTGTATATAGGAATGATTGTTGAGTGCTTTCATAATTCGGGGGGACCCACTTTGGCTATTGCGTTAAAAACGTTTGTCACGAGAGGAACCCATAGATCTTGGGGCTCAAAGAAAATATCTACAGGAACCCATATCTGGGCCAGGGGCTTTTAGAGAGCTAGGTTGTGCTATTGCGTCCGATATCTTATCCATCTCAAACGTTAAATGTTTGTTACTACTCGCGTCTAGATGGGATGCATTTAAACTCGATAGCTCTGTAGGACTTTGAAAAATACTTTGGAAGTATGCCACCCATCCAACTTCCTCAATATGGGTATCTAAGGAGGGGCCAACAGACTCTTTTAGGAACCTTCCAAAATCCTTTACTGTCTTTTGTATCTGTAGCTTGTCTCAAATCCGACCACACTTCCTCCCTTAACGTCTTTAACCTATTCTCTCTAGCCTCCTTGTATTTGACCCTTAGGCTCCGAATCAAGGAAACGCCTCTAGGGACCATATGTAAGGCATTAGAAACAATTGATAAAGCCTTTGTACATGATCTATCAAACTAGCGTTTCGAGGGGAGATTTTTGGTTGGAATTGGCCATGGCAAGTGAAGTTTAATTTCTGCTAATACCTCCACAAAAGCTTGTTTCATGTAGTCGGGCTTACCGTATGAATCCAGGCAAGTCATAAACTCTGCCTGTTTACAATACAACAATCAAGGAGATTTACTTTGTCCCACTTTAATATGTACCCATTTTATCTCACTAACAATGCTGTTGGAACTTTATCTATATAATTCTTACGTTTGCCCTCCCATTTCAGATCGGCATGGTCTCTGAACCCTGAGAATTTAACCTGCATATTCGATAATCTCCTACTGAGCAATTCCGCTGCAATTATGTAATCTATTGTAGAGCCCTTATCTGCACTCCCAAATGTTGCATCCATAGCATCAGTAAGAGGGTTTATCCTGTTGAATACTATCAGGTTCCACTTCATCAATAACCTGTTCAAGGCGTCCCCATATGTACAATGTTCAAAGTAGACCATGTTGTCACCTTCACAATCAGTTAACCCACAGTCTGTTCTCCCTTTTGTTTGACAAATTTTAACGTTGAAATCCTCCATCCATAAAATATCCAGGGCCTTACGATGACAAGAGATAATTTCACCCATCGCCTTTCCCAGGGTATCAACCCCTGGTGCCATGTTCCCCTCAAAAAAGTTATAAACATTTATTATGATCACATCGCTGTCTCTGTTCCCCTCGCAAACCAGGAAATGAAAATAGGGCGATATAGTTAAAAACTTCAGAATTCTAATCTTGATAGTGTTAGCTATCAGTGCCAAGATGCCCTCTTTGGCCAGCACTGATCTGGCAGGAATCACTGGAGATTAGTAAGGGCGGAAACCGTCTTGAAAAGCTAAACACACTTCCCATGTCTCTTGAAGGCATATTCTATCATACTTGGCAATCCCCCTCATCCAATCCGAATTATCCTTTTCCCCCGGAAACCTACAATATTCAATGTAACCAATCTTAAGGAGTCTGGCTGCCGCCCCCTCCTTGTTGTTCTTCTTTACAGATACTGCCCTAGACTCCCCTTCTCCGACTGCATTTTTGCCATTAGTAGCCAGTCAACAGCAATCCTCTGGATTCTCCAGTGGTGCATATCTATTTTAATTTGAAGCTCATTGCTTCTCATTTGGTAGTTGCTTTGCTGATTGAAGTAGCCATTGGTCGTAAGTGTCCCCATCTCTCCCCTCTGATTGGGATGTGGTTTATAAAAATAGCCTAATGGCAAAGCCAAAATCTGGAAGTTTAAGGTTGGGGCGATAGGGAGTTGGTGTATCATATTCCTCACTAGGCCCGGTCTATCTATATTCACCACAATAAAATCCCCCATTATATTTTTAGGAGAAAAACCTGCCCACGTTACTCTACTTCCCATTAAAATGTGCCTGTGTAAATGAAGACCCCCTCTTGTAAACTTTGAGAGCCAGTGTAGCGCCTTCCACACGAGTTGCTCTGTGGTTTCGACCTGCGATTGTCTAAGCTCTGGGACATTTGACAAAACCAGAACATATGGGCAACTAGCCGGAGGCAAATCTAGTATCCGGGCTCTCCCTATTTGTTGTTCCCTACCTGCTACTCCCGCTACTCTTGGCCTTTTAGCTTTCTCTAGGGGAAAAGGGTGGGAGGCGGTTTGTTTTACATGGGGATTAACCAGATTGGGGTTTATGTCTGTTCTGTAGCCAGGTTTAACTACTATCAAATAAGTGTTACCTCTATCTCGATTCGTGTGAGTTAAAGCCCCCCTTGGCCATCAACCGGATGTGATATGCTCTCAAGAAACTGCTGGTTACTAAGCTGCTGTGATGGCATAATTCCACTCCCGCGACTGACTACATTGCTCGGCTCTGTGGTTGGAACGAAGGGTTTTGTTAACCGGTTCAGTACACTGGCAGCATTGCTATCTGACGTGTTCTGTGAAGGCCCACTATGATTAATAGTTTGTGATAAACATTGCTCTATTGAATCCAATCTACGCAATAAAAGCTGTAAGTGTAGCATCAAGATATATTCCATTCTATGGCAAAGGTCGTCCTTATTTACAGGTAATGGGGACTGGGGTGAGAGTTCAAGTCCAGTCTTCTTAGGTTTCCTAGCCTTTCCTATTTTGTCTAATCCTACCCCTTTTGAGGTCTCGCTTAGGCAGCGCGCATGCGCTGCTCTAGGAGGGCCTTTAGCCATCGTCTTCCCTTTTCAAGCACTGCACTCGTGCTTGTGGCGGCATCCACCTTGCGGGAGCGAGCAGTGGCACGCCACAAGCACGAGTGCAGTGCTTGAAAAGTGAAGTCTGCGCGCGCGCGCACGCACCACGACGCGCACACCTTCCTTCAGCCCCTCCGTGTACGCCGCCCCTGCTTACTTTTTGTTATGTTACTCAAATTTTCTTGTTTTTTTTCCCATTGTTTTTATTTGTTAGCCCGTCCATAACCTATTTGTTTACCCCCTCTCTAATTGGTTGCTTCTGTGCTTCCCCCTGTGTCAGCTTTTCGGTAAATATTTGTTTCTTTTTGAGAAGTGCTCCATGAGAGTGCACATTTCCCCGCCGCCATTCAGCCCGGTGCTTTTCTCCCCATCTTGCCACTTTCCTCTCTCACGCGTGCATTCGTTTGTCAACCGCGCGTCTTAATGGGCAGAGTGAGGGAGGATTGTAAACAGATCACAATTTCAAAACCTCTTTTGGTTCGCACTCCTTCCTTCTTGTGACTTATACCGAATACCCGTGACTATGTGTGAAAGAAAATAAATGAACTCGGTGAGGTGCACATTATAACTATCCATTGGTTTTACAGTAATTCAAATGAATCAGCATAGCTTGTTTGTAACAGCAGTTGGTAGGGCCAAGGTAATTGGTTTGTTTTTGGTTGAAGAAGTGTATATACAGTACAAGGGGCAAGGGGTAAGACGTTGGTTTCGGTTTCAGAAAGAGAAACCTAGATTTTCGGGGTGGAACACCTGTCTGATTTGCTTGCACAGTTTTCTCATGGGAGATAGTCGCATGTTGTATTTTCTCATGGGATTTGTCAGCATGTTGTGTTTTCTCATGGGAGATGGCTGCATGTTGGGTTTTCTCATGGGAGATAACAGCTTGTTGTGTTTTCTCATGGGATTTCACAGCATGTTGTGTTTTCTCATGGGAGATGGCTGCATGTTGAGTGTTCTCATGGAGATAGCTGCATGTTGAGTGTTCTCATGGAGATAGCTGCATGTTGTGTTTTCTCATGGGAGATAGCTGCATGTTGAGTGTTCTCATGGGAGATAGCTGCATGTTGAGTGTTCTCATCGAGATAGCTGCATGTTGTAGTTTCTCATGGGAGATAGCTGCATGTTGTCTCACATGGTGAAGCAGATGAGCTCATCTTAGTTTTGTCTATCTCAGAATCCTGCGACGTTGTCTATGATTGTTCTGGCTGATTTTTCGATCACAGAATGCAACATGGTGAATCTACTAAAAGCCTTACTCCTTTTTTGGGTCTTTAATGGATATTGCACTCATACTTTAAAACTGGACAGTGGTGCCCGGTGCTCTGTCCTACTTCCAGAATGTAATACACTGTGGGAGGGATTTGATTCTACTGGATGTTGGCTCTTGATTTGGTCTTCCTTTGGAAAAAATAACAAATTTCTGTTAGCTGCCACTTTGTACCGAAAGTTCGGTAATTTTCAGTTACCAGCTGATGGTAAGGGTGCAATTCTATTGTTTTTGGTGCTGTGCCACACTAATAGTGCAGCACTACTACATCATATTAGCGATTGCACTACAAAGGTGAGCTGTAATGTGGTCGCTCTTCGTTCTCCTGTTTTTACACTGAACGATTTTCACAGTGCATTGTTCTGCAAACCTTAAACAGAGCCCCTGTAAATCTCCACCGATGTGTTCTGACTTTACACCCATTCTTCACCTCTTAGCATGCCACACGTTTTGGCATTCCAGTACCTTGTTGCCTGTATACCTAGCTGTCAGTAGTCCTGCACATTCATCACAGAACCTTCCATGAATTATGAAGCTGGCTTTTTGTCCCTTGATAAAAATATTTTGACGCTGTCTCCAGAATTCTAGTGTTTGGTAAGTAGTAATTCTTTGTTCTTCTGACGAAGGTTTGACAGTTAGCAGCATTTTATACCTGTTTTGCTCTTTATAGTTAATTTTCTTTTTTTTTCTTTGGCTGGGGGAATGGCTGTAAAGTGAAGAGGGGACTATTGGTACACATTTGTGTTTCCAGTCACGACTTATGACCTCAATGCCGTGATTGGAAACTGCTTTGTGGAAGAAAACCATGATATATAGGTTGTCCTTTGTTGCTACCCATAGAAAGGTCATGGTCCCTGTGTTTATTTTACACCTTGTTGATGTCTCAAGTAATTGGCTATTATTGGAAGTCTTTTACTGATGCAATAACAATTTTTGACTAGATATATCTCTCATTGTCTGTGGGCGTCATAAGATGAGTGTATAAATATCTAACAAAATAAACTAGTTCATACTATTTATCGTTATGTTCATTAGTTTATTTTGAGGTTGTTGTGTAGGCTGTGCTGTACAAACATAATACCTACTAACGTAGATCACTTTGAGGTCAACATAGGTATCGGTTGAGACTATGAATTAAATACATTTATAAAAAAAAAGGGTGTGCTGTCGCGGCTGCTGCTTTTGATCGCATCATTCCAATAATTGTACGCACATGCATGAGGAAGTATGTGCTTGCATACAATTAAACACATGCGGGTCCCTCCCAGACCACGCAAACTGGCTGGTTGCAAAAGACCAATTGTGGGGTTACCAAGAATTCATAGGGGCCTACAGTCTACCCATTGCTGACCATTGGTTGCCTTTGCTGTTGCTTTTATTTGTTTTCTTCTTCATTCTGTGGTTTTTCTTTTTGGTTAAGCACTCCATGAGAGTAAATGAGAGTGCATGTGTTTTCTGTTTCCTTGACCCCTTGCCCTCCCTCTCAAATACCCACCCCCACGTTCCATGTTTCTTGTGTACCTGCCCTTTCATACACCGTGTTCTCACCCTCGTGTGGTTCGGCCTCACTCTCTGTGACATAACCAATAGGTCTCGCCTTTGGGACCTTATAAGTGTTTACCCATGCAACACTTGATGTTGTTGCACCAAGGATATTGTGCTGGATAACTAACACTTATTAGGTCCCAAAGGCAAGACCTATTGGCTCTGCCAATGCTTGTTCTCTTTACCGGGGGGAGGGGGGTTAAGCTCATAGATGCCCCAGGTAATGAAAGAGATTGATTATCAGTCAGGCTGAGGGGTAGATCCTTCATCCTCTCTAGCCCCATATCCAAATCACAACCCGGCAATGGCTGTTCATCAATAACGAGCTGGCTGGTTCTTGCCTCCTCAATAGAGAGCCACCGTTCCTTGAGCTCGATCTCCTTGGTTAATACATTTGCTGCTCTAACCTGAAAGGAGTTGAGAGTGTTTATTATTTCTCCTCCTGTATCTGGACGTTTATCTTTTTTCTTCCCCATCGATCTTGTCTGAGCCACCTCGAGATCCTGAACGTTAGAGGGATGGCCCAGCCCAGCCTCTTCCAGGGCTATAAAGGGCGCAGACAGGCCCGCCCTTGGCCCGGGCTTTGCCCAGGCACATCCTGCACCCCAGGACCACGTTCCACTTATGAGCGTATGAGCTCACAGCAAGGGTAGATGGGGAATGTAGTCCCCCAGCGGTGCTGGTCTCCTCCTGCACGGCTTCCCCCTCCTTGCAGTCAACAGCAGGTATGGCAGCTACACAGTCCCCAGGACCACGTCGCGCTTTAGAGCGCATGGGTTTACAGCAGGGGTAGATGAGGAATGTAGTCCCCCAGCGGTGCTCGTCTCCTCCTGCACGGCGTCCCCCTCCTCACAGTCAACAGCAGGTATGGCAGCTACACTAGTCGAGAGGCCCATAGAGGGTATAACAAAAGCTCACCACAGGGATAAATAGACATAACTGAATTTTGGGAGGAAGGCAGTTTTGCAGGTTACCAAGAAACAGGTTGGATCATGCAGTCAAGCGGCAGTAAACTCCAGCAGTGTGGACTGGGTCAATAATCTGGCAGAAGCAAATGTTACTGCTTATACAGACAAGAATGGAAATGGTGTGATGTATACAACACTGTGAGCCGAATGGATATGACGTTAATTGTCAAAAATATAAATAAATATAAATGATATTATTAAAAGATAGAAAATTAATTGAAGAAGGTTCTGCTTATCAAAAAGGAGAACAGAAACAATACGTTATGTCGAACAAGAATCATGTGTCAAATTGGCAGATTTTTATGTAAACCTAGGAACTAAAAGTATATCAGCAACACTTGAGAAAAGCATTTTAAGAAACCATACAGGAGGGTAAAATGAATGAGTCTAAACCAACAGAGGAAGTGCGGAAAACACTACGGTCATGTGGCCCCAGACATGGAAAAGCAAGGTTTTAACTACAGCACACAGTTTACAATAAGAATTAGGGTACCAGTTTGCAGTGATTTTGAGAGCCAGAGGGAAATCTAATTTACAAAAGGAAGGTTTAGAAGCCTTTTTCTGGTCAACCCATTATGCAAGGAAGGAACAGTGATATTCAGAGGGTGCGAGGATTGAGGCTCAACTCTTGGTGGCAAATTTGAAAATTAAAGGGCATCGTAGCCAGATTTGCAAGGGCAATCCAAGATAGCACTTGGGAACACATAAAGTGAACAAATGGGAAAAGCTATACTAAGAATTCTGAAAGAAGGGGTGATTGATTATCACACCTGGAGTATTGGGGTGGACTTATACCAGTGGAGAAGAGATGCCGTCTGACCTTTTTCCTGCATCCTGGGTTACTCAGTGGTTAATAGACAGTATGCATGGTGGATTCTGTTTACCATTAGCGTCCAAGAGCCATAGATACTACTCTACTGTCATTATGTAACCAAGGATTCCTTTTGCACTCTTGGTTCTCCGACAGTAGCATATGAGAGCAGCCTAGCAGTAGGTTCCAAACTTATTTATAGTATGATGCAGTAATCACACAAAATAATGTTCTATTAGAGCTGTTGCTTATACAAAAGAAAAGGTATATTTTGGCAGGTAGGTAAGGTACTTAAAATAATAAACAACCCTGAAAACCAGAAGGCCGTCTCTTTGGTCCGAATTCTACTTTGAAATGCATACTTGCCACACAGTTGTCCAGAGAGCACATCTTTAACTTTCAAATTTCATGTTGATGTAGAGTGCCTCTATGCAATTCAGCATTTACAATATCGTACCTTCTTAAGGAGGATAAACTCTATCACCTGAATGTTAACTGAAATAAATCCACTGTCAAGTTGTTTCTTGTGGACAATGGCAATTAATTAAAAAAGATATGAACCCAGACTCTGATCTAATGCTTAAAAATGTTACCTGCGAGTACCAGTTTTGTAAACAAAATGGTATACTTCTCGCTCACCGAAGATCTCTCCACCGCCAGAATCAACTTCTACGACACCATGACCAACGTATCTAACTGGATGAGAGGCAACAGCCTTAAACTCAACTCCGATAAGACAAAAGTACTAATCTTCAGGAAGAAAACAACGGTATGGGACCACAATTGGTGGCCAGCATAACTCGGACAAACACCCACATCTACAGATCATGCACACAACCTAGGCATAATCCCCAACAGCGTGCAGCCCATGAAATAACTAGTCAATTCAGTCGCCTCCTCCTGCTTTCACACCCTTCTCACGCGCCGCAGAATCTTCAGATGGATCCCAGTCAACATCAGAAAGACGGTCACTCAGGCCTTCATCACCAGCCGCCTCGTCTACAGTAACGCTCCCTATACCTGCATCTCCACCCAGCTCCTCAAAGACTCCAGACCATACAGAATGCTATAGCCAGACTCATTCTGGACCTCCCCAAATGGACCCACATCACCCCCCACCTCAGAAAACTCCACTGGCTGTCCATCCAGAAGAGAAGCCAGCTCAAGATCCTCCCACACGTCTACAAAGCTCTGCATGATCAAGGACCGGCCTACATCAACCAACGACTGAACTTCCACCTACCCACAAGGCACCTGCCCTATTCCTCACTAACCAGCATGCATTCCCCGCATCCATCACAGCCAAATTGGGGGCCGCTCCTTCTCCTACATCGCCGTCAAGACCTGGAACGAGCTACCCTTCCATCTTCGAACAGCACCCTCCCCAGCGGACTTCAGAAAGAGATTCAAGACCTGGCTCTTCGACGGAGACGTCACACCCAAAGCGGCCTGATACCCCATAGGGGTGGCAGTGTTGCGCTATACAAATGCTGACTGATACTTTATACTGATCGTGATCGATGATATCCTCTAACAGTGTGGCTTTTAGTTTTTGGATAACCCAGAGGACGTACTACCAATCATATCAACGTGACAGAGCAGAACTGTCAGCAGGTGCAGTCATTCTTTGTCTCTGATATGTCTTGGACACTAAGTAGATGTAGAAATGCTTCTGGTTCGGTCCAGGTCAGATGGACTGCAGGACGTTGTGGCTCCAGAGTCTGTTGCCCGAGTCTCTCTCCTACAATTGTCCTGCAAACACGTTTCCAGACTCTATGATTTGTCCTCGAGGCGAGGGTACTCTCAGATCCACTCAAGGCAGTAAAGTTACTCTTCCAATAAGCAGAACACCACGGCTTGCCTTCTCTTTTGAGTCTATACTTCTTTGCTTCTTCACAGTGTGAAAAATAGAGGGAGGCAGCAGTAACCTGAACTCCTGGTTCTGAGTCTTCCTCTTCCTAGCTGCTAATATAGAGTCTGTGTTCAGTGTCAAATTGAAGAGAAAGTAATGGCTCCTTGAGGAGGGCAAGTAATTATTCCAAACTGTAAGTGCTTATTGGAAGGCAGGGCCAAATTAGATAGTGTGCTACCTTCAAATTCCCCTAGTTCAACTAATTAGAGCAAGGGCAATTTTGCAGGCATTTTCCCAGCTTTTGTACACAGGTGTAGTTGGCAACAACAGATCATCGGGATGTGAAGTTCAAATCACAGAACAAACCCAAGTTGTGTTGAGCTTATCCTGGGTAGATCAGAGGGTTGTACTGAAAAGGCAGTCAGATTAGTTTCAGCATGTTATTGGGAAACCTCATGTAGAGAACTCCCATCCTATTTCATATGTAGCAGTCAAAACACACAAAGAAAAGGGTATCCATGTATACCAAATGTAAGCACAATACTACAACCTGCCGGCAGGGGCAAAAAAGAACCCAGTTATTAGGGAGTGAACTTATTTTACCTAGAGAATTAATAGACACCTCCAAGTGTACAAGTGACAAGACCTGATCCCCTATATATTCATCAGCTGACGCCAGGCAACAGTCTCTTCATAGCCACATGGAAAAAGTACAGGAGCCACCTTCCACTACTGATTAATGTATACTGTCAGTGTGGAAGAGCCTTGTACTGCATAAAATAACAATGAAAACGTTCCAGTGGGTTTACAGAAATAATGTCCATAGGAGGTAAATATAGGTCAACCCAAAATAGGAACTGGAAGGCAGAGTTGCCAACACAGTGGAAGGAGTTTTCTTGTCCATGCATCTGGAATGCATCTGCTGAAGATACAACTCACAGGGTGGGACACATTAAGAACACAAGAAGGTGTAGAGGGCGAATATTATCATTCCCACACTCGATTTAAGAATTCTGGGTGGATTTCAGGCCCCATGTGCTGGCAATTATTTCATAATACTTCATTAGTGAGGCAGGAGGGGGGGGTGCGTAATACGTACTCCTCAAAGATGGATGGAATCTGTTGTTTTCACAGAAGTCATGAAGCAGAAACAGTTCAAAGATTATGAATACAGGAGGTTAAACACATTAATCCATACACATTGATTTCAGTCTTTGTTGCAGAAGAGTGCCATATATTTGACATTTAGATAAGTCAACAGAGCACTACCATCTTTTATTTTGGCTCACATATGGTCTATACAAACCTTAATTATCCACTGGCAAGGGTAGACTCCCATCAGACCTTTTTAATGCTAGAATCCCATGAGCTCTCCCAACCTCTCAAACTACTCACTCCTGACATTTGAATTACAGCTGAAGTGAAAATTGTCATATTTTACTTTGGCAGAGGCACTCACTGATGAGGTTTGCAATGGTTCACAATCATGCAGAGGTCTTTTGTGCAGAAGATGATGGGTCAGTAGAACACACAGGAAGTAACATGTGAAAGGCATTTAAGTGGTCCTCAGAAAACTGCACAGCAACTTGCCGTGAGGCAAATAAAGCACTAACTGACCAGTTATATGTACTCAGTGACAATCTAAACATGACACTGTACATGCATAGGGTTTGAAACCCTTGGCAGCCAGTAGGCACGTCTTGATGAAACCTCACAAGCTTGAAGTCAGACAGACAGAAACTAAATCTGATGCCTTACATAGAGTCTCAACCAAGAAGAACCTTGGTTGACTCTAAGATTTCTTTCACTCTTGTAAAGGTAGCTCTGGGTCACTGCAACTGGCTGTGTAGCAATAATCCTAGCACTTGCGCATGCCTTCCTCAACACTTCTGCACTGTGCTACTCTGTTGGGACCTGTGTGGAGCAAAAGCCACAAATCTTCCCTTTTTGCCTTTGTTATGCTGCAGTGTCATTGCAGCCCCACTGTGACCTGCTATGTGAAACCTCTACATGAACGCTTTGGAGAGCAGCCTCAGAAGAACACTTGAATGAAAAAGCAGCAACCATGAGAAGACAGCTGGGCTGATGTGCTGCCACAGCGGCCTCCGCCTGGCCCAACAGAGACCTGCCAATTCTCTGTTGATTGCCCAGGGGTAATAATCGGCAGCCGAAAAAGACTTGTGAGACTCTTCTACAAGGGAAGGGTTAAGACAGAGTGTATCTTGTGAACTGTGGTAGATTGAAACTGCACCTGAGCCAAATTCACACAAATCCTGGTTGCCCTTACAACAGGGGGTCCCAGTACTCGGGTAGAGCCCTCGAAGGGAATAGTGAGGGATGGGGTTGGTATAGCACCCACAGAAGATATCGCCCAGAGACATGAAATAAGTATATGATTATTGGAGTGTGTATTTCTTGCGTACAACTGTGTGATTAAAGTACTTTCTTAAAAAGACAAGCACGGGGCTAGGTGTCCACTTTATTGGGTCTGTTGATTGAGTGCTGAGCTGTGAGCTCGAGCACCCCCACACTATGTGCCTGAGAAGCCTTTTACTGCTTGCAATTACTAACCCAAGACTCAAGTGTGAAAGGGATTGTACTTGACCCCTTTTTCAGATCCATAGTAGAACCGGCCCGGGGCATCCGAGGCAAACAACCTCGCCCCCATGGTTGAGGCCTAGTAGCCTCGGCGATGTCCTGAGACTCTCCAAATGGAATCTGACACCTGGCCACATAGATGCCCCAGAAACACCCCGTAGCTTACCCTCCACCATCACCACAAATTGTCTTCATTGAGTTGTAGGCAGGAGGCACCGCTCATCTTCATAAACATAAATCATATCACCATGAATCTGGTGCCATGAGAACCACAGCTGTGTCCTGCACCCCTACTACCGGCTAAAATGGACCCTATACATAGCTACCCATATGCACCTAGCTGATCCCTGAATCTCCCTCCGCCCCAGTCGCCTTCTGACATGAATTTTGGAGCAAGAAAAATAGGTCAGCCCCTAATGCACAGCCATCTAACTTAAAAACACAAGTAGCATTTAGTGTGGGAGGGTGCTCTGAGGAAAGAAGCAGGGAGGGACTTGTATGGCATATAAAAGCCCATTAGCTCCAGCAGTTGGCCATTTTGGACAGGAGATCCTTTTGTAAACAAGTAGACTGCTGAAGCACTTCCCAACAATACAAACTTTCATTCTCACCTGAAATGTCACAAGATGGATTTAAAATGACTCAACCATACTAAGTGTGGGCCGATGCGGTCAGACCACCAGGAAGTCCATAGAAATAACTGGGAACAGTCGTTTGGTCTGAACTTCACACCCACGTTTCTTGACATCTACATTTCTTCTAAATGCAACTAACAGAATGCTTTCTATCGTAATGTGATGTTGTGATTCATTTTATAATCTTATTACATGCAGGTAGTGGTAACTGTTCCCCTGTAAGGCACGCTGATGTCCCTTGAATCGTGTTCAAGCTACATAACAATGCTAACATAATTAAAAATAAAACTGATATTTCTCCCCCCGCCCCAAAAATATCCCAAAATGTTTTATTTGATTGTTAGGTTAAGGATATCCTACATTGATCATTAACATTTTAGCAGCTTGTATAACTTGGCTAGCCTAGCCAAACTTTGTTTTTTAGTGAGCCTATAAAAGTTTGAATACTATTGCACTAAAAAGGCACAGACGCATTTAAACAAAACTTTCTTTAAAAAAGTGGTAAACTAGACAGAATATAGAGACGTTATTGAAAATCTGATAAATTCATATTTAGGGAACACATAGGTAGAGTATGGCAAGGATAGTAGATACAGTGCGCCACTTATAAAGATGACAAATGGAGAGAAAGCACAGTAAGGAAGTCACCACCTTGAAAAAGGCAAGCAGCACTGTGGTAGATTTGTGAAAGGAAATTGAAGATTTACTTTTTCAAATATTACCGTAATTGTACTTGGGTTTATCTCTTCCAGGTTCAAAATAGCTCACAAATATTCTTAATAAGGCCCACTTGCAGATCCTGTTAAGTAAAAAAAAAAACATGCTAGATGAGCCCAACAGCTAGGACTTCAATAAACATGGTCGTTTTGTCTGCGCACTAGGCACTAGGTAGCGAAGTCCTGCTGCAAAAGATTTAGCAAACATTAAGAGACTTCTCCTTGACTGCAGTGCCTGAACAGGAAGCGGCACTGTGTTGTGAGTCTATCAGCTCCAGGTACACAGGTTCGACTGGGACATCGACTGGAGCTTTTTGCTTGTACAAATGTGAAGGAAGGATGGTGGTTTCCGTTCAGCTCCTGATGCTGGTGCTATTGATGTATGGATAGTATTACAATCCCCATCAAGCCCATTAATTTTTACGGTCTGGCTGAAGACTGCGCTATTTGTCTGTCAAAACCTTGAAGTTACCACTCATAATATGCAACATACTATGCAACATATTTTAAGCAGACACGCAATCTGGTGTATTTCTCTTCAGCCATTGGCTGCTGTACAGCATTTTGAGGATGGCTGTATTTTTTTAACATTTAGAGCTTGAAGCAGTGATGGGGAAAAAAAATTCCTTTATTTATGTATTTTTAGTTTCTAGTATGTCGTATTTTACCTTTTTAAGTTGAGCCTAGCGGCAGCGTGCATGCGCTGCTCGCTCTGAGAGACATGCTGTAGTAGAGTATGCACTGGAAGCCCCGTCCACTTTACGCCCATATTTTTATTGGCTTGTGTCATTCTCCTTCATAAACGCTGGCTTCCTATTCATTATGAGGCTTGTTAGTCCCTCCTTGGTACCACCTTGTCTCCATTTGTTACCGCCTATAAGTACCAGACTTTTTATTTGGCTTGTTACACGGTATGCTTTATCTAGTGGGTGAGCACTATTTTTGTTATTGATAATAGTGATGGGGGCAATGGCGGCCGCTTGTTTGTATTTGCTGCATGCCAGGCGCGCTTTCACTTTGAGGCGAGTACTGTGAGGGACGGCAGCTATTCTTTTAAGTGAAAGGACGCATGGCGCACTGCAAATACAAACAAGTAGCCATCAAAACAACAAGGGCACAAAACAACAGAACACCGACTTCGGCAATAGCGGCTACTTGTTTGCATTTGCAGCGTGCCATGCACGCTTTCACTTAAAAGAATAGCTGCCTTCTCTCACAGCACTCGCCTCAAAGTGAAAGCGTGCATGGCAAAGACTTGAAAGTTGTCCCTCCAACTGCAATATTGCATTAAAAACCATACCTATCTGCTAAAACTAAAAGCAGCAGACACACAAATAATAACAAGCATTTGCAATGCAATAGGTCGCGCATTTACGCGAGTTTAAGCTATTGGCATTGTTAATGACAATGCCTTTTATTTATGTTTTAAAAACGAAAACAAAAATAAAAGGCATTGTCATTTACAATGTCAATAGCTCAAACTCGCGTAAATGCGCGACCTATTGCATTGCAAATGCTTGTTATTATTTGTGTGTCTGCTGCTTTTAGTTTTAGCAGATAGGTATGGTTTTTAATGCAATATTGCAGTTTGAGGGACAACTTTCAAGTCTTCACACAGAAGAAAACAAGTATGAACAATGCTAATAGGTCTGGCTAACACATCCAGACATTAACATGTATAAGTGCACTTTTGTGCTTGTTTATTTTTGTATGAGTTAGCATTTTAAATATAGACCTAGTGGCATTGCCAGTGCTTGTTTACATATGAAACATTTAATTAGCTTTTGCCTCAATAGAGAGGTTAGCAGTTGCGGCTGCCTGTTAAAAAATATGGTGGGGCATGATGGCGCTAAATTCAGCATAAACGCTGCCCTTCTCACAAGCAGGAGTAGAAGGTGTTCCTTCATGCTCAGTGAAGCGCGAATCCAACCAATCCTAACGCAGCTCTCATCAGCATGAGAGCAGCTCCAGGATTGGTTGGAGCAGGCTTGCCCATCACTTATTTTGAAGCTGGAGGCCTGTGCCAGCAATCACCCGGCTGTATCACAGCTGGGGGATCGCTGTGTCTACAGTGCACATGTCGGGCCGGCCGTAGGTAGCCAGCTGCCCAACCTGACATGTGCAGTGAAATGGGCAGCAGTATTCCTGCAATAGCAGGATTCAGCCCCACCTTCAGCCTCATTCTCGTGCTGTGTACAGCGTGAGCGTGAGACAAAATAAAATGGCATTATTATGCCATTTATTCATGTGTCTTTGCCTGCTGCGCTCGCAGCAGTTTAGGCGACACTCCTACGCTCTTGTGAAGGAGCTGCCAATGGCGGTTTCGGGATGCTTTGCTGGTATAGGAGTTACCTATCTCTCCCTTACATGAATAGCCCTACGTTCTGTTTTTTCTAAGAGAAGAATGTATGGTAGATGTATTGGGTCACTTGCCACAAAGAACATAGTAAAAAAACACACAATGTCATTGGGGAGGTTTAATATGCCCACTCCTCACAAGCCTGCTCCTTTGTACTACATGTACAAGCCTTACACATCAAAACTTCACAGATCTTTAAAAACATGAAACAATTATTCTTCATATTTTAAGCTTATGTATACCTACCCGTTATTAAAATTCAAGAAGCAAAAACAATGTTCCTTAGGTTACCATTACAAGTGACCAGAAATTCCCCTTCCCAGTAACAGTAGATAGTGAATCATTCGGGAATTACAGGACCTGGTAGCATTACTCTCACATTTGTTAAAGGGGAAAAATCCTCCAAGTAATACCTTGTGCACGGTGTTCCTAGTAAAAAGCCTGCAATTATGGGTCTACTTGCAGACAGCTCTGCGGAAACATTGATTCCAGCATTTTGTTATTCCCCGTTGCAGGTATACAGGGGGGATCTACTTGTGATGCACAGTAATACCAGATCTTAACTGCAGGCCACTCATAACCAGGGTCTGTATGTTTTACCCATTATGGACCAAGAGCCTGGATTAGTTGATACAGTATTTATTCCATCATATAAGATAGTGGGTGACTGTACAGTCCGTTCTTTTCACAGCTTCTCTGTGTCTGGAAGTACCATATGGCTGCTATTGTTACATCCTGATCTTTTCCTTACAGTCTTTCGCGATGATAGTTGGTTCTCCACCTCCCACTTACTTGCATTTCCTGTTCTTTTGAGAATATCTAAGAGTTAATGGAATACGCTTTATAGCATATAAGACTTCATACAGGCGTATGTTGGGGATCACAAGAGCTGGGGTAATTGCTTGGTCCAGGGACCTGAAAAAGAGACTAGCAGAAGTCAGAAGAGGGTCCTGGAATCCAGCTTGTTGCACATTATAGCCTCCCAAAACGCACCTCTTTCACCATCTTCCCGTCTCCCCTTTCCCATTTCATCTGGACAGAGCACTTGGCCGAAAAGGAGAATGGATGAGGTCCAGACACTCCATCTGGTATCGAGCTTGTGTCCACTATGACAAGAGAGGATATGGCTTAAAACCCACCCATGCTTCTCCTTCATTTTATAGTATATTGATCGGTTGAGAATAAGGTCAGCACCACCCCTGCCTCTACCTCTTTTTGGGGATTGGGTTAGAGCTTTCCTCAGCTCCATTCCCTATAATTGGTCTGACCCCCACCTTATACTCTGGCACGATAGCAGGCAAGGCGTTTTGAAGGTTTTCTGTTCAAGCTTCCTGTTACTCTATTCAACACCAGCTTTCATACCTGCAGTTTAGATGGCTTCTTTTCAGCCAGTTTTAGAGGTAAGAGGGGAAGGAGAGAAAATCAGTCTGTGTGTTGGAAAACATCAATGCCTATTGATGGTTTGGAAATGGTGGCGAGATGAGATGCTGGATTTGAAAGGAGTTAGACCACTGAGCAGTACCTATCCATGTGGTGGTGTCCTCCTGTTTCACCCTAAGGGAGCCACTCTACTAACTGCCGAGCCAGCCAGTAAACTGGTCCTACAAACAGGTGAATGCAGTAGGGGTGGCTCTGACAGTGTTGGCCAGAGACCAAGAAGTGAAATGATGAATTTGGGTTCACTCGTCCACAGGGCCTTAAACCATTCGGTATTTGCAAGCCCATAAATCCTTAAGATGTTTTGCTCTGCTTAAATTAGACATACAAAAATGTGCTTGGTTTATTTTATTCAAAGATTTTTTATATAAATCATGCAAATCTGCAATCCATGTATAAAAACCTGTCTTTAATATCTTTATAATCGGTGACTTGTGACACATCCAGTTAGCGATTATAAAGAAAAATAAATGTACACAAAAGTGATGGATTGAATGCTTAAATTAGTCTCAGCCACTGATATTTATTCAGTGTTACATCCTAATCCATCATTATTTTCCACACCATGCCAACTCAGTTTGAACCCAGCCATATGCAAATAAGTCTTGACCCTGCTCTAATGAGAATAGCCCAACCCGAACTGACAAGCCAGGTCCTCCCTGAACAGGAACACTGGCAACACTGGACTGATTACCCTTGTTATGGGCTAGCCAGGTATAGCTTGGTTCGAGTGACAGTGTGCACTGGACTCACCTCTGGGCATACCCTTCCCACTTAGGATGGAACACAAAAAGTGATGGATGGAATGCTTGAATTAACCTCAACCACTGGTAATTACTCGGGTCGCATCCAAATCCATCGTTATTTTGCACACCATGCCACCTCAGTTTGGTCCCAGCTATACGCAATTCAGTCTTACCCCTGCTCCACTGAAAACAGTCCAACCGGAATTGACAAGCCAAGTCCTCCCTGAACCAGAACACAAGCATACCAGGACCGGTTTAACCCTTGTTATGGGCTCATCAACCGTGTATAGCTTGGTACCAGTGCACAGGACCCATATCTGGGCATATAAAGAAAAGATAGCAGAACGCAACTGTAATGACTTATTACAGTTCAGTTCTGATGTCACAATGTCTGCTGTCAGAGCAGGCAGCCAAGGTGAAAGAAATGTCAAGTCACGGTGCATAATTGAAGAAGCCGGTTAAGGAACAAAACGAAACATGGTGTTTCTTTCTTTCTGCTTTTTTTCCTAGCTTTATAGTCACAACCAGAAAGAAGATATTTATGGCAACATGTTTATTTTTTTTAATGCCCTCGGTAAATATAGAAAAGTTAGAATCTTTCCTAATGTTTCTACACATTCTGAGCTACTGCCACCTTTTTCATTCTAATATCTTACAACATATATCTCACAGTGTTTTTCATATATTTATTTTTGTGCATGAGATCCTATTTTTATTCTTCATGTTTGCAAACAAGCTCTCGCTTTTATATGAAAGAGATATGTACTAAGGATTTAGGTGGTTTGTGGGAAAGATGATGGTGTGACCATGTATTATAAGGGATAAAGTACCCCCTGCCGTACATGATAATGATATTGCAAGTCACTTTAAAGTTTCATAACTTTATAAAGGAACTCTGCCTTTGGTCTTGTTCCTCTATATGGTTATGGATCTCACTGGTGATTTGCTATATTCTTATCATGTATGGCAGGGGGTTCTTTATCCCACGTATAATAGCCAATTTGTGACACACCCAGTCACCTGTTTTAAAGAAATAATGCCAGAACTCAACTGTAATATCTTATTGCAGTTGAGTTCTGATGTCACACTGTCTACTGTCAGAGCCAGTAGCTGAGAGGAAAGGCAGGTCAGGCCACAGAGCACAATTAAAGCAGCTGTTTAAAGAACAAAAACAAAATATTGCTTTTCTTTCTTCTGCTCTGTTTTTCTAGCTGTACAGTGACAATCAGAAAATAGATATTTATGGCAACATGTTTTTATTTTGCACTCCTTAGGTAATGATAGAAAAGTTACAATCTTTCTGCTTGATTCTATGGCGCCGTTAAAAGAAAACCGACTCGTATTAAATAGATTCTAATATTTTTTGCAACAAATATCTAATAGCTTTTTGATGTGTTTAATTTTGCAGTAGAGATTCTATTTTTATTCTTCATGATTGCAAACATGTGCTCTCTTTCATATGAAAGACCTACACACCAGGGATCTAAGTGGTTTGTAGAAAAGGTGATGGTGTGACCATGTATCATAAGGAATAAAGTACCCCTGGTGTATACAATAAGAATATTGCAAGTTACTTTGAACTTCCATATCCTTGTGAAGGATCTCGGCCATCGGCCTCACTCCTCCATATGGTTATGGAACTCCTCTATGACTTGCAAGATCCTTTTAGGGGTACTTTATCCCATATATCACTGTCAGATCCTATGATCCTGAAGCACTCTACAATTAAACATTTTCAGCAATAAAGAAAGGAGGTAAAGTAAGTATAAATAAGATTGGAATGATTAGGATAGAGAACAATGAAGGTGGTAAATACATGCATCATTATAGAGAGTAGTGACGTGGGAAAGTTAGCGTAGGGCAGTAGGGCAGTGTTGAAAAAAGAGATGCCTTCTGGAGGCTTATGAATGTGAGGAGATGCAGGGCAAGTGAAATTACAAGGGTGCCAGTTCTCGTTAGTGCATAAAAGGCTTTTAGGCACAGGTTGGAGTATTTATTTCTGATACATAAGGGTTAAATGCCATGCCACATCTCCTTGCAAGGGCACTGATACACTGAACAAGACTTGGAAAACGTACAACACATGGGTCTTCCACTTGTACTGCTGTGCCACCGGTACTGGGTGTGTTAGGGTGTTTATTGATTCCCAATTGATACAGTGCAAGGAGTCATATGAAAGCACTGACAGACCCTCGATTCTGAATATACAGAACTGAGGTCAACCCTGTGAAATGGATAATGTGGGATAAACCTGATAAGCGGAGTCATGGCCAGTTTACCTTATATGTAATGTTTATCTTTTTGTTTATGTTTTCAGTTTAATGTAAGGTGGATTTGTAGAACGCTGCTTGTCACCCGTGAGGGTATCCAGGTGCTGGTTAGTGACCAGGAACAGGAGATAAATACCGCTTTCATTCTTTTTTTTGTAAATCAAGTAATATTTATATGTTTTACTCTAAATAGCCAGCCTCAAGGGTGCATGTCTGCAGCACATGGTGCTTGGAAACAATCACTTTGCCGGTTGCCCCATGTTTACTCGCCTGCTTCATTTACAGAACATACCGCAGCCTCCGGCACCAAGGAAGACCTATTGGAAATCTGCTGAAATCGAAAGCGGACCTGGACTGGATCAGAAACCATTCCTGGGGCCAGCGCTGTGACCTTCAAGATGGCAAACATGGGATCACGGCAGACAGGGGCCTAGAAGCCTCGTCAGGAGAAAGTGACACCTCAAGATGACAGAGGCCATCCAACAGAGAAGTATCAAGATGAGCGGGGTAGTCCATGAAGAGTTGCGGCTACTGCTGGGAGACATCCAGAGATTACGTGTGGCCCTGTCTCCCTCCATCGCACTTGGGACCAAGTATATATAGAGACGAGCACAAGAGTTGGTTATTAATTCAAAATACCTTACAATGGCTATTATTTCTAAGCCATTCCTACAGCTTTGGGGGCCTTGAATAGTCTAAATTATGGCACTTGTAGTGTTTCATGGTTACTAGTTGTGTTGGTTGTGTCATAGGCGGCACTGACAGGAACAATAGGCTGGTGCAAGGAGCAGTGGCCTCCTGACGAGGGCCCAGCACTCACTTTTTCACAAATGAAGCACTGCTTGGGACAAACATGCAATTGCACCCTAGCCATGTCACTGTTTGGCACTAGGGGCCAATAATGCTGGCGACTTCAGACAGATGTGTCTAAGTGCAGCGAATTGGTGCTATATATGCAATTGGGACTAGTTCAGCGCTTCTGACATCAAGGCTGTACCTGGGATGCGTGACTACATTTAGGTCTAGATTCCTTTGGATTACAATACCAATTCCTGCAGGATGCCGAGCTCGCACAAGATTTAGCCGCCATGTTGGTTGTGGCAAGGATGATTAAGCCTTGCCCACGGGTTGGAGCGGTGCTTGTTAGAGAGGAACCTGCACAAGTAAGATCTACATCAGGGCTCTCCTGACAACTGCAGTCTGTTGATGACTTACCTGCCTCTCTTGCAGAAAGAAGAGCGTTGCGTGGAGTGAACGTTGATCCGCTCGACAACCTAGAAAGAGAGAGACAGTAGTAAGGAAAATAAATGATTCACTATATTGAAGGTAAGGAATAAGCAGAAGAAATGGATTGCATAATTACTTTGGTAAGGAGAAACACCTCAATGCAAAATATAGAGAGAAATAATGAAAAAAAAGATGTTGGAAAAAGACAGAACTTTTATTACGCAAAAGTTGGCAATTTGATATAAGATAAAAACTTATTTGCAAGCCAGTTGTGATGGTTGAATCATTGTATAGAACCATCCTGTTTGTGGGCCAAAACCATTGTAGTGAAGCAGCTACAATTTCGGCGTATGCTGTGGTATTTGAGCCCTTAATTTAGCAGTGAGAAGAGCAAAATACTGTGATTTACAACAGGTAGCAAACACTCGAAGTACAGAACAAGGGTATCAGATCTTCTATTACCGGTTTCCCACTCCAGTTAAAACAAGCATTTACAATGCAATGGTCTCAGCATTGTTAAAGTTAGAGCTATTGGCATTACTCATGACATTATTTTTGTTTATGTTTTTGTTTTTAAAACATTTAACCCCTTCAGTGCCCATGACGAGATTGTCTCGTCATGGAGCGCGGTTGCGCTGTGCCCATGACGAGACTATCTCGTCATGAACCCCGCCCGCTAATGAAACGCCCGGCACAGGGCGTGGAAAGGGCGGGGCACTGAAGAGGTTAAAGAAACGGCATTGTTATTTACAATGTCAATGGCAGTGCGTGGATAGCCTCATGTCAGCAGCACTGCAGCATCCCGCGCCACTGCCAGCCTATCCATCCCCAGCAGGCAGACAAGTGCCATTCAACCAGGCAAAGCGCCAAGAATTCAGGGAGATAAAGGTTTGGCCGAGGGCGATATTTGTGCCTCAGCTGCCGGAGAGGAAGCCTCGAAGGGCACCTCCCCAGCTACAACCCACCTACCCTCATCTATCCTAGGGTGGGCCACTATGGATGTGGTCTAACGGCTAGAGCAGTCGACCTCGAAGCCGGGGAACTGGGTGCGAGTCTGGGCAGGGACGCTCAACATCCTGTGATTCTGGGAAAATAAATGTATTTGCCCATGCCTAACAAAATGAATGTGTGTCTGTAATGCAACTGTTGCTCATGTGAAGTGCTCTGATACCTTAGGGTCGAGTAAACGCTATATAAAACTCCAAAATGAAAATAAAGAAACAGTGTCTCACGCGGGCAGAATGGGATTCTTGGGCACTCCCCTAGCTTCTTTCCGGAACACTTCCCTCTCGCAGCCGCCCACTTCATCAGCTCAAGCCCTTATCTATGTTTGTCAGGGCCACCTGCCGATTTCATGGACAGCTGTCTACGTGCAAGTATAAGCGCCAAAACCACGAATCTGTCAGTCGCCTTTCGGGCAGCACTGCGGTTATGTAGGCCTAGCAAACACACTTGTGGAGTACACTCAAAGGTCCTGTTCCTAGCTCGGCGAATGACTTGCAATACAGTGGACCAATAAGGTGTTACGGTCGGGCAGAACCACACCACATAGAAGGATCTCGGGTGAGGCATGCCCTATGCAATGCCGATCATAAAACTTGGTGAGTTTAAAGCAGGCGTTTCTGGATAACTTGGGGGTGAGCTCTAGTGTTTTCCTCCAAGCCGTAACTACAAGTCTCGAGTCAAAGTCCTCCTCCAGCGCTGTCACAACTGTTCCAAGTCTAGCTGAGCCCCTTTCAATGAAGCTCCGTAAAGCAGAGTGTCTGCCCTCATGCGACCTTTAATTAGGAATAGTTAACGTAGACACGCGTGTTCAGAGGCTTCAGTAGTGCCAGGTCCCTACCAATCACGGACCCTATACAACTGTGTAACAGAAAGTGTCCCGCCGGAAGGTCGTACGTCGTCTCTGTCAACCCCAGAAAGGAGCACGCCTCGCTCCCCCAAAAGAAATCGGCCAGCATAGTGAGTCCAGCCTCCGACCACCCCCAGTTTAGGCCAGACGGAATCCTAGCGCATGTTCTTTGTAATGCTTGAGCCCAAACATAGCGCGCTGTCCTGACCAGCACATTTGTGTCACATACCATGAAGACGGGGACAGGTTTCAATAAATAATACACTTGGATCTGTAACTTTTGACCTGTACGTGGTTCCAGGCTAGAGCCAATGGTCTGCAGTCCTGTGTGATTGTCATCCGTGTTATTCGTGACCTCTGCCTACGGGTTCCAACTTGGTCCGACTTCCCAAGCTGGGTAAGTAAACTTGTTGTTGGCCGTTAATTGAACTGTTGCCAAAAGCCAGTTTAAAAATGTAATTAATCTTTTCGTGTTGATAAAATCACATCTATCTGCTGCATTTACCAACTAGTATTCTCGCTGCCTGCTTGAGAATGCAACATGTAACTGGGAAAAATCTCACATCTGCGACCCCAGCATCAGTTTTTACCAACCAGGATGGAATTAAATGGAACATTCTCGTCATCATTTGGATATACCCAGACAGTGTCATGTTAGTTGCTTTCAATATCTGTTTGTGTTTCATCTCACAGGTACCCCTCTATCAGAGCCTTCTTCTTGGGCTCCTCAGCAAATACAAACGCGCAGGGAAACATCAGAAGAGCGCTCGCGGTGAATTGCCTGCACGCGCCGCCTGCCACCGGTAATCTTTTCCATTCGGCAGATAAGTTTTGGAGAGTGTGTAGAACAATCAGGGGCTCTCTCTTCGAGACTGGGGCTGTGGCAAGTGGCTGATACTATGAAGGACTAACTGCACGACGACTGAACAGTACCATTAACACCACTGCGTTTCTCCGAGGTCAAGCAGAAATGCCTCGGAGAAACGCAGCGGCATTTTCGGTTTGGGGGGCGTGTTTTTCTTTCTCTCCTCTTCCCGTTGGCTAGAATGTTTACATTCCAGAGGAGAGAAAGACAGTAAAAAACACGCCCCCCAATCCGAAAAAGACGGGGCTTAAACGGACAGACGCCCCTCTCCTCCAATGGCTGGCCTCCGTTTAGGAAGCCAGCCAATAGAGAAGAGGGGCGGGTTCAAGCCCCGTACTAAAAACTTTAAATCTCGTGAGCGAGACTGCGCAAGCGCAGCCTTCGCTAGCCGAGACCTAAAAACGAAAGAGGAGGTTCCAAAAACCCCTCCCGGATAGTGGGGCACAGGGGAATGACAGGTCCGAAGGGACAGTTGGTGAAAGTAGCGTTAAGGCTAAGAAGGAGTGAGTGCTAAGAAATGAATAAGGGAGGGAGGTAGTTCCTGTACCTACTGCTTGTGTTTCCACGGGAGTAAGTCACCTAGGAACTCAAACTCCGAACAGCTCACGGTCCAGACAACTTCACCCAGAGGACAGCCTGAGCAGCAGTAACAGTCGCCTAGAGGATGTCACTTTTTCCCCTGCGCTGTGGTCAGCATTCATGTGTGGATTGTTGATTGCTGCTAGAAGTGTGTGTGTGGGGGGGGGGGGGTTGGTGCCTAGCGACGGCTGAAGATATGTGTGGCTCCCCCAGGAGAAGAAAGCACCCGGTTAGTGCTCTGGGTCTTGACAGGCCCTGATGGGAGCATGCACAAAAAAGGTAATCCCAGCTGGGAAGGAGAACCCACTGAGGTTTGCGGCCCGCCCCCATCTGTGGTTAGGGGGTCTGACTAGGCCAGCTGAGCCTATTGAATAAACCTGCTTGACCTTAGGTACAGAGCTAATATTCTTCAGCCCAAACTGCACTGTTGAAAAAGTAAGTGCATTCAGCAAGACTTCAGGAGAAGTTTGATTGTGGAGGCAGTGACTGGATGCTTTGTAACAAACAACAAAATGATGGAAGGGAGTTTAATTAATCACATCCACCAACAAGCACTCAGGCTGCATTCCAGTTCATCCTTTTGCCACTAGGTGATTCCAGACTGAGAACAACCTTATGCAAATTAGCTTTATTCCTGCTCCAACAGAAATTGTCCAGCCCGAACTTCAAGACCCAATCCCCTCCATGTGGGAATACAAGCAACCCCAGATGGTCATTGACTACTCAGCTGGCGTAGTAATAATAATAGTTCATTTGTAGGGGGCCTGGCTACCCTAAAAGGTGTGTCCCTGCGCTAAAAGCACGCCGCAACAGTGGGAGAGAACTGGACTAAAGTTTGCAAGCCAGGTTTTCAGTCCTCTGCGAAAGACTGGGTCAAATTTCTCCGCGTGTAACCAGAAAGGGAGTGTGTTCCAGTTCTTGGCTGCTAGATAGCCAAAAGATCGAGTGCCCATCCTAGCTTTCCTTATCATGGGAATTTTGAGTAGCTGCGTTCCTGTTGATCTTAGCTGTCGCCTGGGATTGTACAGGGTGAGAAAATCGTGCAGGTAGCTGGGGCCTTTCCCCTGTAGGCTCTTATGACAGAAACACTTGGCTTAGAAGAGGATTATTTTCTCGATCGACTCGGTAGATTAAGAATAAGGCGTGCCGCTGCATTTAGAATACGTTGGAGGCGTTTCACGCAGTCTTTTGGCGCACCTAGATATAGAACATTCCCATAATCAAGTTGCGAGGTCACCCGAGTGTGGACTATGGTTTTCCTTGCTGATACAGGGAGAATGTCTAAGGTTTTCTTTAGTATCTTAAGGGTAGTAAAGCATCTCCCTGCCACCTTTCTAGTTTGGTACTCAAACGAGAGTTTAGGATCGAGCCACACTCCCAGGTTTTTAACCTCGGTTTTGGGCTCGGAGGTAGGCCCCAGTGTCTGGGGCCACCAGGCTGTACCCCAGATGGAGGGAGATTTCCCGACAATCATGACCTCTGTCTTACTACCATTCAATTTAAGGCAGTTGTTTGATATCCAGGAGACCAGATCATTGAGACAGGAAGAAAACTGTAATGCTGACTCACCGGAGTCTTGTGCTAGGGTCACCACAAGCTGTGTGTCGTCAGCATACGACACCATGGAGATCTTATAATTGTCCATAATCTTAGCCAATGGTCCAATATACAGATTAAAAAGGGTGAGACTCAGACTAGATCCCTGTGGAACCCCTTGATGGAGTGGCAGGATTTTGGATTGATGGGGGTGTTGTACAATTTGGAAACTACGATCTTCCAGAAAAGATCGCATCCACTGTAGTGCTACCCCATCCAGTCCGCACACCCGTAGACGCTGAATGAGTAGCTTATGGGATACCGTGTCGAAGGCGGCACTTAGATCCAACAGGACCAAGGCCAGCGTCTGACCGGCATCCGCCGTCTCCGTATGGTCTCTGTTGCAAAGACGAGAGCGGATTCAGTAGAGAAGGATGCTCGGACACCTGCCTGAGTCGGATGTAGAAGGTTGTGTGAGTTGATATGTTCCACTAATTGCTTATTCACAACCTTTTCAGCGAGTTTAGATATGTAGGGGAGCAAGGAGATGGCACGCAGATTATCCAGTAGCTCGGGGTTGGCTGATGGCTTTTTCTTTAGAGGTATGACAGTCGCCTGTTTCCATGCCCTAGGAACCTCTCCACACTTAAAGGATGCATCTATTAGTTGCTGTATTTTAGGTATAATCAAATCAATGCCCTCTTTTATTCTGTTTGTTGCCGCTGGGTCGGCTGGGGAGCCAGATTTCATTTGTAAAGCCATTTACTTGAGCACCAGTGCCGGGGGGGGGGGGGGCAGAAAACTCGCTCAAGGATGGCAAACTCAGCTGAGTAGATTCCTCTTTAGGTACAATAAGGCAGTTGCAGGCTTCCTCAGGGAAGGAGTTGTATATAGTGGATACTTTTTGAAGGAAGAAAACCGCAATTTCATTGCATCGCTCTTCGGAGCTAATAGGTGTTGTGAGTGTTCTCGCCAAAGACGAGATCTCTTTCACCGTGGCATATAATTCTTTAGAGGAGTTTTCTGCCATGTCAATTTTCTCTATGTAGTACATAGAGCACCTCTTTTGAGAAGAGAGTGGTATTTGTGCTGTGCTGTTTTATAAGCTTCTTTCGATTCTTGAGAGAAAGCTATTCTCCATCCTCCTCCGAACTGTGGCAAATGAGCATGGGAGATACATCTGGGCATCATTGCCACCCTTATGGATGTCTGTTGCAACAAATCGATTAAAGGAATTCTTAAATTAATCTCAGCCACTGGCAATCAGTCAGGCTCCATACCAGACGTTTGGTTTTCACCAACCATGCTACTCTAGACAGAGACCAGCCATATACAAATAAACCTTGGTCTAGCCCAAACTGTCAGACCTAGTCCCCTCGAGATGGGAACACAAGCAACCCAATATTGGTTTTGGGCTACCAAGGCCTTCTCAATGAAATATAGCTCGAGCCCTCTGACATTGTGTTAGTGAGCATAAGACCTACATATGGGTAAAACCTTTGTATTTAGGGTGTATACTGCAATAAACCACAAAGTGATGAAAGGAATGGTTGAATTTCAGCCATTAACTTGGGCTGCATTCCAAGCCATCATTTTATGCCCACTATGCAATTCTACAGTGTGACTAACCATATGCAAATCAGTCTTGGTTCAGCTCCCACCCAAACGGCAAAAGCTGGTCCCCTCCAAAAGGACGCTCTTTTAAGCGATCAGAGCGCACATCAGTAGACTAATCTGCTATACAAAACCCCTCTGCAGGTATTTATTATTTTTTGGGAAAATTAGTGCACTTGAGGCAAACTCATACACCCCCATAAGATTTGTATACAACTCAAAGTTACTCACAGAGGAAACCTTGGGTTGCACACCCTGACCACCTAACAATCTTGACAAAGCAGCACAAACTTGGAATCTTGCCCTACCTTAAATGCACAGGAATGATCAAAATGAATTCTCAATCATAATTGGTAAACACAAGACTCCAAGAGTGCAGGGCGCTGCAGAACTTAGTGGGACAATGTTCACCAAAACTGCATAAGAACAGGCTACAGTAGAACAAATTACTGCCCAGAAGAAACTGGGTAAGATATTCAATGCCATCTCAAATATTGGAGAAGCACTAAAACAAAAAATGATTCCAGAGGAACAATTAACAAAAACTCACTGACACAGTCAAGAAAAATTAAAAAGCACTGGAAGAGTTACAGCCTGACACCAACAACCTGTAGAAGCAGGTAAAGGATTTAAACAAAAGGGTGCTCTTCCTGAAATACCGACTGGGTGATGGTGAGGGAGGGTCACGATGAGACAACATTCATGTGATTGAGATATTAGAAAACAATGAAGGCACGTACATGGTGGTTATCATGCAACAGTGGATGACACAGAGAAGGTCAAATTTCTATGTGGTAGAAAGAGCACACAAAGGTGCTGATGCCCCCTCCACCACCAGGTTCTGCCCCAGTAATAGCATTTTAGAAAAAGCTGGAGATTGGACCAGCAAGGAATAAATCATACTGTACATGTGATCTTTACTACAATGCACAATAAGTTAAGTGTTACAATTGTTGGAGGCTCTCTGTTATAATGCCCCAATAATTGATGTGGGATTAGGATCAGGGATTCTAGTTGCTCTGAAAGAAAGTTGAAGGCTGTGCATGGGTGACAGCCAATACGAAAAGCTCTAATAACGAGGGGCCTTGAAACTATAGAGGGAAAGTTGTCTTCTTAAACCAAATAAGGCAGTGACAGTGAATTATATTAGATCAGAGAGCACGCATTCAGTTAGTAGATACTATGTGAAGGGTCAAAGCCAGAAATGATCTTTAACAAAAGTATTTCCAGGTCAATAACTTTATAAAGAGAGGCTCAGGCTTAGTATGCTTGCATTGCACCTTGGTGTTAACCTGCTGCTCAGTTAGTACCACTCTGGGTTTCATATATGCACCTGCGATGGTGCAAGCGTTCAGAAGGACTGGAAAATGCTCAACATGAAACCATTGACATACCTGGCGTTTGTTTCTCCAAAACTTGATAGTTATTTGATAAATAGTACAAAAGCGATTTCTAACTTCATTACGACTACCTATGAATGAAAGGTTATAATGATTTTGATACTTGTGTAGTTGATGCCTTTTATAACAGGTAACCTCATTTGCATTTGATCTGTCACCATCTGACAGAGGACTATCAGTCAATAAACTAAATAAATTCCACACTGTTACAAACCATTAAAAAGGCCTCTGACCTTTCCCGTTGCAAAATGCTTCATTGCTTGCTACTAATTTTATTGCCATGATCAGAAGGAAATATATTCAACAAAACATTAACCATTCTTATTCATCACTTTACTACCAGACTGATACACATGCTTGTATTTCGTTGGAAAGGTATAAAGGCTTTCTATGGCTTTTTCACCAACCTTTTAGGATGATACAGTGCATCTATGAGTGATCTGATGAAGCAATTGCAGTGAAATCTTTTGTCCAGAAACAGAAAATTGGTACTTAAATGTTCCTCTGTGTGTGATTTAACATTCTCACAGGGCCAGTAGCTCATTTCAGTCTCATCATCTACATCATGTATCCTCCAAATTCAGTTCGCGGAGTGCTGGGTTTAGAACAATTACTTTTCGTGATTTAGAAAGGTATGTGGTGAAGAGGAAGTTTGTGGCGACATAACACACGAAAATCACCATTAGCAAGTCAGTGTTAGATTTCCATAGATACCAACCAAATCCAACAAGAGGAAAATTACCCTTCAGTCATGTTTTCAGTATCTAAAGGAACTGTTCCAATCTTAGTGACTATTGTCAACAGCCTTGCTCTGAAACGAACTACAACAAAGAGGTTACACCATAAAGATTGTAAAGCAAGAATAAAAGAGAGCTGGAAACAACAGGGGAAACATTCGCTCACGCTAAAACAAGATAGAATACTAATCAACACTTGTCCCGTCATTGCTTTTATTTTGTGAATACAGAGAATCATAAAGCACTTTAAGATCCTAAATATTGGTTATAAAACCTTAGCACCTGCTATGTTTGTATTCAAAAGATAGCAAAATATTAGTGAGAAAGTGGTGAAGACTTATTAACCACCACTGGGTAAAGACTACCAACAGCAAATACTTTGGAATTTACCTACAGCCAATCGTTATTAGTCTCCTATATACACGATATGTGGGTTAACCACAAACAATATCAAATTACAAATTAATGAGCATAATATCAGCATATGGATTGATACTCTAAAAACCGAGTTGATCCAGAATTTCAAATTATTCGGGCTGAGTGGCATTCACTGGATTAAGAAGGGGAACTGCTGTGAATAGAAGAGGACACATATGAACAGCATAAGCTGCCAAGCACACAGTGCAAATAAAAAAATGTCCTATTTACACCTGATGGGGCTTTTACATCCAGTTTAGTTTTTTCGATATAAAAAAGCTTGATTTCAACATTCTCCGTAGGCAGAGGCACTTGTCAGAGGTGTCCTCTGTCTCCATATCTTTTTGCTCTAGCAATAGAGCCATTGGCGGCGTGGGCGCAAATCGACACGCAGGTGGTGGGCTTTGAGTGGTATCAGGGGCTGTCGGACCACATTGCCTTGTATGCGGATGATGTCCTCTTTTTCTTAACAGACATGGATAGGACGGGGCCAAGGCTACTCCGCATTATACAAATCTTTGGTGACTCATCGGGACTCTATATGAACCCGAGTAAATCCACGTTGTGGGTGCTGTGGAGAATTGCTGAACTGGGGTCCTGGGCCACGGCAGTACGGGCGTCGACAGAGGGTGGGAAATATCTGGGAGTTTTCTATCAGATCAGCTGAGAGTAGCGTGGGACAGAAACATAGTACCTATGTGGGCACAGATCAGGGAGGAAATGAAAACTTGGTCGCACATGCCCCTTTCTCTATATGGCAGATCAGCAATCTTTAAAATGGTGTCATTGCCGTGCCTGCTCTATCAACTGCAGAACCATCCATACCCGGTGCCCCTTTCATGGTTTTGCCAGGTAAATGCGGCGTAAGGTCACTTCCTGTGGGCTGGGGGAGCTTCCAGGGTGGCGCTGCAGACTTGCTTTCAGTCAACATATTGCGGGTGGCTGGCCACATCAGATATCCAATCGTACAACATGACCTCGCATCTTCTGGTGCTTAATGAATGGTGGTATGGTGACCAAGAAGACCCCGCCTATGCAGTGGAGCGGAGGTGTATGGGGAGTCCACCTTGCATATCATTCTTCTTTACTGTCTGCCACTCAGGTGGCGTTTTGGGTGTGGAAACAGCCCCTCTGTAAGTTGGGATGGTGGAATAAGCTAACTAGGGAGACCCCGCTGTGGCATAATGGCCGTTTGCCGCAGCTAGCAGTGCTAGCTGGATTTCAAGGGTGGGATAAAAAAGGAATTTCCACATTAAGGGCTGTAATGCAAGGTTTGGGGCTCAAATCTTTTCAAGATCTTCAGCAAGAGTACCATATGCCAAGAACTCAGTTCTATAAATACCTCCAATTTTGGCATGCCATTTATCTGAGTATTTCGGGGCTAGAGGCTCTCCTTTAATTCAGTCCGATTGAGGCCAAGGTCTTCATAGGAGATCTGCAAGATCATAAGATATCAAAGATTTACCAATCTTTGGTGACCCATAGCTCCACTACGCTGGATAAACTCAGAGAGGCTTGGGTTGGGGATGTGGGCCAACTGGATGGAGATGACTGGAAAGATGCACTGGCCTCACCTAGAGGAGCAGTGATATCGATGAGGCTACGCCTCATTAAATTTAAATACCTCCACCAGGTTTATTACACTAGGCTCAGGCTGTGGAGGGTGGGTCTGGTGGCATCTCTGATGTGCCTGCGTTGTGGGCGAGAAGAGGGGTCCCTAATTCATACCATTTGCCACTGTACAGCACTCACAAAATTTTGGAGAGGAGTGTTGGCCTGTTTGGCGGAGGTTTTGGGGTGGGAGCTCCCCTCCTCACAGAGATTGACAATTCTGCATATTATGGAGGTAATATATACAAGAGGCATCTACTACTGCTGGGGCTGACCTTGACCAAAAGAAATATAGCAAGGCTGTGGAAGGCGACGGCCCCTTCCTCTCTCTCGGCCTGGAAAAATAGGCTGGACTTTAGCATGGGGTTAGATATCCCGATATTTAAGGCTAGGGGCTGCCCGCAAAAACACCCCAAAATCTGGAAACGGTGGGCAGATTATCGAGGCTTGGAATTGGACCCGGTGCCCCCGGTGGACGCATCTGTATCTACCTTGGTATGTGGGCCCCTCGGGTAAGGGATTGGATATCTGGTAAAGGGATTGATTTGTTGGGACAGGATTTGTGGTGGCAGCCGAAACGCAGCTGTGGGTTCGTGCAATGGGGGGGTTTGAGGCGTTTACGTTATGTTGTATTGCATGATTCTGACGATAATAATGTATAAACTAACTGTCAAAGACAATGATCTGCAATGTTTGATGTGGCAGATGTTTCCTGGGTTAAGGAGCACTGCACTGTCAATGACCTTTGACACAATAAAAATGTGTTTAAAAAAAAAAAAAAGCTTGATTTCAGTTATAATTTGGAATTACTTTTTATCTATTGAACAACTATGTGTTTTCTATGAAAGCTGAAAGGATTTCTATGAAAGCTGAAAGGAAATGAATACCACAGGAATAGTGGACCAGAACCATGTACAAAATAACTAGACTATGGGTGTGTGGTGGGGGAATCCGGGAAGGGGGAGCGGGGTGTCTTGGGATAAGGATAGCAGTCGCAGACTAACAGAGATCCTCCTGTAATAGAGAGGACAATCTATTTCTGGAATCATGAATGCAGTTTGTGTATGTTAAAAATAAAGGCAAGTATTTAGGAAACTAGTTCAAGCAGTGTTCTCGTGGGTGAGCATAAGTTAATTATCTTGCCAGGCTTTCCTGAAGAGAAGTCAGGGCCTGCCATGTTATGTTCAGTAAAGTTCAGCTGAGGAAATGTATGTACCTGTCACTGCTTTATCTCAGAGGAGAATGAAATTACAATTTTTCAGGACAAAAACACATGTTCTGCCTTTAATAAACTACTTAAGCAAATTAATATGAGTGCCGAGGTGAATGCAGCACGTTTCTGTTGTTCGGGTCAGAAAGAGGTTATTTAACTAAAATCCTGACATTCTTTTTTCTACAGATAATGGGCAATCGTAAATTGTCAAAAATTAATATCCACAGAGGTCACCCAAAGTAAGCAACATTATTAACCATGAGTACCTTTAAACCCAGGTGCGTGATCATTTAAAAAACATATTTTAAATTGTTCAAGCTGCAAGAGAGAAGAGCTTGATTTGAACTGGTCAGAATATTTTTATTTCTCAAAGTGGTGCAAGAGCTACAACTGTGAGAAATTAAGAATTTCTGGACTTGCGGCCTACTTTAAGAAAGCTCAATGCTAGATATAGCCTTATATTCCCTAGTCTTTTCAAAGTCACACTATTCTGATCCTGTTAAACGTACAACATACATATTTGGTTAAAGGGATTAGGATATTTCTAAAGAGGGAATAGTTTAAATGTTACTCTGTTTATTTATTCATGTTTTTGTTGCAATAATGTAATGTGTTTGTTCCTCGTTGTATGTGAACTGTGCTGTAACTAATAGAATATTATATAATCTTATTCATTGTTCTTTTTTTCTTATAGGTTTTGTGTCGCCTTTGTGACTTATTGCATTGCCTGCTATTATGTTGTCTAATGAAGACCCTTGCCTGTTGAGGTGGAACTTTGTCTGTCTTTGTCTTCATGATGCCTTCACCATGCCCTACAGTAATTTATTTTGTTTCCAAAGTCAATTTTGTGGTCTTCATATTCAGATATTTGACTTCATGTTGTTCTATATAGTGTCTTCTTTGTTGATGCCATTCTCATGTGCTTATTTTATAGGGGAAAAACGATTGCTAGTTTTTAGTAGATAATATACATTACGTGCATAATGGTTTCTTCGAGCCATTCGTGTATGATATCACATTACTGCAATTCTGATAAGTCTTCTGCAATGGCTTTGATGAGTACATCAGTAGGCTGATCAAATCATCAAACTTCGTCAGAATTAATATGAATTGAATATCATAATCAACATTGTTACCATCAATGTAAAGGAAATAGAAAGTTCCATACTCCTGTACTTATATGTGTTTTTGCTGCCTTTCAGGTTACAATTCTAGCATTTATTTGAAGTGTAGTTAGTAATGTTTTCCACGCTTTCATTTTTGATGTGAGTTGGTACACATAATGTCTTGAAATGTCAAAGGTCTCCAACACCCAGTTAAATGTCAAAAAATCTTAGTTATACTTCCAGATAAAATGCAGATATTGTGTTATTACAAAAGACTCACTTGAATGATGGCGAATCCCAAAAGTTGAAGCAAACGTAGGTAGGTAATGTTTTATCCTCCAGCTTTGCGTAAAAAGAATGAGGTAGCTAGATAATTGCATAAATCTCTCCAAGTTGTTGTGGTTTGTCAAGAGAACAACTTGGAAGCAAGATTGAATATGTTATGCTCAGAAAATAAATACTGTTAAATTTTCTTTGCCCCAGTTGTTTATGAAATCTAATACTATGTGGTTACCTTTGACAGGATACTTTACAAAACATCTATATTGTCGAATTCTTGTAAAATTTAAAACGATTAAGTGGCTAGGCCTTCATGAAGACATTGTGAAGACAATGTATGAATACCAAAGAACTTGATAGTATGTTTCATTATTGCTATTTTGCTGTAAATAATATATATTATTAGATTTGCATCTTTTAATGACACCTCTTCCCAGTCATCTCTCTGTTTCAGACTTCTTTTATGTATCATCATATATTTTAGGCTACCCTTTAATTCACATATTATGGTTTTGCATTTTATGATATTTTATTAATATTTTACTAATCACTTTATTCTAGTCTTCTAATAGATCACAGTTGCAGTTATACTTTATTTAGTGAAAACATGAAAATAGACTATGGAAGTGCTTAAAAAGAAGTTATGACTTGGGAAATGTGAATGATTTGATTTGAATAGAAATTAATTAATAATTGAAATATTGCATCATGTATCTCTGCCAAATAGTGGTGATTGTTTGTGTATTGTTTTCTTTCCTTCAATGTACTAAAGTATGCAAAACATCAATAAAAAAGAATCTTTACAAAAAAGTATGACTTGACAACAACAAATGTAGTATCTCATCTGCAAATGGAACAACACTGAACTATAATATTAATCAAAAAGAGAAGGATCAGAAACAGCAATTCTATTATGTTGTACTATAGAGATGTTGCATAAAGAGCTGAACACTCTATAATAATCATCCGTTTGAAGTGACTTTTCTCTTATAAACTCCATGATGGATATGGACCAGTGAAATATCTATTAGTGGAAGTGCAAAACGTGAACAAACTTGAAAACCTTCCTGACAAAATTAACTGCAAAAAAGGAAAGAGTTGTTGATTGGTGGCTTGCAATAAGCTACAAAATCAAGACTTTTAGATGTACATCCAGTAGTAAGATACTAATTGCGTAAGACTTTGGAACATCCCTCACTATCATTCAGGGTTAGGAATACATCTAGTGATTTGATTATCAATAACATTCTGTAAAAAAAAGCAGACGGACAGGAAAACCGGTAAGTGGAGGGCAGGGCGTATATGTCAAAGTAAAAGAAGAAATGGCACATGTCCTGACGTCCTTTATTCCTGACCCACCATCAAAATAAACACAAATAGTGAAAGAGAAAATAAATGGATTCCCTTATATCAGCGTGACTACATCAACATATACACCAGTGAAATAGGTATTAGAAGCAGGTCCACATGCAGCTTGTCTTTATGGGTACTGGGGATGTAGCCTCCTAGTTTTTTGCCCATTTGTTATTATTCTAATAGTGAGAAATAGGATACTTTTACTATTAGTGAAACAAATAATTTCACTTTCGCAATGAGCTATGGTCAAGCAGCCTGAGGAAGGCAGTGACATCTGTCTGGTGGCTGGCAGGGGTGTTTAAAAGCACTTGAACCAGACATCAGAGATACTGTTGAGGGCTGGCGAAGCCCCAGCCCTGGCCTCAGACTCTTGCTCACACCTCAGTGCCTCCCTATTTGTGATTCTCTGAAGCATCACTGGTAAAGGTAACCCTGGGAACTTTATATATTTTTTATGTATTTATTTGATTTTCCAACAGAAATGATATACTCGTGCATTAGCACACATGGTCATGGCATTGCACAGCCTCTTAATACACGTTTCCATGAGAATGAGTTAGAATGAATGAGTGAAGGTTATACTCAGGGACCTCCATGCCATTCCAAAACAAAATGCTTTATGACAAATTGATACCAGTTTTTTCATGAGAGTGATAGTGTCCTACCAAATTTTAAAGATTGTACTACTTGACCCAATGAGAAGTCATAAATGAGTTGGCATATTCCCTGTTAGATGAGCCCTCCGTCCATCTAGCTAGAATAACCATGGGTAGTAAGATATATGTTTACTTTCAACAAGGCAGCAAGGTCACGAACATGATGCTGCATGCAACATCCACAGAGGCGAAGATGTGGTTCATTATCACAGTTCTTATGGAGTGCAAAGGTAAACTCACTACAGAAACCCCTCTGTTGGCAAGTTCTCTTGTGGGGTGGTGACAAAGCTGGGGGGATACAGGGATTGGGACCTTGCAGGGATATCAAAACTAGGTGATGTGCTCAGGAACAGTGGTCTGAAATCCTTTAAGGATTGGAGAATGTGACCTGGTGCAAACAAAATAATTAATATGCACATCCGGTGTGATTTGTTGAGCCATCCAATGGCTCGGAATGATGTTCCTGATCACTCCCTACTAGAGGTTAGAATATTAATGGAAGAATTGAGAGAATATGCAATTTCCAAAGTTGCAGCACCATTAACAATAACGTACTCAATGCACATGTGAGGTTGAAACACTATTGCATTTTGTATCTGGGCCCCTAAGCGGATGAGGAAGGGGATGAGGCATTGCCATACCCCGCATATTGGCAATCGAAGCAAGTTTTAGACTTCTCTAACTAAAGATTCTGGTTAGAATAGACCATTATAAGTCCAGGCTGCATACCATGAACTTTTTTGATAGTCTACTATGCATACATTGTAGTAGAGGACAGTAAATAGTTTTACATGATTTGGGAATATACTGCTACCCAGAGGTTCTAGCAAACAGAACGTTTGAGCATTAAGGACTCTCCAAATACACTAACACTGTAGAGGGTAATACTATGAAAAACAAGGGAGACAGATCCTCAGACCCAAAATGCAATAAAAGGTGACCCATATAAATGTAAAAAGTACTGAGCCCCCTGAGAGACCTTTAATGGGCTCTGATTTCAGGAACTATAAAATAATATTATGGAGGGACTGAAGGGACAAGATAAGAGGGACACTTCTTTGAGTTTCTTTGTTTGGTTGAACCAATTCTTGTTTTTGGTTGCAACAGTCAATACTGACATGAGACAGAATGATATGTAATGTGATACTGTCACAATTTACTCCCTGTGCTCTCATGCCCACCATTAGCAAGCCTACCTGTAGAACTTTCCATTGTTGCCCAAGCTTCTTGACCTCACACTATATTTGTGTACTGAATTTGAGCTCCTTGGACAATATTTTGAACTATCCTTTCATTTCACATACAAGCAGGGCTTTGTGGCAGCCAGAATGTTATCTCCCAAAATCTACATTCCCTTGATGCCTTGACCTTGTGACCCAATACTGATGTCTGGCTTCCTGGAAAACATGTATAACTTTACTTGCAATCCAGATCCATGCCTAGCTTTGTGGCAGCCTGTATGATTTTTAAGACACCGCCTGCATTTCTTAGAGTCTCCACCCTTGCAGACCAAGGATGGGTGGAGTAAATAGAAGTCATGTGGTTGGCAGGTGCTAGCTTCTTCACACCTGAGGCATGTGGTGATCAAAGCTTCAGTCCAGCATTCATTATTGATGTATTGTTCTTCTTTAGCAGACCCTTCGTGTCTCGAGATTCCCGCTTCATGGTCATCAGAAATTCCTTCTTTCCTAAACCTTTACTATATTGCAGCAGTGTATCCTTTCTTCTTGAACTAGCGCTGTCTTGTAGCGCATCTTGATTTCCCGAACCTACACTGTTTTTTTCTTCAACTAGCACCGATTCCTTAACTTCCACTGTTCTGCAGTTTCTCTGTTTCAGTGCAGCATTATTTCTTTCAAGTACATTTCTTCTGTAGTTTTCACAGTCCTTGCCTTCCTTTGCCTGATCCTTTGTTCCCAATTCCCAGTGTGTTGCCCTTATACCTGTTTCTTTAGTTCTGTTTCTTAATATGGCAGGATTTCATGCTTTCTGCTAAATGTTACCTAAATGTGTTATTTTAACACAGGAGACAGTATAATCTTCCTAAATTGTAGTTCGCCCACCAACCCAGTACAGCTTCCACCTTGGGCAACAGCTCTCCTCCCTAAGTGTTCCACTGTTGCCACAGACATAGAACACAGCCATTACTCTTGACTACAGTGGAACACTGAAGAACCAATAACAATCAAGTTATAACACATTCCCCTTTTCACAAAAATGGGAAGGAACAAATGAAAGGATCCAATTGTGAGGGGGGGGGAGAGAGAGAGAGAGAGAGCGAGAGAGAGAGCGAGAGAGAGAGAGAGAGAGAGAGAGAGAGAGAGAGAGAGAGAGAGAGAGAGAGAACACAGCCATTACTCTTGACTACAGTGAAACACTGAAGAACCAATGACAAGTTATAAAATAAATGTTACTTTCATTCCTGTTAGACACTATCTCTAGCTCTTTGTCTATTAAGGCTGTGTATCAATAGCCTCATCTCTGCTATGAATGCCTTGCATGTTCCTGCGTGTTTGCCTGGATTTGTGGGCACAGTTGACAATGTAGGTGATGTTTCTCATCCACGGTATTGTCTTTATGCTAAGTTTTCTAACATCAACAAAGTTATGAGCTCCACAGACCATGTGCTTGTATGTAGATCCTACTTGTTATCAGCTCCACATATCCTTTGCTTGCATGTATATTCTACATGTCAATATTTTGCAGTAAGTATCTGTAACAGCACTTGTGGGTAAGAAACTTACTGAACTTCAGTCTAACCACGTGAAGCTCCTAAGTACTTTATCCCATATCCCCTTCTGCATTAATGGTGTTATAGGTATCTCTTGGGCACCTTCAATGTTAGTTATTCTGAATGCTGAATTGTCTCTTGGCTAGCTGGTCTTTAGGAACTTGACTTTCTTTGCTCTCTTGCACATGGCTACCCCTCACCGGACTCCCTGTGTGATCTTGGGCTGCTATGTTACCTATATTCTATTATTTCTGTATTCCTTGCCCTGACAGACCTTAGCCAGACCCTTAACAGATACACCTTCACATTCCGAATTATGTGATAGATGGCTTGTTGTGTGTAAAGTAATACCAACAGAGAAGCATTTTAAAAATAAAATACATTTTGGGAACTCATGAGGGAGACAATTGATGTCGATGTAGATTGTGGCATGATAAAAAAAATATGATCCCAACATTCAACAGGTGGTTTTCTGTGCTTAGAGCAATGGACGCTGTACTGTCCATTGTAGTGAGTCATAGAATTTTACACCACAGGCGAGACATGCAAGGACCATAGAACACAGGTTGAAAGAAGCAAAATCTACTGCACCCTTCACTTTCAAAATGGGGAACATGACTTCAGTATTTCACATAGTAAAACAGTCGAAATCCAAAAACACACAAGTCTACTAAGTGCACAACGTAATTGGTTTTGAAGTCACACTTCTACTAGAGAACAAGCTTGGGAAAACTTTCAAGGACTTTGGTCCTGCAACATGCTCACTGCTAGAGTGTTTTCCACTTAAGAAGCAAAGAGCTGTGGAAGAAAAGTTACACACATTTTATGAAACAAACAACGCATGATAAAAGGCAATTGATTATGTGTTACAATACTGTCTCGAAAATTTGAGGTGAATTAAGTATTTTTATGATACTCTGTGCATGTTATTGGCCCCCTTCTGTAAAGGAGAACTTTTACAGATTTCGAAAACTTTTACTTTATTTGTCGAAACGTATAAATACGGATAAACACTGATTTTGAGACTTTGAAAAAACACTAAGCAGTCACGGTAATGTAAAAAAAAAAAAAGTTAAAACAGGAAAGCCTTTGTTTAGGTTTGCATTTCCCACTACATCTCAATGGGGCAGCGCATTTGTCATTCCACAACGCTTTGTGAAGCAATGCCATCTGTCTGCTGTCAAACAGGTGAAGCAGAGCCACCAACAGTTTCAATTCTGGACCTATCTCTAAATACACTGCAAAGAAATGTTTTTTAACTAGACTGAAATACAAGTATTTACCAATACAATACATGACACCTTCATCTTTGCATCCCTTCGCTAACAGTTACAGCTCTGTAAATGAACAATGGCAACCTGGGACTCGGCAATGCAGTCAAAGGAGGAAAATGAGCAAACAAGAGAACAGAGGGCGATGGGTCCATTTAAACTATGTCGGACATTTATTTGCTTAGATGCCTGCACAATGCCTCCTTGGGCAGATACCGCTAACATACCGAGACAGTTTAGTCGTATGATGAACATTTTTCTTCTTAATTAGTGAGTATTTCATTTAATATTGTGTTGACAACGTTCTGTTGTAATACTAAGCAACGTCAGTGGCAGACGCTCCATTAGGGCGGAGGAGCGCCGACCCCCCTGCCACTACCAGCAAATAAAACGATAATAAAACGGGTTTTAAACCCATTTTATTTTAATCATCTGGAGCCGCCCCTCGGACTCTGACGAGTCTTGGGGGCGGGTCCAGGAGATGACACTGCTGGTGGGGGAGTGGTGGGCACTCCCTTCACTGCGCATGAGGTGTTTGGCAGCCGTCTCAGGCCGGCCAAACACCTCATGCGCAATGAGGCTCTCTCCAGCCCCAGCTGCATTGCAGAGAGCAGGCACAGGCTCCCACTCTGCCTGGGAGTGTAAGTTGCCAGTGCTCAGGCCAATCTTGAAGCTGCTCTCATGCGAGAGCAGCTTCAGGATTGGCCGCAGGGTAGGCTGGGAGCCTGTGCCCAGAGCCAGAAGCAGAAAGAGCTGATGCAGGAGACGGCGGCGGCTATAAGGTAAGGTTCTTTTTTTTTAGTCCCAGAACACTCCCCATGTCCTTCCTCCCCCGCCGCCCCCACCGCCGCCCCCCCACCATTTTGCCAGGGTACGGGCCACTACTGAGCGACATGCCCTCGCACTGTGATATCTAACTCCCCTCAGTTTGCCTGCTGACTTTGCTTCGTTTTTACTAAACATGGTACTCATCTAAAAAAAGATTTCTAGAGATACTGGTACCTTCCTTGGAAGTAGTTTATCTTAGTGGTGTTTTAAAATATTTTTAATGTAGGTGATGCATGTCGCAAAGTTGAACGAAAATAAAAGCTGAATGTGAGGCTTTTTCTTGGGAACCTCGGCCAGTAAGTGGTTGATGGCCAGCATCCCATCCTGTGTTGGTACTATTTTTTTATCACTGGTAACCCAGGACGACCAATGTTAGTGCACTTCAATCTCTTAACCCACTGTGGCAGGGTGTCCCCCCCACTGTTAAGCCCCTCCTTAATCCATAGGGGTCAATAGTTGCTAGTCAATTATCTGCAGTCCTGAATATAAGCTTGTCAGACAGTTGAAATGACAATCGGATGTCGGCCAGAAACACATAATTTTGCATACAGAGCAGTGCAAAAGAAGCAAGTTTAACAAGCATTGGCATAGCCAATAGGTCTCGCCTTTGGGACCGTATAAGTGTTTAGCCAGAGATATTGACTTTGCCTATGTCTTTAAGCTGTGCTGTACAGAAGTCTGCAGCATGCTGAAATGTTATAATAATGAAGTGTCAAAAGCATTTTTGTTACCTTAGATATGACCAAAAAAGCATTATGTACAACTAAACGACCATATTAAAAAAGTATTAAAAATAATGTCTTGAGTTTTTTTTGTCCTTTCAATGCTGGCAACTTGTATCTGCCTGTCCCAATGGTTGCTTTTTTTGTTATGGGGGGCATAAATAACAGGAGGGTGAAAGTCAGTCAGTCAGTGAGAGAGTCAGTCAGTGAGAGTGAGAGAGTCAGTCAGTCAGTGAGAGTGAAAGAGTCAGTCAGTGAGAGTGAAAGAGTCAGTCAGTGAGAGTGAAAGAGTCAGTCAGTGAGAGTGAAAGAGTCAGTCAGTGAGAGTGAGAGAGTCAGTCAGTGAGAGTGAGAGAGTCAGTCAGTGAGAGAGTCAGTCAGTGAGAGTGAGAGAGTCAGTCAGTGAGAGAGTGAGTCAGTCAGTGAGAGAGTGAGTCAGTCAGTGAGAGAGTGAGTCAGTCAGTGAGAGAGTGAGTCAGTCAGTGAGAGAGTGAGTCAGTGAGTGAGTCAGTCAGTGAGGGAGAGAGTCAGTGAGAGAGTGAGTCAGTCAGTGAGAGAGTGAGTCAGTCAGTCAGTGAGAGAGTGAGTCAGTCAGTGAGAGAGTGAGTGAGTCAGTCAGTGCGAGAGTGAGAGTGAGAGTCAGTGAGAGTGTCAGTCAGTGAGAGTGAGATAGTCAGTGAGAGCGAAAGTCAGTGAGAGAGAGAGAGTCAGTGAGAGTCTGTCAGTGAGAGAGAGTCAGTGAGTGTCAGTGAGAGAGAGTGAGTCAGTCAGTCAGTGAGAGAGTGAGTCAGTGAGAGTGAGTCAGTGAGAGTGAGTCAGTGAGAGTGAGTCAGTGAGAGTGAGTCAGTGAGAGTGAGTCAGCGAGAGTCTGTCAGTGAGACGCTGTCAGTGAGACGCTGTCAGTGAGAGGCTGTCAGTGAGAGGCTGTTAGTGAGAGTGAGTCTCTGTGAGGGAGTGAAGCTTGTGCTGGTACACTCTTCCTTCTCTGTGAGGGAGTGAAGCTTACGCTGGTGCACTCTTCCTTCTCTGTGAGGGAGGGAAGCTTGCACTGGTGCTGGTGCACTCTTCCTTCTCTGTGAGGGAGGGAAGCTTGCACTGGTGCACTCTTCTTCTCTGTGAGGGAGTAAAGCTTGTGCTGGTGCACTCTTCCTTCTCTGTGAGGGAGTGAAGCTTGCACTGGTGCTGGCGAACTCTATCTTCTCTGTGAGGCAGGAAGCACTTTACTGCTGCTGTCTGTTAAGTCACCTGCTCATCCAAGTGAACAACCTGTAGCTACCCCACCCCCTGGGCCCTTGAAACCCTACTGTCCTTCTCCCTGGTTCATGTACTGCCAGCCCTCCCTGCACCTGTTCTGTATCTTCCATTCGGACCCTGGTCTCCTCTGACACCATATCATACAATACTTTCCAAGCAGTCCCCCACCCTACAAACCTTGCGATGCTCTGTCTCTTGACCCTTGCAATGCTCCCTGCCCCAAGACTTTGCATTAGCCCCTTTTGACCATATGCTAAGCCTACAAGGTTGCTTACCTTACTGGAGAGGGACCATCTGATAAGAATCTGATGGCCTGACGGATCTAATCGGGGACACCAGGTTTCAGCCCTGGGCTTTCCTGTAAAAATCGAAGGCGTTCTGGTAGATTCAATATTGATTATTTCAACTGACACCATTGGATTAATACACGAGAGGGATGTCTTGCAAAAGGGAGGCTCAGGGCTGAAGCCTGGTCCCTGATGACGTGGAGCCAAGTGGTAACCGCCCCCCAGGCCCCCAACCACTCTAAACACCACTGTCATACCCCCTACTCTTTGTAACCCGGATGCCCTGGTAAGTAGCAGCCCTCACCCCTCCCGCAAGAGCCAATCACGTGGTGTCTTGTGTAGTTAGCAGACTATTCAATAAAATAAACCACGGTAACGACGGGCAGCAGTGGGAAGTAAGGCATGGGGGAGCCACCCCTGGCCATGCCACCTCTTATTACTAAAAGAGTGTCAACATCCGTGCATTGTACAAAAGCCAAAAAGACTGGTGCTGCCATGGCCTGCTCTTTAAGGTATTTGCTCGCAGCTTGTGGAAAGTTGATTTTCCGACACTAAAGCGCTTACATAGAGCTGCGCACACCTCTTCGGCGCTAGAAAAGACAAGCATTTGCAATGCAATAGGTCTCGCATTTATAAGAGTTTGAGCTATTGGCATTGTAAAATTACAATGCCTTTTATTTATGTTTTTGTTTTAAAACAAATAAAAGGCATTGTCATTTACAATGTCAGTAGCATAAACTCGCATAAAAGCAGTGTGTGCAGTGCAGCAGTGTGCGGAGTGCAGCAGTGGGCGGAGTGCAGCAGTGGGCGGCGTGCAGCAGTGGGCGGCGTGCAGCAGTGTGAGGCGTGCAGCAGTGTGCGGCGTGCAGCGTGTGCGGCGTGCAGCAGTGTGCGACGTGCAGCAGTGTGCGGCCTGCAGCAGTGTGTGGCGTGCAGCAGTGTTTCGTGTAGCAGTGTGAGGCTTGCAGCACTGTGTGGCGTGCAGCGGTGTGCAGCAGTGTGCTGCGTGCAGCAGTGTCGTGCAGCATGCAGCAGTGAGTAATGCAGCAGTGTTTGGCGTGCAGCAGTGTTTGGCGTGCAGCAGTGTGCGGCGTGCAGCAGTGTGTGGCGTGCAGCAGTGTTTCGTGTAGCATTGTGCGGCGTGCAGCAGTGTGCGGTGTGTGGCGTGCAGCAGTGTGTGGCGTGCAGCAGTATGTGGCGTGCAGCAGTGACTGCGGCGTGCAGCAGTGTGCTGCGTGCAGCAGTGTGCGGCGTGCAGCAGTGTGTGGCATGCAGCGGCATGCAGCAGTGTGTGGCGTGCAGCAGTGTGTGGCGTGTAGCAGTGTGCGGCGTGCAGCAGTGTGCGGCGTGCAGCAGTGTGCGACGTGCAGCAGTGTGCGACGTGCAGCAGTGTGAGGCGTGCAGCAGTGTGAGGCGTGCAGCAGTGTGTGGCATGCAGCGGCATGCAGCAGTGTGTGGCGTGCAGCAGTGTGCGACGTGCAGCAGTGTGCGACGTGCAGCAGTGTGCGGCGTGCAGCAGTGTGCGGCGTGCAGCAGTGTGAGGCGTGCAGCAGTGTGAGGCGTGCAGCAGTGTGAGGCGTGCAGCACTGTGAGGCGTACAGCAGTGTGAGGCGTGCAGCAGTGTGCGGCGTGCAGCAGTGTGTGGCGTGCAGCAGTGTGTGGCGTGCAGCAGTGTGCGGCGTGCAGCAATGTGTGGCGTGCAGCAGTGTTTTGTGTAGCAGTGTGAGGCATGCAGCACTGTGTGGCATGCAGCGGCGTGCAGCAGTGTGCTGCGTGCAGCAGTGTGCTGCGTGCAGCAGTGTCGTGCAGCATGCAGCAGTGATTAGTGCAGCAGTGTGCAGCAGTGTTTGGCGTGCAGCAGTGTGTGGCGTGCAGCAGTGTGCGCCGTGGAGCAGTGTGTGGCGTGCAGCAGTGTTTCGTGTAGCATTGTGCGACATGCAGCAGTGTGCGGCGTGCAGCAGTGTGAGGCGTGCAGCAGTGTGAGGCGTGCAGCAGTGTGAGGCGTGCAGCAGTGTGAGGCGTGCAGCAGTGTGTGGCGTGCAGCAGTGTGTGGCATGCAGCAGTGTGTGGTGTGCAGCAGTGTGAGGCGTGTAGCAGTGTGAGGCGTGCAGCAGTGTTTCGTGTAGCAGTGTGAGGCGTGCAGCAGTGTGCGGCATGCAGCAGTGTGCGGCGTGCAGCAGTGTGTAATGCAGCAGTGGGTAATGCAGCAGTGTGCGCAGCAGTGTGTGGCGTTCGGTAGTGTGCGGCGTGCAGCAGTGTGCGGCGTGCAGCAGTGTGCGGCGTGCAGCAGTGTGAGGCGTGCAGCAGTGTTTCGTGTAGCAGTGTGAGGCATGCAGCACTGTGTGGCGTGCAGCAGTGTGCGGCGTGCAGCAGTGTCGTGCAGCATGCAGCAGAGAGTAATGCAGCAGTGTGCAGCAGTGTTTGGCATGCACCAGTGTGCGGCGTGCAGCAGTGTGTGGCGTGCAGCAGTGTTTCGTGTAGCATTGTGCGGCGTGCAGCAGTGTGTGGTGTGCAGCAGTTTGTGGTGTGCAGCAGTGTTTCGTGTAGCAGTGTGCAGCGTGCAGCAGTTTCGGCGTGCAGCAGTGTGCGGCGTGCAGCAGTGTGTGGCGTGCAGCAGTGTGTGGCGTGCAGCAGTGTGTGGCGTGCAGCGGCATGCAGCAGTGTGTGGCGTGCAGCAGTGTGTGGCGTGTAGCAGTGTGCGGCGTGTAGCAGTGTGCGGCGTGCAGCAGTGTGCGGCGTGCAGCAGTGTGCGGCGTGCAGCAGTGTGCGGCGTGCAGCAGTGTGAGGCATGCAGCAGTGTGCGGCGTGCAGCAGTGTGCGGCGTGCAGCAGTGTGAGGTGTGCTGCAGTGTGAGGCGTGCAGCAGTGTGTGGCGTGCAGCAGTGTGTGGCATGCAGCAGTGTGAGGCATGCAGCAGTGTGAGGCGTGCAGCAGTGTGAGGCGTGCAGCAGTGTTTCGTGTAGCAGTGTGAGGCGTGCAGTAGTGTGCGGCGTGCAGCAGTGTGTAATGCAGCAGTGTGTAATGCAGCAGTGTGCGTAGCAGTGTGTGGCGTGCGGTAGTGTGTGGCGTGCGGTAGTGTGCGGCGTGCAGCAGTGTGTGGCATGCAGCAGTGTGTGGCGTGGTTTGTAAACAACAAGAAAAGCGGACATCAATGGAAGGGTGGGAGGGAACGAGTATATGGGGTGTGAGTTATAACGAAAGTTAATTGTTGTAAGAGGGGATGCAGGAAGTGAGGCCGAGCGCGCGCTGGCGAAAGCAGTCTGCTGCTTTCAAGTCTGATGCCAGATGCCAGCTTCGCGCTTGAATGCCTCACATGCACTGGCCATAAACCGCATTCCTAAGGTCTTGTGCCCCTTACTAAATCTATCTGAATGCGCGAGGCGGCGCACGCGCAGGAAGTAGCTGGTGGCAAATGGAATGCGCGTGGTTATGCGCGTAACCACCACCCGATCCGCCTGGGAAGCCTTTGTGAGCATTTTCTGAATCCCCTACATAAGTCTCGCTGAGCGATCACTTACGCGATAGCCAGGCGAGACCTAAAAAATGAAACCATAAGAGCCCGGTGACTGCGATGCCTGCACAAAAAAACAGACATTAAATCAGAGGGGATTTGCAGATACCACACTATAATGTGCCAGACTTTTCTCAGCTCAAGACATACCTCCAACCTTCACGGGTCTCTCCCTCCTGCCGTGTAAAGAGGCCACAGGGAGTTTGTCCACGCTGCTGAGGTCACTGCTGGGGCCCACGTGCCTCCTACGTTTAGGGGTCAGCCAGATCATGACCCTTCAGCAGGCATCACCAAAGGGTAAACACCGTGTGTGGCCACCCAAGTGTAACTTAAAAATAAAAAAGGCTCGCACAAATAAATCTAAATTCAACAACTTGAGTCACAGAACTAGGGAAATTGCATTTTAGAAATTCAGGTGCGAGGGCTAGAAATTCCAAGCAATGGCGGACTTCCCACTTCATACATTTAAATTTGGATGGCAGGAAAGGAAGGGTGAGGGCTCCATGCATTGTGGACGACACTGCCCTAGTCTGGGTGTTTGTAGGTAGGTACATACACAGTCCATGTGAGTGGGTACAGAACGATTTTAAAATTCAAGGTCGTTTGGAGGGTGGGAGGAAGGGGGGTTGGGTTGGGGCATAATCTGTCCTCAAGGAAAAAAGCCCGTATGGACCAGACTTCTGCCTGCACACTTCCCGCCTGTCAACAGCTGCTATTCCACCCAATGAAAGACCAGCTCCAGTACAGATTGGTAAGAAGAACTCTCAGAAATCTAGGACCATAACGGATGGCCAGGATTACTGGAAGGATTTGTGAACCCCAAAAAGTCAGAAAACTACTCCAATGCTGGAGGGAAGATAGTGGAGAAGATGTAAAGCTTTTTAGAGGTAGGCCCTGCGACTCGACCCAGTGGGTTAAAAACAGAGGGACGGTCTGGAATGAATCTGAACATTGAATTTTCACTTTTGTTCTGTGTGGTATTGCACCTTGCACACGCAATTCCGAGGTGTGATTAGGCACGCTACGCTTTGCTGATGCCAGCAGACGCTATGACATCATCACATTCGTGGAGTGCGGAGGCGCCCATCAAGGAAAGTAACTAAACTGAACCATAAACATAAATAAATAAAACCAGGTCACTCCACAAGGTTGGATCAATAAATGAAAATAGAGACATGTCATTCGACCTGCTCAACACGTTCCTTTACTGGCTATGATCAAGAGCCATTTGGCATCAAAGAATGAATATATAAAGAAATGGCAAAGCTGATGCCTTTGAAAAACCCACATGGAGAAACCCAAGAAAACAAACAAACAAACATGTTTAAGCACCATTATCCCCCATAACACAGACTACACCCACAAAGGCATCAGGGTGCAACAATACTACACCCACAAAGGCATCAGGGTGCAACAATACATGGATGGCCGTGGTAAGTGTAGCACCCTGTTATGAGACAATAACAAACAAGCGCATGCGCGCCTCGCGCTGAAAGGAGCCAGCAGGGGGAGGGGAGTGAGGAGGGAGCCTGCGCCTATTTCCCTTGCGGGAGCGAGCAGGAACCATATGATTGTAATTAACACATGGTATGAAAGCTCGCTCCCGCAAGGGAATCGCCAGACGTGCACGTGTTGCCATTGGAAGCAATGCAACAAGTGAAAAGCTGTGCCGATGGCTGATGGTCTCTTTTCCTAAGGCGAGACCTAAAAAGGGACCAACGGAAAGAAGACCAAGTCGAAGGGGGGAAGACTCATATCCCAGCAGAGACAGACAACCTGATCAATTGTTGCAAGGCTGTGTCTGACGATGGCCAGTAGACGAAGGACTGTATCAAGTTCTGGGAACTGTGTCCTACAAAAAGAGACAATTGAGGTCTGAGAAGGAGCCAGGCTGCCATACAAACCCTCTTTCAATGCTCCCAGATCAAACTGCAAGGAAAGGCCAGATGAGGAGTCCTCTCTCTCCGTGACCTGAGGCTGGGTTGAGAGGTATCAGGCAAGTTCTTTGGAGGTGGTGGGAATAGGCGATGCGTTGAGAAGGGAAAGGAGAGAATGGGAATAAGTGTTGAATCTTGGGTGAATGTGTTAGAAAGGGAAACAGAAAATCCATTGTAGTCACAAGTCTATGGGCCTGAATTCTTTAAGGTGCATTGTATACTTGTAGCTCTTATTGGTCACCCTGAGCTACAGCTTGAGTAGAAAGTGCACCGGAGGGTATTTTAATAAACCAAATGTGTAGACGAAATAGTATTATGCACAAAACGATGCACATTAGAGGTGAAAAGCCATGCTTAAGCTACACTACACCTAATTTCTAAAGCCTAACTGTTAGACTCCTGTATCTTGTCCCAAGAAGGCCAACTTGCCCCTGTCAGACTAGGGAGAGGAAATCTACACTGACTGAAGAAGATTAATTTATAGAGTATGGTATGTATGGTATATTGGCATTAATAGAAGGAGAGCACCGAATGGCAACTGCTGCGAGATGATTAAAGAAAAACAGATGGAAAAATCCGAGTTTTGAGTTTCTTAAGGAAGATGAAGCAGTCATCAATTTAACACTGGGTGAGGGGTAGTTTGTTTACTTGTCTACAAGAAAGGAGTAGGGCCGATCTCTCCACCTCTTTTCCCTGATCTCTGGAAGGCTTGAAAGAAGTTAAGGAGAATACCTCATGGTGCAAACCGGAGTATAGCAGATAAACCAATCTTACCGATTGAGAGGAAAGAACCATACAAAGACACTTAAAGATCATATGATGTTTGATGGGTAAGCAGTCAGTAGTTGATAAAAAAAAGTCACAAATCGATGATGAAGCATACCACTTTGGTGGAGAGGGTCAGTGCATCCTAAAAAGTATCACCTGCTTACTCATGTTTCGAACTGGGAAAGGAACTAAGGGTTGGCCGTTTCATCCAACAGCAGATGTAAAGTGGCATCACGCCTTGGTCCTATAGCTTGACCTCTGAATCCTTGGCTTGGAAAAGGAAAGTGAAATGTGGCAGTTAAATGACACTGTTGCTTATGGAGAAGGGGATATAATCAAAGAAAAAATGTAATCTGCGGCCCGCATAGGGCTGCAAGTTATTGGGCAAATCTAGTAGAATATTTATCAAGTGTCCCTGTTGGGAAAGGGTCACCCTTTATAGATGTAGTGGACTTGATGTACTAATAGCCTTTAATTGTAATAGGTGCTAAGGTATGGATATGACCTTTCATGGGAGCAGCTGGGCAAAGAATTTCAGCAAGACTGGCATGGTTTAGTGACAGTTAAATCACGTCACATTAATTGATTTGAAGGAACACTGTATGAGTGGTAGAGAGTCCTTCACATGGACATGTGCTCTACCTGAACTTCTTTCAAAAGGAGAGTACCAGCACTTTGGAATACTTAGTACCAGCACTTTTGTCGAGTTCTAGTGGTAGATTAGCACTGTTGCGTGTTCTACCAGCACTTTTGTCGAGTTCTGAAGCCACAATACTAAAAAATTTCAGTGCTTTCACACAAACTGCAGGCTGTCCGACAGTACCTAAACTACAATTAACTTCACACATTTCAAGTATTCCAGAGTTATATGACTAACATGTCACCATGGGGAGAGACTGCAGGTTTCACATGGATACATGCCTCTATTGCAACTTGTAATCACTCGGTACTTATACAAGTGCTGGAAAACGATACAGTTCCACAAATCTTCTAGGCCCAAAGGCAAGGCTCGAAAGATAGCCAGAGCAGATGGGTAGCCTATAGGTTTCACAAGCATACATCATCTGGGGGAAACATTAAAAGGCGAATTGAGGGAGGTGAGAAAATGACAAATTATGGAATTTGTTTTTGGGTGGGGGGGAAATCAATCAAGTCAGGCCCGTTTATTTATTTTCAATGTAGTTATTGAGAGTGATCTACAGTACAGTCTTTTTTACTGGTAGCTAGAAGAAAAAGGCATATATTATCAATTTGTGAAACCGTTCTGGATATTACATTTTCTGTGGTCTCGCTTAAAACAATTAGCAGCTTTTCCACAATCCAGTGTTTATTTCTCCAAAGGATGCATGTGTCAAAGTACTAAGTCTGGAAACCTGCAGGCGATGAGAAAATGACATCTCGTAACACAATGTGAAAATAATGCCGTGACAGGTGTGACTATTTCCAGATCGTTACAGCCTGTCTAACTTGACATAAACCATGGGATTGAAGTTCAGAATAAAATCCTTCTTGTTTCATAATCCTGTGAGTTATCTCAATGCCCTGGTGTTTATAAAAAAAAAAAAGTTCTTTAGCGCATGAGCCCCATTGTATACATAGTATAAGGAACAACTCTTGCTAGTCAAGCACACAGAGTTGCAGAGACCTCCTATTTCACTCACTGGAGCACAGTTTCACTCTTGTCAGTCTCAATGGCCCAATACACTTCATAGGAAATTCATACCTAGGAATCATAAAGGGACAGATGTACTTATTTTGCCATCACAAACACTCCAACGCGGAATTTGTGAGTGTTTGAGACTTATGAACGAACCCTATTTTAGGAGTCAGTAAACTTTTACAGACTCCTAAAATGGTATTCCAAATACTTTCTGAATCCCACTGTGTGGTCGTCCCTTCCACACTGCATTTTAATAACTTCTGTATCAATGATTTGTCAGTGGATTTAAGGTTGCAAACCATTGAAAAGTTACTGGCTCACAAGTTGGGGTAGTAACCTATTTACAAGAGCAAAAGAAACTCCTTTGGACCCCCTTCTTCTTTATGAATTAGGGTAAAACCTTTGGTGGCAGCTGTCCTTGTCACTGACATGTTTAAAAGAGTTTTTTTTAACTGGTACGTTTCCTTTAAGGAAATTGGGTTGCATAAAAAAAGTTTTATTTAAAAGCAATCACAGGCATGGTGGTCTGTTGACCCTTGCAGGCCACCATTCCTGTGATTGAGACCAATTGTAGTGAGGCACAAATTGCGCCCTGTCTGAGGAATATTCATTAGACTGGGCTGTCTGGACTTACTATGGTTCCTTACTTTGTGAACCCACCTATCAGTACAAAGGTCAAATTCCAGAATTGTTTCGCAAAAAAGCGGTGCACATTTTCTGACAAGTTTCTGCAAATCAAATCGTAGAACATTTGCCTACAAGTTATAGTTAACCCATTAACTTTGGCCGAAAACCTTAGCACGAAACTCTTTGGACACTTAGAAGTGGACATCTATGACACTGGGCATACAAAAACAAGGTACATTTGATATTGGGCATACAAACAACAAACAAGGTGCAGACAAGTAACAACGGACTTAAAGGTTAAGGCGGTAGACAGGGTGTGACCTCAGACCACACTGATCTTAGAGGAACAAACTTGCAACAGTTTGATGCAGTGATGGTAATATCATAAAAAGATCCCAACTTAGATAATGAAATGCCTCCTCTTGAGTCGTAAAATAGCCAACATAGTAGCATGTAAGTGCAAGGTGATACCAAGGAAATTACACCATAACTTCGGCTAAAGTGTTCCCAACTCAACATGAATTAGGACTTACATTTAAGTCAGTCAATATATTTTGCACATGCAGACAGTTTTGATCCCAAGCTTCAGCCGCTCATTTTCTGAAATACACTGTTTTTCCCTCAATATTAGCTTTTTTCCTCTTAGTGTAAACACCACTTTGTCCACATGCGGGACTTTGCAGTGCTCTTTTAAAACAATTATTTAACTAAAATACCAGCATTTACTTTATTAGCAATACAATTTTGTCCACAAAGTCAATATGTCCTTTTCATGAAATGCCTTTATTCACTACTGACTCCAAGGACTGTTACTACCTTAGATTTCAAGGTAAAGTCTCAAATGCTCACGTTACTACTAGTATACGCCCATGTTCAACCCCATATGCCTACTTTAAGCATCCCATTCATCCATATCATGGGGTGACCAATAGATGTCATGGCTGGACTCAGATGGCAGCAATGACTATCGGAATTATGCTATGGGTGGTCATTAGATGCAATAGATGGCAACTAAATGCCAGGGTGATGGTAATACCTTTGACACATTCACAAGTCAAGGTAAGCCACAAATTCAATGTGTTTCTCATAGCCTTCATTAACATTGTAGTGCCTTTTGTGAGATTTTCTAATACCCATGTAACAGGACACCACAGAGCGACCAATGTGAAAATGAACTATAACTGAGCTTTTATTTAAGGAATAATCGAAATAATGCTTCTATTGTTGCACCATTGCCGCATACCAGCAGCTCTACCAAGCAGTTCCGCCTTGGGCACTGACCGCTCTGTCTGTCCAACACAGGCACTCCTAATCTATTCCTTGCAGTCAGGATGGAAGCGGAGTCAATAGTATTTGGAGATGGAGCCCCAAGCATCCACCAATCCAGTATCTGTATAAATTAAAAAAAGAATGTAGAATTACGTCTCATGTCAGGCTTGAATAGTTTATCAAGTAATTTTTCCCCTCCGATACCTGTTGTCATCCATTTAATAATAAGGAAAACAAACAAACGAGTAACTGAAGGTAAAGTAGAACCAAGTAATAAATTAGCAACTCACGCCCCGGGCATATTCTGATGTCACTCATTGCACCGTAACTGCTTCATAAATAAAGGTCATCTCGCTCATTTTTAGGCCTGCTTCTAAGACTGTGTTAGCTATCTCTACAGACTATTGTTTTTCCAAAACATTCATACATAATATACATCAGAGAGGGGCTTTTGGTCAGTGGGCTTCATCCACTGGTATGGTAAACTCTCATTCACATTTTGTTTCAGCCCGCTTGCAGCGTACTGAATGGGGCAATGGGTTAGCCCTCTTTCTCTTCAATTATGGAGTTGGTTCATAGTATGCTTTGTTTGATTCACGTTTTACATTCATTTTGTATCCCAGCTTTGATTTTAAACTTCGATTTTACCTACCCTTGGGTGCCCAGTTAGATGGTGATTCATTTTCCTTCTTCGTTTAAATGTTACTGTAATAAAGTGTTTAAATGACACTGTAACATTGTAGCTGCCTGCTATTTAAGTACTTGGTTCGGTGGTGATTTATTCTTGTCATTTTGGCAAATATGCATGACACAACTGAAACGATTGTTATTTAAAAAACTTCACCAGTAAAGCAGATACCTCAATTAATGTTTACGTTTTTTTTAAAGTACATTATTGTTACTATGTTTAGGTGGCTGCATGCTTTTACCCCATTCGCAGGAGGTATACAGCGCATTTGACATCCACGAACTGTTTAAAGTTTACAAGTCCTTACACTATGCCTCATCTGTGTCTCAATGAACAACACATGACACGTGGTACCACTTTCAGCAGCAATGCAGACCCCATTGCACTGGCAGTAGCAGTGTAATCTTCGCTATACATGCAGAACAGGCATGTTATGTGCATCAGTACTGCAAACTCACCACATACACACAACAGGTGCAGCATGGGCAGACAGCAGCGTAGGCTCCACTCACAAAGTACAGCACGTGCATGAGCAGTGCAAGCTTTCACCACACTACACACAATTCAGCACAGATTAGTGCAGTGTAAGCTGCACTATCATATATATAAGGTTAAAAATATCTTTCTCTCACTTGCGCTCTCTCTAATAGTCTTCAAATAACTTTCTGTAGACTTGCGCGCACTCTAAAGTCAAGATGGAGCCAAATCCATTGACCTCATTTGCAAAGGGACTTTGTTACTTGGACCAGTACCTATCTAGGTAGGGATAGTCTTCCAATGCCACCAAGTCTGTACGAAGCAGATCTGCAGGTCATCACAACTAGGTAATGAATGGGAAAGGGTATTCGCTACCTGTAGATCCCCCACACAGAAACACTATATTTAACGTTACATACTATATGTGTTTAAAGCGTAACATCACTCCCCATTTGCTACACAGAGGGAACCCATTTGTGTATGACTGTTGCTCAAACTGCTGCACTGAGGTGGAATAATGTTCTTCACATGTGATGGATGTGTTCGATAGTGTCAAGATTTTGGGAAGAGGTGGTCAGTTTCTCTCTAATTTGTCATACTGGAAAAAACTGATGCCCCCAAAATCATGCTTGCTGGGATTAGTACCAGGAAGAAAAAAAGAGTACATTAAGTACTAGGTTTGCTCACTTCGAGGGTACGACTGGGACAATATATTTTAGCCCCATTTCGGGTGGAGAGGGGCACACGGCAGGGGTGTCCCCTCTCCCCAATACCGTTTGCGCTCACAGTGGAGCCCTTAGCGATTCGTATGCGTCAGGAGGGAGAAAACTGGGGTATCCCAATAGCGGACATGGTCCATAGCGTATCATTGTACGCAGATGATCTATTACTGTACGTACACGACATCACCACAGACCTGACTCCAATCTGGACAACACTAACGGAATTTGCAGAGGCTTCGGGACTCAAAGAAAACTGCGACAAATCCACGATTTATCCGTTGAGCCCGGGCCTCGCCCCCCAAAGCATCACAATAGGGGACCAGAGCATCGCCTGGAGCGACAATGGCCCCCCGATACTTGGGAATCCGACTATATCACTACCCTAATGACATATATGAGGGAAACCACTGTAAGGCACTGGCAGGGAAAAAGGCAGCAGTGGGCTTTTGGAAGACGCTCCCCTGGGCCCCAATTGGACGAGTAGCCTAGGCTAAAATGATTATAGTACCCAGACTATTATATCACTTTGCTAACCTCCCGGTCATCCCTCCTCGTTCCTTTTTTTCGGGAATTAGACTCATTACTTCTCTCTCTAATTTGGGGCTAAGGCCGCCAAAGTGTGGCATTGTCCAAATTACGATTACCTTCCGATCTCGGGCGATTGGGGGCCCCATTGTTCGAGACATATTTTTTGGCCGCACAGTTGCAGTGGCTCTTGCTGGCAGAGTGTTACCTAGGAGAATCTACTACTGAGACAGGGCAAATACTATTGCCAGCAATCCGTCGTCTATTACTACCTGGCACTAAACCCACACAAATGTACCCACTACAGGTATCAATAGCCCGTACATGTATGCAGAGGATACATCGCATGTCAGCAGGGAAGCCTCTCTACTCTCCACTACTCCCACTGATAGGGCTGCCTAGAAGCGAGAGATATTACACAGCCTGGACCTTACGGGTGTGGACAGATCAATCGCTAACCGAGTTGGAATCCTTAGTCCAGGACGGACAATTACGTCTGTAAAACCAATTAATAGAGAACTATGACCTTTCCCCAGGGCAATTTCAAAACTACATAGACAAATTATCGCCAGCTACCGCCCATTCTGGAACCTAACCAAAGGGGAAACCGCATCACATCCAGTAATACACACAATCCTACACATGGGTGCGGGCAGACGCTTAGTCACCTGGCTCTACAAAGCCGTACGAGAACTCACAGTCAAATCACTGGATCCACTGCGACAATATGGGAAGAGTATATAGGACGGCCATTGCATGACAAAGAGTGGGAACAAGCAATAGAATACCTCAAAAAAGTATTCAGAAATCCACGCTTTAAAAACATACAATTTTACATCCTACATAGGGCATAATTAACGCCAGAGCTTCTCCAACGATATTACCCAGACATGCAGTTCCTGTGCCCCCGCTGCCGAGCCCCTAAGGCGAATTTTCAACATATGTTTTGGAGTTGTCCCACACTGCAATCATACTGGAGCTTTGTACACTAGGCATTGTGGGATACCACGGGCCTACCAGGCATGAATGCATGGGAGGCTTGAGCATTGGGAACATTCCGGCAGCAGAAAGCACACAATGTACAGACACGCTTCATGTCCCTGTCAATACTGATGGCTAAAAGAGGAATAGCCATGTACTGGAGGGCCACGACAGTGAGAGGGACACGTAAACATCACATATCCATGGAATGGAATCAACTCCTACACCAATTCAAACAACAGACAACACGCGATGAACTACCTGCGAAATCCCAGACCCAGATAGCACAAACAACCCAGAATATATCCGAAGAAACACACAGAGGGACCAGTCAGTCCCACACCAGGAACATTGCACTGCAGCCCACCCAGACACCGAATATACAGGAAAGACCAGTAGAAGCTGCTACAACACCCCCACAGACCTAAACACATATCGCTAACATCAGAATAATCACAAGTCGAATGCTCCCGCCTGAACACAACCCACAGTCCCCCACAGCTAATCCAAGTTAGACCCAAAAGTTAACAGTTATGAAAGCATACCGGTAGTTCCCAGACCAGAGCATACAGGAAGGATGCACATCGCAGGGGCGTTATGTGGCTCACAGGCAAGCTGGCTGCACGCATGTGAGGCTCCTGCAGCCCGAAACAATCATCTGTTGGATTATCCTGCCAAGGGGGCTCTAATGTGTACTGGAGAGGCATTGGTCTAAAGACTACACTGACGCTGCCCCGCAGTGACGTTTCTGGAGCTCTGGGCTGAAGTAAGGCACCAGCGCACTGCCAGCCAGCTGCAACCAAAGTACAAAGTCAGTGCCGTGGTTCCCGAGGTGGGCGTAGTGTGCCACGCAATGTCCGAGGCGCCCACAAGGCATCTAGGCCGCAATCCCGTTTGGCCTGCAGTGCTTGGAGCGTCCGCACCGGAGTGGCAGTCCCCCTTCCATCCCGACGTCCCACTGGGCATGCTGCCAACTGAGGGGGACAACTGTTTCTCTGTTGGGAGACAGAAAAACGCTGACGCCTCAACATCCGTGCGTACCAGCAGGCAGGAATCAAAACCAGTAGGAGGGACATGCATAAGACGAGTGCTAGTCTGGGCCTGCGCTTCCCGCATCCGCTGCTTGCATGCTGAAATGGACGTTGCTAGGGACCCCTGCAAAGAGCACTGTGGCACATCTGTTTCATATAGCTAAAGGAAAGTGGAATTACTTCCCTACTCGCTCACTGCGGACCTAATCTTCCAGCCCACAGAGTAGCGGCTGTGATCAACACGACGAGCGGTCTACGCTGCACAATGGGGAAAGTTGATGCAAGGCAGACCAGGTTGCCTTTTGAAGCGCGAAAGGGCGCCCGCTCCCAGCAAGATGACCCTGAACAGGTAAGTGGCGACAATGTGGCAGGTGCGGCACAGGGGGAAGAAGACGATATGAAGGAACTACTGCTTGCTGTGAGGCAGAGCCTTGCCTCTATAGAAAGTAAGATGGACACTATGAACACTCGTATGGATGCCATTGTGCATTAGATTGACCAACATGATCAGCATATAAAGGAAACTGAACGTCGCATCTCTGACACGGAAGTTAGCACCTCTAACCTACAGGTCACACAGATGGACAAACTTCTGCGAGTGATCGCTGCTAAGAACGAAGACCTCAAGGTGCGCAGTAGTCGGAACAACATCCGCGTCATAGGTATTCCGGAAAGCACCAACACGGGACGAATGGAAGAATTTGTAGAGAAGCTGCTGCGAGCAGTCCTCGGAGCGGACTCCCTATAACCCACAATTTATAGTCGAATGGGCGCATCGCACTCTTGGTCCTGGGCCGCCCCCCAGAGGACCACCCCGCCCGATCATCGCAAGACTGCTTAATTATCGAGATCGTGATGTGGCCCTCAGAGTGGCACGGGACAAGAGACAGCTCACGTTTGAGGGCAACGCCTTCACTCTCTACCCTGACTTCACTGCTCCAGTTCAAGAAGCGCGGCAAAAATTCAATCCTGTGAAGCAGAGGTTACGTTTAGCACAAATAGATTATGCCTTAATGTATCCAGTTCATCTGAGGGTTACTCACCAAGGCAAGAAGTACTTTTTCACAAATCCACAGCAGGTAGACTACTTTCTCAAACGTATTAGGCACTCTAATACCTCTAGCAGCACGCAAGAGTCTCCGCCAAGATCTCCATCCCCGTTTGAGAATGGAAAGTGAACTAGAACGTGACCTCCAGAAGTGTAGGCAACAAGTGTGCATGCACCACTATCGTGATCTTTGACCCCCCCGGACATGGTTGGTCCCTTGAGATATAGCGATGCTTTACCTGTCGAGTCCGCATCGCGGAGGAACTGCCTGCAGATAAGTACATCCATGGGACTTTGTTATACTTTACCGGGCACCCCTTCCCCCTTGGGGTAAATGACTTCATCTGACTACCCAGTAAATCGGAGGGACGGGAGTAAGTCGTGCAGCGCCTAGGAGTTTCCCCATACAGGCGATCCCCCCTTTATTCTTGCTAATAATGCGAGTTGTTATCGTTTTGTTGGGGAAATTGGGTGAGGGAGGGCATGATCATACTGGCATGTTTGGGATGCTTCAGTGGGTGGGGGTGGGGCAGGGGTTCTTCTTAATGATGGAATTTTACAACATTGCAGAACATACATGAATGTTATTGTATGCATTACATCACACCTCAGAGGTAGTCCACACAGCACCTCAAACATTGCACAACGATTATGCTTATGGCAGGCTCTGATTTTAATGTGAAGGTACACCTCTTAACATGGAATGTTAGGGGAATGCAGGATCCACGCAAGCGCAGACAAATCCTGGCTTACTTGGATCGCCACCAGATCCAAATCGTGCTGTTGCAGGAGACTCACCTGCATCCACGTCATCCCCCTTTCTTTGCTTCTAAATGGGCGGCCCACAGGGTTTTTTTCTCCTACTCCTCATACTCTAGGGGTACAACAATACTGGTTAAAAAGCATACACCATTTACACCGAGTTTTGTGACTACTGATCAAGAGGGACGCTATTGTATAATGTGGGAAAAATTGGGTTCTGTGTCCACTACACTAGTCTGTTGCTATGGGCCGAATGTAGACGACCCTGTTTTTTTTAGCACACTCTGAGGTAAGATCCTTGAGATCGTCTCAACCCACTTAATATGGGGAGGGGACCTTAATTCTAATATTGACCCGGAGATGGATAGATCAAACCCTGGCCCTCATCACTATACTCGCACACACAAACGTCTCCGAGACAGTGTTAGATCACTGGCTCATCAACACATGGAGGCATATCCACTCACACAAGGCAGAGGGCACACATTGGACCGTGATGTATGCGTCCTGGGCTAGATTGGATTACATTCTGGTCTCTAGAGGCCTGGGTCCATTGATAGTCATGGCGGAGCACTTAGCACGAACCTATTTCGATCACTCAACTGTTTACATTACCTTGACCTTGTCGGACTAGGGAGGAAGTCCCATGACCTGGAGACTAAGGCCTAACATCCTGCTAGATGCGGCATTTCGAAGTGAATTAGGGCAAGAGATAGCAGACTTCTTTCAACGCAACCTTGGGTCAGTCGACAGTGTGGCAACTTTCTGGGAGGCCTTTAAGGTCACGGTTAGAGGCCTTTGCATATCTAAGGGTTCGGGGGTCCTCCGTGATATCCGGGGCACCCTGCACAAATTGGAAAAGGATCTCAAAAGATTGGGGGCCATGACTACTTTTGGTATTGATGGTAAAGCACAGGGGGACTTCAGAGAGAAACTCTCAGAGTACAAATAAACAGCAGACGAGAGGTTCGATTCAGGCGCAATTACTTCGTTGCTTGTCAATATGGGGAGGGTGAACGGCCTGACAGGGCCCTGGCGGGGGCAGTCCACCGCCCCCACTTCTACAATCATGTGATGGAAATACGAAGCGCAAATGGGGACCAACACAGAGACACCAATGCCATTCTGACAACATTTATCTCTCACTACACTTCCCTGTACACTACCAGTAGACATGGGACACTGGCTCTATCTGACTATCTTGAGGATGTAGCCTTGGGCTGGCTGGGGAATTCCCAAAGAGATTTCCTAGTAGCCCCATTTGAAATTGATGGGATCCGAGAAGCCATCATGCGCATGACATCAGGTAAAGCACTGGGTTTAGATGGCCTTCCAATAGATTTCTATAAGGCATACATCAACCAGCTTGCTCCAATCCTTAAGACAGTGTTTGAAGAGGCTCAAGAAAGTGGTAAGCTTCCGCTTTCTATGAGAGAAGCACTCATCACCTCTTTGCTCAAGCCGGGTAAAAATGCGGACCAATGCGAATCATATAGACCGCTCTCCCTCATTAACAGTGACGCCAAAATACAGGCTAAAGTGCTGGCCAATAGGCTGTCTCTGTTGATGGATAAACTGGTCCTTACGGACCAAGCGGGGTTTATCCCGGGACGGGCCACCTCCCATAATCTCCGCACATTTTTTACAGTTCTCCAAAATGTGGACTCCGGCATTCCTAGACGCCACTAAAGCATTTGATTCCGTCGAGTGGGATTACCTACATGGTATATTACACCGCATGGGAATGCCAGTGGGTTTCCTATCTTGGATGAGTCTCCTATATCGATCCCCGCTGGCCAAGGTGCTGATTAAAGGGCAGATCTCTCAGACATTTCCGATCTACAGGGGAACTCGGCAGGGCTGCCCATTATCCCCGCTTCTATTTGCTTTGGCAGTGGAGCCGCTGGCAGCTAAACTGCGACAGCATCATCAGGACAAAGCATTAGGATGTCCCCTGCGTCAGATACTCATCTCCCTCTACGCAGATGACATCACGCTATACATTAGAGGGCCGCAGAAAATTCGCACAGGTAAGCTGCTGTCGGAGGAGATTAGGGTGAGACGAGGCACTAGGCAGGGATGCCCCCTGTCGCCGCTGCTCTTTTTCCTAGCTATGGAACCATTGGCCGCTCTCCTTCGAGAGGGTGGCGAGGATTGGGGCATCCCTTTAAACGACGGAGTACACGCAGTATCACTATATGCCGATGATCTGTTATTATACATAAGAGACTTGCACGCTGTACCGCCGGGGATTTCAGCGCTATTCGGTAGATTTGAGGTAATATCAGGTCTTAGGGTAAACTGGGCCAAGTCGGGCGCCTATTCTTTCCGTGCGGGTGTGGCAGAGGCAGATATAGTAATTAATGGGACTGCGCTAAATTGGTATCCAACCGCGTTCCGATACCTAGTTGTATATATATACCGATCCCCAGGAGATGTGCTGGAACGTAATCTAGTTAGAGCCATTTCCTCAATCAAAACACAGATGCAATTCTGGAGGACGCTGCCACTAAATGTGATGAGCCGCGTCACCTTGACAAAAATGATAGTGCTGCCTAGGCTCCTGTACCACTTTGCGTATGTCCCGGTTCGGTTATTTAGAGAACTGGAGGGGTTAATCCGGGGCTTGATCTGGAACGCAGGGCGCCCCCGCATTGCGCTACAGAAACTGTACGCACCCCCGGAGAGTGGGGGGTTGGCAGTGCTCAACCTGGAACTCTACTACTTGGCCGCGCAACTGCAATGGGTGGCAAAGTGGCTAAGTGGGAAAAACCTCATGGACACTGCGACAGACACAGAAACCTGGACGCTGAATCAGATCTGCGGACTGTTTCACCCACTGGAAAAAATTCCCCGACCAACGCAAATACACATCGAACTGGCGCATAGATGTTACAAGAGGAGCCTTTACTTAATGAAAGTAACACTTCCATATGCACCAACATTACCTCTTCTGGGGACACCTAGGGGTAGAGATTACATAGCTGATGTGACATTAATGCCTTGGCTGGAGGCGGGGGTGGAAACACTTGGAGATTTGTATATGGAAGGCACACTGATGACTTTTGAGGCACTAACAACAGATACTGGACTGCCAGGGGGCCAATTTCTCACGTATGCAACCATCAAACGGACGCTTGCTCTAGCGTGGGGTGATATTACACATGAACCGCCAGCGCATCAATTACTGCAGTATTTGCATGTGATGGGAGAGGGGTCGCATATAATACACTGGTTGGTGCAGGCCCTTCTCAGCCATACAGGGAAGCCGTTACACAGGCTTCGGGCCAGTTGGACTGAAGATAGAGGCCGCCCCTGGACGGACAAGGAATGGGAGCGGGTGTTGGCCAGCGCCACCCATGTCCCACGTAACTCAAGATTCAAGTTAATACAGACATACATACTACATAGGGCATATCTTTGCCCAGATAAAATTAATAGGTATTTTAAAGTTAATACCTCCGAATGCCCGCGGTGCCGTCTCCAGGATGCTAACCTGCTACATATGCTGTGGTCCTGCCCCCAGCTTCACACTTACTGGCATGCGATATTAGCAACACTCACTACATGCACAAACATAGGCGTACATGATAATTGGGAAGTTTGTATCCTGGGGTTCTATAGAAGACATAAATCACTTAGAGCAAGCTTCCGATTCCAGGACTTGGGACTCATAACGGCGAAAAGACTCATAACAAAACGATGGAAGCATAAGGAACCGCCAGAGATATCACACTGGAGGAAGTCGTTAGAGGTGTGGGCGCAGGCGGAGAGCACCACCCTACACAGGAAGGAGACAGCGGGGTTGAGAAAGCATCCCATTGCACAGGTTTGGGATGACATGCTCAAAAAGCTAGTGTGCTCCAATACCCCGCAACAGCCGGCACCCGCACAACAGGGGGGACCTAACACTTGATACATCACCAAATAATAGAGGAGGCGCTACACCTATATGCTACCTCGCCCAGATTGGCTGGCGCAGACCGAAACCTTGCATTCCCTAAGTATATTAAATGTAAGTGGTCGTAACCCTGACGGCTACACACCCATAACAACAACAGTGGTGGCAGCCCATACTCCCCAATTTCATATCAATAGAGACAAGGCTATTTGTGGATGGTAGACACACCAAGCACTACGTACATATCCCTATAGCACATTGACATCATTTATTAGTTGAGTTTTATTGTTAGGTATTGGAAAATAATGTTTCTCTTTTTTTTTTTCTCCTTACGTGTTGAATATTATAGGACACAAGAACGAAAATATTATGCGACCAGAGGGGACATCTTAGGGCATATATACCTCTAGCTGTAGTAGGACTGTTTCGGGGTGTACCTTAACGGTTGGGCTTTGCAAAGCACAGCCTTCTCAAGCAGGAGCGGAATATTTCCTGTTTAGCATGTTGATTGAATGTCCTGAGCTCTGTTGCACCCTAGACTATAGTTGGCAATGGGTACACTAAAAGCTTCCATCCTTGCGCTCGGTTGGAGATGCTAGAATGTGCTGGTGGTTAATGCCCTAGAGACTTAGCTGCTGGATGAGCATTCAAGCGCTATGGTTAAAAATGATTCCAAGTTTATGGGGAAGATACGAACACTTACTGTTTTTTTTACAAGGTCAGAGGTTCAGGAAAGTTATCTAGAAAGTGATGCTCATTGATGTCAGATAATAGATATGTTGTATTGGAAAATTATAAAGAAAATGTATTAATAAAAATATTCAAAAAAAAAAAAAATTAGAGGGCCGCAGAAAGATCTAAACCCCTTTCTGCGTGAATTTATTGTTTTTGGCAGGCTATCGGGGATTCATATCAATTGGGGGAAATCTCAGGTATTCCCACTCACTGCAGTGGTCACACAATTACCTCTTGATTTTACCATAGAGTGGTGCAACTAGGAAGTCAAATATCTAGGTATCTACATTACCAAAGATAGGGAGGAGCTCATGCGGCTTAATTATGGCAGGGCGCTTGAGCACATTACCAGCTGCATTACACGCTGGATCTCCCTGCCCTTATCTCTTATTAAAATGGTAATCCTTCCAAAATCACTATATTTGTTCATGAACATACCATGTCACCCGGGTCGGCATTTCTTTTCAGATTGACGTGGGGAGGTAAACAACCAAGACTGCAATGGGACAGTACAAGGCCATACTCACAAGGGGGATTGCCGTCCCAAACCTTGAATTATACTACGTCTGCGCCCAGGCCCATTACGCCTACTACTGGCTTCATCCGCCCCCATACATGCCACAAGTGGCAGTGGAGCAGTGGCTTACTGACCCAATCCCCTTGGCAGGAATGATATGTAGTGCACCCCAGCCTCGTGGGGAAGAGACCAAGACCCTTACATGTACAGCTACGGCGTAGCGTCGGATCTCTGCACTTCTACAAGCTCCTATGCCTTACTCCCCATTGCTCCCCCTGCTTTATCATCCGCGACTGCAATTGTTGCAGGAGACTGTTTTTAGGCAAACAATGGCGAAAGTTAATATAGCACGCTGGGGTGATTTATATTGTGATGGTATATTGCGCACATTAGATCAGATGTTCGGGCGACTCACTCCTACGCCGCTAGACCTATTTATGTACATAGGGCTTAGACAGGGTCTCAGGGCCATTACTCCAGAGTACCCCGCAGAGCCCCCCACGCTGGCCCTGCTGCACCGGTTACTGCAGGCCACATCCCCTGATCACGCTGTCTCTACACTTTATCAAGTCGTACACACTCAACAACAGCTAGGGCAATGCCCCGCTCGGGCACACTGGGAAAGGGAGCTGGGAGACACTATTTCGGACGAACAATGGTCTTATTGTTGCCTGCAGACAGAGCAAGTATCAGCTAGCAGTAGGCTTCGGATCATCCATTTCAAATTTTTAAACAGGATATACTATACACCAGCCAAAATGTATAAATGTAACTTAAGGGACAATGACAGATGTGATAAAAGTGGTATGCCTGGTGCTGATTTCTTTCATTTGGCATGAACTTGTTCAGGCGTGGGAGATTTCTGGCGACAAGTCTTCACAGCGTTGGAGGAGATGACAGCACTAACGCTCGAGCCGACACCATTACAGGCCTTACTGGGGTACACAAAGCTGAATGCCAAGCTCTCCGGTAGATTTGTCACTCTTGCATTACTGATGGCCAAGCGTCGCATCGCATGTCGCTGGGGGCGAAGCAGAGCTCCCAAGTTTAAGGAGTGGATTAGAGACTTGATTTTCTGTCAGGAACAAATGCTCAACTATGCAGAACTGCTTCCTTTGTCATCCCGCCCCAAAGACATCTGGGATCCTTTGAAAACATATCTCTGTACTCACCCCTTAGACAACACAACCAGGATTGCAGATGACTAGCGCCGGAGACGATAACATACGCACCGGTAATAGGTAATAATGCAATTAAGACTTCTATGCAAATTATGTGCCTGTGCTTCCCAATGTGATGTGCACCCCCCCCCCCCCAGTTCACTAAGTGAGAATAGCCCGTGAATCTCAATAGGGTTTGAAGTGTTTACGTTGATCTGTGCACTATGATGATAACACTGATGTATATGTCAAATAGAGGAGCTATCCCCACCTGCAACCTTCCTTAGAGTTATTGTCGCAAATGTTTGGTGCTTTCATGTGGGTACAGAAAATATCACTGCTTCTACCTCTCTGAAACATGTATATGTCCACGGACGTTACATGCGGAAAGATGTGTTGACTGCATGATCCTATGTTTGTTGTTTAACACAAAATCAAAAAATACATATTTTTTTTTAAAAAGGATGCGCACTGCAAGTCACAACAGACCACAGCATGAACAGTAGCGCATGCGGACACGACCCCCACATTAGGCACATGCTGCCCTAACTGTATCACTGCACACATAAACAGCTGGTGCAGAAATGTACAAGTATGTGACAAACGTGATGCAAAAATTATAAGTGTATATTGTGTATGAAAAGCAATAAAATGACAATAAAAACATGTTAAAACAAAAAACATTAAGTACTAGGTTTGCGTCCCGTGGGTTGATGTTGGCGAAGAGATACATTCCCATGACATGGAAGTCCAGTGTGGGGCCAGGTGGGAATCAGTGATAGCAAGACCTACCCAGACGGGCATGAAGGGAAAAGCTCACAAATTTCGGGCCCGATTACGATCCGGGCTGAAACAGCTCCGAGCGTCGGTTGGAGACCTTCAGACCGCATCGTAATCGGCTGGTCGGATTCCTTTCCGACTGACCCATTTTGATGGGGTTGGTCGGAAGGGAATCTGATTTAGATTTCCGAATGGCCTCTGACGGGCTCCTGTCCGCCATTCGAAAAGCCTTCAGTAATTCCTCAGCAGGCTCTTTCCGGCCGAGGGATTACGATAACAGATACCCCACAGCCTTTCTGTGCCGGCCTTTCTGACACAGAAAGGCTTTGGGAATCTGTCTTTGGGGGGCCCCAGCAGGGCCCCTATGGGTGCCAGGCAACCGAATGATGGTCTTGGAGGCACCTGTTGATCCCTGCACCCGGTGCCTGTCACCGGCTGCAGGGATGAACTGCTCCTCTGCTCTTTACAATGAGAGCATGCATTCTGTTTGGAATGCATGCTTCCATTGTAAAGTATAGGATTGCGACCAAACAGGGCTCAGTCGCATCCTACTTGCTGGGCTGGAACAGACAACTGGAGGTCGTTCGGTTCCAGTTCCCAAACGATGTCCGACATCGTAATCGGGCCCTTAGTCTGTAGTAGTCACCATTCTGGACTATCTATCTGACAGATTATCTCCATGATACAAGATATTTGACCTCAACGGAGATGTATCAGCTCGCCCTTAAAATAATGTTATATTATAAAATGTCAAGAATTTTTTTTTTAAACCAAGTGAAATATGAGAAACCGCTGTGTACTGTGTATTGTTGTCACAGTAAATAACATTTGATGATGAACTGCCCATCTGACCAGAGTAGGGGCATATGTTGCTATAGGGTTCATTGTTTATTATATGTATCACTTTAAAACAATAAAGAACTATAAATAAAAGCTTCACAGAGCTGCTCCCAAATCATGACCTCTCATTTCAAGTACTGGTAGAAAATCAGTGGCTCAAAACTAGAATGTCTAGAGCTCCAATTAGTACCTTCCTCCCATTACCGGTATCCAAAGGCTCTCTGGTGCACATGCCTCCCTCTGGAGATCCATCTCCTTGTCTCTTTTCTGATCTAAAAAAACACTCATTCAATCAAGTGTCTGTAGATTTGGTCTCAGCCCAGTCCCAGGCTCCCTAGGCTGAACCAAAAAACAAGATAAAATAGCTTCTCTTTCAGACCCGTTGAAGACAGTTTGCATTTGCAATTATTTGTAAACTTTCCTAGCCTTTTGTACTGCTGAAAATCTCTTTTGCATTCAAGTATATAGACCAGTCAGCCTTTGCAATATCCTAGCATATTGAGAATTCATATTTCTGTATTCTAGCTGCAGCTATTCCTCTATGAACCTTTATGGGCATTATCTTCATCCACGCATCCCGCTAAACAGCTGAACTGTTCTTTCAATATCAATATTGTGTCTTCCACAACTGAGAAACTTTATTCGCCTTCATTTACTTTTGAGCTCAACTTGTGTAGATTTTAAGGCAGAAGCCATAACTCTTCTCCCATCTTGCCACAACACAGTTCCAGAGTAGTGGGTGAGCCTTAGAAGTAAACAAAAGGCGACATGTAGCATTTTACAAAACTATATCAATTAATACATTATTTTGGCTGTCAAGAGGCACCATTTGTTGACTGGACGGGCTTGGCATGGTACAGACCTTTGAGTCACTCTGCACGAAATAAAGAGGGGCCTAAAAGGGACAAGTGCAGCTTTACCCAGTGGGTGCAGCCTTAAAGAAAATACGTAAACGGCTCGAGTAATGTATCTACTATACCAGAAATGTTCTACATGCATCCGAAGAGGGCATTGTGGTCCACTGTGTCAAAATCCACTTCCTGGCCTTGACCCTTGGATGTAAGGTACGCAGCTCTTTGCAGAGATTCATAAGAGGAAAAATTTAATTGCTGGAGGGGACTGCACCTTGTCAATGGACTACATTATCAGTCAGACGTAATTTGCTTCATTGTTAAGGGCCATATGTAGGTAATTTCTATTTACCGATTCTTAAATACCGAATTTTACCGGTTTGCTTCATTGTTAAGGGCCATATGTATGTAATTTCTATTTACCGATTCCTAAATACCGAATTTTACCGATTCGGTATTTAAGAAATCGGTAAATAGAATGTAGGTGAAAAAAAAACGGTAAATTTTACCGATTCGGTATTATTCGTTATTACCGATTCGGTATTTACCTAATAGGTAATAAGGAATACCTTCCTAGTCATTCCTATGGGCCTGGAGGCCCATAGGAATGAATGGGAAGCCATTCACTATTACCGATTCGGTAAATACCGAATCGGTAATATGGGGAGCATATTCAAGGGTGGCAGGGTATCACATTGACACCCTGTCGCACCCCAGAATCGTGCATGTGTGCACATGTGGCGCACACACATGCCCTAAGGGCATGTATGTCTGCCACATGGCACTTTTAAAAAAGCACAAAATTGCTTTTGAAAAGGTATTCGGTATTTACCATCAACTTGTAGTTGGTGGTAAATAACGAATCCTTAAACCAAAAATGCACTCACTTGAGTGCTCCCTACATAGGATTTAAGGATTCGGTAATTTACCGATTCGGTATTTTACCGATTTCTCAAAATACCGATTCGGTAAATTACCGAATCCTTAAAACCTGCCTCCTACATTAGAAAGGGCTAAATAACAGTCGGTAACGGGAAAATTACCGATTTTCGTCAGTTACCGACCGGTATTTAGCTATCTACATATGGCCCTAAGTGATTGAAAAACACTTTTATAAGTTGCCTAAAGATTCTGCCATTCTGAAACACAGGAGTACTAGTTTTATCACGAATCATAAATCAATTCAGACTGAACTACTTTTCTTTATCAACAGAAGTTTGGCGAATACTTTAGTGATCACAGATATCTGTCCAACAGCAGTACAAACATTGATATCTAAGGAGGTGTCATAGTTTCAGGGCACTAAAGTTCAGTTAAGGGGCACAAAAATGCCGTCTTAAGGCAAATTTCCCAGATTCTAATTCACATAATTAGGATCTTTAAATGGATACTGTAACCTTATGAAAGACAACAAGACAACAGCAATAAGCTTAGGGTGGAGGCTAGAATCTAGTTTTTTTCACAGAAGCAGTGTCCATTGGGCAGGTGCTAGGCACCCTCAAATTATAACTCTGTGGGCCGTCGCAAAATTCTCTGAATGTACTGCCTACCCTATTTCCATGAGTGTAGAGAAAACAGTCCTGGATGTAGTACTGTGCCTCTATGCCACCGATTTATGAGGCACATGCATAATTGAAAATACCGGTCGCGATGGGCAGAATTGCAGAATAAGCCCCTTTGCGACCGGTATTTTTGCATTTGGGATGCATCAACCCAAATGCGATTTTGCAATTTAGGTAATCGTAAATTTTGTGATTACCTAAATTGCGAATGCATTTGCAATGCATTATTTACTTCAAAATTGTGATTTCACAATTTGGAATCGCAAAATATCATCAGTTTCAAGTTGATGATAATTTGAGAAAACGTTGAAAATTGCCCAAAAATGCATTTTTCAAAGGAGCATGTGTGCGCGCAACATGTGATCACATGCCAATTTCAGGGGTGCATCAGGGTGGCCTTTTGGCTCCCTTGCACCCTTGAAATTGCATGCGCAATTTACGAGTACCTATTTGGTGCTCGCAAATTGCCCATGCAATTCCCATTCATTCCTATGGGCCTTTAGGCCCATAGGAATGAATGGGAAGCTATTCCTTAATTGCGAGTCGCAATGTGCAATTCGCAATTAAGGAATATGTAGGAATCGCTAATATTTTAGCTAAACCTACATGCAGAGGCAATTGCGATTCCATAATTGCGATTCCTTAATAATCGCAATTATGGAATCGCAATTGCCTACATTGATGCATGTGCCCCTATGTCCTGTAAGTGGCCTGCCATTTTCTGCTGTTGAGGGAACCTTGTGCAATAAGCCTCTTTAAAGGCGCTTCCCAAGATATTGGTTTGGTTATGCTAGGGTTCAGCTCACTGCTACACTCTGTGGACATAGGTATCCCCATCCTTGGTTTACCAGGCTGTGAAGAGACAGGTGTTCAGTGGTATGTCATCATTGTTCTGAAGTACATGCCTTTTTATCTGCACTCCTTTCTACTGGCCCTACCTGGTTAAATTCTGCAGTCTCGCATCACTGGCACCCTTCACTCCCACATGACTGTTGGGAGCGCATGTATACGTACTTACAGCGATGGGTTACAAATGTTTGGGGTCCACGTGTCTGCAGCTCCAAGATTTGGTTTGCTGTTGAGATCCGTTACCTTACAAGTAGCTGTCTCTCTCTCTCCATAGGCATATCAAAGATGGTGTACATTCTCCCCTCCTCACTGCCAGTGATGCTTATTGTTACGAGTGCCCACAAAAGTGTTAACGATGCAGAGAAGATGCCTTTCTTTCTCATCAAATTGCTATCAGTCTGTGGCCTTATAGAAGACACGATTTTGAAGATGAAGACCACCAGCATGGTCCCCTGTATCATATTTCCAGCTCAATCAAGAGTTCCTCCTGTGGTAAGATGCACTATAGGGATAGAACATTGAAGAAATCTACAGCCAACTGTGACTCTCACTGGATATCTACCTTCAGAGACACCATGACACTGACAGAAGATAAACTTGCAACAACTGAGTTCTGTTTGCATATTTTAGTGGATAATAGCTGGTGTAGTTGGCAACAACTCCTACAACTTTGTATTGGTTAAATGAAAGGTCTGGAATAAGTGGTGAGTGGAAATGTATGTTTTTAGGTTCTAAACCACCTAAAATTACACAAATACCTTTGTTTGCATTCCATTGTATTTATTGTCATATGTGACCTACGATTCTGGTCGCTGGGGGCAATGTGAATGGTTATGTGAAAGAGTTCAAAGAGTTATGAGGCTTGATCAGTCTAAGTATCACACTCTTTCTATATGTTCGGATATATTGTCTGCCCAACCCCATTAATAGTTAATGTTTTGCTTTCCAGCAGGATCAGGTGCTTAACAATAACTGAAAGTTTTCTATTGTGTGTGGCCACGAGCACAGATGGTATCGCGTTTGGAAATTACATCATGAAATATTTTACTTTCCTTACTCTCCGGAAGGAAATAATGGCAACATTTGCAGAGGTGTTTAAGGAGCAACAGTGAAAAATACTCCAAATTGTATTTGTTTAGTGAGGATTTCCGAGATGGACAGAGGCTGCTTCAGACCACAACAGACTAAATCGTGGACTTTGGAAAAGGTTTACGCACAGGGGTACTTGCCACCCTACGGAAAGCTATGGAGAAGCTGAATGGATACCATCCCAGAAGGTTAGGTGCAGGCTCTCGTGTTAATTTGTTTCATATTTTGGTAATGATTACCAGTACTTTGCATAATACGAAGTGCAATCATTGTACATTTTCTAGTGGCCAGATTAGTATATTCTAAACTGATTACCCCTTGCACTAGTCTCATATATAGATTGGCGATTTCTCTGTTGTCTCTACAGATTTTATGCTGGATACACAAGTCTGAGGTAAGGACATTTTTTGGTTAGGTCTGGATTTACTCTAGCTAGCTTCACTATGGTGTGTTCTGGACCCCTTATGTATGTATGAATTAGGCTGGATCACTGACTACCAGTCCATTGTAGCACAGTAACAAAGCAGGGGACTATAAACACATGTTCCTGTTTGGGCTCAACACAGCTACCATGCACACACTGGCACGCTAAGTACAAAAGAGGATCTAGTCAGCCTGCATTATTGTATACTTTATTATTACTGAAGGGTTCTTATTACTGAACTTAATTGCTGTAGTGTTGGAAACACACAAGCGAACAGGCATTTAAAACAGGCAATAAATGCTAACAACGCTGTCCTGTAAAGAACATATACAACTTTAGAATATTTGAACTGGAAGTTTACTGAAATAAACAAAGTAATAAGCAACAAACTGGCATTACAACGTAAATACACCTCAATAAGTACATATTTACAGGTTAATTGGAATTTCAGTGCATCCATCCACTTACACGACTAGCTTATGCTGATTACCATCCAGAATTATTATGGATTTGAAGGAAAATTTAACCCATCACTCAAAATGAATGTTGGTATTTTAAGAGAAACAAGATGGTCAAATTAAATATAAATACTAAATGATAAAAATAAAAGAAGAACTTGCAGTGCTATGTTTATAACACTAGAGGGACACTTTATGAACTACAGTTAAATGACAAATTGCACAACTATCAATCAGGATTATGTTTGAAGAAAACAATGCACATTCACACAGGATGAAGAATATAGATTATTTGTGTTGGCGGAAAGGCACATATTCAAATGGTGCTCTTCAGTTGAACAATATTATTATACTAATGCGTTGTTCAAGGCAGTGATAGAATAGTTACAGAAGTAACAGGGGCGGTTTCTGCGTTAGGGCGGCGGGGCATTGCCCCACTTATAATTGCCACACCTGGCCCGTAGTGGTAGTGTGTATATAGAAAATATGAACTTGAAATCATCAGCCTGCACGTCAATATGTAGTCAGCCTACGTAGTGGAAAAGTAAGGTTTAATATGGACACACCGTCACGTGATATGTGGTAACGATGAGCCAACCACACTGCTGCACCTAGTCAGGAAAGTGTGAGTGCCCATATCGGTTTGGCCGGCTGCCTTTCCTCGGCCAAACCGACATGCCCACTACAGGCTTCTCTGTACTGCACATTGAGTGATTGGGGGTTGCTCAAAACCGCAGACCCCCAGTCACTAAATGAGCGATGACTTTGTATGCTCACGCCAATCCTGGCGCTGCTCTCTGCATCTGGATTGGCTGCAGTGCAGGGCGCAGTTGCCAGGTGACAGGTCTAGTCAGTTTACGCAGAGTTTTTCCATGCATGGCTCCAAGGGGGTGGGAGGGTCTGCCCAACGTAGCAAAGGCCAATCACTGTAATGGCTTATTGTAAAGCCATACAGTGATTGTTCACTTCTGCCATCGCAGGGCAAATCGGCCATCCTGTCTGTGTCTGGCAGGCTCTCCCCTTCTCTCCGTGAGCGGTGCGAGACCACACAGACACGTCACTTAGTCACGAGTCAAGTCACTATGAAGATCATCGGGACACCTTCAAGTGCTGAGTAAAAGTAGGGGGCATTGGCAACCATTGCACAAGTTACAGTCTGTAACTGAGTGGGGAAAAATGCAGAGCAGACAGTTAAAGTTTAGTGGGGGGAGGGGCCGCTCGCAGGCACTTTGTGCGCCTTTTGTGTTCCTGAGAAACACTTTGCCTACCGGACTGCATTTTAAAATGAGTTATAATGAGACTAAAATTAGAAAGCCTTTGAACAATAGCCCAAAGAAGCACGAACTAGATGTAGACATTAGTGGGTTGAGCACGTAGTGATGGTGTTTGGCCTGCAGCGAAACCATCAGTTTTCATTGTAGTCAGTGTATATAAATGGTAAAAGACAGGATGAGCTATGTGGCATAGCAACAAAAACAGACAACCTTTAATCAAACATCAGGCACACACTAGGCAGCCAAGCATTAAAACTGAATAGCAGAGGCCCAGGCGGGCCTTCTTTTTCTGGCCGTGGGTAGATATTAAGCAGAAAACCAGGCCGTCCCACAAGCATACATTTTAAAAGAAAGAAACGCCCTGATATTGCAATATTTATGAGATGGTGACGCAGAGATGCACATGGTCATCTTGCCTTGGCGACTGAGGGGGGAATCCATATAAAGCCCCCACTCAGTCACTCAGACAGGTAAAGCCCCTCTCAGTTTGGATTCCAAGGGTGTATATGCTTTGGAAGGTGACTTCTTGCATTCTGGGGGTTTGGCCGGTTTTGTGGAGCCCACCAGGGACGGATTGGTACTGCGGGCACTCGAGCATTGGCCGAAGGGCCGGTGTCTCAGTGCCCTCTGTGGGCCGTTTCCCCCCCCTTTCCTAGTCCAGAGAGCACTGGACAGGGAGTGGAAAGCAGCCTCGCTGTGCGGCCGTTCAGCGATGATCAGCTGTGGCCTCTTGACCCCCTACCCTGCAAAGCATTCACGCTGATGGTGGGCTGGGGAGGGTTGATTGTGTGCAAGAATCGGCCTCCCAGGGGGCCAGGTGTTGCTAAGGCCATTGAGCCATTTTCACCTCGGCCCCCCTGGGGCCTACGCAACCCTGAAACAGTGTTTGCATTAACACCTCGCCCACAGCCCTTCTCATTCAGGGCATAGTGGGAGAGGAAGAATGGGTCTCGCTGTGGGGGCCAGGTAATGTTGGGTACTGGCACCGTTTTCACCTCAGCCTCCCCCCACCCCCATGGATGGCCCAGCAGCTGTGTTTTGTGCTTTATCCCCTCTCCTGCCAGGCCATTGCCCCGAGGCAGTGAAGGGCTGGGAAGGGCTGAGTAATTTTACAAATAGCTGGGGCCTCGCTGTTTTTCAGGTGCTCCTGCGCTGGAGGGCTGGGAAATAATTTTGTAATAGAAAGGGGCCTTGCTATTTTTTCGGTGCTCCTGCGCTGGAGGTCTGGGAAATAATTTTGTAATAGAAAGGGGCCTCGCTGTTTTTCAGTTGCTCAGCTTGTAGGACATTGTCACCTTGGCCCTGTGTCCTTACCAAGAACAATATCCTCCCACTTACATTCCTTGTGTGTTTCATGAAAGGGCACCCCGCTAATGTGGGCCACGCCCCACGAATGTGGGCCACTTTTTTCGTCAGTGCCCGGGCCAAATTGTGATCCCAATCCGACCCTGGAGCCCACTGTCGGCTTTTCACACATTTGGTTGAACTATTTCAATCTCATCTGAGCTTGGGAAACACATAAGTGATTCCACATCATTAATAGTGCCAGAATGACCACTGACACCCTTAGTGCACAACGGGTCCCTGTGAAAGACAAAGAGCTGCAACAACGCGTTGTGAGTCATGCTGGGCCAGGGGCCAGTGCCCAGCCTTGTGGCAAGGGCACCACAGTGCACTGCGCAGTGAAATGAAAGATGCACAAAGCTAAAGGCAACAAACAGAGCGCCTTAAGAAGCGCTGTGATGTCAGCGTTTCTGCCCCATAAACGGTATTCCTCCTCTTTGTGGGCTGGAGAAGTGGAGACCAGGCCATTGATTTATCAGGACATAGACAGCTGCAATCATTTTAATGCAAATCCACTCCCCAGGGACTCACTTGTCTCGATGTATGTCGCTAATGTAATGTGTAGAGTGAGCTTGTCAGTCTGATGCTACAAACCCTGCCCTCGAGAGTGGCGTGAAACCCTTCCAAGCCCTCTACACAGATTTCTGCTCTTCTCATTTTTAGGTCTCGCCTAGCGACGCAGCGCATGCGGTGCACGCCTTGGCGAGAACTATTGTCGTCGGTTTTGCTAGCGAAGGGGTACAGGAGATGTGCACGCACCCGGACTGGCGTGTACGCACACGCCCGGACAGACGATGTGCATGCGTATGGCTCGCGCGTTCAGCACAACGTGCGCATGGCGCGCATGCTTGCGCTTTCACTTTCCCTCTCCCCCGTCGGCTCCAGGTTTCCAGGGCTCTCACATCCTGTGACTTATTAAGTTCTTTATCTCTCGCCTTTCTTGTCTTCAACCAATCAACCCCCTTCAATCTGTTTTTCTTCCCCCCTATTTCATTGTCACTTTTTTCAGTTCTCTCTCATGCCTCTATTTCTATCTTGCGCATTCCTTAATGAATTCATACCTATTTCTTTTCACGTCTATCTCTGCCTCGCTTATCACTTTCTCCTGCACTCATTGATCAACTCATTTATCTTTCCTTTCACTTTACTCTGCCTTTTCTTCCTCCTGTGTCACTCCCCCCTACAGTTTTTCTCTTTTTATTTTCAAGCATGCCCTATTCTTGCCGCTTTAGCCCAGTCTTCCTGTTTCAGCTCCTAGGTTGCAGCCAACCGCCTTTGCTGCCTGCCCCTTTGTGCATCATATTTCCATTCCTCCTTCTGCAGCTGTATAGTCCAGCCGCTCCTCCCGTTGCATTTATTTCCCACATTGTTGCCTTCCATTTCCATATCTCTTACCTCATCTTGCGTATTGTCTCTCGTCACTTTCCTGCTGTGCGAAATTTCTCGCTCCCTCTCCCATATTCCTCTCACTCATGTTCTTTTCTCCCTCTGTTAGGCCCCTTCTCAACACTGGTCAACGCATTACTTTTATTCAATGCCGCTCCTATTTGCTTTTTCTCTTGCACCTTCCCACCCTCCTTTTCTCCCTCTGTTAGGCCCCTTCTCAACGCTGGTCAAAGCCAAACTTTGCTATCGCGGACACTGTATATGTTTCACGCCGCAGACAGGAGATCTGCACGCGTACGGCTCTGCTTGGTCGCTCCCTCTCTCCCTCCCTTTCTGCGCGCATGCAGCACTTTTATTCAATGCCGCTTGTAGGAGAGTGGAATCTGACTAATGGTTGCCCCCAACTTTTTGCCTGGTATTTAAGTGGTTTTTGACTAGTCTGGCTGGGATCCTGCTATCCAGGACCCCAGCCAATCTGCTTTCTCCCTAAAACTGTTGTGAGTACTCTAGGTACAAACATAATTGGATGCTGGGCATGCCCTACCAGTCCCTGGTAGATGGTACCCTAGGTACCCAGGGCATGGGTCCCCCAGTAGGCCTACCAGGGCTGCAGCACTTATTGTGCCACCCTGGGACAGCCACCCAAACTGACACCACCAGGCCACTACTGTAGCCTGAGTAAGGCGGTGCTAGCACCCCTTACAGGGATGTAGGTACCCTATGTCCCATACCATACAACACATATACTCTCATAGGTCACCCCTATGGCAGGCCCTGGTAATCCTACAGGGCTGGGTGCTGAGGTATGTGTGAGGGGGGACCCCTACGTGAGTAGGACCTCTCTGCAACCTTCGTAAAATCGTTACTGGGTTGTTTGTAGTGTAGCCATACCATATACTCTTAACCGCATTATAAGTTATTGCGTCATCGCTGTAACTTAGGAATGGCTACACAGAACCATATCGTGTTTGGTGTCAAACATGAAGGAATCATACCCCCAGTCCAGCCATGGGCATGGGGGCACGATTCCCCCTTGCTAGGAGGGTGATATGGGAAAAGCGGTAGAATTTGGAAACCAATTTAAAAGTGCACATGTACCACAAAATGGCTACTGTTCGCCACCTACACGACTCTGGCTGGCTGTTGCTGGGGAAAACCCCAGCCTCGCCATCTGGACAATAGGGCTCCTGTGGCAGGGAGGTGCCAGCACCTCCCCAGACAGGATATGTGGATTGGAACAGGGTGGGTGCACCAAAAGTCCATTCAGAGTTGCACGTAGGCAGCTGCAGAGCCCCAATTCTGCATACACCGCCTGGAACCGGTTCAGGGGCATCCTGCCCCTCGCCCAGGCGGGAAACACACAAAGGGGAGTGGGTGTAGCCACCTTTTCCCGCCTCTACTCTGATTGGTAGGCTCTATTTTGGACCATCCCCTAATCTTGGGGATATATGGGAATAACTTTGCCCTAGAGCCTTAGATTCGTACAGGACTTCATAGAACTGACCTTCGACGAGCTGCTGCCCAGCTGACTGAAGAAATCTCCCTTGGGATAAAGGAGTTATCCCCCTGCTTGGCAGGCACCTAAAAGACTACAAGATACCCGGTTGGAACTTCGTTGCTCTCACGACCTTCGACGCCTTCCAGCAACCTCGAGGTGGGTCTCCAGTGCATCCCAGCGTCCTGTGAGTGTGCCCAGCAAGTCTGAGCACCCTGGACCACGTGGGTGTCGAGATCCCCGCATACCCCGAGACACCGGCCACCTCTTGTCCAGCACACGACCCCGACCAGTGGGGAAGTTGTGCTTTGGCCCATTCTTGAGCCAACCTTCAAGCAGCATTTGTGCCGACCCTCAGCTCCCTGGCCCGCTCCGGTGGCCCGTGGGAGCCCTTTTACGCACTCCATTTTGCTGCCTTCCGCGGTCCCTTGTCCCTCGACTTGTGGGCCCTGACGGAGGACAATCTTCTTTTCTAAGAGTTCCCCTGGTTGTTCCAGGCCTGCTCTACGCTCCCTGCAAAGGAGAGCACCCTCAGACCACGTGGGTCTGCACCAGCAGCTGCTTTGTTCATCTTGCGTGGGTTGCGGTTGCCAATGCTTAGTGGATCCAATCGGGACACTAACACCGCAGCGACCCTCAGCCGACGTGGGACAGTCGCCCTCCAGAAGCTGGCCTTCCTTGAAGCCTCCCGGAGCCCGTGACTGCAGAGCCCAGCTGTACCTTCCACACCTGAAGCACCCGACATCCACGAGCTCCTTCCTGTGAGCTCCCTGGTCACTGTGCTGTGACCCAGACTCTGTCCCCTCTGCTTTCAGGTTCATCTTTGTCTTTTCTTCAACTTTAATCTTCACGACTTCAGCGACACTTCCAGCTAGCAGCAGTTTGGACTCCTTTTCCATAGAAAATCAGCCCGCGACCCGACACCAGAATCGACCTATGCACCCGGCTTCCCTGGGGCAGGTAACAGTGGTACTTCGGTACTTCCGTGGTGGTGGGCTCTCCAAAGCCTTAAGTCTCAAGCCTTAACTTTGTACTGTTGTTAGAAGTGTCCTTAAACCTTAATTATTCAACCGCGACATTCTCCATAGGCTAACATTGCGATCCCGATAGCAACTTCTCGCACTGCACACGCCTCCCGTGGGTCCCCTTCTTCTTAACTGTGGGTGGATTCGTAAGGGGCCAGCGATCCTGAATGCCCTAGGCATTGCCTGTAGAATTGTCGTGGTTCTTATACCACTATTTTAGTATATGGTTTGGTCCCCCCCTGGGGCCCATTGATTTCTGTGCTATTTATTGTGTTTATAAATGCTTGTTTGAAGTGTAACTTTGCCACTAGCCACATAAAGTGACTGTGGGATTCTGTCTAGAATAAATACATATATTTTATATATATACCTGTGTGGGCTACTCTTTCATTTGGTTATTCAAGAGGTTATTATGGTAAAACAATAAGCTTAACACTCCTTCAAGACTTAGCCTGAAGGCTGCTCTCCACAGCTACCACTAGGATAGCTTTCTTTAAAGGTTGTCTTAAACCTACCATCAATAGGAGTCGAATTGGACTGGTGCAAGGTGTCCCTATAACTAGGAACAGCATATGCCAGGCCAACTTCTCACATTGGTGTGCAGCGGTTGGATTCAAGCTTGCCATTGTTTTACCAGATAACAAATTGAATTTCTAAAGTGAAAGCCACAAGGTACCAAAGGTACATATAAATTCAAGCTAGAATACAATAAGTTCTACTGAACTTGGAGTTGTGTGTAGAGGGTTTAGCACACCTTGACTACAACTCAAGAGAGGGTTCAGTAGGCCACACTTAGTGTAGGTAGATACATCACTACACTAAACATGTCTTCAGGTGGCACTAAGGCTATGGAAGGACCCCAGAGGGTCCCTATGTAGGAAGGTGGATATCTGACTATGGTTACCCCCAACTTTTTGCCTAGTGTCTAGCTGGTTTTTCGACTTAGTGGGCCTGAGATCCTGCCATTCAGGGTCTCAGGCTGTCTGCTCTCTCTTTAAAATGGACTCCATGTACCCTAGGTACATAACCAATTGGTAAGGATCACCTTATTGGACCCTGTACAGTGTACCATAGGTACCCAGGGCATAGGTGTACCCTAGGCCTCCCAGGGGCTGCAGCATGTATTATGCCACCCCTGGTCTGGCCTTCCAATCAGACACAACTGGCTGATCACTCAGCTGGGGCAAGGTCGTGTAATCACCCCTTGCTTAGGTGTAGTATTCCTATACCTACCTTATATATAGACACATGTGTACCTATCAGTCACTCCTATGGCAGGCCTTAACAATCCTGGAGGCAGAGTGCTTGGTAACATGTGAGATGGTGCTCTAGCATGAGCTGAGCCTGTCTGCAGCTTTCGGAACCATGTCCTTATAGCTGTTCTATGATATAGCCTACCATATACTCTTAAAGTGCCTTATAATCTTAAACGGTTATGGTAACTATGGTTTGGCTTTATCAAAACATGTCGTGTAAGGTGTCTAACACTTTGGAATAATACCCCCATACCATTTCTGGTGATGAGGATATTATTCCTCCCTTCTAGAGGGAGAGACATGTTAAAATCCTACTTTGCTGTTTAACTCTAACCAAAGCCTCAGCATCACAAAATGGATGCTGCTGCCACAGACACAAGTCTGACCTCCTGCTGCTGGGAGTGATCCCAGCCAGGGAGGCCTGGACAATAGGTTTCCTGCTTGGGGAGGTGCTAGCACCTCCCCAGACAGCCTTTAGTGTATTGGGGCAGGGTGGGCTGAAAGGAATGAGACATGCCTGGGGCACACAAGGTGTTCCTTGCATAGTCCAGTTCAAACCGGCGCTGGGGCACTCCAGCCCCAGCTCTGGCGCGAAACTGGACAAAGGGAAGTGGGTGTAACCACCCCCTCCCAGGTCCCACCCATAAGGCGTGACCTAGCAGGTATCCCAGCCCCCCAGATTAGTATAAGAGTGGGAGTTGGGCCTCAGGACTTTAGATTATCCTGAACCTGCAAAACTGAACAGAAACTCTGGACCTTCGACATTCGACGAAAGAAGAAGACTGAAGAATCTCCCTTGTAGCCAAGGAGTGGCTACCCTGTGCAAACAGGCACCATCAAGTGACTACCCTTTGCTTTGTGAAACGTTCGACGAGGAACCGACTGCAGAGCCCGACCAGAGCCTTGATTTCCAGACTTCTCCGACCCTCATCCACATCTGCAGCAGAGCTGAGATCCGTGGAGGCGACGAGCGACGTGGGACCGGCTACCTGGGAAAAGTGGCTAGTAACTTACAGCGCAGCTTCTGAGGTACCCTCGAAGTTGTGCACCGGGGATTGAGAAGCCCCAACCCCAAGCACCATCTGCACCGAAGACCAGCCCCCCACACTCCACGAGTCCTGCGTGGGGCCCTTCAGCATTTTCCTGCTTGCCGCGTCTGTCCGGTTGCTTGCCCGCTGGCTAGTGGCCTTTGTGACGACGCTCCCTGAAATCTTCTGCGCTGGTTTGGCTCCTCCGGACTGGCTCCCGCTTCTCTGCAAAGAAGAAGCACCCCAGACCTTCCTGGTCTGCACCAGAAGCAAGTCCTTTGTTCTTCGTGGGTTCCGCTTGCCAAGGCTTGGTGAGTCCTAGTCCAACTTCGACGCCGCCGACAGCAAGAGCCTTCGTGGGACAGCTCGCCTCCTGGTCCTGGTCGTCCTCGACGCTTCCTGGTCCTCCTGGCTGCAGCGACAAGCTTCACCTTCACCTGCAACTCTTCACGACATCGCCTGGTTCCTTCCTGGTTCCACGTGGTCACTGGCTAGTGACCTTGACTCTGTCCCTTCTGCTTGCAGGTTTCTTCTCTTCTTGATCCCAGCCTTGGGATCCACCGGACACTCTCCCCTGACTGCCTGTCAGCATCTTTCTTCAGGCATCCATAGGAGTCGACGACGAAAACGACGCATCTTCACCCCTATGCACCCGCAGCCTGTGGGCTAGGTAACTTGGGTACTCCGGTGCTCATCAGGATAGTGACTATCCTAGTGTCTAGTTTTCAAGTCTCAACTTCCTAGCTACTCCGGAAGTGTCCTAAATCTATCTATTTCTAAACTGTAACATTGCTATTGACTTTTACGCATTACGCGTGAGTGTTTCCACTCTGCACACGAATCCCGTGGGCCTCCCACTTCCTAACTAACGCTAGTGTAGTGTAGCCCCAGCGATTCCCTAGGCCTAGGCCTATTCTATTTCCGTGACAGTGGTTCTTATACCACTTATTTAGTATATGGTTTGCGTGGCCCCTAGGGCCTAACTGTATTACTTACCTGTGTGACTTACTGTATGCATTAATAAGACTGTGTTGTACTTACCTCTAAACTCATAAAGAGTGCTGAGGGTTTGCTTAGAATAAATACACTTTATTTTATATATATATCTGTTGTGGTGTCCTTTCATTTGGTATTCAAGGGATTATATATGGTATCACAGCTGGCTTCACATGCCATTCAGAGTTTAGCCTAAGACTGCTCTTGTCCATGCTACCACTAGGATAGCTGGTCTATAAGGTTGACTTTACAACCAATCACCATAAGGGTATTTGGACTGATATAAGGTGTACACTATAACTAGTGACATCATACATCAGGCCAACTTCTCACATTGGTGAGCAGCGGTTGGGATCTGAGCTTGCTGTTGTAATACCATTGTAATCTTGAGATACTAAATTGAAAGATCACACAGATATTGTCTAGGTACATATAACATAGTTTATAATACTTAAGTCCTACTGGACTTAGTAGTTGTAGGTTGAAGGGAGTAACACACCCTGACTACAACTACTAGAGAGGTTTAGTAGATACAACTAGTGTAGGTAGGTGCACACACCACACCCTCACTAGAATCATGCCCCTGGATGGAGATCACACTGATGCTCCCTCAGGAGAGGAGAATCCTAGACAGGTTCCCTCTAGGTATGATGCATTCACATTCCAGGAGATGAGACAATTGTGTACCTCCAGAGGAATAAAACAGGGTGCAAACCCTACCCTTAGACAGCTAGTGGAGCTTCTGGAGGCCTATGATGCTGAAAGAGCTGCCAGGGATGGTGCCATAGCTGTAGATAAGGGTCTACCCACCACAGATGAGTCAGATGGGACTTCAGAGGAAGAGGTAGACAGCCAGGGCCAAGTAGGAAGACTTAGCCAGGCTAACCTAAGTTTACATGGGAGTTTGCATGGGGTCCCCCCATACAGACCCACAAGTAGGCTTACACAAAGGAACAGGAGGGACAGATCCCCTTCAAGGGAATCCATCCACTCCCATGTTTCTAGCATCTCTAATGCTTCCTCTCACAGGGGAATGACTTCACCTGAGAGAAAGGAGCATAAAGCCAGAATGAGGGAAGCTAATCTGAGGATTCAGAGGGAAGAAATTGCCCTTGCCAAAGAGAAGCTTGCTCTGGCTAGGGAGCAAAAATTGTGTGGGTCAGAACCCACTGGTGGCAGCAACATTCCTAGGGATAGGGATAGGTCTTATGACCATAGAAACCTAAGCAAGATAGTCCCCCCATATCAGAATGGGGATGACATCCACAAATGGATGACTGCTTTGGAGAGGGCCTGCAAAGTACAGCAGGTACCCCAAAGTCAGTGGGCAGCTATCTTGTGGCTCTCCTTTTCTGACAAAGGTAGAGACAAGCTCCTCACAATCAGTGATGAGGATGCAAACAATTACAAAGTCCTGAAGAGTGCTCTGATAGATGGGTTTGGCTTAACCACTGAGCAATATAGGTTGTTGTTCAGAGACACCCAGAAGACACAGACACAGGACTGGTCTGATTTTGTGGATTGTGCCACTAAAGCTTTGGAAGGTTGGTTAACTGGCAGCATGTTGCAGGACTATACAGGATTGTACAACTTGATTATGAGGGAGCAGATCCTTAGTAATTGTCAGAACCAGCTTCTCCATCAACACCTGGTAGACTCAGATTTGACCTCTCCCCAAGAATTGGGAAAGAGGGCAGATAAATGGGTCAGGACCAGGATTAGGCCTAAAAATCAGGGTGGTGACCAAAAGAAAGATACCACCAAGCCTCAAGAGAAGGGTGGGGATAAAGCAAAAGAGAAATCTTCCTCAGGGCCCCAAAACTCCACACAGGGTGGTGGGTCCCAAGCTCCCTCCTCTACCACAGTTAAAAAGCCTTACTGCCATGTGTGTAAAACACCTGGGCATTGGAAAACTGACAGCAGTTGTCCACAGGCTAAAAACAAAACTGTTCCTCCAACTACTCCTGTCACACCACCTATTACTGTCAGCAGTAATCCCCCAGGTGGTGGGAGTGCCCCCAAAAATTTGGTTGGGTTTTCTTGGGGAACACAGGGGGATCCTGGCTTAGCCAATTCCCCTGCAGCAGCTACTCTTGTCTGTGATGGTGGCATGGGGTTTGCCAACTTCACTGCCTGTCCCAACACTTTGGGTAGGTACAGACAGGAACCCTACATCAATGGTAGAAAAGCTGAGGCCTACAGAGACACTGGAGCTAGCATCACTATGGTGGCCCATAGGCTAGTTCCCTCTGAGCAGCTTTTGCCTGGTTTCTCATACCAGGTAACTAACATTGATGGCAAACAGAACAGTCATCCCATGGCAGAGGTATGTCTCAGCTGGGGAGGTGTCACTGGCCCTAAAAGGGTGGCAGTGTCTCCAACCTTGCCTGTGGACTGCTTACTGGGGAATGACTTAGAACTCTCAGCTTGGGCTGGAGTTGAACAAGACACCCATTCTAAAATGGTAGCCCTTTCCAAAAAGGGTAGTGGGGTTGTGCCAGTCACAACCCCTGTCCAAGTAGCTTTCCTCCCTGAAAAGGTTGGAAGGGCAGTGGTAGCCACAGCCCAGGCACAGACAGACTTCCCTGTAGAAATTGGCAGAGCTGTGACAGTCACAGCTCAAACACAAACTGAGTGCCTTCCCGAAAAGGTTGGCAAGGCTGTAATGGTCTCAGCCCACACTCAGACTGATATAGGTGTAGTGAAGCCTGAAACTATGGATCACTCCACACAAACAGAGAGTAGTGGGGAGGAAGAAAAGTCTCCCTCTCCCCAGACATTAGGAAAAGGTCAGCCTCCTCAGGGATCTGACCTCACCCCTTGTGAAGGAACTGCCCCAGAGGTAGCCAGGCCTGGCCTGGCAGAGCCTCTGATGTCAGTGGGCCCTTCCAAGGTGGGACCCAGTCTGGTGCAGGTAGCCTGCCTCTCTCTACCCTGCCTCAGTCAGCCCAGGGCTGCAGAGGTCAGGGAGGCCAGTGGACCCCAAGAGGGCCCCTGTCCACAAGAAACCCCCCTTCAAAAGAATGAGGATTGCCTGGTTAGTTGCCCTAGCCAGGTGATGGGTAAAAACATTCCTGAGGGATCCCCTTTACAGGTAGTTAGGGACCTCCCCCAGAGGGATTCTGTTGAGCACAGGCAAACCTGGGACCTTAGGGCCCCAAACCTGACCTGTCCCTCCAGTAAGCCCACAAAAGGGACCCAGCCTCCAGCTTTAGGTAGCCAGAGGCTGACCCTGAGAGCACAGTGCAACTCAGTTAGAGAAAGAAAGGCATCCATGGTGGAGGATGATTGGAGGAAGCTGAGGCCTCACTTTGAGGGCACTCTCTTCAGTACTCCATCTCAACACCAGCCTTTTACTTTGCATTGACACACCAAAGGTAGAGATTCCCTATGGTGGAGACCCTATGATATCTTTAGGATGAGGGATTGCTTAGTGGACCATGAGACAGGGGGTAACCATGCCAGTGCTGGTTCTTCCTTATATGGCCACTTAGGCAATAGAGGCTTACCTTGTCAAGGCCAGCCTTATCTCCTTTCGTTTGGGGGGGGGTTGTGTAGGAAGGTGGATATCTGACTATGGTTACCCCCAACTTTTTGCCTAGTGTCTAGCTGGTTTTTCGACTTAGTGGGCCTGAGATCCTGCCATTCAGGGTCTCAGGCTGTCTGCTCTCTCTTTAAAATGGACTCCATGTACCCTAGGTACATAACCAATTGGTAAGGATCACCTTATTGGACCCTGTACAGTGTACCATAGGTACCCAGGGCATAGGTGTACCCTAGGCCTCCCAGGGGCTGCAGCATGTATTATGCCACCCCTGGTCTGGCCTTCCAATCAGACACAACTGGCTGATCACTCAGCTGGGGCAAGGTCGTGTAATCACCCCTTGCTTAGGTGTAGTATTCCTATACCTACCTTATATATAGACACATGTGTACCTATCAGTCACTCCTATGGCAGGCCTTAACAATCCTGGAGGCAGAGTGCTTGGTAACATGTGAGATGGTGCTCTAGCATGAGCTGAGCCTGTCTGCAGCTTTCGGAACCATGTCCTTATAGCTGTTCTATGATATAGCCTACCATATACTCTTAAAGTGCCTTATAATCTTAAACGGTTATGGTAACTATGGTTTGGCTTTATCAAAACATGTCGTGTAAGGTGTCTAACACTTTGGAATAATACCCCCATACCATTTCTGGTGATGAGGATATTATTCCTCCCTTCTAGAGGGAGAGACATGTTAAAATCCTACTTTGCTGTTTAACTCTAACCAAAGCCTCAGCATCACAAAATGGATGCTGCTGCCACAGACACAAGTCTGACCTCCTGCTGCTGGGAGTGATCCCAGCCAGGGAGGCCTGGACAATAGGTTTCCTGCTTGGGGAGGTGCTAGCACCTCCCCAGACAGCCTTTAGTGTATTGGGGCAGGGTGGGCTGAAAGGAATGAGACATGCCTGGGGCACACAAGGTGTTCCTTGCATAGTCCAGTTCAAACCGGCGCTGGGGCACTCCAGCCCCAGCTCTGGCGCGAAACTGGACAAAGGGAAGTGGGTGTAACCACCCCCTCCCAGGTCCCACCCATAAGGCGTGACCTAGCAGGTATCCCAGCCCCCCAGATTAGTATAAGAGTGGGAGTTGGGCCTCAAGACTTTAGATTATCCTGAACCTGCAAAACTGAACAGAAACTCTGGACCTTCGACATTCGACGAAAGAAGAAGACTGAAGAATCTCCCTTGTAGCCAAGGAGTGGCTACCCTGTGCAAACAGGCACCATCAAGTGACTACCCTTTGCTTTGTGAAACGTTCGACGAGGAACCGACTGCAGAGCCCGACCAGAGCCTTGATTTCCAGACTTCTCCGACCCTCATCCACATCTGCAGCAGAGCTGAGATCCGTGGAGGCGACGAGCGACGTGGGACCGGCTACCTGGGAAAAGTGGCTAGTAACTTACAGCGCAGCTTCTGAGGTACCCTCGAAGTTGTGCACCGGGGATTGAGAAGCCCCAACCCCAAGCACCATCTGCACCGAAGACCAGCCCCCCACACTCCACGAGTCCTGCGTGGGGCCCTTCAGCATTTTCCTGCTTGCCGCGTCTGTCCGGTTGCTTGCCCGCTGGCTAGTGGCCTTTGTGACGACGCTCCCTGAAATCTTCTGCGCTGGTTTGGCTCCTCCGGACTGGCTCCCGCTTCTCTGCAAAGAAGAAGCACCCCAGACCTTCCTGGTCTGCACCAGAAGCAAGTCCTTTGTTCTTCGTGGGTTCCGCTTGCCAAGGCTTGGTGAGTCCTAGTCCAACTTCGACGCCGCCGACAGCAAGAGCCTTCGTGGGACAGCTCGCCTCCTGGTCCTGGTCGTCCTCGACGCTTCCTGGTCCTCCTGGCTGCAGCGACAAGCTTCACCTTCACCTGCAACTCTTCACGACATCGCCTGGTTCCTTCCTGGTTCCACGTGGTCACTGGCTAGTGACCTTGACTCTGTCCCTTCTGCTTGCAGGTTTCTTCTCTTCTTGATCCCAGCCTTGGGATCCACCGGACACTCTCCCCTGACTGCCTGTCAGCATCTTTCTTCAGGCATCCATAGGAGTCGACGACGAAAACGACGCATCTTCACCCCTATGCACTCGCAGCCTGTGGGCTAGGTAACTTGGGTACTCCGGTGCTCATCAGGATAGTGACTATCCTAGTGTCTAGTTTTCAAGTCTCAACTTCCTAGCTACTCCGGAAGTGTCCTAAATCTATCTATTTCTAAACTGTAACATTGCTATTGACTTTGACGCATTACGCGTGAGTGTTTCCACTCTGCACACGAATCCCGTGGGCCTCCCACTTCCTAACTAACGCTAGTGTAGTGTAGCCCCAGCGATTCCCTAGGCCTAGGCCTATTCTATTTCCGTGACAGTGGTTCTTATACCACTTATTTAGTATATGGTTTGCGTGGCCCCTAGGGCCTAACTGTATTACTTACCTGTGTGACTTACTGTATGCATTAATAAGACTGTGTTGTACTTACCTCTAAACTCATAAAGAGTGCTGAGGGTTTGCTTAGAATAAATACACTTTATTTTATATATATATCTGTTGTGGTGTCCTTTCATTTGGTATTCAAGGGATTATATATGGTATCACAGCTGGCTTCACATGCCATTCAGAGTTTAGCCTAAGACTGCTCTTGTCCATGCTACCACTAGGATAGCTGGTCTATAAGGTTGACTTTACAACCAATCACCATAAGGGTATTTGGACTGATATAAGGTGTACACTATAACTAGTGACATCATACATCAGGCCAACTTCTCACACCCTATAGATAAGTATGATAATTTCACCTTTGCAGAGCTCAGGGAAATGTGCACCCTTAGGGGACTGAAGACAGAAAGAGGTGCCAACACAAAACGTCTCAAGGAGATCCTGCTCATAGCAGACTTTATGGAGTCCATAGGATCCAGAGGGACGGACAGAGTGGGTGGGCACCCCTCAGAAGAGGACACTCCCATAGTGGAATCTGAAGAGGAACAGGAAGAGGATGAAAATCCTGACCTGGAAGAAACAGACCACTCACAGCATGGAGGTGATGGCCCAAGAGGCACTCCCTCCACCCTTAAAAGGAGAGTGGTGGATCCAAGAAGGAACAGATCCCCCTCAGTGGGATCCAACCATTCTAGGAGATCCAAAGGGTCCTCTGCCTCTTCTCAGAGAAGAGAAACCTCTCATGAGAGGAAATGCAGACTGATCAAATTTGAGCAGGCTAAGCTTGAGCTTAAAAGAGAACAGTTAGCATTGGACAGGGAAACCCTGGAGCTTCAGAAAGCTTCAAAGAAATGGGGTCTAGAGATCCCTGGTGGCAGTGATGAAACCCCTAGAGTTAGAGAGAGAGTCCCTGACAATAGGAACCTCCACAAGATTGTGCCCCCCTATCAGAATGGGGATGATATCCACAAATGGATATCTGCTCTTGAAAGGGCCTGTAGAGTACAGAGGGTCCCTGTAGAGCAGTGGGCAGCAATCCTGTGGCTCTCCTTTTCAGATAAAGGTAGAGACAAGCTCCTCTCTGTAAGAGAAGAGGATGCTGATGATTATTACATCTTGAAAGCTGCTTTAATAGATGGGTTTGGCTTAACCACTGATCAGTACAGACTTAAGTTCAGAGACACCCAAAAAGCACAAAATCAGGATTGGGTAGACTTTGTGGATTGTGCAACCAAGGCACTGGAAGGTTGGTTAAATGGCAGTAAAGTTAATGATTATCAAGGATTGTATAATCTCATTATGAGGGAGCAGATTCTTAATAATTGTCAGAACCAACTTTTACACCAGCACCTGGTGGACTCTGATCTGACCTCTCCCCAAGAATTGGGAAAGAAGGCAGACAAATGGGTCAGAACCAGGATTAGGCCTAAGAACCAAGTTGGTGACCAGAAGAAGGATTCCACTAAGCCCAAAGAGAAAGGTGGGGATGATAAACAAGAAAAGTCCTCTGAAGGGCCCCAACAACCCAGTGCTGGGGGTGGGTCCCAAAATACTTCCTCTAATAACAAGAAACCATATTGCCATGTGTGTAAGAAACCTGGCCACTGGAAAACTGACTCCAGCTGTCCAAAGAATGGCAATAAAGAGAATGTTCCTCCAAAACCAGCTCCAACACCTCCTGTTACTACTAGTAGTAATCCCCCAGGTGGTGGGAGTGCACCCAAAAACTTAGTTGGGTTCTCTTTGGGGACACCAGTGGACTCTGGCCTAGCCAGGTCCCCTGCATTAGCAACTATGGTCTGTGATGGTGGCATGGGGTTTGCCAACTTTACCATGAGTCCCAGTATTCTGGGCAGGTACAGACAAGAACCAATAATCAATGGTCAGAAGGCTGTGGCCTATAAGGACACAGGGGCCAGTGTCACCATGGTGACCAAGAGACTAGTGCCCCTAGAACAGCTTTTACCTGGGTTTAGCTACCAGGTGACCAATATAGATGGAATCAGGACAGATCATCCCATGGCAGTGATAAATCTCAGCTGGGGAGGGGTCACTGGCCCCAAGAGAGTGGCAGTGTCCCCAAACTTGCCTGTAGATTGTCTACTGGGGAATGATCTAGAAATCTCAGCCTGGGCTGAGGTTGACCACAAGGCCCATTTGAAAATGGTAGGAATCCCTGAGAGAGTGGATGAGACCCTGAGGGCCTCACCTCCACCCCAGGAGAAAATAGAAAGAGTGAAGCCTGAAACTATGGATCACTCTACCCAAACAGAGAGCATAGGGGAAGAGGAACAGTCCTCCCCCCACCAGACTACAGGTAAGGGTCAAGTTTCTCAGGGAACTGATCCTGCCCCTTGTGAAGTAACTGCCCCAAAAGTGGACAGGCCTGACCTGCCCACCTCTCTGATGGCAGGGGATCCTTCCAAGGTGGTACCCAGTCTGGAGCAGGTATCCTGCCCCTCTCTACCCTGCCTCAGTCAGCCCAGGGTTGCAGAGGTCAGGGAGGTCAGTGGACCCTTATTGGGCCCCTGCCCAGAGGAACCCCCTCATCAACAGATTAGGGACACCCAGCAGAGTAGTTTCAGCCAGGTGACTATTCCTCTACAAACTGAGGGATCCCCCTTACCCCTAGGTATAGGCACCCCTCAAATGGATGTTGTTGAGCACAGGGAAACCTGGGGCCTAGCTGCCCCAAACCTTCCAGTGCCCTCCACTATTCCAGCCAAAGGGATCCAACCCCCAGCTGTAGGCAGCCAGAGGTTGACCCTTAGGGCCAGATATGACACAGTCATGGGCAGAAAGGCTTCCATAGTGGCCAGTGATCTGAGGAGGTTGAGACCAACCCAAGTAGGGTCTCACTTCCAGACTCAGACACCCCACCAGCCCACCTCTGACCCAAAAACCAATACAGGTAATTTCCCTAGACTTTGGAGAAACTCTAGAACCCCTTGGGGTAGGATTTCCCAAGTGGACCATGACACAGGGAGCAACCATGTTAGTACAGGTTCTTCCTTATATGGCCACTCAGGAAATAAAGGCTTATCTGGACAAGGTTAGCCTTATCTCCTTTCGTTTGGGGGGGGGGTTATGTAGGAGAGTGGAATCTGACTAATGGTTGCCCCCAACTTTTTGCCTGGTATTTAAGTGGTTTTTGACTAGTCTGGCTGGGATCCTGCTATCCAGGACCCCAGCCTATCTGCTTTCTCCCTAAAACTGTTGTGAGTACTCTAGGTACAAACATAATTGGATGCTGGGCATGCCCTACCAGTCCCTGGTAGATGGTACCCTAGGTACCCAGGGCATGGGTCCCCCAGTAGGCCTACCAGGGCTGCAGCACTTATTGTGCCACCCTGGGACAGCCACCCAAACTGACACCACCAGGCCACTACTGTAGCCTGAGTAAGGCGGTGCTAGCACCCCTTACAGGGATGTAGGTACCCTATGTCCCATACCATACAACACATATACTCTCATAGGTCACCCCTATGGCAGGCCCTGGTAATCCTACAGGGCTGGGTGCTGAGGTATGTGTGAGGGGGGACCCCTACGTGAGTAGGACCTCTCTGCAACCTTCGTAAAATCGTTACTGGGTTGTTTGTAGTGTAGCCATACCATATACTCTTAACCGCATTATAAGTTATTGCGTCATCGCTGTAACTTAGGAATGGCTACACAGAACCATATCGTGTTTGGTGTCAAACATGAAGGAATCATACCCCCAGTCCAGCCATGGGCATGGGGGCACGATTCCCCCTTGCTAGGAGGGTGATATGGGAAAAGCGGTAGAATTTGGAAACCAATTTAAAAGTGCACATGTACCACAAAATGGCTACTGTTCGCCACCTACACGACTCTGGCTGGCTGTTGCTGGGGAAAACCCCAGCCTCGCCATCTGGACAATAGGGCTCCTGTGGCAGGGAGGTGCCAGCACCTCCCCAGACAGGATATGTGGATTGGAACAGGGTGGGTGCACCAAAAGTCCATTCAGAGTTGCACGTAGGCAGCTGCAGAGCCCCAATTCTGCATACACCGCCTGGAACCGGTTCAGGGGCATCCTGCCCCTCGCCCAGGCGGGAAACACACAAAGGGGAGTGGGTGTAGCCACCTTTTCCCGCCTCTACTCTGATTGGTAGGCTCTATTTTGGACCATCCCCTAATGTTGGGGATATATGGGAATAACTTTGCCCTAGAGCCTTAGATTCGTACAGGACTTCATAGAACTGACCTTCGACGAGCTGCTGCCCAGCTGACTGAAGAAATCTCCCTTGGGATAAAGGAGTTATCCCCCTGCTTGGCAGGCACCTAAAAGACTACAAGATACCCGGTTGGAACTTCGTTGCTCTCACGACCTTCGACGCCTTCCAGCAACCTCGAGGTGGGTCTCCAGTGCATCCCAGCGTCCTGTGAGTGTGCCCAGCAAGTCTGAGCACCCTGGACCACGTGGGTGTCGAGATCCCCGCATACCCCGAGACACCGGCCACCTCTTGTCCAGCACACGACCCCGACCAGTGGGGAAGTTGTGCTTTGGCCCATTCTTGAGCCAACCTTCAAGCAGCATTTGTGCCGACCCTCAGCTCCCTGGCCCGCTCCGGTGGCCCGTGGGAGCCCTTTTACGCACTCCATTTTGCTGCCTTCCGCGGTCCCTTGTCCCTCGACTTGTGGGCCCTGACGGAGGACAATCTTCTTTTCTAAGAGTTCCCCTGGTTGTTCCAGGCCTGCTCTACGCTCCCTGCAAAGGAGAGCACCCTCAGACCACGTGGGTCTGCACCAGCAGCTGCTTTGTTCATCTTGCGTGGGTTGCGGTTGCCAATGCTTAGTGGATCCAATCGGGACACTAACACCGCAGCGACCCTCAGCCGACGTGGGACAGTCGCCCTCCAGAAGCTGGCCTTCCTTGAAGCCTCCCGGAGCCCGTGACTGCAGAGCCCAGCTGTACCTTCCACACCTGAAGCACCCGACATCCACGAGCTCCTTCCTGTGAGCTCCCTGGTCACTGTGCTGTGACCCAGACTCTGTCCCCTCTGCTTTCAGGTTCATCTTTGTCTTTTCTTCAACTTTAATCTTCACGACTTCAGCGACACTTCCAGCTAGCAGCAGTTTGGACTCCTTTTCCATAGAAAATCAGCCCGCGACCCGACACCAGAATCGACCTATGCACCCGGCTTCCCTGGGGCAGGTAACAGTGGTACTTCGGTACTTCCGTGGTGGTGGGCTCTCCAAAGCCTTAAGTCTCAAGCCTTAACTTTGTACTGTTGTTAGAAGTGTCCTTAAACCTTAATTATTCAACCGCGACATTCTCCATAGGCTAACATTGCGATCCCGATAGCAACTTCTCGCACTGCACACGCCTCCCGTGGGTCCCCTTCTTCTTAACTGTGGGTGGATTCGTAAGGGGCCAGCGATCCTGAATGCCCTAGGCATTGCCTGTAGAATTGTCGTGGTTCTTATACCACTATTTTAGTATATGGTTTGGTCCCCCCCTGGGGCCCATTGATTTCTGTGCTATTTATTGTGTTTATAAATGCTTGTTTGAAGTGTAACTTTGCCACTAGCCACATAAAGTGACTGTGGGATTCTGTCTAGAATAAATACATATATTTTATATATATACCTGTGTGGGCTACTCTTTCATTTGGTTATTCAAGAGGTTATTATGGTAAAACAATAAGCTTAACACTCCTTCAAGACTTAGCCTGAAGGCTGCTCTCCACAGCTACCACTAGGATAGCTTTCTTTAAAGGTTGTCTTAAACCTACCATCAATAGGAGTCGAATTGGACTGGTGCAAGGTGTCCCTATAACTAGGAACAGCATATGCCAGGCCAACTTCTCACACCGCTCCTATTTGCTTTCCCTCTTGCACCCTCCCACCCTCCTTTTCTTCCTCTGTTAGGCCCTTCTCAACGCTGGTCAATGCAGCAATTTTATTCAATGCCGCTCCTATTTGCTTTCCCTCTTGCACCCTCCCACCCTTCTTTTTTACATCCATTAGGCCCCTTCTCAACGCTGGTCAAAGCCAAACCATTCACAAGCTGCAACAAAAATAGTAAAACCACATACATACAACACATATAAATACCAGTACTTACACATACAATATACACACTAACTCAAAACAACACCAATAAACAACAGAAAATTACAAATCCAATAACTCAACCTAATGCGAGACCTGTTGCATTGCAAATGCTTGTTTGCTCTGTGTCATGAAAACCAAACAAACTTTCTAACCCCAAAAATGGCTGTTGGAGCTTTGTGATCTGGCCCCTTATTTTCACAGACTTTGGATATTATTACCCAAATAGTGAATAATAATTTCCTGCTCTTAAAATATCTCATAGGAGTTTATGCCGAATGTAACATCTGTTCTGAATGACTCCCTTAATCCTAATTAGAGGACAGCCAGGCAGGAAATCACCCCCCGTCTACCCTTCCCGAGGCCCCATTCCCAGAGGTCCAGACCAGATAGGACATGTTAATCTGGTGACTGACACAGTCGGACGGGGCCTCTTTTGGGGGCATCTTTTTTTAGGTCTCGCCTGACCCAACGCATGTGCTGGTCTGGCGAGACTTTTTGTGAGGGCTTAAAAAAATGCTACCATGGCCGACCTAGAGCTACAGTGTATGTGCGCGCGCCGCGCTTGATCGCGATCACTTTCACTTTCGCGGCTGCACGGCCTCTTTGATGTTCTCTGTGAGGCAATGCTTGTTTAACATGGAAACCACTCATTCCATTCCACGTGTACGCATGTCTAGTAGTGTGTTTATATATTACAGATTGCATGAATATATGAGCCAGATAAAAGGTACGACACTCATACACATATCACAACACACCATGCACACAACTACATTGACTTGTACACACACGTACTCACACCCTTGCCACTTACTACACACAAACGCACCCACCTACACTAGCTCACATACGCACTGCACACTCAGACACACACCTACCCATCTCACACATAAAACAAACCACCAAACAACCCGATCCCTCTCACATGTGCATGCACAACACACACAATGCTACTGCCACAATTACTGCCTCTGGTAATATAAATATTTAGTGCCAGCATTTTGCTGAATAATATGTTGAAGTGGCCTGGATGTATGCACATTCGTCTATATATACATATACACACAGGCACACAGACGCATAGTGCAAAGCAGTCTGTATCTGTACGTCACAATTATTGAAAATTATAAACACCATACCCGCCTGAATCATCGTTAAAGCCTCCATGACTGTGCCAATCTGCCACCTCCGATAATGCCATCTCTCACCTCTTACCCCATAAGCAAACTGCTACATGTACATAGACACCTCGGGTGTGTCGGGTGGGAGGTTGCAACGCAACAACTGCAAATCAATTCATGAATATATCATCCGGCTTGGAGGAGCTACCAATCTTTGTATGCTAGCTGTTACCAATTGTATAATAAACACACCATGGTGCATTTACACTTTTGCATATGTAAACAAGCCTATTTCTGTGACTTGAGCGTGTGACCTCTAGAGCAGAGCCCGTCATTGCGATGTGTGATCTTTTATGAAGCGCGCATACATTAAAAATGTATGTTATTGTGTACTTGCTGTTAAGCATTTACTGTTGGCTTTTCCGGTAAACAGTACCATATTCCTGCAGAGCTATTACACAGAAAACCCTTAGAAAATTGTACGCGTGCATGTATGTATTTGCCCCCTCTGTGTGCGTGTGTGTGATGGGAAAGGCCTCTCCATAACTCTTGTGGGTGAAATGACTGAATAGTTTTATTTTCCACCGCACTTTTAATTGGTATGGTAGATGTGCGTGTGAGAGCGCGTATATCTTTGTCTCTGTATGTGTTGCACGGGCTCCCCGGTGACCCTTCTCTGGGGATACAGAATCGAGTGTGTACTCCACCACACCAGCAACACCCATGTTTCCGCTTGTGGCTGCGCTGGTGGTGTCATGACCATGTTATAAAAATTCACTTCTTTGGCTGCAGTGCTTACAATGTAAAAAAAACAATAGAAGTGCGGAGTGCCAAAATATTTATTTAGCAGTTTCAACTTTGACCACTAGCGCTGCCGCCTTCCACCACTGGCACTGCTCACTGCCTGCAGAGACTTAAAGCTGGATTGCTACGAGCACCACCTATTTTCAGCTGAAGTTTGGGGGGATTCTCCCATGATTAAAACAAGCATTGGCATAGCCAGTAGGTCTCGCCTTTGGGACCTTATAAGTGTTTAGCCATGCAACAGTTAATGTTGTTGCACCAAGGATATTATGCTGCATAACTAAACATTTATAAGGTCCCAAAAGCGAGACCTATTGGCTATGTCAAGGCTTGTTAACACTTTGGTGGGGGTATTTTCTCACTCCCCGTTTTGTGGTACTACTCTTCCCGATCAGAGGTCTGACATAGGCCGCTCACCACCTGTAGGTCACCTATCACAAAGCTAGCACCTTCTCAAGATAAGGTAAGACCACCTCTCGTCACACATGCAGGACAGGAAAAGCTGCCTCGTAGTGCATAGGAAATGTTACATAAGACAAAGAGGAACGCATGGTGCAGAAGGCGTCACATGTCATGCATACTGGTAGACACTAGGCAGTATAGTTAAAGACTGATTATCTGGCCTGGAACAGCACAAACTCATGATTTAAAACATAGCACTGTGGTACTGACTTTCCTAATAAGAAATTCTACCCAAATAAACAATTTTCGGGTTTGGGAACCCTTTTTAGCAACATTAGGATAATGACTGGAGAGCAAAATCATAACACTCTAACTTATGCCTTGCAGTTTTTATGCAGTTCTTTGGTGACAGTTAACAGCTCTTTCTGCTATGTTAAGCTTGTAACTTTTTATACTGCAAGTGACAAAAGCAGCTCTCTGACAAAAACAGTAACTACTGTTTTTGCAGCAGGCATAATAACCCTCTGTGCATTACCATTGCCCTAGGCACAGTTCCAGGATGGGGAAGTGTACGGGCAGGTATTGGGTGAAGTGTGAAAGTCTATAGATCACATTACAAAATCAAAAAATCCTCTCATTTTTTAAAATCGCAGTGTGTAATTGTGCCCAGTACCTACCATTGATTTGCCAACACTAATTCAGAGGAACACCTTTTCACCTAAAATGAGTTCCACAGGCATCACTTGGCTTTGGCGTTTAATTTATGTGTTTGGTTGACACTACTAAATTATGTTATATTTTATTTTCAGCATCTGGTAAAGCCTCAGCCTGACGAACTTGACCAAATTTTTGGGCAAGGAACAAGAGGACCCAACCTCCTTTACTGCTCTTGCACCCCTACAGCACTACAACCCCAGCGTTTAAGGTAAGGAAACTGATGCTATATTTATTTTTACATTGTACGTGAAGGCTATGTATGTGGTCTACATGGTGGGTGGGGTGGGTGCACATCAGTTTCAATTTGAGGCATGGAACTGTATAATCAATATTCAAAGATAGGTTTGAGTGTTGAGCACTCCACTGAAGACAATGAATTGGCTCAGGGATAATAACTGCTGGTGTAAACCTCCTCCAACATAATTCCAATGTTTGTCTTTCTGTTTCCCTCTTTTTAATTTGAAATATTCTACCCTCAGTGGATGGAATGCAATAATAGCCTTTTATAGCCCACCTTCCTCCGGCGATACCTGTTGTTAAAGGCCCTCTCTCTTGCCTTGTTATAGGCCATCACCTGTGGCTTGGGATATAGGTCTGCTTCAGTGCCTTCAGCATCCAGTACAGCATACCGAGGGAGCAGGCTATAAGGCTATATTTATAACAGTCATATTGTGCGAAGGGGAGCTGTTGGAGATATATTGCGATAATGCACAAGATATGCATTTATACAGAAATGTGATGTTTTTGCACCAAACCTCTTATGTTTGATTATTGACAGGTAACTTTAATATTTTTCAGACACCATAAATACAGTAGAGCAGCTACTTGCAAAACTGTTCATTGGACTGAGAGATGAAGAGAAACTAATTGTAAAACAATTAGGACCTGACCGGCCAGACATAAAACTACAGCAAAGTACCCAAGACAGAGGGAAGACTTGCACACATACATTCTCAAACACCTGGTACACAAAAGTTCATTGGCTTATATGGTGTACTTCAACAAATTCTCTGCTATGCTTCACCTGCTTGCTGTTTGGTAGTAAGCCTGGGCGTAGTTCGCAGAGTTTTGCTACGCGGAACTTCGCAAAATTACAAAAAAACTCAGCGGAGTTCCACAAGTGGCGGAGTGTTGTACAAACTGCTGTTCGCGCTGGTCTTTCTGCAGCTCGGGTAGAAATTCAACCCGAGCTGCAGCTTGCTCTCGCGAACTTGCCGTTCGCAAGCACAAGTGGGGAAAAAACTACGCTGCACTACGCAAAGCTGGGTAATCTTGCACTCTGCGAGCTACGCGAGTGTGGAGTGCAGAAAACTCCATAAACTCCGCGAACGGAGCGGAGTTCAACACCCAGGCCTATTTGGTAGTGACATTCCTTGGACAAAAAAGTAGTAACAGAGTTGAAGCATTTGTCAGATAAAAATAAAGAAGCACACACAAGAATCTACATGGAAAACCTGACGAGACTGGGAATGTTGGGAGACACACCGATTGAAGCCCACATAAGTGACGTGTACCTCAAATCAATAAAGAAACACAATGAAGCAGTTGATAGGAATAGACACATACTATCAAAAATAATTGACTGCATTCATTTCTGTGGTGCCTTTGAACTAGCATTCCAAGGACATGATGAATCTGAAAGTTCCTAAAATCCTGATATATTCAGAGGCCTTGTGGATTTAATAGCAAGCATAGACAGTGAAATGGAAGCACATTTAGTAAGTGCTACAGTCTTCAAGGGCACCTCTAAAACAATACAAAATGAACTGCTTAAGTGCATGCAAGAGATTGTAAAAAGATATATCGTCCAATAGTTGAAAAACGCAAAATTTGTGGCTATTCAGGCTGATGACCCACTGATGTGGCCACTAAATCACAGTCGGTATCTATCTTTCTGTACCTTGACAATGACAGTAAAGTTGTGGAGAGGTCCTATGGTTTCACACTTTTAAGAGACTCTACTGCAGAAACCATTTCTACATCTATACTACTTGAACTAAACTTGATTTTTCCAGAGCACCCTGAAACATAAAACTGATTGCACAAAGCTATGATGGTGCTTTAGTAATGAGTAGAATCTCTCGTGGAGTACAAAAAAAATGTGAGAAGTGTACCCTAATGCCCATTATGTGTACTGTTATGCCCACCAACTTAATCTTATAATGCAACAAGCAGTAGGAAAGATCTCTGAGGCACAGATTTTCTTTAAGGATGTAGGAGGAATGGCAGCATTCTTCTCACGTTCCCCCAAAAGAACAAACGCACTTTTAAAAGATTGTGACCTGAAGGCTTCCAAAGGAAGCATCAACTCGTTGAAACTTTCACATACCTACCATCAGCCTGATATTCCAATATAGGGTTGATCTTGAGAAATGTTTCGAAACCATAGAAGCCAATGATGACTTTGAATTTAAAAGTCGGAATGAGGCCTGTGGCTTTGCTAGAACATCACAAGACAGGGAGTTCCAGCTTTTTCTGCTTTTGTTTCATGAAATAATGCCTCATGTTGACATACTATATGACCAGATACAAAAACGTGAAATAGATACTGTCTTTGTGTAAAGACCAACACTGACTTTTTCACCAGCATGAACAAAGTGAAAGAAGGGTTTGACAATTTAGATAGCAGACTGCCAAACGATTCTAGTTTCTTGAACCGCAGAAAAAACATCAGTAGTCCGGTCCGAATTACGAAAGAGATATGTGACACTATAATTGTGCAGGCAAAGGAACGTTTTTGTTTTACAAAGCATTTGGTAAGTGCCACATTACTGCAACGTGATCAGTTTGCAAAATATGATACTTCTTTCCTTGAGCAAGAACTGAATGGGGCTGTGGAAGCTAACCCTATGCTCAACAAAGAGGATCTGAGTACTGAATTAACTGTTCTGTACGCAATGCCTGTGTATCGGTAGACCATTGGTGCCATTTCTTTGCTTGCTGTAATTCAGAAACTTAATATAAAAAAGTAATTTACAGAGACAGTGGCTTTCCCAAAAATAGTAATTAACACTCCTATGACAACAGTAGAAGCGGAACGGTGTTTTTCCACTTTAAACAGAATTAAGGCATTCCTGAGGAACACCATCATCGAGGAAACACTGAATGCTTTGGCGATGCTCTCTATAGAGAGAGACCTTGTTAAATGAATCCCAGAGTTTAATTTTCAAGCAATTGAGAATGCAGGGAGACCCATAAGGCATTGCAGAACCAGCCCAACTAGGAGCAACAGACCTATGATGAAGCAGGACATCCCTCTGGGAGGTGTGAGAGTAACATGAAAGAGTCCTTCTGACTGCTACTCTTCATGTGCTTTAACCCTGCTCAACCTGTCCATATCTCCTCTTCTTCTCTTTTTTCTCTTTAAGAACAGTGACCCCAATTTTTGTTTGTATTTCAACCCGAGAAGCACGAGCACTGGACTTTTCATCAAGCTCCTAGTCCTCCACTTTCTCTCTCTAGGAACCTTTTGATAAATCAATTGGCATAGTCAGCTATGGTACTGAATGCCACCTTTTCTGCAGACGCATACAAGAGAAACAAAAAGTTGAGGGTTTTGAAAAAAAGATGTGTTTTCCAGTTTGAGCTCCCATAAGAAATGCTGTCCCTACAGCACACCATGCACATCATAACTTGTGTCACCTTTCATCCACAAAACAAGGATTTGCAAATGGCACGTTTAAGAAATTGAGTTGTTGGTTGACTGGGGTGTGAGCCTCAGTCAAGCAACAACCACAATCCTTGTCAGGGTAAGGCACAACCAAGCCTCAAATTAACCTATGCAATGTGTAAACTATTTGTGCAACACTTCAAACAGTAAAACAGAATAACTCCACACACAAAGATCCCACACCAGGTTAGAAAAATACATCTGAAATTAATAAGTAAAACAAGACCAAAACAACAAAAATCCAATCAGTAGAACCAGAGTTCTGAATTTTTAAAGAATAAACTGTAAAATAGCACCTAAAAGCATAAAGCACCAGCGGCGACTATTCGTTGTGCTGGACTGGGTCAAAGTCAAAAGTTCAGGCTGACCTCCATGGAGCGTGGGTCGGACACAGTCCCAGATTAGTCGCACTGAAATTTTACCTTCTCAAGTTTTGTGCCAAGAGTCACGTTCGTGTTGGAGTGGGTCGCTGGGAGCAAGGAGAGACACTCTCCTTGAAGGCGGTGGTTGGCATGGCACAAAGAGCATGCCGGGTGTCACAGATGGGTGGCTTGGAGCTTCATGTTGGCCGTCCTTCGCAGGCTGTCGATGCTGCTGTGCGAAGGCAAAGGCTGGCAGCGGCTCACGCTAATTTTCTGAGCGAGCAGCGTGGTCCCAGTGCGAACGGGCTGCTTTGCAGGCATGAAGAGCTGAAAAGCTTGATTTCAGGAGTTCGAGAGCCACACCAAGGGTCCAGAACCTAGGAGGAACTACTTGGGGTCTGGAACTTGCTGAAGATGGGTCCAGGAGCTGTTGGGGAGTCTTCTATGTCCCTTTGAGTCACTCCCTGGTCCTGGTTTCAAGATAAAGTTGCAGGTCCAGGTCTTCTTCCCCAGTCAAGAGGGCAGCAGGTCAGCAATTCCTTGTAGAGTAGCAGTCCAGCAGCGTGGCAGTATTTGTAACAGTAAAGCAGTCCTTCTTCCTGGTAGAGTATCCACAGGTCCAGAATCGTACTGAAGTGATGTCTGAGGTCCTTCTTTTATACACAGTTGTGCCTTTGAAGTGGGGAAAAGCTTCTCGAGACATGCCTTTGAAGTGCACAAACGCCCTGCCTTCCCTGTCCTGGCTCTAGACTAACTACTGGGGGTATGCAGCTCTTTGTGTGGAAACAGGACACAGCCTATTCAGGTGTAAGTGAGGCTGGGCCCCGCTCCTCCTAACCCATCCTGCCAGTGATAGCCCATCCAGTCACACCCAAACTCCCATTGTGTGTGGCTGTTTAGGAGGAATACACAAAGCCCAACTATCAATTACACATAGTAATGTGACCAAAGACGGGCTGCAGGCACCAAATGGCTAAGACAAGAAAAAGCCAACTTTCTAAAAGTGGCATTTTCAGATTTGTAATTTAAAATCTGACTTCACCATAAGTTAGGATCTTAAATCAGGGTTCCAGAGACACCAAATATGAACAGGTTAACTCTTCCCATTTCGAAAATACACTTATAAAATGTAATAAGACAACTCCATTGTTATTGTATGGGAGAGCTAGGCCTTGCAGAAGTGGAAAATGATTTTAAGAATTTTTCACTGCCAGGACATTTGAGACTTAAAAGTACATGCTCTGTTTTTTAAATACAATTGCACCCAGCCATCTGTGCTGTTCAGGACCTACCTTAGGGGTGACTTATATGTATTAAAAAGGAAGGTTTGGGCATGTAATAGCAAGCCCAAGACATGTTTAAAGAGCTACTTAAGTGGGTGCACAATCAGTGCTGCAGACCCACTATTAGCAATTAATTTACTGGTCCTGGGTACAAGTAGTACCACTTTACTAGGAACTTTTAAATAAATTAAATCAGCCAACTGGGACTAAGCCAATATTACCGTGTATTAAGGAATATGGACCTGCACATTAGCACTGGTTAGCAGTAGTAAAGCACGCATAGTCCTAATGCCAGAAAAAACAAGATCAGAAAAAATGGAGGAGGAAGGCAAAAAGTTGGGGGAAGGACCACCCTAAGGTGACAGGTCTAACAACACTGGAAAAGGGTTGGCAAGCAACAGTAAAACATGGCGGGTGATGCAAGTTATGTGATTTGCATCCCATAATTGGTGAATAAGTCGTTAGGCGACCAATAATCGGAAATCCTCAGATTTTTGACCCTTAATAAACTTTGCACCCATTTGACGTATCTCCACTAAACCTTCCAGACCTATTGTTCCTGTTATATTGGTGGAGGTTGGAAGGTTTTGCAGCGTTTGGTGAAGAAGTTGCAAAGAAAAAACAGGGGATCCCAAAACAGGTTTTGACCCCAATGCATTTTACATAGACTTTTTATAATAGATGTAGCAGCAAAAGGGCTAAATGGATTGTAATGAAATTTCACAGCAATGTACATTAGACTATGTGGATGATCATTTTTGCTATTGCAAGTGATGTTATAAAGTGGTTATGATGTTATAAGGGCCACAAACTTAGTGACATCTGTGTCGCACAATACTACTAAAAGTAGCAAGAAAGCCCAACAAATAAACTAGACTGCATATGTAAAGTTTCAGAATTACTACATGAACAACTAAAAGACACATTTGTGGTCACACATAAATACAATGTATAAAAAGAAAGAAATCACAATACATCTGATTGCCACATTGTAGTTATAGTTAGAATTCTCAGAAATAGGAATTCCTCAGATTTTTGCCCCTTAATAACTTTCTAGCCATTTGACAAATCACCACAAAACCTTTCAGACCAACAGCATTTTCTAGATATTTTGATGATTACATTTTAGTGCTGAATCGTTTAGGCGGTTAAAAGATAAAAAGGGGGGGGGGGGAAGTGTTTTTCTACTAATGCATTTTCCATAGACTATGATAGTTGAAGAAGCGAAAATATAGCTGAATGGATTTACTTGAAATTTGGGCGAATTATACATTATGGTGCGCAGATGATCATCTTTGGGTACTGCAAGTAAGTAGGGTAAGTATTTTTAAGTTATAATACATTTAAACATAGGGATATCTCTGACCGATGTACTTTCATCGAATTTCTTACATTTTGTGAAACTAAAGCGGTACTTGGCATTGACAAGTCATTATCTGATTGGATAATGAGTGTTTTTTAAAAAGTTTAAAGGCAGCCATGTTGTTTTAAGGCCACTTTGTCAGTGTACTGGCTTAGGGCCTTAGATATAGGCAAGTATTAGGTCTTATATTTTTCCCTATCTATTATACCACTTTAGTAAATTGGTAATAGGTACGGAAAAATAATTATACATCTCTATATGTTTTAAATAGATGCTACGGAGTACTGCAGTACTACCTAGGAAGTACCGCGGTACTTAAAAATTTTTAAATAAAAATACAAAACACTGTCATACACTATATTTCACAAATATAGTGTAGTACAGTAAATTTACAATTTTTAACATATTTAATTCTGTAAATAAAAGTGTACGAAGCACCACGGAAAAACGAAACAGATTTCCTGTAAAAGATGGTACTTCCTAGGTACTAGCGCATTTAATAATATGTAAAGATATATAAATACATTTCCCTACCTATTGCCACTTTTTAAAAAGTGGTATTAGGTAGGGAACTACAGTAAAATCTACTACTTACCTAGATTTAAGGCCCTAACAAAGAACACAGCCAAAGTGTAGTAAAAGAAAATGTGGCTGCCGATTCATTTTCTAAAACCAGTCAATATCCAATTATATACCGGATTGTCATTGCCATGTACCACGATATACCGCAAAGTTGCCGCTGTATACCGTGGCCCAAATTATAAATAATGCCTAGTTGTATTATTGTGTTGCAGCACCCTTGCGACACGCATGGTGCTGAATGGGCAATACTTACATCAGATTTACAATGCAAAGCAAGGCACCATGCGTGACCTTGTGTTGTTTGGTAAATCTGGTGAATTGCAAGGCAGGGCATTTCGCTGTTCTGCGTTACTCTGCACACCATAATCTACATTGCTGCTAAATTTCACATACATCCGTATGCCGTTCCACTGTATGCCACTGCACTATTCACCAGCCTACGCTAAGATATTCCAATATATGCCACTCCATTCAACGCCATGCCACTGTACGACACTCCACTGTATGCTATTCCACTCTATGCATGTCCAATGTGCGAGACTCCACTCTACGTTAATACACTGTACACACCTCCACTGTACGCCAGTACACTCCACACTATTACACTATGCATACCCCCGTTCTATGACACTCCAGTCTACTTAACTCCACTGGACACAATTCCACAATACATTATTCCACTCAACGCCATTCACTGTACGCCACTCCACTCTACACTATTCCACTGTATACCACTCCACTGTATGCTACTCTACTGCACACCACTCCATGCCCCTCCACTCTACAACACTTCAATCTACGGTATTCCATTGGATGCCACTCCGATGTAAGCCACTCCACTGTATGCTATTACACTCTACCTCACACGACTGCACACCACTCCAGTATACAAGACTCCAATGTACGCTATTCCACTATACACTATGCCACTCTACCCAACTCCACTGTCCTATTACACTGTACACAACTCCACTCTATGCCAGTCCACTCTACGCTATTACACTGTACACCTCCTCACTGTATGCCACTCCACTATACGCTACTCCACTGTATGCTATTCCACTCTACGCCATTCCACTGTACGCCACTCTATGCTGTTCCACTCTATGCCAATCTATTGTACAACACTCCACTGTATGCTACTTCATTGTATGCCACTGCACTGTATGCTACTCTAATCTACCCTGCTCCAATGTATGCAACTCCACTCTATGCTATTCCACTCTACGCCACTCCACTGTATGATATTACACTCTACTGCGTACCAGTGTACACCACTTCACTCTATGCTATTCCACTGTATGCCACTCCACTATACGCTACTCCACTCTATGCCACTCCACTCTACACCCCCGATTCTATGCTGGAACATTGGATGCCACTCCACTCTAAGTCACTCCACTGTATTTTATTCAACTCTACCCCACTCCACTGAACGCCACTCCAATCAATGCGATTATACCGTACGCAACTTCAGTCTTTGCTACTCTACTGTAATTCTACCCTACTCCACTGTACGCCATTTCATTCTACGCTACTCCATTCGACGTCACTCCACTGTACACCACTCCACTGTATGCAATTACACTCTCCCCCACTCCAATGTACGCCACTCTAGTCTACACCACTCCACTGTACGCCACTCCACTGTATGCTACAACACTATACGCTATTACACTCTACACCACTCTACTGTGCAACATTCCACTCTATGCCACTCAACAGTACGCCACTCCAGTCTACGCTATTCCACTGTACGCTACTACACTATATGCTATTCCACTCCACTGTACGCTATTCCACTACATGCCACTCCACTGTAAGCTACTCCATCCTATCCCACTTCAATGTACTCTCCTAAACTCAATATAAATCCACCCTACAAAACTCTACTACACTCAGTACAACTCTACTAGACTGTACTCCACTGTGTCTCCGTACACTCCTTTACCCAAATTTGTAACCAACCCTATGCCCGTACACTCTATTGTATAACATTCCACTCCATGACAGTTTTTAACACTGTACGACACAGCACTCCACTCTTCTTCATGGTACGCCACTCCAATTTATAACAGTTTCCTCGACTCGATGCTACACTAATCCACCATACCCTACTTCACTGTCCACCACTCCACTCTATGCTTTTCCACTCTATGCCACTCCACCCTTCCAAACTACACTGTACGGTATGCCACTGTACGCTATTGCACTGTATGCTACTCCACTTTTACTGTAATCCACTCTACATCACTAAAGTGTAAGCCACTCTACTTTACAACGTTCAACTGTACGACACTCTACAAGTCTACTACACATTTTGGCACTCAACAGCACTTTACTATACTACCCAATTCTATACTCCACTCTATGCTGTTACACTTCATTGTACAACACTCTATTTCACTACGCAACACTTTTCTATACCCTACGACTTAGCACTCCACTCTAATTTATGAGACACCACTCCAATTTATATCAGTTCACTACCTATGCTATGCCACTACACTCCATGCCACTCTACAACACACCAATGCACCCTATTATACTTTACTGCACACTACGTTACGCCACTTCACTCGACTCTACTCCACTGTATGAGACTTTACCCCACTCTACGCTACTGTACAACAATCCACTGTATGCATCTTCAGAGTCAAGAAATTCAGATTAACCTGTTATGGAGGGGTGTTCTGAAGCTGTTAGACCGCCTAATGTGGGAACAGGGCATTGTTGTAAAACTACTCAACCTCCTCAGGTAAAAACTACTAGGGTAAATGCAAATGTTCTTATGGAGGGCACATCCCAAGGCAGGTCTGTGAGTCAAACAAAACATCAAACAGGGGGAGTAAATTCGTGAAGTTGTCCTAAATCATCGCAGGTTACATGTAGTCCCAATGTATGAAGCACCAATTCTGGTTCCACCTGGACATGAGAGGAAATTGGATCTCCCACCAGAATGCTGTCCTTATGTCGCGATATTAACGAACGTCCCCCCATTACAGAAGAAACTACGAGCCAATTGAAAAATAAGGTTTGCCTTTGGCTATCCTTTAACTCTGACTTCACTAATACTAACTATGGTGATATCTTGTTCGTTAGAAGAACGAGTTGGATTGGTCCTTTGTGTAAGTCTATCTGTGGAGATTATGTAGTAATAAATTGTAGGTCTCCTGCCCTTGCTGGGAAACTGATTAGAGGTAGGAGAGGAAAACCAGGGAGCAAATATAGCCAAAGGATTGGCATTATGCCCTTGGGTTTCTTTTACAGGCACCTTAAATCCAATGTTATGTCGAGCAGTACAATTATGAATGCACTCTCCTTTCCGCAGACATCTAGGGATTATTTCCCCATTGAAACTAGAAATATATACCAGGCTCTATCTGGGCTGAGTAATCCCGATTGACTAAAACCAAGCTGTAGTAGTCGGCTGCCTCATAATGAAGCGGTTATCGTTGATAGCCCTAGAAGGGAAGAAAATATAAGTAACCCGAGTATTAGAGAGAGAGAATGGGAACCCAGTGATATCTAAGGGCCAGAGTGCATTTCATGGCGGATGCATAGGAGAAAAACTTACAGAAGGCCCACAGTCGTATTTAAGTGCTTTTGAGGGCCAGTACCTAAATATTATTTCATGGAATATAGCGGGGTTAAAATAAAAACGAAATGATCCAGAATGGGGCAGGTTTGTGGACAGTAGCCATATTTGTCTTCTGTAAGAGACCTGGGCAACCGAGCACTATTACAGGGTGGGGTACACCACTTATAGCATCGAAGCCCGACACTCGGGAGCTGGCAGACCTGCAGGAGGATTGTTAATTTAGGTGAAATCAACATTGAGTTGTAAAATATAACAGCTAAACATTGATTCACAAGAAATCTTAGGCCTTGATTTTATCTCAGTAAAAGGGAATATTCACTTGAGGCTAATAAATCTGTATAATCGGTTCAGTAGTCCCCACAAGGACTTCGACACCTTACTAATGCTGACTGAATTGCTTGATAGTTCATGTAAAGAATATTATCTTGTTGTAGCCGGTGATTTTAATACGACCCACGAACCTATTGATTATATTCAAGATCTGGTACAGGAGGAAGAGCAAGCCAAAGGTATTAAAAAGCTTCAAATACCGGCACTGAAAAGAATCTCAAAGGTTGGTAAGCAAGTATTATCCTTTACACTTACCAATGGGGTTCGTGCCTGTAATGGGCAGACTTCCTCAGATGAAGAGGCTAAAACCGCATTTAAAAGGGGCAGTATTAGGAGCAGAATTGATTTTATCATGGTAGATCTCGATTTATGGTCCAATATCTACGATATGACTGTCCTGGACAGAAAAGACAGTGACCATAATGCACTGTTTTTGGAGCTATCAGGCATTATCCTTCTGCAACATCAAATAAGCCCAGTAGCAACCCCTATTATTACATCTAATAATAAAAGGAGAATAAAATGGCCACAGATAATTTCTGATGAGACGCTCCTATCGTCAATTTACAAAGAGGTAGCTGAGGCTTTAGTTGTATTGGGAAATCAGGAACAAGCGAAGACATCACTTTGTCTACCTTTTTGTATTTATCCTACAATATAATGGCTATTGTAAGTAATATACAATAGCCTAAATGCAGGCTAGTTTTAGACCCTCTATGAGTACCCTAGATCAGGTGTTTCGGTTTTTACTATTAATTTGGAAGGAGGTAACTATTCTGAAGGGCCATTTGTACGTCGTATTTGTTGATTTTAAAATGGCGTTTGACTCAATAGAGCGTTCCAAGCTATGGGTTGCCTTAAGTGATCTTGGTCTCCCGGGGGGCTGCTCCAACTCCTGGTCCCGTTGCACACTAGAAATTATGCCAAAGTCAGATGGAATACAGATGGTAGCCTAACAAAAAACAGCCCGGTTTTAAAAGGGGTAAGACAAGGCTGTGTCTTAGTGCCAACCTTGTTCACTTTATATATGAACGGGCTTATCAAAGATCTCCATGACTGCAGAGGGGATCCACCAAAACTGTCGGACAAACAAATCCCTTGTCTTCTTTTTGCAGACAATACGCTGCTTATTTCTAAAACCCCTGCGTGAATCCAGAAAGTTCTAACTAAGTTTGCAACTGCCTGCACAGAAAGAGGATTAGAAATAAACTGCTCAAAGACTAAGTTCATGGTTTATAACTTGTATAAGTCTACAAAGAATAAACTGAGGCTAGACACCCAAAGGTTAGACCAGGTCAAGGTATTTGACTATTTGGGGGTTAGAGTAAGTGAGAACCTGTCTTGGATTCCCCAAATACAAGAGAGTGTACTATCTCTGCAACATGTAGATTATGCTATAATTAAGAAAGCCAAAAGCTCCCCTTTCCGTCCAATTTCTCTAATTTTAGAAATACATCGGGCAAAGAGAAAGGGTGCAGCATTATACGGGGCAGAACTGTGGGGGATGGAACAATTGAACCATTTAGAAGTTTCAGCAAAAAAAAATTTACGAGCCGCCTTAAACCTTCCAAGGAATACGCCATTAATACCCCTCCGCTTAGACCTTGGTCTAAGGTCTATTGCCCGTTCTGGTGTCCTGAAGGTGCTTCTGTTCTGGATTAGACTCTGGACCAGCAAGATGCAGATTCCTGTTAAGGAGACAACGGAGGAGCTTCTAACCCATCATAGTCAAACTGGGTGCCTGGTATGGTTTAAAAAAGTAAAGGTCTGGCTCTATAAACTGGGACTGGGTTTTATCTGGGAAGATCCGAAATCTATCACTAAAAAAATTGTGTCTCTTTAAAAAAAAGAGATTTTGGGAGTTTATTGATTCCTCATGTATTGAAGCTAGGACCACTGGTTCCCCAACAACTTGTTTTCTAGATATTAAAAGTTGTTTTAAGCTTGAATCTTATATGGATGAAGTTGAAACCCCTCAAGCACGTGCACTTTATATAAAGTTCAGAACCGGGGCTCTTCCATTAAATGCGCTGAGAAGTAACTAGAAGAATGCATCTGTAATTTCGCTTTGCCCCCTATGTAATGTTAGCCCTGAAACATTACAGCACTTTATATTTTTTTATGCAAATTTGAGGAAAACTTGGAATATTCCAGCTTGTCGTGTGCTATCTTTCTCACGTCCTAAAGAAGCACTGCGTGTCTTTACATCAGATACAACTAGGTGGCTTGTTTTCACACTATCTAGATACTTGCTTTATGCATGGTGGAGAAGATCTAAATCCGGATAGAGCACAGGTCATGAAATCGGGGCTATTACTGGGAAAGGAAGAAGTTATGCCCTACTGACTGATGATTAGAAATAAATCCTTTGGCCATTATTAAACCCATATTATAGGTTTTAAAGAATAGATAGATTTATATCATATTCTTATTGTTACATCTCACAGAGTTTTGATTGATAACCTCTATTTAATCTTAATTTTAACATTTTAAGCTAAATCAAACTCTGTATTCATATAAGTGACAAGTTGTAGTTTTTATTCTTTTTTAACTGATTGTGATGTGTGTTTATGAATTTATAGGTCTAATGAAATGTTTTTAATTAAATGTTTTTTCCATGAATGATCATGTTATTGATCCAAATAAACTACTACAACAAAAACGTGAAAAATTGTAAAGTTAGAGTTATAGCTTTCATTTACAATGTATCCACTACTCTTCAATTATTATAAGAAGCACACCTCATTACACAATCTTTCAACTCGCTAACCAGACAACACTAACTATAACTCGCCACACTACCTCACACTGTGTTATCAAAATAATGACACTCCACTGTACGACTCTACAGTGAACAAGACTCTCCGCCTCTCTACTGTACAACACAGCACTCAACAACACCAAACTATTCGACACTCTACTCCACTAAGCTTCACTCTATGCCACTACACTCTACAACACTCAACAGCCTATGCCACTCTAATCGATGACCATCCACTTCACCACAGTTCATTTCACAACAGTCCAGTTGATGATACACCACTGTATAACAGCCAACTTTTCTGTTCGACGTGCCACTACACTCTACAACATCTCACTCCACTGTACGATACTCCACTCCACTATATGACACACCACACCACTCTCTAACAGTTTACTCCACTGTATTCCACTCTACAATACTCAACTCTACGATACTGGACTCTACAGCACTCACCTTCACTATAATACACGGCACTCCACTTTTCGACACTCCAACAATGACTGACACTCCACACAATTATTTGAAACACATTTTTCTTTTAAAAAAAAAAACATTAACATACAATGGAAAAAGCAACGGTTAAGGCTAATTTGAAGTTAGAAATACTTTATTTATTCTTTCTAAACAAACCCAACTTAAAATACACAAATATTAAAAATTGAAAAGTTATAACTTCAATTTATAATTTACACACTACCTTCAAATGACTATAAGTTGTGCACCTCCAAACACAGTCTTGTCAACTCACCCATCACACTACATTAACTATAACTCATGCCTTTTCCATGCACTGGTTATACCCTTGCATACTACTTCGCTCATAACATGTGAAATCATAACATTCATGACAACACTTAGAGCTTATTAAATTACATCATTTGTCACAACACAGTGCATGGTAGTTTGGCAAGTTATAGTTTGTGTTGTCTGGTTAGTGAGTTGAAAAAAGTGTGTAAGGAGGTGTGCTACTTATAATAATTTGAAGGTGCTGGATAAATTGTAAATGAAAGCTATAACTAGAACTTTGGAATTGTTAAAGTTTGTGTAGTTCAAGTTTGGTTTGTATAGGGAAAAACAATGTTTTCCTAAATATAACTAAGCATTAACCTATGTTTATGTATGTATATATGGTCAATTTAAACTGTAGTAAATTTATAGTAAAAAAGTAGAAATCTAGTACTGATAAGGAGACTAACCTTTGAAAAGCTGATCTATGGGACGGGACGTGGGTTTGGATGTTGTATAAAATGCTTGGACTGGCTAATAGAGTCACACATGACATTAGCCCACTTGACAACTATTCTGAACTGCAAAGATTACATATTTGTCAAAATGAATCTCTGGAGCCCTCTTGTTGGTTACCTACCTATATTTAGGGGGTGTAGTCACCCTCGCTGCATACTGTATACAGTCACATTGAAACATGTGGCAAATCACTTTTAGTTTATTTAGGATAGGTTTCCCAGATGAAGTTACTGCACCAGGGAGACCATTTGTACTTTGGGGTTGTAGTTTATTCTTGGAGTGTAATCTTCATTTATAGCAAATAAAACAAAAGGTCAAATCTATCCGAGATCAATGGTTTGAAAAAAAAGCACGAACATGTAATTATTTCCCAGTGATAAAGCGTCATCTGTTAATCATTCATTGGCTGTTGAATGTACAGTACTAAGGGTAACAATACTTCCTTTGGCAGATTTTGTAAGTAGAAAGTGGCAAGGACACTGGACTATTTCTACTTTTTGAGTAAAATCGAAAATCTGCTTAATATTGAATAGGCCTCGTAGTGCTTCTATCAACGATTCTAAGGAGTTCAGCAAAAGAATATTTTTAGCTTAAAACGCTGAAATTATATCTAAATGCTGCATGGAAATGTTGTGGAAATTCTGAAACAACGATAAAGTTTCCTGTCCACGTTTTATTTCCTAATGATTGAAGTCTACAGACTGTTAAATGGGAAGAATCTATCGGTACATGGTAATAATTGCCCTACTGTACGTGCTATTCAAAACACGAGTGAGGCAATGGTTATTTTTTGTCAAATTGTTTTAATCAACAATTGTAGAATGGTTTACATGACGATATGAAACAAAGAATAGGGAGAAAGAAAATGGCAGTTTTATAAACAAAATATTGCCAGATAAGTACTCCATGTTCTGAACCAATGTGATAGTAATCTTTTATGTTACACCTTTAGTGACCCTGTAAAAGTGTTTTTGAATTTTAGAAGACAATCGCGGTTTACACTGCAATGTTCTCAAAGCTGTTTTCCAATAGGGCACATGGAATTCTAAGGAAACTAATGTAGTTCACAACTGTTTGTGGTGGAAGGACCTCAATTTTAAAGCGACTCTTATACCTTCAGATACAAAAAAATTTAACAGATATAGGCGTTCTAGGCTACTTTTAAGAAAGTGGTACTTTTAATATAGTGTTGGTTCCACACGCGACACAGTGTGTACATAAAACGAACCACACACTAATCACCACGAGAAACGTTTTAAAATACTGCAGTTTTGGTTAAGACAAAAAGCGCATTTTCATTACGAGAACCTACCGATTGTTAAAAAACATTTGTAGGAGTGAGTGTAGTTATTTTTATTTAAAGAGTGTTTTCTTTAGCGGTCTCTTGTAAGCATGTTAGTATGTCGTGAGAATTATTATATCTCTAATTTTATTTAAAGAATGTTTTCTTTAGCTGTCTCTTGTAAGCATGTTAGTATGTTGTGAGAATTAGTATATCTAGTGTAACTACAAACGCCTGGAAGTGACTCTAGGCAAAGGCTAGAGTTTAAAAAAATTAAAGCCTGTTCTGGATCCTGTTTAGGGTTAGTGCAAAAAACTGCTCACGCAGCACCGAGTCTACCAGTGCGGGCCCTACCTGCCGCTCTCCTGCTGCACCACTCCCTGGAGTCAAGTCATTGAATGTTGGGGGTACCGGACATGCTCTCGAGCTGCAGTATGTGCAGGCTCTCCCACGGGACTTGGATAGCTGGCTTTGCCGGAAAAGTGAAGGTAGTTCTCGAAAAGAAGCTTGCAAGTCCCGCTGAAGGGTCGCTATGGCAACAGAACGCTACAAAACAGAGCCAAACCGGAAGGGGTGAAAAGAAGCAGGGCTCGCGCACACTCCTGGGCCCGGCGCAGCGACTAAGAGAAGGGGGTGCTGTGCTGCTCTACCCGCCGACCCCTAGGAAACCCCCACCAGTGTAATGTCTTTACCTTCAGCGCGAATTAATTCACCGTTTATTCTGTATTTATTACATAAAAGGGGGTGCTGCTCTGTGGTGAGGGAAGTAGATGTGGCGGATACAGTGTTTCTACATGCGAGATAAACCGGTGTACTGGATTATCAACCAGATTCGTTTAAATGGGTTAATAATATGTCACCTACATAGAGGTAAATCTACACCCACAAAGTTCTGATAGACTAGAGAGCTAACTTTCCGTACGACATAAAGTACTGCGAAGTAGCCGTGGGCGCCATATTGTTGGAATTAACCCTCTGAAATTATCAGCGATTATTTCGGCAGGTATTGCTGGAATTGGAAAAAATTACTCCGGGAACCCATACTTTGAAGGGGGGGTGGGGGGGTGATAGGGCGTGGCAAGGCGTGGCAGAGAAAAAGAGGCGGAGTCATGAGGGGTGAAGCTTAAAAAAGCATGGTCTGTTCAATAAACGTCTACATTTATTGTTAAAAAATCTGCTACCAAAAAATTGGCATCAAGGACATACGCAACAGTAAATCTATTCTAGATTACTTAATTGGTCATAAAGAGGCTGCATTTGAAAATATCTTACAGGGTAAAAACCCCTGCTGCAGAGATCGCTGTATGCCCAGAAATTGTGTGCGATTATAATAGAGGCAAGCCAGCCCTGGCAAGTACCACGCATCAGGGTTAAGACTAATGCATTTTAGTGCTGGTGTGCGCATCACCACACTAAAAGTCATGCATATTAGAGCTCCTGGTGCTGACATGTGTGCACTGAGGACCTGTATTCATTTAAGCAGTTAAGCAGCGTGCTTCTGGTTTCTCAGTACTGCTGGTTATCAGTGAATAAACAAATTGACCATGTCTCTCTGGGTCCCTGGAGCTGACCTTGCAGTGCATCATGAAAGCAACGTTAGCTGGTGTAGCTCCTGACGCTTTAATGTTTAGCAAACACAAGGAGATGATGGACGGAGCGCTGAAACTTTTCAGACACTCACTCCCAGTCACAGATCTGGGTTGAATCCATCATCTCCATCATCGTTCTGTAGCTTACTTCGCCACCTCAGTTCAGACCCAGCTATATGCAAATCAGTCTTGACCCTGTGCCTCATGGGAACAGTCCAGCTCGAACTGCCAAGCCAGGTCTTCCATGAACCGGAAACAAGCATCCTGGGACCGGTTTCAGGGTAAGAACCCTAATCAGCCAGGCTAGCTTGAATCCAGTGGCAAAGTGAGCAAGGGACCCACTTCTGGGCATACCCTGCCAAATTGGGGTGAACAAAGCAAACACAATCAGATGATGGGCGGAGCACTGAAACTTTTCAGACACTCATTCCCAGTCACAGATATTGATTGAATCCATCACCGTTCTTTAGCTCACTTCGCCACCTCTGTTCAGACCCAGCTATATTCAAATCAGTCTTGACCCTGTGCCTCATGGGAACAGTCCAGCCCGAACTGCCAAGCCACGGGTTGCTGGTACTGAACCTGCCATCAAGCATGAGCAGAACCCGGTTATAGGGGCATCTCTGGAAGTGAGGGTTCCCCGGAATAGGTGCGGAAAAGTGAGGCCAGTGCCACTGACAGCAGTGGTGTTGGGCTGAGAGAAGACCCTAAGAAATATCCACTGGCCCAGCTATCACTGATTAATTAAAAAACAAAACTGCATAAACTTGAAGTGAAAACAACCAAGAGCCCACAGTAAATACCAATGGCTTGCTCTTCATTGCTTCAAGGTCTCGAATACTAAACTCAGATTAGGGTAACCATGCCGTTAATCCATGCAGCCCAGCCAAGTAAATAAATATTCTGGGCAAAATGGGAAAGAATGATCCCAAACAGTAAAAGATGCCCCTTGAAAAGAAAGGACCTGGTTAGACTGGCGTGAGCCGCAAGAAGAAGCAATGTGAGGCGAAGGACAGGAACAAAAAAAAATAGAGAAACCCCGGCACTCTAATAAAGTAAGACCAAACACATTTGTTAGAAATTAATCTCATAAACTGCAAGCACCAAGTAATAGAGAGAGATGACCGCTTGACATAGAAAATGTTATGAGACGTACGAGTATATGCTGTAAACATACATTTAATAGTTATCAGACACAAAGTAATTCATCTAACATGTTACATCCCATGTCATAAAAGGTTGATGTACATATTTCCTTTTGTGCAGTTTTTGTAGACACAAAACTTGACACGTAGAACGTTGTATCAGAAACAGCCAGTTTATGAGATTAATTTCTAACAAATGTGTTTGGTCTTACTTTATTAGAGTGCCGGGGTTTCTCTGTTTGTTTGTGCTACGGGCCAAGTTGACCTGTTTGATTGATATCCATGGTAGTGGGATATCTGACCTCGAGTTGGCACCTTTGAAATGTTTGTTTCATCACTAAACATGTGTCCTGTATCAAAATGCCTCTTCATCTGACTCAAGTGTTTATGTGACTGTGCGACTCAATATCCACCACTACCTTGTGTGTTGGTCAGACAAAAAAAAAAATGTTGATTTAATTGAAGTCTAGCTTTGCATCCATAGATGGGACAATTGATACTTTAACTCTTATGAACAACAGAATGGATAAACATGGAGCATCACTAGATGAAGCAGAACAAAGAATCTCAAAAATGACACCAACACACTGAAAGAAAAGATAAAACAACTAGAAAAAGTATACAGACCATCCATACCAAGAACAAAGATCTATACATTAGTTCCTGGCTCAATAATCACCAGCTCATAGGTCTGCCAGAAACCAATATTGCAGGACCAATGGAAGAATAAGTAGAGCAAATAATAACTACAATATGCGGACGAGAGTCCCTGTCAGGCATTTCTCTGTCAGAGCACAATGCTCTGACTCCCAGATTAGTACCTGGTCAAGCACTGAGACCAGTAATAGCAAGAATTTTGTACTATAGGGAAAGTAACACTATCCTATCCCTTGCTAGAGACAGAGGAACTACACAATATGATATGGCCAACATCTCCTTTTACCCAAACTTCACAATTGCTGCCCAAGGAGCCAGGAAATCCTTAAAGTCAAAAAGCGCCTATGCAAAATGGAGATCAAGTATGTCATGCTCTACCCAACAATACAAGGAAGTAACAGATAGGTAGGCCCCAAAGGTCCATACTGACATAGAATGAACAAGTAAGAAAATACGAAAAAAAATCATTCAGATTTAACGATTGGATTAATCATATTTATAATTCTCAAATGACAATTCCAACAGGTGATCGATAAGGTGCTACAGTACAGTGCAAAGTGAAGTTAAGTGAAGTAAGACCCTTTACAAAAAGCATACTGTGACAAGATATTATATTCTCATACTTTTGAATGTTTTCCTGTTGGTTAAGCTCTCAGTCTGTGTTTTCCACACAACAAATCAGCTGGACAGTAAACTCTAGGGCAGTTGCAGACGGTGGACTGCTAGCCCAACCCTGCCTTACCCACAAAAGCAAACAGAGAAGGGAAGATGTGATTAGTAGAATCCCTGATAAGAACTTGGATCTAAAATATACATGAAACATCCTGGACCGGACGGACATATACCCCAAACACACGAGAGAATGATATACAGGGCTTGAGCCAATTACAATCCTTACTGATGTTAATGTTGCTCATAACTTCTTTTTCACAGTACATATTGCCACACCGTGGTTAGGCTGCAAAAAGCCTATTAAGCTAAATGTACCCTGCACTTCCCAGGCTGTGGCACAGCCATAGGAAAATAATAATTGAGGCATCAGTTCTCATCCCTTGCAGTTAGAAGGAATGGGGTACTAGTGTAAGTTTGGGGTCACAGTAGGTGGGGGGTTGGCAAGCTACTATTGCATTATGTACTATGTCACATTCTTTAGCAATGAAATATGCTCACACAAATTAATTTATGAACCATGCCCCATATGGCGAATGGCACAACCGCAAAAGACAATAAATACACTACAGCCACTAATAATAACGTGCCCAATCGCCAATTCAAAGCATTGAGCTGGAACTTGAATGGCTATAACAACCCCAAAAAGCAGTATAATATCATGCGATCTAGCCCCCTTGGTAAAGAAGACATAGAACTTATGCAGGACCCTATCAGACCATTTTCCAGTACTACTGCAGATGTCTTATCCCACTCCCAACTAACACAGCAAAACATCAAGATTCAGATTGAAGCACTACAAGACACGTCATTCAAAATAGTAATACACTGAGCCATCCTGTGTTCATTCAAATCAATGTGGACTCAGATCCCAGTACTGTGGATGTTTGGGAAACCTTTAAAGTATACATCAGGGTCATTTCAATTGCCAAGGAAACTGGAACCTTGCAGGTGTTCAGGGATCACCTGACCCACCTCGAGACTAAACTCACACAGCTAGAGACAAAGTACTCCAAAAAGCACACACTGGACGCTGGCAGAGATAAGCCACGCCTTGCGTTGAGTTCAGAGAAACAGGGGAGCTAGAGGTGTGACTTTTGCAGAGATTATTTAAGGCCCAAAAGTTTAGCAAAAGGGACAAATCTGGGAAATCTCTATCACAAACTATACAAGGAAAATGTGCACACAACAGCATATCCATAATTTAAACACAGGAATGACTGATCACCTTTCACACACAGTGCATCCTTCCCATCTTAGCTACATATTATTCTAAATTATACACATCAAGAGGAATCCAACCACTGCAGCTTATCTCAAAACACTTAAATAATAGCGCAGCAAGACGGCAATCCAAGGGAGCTATCATAAGCCAATGTAAAAGAAGAGGGGAGGCAGGCCATCAAGTAATAAGGGAAGAATAAAGCCCTAAGGCCTGATGAACTCACCACTAAGATTTATAAAGAATATGCTGATGCGCCTCACTTGCTCCATGTTGCAACCCTGAAGTGATAGCCGTCTGGGCACAGACCCGTGGTACCTTGTGTAGTCCTGTGGTTCCCAGGTCTCAGAAACACCGCAAGAAGCCCAAAGCTGTGTGCTGAGAATCTCACTCAGCTGTGGATGCCTTTCTTCAAATTACTGGGCTCCTGGCTGCTGCTCCTTGTTTCTCTGGCTCGGAAATAGCCAATACCTGGCTGAGGGTTTGCAGATGCCTTTTGAAGCCTCTTCTCAGCTAGTCCATTTCAGGTTTTCATTCTCTGTGCTTTTCATTGTCCATCATGGCATTTCTTCCTTTGTTTCTTTCTGATTTTTCCAATCCATTATGTTTCCTGTCATGTGATGTTTCATGTAATTTCCTTTTCCGGTTGTTTTGCTAAAAAAAGTAAGGACTTCAGTCTGGTTGGAGGGTGCGTTGCAACATAGCTGTGTTCCTTCTCTTTGTTCCCTCTTTCCCTCCGTTTGCTGGTCCTGAGTCTTCGCTCCAGAAGAATTCTTATTTGGATTGGATTCTTGATTTTCTCCAGCCCTTTGAAAACGTCACCCATCAAGGAGGTTTTTGTATGCCTTTACTTTTAACTTCTGAGAAGGTGACAGATTCTGGAGGGCACTCTCCTGCCATATAATCCTGTGTGTAGTAACATTATGGCTTCAGGAAACAGCCACCTTTACTTTTGATTGCTAGTAAGCATCCTGTCAGAACATCATGGTTTTAAAACCCTCGATCATAGCAAGGGAAGCCTTATTGCCCCCAAAGAGTACACATGATACCGCTGTGATATAAGGGATGATCCACAAAGCACTCCTCTGGACAAAAGCAAGCCACAAGTGAACCCGCCGACTTGAGATGCTGGAGGGCAGGTGAGGATGCCTGAGCGACCGCACCAGCCCATCAATAGTAAGAGGTAGGCTTCTCTCCTGGAGGGGGAGATCCGGGGGACCCTTGGACCTGTGAGTATATGCTGAATCGTAGGGTAGCGGTCCAAGTATTGGAGCTGGGTAGCAAGGCCAGCGAACGACCTCTGATACATCTGGGGCAGATGATTATGGGCCTAGTAATACCCTGGGTAGTCTTGCAAACTAGACACAGGTTTGGTACTTCTTGGTATCTCAGGAAGTGAGCTGCTTTCACGTTATATGAGAGATGGGGATGCTCTGTTTTCCCCCTGAACGAGACCTTGGGACTGGTGATGGACTGCTGTGTTAAGCCTTTAGAGGCAATCCAAGATTGCAGACGGATCCTGGACAGAACAGAGTGCGCATGTATAAAGGCACCAACAACTGGAGGAGCCTGGATTTGGAGGCAGGTCATTGTGTCCAGGAAGTTACCCCAGGCACCTTTACGATGAACTACAGAGGATATTACCAGTGGCCTTGGAGGCTTCTAGCATGAATACAGGGAATATAAACACAGTTACTCCTCCGCCCGAGCTAGACAACATAGATAGATACACTACTTGCGTCTTGGGACGGAGACGTAACATGAGCACTCTCTGTGGTGAGATGAATCACCTAGTCAAACATCACCCGTGGTGACCTATATAAGAGCAATGGAAGCCACTGATAACATACTTGAAGGCACAGAGCACACAAGGAAAGCACCAATCCTCAGACTCATATAGGAATTGGACCACACCTCCTAACCTTTTCCAGAGGAGAGGACCAGCTCTAGCTATCTTACAGTGCAGAACATCTTGTAGAGAATAGGCTTGGCGAATTAGCGAAGGGGGTTTGGTGGGAGTAACAGAGGCCTCAGATATGTGATACCTCCAGTGCTAGTACAAGCAAAAATGGGGTAAACAATGTCTAGCTAAAGATGTAAGTTATGGTAAGAGGTCAGAGAATATATTCAGCACAGAAGTTCAAGGCTGGGTGGACAGATGGAAAGAGGTTGATTCTCAATAGTGGTGACAGCACATGGGATCCCATTTTCAATACTCCTAGACCTTGAGAGCATATATTAACGAACAAGTGCTAATCAGAGAAAACAAAGAGAAGACTGAACATTAGTGTACTGGATAAAAGGAGACCTTTGAGAGAACAGCGGTTGTGAGGAGTTATCGCCGACTCCATGATTGGTGCTAACAACACCAAGACACCAGGATTAAAGATCACTCACAAGTAGAAGCACTACAATGCCACACTTACTCCTGCACCCTCTAGAGTCGCATTGAAACAAGGTGACCGAGCTTCAGCTGTTGCATCTGAGGAAGAGACCTTGATGAATAGCTTTATGCAGAAATTCTTCAAAGATCTCACAAAGGACAGTTATTCGATGAAATCCGAGCTGTGGCCTTCTCTAAAGAACTTGTCAGTGGAGATCAGGAGAGCTTCAACCCTTCATCCACTTTTACAATACTCTATATACAGCCAAACTTACTTGAGAGCAGAACAGCCATGCCTGCCTTGCGACGGTCACTATGCCTGACTTGTAAGCAGAGGAGAGAGCTGAACACCCTGATTAAGAGGGAAGAGGACCTTCAAGCCATGCGGAATCTCACGGCATCTTAGGCCCCCTGTCCTGATGGGGTGATAGCCAGATTCCACAAGGCATTTGCTGCTAGCTTATTTTTCACATTAATAGGTCTTATGGATTACTGCACGTGCTCTCTCAGTCCCTCCTTCTATGAAGGAAGCAACAGTGCCCTTAATAATTCAGTGCAGCAAGGACCCTACCCTAAGCGCACCACACAGGGCCATTCCATACTTAATTTATGGCCTTATTCAGAGTTTAGTGGACATGGAACCTGTTGTATCTTAATTCCCTCAAATGCATCCTCCCCTTAGCTGCTCAGCCAGGATGAATGTGATGTCTGCGTGGAATGTTGGAACGCTTGATGAGAGAGAGTGGAATGTTGGTGGGCCTCCTTGTGTGGTGAGAGTGGCAGTTGGAGAGAGTGGGCTGAGCAGCAAAGATGCTGCTCCTGGTGGGACCTGCAATATACTTCTACTGAACCAACCAATAAACCTTCTACTTGCGATATACTTCCTGGCTACCTTTTGTCATCATTGGATCCAACTTAGCATCTTTGCAACAGTCCAGCCCGAACTGCCAAGCCACGGGTTGCTGGTACTGAACCTGCCATCAAGCATGAGCAGAACCCGGTTATAGGGGCATCTCTGGAAGTGAGGGTTCCCCGGAATAGGTGCGGAAAAGTGAGGCCAGTGCCACTGACAGCAGTGGTGTTGGGCTGAGAGAAGACCCTAAGAAATATCCACTGGCCCAGCTATCACTGATTAATTAAAAAACAAAACTGCATAAACTTGAAGTGAAAACAACCAAGAGCCCACAGTAAATACCAATGGCTTGCTCTTCATTGCTTCAAGGTCTCGAATACTAAACTCAGATTAGGGTAACCATGCCGTTAATCCATGCAGCCCAGCCAAGTAAATAAATATTCTGGGCAAAATGGGAAAGAATGATCCCAAACAGTAAAAGATGCCCCTTGAAAAGAAAGGACCTGGTTAGACTGGCGTGAGCCGCAAGAAGAAGCAATGTGAGGCGAAGGACAGGAACAAAAAAAAATAGAGAAACCCCGGCACTCTAATAAAGTAAGACCAAACACATTTGTTAGAAATTAATCTCATAAACTGCAAGCACCAAGTAATAGAGAGAGATGACCGCTTGACATAGAAAATGTTATGAGACGTACGAGTATATGCTGTAAACATACATTTAATAGTTATCAGACACAAAGTAATTCATCTAACATGTTACATCCCATGTCATAAAAGGTTGATGTACATATTTCCTTTTGTGCAGTTTTTGTAGACACAAAACTTGACACGTAGAACGTTGTATCAGAAACAGCCAGTTTATGAGATTAATTTCTAACAAATGTGTTTGGTCTTACTTTATTAGAGTGCCGGGGTTTCTCTGTTTGTTTGTGCTACGGGCCAAGTTGACCTGTTTGATTGATATCCATGGTAGTGGGATATCTGACCTCGAGTTGGCACCTTTGAAATGTTTGTTTCATCACTAAACATGTGTCCTGTATCAAAATGCCTCTTCATCTGACTCAAGTGTTTATGTGACTGTGCGACTCAATATCCACCACTACCTTGTGTGTTGGTCAGACAAAAAAAAAAATGTTGATTTAATTGAAGTCTAGCTTTGCATCCATAGATGGGACAATTGATACTTTAACTCTTATGAACAACAGAATGGATAAACATGGAGCATCACTAGATGAAGCAGAACAAAGAATCTCAAAAATGACACCAACACACTGAAAGAAAAGATAAAACAACTAGAAAAAGTATACAGACCATCCATACCAAGAACAAAGATCTATACATTAGTTCCTGGCTCAATAATCACCAGCTCATAGGTCTGCCAGAAACCAATATTGCAGGACCAATGGAAGAATAAGTAGAGCAAATAATAACTACAATATGCGGACGAGAGTCCCTGTCAGGCATTTCTCTGTCAGAGCACAATGCTCTGACTCCCAGATTAGTACCTGGTCAAGCACTGAGACCAGTAATAGCAAGAATTTTGTACTATAGGGAAAGTAACACTATCCTATCCCTTGCTAGAGACAGAGGAACTACACAATATGATATGGCCAACATCTCCTTTTACCCAAACTTCACAATTGCTGCCCAAGGAGCCAGGAAATCCTTAAAGTCAAAAAGCGCCTATGCAAAATGGAGATCAAGTATGTCATGCTCTACCCAACAATACAAGGAAGTAACAGATAGGTAGGCCCCAAAGGTCCATACTGACATAGAATGAACAAGTAAGAAAATACGAAAAAAAATCATTCAGATTTAACGATTGGATTAATCATATTTATAATTCTCAAAAGACAATTCCAACAGGTGATCGATAAGGTGCTACAGTACAGTGCAAAGTGAAGTTAAGTGAAGTAAGACCCTTTACAAAAAGCATACTGTGACAAGATATTATATTCTCATACTTTTGAATGTTTTCCTGTTGGTTAAGCTCTCAGTCTGTGTTTTCCACACAACAAATCAGCTGGACAGTAAACTCTAGGGCAGTTGCAGACGGTGGACTGCTAGCCCAACCCTGCCTTACCCACAAAAGCAAACAGAGAAGGGACGATGTGATTAGTAGAATCCCTGATAAGAACTTGGATCTAAAATATACATGAAACATCCTGGACCGGACGGACATATACCCCAAACACACGAGAGAATGATATACAGGGCTTGAGCCAATTACAATCCTTACTGATGTTAATGTTGCTCATAACTTCTTTTTCACAGTACATATTGCCACACCGTGGTTAGGCTGCAAAAAGCCTATTAAGCTAAATGTACCCTGCACTTCCCAGGCTGTGGCACAGCCATAGGAAAATAATAATTGAGGCATCAGTTCTCATCCCTTGCAGTTAGAAGGAATGGGGTACTAGTGTAAGTTTGGGGTCACAGTAGGTGGGGGGTTGGCAAGCTACTATTGCATTATGTACTATGTCACATTCTTTAGCAATGAAATATGCTCACACAAATTAATTTATGAACCATGCCCCATATGGCGAATGGCACAACCGCAAAAGACAATAAATACACTACAGCCACTAATAATAACGTGCCCAATCGCCAATTCAAAGCATTGAGCTGGAACTTGAATGGCTATAACAACCCCAAAAAGCAGTATAATATCATGCGATCTAGCCCCCTTGGTAAAGAAGACATAGAACTTATGCAGGACCCTATCAGACCATTTTCCAGTACTACTGCAGATGTCTTATCCCACTCCCAACTAACACAGCAAAACATCAAGATTCAGATTGAAGCACTACAAGACACGTCATTCAAAATAGTAATACACTGAGCCATCCTGTGTTCATTCAAATCAATGTGGACTCAGATCCCAGTACTGTGGATGTTTGGGAAACCTTTAAAGTATACATCAGGGTCATTTCAATTGCCAAGGAAACTGGAACCTTGCAGGTGTTCAGGGATCACCTGACCCACCTCGAGACTAAACTCACACAGCTAGAGACAAAGTACTCCAAAAAGCACACACTGGACGCTGGCAGAGATAAGCCACGCCTTGCGTTGAGTTCAGAGAAACAGGGGAGCTAGAGGTGTGACTTTTGCAGAGATTATTTAAGGCCCAAAAGTTTAGCAAAAGGGACAAATCTGGGAAATCTCTATCACAAACTATACAAGGAAAATGTGCACACAACAGCATATCCATAATTTAAACACAGGAATGACTGATCACCTTTCACACACAGTGCATCCTTCCCATCTTAGCTACATATTATTCTAAATTATACACATCAAGAGGAATCCAACCACTGCAGCTTATCTCAAAACACTTAAATAATAGCGCAGCAAGACGGCAATCCAAGGGAGCTATCATAAGCCAATGTAAAAGAAGAGGGGAGGCAGGCCATCAAGTAATAAGGGAAGAATAAAGCCCTAAGGCCTGATGAACTCACCACTAAGATTTATAAAGAATATGCTGATGCGCCTCACTTGCTCCATGTTGCAACCCTGAAGTGATAGCCGTCTGGGCACAGACCCGTGGTACCTTGTGTAGTCCTGTGGTTCCCAGGTCTCAGAAACACCGCAAGAAGCCCAAAGCTGTGTGCTGAGAATCTCACTCAGCTGTGGATGCCTTTCTTCAAATTACTGGGCTCCTGGCTGCTGCTCCTTGTTTCTCTGGCTCGGAAATAGCCAATACCTGGCTGAGGGTTTGCAGATGCCTTTTGAAGCCTCTTCTCAGCTAGTCCATTTCAGGTTTTCATTCTCTGTGCTTTTCATTGTCCATCATGGCATTTCTTCCTTTGTTTCTTTCTGATTTTTCCAATCCATTATGTTTCCTGTCATGTGATGTTTCATGTAATTTCCTTTTCCGGTTGTTTTGCTAAAAAAAGTAAGGACTTCAGTCTGGTTGGAGGGTGCGTTGCAACATAGCTGTGTTCCTTCTCTTTGTTCCCTCTTTCCCTCCGTTTGCTGGTCCTGAGTCTTCGCTCCAGAAGAATTCTTATTTGGATTGGATTCTTGATTTTCTCCAGCCCTTTGAAAACGTCACCCATCAAGGAGGTTTTTGTATGCCTTTACTTTTAACTTCTGAGAAGGTGACAGATTCTGGAGGGCACTCTCCTGCCATATAATCCTGTGTGTAGTAACATTATGGCTTCAGGAAACAGCCACCTTTACTTTTGATTGCTAGTAAGCATCCTGTCAGAACATCATGGTTTTAAAACCCTCGATCATAGCAAGGGAAGCCTTATTGCCCCCAAAGAGTACACATGATACCGCTGTGATATAAGGGATGATCCACAAAGCACTCCTCTGGACAAAAGCAAGCCACAAGTGAACCCGCCGACTTGAGATGCTGGAGGGCAGGTGAGGATGCCTGAGCGACCGCACCAGCCCATCAATAGTAAGAGGTAGGCTTCTCTCCTGGAGGGGGAGATCCGGGGGACCCTTGGACCTGTGAGTATATGCTGAATCGTAGGGTAGCGGTCCAAGTATTGGAGCTGGGTAGCAAGGCCAGCGAACGACCTCTGATACATCTGGGGCAGATGATTATGGGCCTAGTAATACCCTGGGTAGTCTTGCAAACTAGACACAGGTTTGGTACTTCTTGGTATCTCAGGAAGTGAGCTGCTTTCACGTTATATGAGAGATGGGGATGCTCTGTTTTCCCCCTGAACGAGACCTTGGGACTGGTGATGGACTGCTGTGTTAAGCCTTTAGAGGCAATCCAAGATTGCAGACGGATCCTGGACAGAACAGAGTGCGCATGTATAAAGGCACCAACAACTGGAGGAGCCTGGATTTGGAGGCAGGTCATTGTGTCCAGGAAGTTACCCCAGGCACCTTTACGATGAACTACAGAGGATATTACCAGTGGCCTTGGAGGCTTCTAGCATGAATACAGGGAATATAAACACAGTTACTCCTCCGCCCGAGCTAGACAACATAGATAGATACACTACTTGCGTCTTGGGACGGAGACGTAACATGAGCACTCTCTGTGGTGAGATGAATCACCTAGTCAAACATCACCCGTGGTGACCTATATAAGAGCAATGGAAGCCACTGATAACATACTTGAAGGCACAGAGCACACAAGGAAAGCACCAATCCTCAGACTCATATAGGAATTGGACCACACCTCCTAACCTTTTCCAGAGGAGAGGACCAGCTCTAGCTATCTTACAGTGCAGAACATCTTGTAGAGAATAGGCTTGGCGAATTAGCGAAGGGGGTTTGGTGGGAGTAACAGAGGCCTCAGATATGTGATACCTCCAGTGCTAGTACAAGCAAAAATGGGGTAAACAATGTCTAGCTAAAGATGTAAGTTATGGTAAGAGGTCAGAGAATATATTCAGCACAGAAGTTCAAGGCTGGGTGGACAGATGGAAAGAGGTTGATTCTCAATAGTGGTGACAGCACATGGGATCCCATTTTCAATACTCCTAGACCTTGAGAGCATATATTAACGAACAAGTGCTAATCAGAGAAAACAAAGAGAAGACTGAACATTAGTGTACTGGATAAAAGGAGACCTTTGAGAGAACAGCGGTTGTGAGGAGTTATCGCCGACTCCATGATTGGTGCTAACAACACCAAGACACCAGGATTAAAGATCACTCACAAGTAGAAGCACTACAATGCCACACTTACTCCTGCACCCTCTAGAGTCGCATTGAAACAAGGTGACCGAGCTTCAGCTGTTGCATCTGAGGAAGAGACCTTGATGAATAGCTTTATGCAGAAATTCTTCAAAGATCTCACAAAGGACAGTTATTCGATGAAATCCGAGCTGTGGCCTTCTCTAAAGAACTTGTCAGTGGAGATCAGGAGAGCTTCAACCCTTCATCCACTTTTACAATACTCTATATACAGCCAAACTTACTTGAGAGCAGAACAGCCATGCCTGCCTTGCGACGGTCACTATGCCTGACTTGTAAGCAGAGGAGAGAGCTGAACACCCTGATTAAGAGGGAAGAGGACCTTCAAGCCATGCGGAATCTCACGGCATCTTAGGCCCCCTGTCCTGATGGGGTGATAGCCAGATTCCACAAGGCATTTGCTGCTAGCTTATTTTTCACATTAATAGGTCTTATGGATTACTGCACGTGCTCTCTCAGTCCCTCCTTCTATGAAGGAAGCAACAGTGCCCTTAATAATTCAGTGCAGCAAGGACCCTACCCTAAGCGCACCACACAGGGCCATTCCATACTTAATTTATGGCCTTATTCAGAGTTTAGTGGACATGGAACCTGTTGTATCTTAATTCCCTTAAATGCATCCTCCCCTTAGCTGCTCAGCCAGGATGAATGTGATGTCTGCGTGGAATGTTGGAACGCTTGATGAGAGAGAGTGGAATGTTGGTGGGCCTCCTTGTGTGGTGAGAGTGGCAGTTGGAGAGAGTGGGCTGAGCAGCAAAGATGCTGCTCCTGGTGGGACCTGCAATATACTTCTACTGAACCAACCAATAAACCTTCTACTTGCGATATACTTCCTGGCTACCTTTTGTCATCATTGGATCCAACTTAGCATCTTTGCAACATTTGCGACGATCTGGAAAGAAACCCTGCGTGCTTTGGCCAAAAGACTACGGCAGGTGAGGAAACTTACAATTTTACAGAACTTTATATATTCAAGAAACTACTTAAAGCAAAGCAAATTTAAAACTAAGGAAAGTACGCCCTCCCGAGTCCCACCAGTGTTCTCCACCATCTGGACAGCCTGCCCAGGGCGTTTCATGTTCATAACATCAATAGTTCTCGACTTCAAGAAGAATTTCACTTTCAAGATTAAAATACTGATCCATCTGCACCGGATGTTTGTTTTCAACAGGCTACAGCAATGTATTTAAAAATGCGGAGTTAACTTTGAAAGTCAACATGATTTATGACCCTTGACGACAGTTTGCCATGAGATCGAGGGGCCAATCTAGGGAAGATTGCTCCGTGTACTTGGCAAAGGGACTTTGTGAGCTCCAAGTGGGTGTTTACTTTAGAACCGTTCCTTCGTTTATCATACGGCTGTATTTTGGTGTTTTTTTTTTTAACTATTATATGTAGTCTGCAGTTACACTCAGGAGCATTTGAATGGGTGCCGCGAGACACAGCACTTCAGTGGCTCACCTTGTTGTTCGGTGTTGTCCTGGCAACTTTGCGATGTTTCGGTCCTTCGCGTCATTGCCTCCGCGTCTTTCAAGTCTGCTGCTTGCTGACGCCTACATGCATGGACGTGATGGGAGCCACCCGGTTCTCCGTCGTGCTGCGTGCCTCAATTTTGGATCTGCACCGTGAACCAGCTTTTGCCAACCACGTTTACCTATTACAATGGATTCGGAACATTTGCCAGCCGTTTGTTTTGTATGCATGCTCAGAACAACGGAGCTTCGGGCGAGCCTCGCCGCACCAAGACAAGTGAAGTGATTTCATTGGTCATCCTCGATGCCTACTACCAACTTTATGAAATGGTGCAACAGTTTTGGGGTAATCATACTACTACTGCAACAACTGACGCTGTTCCTGACTCTTTCGGTAGTTGTTTTAATGGAACAAAAAGACTGTTTAACTGGCCTCTGACTCATACATGTTTCCATTTACGTTACTCACAGTATTTCTTTATGCCATCATACATGTTGAGTCATCATGCCCTGTAACTTGTTACCTTTCGCTGAGTAAGTTGTTTGGAGTTCTAGTCATGGTCTTGTTCTAATTGATTGATTTTGTTGCTAAATATGTTATCTCTTATGGGAGACGTTTCTACCTTAATAGCTGTGCTCCATTTTTAGAAGATTGCTTTTCAGAACATGTTCGAATTTAAAGAAAGTTGGTGTGTTATCATTTAAGCACTCTACTCTACTCTACTCTACTGTTTTACTATCACCTCATTGAGATTCATGCTTCGCCTTATTGGCTTTAGTGTGTTTAAGAGTTATTTATGTTACTCACACATTTGCGCTATTGGGAGTATATATTATTTACTGCTGCCACAGTTACTTTCAGGTTATTAGACTTCATCTTTAGGGTATTTATTGTATGGAGCTGGCCTCCATACATTTGTGTTTATCTTTCAGTGAGGGTAGTGCACACCCTTTACACTGATTTTTACCCTATACAGCTTTTTTTGTTTTGCATAGATTGAAAGCTGTCATTTACATTTTTATCTAGCTGTGTGGATAGTCGTTCACCTCCCGCCTTCTTTCATTTTTTTGTTTTGCATAGATTGAAAGCTGTAATGGGCAGTGTACCCATACTTTAATTAGAAATGTGTAATGGACAGTGTACCCATCTTTAGTTTTAATGCGCGATGGGCTGTGTACCCATCTTTTGATTTAATGCGCAATGGGCAGTGTACCCATCTTTAGTTTTAAGGCGCAATGGGCAGTGTACCCATCTTAAGTTTTAATGCGCAAGGGGCAGTGTACCCATCTTAAGTTTTAATGCGCAATGGGCAGTGTACCCATCATTAGTTTCAATGCGCAATGGACAGTGTATCCATACTTTATTTTGAAATCCATAATGGGCAGTGTACCCATCTCTAGTTTTATGCACAATGGGCACTGCACCATACTCATGTTGGGCAGTGAACCCTATATGTTCAATATTTGATGATGTTTCCTTATTTCGCCTTGCACCTTTTTCTCACATTAATTTTTCTGCTTTCTCTTACCTACACACTTATTATACCTTTATATTCAGTTCTTTTCTCTTTACTTTTGTGATGCTATAATCAAATGTTTTTACACGCAATGTTTTACATGCAATGTTTGTATTATTTCTATTAATTGTTTTTCCCAAGGGAAGGGGATGTGCATCGTGAAGCTTTTCACACTGTTTCACCCTCCTTTCATTCTAGTCACTTTCTACTACTTATTCACATCTTTCTTACCTGTCACTGGATTTTCATTCTTCCTCATACTTCATCTGATATTTATTGTGTGCAACGATGCAAGTACCATCATTCATACTTTCTTGCTGCAAGGTTGCAAATCATTGTTGTTTATTGTTGTCCAAGGAAAGGGGATATGTTGTATCTTAATTCCCTCAAATGCATCCTCCCCTTAGCTGCTCAGCCAGGATGAATGTGATGTCTGCGTGGAATGTTGGAACGCTTGATGAGAGAGAGTGGAATGTTGATGGGCCTCCTTGTGTGGTGAGAGTGGCAGTTGGAGAGAGTGGGCTGAGCAGCAAAGATGCTGCTCCTGGTGGGACCTGCAATATACTTCTACTGAACCAACCAATAAACCTTCTACTTGCGATATACTTCCTGGCTGCCTTTTGTCATCATTGGATCCAACCTAGCATCTTTGCTACATTTGTGTGTTTGGGTTCTGTTGCAGAGTGCACTGTCCACCAAAGTGTTGGTCTGTCTAATATTGGGCCATTGGTCAAAACTTGTCAGACCATCCACCCTAACTATGGCAGACATTCTAGAACAAGAAAAAATAAAAATGATCCCTCAAACACCAAAAGAAAACTCCCAAGGTATATGGGCCATTAGTATTTTTTTTTTCAAAAACACCTCCCTTTTCTGAGAAGCCGCATGAAACATTGCAGACGATCATCAAAACTAAAGCCATCGAGGCACCTCCTCTGAAGGCTCAGAGATATACACTAGGCAGGCAGAGATCTCTAAATAAAGGGTCATTTACCAGGATGGCAGAGGGCTTCCCACCAAACCCTAAATGAGCTTTTTAGTTGCACAATACTTCACAACGTTTCTGGAAACTTGGCTAGACAGACTCTTACCTCAACTCAGATGCTGACAAAAGAGGATTTGTTAAAGATAGGCAAACTGCAAACAATACAAAAAGAGCCTACTTCTCATAGATTTCAGTGGGAAAAGTGGCAGAAAACTTATATCATTAGATGCTAGGAAGGCTCTACCACAGGTTCACTTTAATTCACAATTGATACACCAGGCACAGCTGGTTGCAACTGTCGCTTCCTAAAATGGGCAGTTATAAAACCCAAGTGCTAAAATCAAGGTTAATGAGAAACAGTCACGCGGGATTGAGGCCACACTGGTCAGCAGCCAGAGATGTCCCCTTTCCCATCCCTTTCCTCTCCCTGACATACACCTCACTTCAAATGTAGCCACATTTTGGAACACAGTCCTACAGAATATTTGTTTGACTACAGCAACAAAACAACCTTGATGTCCTGAAGTAATCCTGTTGTGTTGCCCATCTGACAGTGTACATTTGTCAGACCCCTCTCAGAAGGCAGGGCACAGAGCAAGCAGGGACTACTCGGTCAAAGCTGTAGGGGCTAGTCATTTGCCTCTGATGTTCCAAAGTCTGTCCTACTATGTTCTGCAAACTGGGCCAAGTACTATCTTTTTTAGCGCTTGACTCTCAGTGGTAGCAGTGGTGACCAGTTTCGGGCTTCTCGGGAAGGTGAGTGTGGAAGTACAACAGACTCAGCACCTAGCAGACACCCAACAGCACAACATGATTGTCAAACCTAGTGCTTCTCATTGAGATTAGTATTTTATTAAACTGAAAACTCAGCAATACACACTACACAAAAGCATTAAATACTCCAGATCCTTGTGCAATGCTAATACTTCTAGCTAAGGTGGTCCCCCATCTTACTCTGTCCCCTTCCACCCCCCCTTTCTTACTGTAGGGTAGTCTGGTGTGTGTAATAGTGCAGGCACATGCTGCCTGCCTCTCGGTTACAAGCCTTCAGGCAGTAATAGCGCTCGGTCTCTTATCCTTGTCCTGGGCCGCCTCAGTCTCTGACACTCCATCACTGGAGAGGAGGTACACCGGCAGCCGGCAGCCCAGATGGCTGCTCTACTCCCGACTGGCAGCAGCAGGTTGCACAGCAGTGTCCTGGAAGCAGTGGTAGCATTCGGTTGGCTTCAGGTAGCGGCCCCTTCTAGTCTCACAGCGTAGATGGCAGATGGGTCACAAGTGGGCCTCCTCCTTCCAGACGGGTGAGTCATGAGACAATCAATTGGGCCTCCTTTGGATGAGGGGTCAATATAGTAGTACTCTTCCAGTTTCAAGTCTGGAGTCGGCAACTGGGTAGCTGCGATGGGCTGTCTGCCAGTGGTGGGTGGATCTGATCAGACACACTTGAGGATAGCGCTACAGACAGTCACTCATTTGCTTCGGCATACTTTGTCCAGTGACTCAAAGTAAACGTTTCTACTTTCAGTAGCATAGTCCACACAGGCACACAGTTGACAATGTGCCGTGGCTACCACAGTCTCACTTTGGTGAATGAAACAGCTACATCAACAGAATTACTTCAGGTACTACGTGTCAGGACCGGTCCCTTCTTCAGCAATGTAGACCTCCCAGGCACACACAGATAAGTGCAATGGCTGCAACAGCAGAGTCAACAGAGAATTTGCTTGGTCACACTTCTGCAGTGCTGCAAATTCTCTGCTTCAGCATAGTGATGGGCTCTGAGTCAGGTGCATGCCAGTCGCTCTTCGCAGGTTTCTGCTGGACAGACCCCCCTGCACAGTGGTCAACTGCTCTTGTCATGAAACCCAAAGGGAGCCAATGAGTACTTATAGACCGAGTATGCACTCCTAATATCAATAAAAAACACAAAAAACCAAGGTCTGGACACCATCAAGACATTTTTTGTCACCCACTGAAGGATCGCACCGTCTCTAACACTAATAAAAGTAACTTTTCTGAGTACAAGAACCCTTACCCACCGTTAGGTGGCATGCTTCATCATAGGTTTCCTCCTCACACCATAACAACCTGCAGCCGTGTGGGCTACAACTCCTGCATTCAGGAGTAGATCTTTTAGATGTAATATCCTTATCTGAGTATAAGGGGTGGATTATGGTGCAGAGTGCAGTTCAAAAATAGCTAAAACAATCTCTTGGTGGAATTCCACTATTGTATTCTGTCCCCAAGTTAGGATTAAACCAAACTGAATAAAACACGGGAGGAAATTCAACCCCAAAGTAGAAATCTGGTCAACGTGTTTCTACCCTATTGTTTCCCTAATGAGGTGTGAGGGAATTTATCTGGACAGTCAAGAAGTCACACTGCTAATGTTAATAGAGCAAGTAGTAATATAAAGTTTATAACTGGTGGACATAAGAACAGCGAGGACGATCCACCACTGTAGGATAGTCACTGCCGCCAGGTAACAGGCCTCAGCTGGAGGCTACCTGGCAAGACTACCAGGGCTATAGCTTTGCTCTGCTCCTGTGTCTGTAATTAATGTATGTTGGACAAACAACACAGACGATCGCGCCATGGATATGGCAGCATCAGAGAAGCATCCGATGCAGAATGGAAGTGATGAGAAATTGTGGAAGCAATCAAACCCAACTCAAAAGGGGGAAGCATTCTACAAAACTCTCAGTAAGAGAAGGTAGATGGATGGACCGTTTACAAACCACAACTCTGGGACTTGATGATATAAATGAACTTCGTAGCATTGCTGCCCTTAACGGATGATTGTTGAAGATTGCATCTTATGCTCGATCCAGTCAGTACGCCAGCAGGAATGATCTGTGCACGCATTGAGGCACACGCTGACTACATATGATATTGATGTACTACAATAATGCCTTGATCATCGGTGTAATTCTGTATGACGACCCTTGCACTTTCGATTGGAAATTATACATACTGAATAGGCCCCACAGGGATAAGATTCACTGACTTTCATTCACGGTTTGAACTAGTCTCACGTGTCATCTGCATTACAGATATGTATTTTTCATCAACACGAATTCAATCAAGACTCTTGTCCACTGGACCGGGTACCAGATGTAAGTAAGTACTCCTGCTGCTTTTCCCTCTTCCTTGATTCGTCTGCACTGTTTACCGTCATAGATAGAGCATGGGTGAGCATCAGCTGTAAGCCCATGGAGAGTTTTAGTACTTAGTGCTTTAATATAAATTAAACCGTTTCGAAAATAGGCATTTCCATAGATGAGTGTTCAGGTACCATTGCATGACAGTTCATTGGGGACACTGCAGGTAGTCATTTTAATTACAGCCAGAGATCACCGCTCACCGCTGTGGGTTCACACCATTATATATACTATTGACTCTGCATATAGCCGCTACCAACATTATGGCGGCCGTCACAGAGGTAAACCTCGTCAGCATGTCATCGTGGCCTGCTGTGGTAAACCAGGGCATTAACAATACATAATTCCATGTATTCATAGAGGGCCTACGCAGTTTACTGTCTACACTCAGGATTAAAGCCCATTACATTGTACAGAAACTTGGCGTTATCGCAGTGCACGAGGACAGACTTTGTGAAGGAAGTAAATGGCCAAAATGATGGTTGGTTCAAATGATTAATTGCCTTTTCAGTTTTGTGGCGGAGCTTATGGAACAACTGACTCCGAGACAGAGCTGCCAGTTCGTTAGGCACTGCTCAGAAGTGCTTGGATAAAAGCAGACAGAAAAAAAAAGCTTTGCAATGACTGACTGGGAAAACATTGTGCCCCGGGGGCGCGTTTTGATGAACTGCAGCCTCGCCTCTCACTTCATGTTAGGAGTCATGGATTGCTGGCGCGATTGCTGCACGCGGGCAGCTCTTTGTTGCACGTGCCTCGAGCAAAGCCCTGCAAGATGTGGGATATGAGAATGTTCACTCTGTGTGACGAGATACTCCGTTTCGGAATGGGGGTGTCTTAGTCTCTCGCCTGTCACAGAGGTCCTCAGGGGGGCTGGCTCTGGCACTTCCAACGTTGACTCTTTCTCCCAGCACAGCAGTGGCCTTATCCCGGCCAGGAGACCCATTGTAAAATGGCGGAGTAATTAACCCAGCTGGGATGATTATCAACATTATTGCTAGGAATCTCCAAGCGCCTGTTGAGGACTAGGGGTTTGAAGCACTAGAAGCCATTGTTAAATACAAATCAGACGTCTCTCTTTAGGGACCGGTGTGGGGGTAATGCATGATCTAATAAGACTCCGCGTGTTGCAGGGTGAGCAGACAAATGCCTCCCATAATTGTCAGCTTTGATGAAAAGTCAGACCCTCATATCTCTGCTCACTCTGGTAGGCTCATGCAAACTATTCTCCCTTTAGCAGTTATTGACCGATGCCATTTTAATTCCCTTTAAAGTTGTATCTTGAGAGGGGTTGGGTGTCAACCTCAGCACAGTCTCTCTGATTTTGGGAGATGAGCACTAGTTTTAATTGTAAATTGTATTTATATTATACGTACTACCCTGAGGAGGAATTGAAAGAAATTCAGCGAGTAGCACGCTACCCTGGAATCCAAGGTTAGAAGTAAAAAGGTAGTAGATTAGTAAAAGTTTTTTTAAATTTCATTGTGGATTAATTGTGGTAAATAAGTTACATTTGAGCTCCTGAGATCTCGTGCATTTACTGTACTGCTTTGAAAGGGATAGATTTATTAGTGTGGATTAGTAAGGGGAAGATGTGCGGTGTTATTGAGAATGGGAGACATGTACATGTACACCTGTTAGTTGGATGAATTAGATAAAGGAGGAGAGAAGAGTTTTGAGAGGATGTTTTTGAGTTCAAAGTAGTCAGAAAGGTTTGGGATGAGTCAGAGTGGAGAGGGGTAGAGATTGCACATGAACATATAATGCTTTTTTCTTTCTCTTAATATATAAAGAATCAATTGATACAAATATAAAGACTACCCAGACATTTAGGTATATTGTGATATGTATACAGACATACATATACACAAATACATTTTACTTACTAAATTTTATGTACAAAGCACAAACCCCCTATATTGCAAACCAATATGTACATACAAGTAGTAATATTTATATGGTCAAACTATACGTAGGCTGTGTAATCATTAACATTTCTTTCCTTCTTTCTTTATGTAATTCCTTATAAAGAGCCTTCCTTTTGAACATATATATATATATATAAGCCACCCCTAAAGTAAGCGCAAAACAGACATTCCAAAGGGCAGGGTGAATTGTATTAAAAAAGTAGGACATGTGTTTCTAAGTTTTACAAGCGCTGGTACTGACAAACTCTTATCAATCAAAGGCATATGTACAGCGCGCAGCTACCTCAGCTGTAGAGTCCCGGCTCTCGAAGCAAGACTGAACAACAGACTCTGCCATTACTATCTAAACTTGATTGGAGAGACACATTTTTAAATCTGTCCTGAAACCGTGTTTGGACTCGCCCATGCGAACATAAATTGGCAAGGAGTTCCATAGCTTAGCCGTCTGTACCAAGAACGACCTACCGCCTCGGCGAGCCTTGGCAAACCTAGGGGTGAGCAGGAGTAGCAGGTGGTTAGATCTCAGGGCTCGCTCCTGGTGGTACAGGCAAAGCTTATTCCTAAAATAATATGGACCTCTCCCCCTAATGGCTCTAAATGCAAATGTCAGAGGTTTATACTCAACCCTCTTAGCAACCGGAAGCCAATGGTGTTGATTCAAATGGGTGGAGATGTGATGACGAAAGGGGGCACGTTGAATGAGCCTAGCCGCCGCATTCTGTATTATTTGGAGTCTATGGATCAAAAAAGCAGGAAGCTTCAGATATACACTATTAGCATAATCCAAATGTGATGTCACCAACTCATGGATTATGATCTTTCAGGTCTCTTCTGGAAGAAAACATAATAGCTTTCTGACAGATCCTAACTTCAAAAAGCAGGAAGAAGATATCTGCCGAATTTGGGACACAAAAGAAAGATCGGAATCAAACATAAACATAATTCTTACATTTCTTAGATTTCTAGCTGAAGTAACTGGTGTCGGTGGGGATTACATTCTGAGGGCCACCAAAGGCTAGAAGGAGGGGGAGCCATCTAACTGAAAAAGAGCACTTCAGTTTTGTCCGTGTTTAGTTTCAAAAAGTTATTGTCAATCCATTTTGAGATATCTTTTAGAAACTCTTTCACATTAAGAAAAGCTGCTTCTGAATTTTCTCCAAACGAAAACACCAGCTGCGTATCATCCACATACAAGACAACCTTTATTACCCCTGATTCAATAATGGTGGCCAAAGGGGCCAAGTACAGGTTGAAAAGCAGTGGACTAAGAGTAAACCCCTGTGGCACTCCACAAACCAAAGGTTTTGGGTGAGGATGAGAAAAGATGAAGGAAGATTCGTTGGTACCGATCTTCTAAAAAGATTGTATCTAAGATAGCACCGTGCCCTGAAAGCCAAAATGGATTAGTCTATTCAACAACGTAGAATGAGCTACCGCGTCAAATGCTGCAGATAGATCCAGCATCACTACCATAGCGGAGGCACCGCCATCCAGAGCCTCTCTAGCAGTTTCAGACACTTCCAGTAGAGTGGTGTCCGTGCTATAACCTGCACGGAAGCCAGATTGCGTATCATACAACAGATTATTAGCTTCTACAAAGGAAGACAGTTGGCGATAAACCAGCTTTTCTAGGATCTTCGCAGGTGCAGGTAGCAATGAGATGGGTTTAAAATTGCTAAGCTCCCCAGGGTCCGCATTGGGCTTCTTGAGCAGCGGCAATAGGAGCGCCTGTTTCCATAAAGCAGGAAACATGCCAGATTTCAAAGAGGCATTCCAAATCCTGTTCAAATTGGCATTTACACTGAGGGCAGCCAGTTTAAGAAATTGTGGGGGACAGGGATCATCTGTGGAACGACAATTACTTTTCAATAGCTCCTCGAGCGAGTCCTTTTCTGGAATTGGGCAGAATTCTGATTTAGCAACTATAGGGTTATCAGACGATAGTACAGGTCCCTCTAAGCAAGCTTCTGATGGAAACGTTGAGTATAGTTTTTGAATTTTCTCGTCAAAGAATCAGAGAGGCTAGTGCAAAGAGCAGGAGATAGATGAAAGGCACTTTTAGTCACGGTGTGGTAAAAGATTTTACAATATTAAAAATAGTCCATCCTAAATTCGTATTTTACTACTGTAAGGCCTACCTCTCCCACAGGATAACATTGGGTTACTTTATTACATTTAATAAGCTCTAACGTTTGATTGGGAGCTGGTAGAAATGTCATATTGGACTCAAATATAATTTTAAATCCTCTTTAATGCTAAAGTTGGATTTTAGAGTGCAATTTTGAAAATGCCACTTAAAGAAAGTTAGCATTTTCCTTTCCTAAACTTTCTGTAGCCCTCTGGTGGTTTCCAGCTGTCTGGGCCTGTTAATTGCACCTCCATCAGGAATGCATATTGGGCATATACAGCGAACACTATAACCCGGGTGTAGCTGGGAGAGGGGCAGAGCTGTTTCATGCCCCACTTACATTTCGAAGGACTGCCTCCGGCACACTCACAAAGAAACTTGACACCAGATTTCTGTCACCCTAGACCTTTTGAACCCTGGGCAGCGAAATAAAGGGAAAGGAAGGAACTTTCCAGAACCAGATGTGGGGGAGGGGGGGGGGGGGACTAGAAGTTTCCCTACTTCAAAAGGTGGCACCAGGTATAAATATTGGATCTCCTGAGCCACTCAGTACACCCCTGGACCTGTGGACATTACAGAAGAAGGACTGCCTTGTTCCTCAGAGGACTGACCTGCTGTTTGAGACCTTCATTTTTCCCCAGAGGACTACCCTGCTGCTTGAGGCATGCCTTGTTCTTCAGAGGACTGCCCTGCTGCTTGAGGTCTTTCTTGTTTTTCAGAGGACTGCCCTGCTGCTTTAGGCCTGCCCTGCTCTCTGAGAAAGAAGAATGGACCTGCTTGGTTCATCCCAGGCCAACCTGAGTTGACTGACCTACTTTCTGAGCTACAGGGGCACAATAAGCTCCAAAGGCCTCCCTGCAACTGTCTAGCTGACCTGTTTTGACTGTCTCGCACGACCAGATACCCACAGTTAGTGCTTTCTGGTTCATGGCACTATTTTTACTTGAACCTTTAAAATTCCACATCTCCGCTTCTAGTGATTTGATTTTTGTTGTTTTGGTCTCATTTTATTTACTAAATGTTACTCTATGCTCCTGGATTGGTGTGGGATATCTCTTGTGCTGTGTTTTCACTTTATTACTATTTGTTTGGTGCAAATATACTTAAAGTGCCTCTAGGTTGCGCCCGACTACTTTTGTGCCTAACTACCAGCAGGCTTAGCACAGCTTAATTTAGTGGCTGTTGTGGTTCACCATGACAGGGATAGTGGTTGTTGCTTGAGGAGGGTCTTCACCCTCCTTAATCTAAATCCCAATTTCCCACACTGATGAAAAGTGGGGCCTTTGCCATGTATTACTTTGTGAATGACGCAAAGCAGCGTGAAGGCGGATCTTTTGGCAACTGGTAACCAATGTAGAGTCCTCAGGGAGAGAAGATATGCGCTTGTGGCATTACATATAGGAGTAGTCTGGTGGCAGAGTTCTGAATTCTCTGTAATATTATCATGGGTGATACAGGTGAACCATGATATAGACAATCAGCATAATCAAGTCTAAATAGGGCATGCAAGACAGTTGCTTGGACTTTGTGGGGGAAACCTAGGTGTACGAAGATATGTTGCACCGTTTTCATGGTAAGAATGCTTGTTTTGGCTACCTTATCCATTTGTGCATTCATTGACCGCTTGGAGTCCATGGTATTTCCAAGGTTTATTATCTCCTTTGATATTTTTGGTGGTGGTCCCAAATCATCAATCTAGGTCAAAAGAGAGAGGCATACGTTCTTTAATCGCCACCAGTGAAAATTTTATTTATGGACACTTGAGTTTGCGTTACTTCCATGTCATCCACTCTTCAACAGCCTGGAGGCAACAGGAGGTTTTGAAGCTTTCAATGTTCTTGGGGCTTTTCAATTTAAGTTGTATCTGTGTGTCATCTTCATAGTGAAAGCAGGTGAACTGAAAATCATTGATGATTCCTGGTAATGATTCCATGCAGATGTTAAAAAGTATGGGTTAAATAATAGAGTCTTGGAGGACTCCTGCTGTTATGCTGTAGGGTTTGGATGAGAACGGAGTATGGATGACGTTTGTTCTATTGTTTGGGTAGGATGTGGTCCAAGCGAGAGTGGTTTCTTCTATGATGCCTTCCTCTTGTCTTTGACTCAGTGCGTCATGCTTGACTGTGTCAAAGGCAGTTGAAAGTTTCAAGAGACTAGGACAGCAACTCCATTCTTGTTTACAGTGTTTTGAAGGTCATCCAAGATAGGTGATTACGGCTGATTCAGTTCCTCTTCATGGATGGAATCCTGATGGAAGTTGGAAAACAGGGTGTTATTTTCAATGAATTGTGACATTTGAACAAAGGCTGCTCTTGCTATAAGATTGCCAAGGAATGGTTCATTTGCTGTAGGTCTTTCATTGTTCGGGTCTCATGGGACCAAGGTTGTTTTATTTAATAATGGGAGCACCTTTTTAAAGTGTTCGTGAAAAACTCCTGTCGCTGAGCAGTTGTTGATCAGTGGCAGCTAAAGTTGTTAAAAGTACATTTTTGAAGATTCATGGTGTACAAGGGTCAGAGGGGCATCCGGCTGGCCTGCTCACCTTGACAAGATACAGAAATTCATTTGATGATAGTTCTTTGAAGGAGTGCAGAGACTGTGTTAAACTACCAGTGGAGGGGTTTGTTGGAAACTGGTTGGTGCCACAGATCTGCATTAGTTTTTTTTTGTATTTTCAATTTAATTTAAACATCCAGTACTCAACCATGTAGAACAAAAAATGTGGTAGTACATGATGAATGCACATTACAACATTCTCATAGCAGAAAGTCTACTGTAACATCTATGTGTGTCTTTCATAATTCAATTAACAATCTGAGGTGCTGTTTCCTCTAGAACTGCATTGTTCCAGTGTTAAGAATTTTCCCTCTACATATAAAAGCCCAAAATTCCAACAGTGTAATTGTTATCAAAGTGTTCCTCGCAGTCCGTTCTGCAGTCACTGACAATAAAGGGTTATTTATTGATTTAAGTGGAGGTGACTACAGAAAAGACCCTCAAGCTTTGCAACTTAGTATTTGCCAGGCCCAACTTCTAGTGGTTAAAGATTTAACCCCTGGGTATGCCTATTTGAAGCAACAAAGTCATTGGTATGCCATTGGTTTGGTCCCTTTGGGGGAATGAGATATGGGATGCGAGCATCCAGACTGAACCAATATTTTGCTCAATCCACATTGTGCCACAAAATAGTAAATTTCTAGATCCAGAACCTCGAACCCCCTCCAGTGTACGGAAGTATCATCAGTTTCCAGTCGATCCACACCGGCCCATTTGCCAATGCCAATTTAATCAGTCTTATTTTTAGTATAATAAAGAAGTGTTTATTCAAGGGTACTGTGATGTTCGTGAAGACGTAGAAACATCTCAGGAGTACAATCATTACCACCGGTCCAGCCAATGTCAATGGAAGTTAAAGCCAGGTGTCAACCTGCCACGTTAGCCATTTCAATAGCAGGTCTATAGTTGAACTGAATAATTGACTATACACTTCTGTGCAAGACTGTACCCAGGTATGTTACCAAGTCTGTGACCCACCTAATGGGATATTCTAACTCACAGCACTTCATGCCATAGGTAAGTGGGAACAAATCAGTATTACTCCAATTTATTGATATTCTGGAGTACCTCTGCATACAGAGACAGCAATAGCCACCTACTAAGGAAATACAGCCCTCTATGCAAATGTTTCTATTGCTACTGCCAAGCAAGAGGACCCATTACTAATAAATACAACAAAGGACCTTGGGGCATCCCTGCAGAGTGCTAGTAGCTTGTTGAAACGGATTTGACGTCAGGCCATAAGTATATAACCGGGATGTGAGCTTTGCATAAAGCAACTTTACTAGTGTCAAAAAACTGTTTGAGATGCTATATCATTTGAGAGTTTCCAGTAGAAAAGGCCATTCCAAGGAACCAAACACATTTTAAGTGTCCACCAGTGGAATTGCTGCAGTTATTTCAGGATTTATCTGAAGCAAAACCGCAACATGTTGCCTCTGATGACCACACTATGAGCTACTATTCTCATGAAAGGACCTACTTTGGATGAGTTGAATTCCTTCTCTTCTCGGAACTGCACACTACGTTTATATTGCAGGACCACAAAGACCATGCATAAATTAAGTGTTGTGGATCTGTGCGGAACAAATCTCGACTGTGCAGGAGATACTATACTCTCCAGAAAGTGGGACAACTGAGTGACAATTCCTTTGGCAAGTATCCTGTTGTCAGAAAAAAGAGAGAATTCCCTTGATTCTACAATTTGTAGAGCATAAAGTACTATGTCAGAAAAGTCTAAGTAAGAATTATTTTATTTAAAACGATATATTTCTCATTGTTAAAACAGATAAAATCACAAAACATTTCATAATACTTCAAATCAAGTTATTGAAAAACATCATACAGTACATATCAATCCAATCTAATTATCATTGAACAACATAACACGATTATGACCAGCATAATATGGAGACAGACACAAATGTAAGATCCAATTACTCTTCTTTACAAATGCACATCACATTGGACTCAAAATTACAGCTTCTTATACATTGATAAATCAGTATTTGGTTTATCTGTATTGGTCCTTTGATTGTGCTTTTCCACAGCGTCGACGCGTTTCGATGGCTTTAAACTGATAATACCATCTTTATCAAGACCACATAATTCTGTCTCCCACCATAATTAGTATTATTCCTTCGGATGGGGTGACGTTTGTGCGTACTCCTGGCTCTCTAAATAGTATTACAACAAACAAATGATGGACGGAATGCTGACAATGCAGACATTCTCCCCCAGTCAAGAGATCTGGGTTAAATCCATCGTTCTTTTGCCCACTACGCCACCCCAGTTTAGACATGGCCATATGCAAATCAGTCTTGACCCTGTGCCTCATGGGAACAGTCCAGCCCGAACTGCCAAGCCATGTCTTCCCTGGACCGGAATCAATCATCCTAGGACCGGTTTCTGGCTATCAGCCATCATCAGCCAGGATAGCTTGACTCCAGTGGCGTAGTGAGCACGGGTCCCACGTCTGGGAATACCCATCCCACTTAGGGCGAAAAGCGTTACAACAAACACATGATGGACGGAATGCTGACAATGCAGACATTCTCCCCCAGTCAAGAGATCTGGGTTAAATCCATCGTTCTTTTGCCCACTACGCCACCCCAGTTTAGACATGGCAATATGCAAATCAGTCTTGACCCTGTGCCTCATGGGAACAGTCCAGCCCGAACTGCCAAGCCATGTCTTCCCTGGACCGGAATCAAGCATCCTAGGACCGGATTCTGGCTATCAGCCATCATCAGCCAGGATAGCTTGACTCCAGTGGCGTAGTGAGCACGGGTCCCACGTCTGGGAATACCCATCCCACTTAGGGCGAAAAGCGTTACAACAAACAAATGATGGACGGAATGCTGACAATGCAGACATTCTCCCCCAGTCAAGAGATCTGGGTTAAATCCATCGTTCTTTTGCCCACTACGCCACCCCAGTTTAGACATGGCCATATGCAAATCAGTCTTGACCCTGTGCCTCATGGGAACAGTCCAGCCCGAACTGCCAAGCCATGTCTTCCCTGGACCGGAATCAAGCATCCTAGGACCGGTTTCTGGCTATCAGCCATCATCAGCCAGGATAGCTTGATTCCAGTGGCGTAGTGAGTACGGGTCCCACGTCTGGGAATACCCATCCCACTTAGGGCGAAAAGCGTTACAACAAACAAATGATGGACGGAATGCTGACAATGCAGACATTCTCCCCCAGTCAAGAGATCTGGGTTAAATCCATCGTTCTTTTGCCCACTACGCCACCCCAGTTTAGACATGGCCATATGCAAATCAGTCTTGACCCTGTGCCTCATGGGAACAGTCCAGCCCGAACTGCCAAGCCATGTCTTCCCTGGACCGGAATCAAGCATCCGAGGACCGGTTTCTGGCTATCAGCCATCATCAGCCAGGATAGCTTGACTCCAGTGGCGTAGTGAGCACGGGTCCCACGTCTGGGAATACCCATCCCACTTAGGGCGAAAAGCGTTACAACAAACAAATGATGGACGGAATGCTGACAATGCAGACATTCTCCCCCAGTCAAGAGATCTGGGTTAAATCCATCGTTCTTTTGCCCACTACGCCACCCCAGTTTAGACATGGCCATATGCAAATCAGTCTTGACCCTGTGCCTCATGGGAACAGTCCAGCCCGAACTGCCAAGCCATGTCTTCCCTGGACCGGAATCAAGCATCCTAGGACCGGTTTCTGGCTATCAGCCATCATCAGCCAGGATAGCTTGACTCCAGTGGCGTAGTGAGCACGGGTCCCACGTCTGGGAATACCCATCCCACTTAGGGCGAAAAGCGTTACAACAAACAAATGACGGACGGAATGCTGACAATGCAGACATTCTCCCCCAGTCAAGAGATCTGGGTTAAATCCATCGTTCTTTTGCCCACTACGCCACCCCAGTTTAGACATGGCCATATGCAAATCAGTCTTGACCCTGTGCCTCATGGGAACAGTCCAGCCCGAACTGCCAAGCCATGTCTTCCCTGGACCGGAATCAAGCATCCTAGGACCGGTTTCTGGCTATCAGCCATCATCAGCCAGGATAGCTTGACTCCAGTGGCGTAGTGAGCACGGGTCCCACGTCTGGGAATACCCATCCCACTTAGGGCGAAAAGCGTTACAACAAACAAATGATGGACGGAATGCTGACAATGCAGATATTCTCCCCCAGTCAAGAGATCTGGGTTAAATCCATAGTTCTTTTGCCCACCACGCCACCCCAGTTTAGACATGGCCATATGCAAATCAGTCTTGACCCTATGCCTCATGGGAACAGTCCAGCCCGAACTGCCAAGCCATGTCTTCCCTGGACCGGAATCAAGCATCCTACGACCGGTTTCTGGCTATCAGCCATCATCAGCCAGGATAGCTTGACTCCAGTGGCGTAGTGAGCACGGGTCCCACGTCTGGGAATACCCATCCCACTTAGGGCGAAAAGCGTTACAACAAACAAATGATGGACGGAATGCTGACAATGCAGACATTCTCCCCCAGTCAAGAGATCTGGGTTAAATCCATCGTTCTTTTGCCCACTACGCCACCCCAGTTTAGACATGGCCATATGCAAATCAGTCTTGACCCTGTGCCTCATGGGAACAGTCCAGCCCGAACTGCCAAGCCATGTCTTCCCTGGACCGGAATCAAGCATCCTAGGACCGGTTTCTGGCTATCAGCCATCATCAGCCAGGATAGCTTGATTCCAGTGGCGTAGTGAGCACGGGTCCCACGTCTGGGAATACCCATCCCACTTAGGGCGAAAAGCGTTACAACAAACAAATGATGGACGGAATGCTGACAATGCAGACATTCTCCCCCAGTCAAGAGATCTGGGTTAAATCCATCGTTCTTTTGCCCACTACGCCACCCCAGTTTAGACATGGCCATATGCAAATCAGTCTTGACCCTGTGCCTCATGGGAACAGTCCAGCCCGAACTGCCAAGCCATGTCTTCCCTGGACCGGAATCAAGCATCCTACGACCGGTTTCTGGCTATCAGCCATCATCAGCCAGGATAGCTTGACTCCAGTGGCGTAGTGAGCACGGGTCCCACGTCTGGGAATACCCATCCCACTTAGGGCGAAAAGCGTTACAACAAACAAATGATGGACGGAATGCTGACAATGCAGACATTCTCCCCCAGTCAAGAGATCTGGGTTAAATCCATCGTTCTTTTGCCCACCACGCCACCCCAGTTTAGACATGGCCATATGCAAATCAGTCTTGACCCTGTGCCTCATGGGAACAGTCCAGCCCGAACTGCCAAGCCATGTCTTCCCTGGACCGGAATCAAGCATCCTAGGACCGGTTTCTGGCTATCAGCCATCATCAGCCAGGATAGCTTGACTCCAGTGGCGTAGTGAGCACGATCCCACGTCTGGGAATACCCATCCCACTTAGGGCGAAAAGCGTTACAACAAACAAATGATGGACGGAATGCTGACAATGCAGACATTCTCCCCCAGTCAAGAGATCTGGGTTAAATCCATCGTTCTTTTGCCCACTACGCCACCCCAGTTCTCTGCACTGGGGTGAATGTATGACATTGTTCTGCATTCTGTCCATCAATTGTTGTTTTTGCATTTGTCACCCCGAGTGGGAAGGGTATGCTCAGACGTGAGTCCCTTGCTCTCCATGCCACTGGAATCAAGCTATCCTGGCTGACAAGGGCTGAAAGCCCGAAACCGGTCCTAGGATGCTTGTTTCCAGTCCAGGGAGGACCTGGCTTGGCAGTTCGGACTGGACTGTTCCCATGGGGCACAGGGTCAAGACTGATTTGCATATGGCTGGGTTCAAACTGGAATGGCATGGTGAGCAAAAAAACGATGGATTTAGGCCCAGATCTCTGTACTGGGGTGAATGTATGACATTGTTCTGCATTCTGTCCATCAATTGTTGTTTTTGCATCTCTAAATAGTATGGCAGGTTTTGGCAAGCTTCCGTTCTACTACCTTCGTTATTTAATTAATAGCGTATTCCACCTTATCTTTTGATCGTGATAGGGGACTTATTTTCGCAAAATTTTGCTCTGATCCGAAAACACATACGACGGAGGATAGACAGTGAAACAAAGACCCGCTGTAACTAAGAAGAGGAATTCAAGCCTCATGGTGCGGGAACTTCTTATCAAAATCGAAGGAAGAAGTATAATAGAGAAAATAAGTCCCCTATCACGATCAAAAGATAAGGTGGAATACGCTATTAATTAAATAACGAAGGCAGTAGAACAGAAGCTTGCCAAAACCTGCCACACTATTTAGAGAGCCAGGAGTACGCACAAACGTCACCCCATACGAAGGAATAATACTAATTATGGTGGGAGACAGAATTATGTGGTCTTGATAAAGATGATATTATCAGTTTAAAGCCATCGAAATGCGTTGACGCTGTGGAAAAGCACAATCAACGGACCAATACATATAAACCAAATACTGATTTATCAATGTATAAGAAGCTGTCATTTTGAGTCCAATGTGATGTGCATTTGAAAAGAAGAGTAATTGGATCTTACATTTGTGTCTGTCTCCATATTATGCTGGTCATAATTGTGTTATGTTGTTCAATGATAATTAGATTGGATTGATATGTACTGTATGATGTTTTTCAATAACTTGATTTGAAGTATTATGAAATGTTTTGTGATTTTATCTGTTTTAACAATGAGAAATATATCTTTTTAAATAAAATAATTCTTACTTAGACTTTTCTGACATAGTACTTTATGCTCTACAAATTGTAGAATCAAGGGAATTCTCTCTTTTTTTCTGGTTAAAAGTACCTTATTTCCCTTGAGTATTAAGGGGTCCCTCTCATCCTTTTTTTACTCAGTATCTTGTTGTTGCAAATTATTAGCGAAAGTGGGTTGTAGGAGGCACACGTAGGGGCTGATTACGATGGCAGTCGGACCGGCTTCCGCAGTCCTGTCGGAGGCGGTCAGACTTCCGCGGTCCCAACGGAAGCGGTCGCTTTAACCGGCGTATTACAATGCTAGTGTATAGACAGAAATCCGACCGCCGTGGTCCCTCCAACTCCGTCAGGAATTTTCGACCGCGGTGGTGTTGGAAATGACCAGTGGAGCTAGTTAGAGAGCGGCCCACCCTACGGACTGCCAGCCCTATTCCGATGTGCCTTTTCGGTGAGCGGACCTTTACAGGCAGGTCGCTCCCCCACGCCGCAACAGCACCACCTGTTCGCCCGTGTCTCCCAGTCCGCTGCTGCTGCACTGATGTGAGATTGAGGCCCTCGTCCACCCGCAGGCTACCGCCTGCGCCTCATCCCTAGTGGCCAGTGGTAGGCCTTAGGTTTGTTTTCTGCTGTAATTGTATTGCTTCCGCCTTGTTTATTTGTTCTTTCCTCCTTGTTCCCTTGTTTATTTCTGTGCCCTATGCCCTTTTGCCTTCTGTTTCCCTCGCCGTTCCTGCCCCCATTTTTCCCGTTGTAATTGTATTTCTTCTGTCTTATTTGTTTATTTGTTTCTTTCCTTCTTGTTCCCGGTTTTATTTCTGTGCCCTGTGCCCTTTTGCCTTCTGTTTCCCTCGCCGTTCCTGCTCCCGTTTTCCCCGCCACTGCGTCCCCTGCGTCCCCTGCGTCCCCGCCCCCCGCTCGCCAATTCATCCGCTCCCTCCTCCCAGCTGCCTCCTCCTTCCCACCTCCCCTTCTTATGGCTGCCACGCCGAAGTGGCGCCTAAGGCAAGCCCGTCTGCGCCTGTACCGCGCCCAGCGCCAGAATCCCTGGCCCCCGCGAATGCCACGATGCCCATCTCCACTACAACGCCAACACCCTCCACGCACTCAACACCGGACGAGCACACACCTGCTTCCTCGCTGGCCGAAGCGCACCAAAGGACCCTTCTCCTGCTGGAGCTGCAGTTTCACCAGTCTACGAGCGACCAACTCGCCCACCGGGACAGGACGCAACCACCTCAGATGCATACTACTGAGCAACCATTCCACACGCAAACACGCCGTCGAACTCTGAGACCTGCTCGACACATCCTCCCCGGATGTCGCCTTCCTAACAGAGACCTGGATGAACGACTCCTCGGCACCGGACATCGCCATGGCCATCCCGGACAGCTACAAAATCACCCGCAGAGACCGCACCAACGGAATAGGGGGGTGAAATCGCCATCATCCACAAGTCCACCCTCAAGGTCTCGACCAACTCCGACGACACCCAAAGCACCCCCGAACACTTGCACTTCCAGATCCACACTAATCCCAACACCACCCTCAGAGGAACTCTCATCTACAGACCCCCCGGACCCCGGCCTCAGTTCAGCGACTCCATCGCCGACTTCATCAGAACACACACCATGACCTCCGCAGACTACATCCTCCTTGGAGACCTGAACTTCCACCTCGAGAACAACGACGACACCAACTCCACCACCCTGATCGCCAACCTTGCCAACCTCGGACTCCGACAGCTCGTCACAACGCCCACCCACTCTGCCGGCCACATGCTTGACCCCATCTTCTCCGCAAGCTCACACGTCTCCTCCAGCCATACCACCGAACTCCACTGGACCGACCATCGGTGCATTCACTTCACCTTCCAGAAACCCACCACGCACCACCGCACCCAACAGATCCCCCGCCGCTGCTGGAGCAAAATCAACAAAGACCAGCTAAACACCGCCCTCGCCCGAAGCCCACCCACCGACCCCGATGCCGCCGCCAGCAACCTCAGGCGTTGGATCGACGACTGCGCCAACACCCTTTCCCCGATCAAGAAACCCTCCAACAGACACACCAACAAGAATGCCAGCTGGTTCTCCGCGGACCTCCAGACCTCCAAACAAACCTGCCGAAGACTAGAGAAGAAATGGCACCGCGAACAGACACCGGAGAACCACGCAGCCCTCAAGAACGCCATGCACCAACACCATCACCTCATCAGATCCGCCAAAAGGACCTCCTTCAAGGACAGCCTCGACAACAACGCACACAACAGCAAAGAGCTCTTCAACATCGTGAAGGAACTCTCCAACCCCAGCTCCAACACACACGACATTCCACCATTGCAAGACCTGTGCAACTCCCTGGCCACCTTCTTCCATCGCAAGATCACAGACATCCACGACCACCACCCACAACGACCACCTGCTCACCTGGACTAACATCAACGACGACGACACCATCAAAATCATGAACACCATCCACTCCGGCTCCCTGTCAGACCGGTGCCCACACCACATCTTCAACAAAGCCAGCGCCACCGCCGACCCCCATCTCCGCAAGGCCATCAACATCTCCTTCGAGACCGCGACCATCCCGGAGAGCTGGAAGCACGCCGAGATAAACGCCTTGCTCAAGAAACCCAAGGCGGATCCGAGGGACCTTAAGAACTTCTGGCCAATCTCCCTGCCACCGTTCCCAGCAAAGGTCATCGAGAAAACCATCAACAAGCAGCTGACTCGCTACCTCGAGGAGAACAACATCCTGGACCCGTCCCAGTCCGGGTTCCGCAGCAACCACAGCACCGAAACGGCCCTCATCGCCGCCACCAATGACATCAGGGCCCTGCTAGACAATGGCGAAACCGCAGCCCTCATCCTCCTAGACATATCAGCCGCCTTTGACATGGTCTGCCACGCACCCTACGCACATGCCTCCAGAGCACAGGGATCTGAGACAAGGCTCTGGAATGGACCACCTCCTTCCTCTCCGGCAGAACTCAGAGCGTCCGCCTCCCCCCTTTTCGTTCCAAAGCCCCAAAGGAGCCCCTCACCGCCAAGACCAACCTCCACGAAGGAATGAAAGCTGTCGTCGAATAGATGAAGAACAGCCGACTGAAGCTGAACTCGGACAAGACGGAGGTCCTCATCCTCAGCTCCACTCCCTCAGCCTGGGACGACTCCTGGTGGCCGAACGTCCTGGGAGCAGCACCAACGCCCACCGACCATGCACGCAACCTGGGGTTCGTCCTCGACTCAACACTCTCCATGACGAAGCAAGTCAACGCCGTCTCATCCTCCTGCTTCAACACCCTCCGCATGCTCCGCAAGATCTGCAGGTTGATCCCCACCGACACAAGGAAAACGGTCACCCAGGCCCTCGTCAGCAGCAGGCTGGACTACGGAAACGCCCTCTACACGGGAGCCCCGGCCAAACTGCTGAAACGACTGCAACACATACAGAACACCTCTGCCTGCCTGATCCTCGACATTCCTCAACACAGCCACATCACACCCCACCTGAGAGACCTGCACTGGCTGCCCTTTAACAATAGGATTACCTTCAAGCTCCTCACCCACGCACACAAGGCACTCGACGACACCGGACCAGCATACCTCAACAGATGACTCACCTTCTACACCCCGAACCGCCAGCTCCGCTCCACCGACCGCGCGCTCACCACCATCCCCCGCATCCGAAGAGTGACCTCCGGCGGCAGATCGTTCTCCTACCTCGCCGCCAAGATCTGGAACACCCTCCCCATCCTCCTACGGCAGACCCAAGACCTACTAACCTTCAGGAGGCTACTCAAGACCTGGCTGTTCGAGCAGTAGCAGCACCCGCCCCCCCCCTAGCGCCTTGAGACCCTCACGGGTGAGTAGTGCGCTCTACAAATTAGTTGATTGATTGATTGATTGATGAGCCGACCGTGGCGGTCCAACCAACTCATCTGAGCTGGCAGAAAGGGAGGAATATAAGCCCGACACCCACCGCTACACAGTTTCTCATGCCCTGTGCCGACATGGAGCCTGTCCTACACGTCCTGTTGTTGCTGTACCTGCTCACTGACGAGCAAAATTGAAATCATTGTGGACGCAACTGCCGTTAAGTAACACACCTACCTATCTACATAGAGTCTCCACCAAATTGAGGTGCTGCCATGGAAACGCTGGGTCTTACCTTTGTCTGTGTGAATGGGGGTGTGTGAGCAACATGTTCCCAAACCAGCATGCTGGGACATATATCCTATACAAATTCCATGCGAAGCTGGACATGAGGGGATCTGAAGGTGTCGTAAATTGGCTGCGATTAAATTAGCGTTAGCAGAATCCATCTGGTATTTAGAGGCTATCCTGTACATTTTGTGGAATCCATTTTGTATTTCTGGCAGCCATTTTGTCTTCCCTTGTGCTCTGTTTAAAGGACTGGCTATACTTAGACTCTGCTACCCTGCACATGCGCAGGAATATCTAACTGTCCATGCATCTGTTTTTAGTCTGTAACTATCAGGTTGTTTCTACCAGAGTCAGCAACTGGTAGCTCCTCCTTTGCTGTTGACGGTGCATTTCTGTATGACCATCTATGTATGTAACTCTTCTCATGTATGCTTGCACCGTCCTTTTCCTGAGCCCCTGTGTGGGTATAAAAGACCCATGGTTCTTCTACTCTGGGTGCTACCTTCATTCAGCACCACAGGGTGCTGGGTGAATGTGGTTCCACATCCTGAGGTTTAATAAACTATGTATTTTCTATTTCAGTTTCTGTGCCAACTTCTTTCTAATAGTCTGAGGACTCTGTGCAGAGAAGGGCGAACCCCTTGCACTGGTAGGCCTAGCTGAGGCCTATTTTCTACAATTGGCGCCTCAACTTGGGGCTCATCGGTGACTCGGATGCCCAAAGGATTGGTCGCGACGAAGGATTGGAATCTCGCACTGGACGTGATCACTGCCCGATAAGACCAGAGTCTTGGCATCCACGGCGACTTTTCCTTTCTTTCTGATCTGACCATCCAGGTGGCACCGGTCCTCGACTGAGATCTCTTCTGTTGATTCACCGTGCAGTGACCATTTGGTCGATTTTAGAACTTGGAAGGATGAATCTGGACACCAAGTGATTGGTAAGTGTCTGCGGCGCTTGCTGTTGGTTTTGATGCCTGTGATTGGTAAGGTAGTTTAGTAACGCTTACTGTGGCTTTGAGTATGGTATATTTTGTGTTGGCCAACTTGGTTTGTTTTGACATATGTGACTTGCAATTCACATAGGCAGGTAATGAGGAGAATTTTCTCTAACTGAATTGATTTGAACAGCACATCGTACTAAAAGTACCTTAAGTGCTACTTTGATTATAATATTGCATATTCTGCACTATTTTTGGCATGCCTGTCTTTTAGCACACTTCAAAGGATGTGGTGCTTTTTGGAATGGTACCAGAATGAGACTTGATGAAGCACAACTGCCCCCCCCCCCCCCCGGAGGGGACGCCTAATAGGGATATGTATATTAAGTATGGTCTTTCTTCTATAATGTACAGCGCATTATGGAATAAAAATACTTGTAAGTGGTGACTAGTACCCCGAGGAACTAAATATGTACATAAAAAGATCCTGGTCTGTGCACTTAGTAACATTCATAAGTGATGAGATGCAGAGCGTTTTTTTGGTGTTTTGCCAGCCAAATCTGGTGAATATGACTTGCAATTAGTATTTACAAATGGTTTGGTTTAAGTACAGTCTGTGGGCTGTCTTTTGTTTCTGTCTTAAGTGTTGATCTGTGGGTTAAATGTGTGTTTACATGTTATGGTGTGGTAAATTGTGTTTTGGATGTTGCTAGCACTGGAAAAAGCGTGTGATTGAATGACTGTGAATATGTGAAAATTCTGAGAAGTGAAATTGTTAAGGAGTAAATTTAATTTGGTCTCATCACCATCAATAAGTCGCAAAAGGAAATTGAGAGGGGTGTAGCTAGAGAAAGAGCAACCCCTGTGATTTGATGACACCCTTAATGTACAAAAGTATTAATGAAGAGTAATTAGGGACCTGTTAAAAGTTTAGCTTGAAAAACATTGTGGGTATTTCGAATTTGCAAATTGTTCCTATGCAGCTTTGTGTTCTTGGTGGTTCAGTGAGCCAATGTGCTGGGTCCACAGGGTTGTAGGTTCTAATTTAAGCTGAACCTGCTAATCTGAGAATTGAACCTAAACTTATGACCCTTGAAAAGAAATTGTATATTAAAATACATTTTTCCATAGGGAAAATTATTGCAGTTTAGATAAAATTAGGAAGGCTTTTTGTCTTTGACAGCTTCAGGGCTGTGCAAGGCAGATTTTGACCTTGCAGCCTGTAAGGTGGGGGCTAAAAATAGGGGAGTGAACCAGGAGGTGAAATCACTGCTTAGAAAGCTTCACTGACATGAAAATGTGTAATGCTTGCAGCAGGACAGCCTTGGAGAAAGGTGGGGGCTAGGAGCACTCGCTGTGGCCCGGTTCTGCGCTGAGGGGCTATTTTTAGCTTCTCTGATGAGACAGGGCAGCTGAGGAACGAAATCCAAGGAGCCTTCCTCGGCCCTATTTTGTGCAAAGACTAGTTAGACTTTCCATAGAAAACTGTTTTTATTTGTTTTAAAACTGTTGCATTAATCCTAGATAAAAAGTAAAATGATGCTCTTGCTTGAAATTTTAAGGGCTATATGCCTATATAAAAACGATTTTCCAATTGAGAATTAATTTTCTCAGTGGAAATTGTGGCGCAAAGTTAACATGGATTATCGGATAAGAGTTTTACCTTTAGAAAGTTAAAATTAAGATGACCTGTGTAAAGAGAAAAACGAAATTGTGTGTTTTACAATAGACTAAATTAAGATACAAAATGTCACAGCATTTATCTTTTGTATAGGGTATTCAAAGGCATTCACATTATACAGAACAACAGAGTTGTGTTGGCTTGCAAGAGGACAGATTGACAGTAGGGATTTCTTTTGTTAATGCCTTTTTTTAAAATAAGGATAAGAGTGGTTTTTGAAGTTAAATAATAATGACTGTCCTTCATTTAAAAGTGGCGCAGACTTAAGATGTTTCAAGATAAGCTTCTGTGCTTAGGGCTAAGAATTAATGTGTTTCAATATAATAGGCAAGGGATGCAGCTCGCTTTTCATATGTAGACTCATCAAAATGATTAGATTTATTAACAAAAAAATATATATTTTGATTATATAAAAAAAATGTTATTTCAAATAGGTGCAAAAAAAATTCGTTTTTTACTATTTATAATGCCTAATAATGATACTGTGACCTCCTAGCATCCAAATTGAATTTAAGCCGTGCTATACAGCAATAGGGGGTCAATTACATGTGAAAATGTCACTTTATCCAGGCGTACAAAACTCATTTTTATAAGGGTATACATTATACATTTTTGATGCCACATCTCTGGGATATGTAGAGGACATTCTGGGGATGACTATTATGCAAAAACATTGTAGGATATTCATTTTTAAATGCCCTAAAGATCAAAGTCGAAATTGAGTAAAAATTCACTATTTAAATGAGTTTTCTCCAGTCTGATCAGTTTTTAAACTGCCTTACGCCCCAGTAAATGCACATATGTAAGCATAGACCATCTATACTGCTAGACAAACGCTTGGCACACTGCTTACACATATCAATGTACAAAACTTGGCAGAAGTTATTAAGCTTACCTCTGAAATTGCTGGTAGACACACAGCGTGGGTTTTGCTGCTCTGGCTTTGGTCTTTAGGGTCACTTTGACTTGGAAGCACCGCATGAAAACCTTGCATGCATGCTGGGACAGCTGCATAGGTTATAGGTCAAAGTCCTACATTTAGAAGCCTGCAGGGCTCAGCACAACGTTGCTTTGACATTTCGATATTTGCAAGACGAAATGGCAGGGCAGGGACAGAAATAGGTTTTAACCTACCTTTTTTTGGGGGCAAAAGCAAGTTTTTGTGCACTTGAGGAAATATGAATTTTTATGATCAATTGTGTCCCCTATCTTAGACCCCAACGGCTCCATGTACATGCTACAAGTACATGTATGTTCCCTCCACTTCAAGCTATGAAGACGCAAATACATATGCGTCCAACGTTAACATGTCCTCTTTCAGATCCACCATGAATGGGTCGGATATTCCGTTCCTAAGTATGCCTTGCCACCGTCTTTATATGGTATACTTTTCACGTTTTCCAGCTCTGGCAAGGTAGGCCCTGAATTCTGCCATCGAGCTTTTCCTGCCTTCTGCCTCTGAATGCTCCAGCCTGGACCTGTATCTGTATCCATGACCTTTGTCTTACTTCCTGCGCGGCTAACGGTGCCTGGCCCGGCCTGTTGCCTGCCAAAACTGTATTCAGCCTTCAAGTTATCTGCTCCGCTCCTCGAGAAATGCATTCCTGTCTAGTAGTTTAGGTAAACATCCTTCCAGCTACAGAGCAAAGGGCCCGGCCTTACTGTCTCCGTGCAAGTAATTCATGGCTTCTGTTGCCATGGTAGGCCCATGCCCCCTCGCATCTCATGTAGACACGTAGACGCTTATACACGCACTAGAAGTTAGTATAGGATAGCCTCTGCCTGAGAGACCTTTCCTTCCAGATAATACAGTTCCTTAAACACAAGATATTAGATACGATTTGGGATTAGGTTGTTCTGACATCCCAGACTTCTGTCTCCTCATGTAGGGCTAAATGTCAAGTCCCCTTCACCCTCCAGTATATGCGTCAAACACACGTCATGCTACTGTGCGCGCATCTCTGCCATGTATTTCTGCTGACTTTGCAGGATTCACTTATGGATCCACCCACCTGTGTCATCATCAGAATGACGTTTCTAGTACACGCCCTCATGCACGCCTATTGTAACGTCCTTTTTCATTACGTATGTGTATTCTTATCTCACTTCTTAATTGTCACGCCTTCTGCATATGTCTTTACTGTAATGCATTTACTATATATATGATAACCTGTCAATAAAATTGCTCTATCCCTTCCCGAACCTTCGTAGTGACGGAACCCGATTGCCTGGTTCGAACCAATTCCTTTGTAAGGAATAAACCCATTTTATAACCTCAAATACCACGGATTCTGCCTCTTATTTTTACTGAGTTATTCTTATTGAATTTTACCGCATAAATTAAGTCTAGGTAATTAAAATTTACCACATAATTGGCGCCCGAATAGTGACACCTCTCACACCCCACGCGCCGGAGGTGCGTTGCAGACCCGGTCTCCTGCCACAGCCGGACGGACAACTACGCGTACCCGCAGGATTTCCTGTATCTCCCTCAGGCCAACGGGGGTGACTGAGGCTGCGATCAACACCCAGACGAGGCGGTGAGGAGTGCGGAGGATCCCGACCAGAGCCTAGCTGAGAGAGCAAGATCCGAGGTATACAGAGGCCCACCAGATTCCGAAGTTCCGAAGTATCTAAGTCACGAGTCGAGTCCAGTCCAGTCTGGTCTAGTCCAGTCCAGTCCAGACTTCCGAGGCCTTCTGTTCCGTTCCGTGCTTCCCGGTGAGTACCGTTGCTGGGGACGCATCTAGACATGCGCATTGGTTTGTGCCGGTCAAGACGGGTTTGGGTACACAGACCTGGTCTGCACTGTTTCAGCAGTGTATCTGTGCTGTTTAGCAGTACATCTAGTATTATGCAATTAACTAGTTTTATTCTAATTATCATTGTTCGTTCTAAAATGTTTTAATATGTTTTAAATGTCGTGGTATGAGTGATTGTTCGATCTTCATTATTGTGTTTATTGTATTAATTGTGTTCAAATCCGAGTAAGAATCAAGTAGCAAGGTTAAGATGCCGTTATTCTCGAAACTAAGACAGATAAAAACTAGAAAAGGGATACTCGAGGAAGCCGTTCCCATTCCACCTAGGGACACTCCAGGGTACTTTATGTACCATAAGCATGGCCTAGATGCCGTATTATATCTCGAATTGTGGGTAGACTACACCAAGGATTTAGCAGAGAATCAGAGATGGCCCGTTGCTGGGACATGGAATGCAGATTGCATCATGAGAGTAGAAGAAGCATTATGGAAAAAGAAAGCCAGACAGTCACAGAAAGATGCCATTGAATTATGGCGTAAAGAATCGCATAGACGCACAGAGAAAGCGCTCAGAAAAGAAGAGAAAAGTAGGGAGGATTCAGAAAAAGCCCGAGAAAATGTATTAATTGAGGAAGGTATCCGAGCAAAAGCAGAACAAGTAGACAGACAACGAAACACTCTTATGAATGGTATGTATCCTCTTCTGGCCGAGGGTTTACCTAAGGCCACCCTGGAAGTACCAAAAGATCTGCCACCTCCATTACTTCCGACTAAATTGCACCCCAAGACCGCAAAGGACATTTTCCTTTCTTCCTATTTAGACGATGTAGCCCCCGAATATGTTAATACTCCGCCGCCACGCACACCACCTGCTAATGACGCTCGACCCCGAGATAATCCGCCCCCGCTTCTGCAGCAACATACTCCTCAGCCCGTTCAAAATCTTCCGCCCGTTCCTCCACTTCTTCCTGCACCTATTCTTCCTACCTTACACCCAACGAATCCTTTTGGACCTAGCACCTCAGGAGGTGCGACAGGAAGTTTTCATACGCCGCCATCAGTGCGTCGATTGACTTATAGGGATTTAGCACACCAACGTACACCTCAAACAGCGAATTATGACATATTTAAAGAGCCTCTTACAGATTGTAGATATGATCCAGTACCAGGTAAAGACGACAGGATGATGCTATCATCAGTACGTCTACGACGAGTTGCGAACTATTTAATGATGCTACCAGGAATGATTGATCATCTAGACAAAATATATCACTTTGTCCAAACAGGGCAAGGTCCTGAAAGTATTGGCGAGGCCATGGCATACCAGAAAGTGGACACGCAGAAACTGTTGTTACGCTTCTTCATAAACTGCCTGATAAGACACAGAGATAGGCCAGGTGTAGACGCGGAAGAAATGAGAGCCCTTAACAAATGGGGCCAGAATATAGCAGACGGGAAACATGATAAACAGAATAGTATAGAAAGTATGTACCGAAGGATCAGGAAAACAGTAGAACAAATATGTGAAAAAGAACAGCCTGAAAGAGAAACAGATGCAGATAAAACCGAGTCCTCCGGGGAGGAGGAACACCTAGAAATGACAGCAGGACAATTACAATTACCAGCTAGAGAAACGATAGCTTATGTAGGTAAAGGAAGATCCTTCAATAATTCAATACGTCCGATACGTCCAGAAAGTAAGAGAATTTTTCAAGCAGCTATGTCAAACCCAAAGACCCCTGAACATTTGTTTCAGGCTACTGATAAAATACTTCAAGAACGAATGGGGTACCATGTACTCGATTCTATGGATGAACAAGAATTAGCCAGGTCAGCAGTACAATGGGCTGACAGTTCTGATAAATATAGTGATGACGCGCTAGTACATACGTTTTTGAATCTCTCACCAGACGAACAGCGTTTAGCTGGTATATACATGATACAACACCTCCTTATATTATATTATATAAAGGCCAACACTCCGATCCTGGTCCCCTACCTGATATACTGATAGAACTAATCATGAATAAATGGAGAGGTCTAGGTACCGATCTAATTAAAGTAATTCTAGAATATCGACACAGATATAGTGCCTTTTTGTGTCCAGAGCATGATCCAGCTCCCTCCATGGAAAGAAAAACGTATTACATAGACAGACAGAATCCCTTACGCGAAGTGCACCCAATTAGAAATGATGATAATACTTTTAGACGCGTGTTTGTGTACACGCCTATAACTAAAATAGAACTATTGGAAATGAAAAAATTAGTGCCCAGCCATGACAGAGATCCAGCAGGTTTCCACCGTGAAATAAAAGACATGTTACTCATGGGTGATTACACCTATCCTGACATTATGAAAATATTGAAAGTATTATTGCCTGCCGGTATTTACGAGAAACTCAAAGAAAAAGAATGGGAGGTGGGAGAACAAAAGATTGATTGGACAGCATTAGAAAACGAAGAAAATGCCCGAACTGCAGGCCTAGGGCTTGGAGACAAAACTAAAGCATTACCAGGATTATTAGTACAAGTATTGCCACGTTTATTAACTACGAAAAAGGAAGACTGGGGAGCAATCTCAGCTTGCAAACAGAAACCCGATGAAGACACTAGTGATTTCTATTCCCGATTTGAAAAATGTTTTGGTATTAATAGCGGCCTGAAAGCAAGTAGCGATTCATATCCACATCTTTTTGTAACGAAACTAGTCGAAAATTCCTTGCCTCAGGTTAAGAACAGAGTATTGAAAGTAGAGAGCTCTTGGCAAGCAAATACCCCGTCACAAATGTTACAAATGTTACAGTATCACCAGAATAGAATTAGAGAAGAACAAGAACACGAACAAAGACGTATGAAAGACACAAAAATGAAAATGCTCGTCGCCCAGTCAGTTCCAGCTGACAGTCATAAAAAGGGTGCGACACAGTCCAATAATTCAGCGGTTCCTGTTAAAGGGACATGCAACTATTGTAAACCGCCAGGTCATTATATAAATGATTGTGCAGTTCTGAAACATAATATCTCTACGGGTAAAACCAAGGAGAGACCACGTCCGCCTAGACAGGATCAGATCCAACAACAGGTACCTCAGAATGTACAGCCTATGCAAGCTGCACAACAGACCGTAGCGGCCCCACAGCCACAGCCTATTGCCGCAACACAAAACACGACACAACAGATGTACCAGTATGCACAAAATGACTATCCCGATTATCAGCGATACACATGAAACAGCCTAGAGAGGGAAGTTGGCTTACCCCTTATTGAGGTTCCCGTAGATCAAGAGGGTCCTTATGTACATAGTCAAGTATTAGGGAAAGACAGAAAGTTTTTAATTGATACAGGGGCAAGCAGAACAACTATAAGTCACGACGAGGTTCCAGGGGCACCCCTCTCAGGCTCACAGAATATTTCCCTTGGATTTTCAGGAAAGCCTATTGTTAACGAAGTATCGCAACCTCTTCCTCTTGCAGTTGGTCCATTGACACGGACTACAGATCTATTGCTTACAAAATCATGCCCAGAAAACTTGTTAGGTATAAAGACACTGAAAGCTCTAGGAGCTGTAATATGTTGTTCCCCGGAGGGGGTACGACTATTTTTGCGTGACTTTAAAGGTCACTATGTATTTAGAGACATGGATCACAGGTTACAGAATGTCCCTGCACATTTATGGGCACAAGGCCCCACTGATGTAGGTTGTATGCATATTACACCATATCGAGTCACACTCAAAGCAGGAGTGGTATTACCACGAATTCGACAATACAAGTTACCTCCAGATGCTGTAGTGGCTTTGCTGCAAATCATTGACGAGCTCATTGCACAAGGAGTGGTTGTGGAAACCGACTCCAATGTATGTAATTCTCCTATAATTCCGGTTCTTAAACGAACTGATCCAAAGGCACCCCCAGTTTATCGATTAATTATTGATCTGCGCGAATTGAATAAATGCATTGTACCACAATATCCCGTGGTTCCAGATATCTCTTCACTATTGACAGCTATTGATTCAGAAGCAACGTTCTTTACTGTAATTGACCTCAAGAACGCCTTCTTTAGCGTCCCAATCGATCCGGAAAGCCAATATTTGTTCGGATTTAGTTTAAATGGACGAAGCTTCAAATTTGCACGCGCACCTCAAGGATTCACAGAAAGCCCCAGCATCTATAGCCAAGCACTGAAAAGACAACTTGACAGTATCCACATGCCTGTTAACACTGCCCTGCTTCAGTATGTCGATGATCTGCTGATCACCGCCCGAAGCGAACCCGAATGTGAAAAAGCATCACTGACGGTTTTACATTTTCTGGCCGACAAGGGGCACAAGGTGTCCCCTTCGAAGCTGCAATTCTGTGTTCAGCAAGTTGTGTACCTTGGGCACTTGCTGTCCAAGGGGGGGAGACAGCTCACACCTGACCGCATCCAGTTAATTGTAAACATGCCACCACCCAAGGCACAAAAGGAGGTGCGGGCCTTCATAGGTCTCACTTCGTACTGTAGACAATGGATTCCCCAATATGCATTTCTAGTAAAGCCACTCATTCAGTTGACAACCCAGGAGGCAGCGACTTTGACTGTCCTCCCTTGGACTCAGGCACATACACAAGCTTTTGAAGACTTAAAGAAAGCCTTATGTCAAGCACCTGTTTTAGCGACACCATGTTACAGTAAGCCTTTTACACTCTTTGTTACAGAACGCGAAGGTACTGCCTTGTCAGTACTCACTCAGGAACAAGCAGGTTCACACAAGCCGTGTGCTTACTTTTCTAGCACATTAGATCCAGTAGCCCAGGCTCTGCCTACGTGCCTGAAATCAGTCGCAGCAACAGCTTTAGCGATCAGACAAAGCGATTCCATAGTATTAGGACATCAATTGACAGTGCAAGTTCCACACTCCGTGGAAGTTCTTTTAAACCGAACTCAGACTCAGCACTTGACTATAGCACGACTGACAGGTTACGAATTAACATTGTTTCAGCCACACATAGAAATCAGACGCTGCAGTACATTAAATCCTGCCACACTTTTGCCATTAAGTGGAACAGACCCATTGGCACATGATTGTATTGAAGTCATTACTATTACGACGAAACCCAGACAAGACTTGACAGATGTTCCATTACCAGATCCAGACCTGACACTTTATGTGGATGGTTCATGCATGAGAACCAGTACAGGAGAATTAGTGGCCGCTTACGCAGTCACGACAGACACCGAAGTTATTGAAACAAATTGTATTGACACATTGTCAGCTCAAGCAGCAGAGCTCATCGCTCTGACACAAGCCTGTATTCAAGCCAAGAATAAAAGAGTCAACATATACACAGATTCACGTTATGCATTCGGAGTTGTACACGACTTCGGAGTCCTTTGGCGAGAGAGAGGTTATTTGACTTCTCACGGTGCCAACATTCAACACGGTCCCCTCATTCAAGCTCTGTTAGATGCAATACATCTGCCTACTTCGGTATCTATCATGAAGTGCAAGGCTCATACAAAAGTCACCGATATCATTTCCCAGGGTAACGACCTAGCAGACCGAACAGCTAAGCAAACAGCACAGAATCGAACTCATGCAACTGACTTGACAACGACAATAGTTCCGATACCGACACACTGCATGACAGTTAGGGATCCCGCCCTTGATGTAATTGACATACAGACACATGCTACACCAGAGGAAATCAAGAAATGGACTGAACTAGGAGGGATCCAAACAGATCAGGGATGGATGACGAAGGGAAAATCTACATGGTTTCTCCCCGACTCAATGGTTCAAGTTATCATTAACACAATACATAGTCCAGCACATCTAGGAGAGAAAGCTATGTTAGACAGTATTCAAAACATTTGGTTTAATAAACACTTACGAGCTGCAGCCAAACAGAAAGTGCGTACTTGCATGATTTGTTGTCAGTTCAACCCAGGTAAAGGCGTTCCTGTAGAGCAAGGTGGATTTCAACCTCCTGATCACCCTTTTGAAGTCCTCCAGATGGATTATATCCAGATGGAACGTTGTCGAGGATTCAAATATGTTCTCGTAGTTGTATGCGCTCTTTCCCGTTGGACAGAAGCATATCCAGTCTCAGATTACACTGCCCCGACCACTGCCAAGCAGCTGGTTCGTGAATTCTTCCCACGGTATGGTTTGCCCCGTATCGTGTATTCAGATAACGGCCAACCGTTCTCATCCGAGCTAATGAAACACATTTCACTCCTGTTAGGCTATCAATGGAAATTCCACTGTGTCCGGCATCCCGAGGCAGCAGGTCTTGTGGAACGTCATAACCAGACTCTGAAAATTCGACTTTCCAAAATCTGTAGAGAGAAAGGCGTCGACTGGATAGTAGCCTTACCAGTTGCACTATTTTACATGAGAATGATAGCACATTCTCGAACAGGGCTATCCCCGTACGAGGTGGTCTTCGGTAGGCCACCAAACATGTGGGGGACGCCTATACCTCGTAAAATCACTGATGTTGATTGTAATATGCTGACAGATTACCTTGCTTCCTTGATGTCTGCACTACAATCTTGCCGTTCACAGGTAGCTGCAGCCTTTCCCGACAACACCGAGGTGAAGCCCCATGAAGTGGTTCCCGGAGATTTTGTTTTTATAAGAAACTTCGACAGGAGGAGCCCGCTGGAGCCTCGCTGGCAAACGCCGAAATTAGTACTCCTGACCACGAGGACAGCAGTAAAGATCGAGGGTCGCAAGGGTTGGCTACACTCGAGCCACATCAAGAAATTTCATGGACTGCCTTCTGATTTGAACTCTCAGCCCTACCCTCCTCCACAGACTGATTCAAAACTCCCCCTGGTCGAGAAAACCGCTACCCAAGAATACAAACTGAAACTAAGGTCTAGCAAGTCAGACAATTTGATTGTTTAAGTCCTCTCCTAGGTGAATCGGTTAAATTAGTCTCTGACATGTATCCTCTAGACCGAAATCGAGAGAGAGATAGACAGAAACAGCTCAAGAAACGTGCATATTGTAAATCACTTCATAGTCACTGTATCGTGACATTGTTGATTATGTTTTTTCTAAATCTCTTGATTATTGCTGCAAGTATACTGTTGCACATATACTATCCTATTTTCAAGCGTGCTCATTCTGCTTACAATGTTACTGCCGAACACTCTTTTAGTGAATTACCGCCACATGAGTTGCCCTATAGACTTGCGCTGCGCAACAACACATTCATTAGTATGTTACATCACTCCCATCAAGCCAGCAACGCTACAAATTGTTGGATATGTGGCCGACTCCCTCCCTATCAGAAATACAAGGGAGTTCTGCCTCTCTTTCCGTATCCATTCACGCACAATGGTTCCTGTGGCGCATGGTTTAGTTTGATTAATTCTTTAGATTCAAATACCGTAGTTTACCAGAGCAACTGGGTATGGGGAAACCTGAACTTAGTTTTGCTTAAAGCCTGCTACCCTAACAAGGAGGGACTTCCCAAAAGGACAGGAACTGATCTAGAAAATGAAGTATATGGATTAGGTAACTTTACACTTAACCTCATGATTCTGAATGTTGAATCTGAAACTGCACCAGTCTTGCCTGCTATGTCCGTATTACCAGTCAAAGGTGAATTATGTGTAAGAAAGAATGGTTCAGTACACCTGGGTCATAGTAAATGTACTACTGTGGTCGAATTCAGTGATAAAGGCAAGTCTACATTTAGAGCTTCCCGTCATTCCTACTTCATTTGTGGTCATACCGCATATATACGTTTACCTCTAGATTGGGATGGTACCTGTTACATTGCATTCCTTCTGCCACCTGTTTTCCTAGCCCCTCCTGATTATCATAGAAATACCCATCTAATACACAATAGACCCCAGAGAGATCTCCCGATTGTCGACTACACTGAAACAGCATGGGAACAATACACAGACTTCAATAAAGGTCTCTTTCCCTACGTAGATGTTGTCTCTAATAGTAAACTGATACGCAGATTAACCAGAACCCTTGAAGCAGTAGTGAATGAAACTACCTCTGCCCTAGGCAACTTAACAGAGGAGCAGTCTGCGATGCGGATTGTTGTTCTCCAAAATCGTCTTGTCCTTGACGTCATCCTGGCCGATAGGGGCGGAGCCTGTAGAGTCATCGGATCAAGTTGCTGTGTTTTCATTCCAGAAAACGCGCCATCCGTATATAAAGCCATAACTCGTCTTCATAAAATTGCAAGCCAGATACACCAGAATCCAGGCACCTGGACATGGTCCGGTTGGTTCTGGAGCGTGTTGTCAGCCTGGGGATGGAAAGTCCTATCCTTCCTAGGTATTGGCCTTCTCATAGTATTCAGTTGCTGCCTGTGTCTACAATGTGGACCAGCGATATGCGGCCTGTGTGCCACATCATGTATTCCACGTTCAAGTTCTAATTCAAAATCCCGGAAGAAGAAAGAAGAGCAAATGATGTTACATGAACAGATTGATGGATTCCTGAGGATCGATATTTCATGAAGGGTCCGTAGGGGACAAGGAGGGAATGAGGAAATTTTTGTGCACTTGAGGAAATATGAATTTTTATGATCAATTGTGTCCCCTATCTTAGACCCCAACGGCTCCATGTACATGCTACAAGTACATGTATGTTCCCTCCACTTCAAGCTATGAAGACGCAAATACATATGCGTCCAACGTTAACATGTCCTCTTTCAGATCCACCATGAATGGGTTGGATATTCCGTTCCTAAGTATGCCTTGCCACCGTCTTTATATGGTATACTTTTCACGTTTTCCAGCTCTGGCAAGGTAGGCCCTGAATTCTGCCATCGAGCTTTTCCTGCCTTCTGCCTCTGAATGCTCCAGCCTGGACCTGTATCTGTATCCATGACCTTTGTCTTACTTCCTGCGCGGCTAACGGTGCCTGGCCCGGCCTGTTGCCTGCCAAAACTGTATTCAGCCTTCAAGTTATCTGCTCCGCTCCTCGAGAAATGCATTCCTGTCTAATAGTTTAGGTAAACATCCTTCCAGCTACAGAGCAAAGGGCCCGGCCTTACTGTCTCCGTGCAAGTAATTCATGGCTTCTGTTGCCATGGTAGGCCCATGCCCCCTCGCATCTCATGTAGACACGTAGACGCTTATACACGCACTAGAAGTTAGTATAGGATAGCCTCTGCCTGAGAGACCTTTCCTTCCAGATAATACAGTTCCTTAAACACAAGATATTAGATACGATTTGGGATTAGGTTGTTCTGACATCCCAGACTTCTGTCTCCTCATGTAGGGCTAAATGTCAAGTCCCCTTCACCCTCCAGTATATGCGTCAAACACACGTCATGCTACTGTGCGCGCATCTCTGCCATGTATTTCTGCTGACTTTGCAGGATTCACTTATGGATCCACCCACCTGTGTCATCATCAGAATGACGTTTCTAGTACACGCCCTCATGCACGCCTATTGTAACGTCCTTTTTCATTACGTATGTGTATTCTTATCTCACTTCTTAATTGTCACGCCTTCTGCATATGTCTTTACTGTAATGCATTTACTATATATATGATAACCTGTCAATAAAATTGCTCTATCCCTTCCCGAACCTTCGTGGTGACGGAACCCGATTGCCTGGTTCGAACCAATTCCTTTGTAAGGAATAAACCCATTTTATAACCTCAAATACCACGGATTCTGCCTCTTATTTTTACTGAGTTATTCTTATTGAATTTTACCGCATAAATTAAGTCTAGGTAATTAAAATTTACCACACACTCAATGAACATAGTATATGTGACCTCTCTTTAAAAGACAATGGCTCTGCCATATATATATAGTATAAATGTTTTTAGGGTTGAATTCAGGAAGCAATGGGATTCAGTTTGAATTCATGCGGCCTCATGTTGCACTAGTACATTTGCTAAAGGAATATGTTCTTTGGCTAGCTGAAATGTGCTATTTCGCTCCTCAGAGTTTGTTTATGCCCAGTTGCTACAAATTGGGGTTGATAGTGTTGACAGAATGAAACCTGGTACAGGTTTCTTACTGTCAAAACTGGGGAAAGGAGGCTAGCTCCTCTACAAATTAAGGGTAGGCAAATTCATGTGTTCTCTCTCTTTTTCTTAATTTTTTCGAGCCTGTCTAAACTGTCTGTGAAATAACCATGAGACATTTAATTGGCTATTCAGTAATACTGTTTTCAACATTATTAGCATTAATAAAACGAATAAATATATTTTGCTATGTTACTACCCATCCTCTCTGATGGAATTATGAGAGGATGAGTAGTCTAGGTTGCTGCTTCCTTATTTGATCTTTAAGGGGAACTAGCTGTGGGTAGTTTTTGTTTGAAAATTCTCAGGTGACAACACCACTATTGTTTGTTATTCTCATGCTACATACAGTTTTGCAAGGGCATTGCTAGTTTTTATTAGCTAGTCTGTGTAAATAAACTGACAATCCTTACTAGAACTGATGTTGCATAGTTTGGATTGTGAAAAGTAGAATGCAGGGAAGAGGTCTATGTGATCCTTAGCAAACATTTTTGAGGAAAATATTGTTTTATAGGAGTCTGTTAGTCACAAGATGTTCCACTGGAGAACGTGTACCCATTATGTTGAAGTTTTTAGTTCTTTATGTAATAAGAATCTTTGTTAAATTAGCAGTGTTAGATTTTCCTGTTGCTCCTATAACATGAGAGCATGGTCCTGAGTATACAATGTAGGTGCTTTAATTAAGAAAAATCATTTTAGAAGTGTCTGCAGTCCTGTACAAATAATGCAATGTTTAGGAGTAAACGTGTATAACATTTCCTTTTTCTTGAGGGTCTTTAGAAATGAACACAGACTTCCTTGACTGCTTGGCATTGGGTGATGTATTACTCTTGTCAGTTGACTAAAGAGTTCTTTTTATACTTGCCAATAGGTCCAGACTGTTGTTTTATTTACTCTCACATATATGAAAGTGGTTCCAGGGTGCCTTGTTAATATATGGGGCGTCCCTGGACTAGGAAGTATTCTGAGACTATCCTCTCTGTTGATAGATTATTTCTGTGCCTTGTCTAAAGACCTTTTGTTCTGTTCACCAATAGATATTTGCTGCTTTACAACCATTGCCAGAGGGGCGCGGACATCAGATCCAGCTTGAGGAGTCAGCACCAGTCCAGCTTGAAGTCAAAGTGAAGGTAACCAGAACAGGCATTACTGGCAACCAGGACCTCAGTGAAGGTATAAGGCCGGAAGCATTGTGATGAGAGTACCCCTGCTACTATCTTGGGCGAAAGACAGGATCACAAATCAGAAAGGAGAAATCGTGGATCAAGCTTTTGATGCCCAGCCGAGAGTCACAGACCGACCAGGAAGGCGAGAAAGTTTTTGCTTAAGGTAACCCCCTTTGAAACAAGGGTTGCTTCAGAGATCCTAGCATCAGGCTTCTGAATCCTGGTCCTAAAGTGGCTGTAAAGTTTTCACCTTTGTTGGCCAAGATCTATGGCCCCAACGAAAGAGCAGTGTGCCAGCAGAGCAATACAGGAGTTAGGGAAGGACTTGAGTTCAGGGTACAAGTGCTGTGTCTCTGGTGCCTGTTAGATTGAAATGAAGAAAACTGGTGCACTGCCTGAGACACTGGACAGGATCGCTGAGCGCATTTGCCCTGGTGGGTGATTGCCCTATCCTGAAAGAAGAAACTTTTCCCTTGAAACTAGGCCATGATTCCTGAGTTGCGAGTTGTGCAGCTCCACCGTGGGAACAACAAGAGCCTGCCTGTGAGGCTCAAACGGACACAGGGAGAAGACTCCCCTCTGGTTGGTTGTGCAGCGGCTTTAATTTCCCAAGGACTTCTTTTTCTTTTTGTTGAAAATGTACCCCATTGATCGTCCCATTTTTGAGGAGGAGCAACCCTTTGCAGCTCTTCGTCCTAATTCTCATGGTCCTGTGTAGTTCTCCTGGTCCTCTGGATCCAGGATCATTTTCGTAAATAATATGTCTGACTGCTTTAATGTTTGCATTGGGTATAATGATAAATACTCTAGCCCTCATAAAGGAAACACTGGAAAAGTCTAGCGAAAATGTTTTTGAAGTTGAAATTGATGGTAACTGAAATGCATAGGAGCCTTGAAAATGTTTTTACTGGATGATTCTAGGATTTGCTTAGGACTAGAAAGCTAATAATTCTGTTTCTGATAATAGTAATTACTCTCTCCTGCTATCTGTATGACCCAATTCTCTGTTCCCTTTGTACTTCTGTTTATACCTCATACATACCCGCTTAACAATATTTAGAATGAGAAATGCCCACCTAGCAATGAATTAGGAAATTTATGGGAAATTTTTTTTATTAAAAATTAATATGCATATTTTTCATTTTTCCTACTGGATTATGGGAGATGTCTTCAGCTAACGCTAAAAGGGTCGTCTGTCGTAAATTGGCTGCGATTAAATTAGCGTTAGCAGAATCCATCTGGTATTTAGAGGCTATCCTGTACATTTTGTGGAATCCATTTTGTATTTCTGGCAGCCATTTTGTCTTCCCTTGTGCTCTGTTTAAAGGACTGGCTATACTTAGACTCTGCTACCCTGCACATGCGCAGGAATATCTAACTGTCCATGCATCTGTTTTTAGTCTGTAACTATCAGGTTGTTTCTACCAGAGTCAGCAACTGGTAGCTCCTCCTTTGCTGTTGACGGTGCATTTCTGTATGACCATCTATGTATGTAACTCTTCTCATGTATGCTTGCACCGTCCTTTTCCTGAGCCCCTGTGTGGGTATAAAAGACCCATGGTTCTTCTACTCTGGGTGCTACCTTCATTCAGCACCACAGGGTGCTGGGTGAATGTGGTTCCACCTCCTGAGGTTTAATAAACTATGTATTTTCTATTTCAGTTTCTGTGCCAACTTCTTTCTAATAGTCTGAGGACTCAGTGCAGAGAAGGGCGAACCCCTTGCACTGGTAGGCCTAGCTGAGGCCTATTTTCTACAAAGGGACCTTAGAGAGAGCGAGTAGTGGAAGTTGTGTTGAAGGGTTTGAAGTGTTCTGAGGTCTGTCAATGGGTGTCACTGGCAGATCGTAAAAGCGGATGCAGAGAAGAGTCCCAACAGACTCTCTATACTTGCCCACACCCTCAGGGTGCGAAATATAGTCAACTCTGCAGCAGTACCACCTACTACAGCCGCAGATGTAACAGCCAAGAGACCCGTAAAAGTCCATTCCCAGTGTTGTTAGGTCAGATCGGAAGCATCACCATAATTATCATGCAATAAGCATTTTTTTCAAAACTTACTTGTGTCTTGTTTAGCAAAGTTTTGTCTTTTGTGGAACCTTTTTCTTCAGCAAGCTTCTTTTTGAAACGTGCTTTTTTCTGTAGGAAGAGAAAAGGTAGTTTTATTTATTGAACATATTATATATTTTTGATGTTAAAGGACTTTAGGTTATTCAGAGTTTTAACTGTTGCTGTTATAGTAAGTTTAAAGCAGTTTTTTATAGATATACTTTCTTTTTTGTGTGGTCTTCGATGTGCGCCTGTCGATGGAGTTTAGTTGAAGGTTGAATAATCTGTAGAAAAGGATAAATGTTAACAACTGTGTTAGTAATTGTTTAATAAGAATTGTTTCTTAAAGTTACAAATATTTAACTTCCTATTTTAAATAAAGTTATTACTTACTTGGAGAAGTGGATGTATGGTTGTATATGTTGCAGGCATCTCTTTTGCAGGGAAGTTCCCTCCTTTTCACATGATTGGCGTTTTCTGAGCTATTTTTTGGTTAAATTACTGAGGTTTTTTTATATTGGTTGTTTAATTGTTTAAGCTATTATAATGGGTATAGTTTTGTATAGTTTAATATTACTGGTTGTTTTAGCTTCATTTGAATTATTTTTGCAGTTATATCCTATTTGGAAGACGCCAATTAATGATTTTTTTACGCTCCTATTAGAGATAACTTATCTTATTTAATATTTTATGTATTTATTTTAAGTCAAGAAATAATATTGTTTGTAAATATAAATATGTGTTGTATATAAGTGGGATGTAAATATGTGTAATATATAATTAAGAGGGTTTTTATGTTGATATATTTTAAAAGTATTATTTTGGTTAAGTAAAATATATTTCATTTATAAATTATAATTATTAACGTGGGCTATATTTATGGCTGTTTGTTTAAATAATGTGTTTTTCTTATTTTTTACTGGTTTCTTATTGTTTTATTGATATTTATGTGGTCGATATTCTTGATTTCAATTTTCACATAGTCTATGCTTAGTTATGTTACAATATTTTGTTTTCGATATTTTTGTTTTCGATATATGTTAGCTTAGATATATTTTAAGTCGCTCTTTTTTTGTACGATATTAATGAGTTTTATTTTGGTAACTCTTTTTATTAAAGACATGGTTATACAGTGTAAACAGTTTACAAACATTGGTGCCCAAGGGTGTTTAGCTGGCATAATTTCTTACAGCAGACCTGGGTTCATAGCATCTTACAGACAATTATATATTTGACCAACTTGTGGTTATACTACCCCGGATCTGGTCTCCGTCTAAACTGCGGGGGCTCACAAATTCCTCCTCTATACTCATTCCATTTTACCCAAATTTGTGTCCATTTATTCGGACACCCTCTGGATTCGTACACTGTCTTTTCCGTCATCATGCACCAGTCCATGTCTTTTTCCCATGCTGTCAGTGACGGTGGTTCCTGCGCCCTCCACAATCTCGCAATGTTTCATTTAGCAATTGTCATTCCAAGTGTCACCCATATTTTCTCTTTACTATTTAAGTCAGTAGGGCCCCATATGTTCAGGAGACACAACTTTATACTATAATCAATCTTATTGCCCATCATTTCCTCCATACACTGTCAAGTCAGACCAATACTTCTGGATACCCGTACATTCCTAGAGTATATGCACGAAGGTGCCCTCTTGCCCACATCTCCTCGTGCACACTGCTTCAGTGCTATAGCCCATCTTTACCAACGTCGGTCCCGCAAGGTATATTCTGTGGACTATTTTCAGTTGTATGAGCCTATGCCTAGAGGAGACAGCAGTTTCTCTGGGGGAAGCTAGTACCTCACGCCATACCTCATCCTCCAGTCGCGCTACATCATGTTCCCATCTAGCTCTGAGTCGGAGGAGAGGATCAGACATGTTATTGATAAGTTTCTTGTATATCAGCAAAATGGACTTCTCTGGGATGTATTCGTCTAAGACCCTGTCCTCAAACGGGAAGGATTCTGGTGGCGTCTCTCCCTTTGTTATTGCCGCTTGCAGGGCATGCCTGATTTGTAGGTATCTAAAGTGTTCAGTGCTAGCGAAGTCGTACTCCACTTGCAGGTGGGCAAATGAGACTACCCCTCCCGCCCTCCATAGATCTCCAACCTTGGAAACGCCTATTAAATCCCACCGGTCGAAACCCTTGTTGTGTCTTAAATTGCCAAGTAGTTCTGTGTCCCAAAGTGGGGTGGCCAGTGTGATCTTACCCACCCAGCCCAAGCTCCTCATGGCTGTCCACCACACTTTGATCGCATGCCCTGCCAGCCCGACAGTTTCAGTTTAGTGGGGTTAGCATAAAGTACCCCTCTGAAGCCTCCCCCTGGGAGTAATCATCTATCCATATGGTATCCAGGGTCCCCGTGTGGCCAATAAGTGCACTGATTAATTGCAGTAAGTTGCGCCGCCCAGTAATATCTCTTGATATCTGGGAGGCCGATTCCCCTATCATACCACCCTCGTGTGAGCTTCTGAATAGATATTCTGGGTGGTTTTCCCTCCCACAAAAGCTCTCTTTGGGCACTTTCAATAGATTGAAAGTATTCTGCTCCTACTGGGCGCGGCGTATTTTGCGGAACATATAAAAAGCGTGGTAGGGACATCATTTTGAATAGTGCTGCACGCCAAGTAGGGACAGCGGGAGTGATTTCCAATGCAAGACATCACTTCTAAGTCTTTGCAGCGGGGGCAAGAGGTTGCGTTCGTATCAATGAGGTGGATCTTTAGAGGCATGGATCCCCATATACTTGAACCCTGTTGCTGCTTCAGTAATAGGAAACCCCTGGGTAAGGGAGGCAATTTACCACTGAGGACATAAATGACTGATTTGGACCAGTTAATACTATATCCAGAAAATCTCCAAAATACTATAAAAATATGCATCATTCTATTCAGGGAGGCTGCGGGCGATGCCATATACAACAATATATCGTCAGCATATAGTGAAATATGGTCCTCCCAGTCTTCGGCCCACTTGAGCCCTCTGATAATAGGGTCTTTCCGTATCCACATTGCCAGTGGCTCTAACATGAGGGCGAAGAGCAGCGGGGAAAGGGGGCAACCCTGTCTGGTACCACTCCCAAGTGTAAATATTGGGGACTTTCGGTTGTTCACTACTATTTGGGCCAGTGGATCTTCATATAGGAGATGAACCCATCTCAAAAAGCCCGGGCCGAATCCCAACTTCTTTAATACTGAGAACATATAGGACCATTCAATCGTGTCAAATGCCATGACCGCATCAAGAGATACCACCACTGCGTCCTCTCGTATTGTGTTAGGTCGGTCGCCGCAAAGTAAGATAGGTATTCCTTGCCGGCATGAAGCCAGACTGGTCCTGGTGTACTAGCTTTGTTATGACTCTTAGTAAACGGGTAGCCAGTATTTTCACTAGGATCTTGGCTTCTGCATTAAGCAGTGATATTGGCCTATATGAGGAACATACATTTTTGAGTTTCCCACTTTTGTGAATGCCCACTATAGTTGTCAACTTCTGGTCTATTGGGAGTGATCCTATCTTGCGACTCTCCTGAAACATTTTGGTCAAGTATGGTGCTATTTTACTCGGGGCAAGTTTATATAGTTCAATGGACAAACCATTTGGGCCCGTCGCCTTGCCCACTTGCAATTCTTGTATAGCACTTTCTACCGCTGTACTTTCTAGTTCTTGCTCCAGGTCTGCCCGGTCTTTGTCCAAGAGCGTGGGTAGGGAAATATTTCTCAATAGAGAGTGCGCGTCTGCTTCTGTGCAAGATGTCTGGGATGTATAAATCCTACTATAGTAGGCCCCAAATGCATGTGCAATCTCCTGCGGCTCAGTGATTCTCTCGCCAGATTCCACCATGAGTTCCACCACAACTCTATTTGCTTGTTCTCTGCAGTCCAACCTGGCCAGCAATTTCCTAGCCTTGTCCCCTACCTCATAAATTTAACGGAGCATTGCCCTATGTTGTGCCCTGGCCGTGTCTGCAGCCAAGGCCGCAAATTCTTTTGTTTTTAATCTTAAATTGTTCCTCACCTCATCAGAGTTCGTATCTCTGAGCTTCCCTTCTAATTCTAGTATATCAGTTTCCAATCGTACTAATGCTGCCTGTTTTTCTTTCTTGGTTCCAGCAATCTGAGAGATTGCTGCTCCTCGTATCATGACCTTGTAGGCCTCCCACAGTATCTGCGCTGAGTCAACCGAGTTTTCATTCTCTTTATGGTTTAAATCTTTTATTGATTTTCAAGACAGATAAGGGAAGAAAGAACAAGACCCCCAGCTCCCAGATACAATGTATTACAGACACTGAGTGTCGCGATTAGAAGCATTACCAAGGTAAAAAGCATAGAGCGGGTCTACAAAAGGGAACATATAAAGAGAACAACAAAAGGCAGCGCACCAAGGGAAACCCTCAACATATCCACCCTCCACCCTCCTCCCCCCCTCTCGTCCACAAACTAAAGCACCACGGGAAAAGGAGGGAAGGGATCATGAAACGTGCAAAGAATTATCTTAGTCTGGTAACTTTACGCGAGGAGCCCTTCTGTGGGATCTGCGTGTCAGCAAGGCATAGAAGTCTTGGGTAGCGGGGGCAAGTCAGTTCCCTAAATTCGGTTATAAGCAGTGTGAGGAAGGGACGCCACAACTCCGGGAACTCAGACCCCCTGCCCGCCAGAGTGAGAGTTAGCTTCTCCATCCCCAGTATTAGCCAGAGTCTTTGTAGCCATCCAGAATGAGGTGGGGGCAGGGGGGAGCGCCAGTAGATTCTGAGTGGCTGCCCCCAGGGCGATTGCGATCAGGCAGCCTCTTTGGGTTTTAGGGGATACATCAACGGATTAGGAAGGCCCAAAAGGATGTAGGCTGGAAAGCGTGGAAGCTGCGTATCCAGGTGAGAGTCTATTTCGTCAAGGATTTGGGACCAATATGGCTGAATGCGGTCACAGCTCCACAAAAGGTGTACTAGGGTACCCACCTCCCCGCAACCCCTCCAACACAGAGCACTCTGACGGGGGTCGAAGTGATGGAGGCGCTCCGGTGTGTAATACCAATAGGTAACTACCTTGGTCAGTGTCTCAGTAAGGCCTGTGTGGTATGCTGAGTGTTGAGCCCTATTGTAAATATTGTCCCATTCCTTATGGGTGAGGGACCGGCCTAGCTCCCGTTGCCATCATGCGCGACCCGCATTATATGTGAGTGTGGTAGTAGCTAATAGATGTTTGTAGAGATCAGAAATGAGCTTCTTATCAGAGGTTCGGGTGACAAGCCATTTCTCAAATGTGGTTAGGAGTCGTTGGGCACCAGGTTTTACTTGTGGCTGCAGAGCCCAATGTCTGAGCTGTAGGTAAGGTAGTCTCTCCGTTTCCGGGATGCCATAGTCTGTGCTGAGCTGCGGGAATGAAAGGATACTATCCATGTCAAACAGGTGACCTAAGCGTCTGCAGGGAGAGGCCCGCCAGTGTATAAAAACCTTAGCATCCATGCCGGGTTGGAATTCTGGGTTGTTAAATAGTGGCGTTAAGGGGGAGGGAAAGGATGTCAGTTCATGAGTGGTGGCAGTGCGGTCCCAGGCCTCCATAGTCGTGCTCGTGATGTAAGATGCGTAGAGATTAGGTGGCCTATGAGCCTTGCAGAGGAAGGGGACACCCTGCAACTTCGGAGCTGCAACTGCCTGGTCTTGAAACAACCAATGCTTCTCGGACTCTAGTCGGCTCCACTCTACAAGATAGCGGAGCTGCGATGCATAAAAATAGAGCTGTAAGTCAGGAATCCCACCCCCCCCCCCCGCTCCGGCGGCAGAATCGCTTTCGCGTGCTTGAACCTGAGCTTGCGGCTCTGCCATATGAATTGTGCTAAGTCCGATTGAGTTTGCTGAATCCAGCCAACAGGGGGACGGAGATGGAGCGTCTGGAAGAGGTGTAGGATCTGTATGGTCATTTTAGTAGCCACAGTTCTACCCAACCAGGAGAGGGTGTGATGTTTCCATTGGCCTAATTCTTTGCGGATATGGGTGCGAAGCCTATCGTATTTAGCGGTGACTGTAGCTTGAATGGTAGAGCCTAAGTGCACCCCCAAGTAGGGGATCGTGGAGGCAGCCCACTGTATCGGATGTTCTTCTCGTATACGAGCCAACGCGAGCGGAGTGAGAGAGATGTTAAGCGCGGTCTATTTATCCATGTTGATTTTAAAGCCCGAAGCCTGTGCAAAACCGTGTAGTTCGATAAAGAGTGCTCTCAGTGACCGGATCGGGTTAGTGAGGGAGAGTAGGATGTCGTCCGCATAGAGGCTAATGGAACGGACATCCCCGCCGAATTTTTTTTTTTTTTTTTTTTTTTTTTTTTAAAACCTTTATTTCGGTAAATGCACAATACACAGCGTCTGCCTACAACCCCTCGGGGCCGGCCGCTATGACATTGTAGAACATAGAACAATAATGTCAGGATAAGAAAAGGTTTAATTTTATGATTTTGTCGAGTACAATGTAGTGAACTACGAGAGGAGTCGAAGCTAACATTGACCAGGAGAGACATAACCAGTCACGGAGCTCCCAGAAGGAGGCATTATATAGGAAAGCATTTGCAAGGAAACAGGTAGCCACCATCCGGGAACTAAGAGCAAACACTATACCACAGAATGATAGAACACAATAAACTCCCAACTAACACTGAACCCCGACCCCGAAGAAACAAAGAAACATAAAAGAAAAGGAAACCGAAGAAGAAGAGCGAAAGAAAGAGAAAGAGGGCCATAGAGACAAAGAAAAGACATAGAACACATCCCATCCCCCCACCCTGCATACCAGCGGAAGGCCACGGCCCACCCCCCCCCAATAGGCATGCCTGTCGCCCCAAATGAACCCCAAGTAGGAAGAGGGTCCGGAGAGTGGGAAAGAACATCCCAGTCTCCGACTCCCAGAGAAGGCAGGAGGAGGAAATTTTACATACTCCCGGTCACCACAGCCCCATAAGCGTCCCCCACCCTGAATATCATCAGCACAACTGAAGTAGCAAGCAAAGCAGCAGGTGGGGAGACTCCATTCCAAATGTGCAAATAAATCAGATAATTAGCAGTCCCGTCCTAGTACCCGCCCGCCAATACGTACAGCAAACTAAAGGGAATCGCCCAGCCCTGGCCCGATCCTAAGTGGCCCCACAGATCCACCCCCGCAATCAACAATAGCAAATTACACACATGCGGCACAGCAAATACATAGACAAATATTCTAGTCCGGGTCATGCCAGGCGGTCAGGCAGGATCATCAAGGGAGACAACATCAGCCCTGGCCAGAACGCGGAGACCCCACCAAGCATGGCCACCGCTGGGAGTGTACCTCAGGCAGAACAAAGGAGCAAGATGGCCGCTCCCGGCATAGAAGACGCAGAGGGAGAGGAAGCGAGAGTTCCCAATCATAAACCATCACCACAGCGATAGTAACCAACACAGTTTTCCCCACAGAACGGCACACACTCCGGCGATGTTGAGGAAGCCGTGGCAACACTTGCAGAGGCAGAGTCTCAGCTTGTAAAGTGGAAGGGAGCTTTGTATCTGCAACTTTGTCATTAAAAGAACACTCGACACTGTAGCCAGGGAGAGGACGTTCCACAGTATCCCCCTGTCGCCACATTGTATCCACCTCGAAGGGAATGAGAGGCATTGGGGGGTCAGACAACCGCAGTAGTTCCCTGGATGGCATAGCAGCATCGATCTTCCGCTCCAGTTCTCGAGTGTGTTGGCACCATGTCGCCCTCAAGTCTTCCAGGGCTAGAAGGATATCACCATAGGTCAGGTCTGCTCCTCGCTTCCGCATGTCGGCAGTATGTAAAGGCGCCACCAGGACACCCTCCAGCTCGACAGTAGGCAGGGAAGCTTGCGTCAGGGGTATGGAGGCTTCCGTCTTTCCGGCGAGGTAGACCGGCACCGCCACCATTTTGGCAGTTAGCCCACAGCGGAGGGGTGAGGGCGACTCCATAGGGCGGAGGAATAGTAGTTAAGGCAAGAAAAGTTACTGCTCGCTATACGGGGCTCACTCGATGGGAGAGCCCTCGGCTGTATTGCAATGCGGGTGGCGGGCGCTCTAAAACGGATACCGCTCTGACCGCTGGTAGCAGGACAAAGGAAGGTTCGCCAACCCGGGCCCAATCATACAGGAATTCTCTCCGTCGCGAAGAAGGCTCCGCCAAGCCGCCCACTCCACATCCGGTCACATTTCCCCAGGCGCCGGTCCAGCCCCAGGTCGTCTCACCGTACGTGATAAGCGGTGTCCGGTGACGGTGGTCGGGCCAGGGTGCGTGGGCAAGGTCCGAAGTCGGCAAACTCTATGAATCCTCGACCAAAAAAGCCGGCGGGGACATCGGAGGAATGCGGAAAGTATCAGCGCATTCGTGGTTACATTTGCTCGCACCGTAGGCAGGATTAAAGATCAGGATGTCATATAAACAGCAGACGGGCTGCGGAGCCGGGAGCTCAGACGTCCTGTCCGTCCGCCATCTTGGCTCCTCCTCCATCCCCGCCGAATTTGATGCCAGTTATGAGGGGGTGGTGTCTGACTCGTAGCGCGAGCCGTTCCATATATAGCGCAAAGAGGAGGGGGGAGAGAGGGCACCCCTGCCTCGTGCCCCTACTTATGGGGAACCGGGAGGATGTCTGCCCGTTTACCCGAACCGTGGCCTGGGGAAGCGATAACAGTTCAATATCCGCGTGCGCAGTTTCTCACAGATACCGAATCTCAGCAGGACCTGTTCCAAATAGGGCCAATGCACCCTGTCAAAGGCCTTCTCTGCGTCGATGGCCAATAACATATATTCCCCCTGTGTGCGAGAGGCCTTATCAGTGAGGGGTAGGACTCTTTTGGTATTATCACTTGTCTGTCTTTGCGGTAGGAAACCCGCCTGATCTGGTTCCACCTGTTGAGACATATAGGGCCCCAATCGAGTTGCAAGTATGCTCATGTATAGCTTAAGATCTACATTTAGGAGGGAAATTGGTCTATATGCACTACAAAGTGTCGTATCCTTCCCAGGCTTTGGGATGACCACCACAGACGCTTCAAGCATTTCCTCGGGAATGGCTCCAGCTTGTGTAAAGGTGTTAAAAAGGTCCTGTAATAAGGGGGCCAATTGACCACAAAAGGTTTTATAAAAGGCTGCCGAATAACCATCTGGCCCAGGTGATTTACCGAGCCGTAGGGGCGAGATCGCCACGATAACTTCTTCGGTCCCTATGTCCCTATCAAGATAGCCCGCTTGCGCTTGATTGAGAGCAGGTACCTGTGCAGCCTCTAAATAATCGGAGCAGTGGAGTGTGTCTAGAGGGTCGCTCGAGTAAAGTGCCGTGTAGAAGTAACGGAAGGCTTCCGCGATGGCTGCGTCGTCCGAGGTGAGCTCACCCCCCGAACGTCGAATAGTCTGCACCCCTTGATGCTGCCGTGTTTCCCGCAATTTGTGGGTTAAAAGGCGGCCACATCTATCACCCCCAACATAGTAGGAGTGGCGCAACCGGAGAGCCGCATATTCGGCCTTGTCTTGGTCCAGTGCAGTGAGTTGCTTCCGCTCCGTACAAAGTTGGCACCAAGCTCTGGCCGCCCCAGTGCTCTGGTGCATCTGTTCCAGTTCAGCCACCCTTTTAGTGAGTTCAGCTCATTTGAGACTGCGTTCTAGGTTACTAGCTGCCGAGATGGCTATGAATTTTCCCCGTAGGATGGCTTTAAGAGCAGTCCATTGTGTCGCAAGAGATGTGTCCGAGTTGACGTTAAGGGTGAGGTAATTTGAGATGGCCGCCTTGATTTGGTCAACTGTGGAGGCCTGATGTAGTAGTGTGTCACGCAGGCGCCAGTGTCGCAATGGTTGCTTGACGTGTGGGAACTGAAAGGATGCCACGACTGGAGAGTGATCTGACAGTGATACAGTAAGGATCTCGGTGTCGGTCGCAAGTGCCTGCAGCAGGATGGAACTGAGGAAGTAATCTAATCTGGTGTACGTTTTATGGTCCCCTGAGTAGTGAGTATAGGCCCGGCTGTGGGGGTGGCGCCACAGATCAATGAGCCCCAATTCCCTGACACGGGCCTGCCCAGCCTGGGAAAGAGCCCCCACCTGGGTTGTGCGCTGGGACGAGCGGTCAGTGAGATTGTCAAACACCAGGTTCAGATCACCCCCCAGCAGTAGGCGGCGCGCTGTGTTAGCTGTTGCCTCAGTGAGTACTGTGTGGAAGAATTTATCCTGGCCTTCATACGGGGCGTAAACGGAGCCCACTATAAGGGAGACCCCCGCCACTAGAAACTGGTAGGTAAGCAAACAGCCTTTAATCTCAGCCTCCTTTTGGAGTATTCTGCCCTGAAAGGAGCGGGAGACCAGGATAGCAACCCCGGCTGACTTAGTGGAGTTAGAAGAGAACAGTTGCATATGTCTGCAGCAGATTGTTCCAGGTAGTGGAGAACCACCCTGCGTTTGACCGGGTTGTTAAGGCCCCGAACATTGAGTGTGACGATCTTAAGAGGCTTGTGGGGCATCTAGAGTGTATAGGAAGAACCGGCTAGACCATGTCCCGCGGCTACCTTTCTGATGCGCAGAACTGGGGGAAGTAGATCTCAATCCGCTACCAGTAGGGCCATCGGTCTGGAAAGGAAAGGAAGGTGGACGAGAGGAACCAGCCCCAAACCATCCCAAAAACCTCAGAAAAAAGAAAAAATCCCCCACCCTTCCTAACCCAAGAACAATTCGAACAGATAGTCCGTCGTCCCGGGACAACTGGTCAAACAAGTTGTTGGGGTCCATAGCGTGGCCAAAAGAAGGGGCACCTCCCCCCCACCGCTTACCCAGAGTCAGCAGGGATGCTATAAGAGGGTCCAGGAAAGGAAGAAACTCCCGAGCGTCACTTGTTGGTGGAGTCCTCTCCAGCAAGGGCCTTCGTGGCTGCGGTCAGCGCTGCCTGCTGGCCCCTAGCGTTCTCTGATTGGAGCGGCCTCCGAGGACGCCGTCTTCTGCTCTGTCTTTGCCATCCCGATGGGGAGACCTCGGGCCCTGAGGCGGTGCTACAGTTGTCATCTTCTTCACTCGGTGTCGCCTGGCCCAGCAGCCGGCAAGCGTCCACGAAAGAGCGGAGTTGGTGAAGTTTGTCGTGGTAGCGAAAGATAAGACTAAATGGATGCCCCCACAAATACGAGATCCACTGTTGCCGGAGATGTTCAGTCATGGGGTGGAACTGCCGGCGCCGCTGTAGGGTGATCAGAGCCAAGTCTTGGTATAGCACGGGGGAGTGTCCCTGGAATGAAATGGGGTGGAGAACTCTTGGTTGGTGAGGATGGACTCTTTGATTTTGAAGTCTTGGACGCACACCAGGATGTCTGCTGGTGGAGTGTCAGGGCCTCGAGGCGGCCCCACTCTGTGTGCTCTGTCCAAAACAATGTCGGCCTCGTGAGAGTCCCCCAATATATGCTTAAAGAGGTTGTTAGTGAAGGTGAACAGGTCCCGAGTGTCGTCTGATGTTTTAACACCTCGGATCCGGATGTTGTGCCTTCGGGACCGGTTTTCAAGGTCCTCCAAGTGTGTTTGAATGTCCATGTTCTGGTCCTGCAGCCAGATTACCTCCTGTTGGAGCATTGTCAGTTCATTTGCAGCAGTATTGCTTTTCTCTTCGAGGGTGGCCACTCTCTCTCCAACACCGTCAACATCTCTGCGAATTTCTTTGATCTCCGCGGCGAATTCGGTTTTCACTGATTGGATGTCTTCCCCAAGAGTGAGGCACAGTGACTCCAGGAAAGCCTTAGTAATGGGTGCTTCTCCAGCATTCGCAGGGTTTCTAGAGGTCTCAGCGTCGGGCGCCACGTTAGCCATGCTGGAGATTGACTGAGAACGGCCAAAGATATCTTTCAGAGGTTTCACCTTGGCATTTCTGGATTTGGACATGCTCTCCCTCCCCCGTCAGGCGACCGCCAGTGTACAATCAGAGTGGGCAAGCCTCCCCAAAGGGCATGCGCATCTGCAAATAGTGGTCTGTGGTTGGATGTGCCAAGTTCCGCCGAGTATATTTGTACCCACTACTGCAGTCCCCCTACCGTGTTGAGCACGTGCGGCGTAGATCCCCCGGGACTGCCGGCTAGCTCACCTCTGTGGCCGCGCTACTGCGTCAAAGTCCTGCATCAAAGTCCTGCGTGTGGTCTCCATGTGGGTCCGCCAGGGGGGTCCGCTACTGCCAGAAGCGGTGTCGCCAGGACCGCTGCCTCCGTGGGGGCCACAGAAGTCAAACCGGCGATGCGTTCCGATGTGGAGGGGGGACTGTCACATCCCGTTGTGGATCACAGAGGGATAGTGCAGGCGTGTTCGTGAAGGCCCTCCTGTTCGTCTCACCGCACCTTCAGTCTCACACAATGCTCAGACAGCCGCAGGCTGGGGAAAGATGGAGTGCAGCTCGGATTCTTTCCCCCGCGGTTAGCCTCCCCCACCGCTCATGCTCCAAGTCCCGTTGGGCAGGTCAATACCGCTACACTACACCGGCCCCGGGGAAAGGCGTATGCATCGCTCACCGTGCGGTCCGGGGCCCCCGCCAGGGATGTCCGCTCCGCCTGCTTCTCCGGGGATGGGCCTCCGCCGGGGAACCGCAGTCCGCTATGCTGTGTCCACCAGGTCCTTCGTCCTGCTGCCCGATGACAGGGGTGCAGGGGATGAAAGGCGGAAGGCCCGGGAGGGGGGCTGCGGCAGTCCAGTTTCTATATTCAGGCGGCCGAGGCCTGCGTCAGGGCTCCACCCCTAAAGCCGTGGCCTCACCTGTGTCGCAGCCGCGTTCCTCTTGATCGTAGTGGGCGCTCCTCTCGCTCTAGTCCGGGGATCAATGCGGCCTGGCACCTCAGTAAAGCCACCAGGCCACAGCAGCTCTTCCCCCGTGCACGCCGGCATATCCCGCCGCCCTCCAGGCAAACTCCACCGATATGACCAGGGGCCCCCCAGGCAGCTCCAGACCTCCGCAGCTCGTGGGGCAGAGCAGGCCTCACTCAAAGCCCCGGTCGCGGCCCAGGCGTAGCACCGCTGTCCAGGAAGCAGTTCCGAGGGAGGGTCATCCGTCGAGTCACTGGTGCCAGGGCGACAGAGAGCGGGGTGTCTGGACTCGGTGGTCCCGGCCGTGGGCCACCGCGTTGTCGGAGCCTCCCCGCCCCTGGGAGGCCGGAGCTGACTCTCCGCGGCCCCGACAGGGCTCCCGCTCCCAGCCCCTCCACCAGGATTTCAGGCTCGATGCAGGTCCGGGCCTTCTCGGACTGGAACCCGGGTTCACCTCAGGCTGTATGTGCCCTATGCGGCCTGGCTATGCCGCTCCGGGCAGACGGGGGGGCAGAAGTCGAAAGAAGTGCGTCCTACCACGCCACCATCTTAGCCACCCCCGTTTTCATTCTCTTTAAAGTAAAGCTCAGTGTATCGTATGATTTTTTCTTTTATCTGGGGGATCCTGAGATACCAAGGACTGATTGGGGCCCCTCTTCCTACCTTCGGCTCCCCCACCTCTATCTGGGTCCAAAGGGGCGAATGATCTGATATACCCCTTGCCAGGTGGTTTACCTCTCTGATCTGTTCTAATTGGTCCGCCGGTGTTATGATATAGTCTATCCTAGACATGCTGCGGTGGGCCCCCCCCCCCTCCACTAGAGCCATTGCTCTTAGAAAATTATAGATTTGTGTGCGAGCAGGCAGCAGGTCCCTTGCGGGCCAGCGATCTAGCCCATCTGAAACAATTGAGTTAAAATCGCCCCCAACCAGGAGTCTCCCCTCTGGTAGGGCAAGCAGGAGGTCACCAAGGTCCTTGAAGCTGGAGCCAGGAGACCAGATTTAGTGTACGACCTTCCCATTTCTCTGAGGTCGCAACAAATGTACCCGGTGATCTGTCCATGTACGAGCAATCGTCATATGGAAGTTTTTCCAAGTCATTATACCCACTCCCCGGGATCTGGAGCCGAACGCAGAGTGTGCCACGAGCTTAAACCCCCATATTGTCAGTGCCCTGCATGCATTACCCAGTAAGCTTGTCTAGTGGAGTAAAATCACATCGGGTGAATGTCGTTTTACATACTGAGGTACGAAGAAATGTGTGTCACAGTGGCGAACAGTTACACAACATAAGTATATAAACAAAGACTCAATCTTAAATATTTAGTCACAATAAAGCATCACCATATAGGTTTTCAAAAATTAATGTTATTTTATTTCATCACAAAATGCATAAATGAATTAAGTCAAGGTGCATAATACATGTCACATTTTTTATTATTTTGTTTATTGGTGAACATCACATTCACGGATTCAGAAAAGGACGACAATTTTGACTAGCATATGTATAGTAAATGAACTAGCATTAGACAAAAAATATATATTACATCACTTTTGCACTTTCTGTACTTCTATGCATGTTCAGCTCCACCATTGGAGACACCACTGGATCTCCTCGAAATTTATTCCAAAGCAACCACTTCCTGTCCCACTTTTTCGGGCATCCCCTCGCTAAAAAGACTTCAGTTTCCACCAGCATGCATCTATCCAGCGCCTTCTCCCATGCGTGGACTCGTGGTATGAGCACTCCCCCCCCCAACCTCTCGCTATCTCCCTTTTAACTAAAGTGTATCCTAGCGTCGTGAATTGCTTTTCCACTTCCGTGAGGTCGGTTGCCTCCCAGATATTCAACAGTCCCAATTGTGGCGTTAGTACAATCTCTTTATGTAGGGCCACCTGCATGTGTTCCGAGGCCTCTTCCCTGAAACTACGAATCTTCGGGCTGCTCCAGAGAGTGTGGTAAAATGTGGCCTGCAGGCCACATCCCCGCAGGCATAAGTCGTCAGCTCTGGATCCTATTTTCGCTAGTGTTTGTCCTGTCATGTATGAACGATGTAATATCCTCAATTGGGTCAGCCTAAACTTAAGTGTAATGGCCGCCTTCCGAGGGGACATAAGGGCCTCCGGCCAGTCCAGTGATTCAGTCACCCCGGCGTATTGGCTCCGCTCACTCTGCCGGCGATTTTTCACCTGGATTGAGTGTATTGGCTCCACTTAGCGGTCTTCGTGACACTTTGGCACTCCGGTTTAGATAACTCCATTGTTGAACACACCGGTCGGACTTTGACTTATAATATTCGAATTGGGCACAACTCTCATTAAATGTAGGTTGTCCACCTGAACAGGACCCTCGATTGCACAACTGTAACGGTTCCAGCATATCGGCTAACTTGCTCCTGAACGTATTACTGGTATTAAAAAGCATTTCGTTATACCGTCTGACATAGAAATCCCTGACGATCGCCCGGACATCAGCGCTTTGAGCGCTTTCATTAGATCAGCATTCAGCACTCTTCAAATTGTAGCCATTGTCCTGATGATGACCTTAAGTACATAAGGTCGAAACGCCGTCGACAGCCCAGTGTAACCTACGGCCTCCTAAGGATTTACACCTTATTGCAAATTATTTATTGTGTTTTTGTAATTTGTTTATATTAATGTTGTCCTTTCACCTTGCGCCGCCCACACTGTATATATCACTTGTGTCACTGCACTTATCACTTATACCGAGCACGGTCAGTACACAATTGGTGTATGTTTGGCTACCAGAATTTGATTTAATTGTATTATAGTGCTGTTACAATTTTTTTGCATACTAATAATAACTAAAAAAACCTTTTTTTCATACTTTGGTCTCTTGGTTTCCCTCCTTCATGACTTATGCATCTTTGTTTAAAATTGTTCCTATAATTACTGGTTGAGACATTGTTGTTTTGATACTCCGGCCAGTCCTCATCACTAATCAATCCCAGATCACCCTGCCACCGCTCCCTGAGTCTTGGAAAGGTATCCGGGAGATTATTGCATAATTTCTTATATGTGAGAGATCTTGCCTTCGAATTTAGGGGCCCATCTAGCAACCTATCCTCGAGTGCCGAAGATTCTGGTATGTCCGCAAAGGACAAGAAGGCCGTCATCAGAGCATGCCGGATTTGCAGGTATCTATATGTTTCTCCCCGAGCCAGGAGATACTGCTTCTGGAGGTCCTCAAATGTAAGTAGAGTTCCCTTTTTGACTAAGTCTTTTACTGTTGAGATGCCTATAAGCTCCCACTTATCAAACCCGGGCTAGTAATACAGCATGCCCAGTTTCTGCGTACACAAAAGCGGTGTTGCCTTTGTGAGGATGCCAGCCAAGTCGAGACAGTACTGTTCGCCAGATCTCTAAAGTGTGTAGGGTGGGCCCGAAGAATCGCCCCTTATTCTTCTTATCGCTTGTGTACAGGGCTCCTAGGTAGCTGGATCGATCAGTTTGGTATCGGTCAAGAACATATGCTGGGTCATCCGGAGGACGGTATATCCAATAATTAACAGTTACCAACTGCGCTGCCCAATAGTAGAGTTGCAGGTCGGGAAGCGCAATGCCTCCATCGTACCTGCTTTTTGTTAGCTTCTTTAGTGCCACCCTTGGGGCCCTCCCATCCCACAACAGAGTACAGATCTCTCCCTCCAATGCCTTGAAATACGAGTCTGGAACTTTATATGGGCAATTCTGAAGGATATACAGTAAGCGAGGGAGGGCCAGCATCTTAAAGAGCGCAGCTCTTCCCAGCAACGAAAGTGGAAGGGTTCTCCAATGTTGCACATCCGCTCGCAATTTAGCCAACGGGGGGGACAGGTTAGAGCTGTAAAAGAGATTCGGGTCGGACGTGACAAAAATTCCTAAGTAGCAAAACCCTTCCCACCGCCACCACTATAGTGCATCCTGCCGGAAGCCTAGGAGCCGTGCCCTGCAGCATGAACAGTACGGACTTCTGCCAATTGATCGCATATCCGGAGTATTTACCAAAATGTGTAAAGATGTCAAGCACAACCGATATGGATCTTTATGGGGAAGCCAGGTACAGCAATATATCGTCCACATATAGGGATATTCGATCTTCCACACCAACCGCCCATCTCATCCCTCGGATCATAACATCTTTGCTTATCCAAGCTGCCAGGGGCTCTAGTAACAGAGAAAATATCAACGGGGATAGAGGGCACCCCTGTCTAGTACCTCTTCGGAGCCTAAACACCCGGGACGTATGACCATTTACCCTCACTTGTCCCAAGACATCTGTGTATAACAGTCGAACCCAGGCTATAAACTTGGGACCCAGACCCATCCTTTTTAGGACTTCAAACATGTATGGCCATTCTATGGAATCAAAGGCCATTGAGGCATCGAGTGACAGCACCGCGGCGTCCTCCTCAATGTATTTCCTACGTGCCATTACGTTATGTACACGCCTTAAATTGAGGGCCGTATTTTTTCTAGGTAGAAACCCAGACTGGTCCGGGTGGACCAATGTTTCGATAACCGACACCAGCCTGTTGGCCAAAACTTTCGCTAGCACCTTTGCCGCAACGTTAATCAACGAGATTGGTCTATAGGAGCCACATGCTTCCGCCGGTTTGCCCGTTTTGTGGATTACTACAATAGTAGCCAATCTATGATCGACTAGTAAATGTAGGATCATGCGGGAGGCAGTAGCTTTTAAAAATTCAACTGGGATGCCGTTGGGTCTCATCGCCTTCCCCGACTTGATCTGCCCTATAGCTTTGCCTATCTCTTCAGCTGAGAGAGCCTCATCCAATGTCTCCCTAGCCGCCTCTGAGAGGACTGGCACGTCACTATCCTGGAGAAGCTTGCGCGAGTCCTCAGCCGTGTAGTGAGTAGAGGGGGAAAACACCATTTCTAGATGAGCCGCGAATTCCTCTGCAATTTCCTGTGGATGTGACACCCCCTGGTGTCGTCAGCTTGTGTACCCATCTCGATCCCTGTTCTCGTCTCTCTAGCCAAGCCAGTGTCCTGCCCGCTCTATCCCCCATTTCATATATTCTATGCTGGGTGTGACGATACTTGGCCAACATGTGTTCCCTGGTTTTAAGCCGATATTCATCCTGCTTCAGTAGAAGCATGTGCGCCGTATCAGGAGAAGGATTCTGTGCATGCTTTCGCTCTAAGTTAAGAAGGTCATGTTCCACCTGCGCCACGAGCTCACGCTTCTTAGTGATGTATCCCATCTTCAAAGATAAGGCCTGCCCTTTCAGAACCACCTTATATGCCTCCCATATTGTCTGAGCGGATGTGACTGAACCGACATTTTCCGAGAAGTAGTTCTCCGTTTGTGTACAAAGTTCTTCCCTTGTGGTAAATAAAAATTCCTTTACCGGGACTGAATTTGATACAAAAACATTATAAAATAGCTCAGTAAAATGAGAGGCAGAATCCGTGATATTAGAGTTTCGGAATGGGCTTTATTCCAATAAACGATTATAATCGGATGCTTCAAGTTCCATCACCACGGGGTTCAGGAAGTGAAGTACACACTTTATTGACAAGAAGTAACTTTTATAGTCCATACATTATAATGAAGTGAATACAGTAGGCGTAACAATTGATAAGGAAAATGACGTTTGGTCCGCGTAACCGAAAATGGGTGTAATAATGAGTAAAAAGAAACATGATTGGTTATGATGTCATGTATAGGTGGATCTATAAGATAATACTTGACATAGATGCGCGCGCAGCAGCATGACGTGTAATTGACGTGTAACTAGGGGGTGACGGGAACTTGACGTTAGCTCTACATGTGGAGACGAAAAGTCTGGGGGTCAGATCAACCTAATCCCAAATCATATCTAACATCCTATGTTTAAAGAACTATGTTATCCATAAAAGAGGGACTCTCGGACAGAATCTATTCTATACTGACTGTGCGTGCGTGTACAAGCGTCTAAGTGTCTACACTGAATGCGAGGGGGTAGGAATATTCCATGGTAACAGGGCTATGAATTATTTGCATGAGGACAGAGAAGATGGGCCTTTTTGCTTGGTAACTGGAAGAATGTTTACTTAAACTACTAGGCAGGAATGCATCGGCTGAGGGGGAAGCAGATAATTCGAAGGTGAAATACAGTTCTTGGCAGAGAGTAGGCTGATGTCAGGCTTCGTGAGCCGCGCAGAGAATGAGACAAAGTTCATGGTCACAGATGCAGGCTCGGGCTGGAGCTTTCAGAGGCAGAAGGCAAGAGGAGTTTTGATGACAGAATCAGGGCCTACTTGCCTGGACTGTAAAATGGCATAAGTGAACCATATAAAGCCGGTGGCTTTTCATACTTAGGAATGGAATATCCGGCCTATTCATGGCGGATCTGACAAAGGACATGTTGACGGTGGACGCACATGTATTTGCGTCTTCATAACTGGAACTGGAGGGAACATACATGTACTTGTGACATGCACATGGAACCGTTGGGGTCCAAGATAGGGGACATAACTGACCAGAAAAATCCATATTTCCACATTCCCTCCTTGTCCCCTACTTGCCCTTCAAGAGATATCAATCTTCATCAATCCATTGATCTGTTCATATAGCATCATTTGTTCTTCTTTCTTCTTCCGGGATCTTGAATGAAAATCTTGATGTGGAATGCACGATGTGGCACACAGACCACAAATTGCTGGTCCACATTGTAGACATAGACAGCAACTGAATAGTATGAGAAGGCCAATACCTAGGAAGGATAAAACTCTCCATCCCCAGGCTGATACCGTATTCCAAAACCAACTGGACCAAGTCCAAGTGCCTGGGTTCTGGTGTATCTGGCTTACAATCTTATGAAGGCGAGTGATGGCTTTATATACAGATGGCGAATTTTCTGGTATGAATACGCAGCAACTTGATCCGATGACCCTACAAGCTCCGCCCCTATCAGCCAGGATGACGTCAAGGACAAGACGATTTTGAAGCACAACAATCCGCATAGCAGACTGTTCTTCCGTTAAATTGCCTAGGGCGGAAATAGTCTCATTCACTACTGCTTCAAGGGTTCTAGTTAGTCTACGTATCAGCTTACTATTAGTAACAGTACCTATATAGGGAAAGATACCTTTATTAAAATCTACATACTTGTCCCATGCCGTCTCAGTGTAATCGACAATGGGGAGATCTCTCCGCTCTCTATTGTGTACTAAATGAATATTTCTGTAATAATCAGGAGGAGCTAGGAAAACAGGTGGCAAAAGGAATGCAATGTAGCAGGTACCATCCCAATCTAAAGGTAGACGCATATATGCAGTCTGACCACATATGAAGTAGGAGTGGCGAGAAGCTCTAAATGAAGATTTGCCTTGATCACGGAATTCTACTATAGTAGTGCATTTACTATGGCCCATATGTATGGAACCAACCTTTCTTACACACAATTCACCTTTTGCTGGGAATACTGACATGGTGGGTAAGACTAGCTCAACTTCGGATACGACATTTAAAATCATGAGATTAGGTGTAAAATTACCTAATCCATACACTTCATTTTCTAGATCAGTTCCTGTTCTTTTGGGGCGACCCTCCTTGTCAGGGTAGCAGACTTTGAGTAAAACTAGGTTCAGGTTTCCCCATATCCAATGATCTTGGTAAACTGCTGTGTCTGAGTCTATGGAATTGATTAAACTGAACCATGCTCCACAGGAGCCATTATGTGTGAATGGATGTGGAAAGAAAGGCAGGACTCCTTCATAATTCTGATAGGGAGGGAGTCGGCCACACACCCAACAATTAGTAGCATTACTAGTCTGATGGGAATGATGTAACATACTAATGAAAGTGTTATTGCGCAGCGCAAGTCTATAGGACAATTCATGCGGGGGTAAGTCACTAAAAGAATGTTCTGCAATAACATTGTGAACATTTCTGGCAATAGGGTAATATATGTGCAACAACATACTGGTAATAATTATTAAAAGACTTAAGGAAAACAAAATTAATAATGTCCTTATACAATGGCTACGCAGTGATTTACAATACGCCTGTCGTTTCATCATTTTTCGCGACTGTTCATGATTCAGGTCTAGAGGATTCATGTCAGAGACAGATTCAACCGCTTCACCTAGGGGAGGACTTAAACAATCAAACCGTCTGACGTCCTAGGCCTTAACTTAACTTTGTAAAGTTCGCTTTCAGTTTTTTCCACCAAAGGAAGTTTTGAATCAGTCTGTGAGGGAGTGCAGGGCACAATGTCTATATCCGAGGATAGTCCATGAAATTTCTTGATGTGGCTTGAATGAATCCAGCCCTTGCGGCCCTCGATCTTCACGGCTGTTCTTGTGGTCAACAGGACCAACTTGGGTGCTTTCCACCTGGGCTCCAGCTGAGTCTTTCGGTCGAAATTCCTCACAAATACAAGATTACCCGGAACAACGTCATGGGGTTTCACCTCAGTGTTGTCGGGAAAGGCTGCAGCTACCTGTGAACGAGAAGATTGTAGTGCAGACATCAAGGAAGCCAAGTAATCTGTCAGCATATTACAGTCAATATCAGTTATTTTGCGTGGTATAGGCGTCCCCCACATATTCGGTGGTCTACCGAAGACCACCTCATACGGGGATAGCCCTGTTCGTGAATGTGCTACCATTCTCATGTAAAAGAGTGCAACTGGTAACGCTACTACCCAGTCGACACCTTTCTCTCTGCATATTTTGGACATCCTAATTTTCAGTATCTGGTTATGTCTTTCTACGAGACCTGCTGCCTCGGGATGTCGGACACAGTGGAATTTCCACTGATATCCTAACAGAAGTGAAACGTGTTTCATTAATTCGGATGAGAACGGCTGGCCGTTATCTGAGTAAACAGCACGTGGTAAACCGTATCGTGGGAAGAATTCTCGAACCAACTGTTTGGCAGTAGTCGGGGCAGTGTAATCTGAAACCGGGTACGCCTCCGTCCAACGGGACAGAGCGCAGACAACTACGAGAACATATTTGAATCCTCGACATCGTTCCATCTGGATATAGTCCATCTGGAGTACTTCAAAAGGATGATTAGGAGTATGAAATCCACCCTGTTCTACGGGAACGCTTTTTCCTGGGTTGAACTGACAACAGATCATACAGGTACGGACCTTTTGTTTTGCTGCTGCTCGTAAATGTTTATTGAACCAAATGTGTTGAATGCTGTCTAGCATAGCTTTTTCTCCTAGATGTGCTGGACTATGTATAGTGTTAATTATGACTTGGACCATTGAATCAGGAAGGAACCATACAGACCTTTCCTTCATCATCCATCCTTGGTCCGTTTGGATCCCTCCTAATTCAGTCCATTTCTTTATTTCGTCTGGTGTAGCATGTGTCTGTATGTCAATTACGTCAAGAGTAGGATCTTTAACTGTCATACAATGTGTCGGTGTCGGGACTATTGTCTTTGTCATATCGGGGGTTTGAGTTTGAGCAGTCAGTTTAGCTGTTCTGTCAGCTAGATCATTGCCTTGGGAAATGATATCAGTAACCTTTGTATGGGCCTTACATTTCATAATTGATATTTTAGTGGGTAGATGTATTGCATCTAATAATGCATGAATGAGGGGTCCGTGCTGAATGTGGGCACCGTGGGAAGTTAAATAACCTCTCTCTCGCCACAGCACGCCGAAGTCATGTACAACTCCGAATGCATAACGCGAGTCAGTGTATATGTTGACTTTTTTATTTATGGCTTGAATACAGGCTTGTGTCAGAGCGATGAGCTCTGCGGCTTGAGCTGACAAAGTAGTTATACGATTAGTTTCAATGACCTCAGTATCTGTTGTGACTGCGTAGGCGGCTACTAACTCTCCTGTACTTGTTCTCATGCATGAACCATCTACATACAAGGTCAGGTCTGGATCTGACAATGGGACATCGGTTAAGTCTTGTCTGGGTTTTGTTGTTATTGTAATAACTTCAATACAGTCATGGGCTAGTGGGTCTGTTCCGACCACTGGTAAAAGTGTGGCAGGATTCAATGTGTTACAGCGTCTGATTTCTATATGTGGCTGAAACAATGTAAGTTCATACCCTGTAAGTCGTGCTATGGTCAAGTGTTGTGTTTGTGTTCTATTTACAAGAACCTCTACTGCGTGTGGTACTTGAACTGTCAATGGATGTCCTAACACTATGGCATCGCTTTGTCTGATTGCTAAAGCTGTCGCTGCCACTGATTTCAGGCACGCAGGCAAAGCCTGAGCTACGGGATCTAATGTACTAGAAAAATAAGCACATGGTTTGTGTGCACCTGCTTGATCCTGTGTGAGTACTGACAAAGCAGTACCTTCGCGTTCTGTAACAAAGAGTGTAAACTGTTTTCTGTAACATGGTGTTGCTAAAACAGGTGCTTGACATAAAGTTTTCTTTAGGCTTTCAAAAGCTTGTGTATGTTCTTGAGTCCAAGGGAGAACAGTCGATGTGGCTGCCTCCTGGGTTGTCAACTGAATGAGTGGTTTTGCTAGAAATGCATATTGCGGGATCCACTGTCTACAGTATGAAGTGAGGCCTATGAAGGCCCGCACCTCCTTTTGTGTCTTGGGTATTGGCATGTTAGCTATCAACTGAATGCGGTCTGGTGTAAGCTGCCTTCCCTCCTTGGACAGCGAGTGTCCAAGATAAATAACTCGCTGGACACAGAATTGCAGCTTAGAAGGGGACACCTTGTGTCCCTTTTCAGCTAGAAATTGTAAAACTGTCAGTGATGCTTTCTCACATTCGGGTTCGCTTCTAGCGGTGATCAACAGATCATCGACATATTGAAGCAAGGCAGTGTTAACTGGCATGTGGATACTGTCAAGTTCTCGTTTCAGTGCTTGGCTATAGATGCTGGGGCTTTCTGTAAATCCTTGAGGTGCGCGGGAGAATTTAAAGCTACGCCCATTTAAACTAAATCCGAACAAATATTGGCTTTCCGGATCTATTGGGACGCTGAAAAAGGCATTTTTGAGATCAATTACAGTGAAGAATGTCGCTTCGGAATCAATAGCTGTCAGTAATGACGAGATATCTGGGACCACAGGGAATTGTGGCACAATGCATTTGTTTAACTCGCGCAGATCAATAACCAATCGATATACTGGCGGAGCTGTAGGATCTGTTCGTTTAAGAATCGGAATTATCGGCGAATTACATACATTGGAGTCTGTTTCTACAACTACTCCTTGGGCAATAAGCTCGTCAATGATTTGTAGTAAAGCCGTTACAGCATCTGGTGGTAACTTGTATTGTCGCATTCGTGGTAGCACCACTCCTGCCTTTAGTGTGACTCGATATGGTGTAATATTCATGCAACCAACATCAGTAGGGCCTTGTGCCCATAGATGTGGAGGTAAAGTCTGCAGTCGGGGATCCATGTCTCTAGATACATAGTGACCTTTAAAATCACGTAAAAACAATCTTACTCCTTCCGGAGAACAACATATTATGGCTCCTAGGGCTTTCAACGTTTTTATTCCTAACAAGTTTTCTGGACATGATTTAGTAAGCAATAAATCTGTAGTTCGGGTCAAAGGTCCTATCGTAAGTGGCAGAGGTTGTGACACTTCATTAACAATAGGTTTTCCTGAAAAACCAAGGGAGATATTCTGTGAGCCTGAGAGGGGTGCCCCTGGAACTTCACTACGTTTTATGGTCGTTCGACTTGCCCCTGTATCGAGTAGAAATTTTCTATCTTGGCCTAATAATTCACTATGTACCTAAGGTCCTTCTTGGTCTACTGGGATTTCAATAAGGGGTAAGTCAACTTCCCTCTCTAGGCTTGTTCATGCGTAACGCTGATACTCGGGATATTCATACTGTGCGGTCTGATACATTTGTCGTGTTGTTGTCTGTGTGGCAGCAGCAGGCAACGGTGGTGCAGCTGGCACAAACTGTATTGGCTGTTGTGCGGCTGGCATGGCCTGGGCATGCTGCGTAGCTCCTTGTTCATTCTGATCTTGTCTTAGTGGCCGTGATCTTTCTTGTGTTTTACCTATGGCGATATTATGTTTTAGCACTGGACAATCGTGTACGTAATGACCTGGCTTTTTACAATAATTGCATGTCTCTTTTACAGGTCCTGCTGAATCGGAATGTGTCATACCCTTTTTATGTCCTTCAGCTGGAACTGTCTGGGAAACTAGCATTTTCATTTTCGTGTCTTTCATGCGTCTGTGTTCATGTTCTTGTTCCTCTTTAATTCTATTGTGGTGGTACTGTAACATTTGTAACATTTGTGTTGGAGTGTTACCTTGCCAGGTACTCTCGAATTTTAATACTCTATTCTTTACTGGGGGCAGGGCATTTTCCACTAATTTTGTTACAAACAGATGCGGGTATGATTCGCTACTTGCTTTTATGCCACTATTTATACCAAAACATTTTTCAAATCGGGCATAGTAATCACTAGTGTCTTCATCTTGCTTCTGCTTACAGGCTGAAATTGTACCCCAATCTTCCTTTTTCGTAGTTAATAAACGTGGCAGTACCTGTACTAGCAGACCTGGTAGTGCCTTAGTTTTGTCCCCAAGCCCCGAACCTGGACCTCGGGCCCTTTCTTCTGCTTCTAATGCTGACCATTCTATCTTTTGATCACCTACCTCCCACTCCTTTTCCTTGAGTTTCTCATAAATGCCAGCAGGCATCAACACCTTTAATATTGTCATAATGTCGGGGTAGGTATACTCTCCCATGAGTAACATGTCTTTAATTTCTCGGTGAAAACCCGCTGGGTCTTTGTCATGACTGGGTACCACTTTCTTCATTTCTAACAATTCTATTTTCGATATGGGCGTATATACAAATACGCGTTTAAACTCATTGTCCTCACCCTTTATTGGGTGCACTTCTCGTAAGGGATTCTGTCTATCTATGTGATACGTAGTTCTTTCCTTGACGGACAATGGAACATGTTCTGAACATACAAAAAGAATATACTGCTTTCTTGATTCTAGAATTTCTTTAATTAATTCAGTACCTGGACCTCTCCATTTATTCATAAGTAATTCAGTCAGTATGTCAGGCAAGGGACCAGGGTCCGAATGCTGACTCCGATATAGTATAATGAGTTGTTGAATCATATAAATCCCAGCTAACCTTTGTTCATCTGGTGTAAGATTAAAAAATGTGCGTACTACTGTATCATCACTATATTTTCCGGGACTGTCCACCCAATGGACAGCTGCCCTGGCTAAATCTTGTTCATCCATAGAATCGAGGAAATGATAACCCCTTCGTTCTCGGAGTAGTTTGTCAGCGGTTTGGAACGAATGCTCGTTAGACCTTATATTAATTATAGGTATTTGAAAATTCCTGTTATTATCTGGACATATCGGATGTATTGAGTCAGTATGATATCTAGTCTGATTCCTATTACAAGATCTTCCTTTACCTACATAGGCTATGGTGTCCGACTGTCCTGTGGGCAGTCCTGACCCTTCTTCCTCGTTTTGTTCGAACTCGTCTACCTCTAATCGCTCTTCGTGTAGGCGTTCTATTTCTTTACGGATCTTTCGGCACATGGCTATTATACAGTTTTGTTTATCATGTCTCCCTTCCGATATATTCTGGCTCCATCTTGTAAGAATTTTCATTGCTTCCGGGTCTACCCCCGGTCGGTCTTGATTTCTGATCACACAGTTTATGAGGAAACGTAACAGTTCCCCCTGTATCTCTACTTTCTGGTATTCCATAGCTCTGTAAATACATTCTGGATCTCGCCCCGTTTGGGCAAAATGATATATATTATCTAGATGCGCAGTCATTCCTGGTAACTTCGCTAAATACACTGCGGCTCGTCTGATACGCAATGATGCTAGGGTCATTTCGTCCTCTTTTCCAGGCACCGGGTCATATCTACAATCTATAAGAAGTTCCTTAAGCGCACGGGCACTAAGGAGTTTGGGTGTACGTGAATGCGCTGACTCTTGAAAAGTAAGTTTATTTATTCTGGGTGGCGTAGAAAAGATATTGGTAGCTCCTCCCGCGGCCCCATCTGGGGCGTCGGGTGTAAAAGGATTCGTCGAACGTGACACAGCAACTACAGGTGTGGACATAGCCATAGAAGTAGCTGTAGGAGCGGATACAGAAACAGATGTGCTTGCCGGAACTTGTGACTCGATTTGTTGCTGTAGGGATACGGGCACTGGATCTTGACGTTGAACCTCCCTGGTATGCGGTCTACGTGGGGCGGAATTAGCATACTCGGGAACTGCGTCATCTAAATATGAAGAAAGAAAAACATCTTCTGCGGTTCTAGGATGCCCCTTAGGATGTACCTTTATTGGGAACAATGGGGTTGGCAAGTCTTTTGGTGTTTCTGGAGTAGCCTTAGGTAATCCTTCGGCCAGAAGGGGATACATACCATTCATAAGGGCATTTCTTTGTCTGTCTACTTGTTCTGATTTCACTCGGATACCTTCCTCAATTAATAGATTCTCTCGAACTTTATTGGAATTCTCTTTACTCTTCTCTTCCTGTCTACGTGCTTTTTCTGTTCGTCTATGTGATTCTTTACGCCATAATTCAACGGCGTCTTTCTGTGACTGTCTGACTTTTCTTTTCCATAACTCTTCCTCGACTTTCATGATGCACTCTGCATCCCAGGTCCCCGCTGTGGGCCACCTCTGACTTTCTGGTAATCCCTTGGTATAGTCTACCCATAAATCAAGAAATAATATAGCGTCTAAGCCATGTTTGTGATACATAAAGTGCCCTGGAGTGTCCCTAGGAGGAATAGGGACGGCTTCTTCGAGAACCCCTTTTCTGGTAGTGATCTGTCTTAATTTCGAAAAGAGCGGCATATTGAGAACTGACCTTATACTTGATTTTGACCTGATACTTGAATTTGACCAGACTTAATACAATAAACACGATAATGAACAGTCATTCATACCACGATATACAGAACATACTTAAACACTTTAAACATTAAACATTAAACCTTTAACTGAAACAACAATGATGATCGTCTGCATAACTAAATCACCATGCTTAATTCTTGACACTAACTAGACAATAACTAGATACTTCGGAATACTTCGGAATACTTGATATACTGCTAAACAGTACAGATACACTGCTAAAACAGTGCAGACCGGATTTGTGTACCCAAACCCGTCTTGACCGGCACAACCTATGTGCACGTCAGAAATGCCTCCCCAGCAATGGTACTCACCGGGTAGCCTCGGAAACGGAAGGCCTCAGTAACTTGAACTTGAACCGGACCGGACTCGACTCGACTCGACTCGACTCGTCGGACACTGGGCTTGACTTCGGACTGGTGGGTCTCTGTATACCTCGGATCTTGCTCTCTCAGCTAGGCTCTGGTCGGGATACTTCGCACTTCTCACCGCCTCGTCTGGGTGTTGATCGCAGTCTCAGTCGCCCCCGCTTGACCGGAGGGAGATACAGGAAATCCTGCTGGTACGCGTTATTGTCCGTCCAGCTGTGACAGGAGACCGGGCCTGCAACGTACCGCCGGCGCGTGAGATGAGAAAGTGTCCCTGTTCGGGCGCCATCATGTGGTAAATAAAAATTCCTTTACCGGGACTGAATTTGATACAAAAACATTATAAAATAGCTCAGTAAAATGAGAGGCAGAATCCGTGATATTAGAGTTTCGGAATGGGCTTTATTCCAATAAACGATTATAATCGGATGCTTCAAGTTCCATCACCACGGGGTTCAGGAAGTGAAGTACACACTTTATTGACAAGAAGTAACTTTTATAGTCCATACATTATAATGAAGTGAATACAGTAGGCGTAACAATTGATAAGGAAAATGACGTTTGGTCCGCGTAACCGAAAATGGGTGTAATAATGAGTAAAAAGAAACATGATTGGTTATGATGTCATGTATAGGTGGATCTATAAGATAATACTTGACATAGATGCGCGCGCAGCAGCATGACGTGTAATTGACGTGTAACTAGGGGGTGACGGGAACTTGACGTTAGCTCTACATGTGGAGACGAAAAGTCTGGGGGTCAGATCAACCTAATCCCAAATCATATCTAACATCCTATGTTTAAAGAACTATGTTATCCATAAAAGAGGGACTCTCGGACAGAATCTATTCTATACTGACTGTGCGTGCGTGTACAAGCGTCTAAGTGTCTACACTGAATGCGAGGGGGTAGGAATATTCCATGGTAACAGGGCTATGAATTATTTGCATGAGGACAGAGAAGATGGGCCTTTTTGCTTGGTAACTGGAAGAATGTTTACTTAAACTACTAGGCAGGAATGCATCGGCTGAGGGGGAAGCAGATAATTCGAAGGTGAAATACAGTTCTTGGCAGAGAGTAGGCTGATGTCAGGCTTCGTGAGCCGCGCAGAGAATGAGACAAAGTTCATGGTCACAGATGCAGGCTCGGGCTGGAGCTTTCAGAGGCAGAAGGCAAGAGGAGTTTTGATGACAGAATCAGGGCCTACTTGCCTGGACTGTAAAATGGCATAAGTGAACCATATAAAGCCGGTGGCTTTTCATACTTAGGAATGGAATATCCGGCCTATTCATGGCGGATCTGACAAAGGACATGTTGACGGTGGACGCACATGTATTTGCGTCTTCATAACTGGAACTGGAGGGAACATACATGTACTTGTGACATGCACATGGAACCGTTGGGGTCCAAGATAGGGGACATAACTGACCAGAAAAATCCATATTTCCACACCCTAATGTCCGGTATGTGTAGAAGCCATGGGTCGATAACGATGGTGGCACGTGCCTGCCTCTCCCAGTGTGTATACTCCACCCAGACCGGGGAGTGGTCAGATATGCCCCGCGGCAGAACTTGGGATTTTACTAAATTGCCCACAGATGACAGATGTGTGAGGAAGTAATCTATACGTGATAAGCTGTGGTGCATGCCTGAGAAAAAGGTGAATAGCTTGCCCGTGGGCTGCAAAGCCAGACCTACATCCACCAATCCCAGCGCCGCCACAAAGTCAGCCATCAAGACACTGGATTTCGCCTGTGATCTCGGTGGATGGCGATCTAACGTCATGTTGTAGTCCCCTCCCATAATCAACGCGCCTTCTTGGAGTCCCATCAACCTCCCCCCAAGGTCTTCTAAAGCTACTTTGTCCAGAGCTGGAGGTAAGTAAACCGAAATTATATTAAGAGCCCTACCATCCCATTGGGCCTCCACTCCTGCGAATCTCCCCGCCTGGTCCGCCCATATCTTACAAACTATGAGAGGTAAGGATTTTTTAACCAGAATAGTCGTTCCCCTGGACCCCGATGTGCAATCTGCATGGACCAGTAGTTTATACCCCCATCTAGTGAGGGCCTTAGTCTTCTGCCCCACCAGGTGCGTCTCCTGCAGCAGAACCACATCAGGAGAGTGTCGCTTCAAATACTGTTGCACTATTCCTCTCTTGATCTTGTTCCCCATCCTGTTAACATTCCAGGTCAGTACAGAAAGTGTCCTGTCTCTATCTCCCCCCATCCCAAGCTCCAAAATGATCACCACTCGAACGGATCAGTGCAGTTGAAGAAAACTTATACGACAGTTCGTCCATTATTGATCGCCCCCTCTGCTTCGCAATCACATCACTCCCTAGGATCTTTGACTCGTACCTCCCACCAATAAACCAAATAAACTTCAAACCCCCCCCCATCTCCCCCCCCCTCAACACCAACCCCCCTCCCTGCCCCCGGATTCAGAACTACCCACCCCCAAACATGGCTGAGTGCTTCTCTCCCCCCCCCCCAGAATGTCGTAAACGCACAGGGTATTATGGCCCCCCTTCCCGCATATACACATTACATTTAACTTGCATTGTAGCCACCCACGCTTAAAAGCATCTAGTCCTTGTCAGATCATAGCAATGAAACCCCTCAAATTGCGCCGTTACATTAGGTCCCATAATGAAAGTCTCGCTATGATGGGAATTTTCGCCCCCCCCCATGCCCCCCTACTTGCGCTTTTAGGCGTTCAGTCCTGCTCCGTCAGCTGACTGTTGTTCTCTGCCGAGCTATTGTTCGCCACCTCCGCACGGGCGCCTCTGTGCTGGCCTGGTTTCCCAGGTCGATCTCTTCTGTGGCTTCCGCCGTGCTCCAACCGTCTAGCCATTCCCAGACTGTCTCCGGTGAATCAAAAAACCACGACTTGCCCTCCGACTCCACTCTCAGCCGCGCTGGAAAGAGCATCGCGTATTTCACCTCCCAATCTCGTAGTTCCCTCTTCACCGCCTGGAAACTGTGGCGCTGAGCTTGAACCTTGGCCGTGAAATCAGGAAAAAAAGCCACCTCATAATTATCTATCTTCAGGAGGGGATTGGAGCGTGCAGTCTGGAGGATGATGTCCCTATCCCGGTAGTTGAACACCCGGGCAATAAGGGGTCTCTGGGCGCTCCTGGTTTTGGTCTACCTCCTGGCACCCTATGGGCTCTCTCAATAGAGAAATAGCTGGACAAAGTCTTGGGCTTCAGGTGCTTCGTAATGAGATCCTCCACATACAGGTCAGCTGCCGGCCCCTCCGTTCTCTCCGGAACCCCTAAAATACGAATATTATTTCGACGGGCCTGGCCTTTGTAGTCATCGAGCTGTTGCGACATCCTCTCCTGCTTCTTCTGCATTTCAAGCATTTGAAGTTCCGACAAATCCGTCTGCAGGGCGCTGTTGACTATCTTGAAGTCTTTAACTTTCTCGTCCATCTTCCGGAAGTCAGCTCTGATCAGAGAGACCGCTACAGTGACTGAGTCCACCGAGGCACGCACCCCATTGATAGCCGCCATGACATCATGAAGAGTTGGCTCCGGGCCTTGTGCAGAGGCAGCCGCCCCACTGTCCTTCTCAGATTGCGGCGATTTACCCCTGTCTACTGCTGTGGACCATGCAAATTTTGCTAGCTGCTTTTGGGCGTTGGCCTTGGGACATTTCCCTCCCATCGCCATTGCTGCGTAGTACCCGGCAACTCACTGGATGAGTGCACAAGGCACCTCAGGAAGGGCAATCTCAATTTGTTGATGGGAGTGACCCAGTTTGTGCGCGATACTCCTGAGGACACCTCCTTGTTGTCTCAGCCACAAAGCCTCAGCTGCCCAGACTGGACCTCTCAAGTCGTAGCGGCGGTCCTCAATATGACGGAGTCAAATTCATCCCTTTCCTGCGCTTGGCGTCTCCCTCCGCTCTCCGCGCCACTCGGTTGCAGTAGTGTCTTGTAGAGAGGCTAAAGCCTCCCACTCTTCTTCCCGACCATGGATTCGGAGAAATGAACGGTCCTCCGGTGCCCACCTCAGCTCTCCAAAGAGCGGTCCGTCCGCATGTGGCACGGGGGTCTCACCATTGAGGGTGCCGCCCCTCACGAGCAGTCCAACAGCACCCTCTTCGCGATTCCTGTGTGCGTGTAAAAAGCGCTGGCCTTCTCTGCACCCCTCCAGTCAAAAAGAGGGGGACCCTTCCGCGCCAGACACCCTCCATCGGGAGCGCCCCTCAGAACCAAGGGACACAGTATCTGCTCTCAGTGCGCGCCCCAGTGTCTTCCACGCTGAGTATCAGCAGCCCGTCCCACACTTCCGGCCTCATCTACCAGGCCTATGTATCCCCAGTTCGCCATTCAAGGGTCCCTCCAGTCGTGGCCTCAGCTACACCTCAGCCCCCAGGGGTCAGCCACATGCAACCACTCTTACCTCCAGGCCCACGAGGTTTCTGGCACAGCAGGGCAACCAAATGACACTCCCACAGAAAAGAGGGGGGGGGGGGGGCGACACCTCCCTCCCTGTCCCCAGCAGTCTTCAAACACCTCCCGGCACCTTCCACCCAGCAGCGGTATTTGCACGGCGCTCCTTGCTCCGGCCCTCACTTGCCTCCACTCCTGCAGTTAGGCCGCAGCCGGGACCTCGATTCTTCCCTGCGAGGCCGTGCCGCGTCTGCCAGGCTTCATAAATCACGGCCGCCACACTCACCAGGGCCGCCCAGCCGGGTCACCACACACGGCAGCTTCGATCCGGTCGATCTCCGTTCGGGCTCCTCAGTTATTTACTGCCCAGCCTCCGTAACCACAACACCATGCCCCGCCGCGAAGGCCGCAGAGCCGGGGCCCCCAGCCACGACAGCGACCACCGGGGATCCTCACCTCCGTCTTCGATGTTGGGCAGTGTTGCACGTCGCCGCCTCAGGTGCCCCGCGTCCACCGCCCACGCAGGGGACACCGCGCCGGCGGCCCCAGAGCCCACAGGGTCCGATCGTCTTTACGCCCCGGGGCCTCTCCTCACTCCAGTCTGCTCCGGGGAGCCGCCAGTAGTATCCAGCCGGGAAGGGCGACGCAAGCCAGCACACACACACCGCCGGGAGCTCAAAAGCTTCTCCGTGGGGCAGGGAGAGGAATCCAGTTGCCTTAATACAGGTGAGTTTCGTGGGTGGCACAGGATGGGGCAGAATAGACGGCAGGAAGGTAGGAGCTTGTTCAGGCAGCGGCCATTCTCAACGGCAGCTAGCCACGCCCCCCATACATGTCACATTCAAACATTAAAAAATGGTGCACAAGTGGGAAGGTGACAAGTGCATAGGACGGACTTGTGAATGATGTGGGGAGGGAAGGAAGTGCAAGTTGTACACATCAGCATTGAATTATTTCAACCTATTTGGCCAAATGTCTGGCCTAAACACCATTGGAAAATCATAACATACATAGTTTGATGCAGATATACATTCTCTGTCATCTATGCTTGACACACTAACAAAGCAGTCGACGTTTCGACCCCTATGAACTACAGGTAGCTTGCACCTTAACGTGGGGTCTTCATCAGGACCAACGTGATAGATGGGGAAGGTGTAGGTGATGGCACCAATATGTTTATGTCTCCTGCTTCGCCTTGTGGGTATGAGCTACCGTGTGGAAGATTCTGTATTATCTGATAGGCGTAAGCAAGACAAAAGGACATGCTAACAGAGAAAGAAGGAGATGGAGGGAAATGATAAGAAAGGTGGCACGAGAGAGAAAAAAGAGGTAAGAACAAAGGAGGAAACGAGCGCAAAAAAGCAAGAACAGGGTAAGTATATAATTGTTTTTAAAACACTAAAGAAGCCTCAAGAGTGCAGAACGCCTTGCATCGCTGACAGCTGCCTGTACCCGATTATGGCCCCTCCAACGTCTGGGCTTCCAGCTCCAAGCAGCTACTCTCCCCTTAGGCCCCGCACACTCTGTTACAGCAACCCTGCACAGGCTCCAGTTTAATCTGTAAACTCACCCTCTCCCAAGTCATCACATGATGCCGTGAGGCCAATGAAGTCTGATGACCCCTCCCCACCCTGTGGCAATTAGGAAAAGGAGGAAGATCGGGTGTGAGGCAGCAGTGAGTGGCATGCAGCCCCAGGCAGTAAATGTCCCAGATGTGCATCCCTTGCTCGCTGAGCCACTGGATTCAAGCTAGCCTGGCTGATGAGGGGTGATGCACTGAAACCAGTCCCAAGATGCTTGTTTACGGTCCAGGGAGGACCTGGCTTGGCAGTTTGGACTGGACTCTTCCTATGAGGAGCAGGGTCAAGACTGATTTGTATATGGCTGGGTCAAACCTGAGGTGGCGAAGTGAGCTAAAGAACAATGGATTAAACCCAGATATCTTGACTTGAGTGGTTGAAAAGTTCCAGCACTCCATCCATCATCTTGTTGTATTTCCAATATACAAGTCAACCATTCAAAACACTGAGACCAAAATGCTCCCTGGCGGGAGAAACACAAGAATAAAGAGGAAGGCCATCAAATCAAAAGGAGACAGCTGAGATAGCCAAAAAAGCGATCTAAGTACGAGCAAAGGGCCGACAGAAAACCCACTCTATATTTATTGGGAATATCAGGAGGAAACAACAGAATGCTAGAGCTAAAGCGGTTTATAGCTTTGATCTAAAAAAATTAACAAAACTTGATTTGGCAGCACAAAATGTTCAGAAAGCAGATTAAAAGCAAAAAAAGTAGATGAACAGCTCATAATGGATTATACAAAGAGATGTTAGAACTAAAATAACAGGTAGGAGGTGAAGCTAGAAAACAAACACATTGATTATAAAGAAACTGAAACGGAGAATATATAATCTTGTTTGTTGCTGTAGACAAGAAAAAGTATGAGCAGGGTACAAGACAGAAAATAGACATTATTTCTGAATGGCTTGTAGTAGAACAGTTATATATTTCGGCAGCTACTATTGAAAATAGACCTTGAAAACTAGATCTTTTGAGAAAAGTGCAATGAAGGGCTAAAGATGAATAACATTTGTCAGCAGAAGTACAAGCATTGGCAAAGTCAGTATGTCTGGTATTGCCAATACTTATTCTTTATTGTTTTAAAAAAAAAAATCTTCATTACAAAAACATTATAAAGTTGAACACCCGTGTGTACACATGTATGTACATACAGTGGTGGACATATTTGAATACTTTACCAGTAAAGATTTATAGAATCATTCAAACATGGATGCCTATGCATACATGGCTGGCCATCTCTAATGAGGTTAAAACCAGTTCAAAAATGTGGGGGGTGGGGCTTCGGTGTAAACCAACATAGGGGTGGACGCGTAGGCCTTTCACTCTGCTCCGACTGGGAGTACCACAAGACTTCCCACCATGTGCAGAAGCCCACTAGTGAGGGCCTAGGGTGCTACAAAGTACCTGGGGCTTTGGGATGGTAAGCAGAGGAAAAGCAGGCACTTTGGATTAGGTCTAGACAGGTCGACAAGAGCTGAGCAGCGGACGGGCACTGGCAAAATGCTGCCCCCAACACAGAATGGACACAACTAATAACGCCTGGGGGCGCTACCCCCTTTCCGCATTACTCGTGGAGTAGCTGGGGGTCCCTTAGAGCAACCCACACAGGACAATTGGAGAAAAAAAACAGAGATCAGTGAGGCATGGTCGTACGATGGTCCTCCTGACAGGTGACCCTGGACATGGGATGTGACAAATGGGCGAGAAGGGGCCCGAGCGGTGGGGAGGAAAAGTTTTGCATATTTGTTTGAAGTCTATGAGACCAGGGGGCATGACACAATAAAAGGCCAAGGCCCTAGTCAGCTGGAAAAACAAAATAATGAATAATAAATAATTCCTTCAAACTTGGACCTAACTGAAGCAATGACTGTAAGCATCGAACCAGAGTGCAACAAGTAGGGCACACTTTAGGAGAATTTAAGTGAATTTGGACAGGATGGGCCGTGGCGCACACAGTGTACAGCATAAGAGGCTGGGGCATAGGGCTTTAGACACAGGAGGGATGCTGTCTGAGCAGAATGCCCCCATTGGTTATTGTGAGGCAACCAGAACTCCTGAGGCGCTCGGTGGTAGGTACAGATGTGACGCCCAGTGCCTACGAGTGATCTAGGTCACACTAAACTGTGTGGAACCAGTCCACGCCTCCCATGCAAGAGCACAGGAGTGGCACAAACATTAAACATTTGGTATACTGGAGAAAGAGGCACGTTTTGATGTCAAATGTGCCGTTGGCCACAAACGGACACATTAGCTTTCAGACTACTGGAGGGGTGGAGATGAGGTTCTCGCAGATACACCTCCTAGCCCGAGCTTGCTATCAATGGGAGAGTGGGCCCGGCAGTGGGGGGGATTGACTCCAGGTATTAGGACACATATTGAGTGCCTGGCCCGAGAGGGCTGGATCATTCTTGCTAATATGGCATCATCCGTTAGGTGCAAAAGAGACCGCACCAATAATTATTAACACACGGTAACTCCCATCCCCAACCCCTATGAACCTAAAAAACTGAAAAATAAATCACATTTATACCAAGAATACATTTAATAATGCACTTCAGTACACTACCAAAACAATCTGCAAAATAAAAAAATAAACTACCCACGCAAAACTCTAAAAAATCAAAAAGACAAAATAATTTAAAAAACAATATCTAATTAAAAACAGTCAAATATAAAAATTAAATACAATAAATCAATGCACACTAAAACCACTCTAAAAACAAATTAAAAAAACACAAATAGCATGCAAAAATGTATTGAAAAACAGGCATAACGTTAAGATTACCAAAGCAACATTTTTAAAATTCATCAAAACAAAAATATTAATACATTACCGACATAAACGCCTACAAATCCAAAAACCCAGACTATAAAAAATAAAATAACGTTTTTAAATATTTAAATAACTAAAATCCAAATAAATGTACATTTATAAAAAAAAATTAATAAAGTATCCACTCAAAGCCCAAAATAATCAACAACCCAAAAAATAAATAACACTAATTAATGAAAAATAATTAATTCAACCCAAAATATTTTTAAAAAATGTAAGTTAAAATATAAATAAAATGTAATACACTACCCATTCAAAATACCGACAAAAAATGACCAATAAAATCACAACTGCATTTTTAGATGTACACAAATTACCTACAATTAATTAAAACATTTAAGAATTTAAAAACTACCCACTGAAACCCCAAAATAACCACAACCCAACAAATAACTAATATTAAGTAATAAACAATGAATACAACAAAAACAAACATCTTATTCCCAACAATACCCAGCTTCCCCAAAACAAATATATATATATATATATATATAGATATGTAACACACACATTTTTTTTTTGAAAATACTTTTTATTGGTATTTAAGAATAGAAGTATACATACATCACTTTCCGTGAAAATGGGTACGTTACAAGAGTGGACAAATAGACCAACATCAATATAGAGAGTACGTATATGTCTTGTTCCGTGTGGAAGTGGTCTGTATGGTAGCAGATCATTGCCTGTATAAAAAACTGGGGAGGAGAACCAAACTGGGGGATGCCATGGAGTTCTGAGTGACGAGGTCTAGGCTATGTCCCAAATCTGCCATTGCCAATTCGGCTATATAGCTGCCTCCCATCTAGGGGGGGGGGGTGGGCGTGTGCACAATCCGGGATGAGGAGCCATGGGGTGCATCAGGTGAGCAGAGGGGGGAACTCAGCTGGCCCGGAGGTGGTGCGGGGGGACATTGGGGGGGATCCCCCGCCGTGGAGACCCGGACCGCGTAAGGCGGTGCGGCGTCGGGGGTATTCCTGTCGGCTACCAGTGCAGTTGGGGTCTGAGATTGTCTGAATTGGTGTAGTAGGAGCGCCCATTCTAAAGAGATTGGGGTTTTACGGGTACCTTTGGCCTCCTCCTCTCGTATTGCGTCCTCCTCGTCCGCAGCCCATTTAAGAACAGCCCCCACCCAAGCTGCAAGTGGAGGACCAGTAGGGGACCGCCAGTGCATTGCTATACAGCGTTTGGCCAATAGGTGGGCCAGGAAGACGAAGCGCATCGACACCTTGTGTCGCTTTCTCCGCCCCAGGATACCCAGTGCGCATCCCTCCCAGGTAGTCAAATGGGTCAGCCCAGTGAGATCTCTGAGTGTTGAGTGGATCGAAGTCCAATAGTGCTGAATGTCCGGACAGGTCCAGAACATGTGAAAGAAGGCAGCATCCTGCGCCTGACAACGAGGGCATAGAAATGTAGTGTCGGGATAAAAACGTTGAAGGCGCGCTGGCGTCAAATAGGCCCTATGGAGAATGTGGAACTGTATAATGTAACACACACACATATATATACATACATATATGTTCAACAGTAACAAACATGTTTACAAATATATAAAAACATTTAACATTCAAATAAACATTATAAAACCTACTTAAAATCACTCTGAAACATTATTATACAACAATATTTAGGTTTTTGATATTAAAAGCTTTGATATTATATAAAACAAACAATTATATACTTACCAACGATAATACTTATCTTGATATAATGATGCCGAATACCAACGCTGTGTAGCCTTTATTATACCTTCTATCAGCCACGACCAGACACTCCCTGCCTCATTATCTCACTCTTATTGGTTGTGTTCCTTCCTTTTTTTCCCGCCACTGTTTTTACATTATTCTCTTCCTCTTTCTTCCCCCCCTTATGTGTTTTTCTCTCTCTTCCTCAGTGTGAAAGTCTGATGACGGATAATAAGTGCTGGTCCCTAAAAATGATTGCTGGTGGACGCTTCCAGCTCAAATGAGGTATTGCCATGCTATAGGCAAAATATAGCGGAACAGTCAAGCAACAGAAAAGTCTGAGTTGGAGCTGAGGGCCATGCAGACACTTCTCCCTACCATATCCTCACACTCACATATATATAACAATTGCAACTGAGATTAAAGTCATTGAGCTAGCAAGCAAAGCCATATTCCAAAGAGGAAAAAGACATTACACCTACACAAAGAAGAGTTCAACTGAAGTCCACGTAACCCAATACACCAGGGAAAGGGCAACACTTACAAGCTGGAGAAGATGTCAGGAAAAAAAGAAGAAATTCATATTAACCAGGCAGGCAATATGTACACAATGGAAAAGTTGGAAAGAGAAATGCAAAAGGCCTATGTGGAGTATCCACGATCAGTTAAAGAAGAGGCCAAAACAAAATGTCCACAACAGTGTAAAAGAATGCCTAAAACAGGAATGATTGGGCAGAGTCACACCAAATTAAATCTATTGTTTGCTATTACTAAAAACATACTATTCATGCTTACTTACATGGGCTTCGGATAGCTGGGTCCATGGGAGAGGCAATTTCAAAATAGAGTGCTCTGATTGGCCAAGGGTGCTTTTTTCCTTTGGCCCATCTCAGACTCCCACTAGAGTAAGCACTCTGTTTGCCTGTAAGCAACTTGAGAAAAATGTTGCTGTTATCCATTACAAGACTCTGGGGCTTAATCCCATGTCCTCATTTTTTTTTAATAGTATAAAGGTTCAGGGTAGGCATACCCTGACCCGCTAGGTCAGGGTATCCAGGTCAAAAAAGAAAATAAGATCTGCAAAAAATGCTGTGATCTAACGAGACTTTTGCGGGATTGGAAAAAAAATCCAACAAAATGGCAGCCGGACCACATTCAATAATTATAAGCCCCAAGGAGCATACCCCCGGGGCTGTATTCATGTAGGGGAGGTGGGCCGCGCAGCCCCCATCCCTGAGCCTCGAGAGACCCTGGGGAAACCCTACCCTGGGGCCAAAGAGGTTTTATATGGGGGGTGCACTGCCCACATCTCCAATCCCACCCCTGGCCAAAATTTAAGAAAATAGGGAAGGGGTTGCGCGACCCCCATCCGCGAGCTTCAAAAGGCCCCAGGTAGTCCACTCCCCGGGCCAAAATATAACGGATGGGGAAGGGGGCCCCTCTTTAAGCCATTAATGGCCCTGGGGACCCCATCGCCTATAGTCGGCTCAGTAGCAATGTCTTGGGGCGCCCACACCCGGGACACAGCAGTTTCCCAGCCTGGCAGGAGCAGTTTTTAATTTCCCTCCAAATGGGAGCAAGCACTAAGTCTTGTCCCAGCAGGCGGGAGCTTTGAAAATACTCCCGCCCGCTGGGAGCGGACTTTTTATCTGTTTCCTTGCCCGCAGAGCAGCGGGCAGGGAAACAGGTCAAAATATTACCCCCACCCAGAGGAAGCAGAATTAGTTGCTGCTCCCTCTATATGCGAGGACCCAGCTGAGGCTGCAGGCCATAGGGCTCTCCCCGTGGCACGCAACAAATATATGGTGGGAGCCCTGAGTGGGCACCAGGGCACCCACCTTTAAACTGTAAGGGCCACAAGAGATTAGGTCCCTGGGGTCGAAATGGCCCCAGCGAGGGGGGCCACAGGCGTTTCTCCCCCTCAAAATCATGTTGGGTTCAAAGAATGGCATCCCCTGGGCCAAAATCAGCCCAGGGAGGGGGGGGGGGGGCAATGTGTGCCCGTCTCCCTTTAATGGAGTGGCCCTGGATGATGGGGTCCCCAGGACTGAAATCGGCCCTGGTGGGGTGCTGCCTGCCTTTCTCTCGCTGATCATCATGCTGGGCCCCAGGAGATGGGGGTCCCCAAGGCCAAAACTGGCATGGGGCGGCATGTGCGCTCCTCTCTCCTTTATTTAGAGGAATGGCCCAAGGGGATTGGATCCCCAGGGCCTAACAAGGATCAGGGAGATGAGGCTCGGGAACGGGTGCATGCTGCCCCCTCCCCCTTTAAACAAAAAGGCGGCCCTTGGAGATGGGGTCCACAGGGTATAATGAAGCTCAGGGAGGGGTATCACACGGCGCTCTCCCTTTTAAATAAATCAAAAAAGATACAGGGGAATAGGGCCCCAAGGGCCAGGCCCTGTGGTCAAGCCCCGCCACACACAGCCAAAGGCCATGTGCACTGTGGAGTAGGCTGCCTTTGCGGGGGTTGGCCACAAGACCCTGGCCACCTGCCAAGCCTTATGGCCAACCCCCACTGCGCACGGCCGAAGGTAATGCACATTGTGGAGTTGGCTGCTTGTGGGGGATCTGCACCCAACACCCTTCCGCACACTGCCAAAGGCAGGGCGCGGCGGGGGGCTGGATTTACTAAATATTACTTTTTGGAAAAAAATTGAAATTCACTGAAAAAAACAAAGGTTAAATTAATGTTATAGTTAGGAGTGATGAAATTATCTGCCTTTATTTTTTCTTCAATCCCTTAAAAAATTAACTGAAAAAAACAGAGGTTAAAGTAATGTTATAGTTAGTTGAATTTGTCAGCGACAACATTAAAGTTTTGAACTAAAAAAAAAATGAAATTCACCAGTTATAGTTGGCAGTTCTAACTATAACTTGTGCCCCCGCCATGCATTGCTTATGACCTCATATATTACATCACTTATGACACTTTCTATGACATGATTTATGACATTACTGTCTATATATATATATATTCACTGAAAAAAATAGGTTTCAGGCCCGATATAGTTAGGAATTAGCATTTTAAAAAACCTTAGAAATTCACTGAAAAAAACATAGGTTTTAAGGGTGTTATAGTTAGCTGGACATTTCACTCGTACAAAACCATTCAAATTCCTCCGAGATAGTTAGTTGTACTAACTATATCTCGCGCGCCCGCAATCCACTGCTGATGATGTCGCATATTACATCATTCATGACATGGTCAGTGACATCACTGATGACATCTCAAACGATTGCGGGCGCGCGAGATATAATTAGTACAACTAACTATATTGGAGGAATTTGAATGGTTTCGTACGAGTGAAATGTCCAGCTAACTATAACACCCCTAAAACCTATGGTTTTTTCAGTGAATTTCTAAGGTTTTTTAAATGCTAATTCCTAACTATATCAGGCCTGAAACCTATGGTTTTTTCAGTGAATTTCAAAGGTTTTGAAATGCTAATTCCTAACTATATCAGGCCTGAAACCTATGTTTTTTTCAGTGAATTTCAAAGGTTTTGTAAATGACAATTTTTAAATGTATTAATTGTTATATTTATTTTTTTGATACGGATTTACTACATTTTTTAAACTATTTATTTCTAGCTATTTTTTTTTTTTATTACATTATAATTGCATTATACATTACAAAATATACTTTCTCAGAATGAATTACTTTAGTTTAATTACTTTGCAAATAGGCAATAGACTTTTAAGTACAGTAGTTACAGTTGTTGCAATGGGCAACACAATTTCAAACACAATGCAACATTGAGCTCAATGTGAATTTCTAGTTAAATGCAATTAGTTACTTTATGGATTACTTTTCTAACCACAGGACTGGATCCTAGATTCAGTCCTTGGACATCTCCTGTAAACAGTTGAGTAAACGCGTTTTGGTTACAGTAGTGATTTTTAAGGAATATTATTGTATTTTAAAAGTTGACACTTAGAAATCAATGTTATCCTATGGCAGAAAATTCACTTAGCAGGTAAGTAGTGTTATTGTTACTTTTCCTTACTCAGTGGTGGATCCTGGATCCAGCACTGGTGCATCTCCTGTAAACAGTTGAAAGAGTGTGTTTAAGTCATACAGGCGCTTTTTTAGGAATATTTTTAGTTTGTGAAAATAGACACTTAGAAACTTTTCTGGTGAAAACCAGACAATGGATTCCTATGGAAGTAAATTCAAGTTACTGGTAAGTACGGTTAGAATTACTTTTCAGGATCAGTACTGGGCTCAAAGATGCAGCACTGAGGTCTCTCCTGATAACAGGTGAGTAAATCGGAATTCGTTGTTCGGATGATTTTAGGTGAATATATAAAATTTCCAAAACTCCACCCTTAGAAGAATTTCCAAGTGAAACCAGTCAATGTTAGCCTATGGAAGGAAATTCAAGTTACTGGTAAGTATGGTTAGAATTGCTTTTCAGGATCAGTACTGGGCTCAAAGATGCAGCACTGAGGTCTCTCCTGAGAACAGGTGAGTAAATCAGAATTTGTAGTACATCCAGTAAGCGCCACAGAGCTGCGTTGCAGAGAGGTGTAAAAAGGGGCACGGCCTGCACCACCTCTCTGCAACGCAGCGCAGTGGCGCTTCCTGGAAGCACCTGGTGGGCTACTTGGCCCCCATGGTCCCTCAGGTTTTAAGTGGAATTTTTTCCCAACTTAAAACGCGCCACAGGGCGTGTTTGCACACATCACGTCAGGCCCCGTCCCCTCCCTTCACCACTGTGTAAACGCGCCCTGTCACCGTTCTAAATTGAGAGATTAAGTCCCCTTCAATCCTAAGGGTCCCTAGGGTCAAACTAGCCCACTAGGTACCTCCAGTAAGCGCCACAGAGCTGTGTTGCAGCGAGGTGTAAAAAGGCGCGTGGCCTCTGAACACCTGTCTGCAACGCAGCTCCCTGGCGCATACTGGAGATACCTGTTGGGCTATTTGGCCCTCAGAGACTCTCAGTATTGAAAGAGAATTAATTCCCCAACTTAAAACGACCCACAGTGCGTGTTTGCACAGTGGTGAAGGAAGGGGGCGTGGCCTGAGGTGACATGTCTGCAAACACGCCCTGTGGTACGTTTTAAGTTAGAGAATTAATTTCTCCTCAATCCTGTGGGTCCCTGGGGGCCAAATAGCCCACCAGGTACCTCCAGTATGCGTCAGGAGGCTGCGTTGCAGAGAGGTGTTCAGAGGCCACGCCCCTTTTTACAAAACTCTGCAACGCAGCTCCGTGGCGCTTACTGGAGGTACCTGGTGGGCTAGTTGGCCCCCAGGGACCCTCAGAATTGACAAGGAATTAATTCCCCAACTTAAACCGTGCCACAGGGTGTGTTTGCACACATGTGAACTCAGGCCCCGCCGCCTCCCTTCACCACTGTGCAAACGCGCCCGGTGGCGCGTTTTAAGTTGGGGGATTAACTCCCCTTGAATACTGAGGGTCCCTGGAGTCCACTAGCCCACCAGCTACCTCCACTAAGCGCCACAGAGCTGCGTTGCAGAGAGGTGTAAAAAGGGGCGTGGCCTCAGGACACCTCTCTGCAATGCAGCCCCCTGGCACATACTGGAGGTTCCTGGTGGGCTAGTTGGCCCCCAGGGACCCCCAGTATTCAAGGGGAATTAGTTTCCCATCTGCAAACGCGCCAGGGGGCAGTGCAGCAAGGAGGGGGCGTGGCCTCTGGCGCGATGCCGGTATTTCTTTGTCTTTTTCTCATTTTTGGGCCCTAGGGACCCCATCCCCCAAGGCCTGCCCCCTTATTTTTGTTTTTTATTTAAAAAATTGGGAAGGGGGCCGCGTGGCCCCCTCCTGAGGCCTTAATCAGGCCCTTTTTTTTATACTATATTTTAGGAGGTGGGCTGCCTTGCCCCCCTCCTTATGGCGCCGGGGACCCCATCCCCCGGGGACAGCCTTTGTTTTTTTAAGAATAATTAATAATTTGAGGAGGGGGCCGTGTGGCCCCCCTCCCGGGCCACTAATAACTCCATCCCCCGAGACTGGCCCTCTCTGTTGGGGACCGTGGGGGGGTCCCCAAACCCCCCACGGTCCCGCCGGCTCCCCGCCTCCTGCGGGAGCCGGCATTGCTTTTCCACACGGGGAGCAGCTAACATGCTGCTCCCCCTGTGGAAAAGCTATCTGCTTTACTATTTGGAAGAGAGAGCAGGTTTCCCTGCTCGCTCTTCCAAATAGCAAACTACAGTGCCCCAGGGGTGGGCACCCCGGGACACTGCAGAAGCCGGCCCTGGGGGGTGGCGGTCCCCAGGGCCCTCGAGGGCTCCAGGAGGGGGGCCACGCAACCCCCCTCCCACCTTCTTCAAAGCCCCGGGGGTGGTGGTCCCCGGGGCTGGGGGGTCCATCACGGACCCCCCAATTTACATATATAGAGCCCCGGGGAGGTGGCGGTCCCCGGGGCTCAGGGGGCCTTAGAGGCCTCCCAAAAATTAACATATTAAGCCCCGGGGGGTGGCAGTCCCCCAGGGCTGCGTGGGGCCGTGAGCCCCTCATAACAATTGAAACATTGCCCCCGGGATTTGGCCCACCCGGGGGCTAAATAGCAATGAAGCGCGGGAGCCCGCGCTTCATTTCTTTTTTTAAATTTCGGCCGAAATTCGCGCTGGGTGCGCGAATTTTGCCGATTTGTTTTTAAAAAAAATGCTTTTTTAGGCCCTGGGGGTCCTTGTGGGACCCCCTGAGCAAACCTAGGGGGTCAGGGTGTTTCTACCCTGCCCCCTTTTCGCGTTTTGCACGTTTGTTTCTTAGGTTTCTTGTGCCTCGGTTCTACCGAGGCAGAAGATGGCTGCCAACACTTCCTGATTTGGAGTGTTCACAGCCAATTAGAATAAAGCTCGTGCACGGCAGGGTGCGCTTAAGCTGCGCCTCGGGTACGCGGACCCTCCGAGGCCATAGATATATATGTACTTTCAAATGTCATTTTCTCAGGAACTACTGAACGGATTTACACCATTTAAGCAAAAGGAACGAGTCTGAACTAAGGACTACCTCTTTGCCAAATTTGGTATAATTCCATTCAGCAGTTCGGGCTGTAGCCGCGCTAAAGGTCCTATGGGAAATTGCCCCTTTTTTTTTGGCCTCCGCTTGACGAATCACCGTGAAACTTTCAGGATAGGAGCGGACCGGAGCTGGCCACAAGTTTTGAAAAATTCGCAAAGATTTGTCAATCGGCGTCAAAGTTATTCCAAATAGAATGTTGCGGATTTCCTATGGAAAATAGGTCCTAACTATATCTACCTACTGGCGACCATATACATATATAGATATCATCTTTCATGAGTGACATACGTACCCAACACTCCGCAAGTGCTCATTCCCCGACTCCTGCCTCACCTCTGTGCAATCGTATCTCACCAACCCTTTCATCTAGTTGTGTGCCTCTCTAGTAAAGCTCACCATCCAGCCCATCTTAGAACTCCATTACTTGCATCCACTCCTAATGTATTAGCTCTAATATGGCCATATGTGTGGGGTATGTTAAATAAATGAGGGGAGAGTCAAAGTGGAGGGAAGAAAAGAAAAACCTGAGCCACAGCTTCCAAGTGCCTAGTAACAATGTGAAATAGCAGTATATACATATTTCCTCTGATGACATTGGCTTAACTCCAGGGGCTTCATTCAACATCTGGATCATCCATGTCTCACTCCATGGTGGATTCGGTTGTCCTGGTTTCTGAGTCAGTCAGTTCTTCATCCAATGCTTCCAAGGAGGACCTCCACAGGTTGATCTCTGCCCACCACGTTTGGCTGAAGAGCCACCCCTTGCTATTCGGTGGCTTGCATCCTTTTCTTGGCTCCCATCTTATGCGCTTCCATCTACTCCTTCTTCATGGGAACTCAGCAATAGTTATTTTGTGTTCCATGGCCAAGTCTTATGCCCAGTCATACACCACAGCCAGCACTGTGAAGTGTGAAGTTGTTCCATCTCGAAATGTTAGGTTTGCAGGGAGAAGCAGCATGTACTTTATTAGCTGGAGGGACAGGACGCCCAGTTTACTTGCACAAATATGCCTTCCCTGTTGCTGCACTGCAGCTGTCAGTCCACAAAAGTAACACCTTTCTATCCTCCACTATGAACAGGTCATCATACCTGGCCAACTGCAGCAGGTCATCCTTTTTCTAGAACTTAGGAGCAGGTCATCACATGGTGGAGGCTCGCCTAGAATGACACCTTCAGGAGGCTCCTTCTTGGCCAGGGCGTAGCAAATCTTGATGCATAAGATGATCCACCTGGATAGCGTTCTCTTGTGGACAGCATCTGTTAATGTCAAGTTTGTCCATAATGTTCAGCACCAAAATGAGTGCCTCCATCCGGTAGTCCAATTTAGTGCACCTTAACTCTTCTGGACCTCCTTTCGGACTCATTTGCTCTCTATTTCAGATACCTCACTCTTACTTGCACTAACCTTATCTTATTATATTTGCACTTCCAAGATCTGTGCACCCAGCACTCACACAGAAGACCTCACCCTGACTAGCGATGACTCGATGTTTGCCACCCTCTCAGTTACTTTGCTGTGATCTGCCTTTAGTAAGGAGGGATCAATGCCCACCATAACAAGTTTCAATTCCACAGCCTCTCATGTGTACCCAGTTGTAGCCAGTATTGCATCCAATTTGTCTGCCAACAAGGTTATGGTGGCTTCCTGCGGTCCATCTCGCATCAGTAAATAAAAAAATAACAGCTTCCATCTTATTTTGGACACACGCGTAACAGAGCATGGTGCACCTACAAAATGAGGTAGACGTGTCAACAAGCCTTTTTTTCTTTTTAACTTTTCGCTATGCTACACAGCTAAGCTAATCGGTCGAAAAGTTGTGACTTACTGGCTTTGTCAATGCTTCTTTTCCCTGTCCTCTCTCGCTTACATACAATATATCTGTACTGCAATGATAATCTCTGTTGGTAAACACTTGACTGTCAACATTGAACTCCGTCTTAGAATCTCACCCACTCTTCTAGCACTGCATATTAAGGATCTTTAGCGGACCCTCTTCATGCTACAATTTATTAAATTGGCACACATATTTCCCTATACTTAATCACCACTAATCCTTTATGGGTTCCGGAGTAGTGTGCTACTCGCCGAAAAGCACTTCAGCACCTCATTGGGAGTAGCAAGCACTATATAAATGCAAACCCTTCCCTCTTCTATCCTTCCACTACCCTTGTCAATCTAAATAACAGACTAACATGTCCACCACTCAAATCAATTTCATATTTCCTTATACTAATTTACCACTAATCCACTTTGGGTTCCAGAGTAGCGTGCTTCTCGCCAAAAAGCGCTTCAACACCTCATCTGATGTAGCAAGCGCTTTATAAACGCAAGCCCTTTTGTCTTCTATCCCTCCACTACCCTTGTCAATCCAAATAACAGACTAACATGTCCACCCCTCAAATACTTTCATATTTCCCTATACTAATTCACCACTATCTTTTTTGGGGTTCCGGAGTAACGTGCTACTCGCTGTGCCTCGTCAGGGGTAGTAAGCGCTATATAAATGCAATTACAATTACATATGCTGCTATCTATGTCCCCATCTCTTCTTACCCATTCATCAAATCTCCTTAAATACTTTATTCACTTCAGAGCTTCTAGTACGCGTCAGTGTTTCTTCCTTATATCCGATTGATTGCATTTCTGTTCGATGATGTCGCAAACGGAAAAATAAGCAGAAGCACGGGCTAAGGTTTAGAACTGCTCATAGGCAGAATACTTAACCCTCACGAGACAGCTGCACCTACATTTGCATGAATTTAACGCGTACGCTTTTTTTGTATCACAACTACATGTGAATTAGTCGCAACATATGTAATTGCTCATCCCGAGCCCAGCTGGATCAATGTTTCGATTATGACAAGGGGCAGTATACCTGCCTGCTCCTCGTCACGCTTACCCCTACCCACAATCCCCCGCGGTCGGCCTGCCTCCTGCTATACGAGGGCGGCGCGGCGTGATGTGAAACTTTGGCCACTGACTCAGCGAGGTGCGTCGTTCAGTCCTGTGTTTATTTGTAAGGGGCCGCACAGTAGCTTAGTTTATTATCTTTTATTATGTCATGCTATGGCTGGCTACTCAGAAACGTTAAATCCTGGCTAGACATTAACAGTTTATATACCTGTTCGTCATCCTTTAAATTCACGTCATCTCACCGGGCACGGTGCTCTCTCGGTATGTTAACATTTACCATAGCTCCTGACAATTTAAATAGCTAAAAGTTTAATACATAGCACATGTTGTCCAGCCCTCACTCAAAGGTCCAGTTGCTTCATGTAGCACTGACCATCAGACTTAGACTTTTAGATGTTTTTAGTCCAGTATGAAATGGGGACTACATGACCCAGAATGCAAAGAGAAGAAGTTGGGCTGGCTGAGCTACTCGGGCACAGACTGCTGCAACCTGTTTCTAAGGACTCCCAGGTATTGCAGCTGTGCCCGAAGAGCGATCTATCCGAATACAAACTTTCTAGACGTAGCCGGATCAACTGACCCAGGGCCAAGAGGTGACAACCAACAGGCCAGACTCAGGGGCCCAACTAGACCCGAACTTCGAGGGGGAGGTGGGGGGAAAGGCTAACAATCCCAGGCAGGTCTGGCCCTAGCCCTCACCAACAATGCACCTTATCGCTCTATAGCACCTTTCTGACAAACATTTAAATTTTTTTTATAGCGTTACTCATAGTTAACTCACTCAGTTCTGTGATCTGCATGGTACACGTTCTTTGTAGCAGGCACATTAACCCTCTGAGCTGTGTGGGTGGCAGAAGTGCCCATGTGAGTGCATGGTGAGTGATGTAACAGTGTGAGAGTAGGGTAAGAGGAGTGACTGCAGGGTGAGTGAGGTGACCATATGAATTTGGGTGCGGATCTAAGTGCAGTTTGGGATGAATGAAGGCATGGTTAGTGATGGGTTTGTTTGAGTGAGATTGCAAATTGAGCAATGAGGGGGACAGGTGAGTGAAATGTCACATGAGTGCAGGGTGAGTAGTGTGCTTGTGTGACTGCAGGATGAGGTATTGGTGAACAGCGCAAGTGCATTGTGAGCAGAGGCGCAACTAGAGCCAAATTTCGGGGGGAGGGCTAAGAAAAAATTTCGGGGGGTGCTGAATGTTTAAGCAATAGGCAGAGTGGAGCTGCAGGGGCTTTTAAAAGGGGTGAAACAACAGCAATGCCTCATTAACATGCAAATGGTCTTTTAAAGACCTGTGAAGTGCTCGGGTGCGGCTGTGTGTGTGCCCGGAACCTGTCTTATCCCGGGCTGCCACACACGACGGGGGGGCTGAAGCCCTTTAAGTCCAATGGGTGTTGCGCGCCTGATTGTGAGTGCAGAGTGATCACTGTGAGTGCAGGGTGAGCGGGTGAATGGTGTGAGTGCATTGTGATTGCTGTGAGTGCAGGGTGAGCGTGAAAGTGAAGGGCGAGAATGAGTGAGTTGTCTGAATGCAGGGTGCATTCCCAGACACTTGAAGTAACTCAGGATGTTATTGATGACGGCGTAGGGTTTCAGATACAAGTTAAACTATTGCTATTATGGCATTAATCAGGGCCAGGGCTGGACTGGCCGTAGCGGGCATCGGGCATTTCCCGGTGGACCGCCAGGGTTGGGGACCGGTTTTGGGCCCCTGAGGGCCGATTTTGTAACAGGGCCATTTTTGCAGCATAGCTGCAATATAGGCCGCTGTAATGAAATCGTCCGAAACCGGCCGTGGCAAACAGCCAGGGCCGGTTTTGGTTCCCAGTCCAGCCCTGATCAGGGCTGGAGGGTGGAGGAAATAACTAATGTGCTGATCCTGCAACAAACCTCCTGTCTTATGATTAGGGTTGGCACCTCATTATTTTGATGTCCCAGACGATACAAAAATAAGCAGTCACCTAAAGCTGTATTTTAAGCACTTATCTGTGTATACTTTGAACAGCAAATATAAATAGAAAGCACTTTTAATTGTGTTCTAGGGCTGCCTGAATGTTCCATGGCTGATAATTAAAGGGAACAAAAGAGAGAAAAGTCACATTACAAATTAATACATACTTTTTTATTTATAACCTTGTTTAGTGTCAAGACGAGGTCTTTGTATGCTCTTTAAACAACATATGGCTGGCATTTTTCTTTAGGCCACCCTACTTTATGTTTCTTTTCATGATGTGCATTCTCACACTACGGCAGTAAATAAATGGAAAATGTAAATAATGGGCAGAGTGGGGGCCCAGGGGGTACTGGAACCAGGAAAAAACGAACACTCAGTAACCAGTTTACAAAGGTATGTAAATATTCAAAAGGTCTTTAAAGACCTGTGAAAAACTCGGGCGTGCCGGAGATAAGACTCCAGACACTGCCCAGACGAGCCCATAGCAGCTCAAGATGCAGCAGCCAGGGCTGAGAAACACTACGGAGGGTGGGGGGCTGAAGCCCTTTTAGCCCTATGGGCATTGCGCGCCAGGCCAGACTTTACATCAATTCATTCCTATGTACATTGTGAAAAGCACTAGCATTCAGGTAAGAACTCTAAACAAACAAATCCTAAATTTCAAACGTCAGCACCAGTGCCTTTACCCTGACGTCACCAAAGAAAAGAGATAAGGCCCTGGGTAGGTGAACACACTACAGTGCGACTGCAACTGTAAATGTACTGCCTGAACAGTATACAATGCAGTATCTTAAATACACTTTGCACATTACACTGTACACAAGTGCGGCCTACGAAGTGACATCGAACAGGCTTGTTTCAGTAGAATGTGGGTTTCGAAGGAAAACATTAATTGCCTGTAGCAATCTGTTTGCGTCTTGTGCTGTAGATTCACATGTTGTGCACACTTCTGCCTCTAGTGGTGTGCTAGACGAACTACAAGATGCTTTTCTTTGAAGAGGTATTTTCGATTGTGAACCGAATAGTGATACTTCCTGTTAGGCTTGGCATCTTTTGGCGTTTTTTCCCTGAGAGTTTTTGCTTTCCGACCTCCCGGTTTTGACTCTGTTTTTGCTGGCGTAGTGTCTCTGCACACTTTTCTCACTGCTGATCAGTGGTAAAGTGCAAGTGCTCCTATGGTAAATTGTGTTATGGGTTGGTGTTTCCATGATTAGATATTTGATTTACTTGTTACTCCCTAGTAAAGTGCACTGAGTGTGCCAGGGCCTGTGAATCAAATGCTACTAGTGAGCCTGCAGCACTGATTGTGCCACCCACGTGAGTAGCCCTGAAAAGGTAACTCAGACCCTCCATTGCAGAGTCTGCGTGCAGTTTGTAACTGCCATGTCGACTTGGCCAGTGCACCCACTTGCCAGACCCTCACCTTCCCTTTTCTTACGTGTCAGCCACCCCTAAAGTAGGCCCAAGGTACCTCTGTGGGCCGGGTGCAGTGTATGTGAAAGGTAGGACATGTCCTGGTGTGTGTGGCATGTCCGGATAGCAAATTACGGCCAGTTTAGTTTTTCGCTATTGCAAGGTTACCTGTTCCCCATAGGACAGTATGGGGAGTTTGTTTATAACATCTTATAAACATAACTGACCTGGGAGATTAGGTAGGAAAATAAGGTTTAGTATGCCTGAACTCAGAATCTAAAGATGCATCTTTTTGTGAAGGTGATTTTTACATCGTGGTTGAAAATACCACTTTTAGAAAGTAGGTATTTTCTTGCTCAGTCATCCAGTGTGCCTCTGCTGGAATGTGGATTGCCTGTCTGGGTTTTGGATGACAGAAGGCTGGGGAGCAGGAGTGGCTCCAGATAGTCTAGGTGGGTCATTAAAGGGCTGAATAGGCCTGGGCTGCAATTCGGGAAAGGGAAGGAGATTTCCTTGCACCTCAAAGGGCCTGGTCTGCCTCTGACCATGCCGTCTCCACCTCCAGCCAGGAAGTCACACCAGAGAAGACAGAACTGGTTCTGGCTGGGCATAGACACACTCTGCCTAAGAGATCAAAGGATTTTGGGATATAAATATTGGGGCCCAGACCCCTGAACTCCAGAACACTTTTGGACCAAGAAGACTGCCAAGAAGAAGGGCCGGAGAAGCTGTGAGGAGGAACCACCTCTTGGCTGTGTGCTTTCTGTGTTGGCCTGCAGTGGCTGCTTCTGTCTTGGGCAGTGAAAGGACTGGACTGAACTTTCTGAAATCTACTTTGTGAGTTTCTCCAAGGGCTTGAGGTAGAGCTTGCCCCCTGTTCAAGAAGTCTCAGGAACAGCAAAGACTTCAAGCTCTTCTGCCCTCAGCACTGGGGGGCTGTGTGTTTTGTGCTGCAACAGAAGAAAAGCAACGGGACGACATCTACGACGCCACTGCTGACTCTGTATCCTGAAGGCACCGCCACACCGCAACCCTGGTTTCACCGACGAGGCCTGCTGATGCCACCACCAAGCCGCTGTTCGCACCACGACCTGTGGACACCACACTCCGCACCGCCTCACTTCGCTTCAGGATGACACCTAGGTATCCCCCATGCCACCGCTCCACGCCAAAATCTACGCTGCTGCTTGCACCGTGGTTCGAGGGCACCGCTCGTAAAGTTACAAGACGCACCGCCCTCATCCTGCACCGCAGCCTTGGCCTACCGATGCCATCGACTCCAGTTCGTCTGCCGACGACAGCGCTTCAGCAATGACGACGACACTGCTTGCACCGCGACCTGCCAGCACCGTGACGAGAACACCATTCACTTCGAACCGTCACCCTGGTATCACCGATGACACCAACTGATGCCGCAACCTGAGCGCACCGCATGCCGCACCCCTACACTTCGCACCGCAGCACCCGACGCCAGCGCTCCTGACTTCAACAGAGAGGAGATCGATCTGCAACGCGTGTGACTTCTAGGGCCCCGATGACTCCTGCACCGACCTCCGGAACTGACGCCTGCGGACGCCGTGCTTTCTGAAGCTCAACGAGAGGTCGCCTACGCCCTGCTTTTCTAAAAAGGTAAGGTTTGTGGGTCTTCCCGACGCCGTAGCAGGCCTGCGTTGCCACGGTCAGCCAGAACTGTTTGGATTTGTTTGCTCACAACGCCGCGATAGCCCTGGACGGAGCTATCGACATCAAGGAACTATTTTTCACGCATATTTCGATAACTGAAGATTTTTAAGTACTGTATTGTGGATTTTGATCGTTTTTGGTCTGGTCTTAAGTATATAAAAATATTGGATATTTTTCTTAACTGGTGTGGTGTCCTTTTGTAGTGCTTACACTGTATTAGTGCTGGTTATGTGCAAATGCTTTACACACTGCCTCCAAGATAAGCCTGACTGCTCGTGCCAAGCTATCAAGGGGGTGAGCAGGGGTTATTTTAGGAGTGTAACTCCCTTATCTTGACTAGAGGGGTGGTTTCTGCCTGACTTTGGCACATGCCCTAGCCGACCAAAAACCCAATTTCTAACACTTCCCTTTAAGGCCACAGTGCACCTGGATTAAGATTTCACCTCAGGCTGATTGTTTCTCCCTTGGGTTAGAGGCTGTTCCATAGATGCTAACCATTATGAAGTCTGTGTGTGCACAGCAGAATTAGTGTGCCAAGGAAATGGAGGTGGAAAGAGTATTAAATATTTCCTGAGACAATTTCTTGTCATGCCTCATCCAGAGGTGGGTAGGGGACGTGTAATCAACAGTACAGCAAACTACAAACAGATTGTTGAGGTAAGTACAATTTTTCATTTGTAGCGTGTGCTGTTGTAGATCACATGCTGCGCAAATGCTAAAAAGCAATACCCACAACCCTTAATCAGTGCTTTAAGTACACTGTCAAATCTATGCTTCATGATGGGCTTGAATATCGACACAATAGTTCTTGGTTAATATGCGATTCAAAAACAGCTTTACATACATCCGCTGTTATGTTTCCAAGAAACATCATTGTGGCTGGAAAATGCTGTAGTGAGCCTTTGGCTTTGGCATAAGACAGCTGAATGCACCAGACCATCCATATCACTAGAATTGCTTTGGAGATCGGATTGTCAACATGTGGCTGTACAAATCGAATAAATGATGGATTGTTCTAGTGTTTCGAGTATGGCCTGTGTGGTACGTACTGGCCCTCCTTGCATCCAAAGTATGGAGTAGTTTCTTTTCTGTAACTCCAGTTCTGTAGTAGGGGTATCTCTGTTAGTCATAATCTAGTGAATAGTCCCGCCCATGTGCGTGGACCCCGGAGCAATAAAAAATAATCTCTAAAGGTGACAAATCATGCAGACCTGCATACACCTTTAAGAGAGAATTTAATTTAAAGACAGATAATGCAGCCTATACCCACAGGCTACACTGTCCAGTACTTCAACTAGAATTCCACCAACATCCACAAACAGCACTGCCTGTCTAGTTTTTCTCCATATAGGAAAAAACCCTGCCTCTACCAGCAAAAGCCACTGGAATGATAGAGAGGAAGGAGTGGACAGACAAGCCCCATAGGCTGCCATTATGTGGCTTAAAACAGGATACTGTGCCTTTAAGAAAACTTTCCAAGTTTCCAGAACTTTCCCCAGTATCCCAGAATGCCCAGCAGGTCCCATTTACTTTCAGTTCTTTTTGAAGGCGTAGCACGCCAGACCTGTAGCATTCTACATATGAATAAGTATCTCTCCACCGGGGAGGAGGGCGGGCGCTTATGACCTATAACAGAGATACCCCTACTACAGAACTGGAGTTACAGAAAAGAAACTACTCCTTCTGTAGTAGGGGATCTCTGTGTATAGTCATAATCTAGTGAATAGAATGGCAAGCCCATCCCCACACAACAAAAGCGGTGGAGAACACACAAGACACTACCACTACTGTGCGAACAAATTTCCCAGCGAAGCCTGCCCAACCTGAGCATCTGCCCTGGCATCCGTGTCCAGACAGTAATGCGCAGCAAAGGTATGGACCGACTTCCAAGTGGCCGCCTTGCAGATTTCCGCAATCGGGACATTACGCAGCAAAGCCGTCGTGGCAGCTTTGCCCCTGGTGGAATGAGCCTTAGGTTTACCCCCTAAGGTCTTATTAGCCTTTTGATAACACAATTGTATGCAGGACACAATCCACCGAGAAATGGACTGCTTAGAGGTCGCAAGACCCGTCCTGACTGATCCATAATTAACAAACAATTGGTCAGACCTACGAATATCCTTGGTCTTATCCAGATAAAATTTCAACACCCTCCGAACATCCAGGGAATGGAGAGACCTTTCCGCTGGCGAAGAGGGATTCTGAAAGAACGTAGGTAAAGTTATAGTCTGGTTGACATGAAAGTCAGAGATAACCTTAGGAAGAAATTTAGGGTGAGTACGCATCACAACCTTAGCAGCATGAAATACAGTATAAGGTTCTTGACAACATAATGCCTGAAGTTCACTCACCCTGCGGGCCGATGTAATGGCCACTAGGAACGCCGCCTTCCAGGATAGGTGCTGCAACGAAGCCTTGTGGATGGGTTCAAAACGCTCCTTCATCAGTCTGGACAGCACCACATTCAAGTCCCAGGAAGGCGAGGGAAGTCTGACGGGAGGAAACACTTTCTTCAAGCCTTCCAAAAAATCCTTGACCACAGGAATCTGAAAGAAGGAAGTCTGTGAAGGGCATTTCCTGTAGGCAGTCAAAGCTGCCAGATGAACCTTAATGGAATGGAAATTAAGGCCAGACTGCGCCAAATGTAAAAGGTACGGAAGGATGACATCTTCCTTACATGTCGTCGGATCAAAGTTCTTGGACTTACACCAGATACAGAACCTCTTCCACTTGTAAGCATAGGATGTCCTAGTGGAAGGTCGTTTAGACTCCTTCAGTATGTCCATACAATCGTCTGGTAGATTCAGATGGCCATATTGCACTATTTCAGGAGCCATGCCGCTAAACTCAAAGTCGAGAGGTTGGGGTGCACCATCCGCCCCCCGAACTTCGTGAGAAGGTCCGGCCTGCACGGCAACCGCATGTGAGGAAGGAGAGACCGGTGAAGCAGGTCCGTGAACCACCACTGTCTGGGCCACTCCGGGGCGAGCAGGATCATCCGCGCCCTGGACTGGGACAGCTTGATGAGCACTGCCGGAATCAGGGGAATGGGTGGAAAAGCGTACAGAAAGCTGTTCGACCAATCGATCCATAGCGCATTCCCCAGCGTCCCCCGCTGGTAGTACCTGGATGCGAAGTCTCGGCATTTGCTGTTTTCAGCGGTGGCGAACAGATCTACGTCTGGAGTCCCCCACCTTGCGAAGACTTCTCCTAGTACTTCGTCGTTTATGACCCATTCGTGGTTTTCCTGAATCAGCCTGCTCAAGGCGTCCGCCTCAGCATTCTGCACTCCTGGCAGATGCGTGGCCGTAATCGTCAGTCCTCTGGCCAGCAGCCAGCGCCAGATCGCCTGCGCCTCCTGCGACAGAGTGCGCGATCTCGACCCCCCCTGCTTGTTGAGATAATACATCGTGGTTGTATTGTCCGTCTGTATCAGCAGCGAGTTGGTCTGGAAGGACGGAAGGAAGGCCTTCAGTGCCAGGAAGACAGATCTGAGTTCCAGGAAATTGATGTGGTACGTCGATTCCAAAGCAGACCACTTTCCCTGAATCTGCAAGTCCCCGGAATGCGCTCCCCAGCCCTGGAGAGACGCATCCGTCACGACTCTCGTCGTGGGAATGTCCTTGTGGAAGGGAACCCCCTTGAGGAGGTTTTCCGCCGAACACCACCACTTCAGAGACTGACGAGCATGCAGCGACAGACGTATCTTGTCGTCCCAAGAGCCTGTCCTCTGATCCCACTGATCCTCCAAACACTCCTGCAGTGGTCTCATGTGTAGCCGAGCGTGAGGCGTGAGGAAGATACAGGAGGCCATCGATCCCAGTAGAGAAGACACCTTCCTCACTGTCGTCGATGGAGCAGTCCTGAGGTCCTGAGCCTTCCGAAGGAGTGATAACCGTCTCTCCTCCGAAGGAGACACGCTTGCTGACCGCGTATCGATGGAGGCCCCCAGGTACTGTATGCACTGGACCGGAGTCGTGACCGACTTGGACATGTTGACGTGTAACCCCAGCTTGTGCAAGAGCTCGCACGTCCATCGGAAGTGTTCTTGCGCTTCCGCGAAGGATGATGCCTTGATCAGCCAATCGTCCAGATACGGGTAGACAAACACCTTGTTCCTCCGCAGGTGTGCCGCCACCACCGCCATGCACTTCGAAAAGGACCTGGGCGCAGATTTTAGCCCGAATGGCAGTACTGTGTATTGATAGTGATTGGCGCCGACTTGGAATCGCAGGAACTTCCTGTGCTTCCTCGCTATGGGCACATGGAAGTACGCATCCTGTAGATCTATGGCACAGAGCCAGTCTCCCCGTTGCAGCTGAGGGTAAATCTGGTGCAACGAAAGCATGCGGAACTTCTCTCTGCGAATCCATTTGTTTGCCTGTCGCAAATTCAGAATGGGCCTGAACTCGTTCTTGTCCTTCTTGCGAACGAGGAAGAACCGAGAGTACAGACCTCTTCCCCTTTGAGACAGAGGTACCTCTTCTACCGCCTTTTTTCTCAACAAGATGTCTGCCTCCGCCTGGAGCTCTCTCAGCTGGAATCGAGAGCTGACCGGCGGAATCGCTGGAGGCGGGCTGGTAAACCGAAGACTGTATCCATTGCAAACAATATTCAGCACCCACTTGTCCTGAGTAATTTTTCTCCACTCTGCCGGAAAAAATTGAATGCTTCCCCCCCACTGGAGTGGGTAACGGTTGAGGGGGAAGTAGCCGCTCAGGGCCGAGACCCGGCCGGGCCCTTGGTCGTGGTAGTAGCCTGCTGGCCTCCTCTACCCCTCTGGCGCTTCTGGTAGGGCTTGCGGAACTGCTGCTGTTGTTGCTGCTGCTGTCCCGAGCCCTGCCCACGCCCTCTGCCCGAAGACCCGAACCTCCTCTGGAACGGGCGCTTCTTCTTTTAGGCCTTTTCCAACCCGACGGCCGTCAGGGTTTCCGCCTCCGCCTTCATGCGGGCCATCTCATCGTCCGCATGCTTCCCGAACAGGGTTTCCCCCGAGAAGGGCAGGTTGGCCACTCGTTGCTGCGCCTCTGGCTTGAGGGACGTCAGGCGCAACCACGAATGACGCCGCTGGTGGACGCCATGACAGTAGGCGTGGGCGGCCAATAAGGACACATCCGCCGCTGCGCTGATCACTTGATTAGAAACCAGCATGCCTTCGCGCACTGTCTCCAAGAAGTCCTCCTTCTTGTCCCGTGGCAGTAGGTCCGCATATTGCTGCAGGGACTCCCACAGGGCCCGGTCGTAACGGCCCAACAGAGCCCCTGCACTCGCCGCCTTCATGGTGGTGGCGGCGGTCCCACACACCTTCCTGCCCGCAGAATCCAGCCAGCGGCTTTCTTTGTCAGGCGGAACCGTGGATGACGGGGCGGTCGCATGTTGTTTTCTTGCCGCCGTCACGATCACCGAATCCGGCTTCGGGTCCACTCTCAAAAAGGAAGGATCCGACTCCGGGGCCCTATACTTTTTCATGAGCCTGGAGGGAGCGGCCTTCGTCGTCGCGGGAGTGAGGAACAGCTCCAACGCGGGTTCCACCAGTCCTGGTACAAGAGGCAGTAGGGGGCGAGACAGGTGTTTCTTATGAAGCGTCTCGAATATCACGGACGTCGTGGATGTTGGAACCATCACCGTGATACCCAACTTTGCAGCCCCTCGCAACAGCACCTCTTGGAAAGAGACCAAATCGTCCACCGGAGACACCCTAGTCCCCGGGGAGTCCGACAGCGTCGGGGAAAGGTCCCTGTCCGAGGAGCGCGTGTGCGACCTGGACCTATACCTCTTACGGCGTCGTCTTGAGTCCGACGAGGACCGTCCACGGCTCCGTGACCTTCTCCTCCTGTGAGAGCGGGAGCGCGACCTCTTCGGCTTCGGCCTGTCCGCCGGTCTAGCCGGTCCTGGCGACCGCGGGCATCGTGGCTTCGGGGTCCCCTGCGGCGGCGTCGGGTACCTTGGAAGGGAAACCAACCGCGGGGGAACCGGCGGCGGTCCCACAGGAGTGCGTGGAAGCGGCTGAGGTGGGGGCGGCGGAGGCAGCGTCCGCGGCTGAGGTGGCGGTGGTGGAGGTGGCGGCAGTGGAGGTGGAGGAGGCGGCGTTGGTGGAGGTGGTGGAGGAGGAGTCGGCGGAGGCGGGAGAGGAGGCGGCGACGGAGGCATCCGAGGAGGCGTATACACCACCGAGTACACCGATTCCGGTGATTCTCTCTTCCTTGACGTCGATCTTCCCCCTCGACGTCGATCTTTGCCTCGACGTCGATCTTCGCCTCGACGGCGACCTGTGCCTCGACGGCGACCTGTGCCTCGACGGCGACCTGTGCCTCGACGGCGACCTGTGCCTCGACGGGGACCTGTGCCTCGACGGGGACCTTCGCCTCGACGGCGACCTCGAGCGTCTCGACGTCGATCTCCTCTTCGGCGACATCGACCGTCTCCTCTTCATCGACGGCGAACGGCGATCCCTCGACGGCGAATGCCGACGCCGGGTCCGATCTCGACGCCGACCGCTGGACGGGGCCGACGACGGTGTCGTCGCCGCCGAAGTAGTCGACGGCGGCCTATTCAGGTCCCTCGACGGCGATCGTCTACGCCGCTTCTCCCCAGAGCCCTGGGGAGACGGCGAACAGACGGTGGTCATCCTCCTCGATGTCGCTGTCGACACCCTCGACGTCGACGGGGAGTGGGAGCGCTTACTGGTCTTCCTGCCCCTGGGGAGCCCCCCAGGGGCCTCAGTATGGGCCAAATCAGCCCCTCCAGACCCACCTGATGCCTTCAGTCTTCTCTCCTCCAGAACTTGAAGCCTGATTTTCATTCTGTCCCTCAGGGTCCTGGCTGAGAACGAGTGGCAGATGGTACAGCTTTCAGGCATGTGGGACTGGGGAAGGCAACCTATGCACACCTCGTGTGCAGAGACGTTTTAATGCATGGGCAAAGTGGGCTCTGGCCCAGGGCCCCAGCCTTTCAGGGGGCCCCCTGACAGTCAGCTCCGTTCTCCAGTGTTTTGCCCTAATGACCTTGAATATTTCTTAAACAGATTGTTTTCCTTTCATTTATTTTTTATGTACCTGATGTGTGAGTCTAGTACAGCCATTTTGCAGAGAAATGTTGTGTTTATGTTTCATGCAATATACATAAAAAAAAGTTTATTTTAGATCAAAACAAGGCTTAACATAAGAAATGAGAGGGCGTTACAGAGATTATTTGCAGTAATATTGGTGAGCTGCTGCTGTGTTATAATATTGAAAACACACATACCTATCCCTGAATATTAGATGTAAACACATTTAGGGCCTTATTTATGAGAAGTGATGCATCGCTATTTGAAAACAGGGATGCATCACTTCTTAGTGCGCCCTCCTTGCGACATGATGGATGCGTCATATTTACTGTATGACGCATCATGTCGCAAGGAGTTACAGATACGTCAGTATTTCTGACGTATCTGTAGGCGCAAAAGTGATCCATTGCTGGGGTGGGTCTGAAAACAGACGCAACTCCAGCAATGTGTCCTTTCACATGGGGCTGAGACAGGTGTAAGATATTGACGCAATGGCGTCCTAGAAGTGGTGCACTGAGTTCTCATAGATTTCAATGCACCAGTTCTATGAGGCTTTTTGAAGGGGAACACCCACCCTGCATACAATATACCTGGCGCTGGTATAATGTGGTGCAGGGGTTTACAAAGTGATGCATCGGCCTAGATGCGTCACTTTGTAAATAGGGCTCAACATGGCACATTTTTTACGCTGCCAGTGCGTCACAAAAAGTGACGCACCGGTGGCATAAAAGTAAAGCAAAGCCTCATAAATAAGGCACTTATTTGGACGAGTGTTCCTTTGCACTGTCAGAGACCTAATGAAATGAAATAGTATATTTAATAAAGCATGCAGCTACTCAGACTAGAGTATCCTGGCGAGTGACAGCAGGAGGAAACCGTGCATAAAAGACCCATCAGTTATTAAAAAGCCAGGTTTTTAAGTTCTTCCTGAAAGAGAGTAGGTCTGTGGTTAGTCTCAGAAACTCAGGGAGTCTATTCGACAATTTCGCACCTAGAAAGCCGAGGGATCTGCCTCCAGTGCGGGCACGGCATATTTTAGGCATTTTGGCCAGGTTGGCATTGGAAGATCTTAGGGGTCTAGATGTTGTGTAGCGATTAACGCGCTTATTTAGGTATCCGGCTCCTAAGCCGTGGAATGCTTTAAAGAAGATGGTCATCGCTTTGAAGTCCATCCGTTCTTTTATGGAGGGCCAGTTTAGAGACTTAAGAATAGAGGTCATACTAGATCTGTGTATAGGTCTCAGGATGGCTTTGGCTGCCGCATTTTGTACCACTTGTAGGTGCTGTGTAAGGGATTTGGGAAGACCGAGGTACAAGCTGTTGATAGTCAAGCTCTGATGTCACCAGGGCTTGCACCACGATCGTTCTGCTCCCAAGCGGTAACAGTGGCAGGATTTTTTTTTAGCATCCGGAGTATGCCTAAGCAAGCGCCAGTAAGATTTTGGATTTGAAAGTGCATGAAGAGTGTCTTGTCTATGACAATTCCCACGTTTTTTACTTTCTCCTTTTCCGCGGGTGGGGGCGGCAGATCTTTTGGCCACCAAGAGCTCCAGTCAGGCGTTTCTGATTTACCAAAGAAAACAACTTCAGTTTTGTCAGGATTGCACTTCAGCTGATTGATCTTAAGCCAGTTAAAAACCTTTGTGAGGAAAGACCTAATCATTGCCCCGTCGAAGTCGGTTCCTTTTTCACATGTAAAAATCAGCTGAGTGTCATCAGCATAGGAAACTATTTTGGCACCCTCTTCCTCTACCAGAAATGCAAGGGGGATAGATATATATTTAAAGGGTAGGACTGAGAATGGAGCCCTGAGGGACACCTACATTCATGGCCAGAACTGGGGATGAGAAAGGGGGAAGCCAGATGTCCTGAAATCTATTTGCCAAGAAGGATGACATCCACATTACGGCGGTCCCCCCCGCCCCTCCCCCCCGGCCGATGTTAGCAAGTCTTTCCAGCAGCCTCTCATGTGGGACCGTACCGAAGGCCGTCAACAGATCGAGCGGTATCAGAACAACCATGCCTCCCTGGTCCAGCTTACCCTTGAGAAATTCAGTCACTTCCAGCAGAGCGTACTCTGTACTGTAGTTCGCCCTAAAACCGGATTGGGACTCATGAATGAGCTTCCCAACTTCACTGTGTTTTTGGAGGACCTTGTTTACATGCTTCTCTGATACTTTGGAGAGGGTCGGAAGAAGGGAGATTGGCCTGTAGGTGACAGGGTCTGTCGGTTTGGCGTTAGCCTTTTCTATCAGTGGAAGAATCTTAGCATTCTTCCATAATTTCGGCATATTGCCTGAGGAGAGGGAAACACTAAATAGCTGGTTTACCATGGGGTTTATGGTGGGAGCTAATAGGTTCAGGATATTTGCTGGATATGGTCAGTAGGAGAGCCAGACTTAATGCTTTGGAGAAGGGTCAGTGACTCTTCAAGCTAAATATCAGGGAAAGCTAGTAAAGATGGAGGATTCAAGAGGTGAAATTTGCTAGAAGAACTAAGTTAGAAGGTCAGTTCTTCCTCTGAGATGTTAGTGAAGTCTTGTTGGATCACAGAGATCTTTTTGTGGAAGAATTGAGCTATTTGATTATACCATTCTTCCGTGCATGGCCCTTCCTTTGTGCTGGCTTTCGGGGTGGTAATGGTAAAGGATTTAACTATGCTAAAGATTTCCTTCCTCTTATTTTGGGCATTTTCTATCTTGGTTTAAAAGAAGTTTTTCTTGGCTGCCTTCACGAGAATGTAATGATCTTTTAAGGTGTCTTTATACACCTTCTTGTCCTCAGGTAGATAGGATTTACACAATTTCCGTTCTATTTTTCTACAATTTGTTTTGCTAGATCTGAGGGAATCGTTTAACCATGTAGCTGGTGGGGACGACCTCTTTGAGGAGCGGGAAACAACCGGTACCTCTGCACCAATGTTGGTTCAGAGCCATGACTCTATTGATAGGGCGTCCGAGTCGGGGAAGCCAGACAGCTCCGTTGAGGAACAACCAAGGGCATCTGCTAACATCGGGATGGATATTTTATGGAACTTTCTGTAATTAGGGACCCTCTGCCCTGCGTTAGCCTGAGGGGTCTGTGGCAGAGACCAGGTAATGGTAAGAGGTAGGCTTACAGATATGTCAAAGTTGTGAAAGATTTGGTCTTGGGTATGGCCCTTCTCATGGGTGGCTGAAGAAATAGATGGAAACATGTTCCAGGCCTGCAGCGTCTCCAACAAGGAAATTGTTTGAGGGTCTTTTCCATTGTCCATATGTATATTGAAATCTCCCAGAATAAGGCAGTTGTTGTATTTTAAGGCCAGGGAGGTGATGGCTGTATTAAGCGTAGTAATACATTTTCCAATTGCTTCTGGTGGTCTGTAAATCAGAAAAACAGCTATGCTATGATGGGGACTAAGGTACAGCGGAAGCCTAAGGACTCTGCCCCCTCGATGTTTTCCATCGGGATGGGAGAGCAGTCTAGTTTTTTATTGTACTTACCACTCGGTCGGTCCCTCCTAAGGATTTTATAACCCGTAGGGATGGCTGAGGTGATAGTAGGGTTGGAGGTTTCAGACAGCCAGGTCTCAGTGAGAAGTAAATGATCAGGCTGTTCGTCAAAAAGTAGGTGACATGTGTGGTTCATGCTTTTGCATAGAGCGACAGTTCAAAAGGGTGGCCTTTAAGTCCTCTGTTTTCTTATTGTTTTTACACTTATTGTTGCGTGGAAAGATCTTGGGTGCGAGTTTCCTGGGCTAGAGGAGACACCAGTTGCACTTATTGCATCAGAAGTCTATCTCCAGGCTCGGATCAGCCGCTGTACACTGACGTAATGGTAGCCGCCTAAGGCTAAGCAGTTTTTCCCTATTGTAATAAAGTGGAAGACACTACCGGAGGAGAACTGGGTAGCATAGCCGGTGCCAGACGCCTCCGGGATGCTGATGGGCACAGCCGGGCCTGCCTTTGGGGCGCCAGCAGGGTGCCCGCTGCACGTATCCGTTTGCATCGGGAATATATAGGCTAATGCCTATGATGCAAACTGGATCGCTAACGCACCTGAGGAAGCAGAAACTGCGTGGGTGGAGGTGAGGAGCCTGATAGTAACCCCAGCCCTCCACACAATCGGAATATCAGCTGCGGTGGACCTGGACTGGAGGAAAAGCGAGATGCGAATCGGAGCAGCTAAGGAAGTATAGGCAAGCAGAATCAAGTAAAGTGCAAGTGCGCGTAGGAAGGAGAAATTGTTGAAAAGCACAGAGTAATTCAGTCACACATATACAATTTTAAAAGTATTAAAAACCTAGTAGCGGGGCAGAAAACACTAAATCCTACTGCTGCCAGCTGCACGTGCCCGTTTACATCGGGAATATATAGGTTAATGCCTACGATGCAAACTGGATCGCTAACACAGCTGAGGAAGCTGAAACTGCGTGGGAATCCGGGGCTCAAATTGGATCATAAATTCAAAGCTGTTCTGAACAGGGGCCCCCAAAATATGTTTGGCCCAGGGCCCCCAGAATCCTTAAGATGTCCCTGCTCCTGTGGATCAGTTTTAGCCTTCTTTCGACTACATTCCGGGCACTTGTCGAACAAGCCAGGCATGTTGACAGTACCAGCTACTAACACTAGCAAAAAGTGACAAAAATTGCCAAAATCTCCAATAAACCCTTGAAAAGGGGAGAGCTCAATGCTCCAGGGTCCTGCTAGCAGGAGCCGGAAAAAAGAACTGAAAGTAAATGGGACCTGCTGGGCATTCTGGGATACTGGGGAAAGTTCTGGAAACCTGGAAAGTTTTCTTAAAGGCACAGTATCCTGTTTTAAGCCACATAATGGCAGCCTATGGGGCTTGTCTGTCCACTCCTTCCTCTCTATCATTCCAGTGGCTTTTGCTGGTAGAGGCAGGGTTTTTTCCTATATGGAGAAAAACTAGACAGGCAGTGCTGTTTGTGGATGTTGGTGGAATTCTAGTTGAAGTACTGGACAGTGTAGCCTGTGGGTATAGGCTGCATTATCTGTCTTTAAATTAAATTCTCTCTTAAAGGTGTATGCAGGTCTGCATGATTTGTCACCTTTAGAGATTATTTTTTATTGCTCCGGGGTCCACGCACATGGGTGGGACTATTCACTAGATTATGACTATACACAGAGATCTCCTACTACAGAAGTAGTCTTTCCAAAAGGAGATTGGCTTTGCTGTATAAAAATAAAAAGTTAATAGATTGACACCAAAAGGTGAGGGTGTGTATGTAACACTACCCTGTTCTTGTGTACCTGCATAAATGGTTACTCTGCTTAAAGAGCTTGGCATTCACAGACCTTGTGAAGGGAAGTGATAGCGACCATGAAGCCCCCCTTCCAAGGGGGAAACTGGAGCGTTCACTAAAGGAGCAGCATTGACCAAGTGAGGATGATATTAAAATCCCACAATGGAGCTGTGAGTCTTCTGTGGGTTCGGGGTTAACTCTTTAAGTGCTTTCCATAAAAGCCTTCAGAAGTGCACATTGACTGCAGCTAGATGTACACATACAGAAGTGTTAGTCGAGCCTGCTTTTTCAGTGTCTCCTGAGACAATGCATGCACTGTTGCATGTAAGACATTTTGTTAACTTACAGCGAGGCTTGTAGCCGGACCATTGCTTACCATTGGTTGGCTTTGTTGACACTCATTTGCTTGCTTCTCTTTGGTCAGCGCTTGGCGGCTTCACTTCCTCTTCGTCCGTTTGACCTTACCCTGAAGCTTGTTCCAAGTACTTCTACTGTATGCCTTGTGAGATCTTTTTTGTTGTTGTTGAAATACTCCTTGTGAGTGCATGTTTTTGCTACATGCCTACCTAACATGCCCTTGGTGCTGCTCTCTCTCTCACTGGTATGCTTTTGTTCCACACAAAAGCTCATTTTTAGCTCTTTCACCCATGTGCTTCTACATTTCCAGTGTTTGCCCCCAGCCACCTTCTTGTACCACTCCACGTTGTTGCTTGCCACCATCCTCTCATCCCATTTTGGTCTGTGTTGTTGCTTGCCCCCACCCTACCGTCCCATTCCACATAGTTGCTTGCCCCTACCTTCCTGCCCCACTCTCTGCATGACCTGACCCACCCTCCTGTTCCGCTCCCATTTGTGGTTTGCACCCCTCTTCCCCCCACTCCTCTGGCACCCTCCATCGGCATAGATTACAAACTCTGTGTTGGCCCAACTAAGGGAATTTGCTATTGCAGGCAGGGAGAAATTTAAAAGGAGTGTTTCAGTAACCTCCCCACAGATGAGTCCTTCTAGTATAACCTTACCCCACGCTCGCTAGCACGATTACTTCGGAGTCGGTCGGTCTGCTCCAGGCCGGGGCATCAGTGTTTTGCTCTCTAGTCCTCCAGATATGAAATCTCTTGAGGTGCAGCTATGACAGAGCACATGATACAAACTGGTCCAGATGATGGTAAAAACACAATGTGAGCTGGAGTCTGTGTCCTGGTGCATTGTAGGTTTCAGGGCAGGTATCATGAGTCATCTTGAAACCAAACGCACTTCTGAGAAAGACAACTTGTAATATTCCAAGCGCAAAACCAGGAGGCGGGAGGACCCAGAGCATCAGATCTACAGCAGCACAAGCTGCAAACTTATGGTCACCTTACACCCAAATAAGCACATTTTGAAACATTTATTTACAAAATATAATATTAGTATAAAACGTTCAATACAGTTTGTCACATCTCACAAAACTCAGAATTTGAAATCAGAAGTCACTGCAGATGAGGCACAGTGCCTGGAGCCTCCAGTACACAGTACTGTACATCAGCTCTTCAAAAGGATATCACTTTAACTTACATGGTATCTTTATATGTTCCAACAGAATTCAAAAGGGTTTCCTGACCCAAATTACACGTGCACTGACTTCGGAGGTTAAAACTACTGTACACATTTTAGTGGATGAAAATCAGCGCAGACATTGGGTCAGAGCCTGTAGAGTACAGAAGACGTGCCCTCCTGGGGATCCGGTGTAGCTATCTGGTCTTGTTTTGCTACATGCTAGCGCCTTCACACTGGGCATGCACTACCCAATTTGAAAGAGAGAAATGGCAGCAAAAGCCACTAACATCTTCCCAGCATATGCAGCCATGTGTGCACCTCTATCAGATTGTTTTCATGCTCAGATGTCCTCTGAAGTAGTCACTTGCTAAAGCTTGGATGGTGAACAGACTACCCACTGAAGGGCCCAGGGGGAAGTGAGCTATAAGGGAAAGTAATAGACGCATGGGGAGTTGCAGGAGAGGAGAGGCAATGCTATAAGCATATGCAGGTAAGAGAGTGACTACATTTAGTGTGAAAGAATATTTTTTTGTGTGTGGGTAATTAAAAACCATTACAATTTTGGCAAAGACACAGGTATTATAAAAACAGCACGTCAGGGAGAAAACCCCTCGTTTTACAGCGATTCAAACAAAGTGCAAGAGCTTACCGATTCAAACTAAGTGTAAGAGCTTACCACTTCCACCAGCAATGACAGCACAGAAAAGCTATTGCAGGCACCTAGTGGCAAAGGAATTGTTACTAAGTGAAGTAGTTTAAAACAGGAATCAAGTTTAAAAAAAGAAATGATGGATAGAATAGAAAAAGCTTAATTGTTCAAACAAAGTGAGGAGTCGAGATGAGAGAAGCAACTTTCTATAAATCATAAAACGAGAAGTAAATGGGTCATTAGGTGACGTTCCTGCATTCGCACCAAAGTCCAATGGTTGAGCGAGAGTAAATCAAACGAGCATTGGCATAGCCAATAGGTCTCGCCTTTGGGACCATACAAGTGTTTAGCCATGCAACAGTTGATGTTGTTGCACCAAGGATATTGTGCTGGATAACTAAACACATAAGGTCCCAAACGCGAGACCTATTGGCTATGCCAATGCTTGTGTAAAATCCTAATGAGTTATTTTCAGCACACCCGCCGAGGCCGCTTTCCTGCATACACATGTTCCGTTCTAACTGAGCAGGTGCCGTAACAAGCGTGGTTGATGGACTCTCAGAGACGTGGTTCATCGAGGCTGTCTTCAGAGGTAACATAGGCCATCTGTGAGTCACCGTTCACCGAGGCCGCGCTCCCTCTTTAATTCACTTCAACTTGGTTTGATGTGCGTTGATTGCTGTCTACAATCACAGGCTCCTTTGTCAGCCTCAAAATGGGGGATTCTTTGTCACTCTTTCCGGGATGTGCAGAGGTGGCAAATGATCCATGTCACAGAGAGCTCATGTCTCCAAGTGCGCACGTTTTACAAGTACAAGAGAAAACATATGGCTGGAGCGCTCCTCGCATACAGCTTGTCGCACTAATTGTATGCCGCCAAGAGGACTTGTCTCAATGTGTATATCACACTGAGGAATTGTTACACATTGTACATGCCGTAGTAAGTGCGAGTCACACATAGTGCATAGTAGTCAGGGTGCATAATGCAATGAGTGCTTATTACAAAGCGTATACCAGGTTGAGTGGCTCACGCCGTACTTTTCATACTTGGCGCACAGCACAGTGAGTGCACGTCAGACATGATGGGGCAGCGAGTGCTTGTTACACAATGTGCGTGCTGCCGCAAGTTTATGTCAGACTAGTACCTGTCACCGCAAGTGCTAAATACACTCCACATCACAGCGATGGCTTGTCACTTATGGCGCGTGTTAAGTGTGACAGCAAGACATCTGTTTTTAATTATAGCGCACACGTCTGGGCACGATAATTTAAAACAGATGGTGCCTGTGCGGGTAACTGCAAGCAATAGGCCGTGGGTGCAGCAAAGGCGGGACATGCACCCGCCTTTGCCCAATTGCATGCTTTCTTAGAAAGCCGCACGCAAAGGCCAATAGCCTCTGACCAAAATCTGACCACACGCACGAGCGTGTGGTCAGATGATGAAGCCCCCTTAGAAAAAGTCTCGCAGAGCAGCGCATGCGTGCTGGCTCAGGCGAGACCTAAAATGGAAAAAGTTCACAAAAAGGTGCTAAGTGACAGGTAAAGGGGAACAGTGTCAACACAAATAATAAAACTTGGCATTAAAATAACAAAAACTTTTGCCACTTGGGGGGCGGGCAACACCTACTAAGGACTAAGTGCGAGGTACAATAGCTAAAGTGATGAGAAAGAGAATATTAAAATTCCTTAAATGGGCACAGAAGTGATCAAGTGAGAGGCTAAGCCTCGCAGCATCCAATGGCTAAGATTTCATAAATACACACATTGGTAATTGAACAACTCTCCGCCCAAGGGCATGCACTGCGCTTACTTAAACCATCCAATGGCTCAAAAGAGTGCATGCACCTTTATTGTGAAGGCCATGGTGGTGGATCCACTGGGGTGCTTAGGCCAGAGCCACTCGGTGGAGCCCTCAGACAGCAAAGCTCCTTAGTGTCTAAAGCAACAAACTTAGCCAACAGGATGTTTTAGGTGGTACTGTCAGGATTGAGGGAAGCGATAACGGCCCACAGGCATGAGTGAATACCCAGGTTGTTCCATTGCCACCCCGGAGAGATTTCTGTTCTTCAAGTAAAGCTGGGTGGCTGCAGACGATGTGGTCAAAATATGATTAATCATACAGTCCACATCCCCTGCACGAAGGCGGATGCCACATGGTTTCAGGAATAGCCATTCCCTGAGCCAAAGGGCCATGAATCTTGCTTTCTTATGTTTTGAGAATGTGCAGGACAGGTAGGAGAAGGAAAACGCTGATTGATAAGAATTAATAACAGCCCATACGTGCTTAGTTTTTCTAGAACGCACAGGTCAACATGATGAGAAAGAAGGCGCACATACTTTTAAATACATTGCTTGAAGGCATGTTGGCTCGTGTTGGAGGCCCAGAGCTCTCTGGCATTCAAGGTACTAAGGCAATCTTCGAAATACACAAAATGGGGTTGTCTAGAGCTGCCAGTTTGAATCTTGTCCCAGAGTTGAGCCTCTAAGTTTCCTCTCCTGGCAAGCCTAAGCTTGTAACACAGATTTAGGAACGCTCCAGCTCTGGCTACCCACTGTATTCAAAGCTCAGTTCCAGCAGGATCTGAGCAGCGGAAGTGGATTTCGGCAGGTGTAAGACAACCTTGTAGATCTTGGTAACAAATTTGTTCAAAAATGTGCAATCCCTTCCCAATAGAATTTTGCTGCTGTAGGACAAAGATGGAATGATTTTTGCCCTCATCATGCGCAGGAGAAGGAAGAGGCTGGCCCTCTCTTAAACATACTCAAAGGAGTAGAGAGTGATAAAATATATGTCTCTGTGGTGGTACGTGCTCTATGTGTGGGAAAACTGCCCTCACTCACACAGTTGTGCGACATGCTTCATCATAGGGCTGCTTCAGTACACCCCCGCACAGACCAACGCCTAGGGTGGAGCAATAGAGATGGGAAAGACCAGACACAACATTTTTCATTTCACAGCAAAGTTGACACTTGACGGGTACATCTGAAGGGTCAGAGCTTTAATTTCAACGTCCTCCATTTGCCAAACAAAAGTGCCCCTTGTGTCGATAACTCCCAGGTATTTGTAAGATTGTTCCTTCGTTATGTTGTTGTCATTATTGATCCAGCAGCCCACCTTGTTGGATTTCCTACCCAGTGTTAGTTTTTTTTTTTTTAGGTTATCCTCCAGACTGTTGGTGGTGTAGGAGTGCACCGTGTTTAGCAAACACTGCAGTCTAACTCCTGTGTAGCTAAATGGGGCAAGATCATCTGCATACAGTAGATTGTTGATATGTTCACCTCCAGTCTTTGAGGAATGGCTGTTGATTGCGTCAAGGGCACTGGACAAATCAGAATTGAACAAGTTGAAAAGGAGGGGGGCTAGCACGCACACCTGCTTTACACCCCGTAAGGTTGCAATGTTTCTTGAAACACAGGATCCGTTGCCCAGTTTGATACGAACGCATGTGTTGGTATGCAAGTGCATGATGGCCTCAGGAGTTTTGGTGGAATACCCAACTTCTTCAACATTAACCAGAGGGTCCCCCCTCCTGGAAGGCGATCAAACACCGCCTTAAAACCTACAAAGCAGCAGTGCAGCGAGGTGCGCAAAGTTATTGCCTTGTCAGATGAAATGGATATAGCTAGCAAATTTATCAGTGTGCCAGATTGGTCAATAAATCAAGCTTGGTTCTGTGGGATCAGCCCCATAGACTCTACCCATTGCTGAAGATCCTTGTGGAGTAGACTGACGTAAGATGTTGCTTCATTATCCAAAAGAGCAATCAATCTGTCTATCATTGCTGGTATCGGATTTAGAGCCTCCTCTGTGAATAGGATGGATAATGGCCCCGAGCTCCTCAGGCAGTAGACAAAGAGCAGAGAGAGCTTGTGAGCCCAGAAGGAGATATCCTACTTGAAGAGGTCCTAGTGGAGGTCAATGGGCCCGGGGTCCCATCTGATCTGGCCTTGGCCAGAACCTGTTGCAGCCAGCTAGGCAGAGATAGTGGGTCTGAAAGGAAGGAGGTCAAGCAATTGCAGTATTGAGAAGTGGCAGAGATGGTGGCTTCATTTGGGTTGGTTAGGCACCAACCACCCCATGCTGGGGAGCATGACTGGTCCGGCGATCAAAGTCACTCGACAAAGTGCCCCGAGAGGAAGGATGAGCATTCTGGTTCAGAGATGTTTGCACATTCGAGTCTGCCAGACCTGTGTACTTGCCGGTTTACCAGGGTCCTAAAATTCAAACATGCTTTTTTCACAAGAAATATGTTCGACCAACTGCCTTTGTTGTAACCTTTAATGATAAACATATCAGATCTATGGCATCTGACATACCTTTTCTAAATGAACCAATCATGCCTACAGCCTTTGTTACTGGCTTATCAAAATAACTGACGAAGGCTACTGGACTGAGGATTAGATTTCCAGAAGGCAACAGACTTAAAATTATTGGTGATGGAAGCCCCACATGCAGGAGGGGAATAGATAACCTTTATGATCAGTAGAGAAGACCGTGGCTCAATGAAAGGAAAATCCTTACTGTCCAGCATTAAAGTGGCCATCCGGAGGATGTCACAAAACATCTCAAAACCCAAGCTGACTTCAGCCAGCAAAGCAACATTCTAAAGTTCCTATTGTTGGGGGCGCACAGCTGGCTTAAAACCTTTCTATCTCTATAATGGATTGCTCCATTAAGGATAGCAGGACGTGTATTTAACAACTGTCACAATATCACTAACAAAGTACCTAAATGATGGGATAGGAAACATAAGGAAGGAGTAAACAAGTGCACCTGCTGCATCATGTTAGAATTTAGGAACTGCAACCTGTTAGAATTTCCAAGATGATACAGGTTACCATTGTCTGGTTCGGAGATGTTTGCACATCAGAGTCTGCCAGACCTGTTCACTTGCCGGTTTACCAGGGTCTTGCTTCCGTAGAGGAGAATCACTCAAGTGATCTAAACGACTTGCCTTTTCTGCCCGTACTGCTTACTTGTAACATTTGTGCACCTGCTTGAATGCCGTAGTTAGCTCATTACCGGGATTTTTTCGAGCTCCTCTCATGGTTGTGTTCCGGGCTTTCTTTAAACACTGAATAGAAGCCTTGGGGGGGGGGGGTGAGGGGGGGGGGGGGACGACTTGGTGTGGCTCTGCCGCTGGGCAGCAGCTATGGTTGATCGTGGAAATTTAGCAAGAAGCAAAGTAAGGTTTGCCCACTCAATGTGGGAGATGTTACCCGTGACTGCCCCTCCAGTAGCTGTTGTACATTCAGCCATGATTTGGTCATAGGTGTCATCTCTCCATTTGAGGCGCCTACGGTTGTTGGTGTACATTGCCCTGCTGGCAACACATGCTGGAGTATGTTGAGCCAGGTTGGTATTTTGTATGACAGAGGCAATGGTCGCTTTCAGAGTGCAGGGCTATGCAATAACTTTCCACTAAGGTGAAAGTTTCCACTTTCCATATGGAGTAATCAAGGTAAGAATATGATTTTCCATCAGTTCTTGAACAGTTAGGAGGAACAGCCTGTGGAAGCCGACCATTTAGAACTTTAAAGCCCGGGTTGCTAAGTCGCAAAGACCGCAAGTTTAACCAGGGGGCTTCGTGGACAACCTTTGGCCCTGGTTTGTTTTACTATGTTCCAAACGCCCTCGGGAGAGGTCTCAGTGATTTCCTCATGATAGAAGTGGCGGTGGGCAAGCCATTACACACCGTACTAATATGCCAGCCATTTTTCAAGTAGTGCCTCTCCCGCACTGTGAATAAATCTCCTTCTCCATTGAAATATCGAATTCTCAATCCTTTAATAGGTTATTAATCTATAGCCTGCCTGGCTCTAGGCACATCTTCACTCAGGCCTTTATATCAGAATCATGTACACTTGTCAATGAATTTACTTTACTTGGAGACTTCAACTTCTATTTAGAAGACCTGACAGACAAAGACACCAACGTTACACTTGATATGACGTCCAGCTCTGGTCTTACTCAGGTAGTTATAGGTCCAACTCATACCGCAGGCCGTTGTTTCGATGAGATTTTTTATGAATAATCCCTGCTTAAATAACTACAACAACCTGCCGATAACGTGGTCTGACCACCACGTAGTGATTGATTTAAATCGCCCTCCACGAGTACGAACCGGGTAAATCTCTCTCAATTCACTAACCACTCGGCATTGGCACAAGATACAACCAGATTAATTTTGATCAGATCTTGATTGAGTATCATCCTAGGACAAAATAGGAGAGAGATACTTCAGTTGCTAATTACTCCGGGTGGCTATGCTCTGCTGTGAACAGGTTGGCCCCTGCTAAGGTATCCCAAGAGATATAAACCATCTACTCCTTGGTTTAATGACAATCTTAGAATTCGAAAACAACAGTGCAGAAGGCAGGAATGCAAATGGAGAAAGGATTATCTCATATCTGAAAAAGAAATATATAAGCAATATATGGCAGAGTATAAAACATTGCATGAAATAGAACAATCTAATTTTACAGAAAAAAATAAGATTGCAAAAAAACTCTGTGAAAGAATTTCATCAAACGGTTAATAAGTTAGCTTCCACCTCCTAGTAACAATCTAGCAGACAGTAGCCATTCTTTTTGCAACGTTCTGCCCATTTTTTTAAAAATTAAGTGGAAGAGGTATATAATATTCTCTTCCATCAAAAGCCCTCCTATGTAGGAAATGGCCTCTCCACTTGTCCGAAAACTGTCTCCTTGAAATTCATGAACCTTATAACTGAGCAGGTCACACTGCTTATTAACTCTATTAAGTCGGGCTCCCCATTGGATCCTTGTCCACCATAAGTGGCCAAACTAGCACCTGACATCATTGCTGCCAATTTAACAGCTATTTTCAACCAAATGTTTGAGACAGGTTATTTTCCGACCCAATATAAGATTACATCAGTACTTCCAATGATAAAGAGGCCTTCTCTCAATTCTACTGACCCAAATCGTTATCGTCTTATATCTCAATTGTCTCTACGAGTCAAGATTGTGGAAAAGATCATGAGCCAACAGTTGGCAACCTTTATACACAACAATGATCTTTTTGACCCCACTCAGTATGGCTTCAGAAATGGTCACAGTACAGAGACGGCTTTGATCATGCCTACACAGCCCTTGATCATGGGGTGATTGCAGTCCTTATTCTACTCAATGTATCAGCAGCATTCTATACGGTTAACCATGAGCTGCTTATTGGCTGTCTCCACAACATCAAAATAGGAGGAGCTGCTCCTGACAGCCTAAGATCGTTTCTTCTCGGTCAAGAACAATCAATGGCATTTAATGAATTCACTTCTGAACCATTCTCTTGGTCTTGTAGGTTCCCTCAAGGTTCTTCGTTAAGCCCCATATTAACATCTATGTTACAACCTTGGCTGATCTCATCAGATCGCTTGGATTTTTGCTCACATCTAATGTCGATGATACACAGATAGTAGTTTCCCTTACTAAGAGTGAGCAGAACACAGGCACCGGATATCACAACTGTATGCAAGCAGTCAGTGACTGGATGTCTAAGAACTGCCTGAAGCTACACTCTGGGAAAACAGAGGTCATCCTGTTCGGAAACCAAGTTTCCTTCTGGTCCCCCTCACGATGGCCTCAGGAGCTGTGCACCCTCCAGACTACAATCAGTAAAGTCCGTAACCTTCAAGTATTAGTTGATGATAAACTACTATTTGATGCTCAGGCTAATGCAGTCACGTCCGCTTCTTTTTACACCCACAACACTTTAAAGAAGATCCTTCCCATCACACCTAAAGACCTATAGAAAACAGTAATCCCATCCATGGTTCTTTTGAAAATTAACTACTGCAACGGCCTCTACACAACCATTCAACAGCAACATTTGAACAAATTGCAAACCATACAAAATGCAGCAGCACGGCTGTTGTTAGGGATCCCTAAATTCAAATCTGGTTCTATGGCATTAAAAACGTTGCACTGGCTGCCAGTCATACAGAGAATTGTTGTCAAAGCCCTTTGTATCACCTTCAAAAGCCTGCACAGAAGAGGACCGGACTATTTGAAAAATATTTTAAAATGGTATTTACCACCAAGGATGTTACGATTCTTTGTAGCCAAAAATGCTATGGTTTCAAAATTTAGACGCTCCTCTTGGTGGTGGAAGACGTTTTGTGATCTGTGCACCCAAAACTTAGAACTTATAAAAAAATCCATGAATAATCTGCTCCCTTTTAGGAAAGCTTTAAAAACATGTCTTTTTGTGTCCCAGTGAGCTTTTGTGTACTAGGTTTCAGTTGAGCTAGCGCCAAGACACCTTCGGGTATACGTGCACTCTAGAAAAAAATATAACATAAAATATCATGATGGTCTTGAAAGAGGTTCCCATTAAAGTCTCCTGTTAACATACAGTCAGTGGAGGGGTGGTCTCCGATCAGATTACAAAGGGTGAAAATAAGCTGGTTTAGTTTAAGCCTCTTCTCCCATGAGCTTGGGTTGATGCAAATGTTGATTAGCAAGAGTGAGTGAAGTGTTCTCCAGTTTGATTGCTTGTAGCCAATTCCCCAGCATAGTTATGGATTCAATTTTCGCACGGAGTTCAATGGAGATGTATAATGATAGGCCAACCTTTGGTCTGCCACTTTTGTGCTCTTTGAAAGCTGGTTTGCTGTACTCCAAGAAACCGCTAATGAGTTGACTGGTCAAAGACCATGTTTCATGTAGGGCAATGATTTTGAAGTTGCTCCAAATAGCTAGGCGGTATGGGGAATGTTGGTTCTGGGCAAGACCATTGATGTTCCAAGAACATAAGCAAAGATAATGACTCCGAACATGGGGGCGCTGTTTCCTTATTTCAATTGGAGTGCCTATGGGCCAGGGCTAAAGGCAGCCAATTCCCCATGTCCCTTAAAGAAACCCAAGTCACCCCCTTTCAATCACTAGAGGATGGAATGGTGCAGGCTAAAGTGTTTAAGATCCAGTAGGTCTCTTGCCTAGGCACCTCTGGGGCTATCTTATGTTTGAGAGAACCACATGGTAGCTGATTTCCTTAAAGGCACTGAGCTGGATACCCCAGGAGTTTAATGACTCGGTTCTAGATGGATTTTTTTGCTTGAGGGCCACAGAGGCAAGGGTCATGAGCGTGGGTTCGGAGATTTGGGAGATTCTTGGAGCAAGAAACTCAATTGAAACAATGTCTAGTGACTCCAGAGAGATGAGCTCCGGGATGAGCTTCATTAGCTTTGAAAATGTTTCCCTATTTAGAACGTCAGGGGTGTCTTGTGTGTGGTATTCTGGAATGAACAACAATTTGGGACTGGAGGGTTGCAGGGATGCATGCGTAGCTGATCCTGGTCTTCTAGTAGACCTCAGGGAATCCTGAACTGGGTATAAGGTATTAGAGCCTCCTTGGTTTTCTTTCACCGATGGGCAAGTGCTCCATATTTTGGTCCTCTTCGGACAATGGGTTCGGGACCCCGGTCCCTTGAGATTGTGACTTGGATATTTTCACTATTAGCCTGGATGCAAGGCCCGGGGTGTTGACAAGGTGGCCTGAGTTTGGCACCACCCCTGCTCCCCAAGGGGTCAAAGTTCCCCCTCTCTCTGGCTGATGAACCCTTGTGGTGGAGGCTTCAGCACTTGAGACAGTTTGACTCTCGATTTGTCTCATCCCTCTAGCATTTGGGCTTGGAGGAAGACTTGGGCTGGTGATCTTGAGGCCAGTAATTTGTTTCAGTGGTTGGGTTTTTGTTGGATGATTAAACCCACTTTCTTCTTCAGTGGACACTAGGCTCCTTGTGCTCTTTTTAATAAACGATGGAAACAGATTGTGTGTGGATGATAAGGAATTGCTACAGTTTTTGTTTCGTTGCTTCTGGCGGCGTTTCAGTTTCCTCTTGCTTAGAGGTCGGGGGCGGAGGGGCTGGATTGCATCAGAAGCAAAGGTTCTAGGAGCAGGCTGAGGCGCCACAGTAGAAGTGGCTACCAGGCTGTTCGTAGGCGGTGGCCCTGCATTCTCAGGGATGGAGCCAATGGACAAGATGATGGCTTCTGAAGACTGAGCATTATGAGAGCTTCAGAGGCTTGAGGCATATTGCTTATCCTGGAGTTGGGCATTACCCTAAGCATGCTTTAAACCCTTTTATCTCGATTAAGAAAGTTTTCGTAAAGCTGTGAGTGATGACAGGCTGTCAATAAGGGGAACAGTGACAAACAACCTGAGCAAAATTGGTAGTCAATTGTGGTCAGAGTATTAATTTATTTAAGTTGTCAAGCTTACTATCAATCCGTGAGGTAAAGGCAGCAAGGGATTTCAAGAAGTCGACTTGGAGATCGAGCATGCCAGAGTGACAATTAAGGGCGGAAACTGTGGACTTGAGGTTCTGCAAAAGTTGTGTTCAGATGCATCATGGAGAGGGAAGGCCTGAGGTGGCATTGCCAGGTGGCCGGGGCTGCGAGGCACCTCTGGAAAGAAAAGCGACAGCTTCAGGAGAGATTGATTGTTCAGTTCTGTGCAGTCGGTTCTGGGATGTGGATTGCCATAAGCATCAGGTTGAAGTGATTTAATTGGGGAGAGTAAGGCATAGTTTCCAGCAGGGCACCTGGTTCATTGGGCAGCTGGTGAGCTGAAGGGACAGTCTATGTTTAATTCTGATGTGGGTTCCAGTCGAGATTGGGCCGCTGGTTTAAACCTGAGGTTCAGCAATCTATTTTAAACACCCCTTTTGACAAAAAACACCTGTTTGGTCCTGAAGTTGATCAGGCTTTAGAAAAAATTAAAAACGACACGGACGTAGCAAAGTCCATGGGAGCGCTCCCGTCGCCCTCAAATAGACTCCTTTCGCTGCCCCTTCTACAGAGCAGGGTCCAAAACCACATCTTCAGACCCAAATATTTCCTCACATAAAGGCAACACTCAATCATCTCCCTTTAGAGGCTTTCTGAGGGGGATACTGGTATTTATCTCTCTAGCCACAGTGTCAGCAGCATCTAGAGCACATCTAATAGAGGAGTTAGAAATTAGTTTGCCTTCTTGAACTAACTCTTGTGCTTTGCTTTTGTGTTCATCTGGGAGATGTTGGAGCAGTCGCTTCATCTCATTCCAGTGTGCCCTGTCGTACCTAGCTAGTAGGCCCTGTGTGTTTGTGATGCCCCACTGGTTAGCGGATTGAGCAGCCACTCGCTTCCCTGAGGCATCTATAAGCTTACATTCCTTGTCTGGGGAGATGCATAACCAGATGTTTGTGAATTAGCCCTTTTGCAAGCATTGGACACTACTAGGGAATTGGGAGGTAATTATCCTCTGATGAACACAGGGTCAGATGCAGAAGGTTTATATTTGTTATCGACGCAGTTAAAATTAGAGTTCGCACAGGGTCTTTGAAGATGTCATCTCCATGCCTAATCATGCCCTTTAACGTAAGGAGTGTTTGACTTGAGCTGTGTGTGGACCCAAGGGTTTCAAATAAAAAGTCTGCTTCTAAGGACTCTTTAGGTAAGGCCACCCCATGATACTCTGCTGATCTAGCAATAAGTTCTTGATCAGCCATGTTATCATCTGGTGGTGATGGTTTTTCAGGGTAAAGGTCTTGGTCACTATCCCCTGGAGGATCAATGGTGTAATCATTCCATGGGTCTACAGGCAAATGAGTGTCTCCTTCATCAGTATCATCCACTTGAGGCTGTGTATGTGGAGATCCCTGAGGTGGAGGGGATTGAGGGGCAGGATAAGCAGGGCTAGTAGCAATGTCCTTTTTAGGTCTCGCCTGACCCAGCGCATGCGCTGGTCTGGCGAGACTTATTGAGAGGGCTCCAAAAAGTGCTACCAGGCCAGCCTAGAGCTACAGTGCATGTGCGCGGGCGCGCGCGCCGCGCTTTACCGCGATTACTTTCACGGCCACTTTGCGTAGCCAATAGGTCTCGCTTTTGGGACCTTATAAGTATTCAGTTATGCAACTGTTGCATGGCTAAACACTTATAAGGTCCCAAAGGCGAGACCTATTGGCTATGCCAATGCTTGTTTCTTTTCAGAGGAATTTTATCTGCAGGGTTGTCTGAAGGAAGTTTGTGTGTGACTGGTGTCTTGGCAGAAATATGTGCTGTATCAAGATGGATATAAAGCTTCTGTTTGAGATCCAATTTAGCCCTGAGAACGTCTAAAATTGGTACGGGAGGCTCAGTAAGGCTGTCCTTTGATTTCGGCGCCAAAATATTTTGCTTTGGTTAGCAGAAGGTTTCGGCTCCGAAGCATGTTTTGGCTTCAGATCGGAGTGTTTCGGCTCCAAACCAGATCGGACCTTGGAACCTGAGGGTTTCGGATCTGAAGATGATTTCGGCCGACTCGATCCCATGCCGGAAGGATTGATGGTTTGTTTCTGTGCCGAGCCAGGAGGCTGGGCATCGGTGCAGACCTTGGCTCGAAGCGATACCGAAGGCAGAGGTGGTGCCGTAGCCTTATGTTTTTGGGAAAAAGTGTTTGGGGGGCAACGAGTCCTCGGTACTCACGGCACCCTGTCCGGGAGACACGTTTTCGGACTCCAAGTCGATCTCAAGTTCGGAATCAGACTCTGGAACAGAGATGGCCTCTTCTTCTGCCCCCGATGCTTTTACGTCTCCATGCTCAGATTCTTCGCCAAAGATATCCAGAGTGTGTTGAATGCTTTGGTATTGCATTTCTCATCATCGAGCCAGACGATCGCGTAGAGTTTTCCTCGACGGATACGACTTACAGTATTCTTCCTTGTGCTCCAGTGAGAGGCACAAGTTACAAACTTGATGTAGATCGGTGCAAGGGTACTTGGGGTGGCACAGAGGACAAAATTGGAGTGAAGTTTATTCCATCGGCAGAAGGGTAGACCGATAGGCTAGGCCCGAGGGCCTCCCCGATGTGTCTGACGAGAGATAGAGTGTTTCCTGATTGATTTGATAACTGGAGAACAGGGAAATGTGTTTGAGAACAATACCGTCGAGGGTAGAGTGGATTGCGCACCAAGGGGAACCTGAAGAATGGTTTCGAACAGGAGTTCAGCAATACAAGTCCGAACCCGATGGTGGAAATAAATAACCTAACAATGAAGTTGATGCATATGCGCACTATCACCGAAAGGAAGAGTCACCTTACCTCATGACTCGAAAGACTTCTTCGAAGAAAAACAACTTGCAAACATCCGGACCCAACACTAGATGGCAGGAGTATGCAAAGCATTTATATCTACAGCACACATGCCTCGAACATATTTCCCTACTGAGATCATGAGGAACAAGCATTTACAATGCAATAGGTCTTGCAATGACATTATTTTGAGCTATTGACATTGTAAATGGCAATGCCTTTAAAAAAATTAAAAGGCATTGTTGTTTACAATACCAAAAGCAACACGTATTGCATTGCATAGTGCGGTGTCCGTGAAGATGGCGACACGCTTATTAAAGTAAAAAAAGTGTGATGGGAGTGCCTGTACCTGTGTGCTAGTGTCTGGGAGTGTGTGAGTGAGTGTGCCTGTCTCAATGAGTAAGTCTGTATTTGCGTGTGGGGAGTGTGAGAAGGCACATGGATGTGAGTGTGTGTGGATGTGAGGGTAAGAGAGAGCGCATGAGTAAGGGAGTGGATCCTGTTCATGTGCCTTCTTGTCACGAAAGCTGCCATGTGAGTGTCTTGCGTTATTGCCGCTGGAATGAGAACGCGAGTGTCCAAGACCCCTTATATTCCGGTCTGAAAAATACATAGGAAGAGAGTTGTCAAGATTCTCATGAATTATTTGAAAAGCCACGCTGACGCCTGACTGAAAACTCCTACTCCCTTAGTTCACAAGGAAGGATATATTGTTTAGTTATTCTGGAATAGCTACATAAATTATCTTGTCATTTGTTCTGCAAAGCGTCTGTCAGCTCTCCTTTGCCAAGATGGGTAAGGACAGGGCTGAGTGGAGGTACTTCTTTCATCACACCCTTCTCTTGAGGGGAGGGGGCTACTTCAAATTCACCGGTTAGAAATTGAAAAATCTACACCCTTTCGAGGGATTTAGCGCCCAGTCGCAAATCGCCGGTTCTAGGACTCTTGTGAAATTCACAAGAGTCACTTTGCTTCCAGAAAAATTGTGATATCTGGTAAAAAGCCCGTTCCCAAAACAAACTCCGAAAAATGCAAATGGACGCAATTCGCAGGGGTGTTGTGGTGGCAATTGGCAAAATGCCGATCCAGGAAACGCCGAGCAGCAAGGAAGAGCCGAGACCTAAAAAGTATGGGAACTGTGGGCCTGAGAAGTATGGGGGTGGGGCCAGGGAGTTTGAGAACTGGGTCAGACAGGTAGTTAAAAAGAACAAAATGTTCTGTAACTATTTTAGCCTTACGGCTCAGTTGGTTAAGGCACTCACTACAGATTCTAAATGTGGGGCTGGAGAGTCACTGGTTGGTGCGCTGGGGAATACTGACGTGCTATGAGTAGCCAGCCCGTGACAGAAAGCACTGTGAGTATGTGCACCATTAGTATAAGCAAGGCTTCCACACAGTATACTACAGACTGCCACACGGACCCTACATTGGACTGAGTAGCGCTGTAAAAGGAATGAATGAACGTGACAGAAGGGCTACAGAGCAATGAGGGGCCTCGTGGGAGGGTGGCAGTGAGGGAATCCACGAAGGGGGTTGGTGCTAGGAACGATTGTCGCACCACACACGCCACCAACGCTAAAGCCGGCCCTGGCCTCTCCAATATGTTTGCACTTCCATGTAACATCGGAATCGTTTGACATGTCCCAGCACACACCGCGGGGTCCCGTGTCTTCTTTCCTCGCCTGGATGTGTCCATCAGCAACAAAAAGAATCATGTGAAAGCGGAGTGCACTGTGTATTGTTCAAGGCTCTTTTTTAAAATATGTACAAAATATGTTGCTAGACATCAGAAATCAGTGAGTACTTTTACCTGAAAGGGCCGGACTTGAAACGCCGAATCATGTGAAAGCGGAGTGCATTGTGTATTGTTCGGGGCTCTTTTTAAAAATATGTACAAAATATGTTGCTAGACATCAGAAATCAGTGAGTGCTTTTACCTGAAAGGGCCGGACTTGAAACGCCGATCCAGGAAACGCCGAGCAGCAAGGAAGAGGCGACCCCGCGTCCCGCTCCGTTCCGACCGCGCACAAAATGGTGGAACCTTCCGACGGTAAAAAAAAAAAAAAAAGAAAGAAAAAACGCCCACCACGTGTAAAAGGGGTGGAAAGGGGCGGGGCTTAAAACGCGAAAGAAGTGAAAAAACACGCCCCCGAATCCGAAAAAGACAGGGCTTGTTTGGAGAGACAAAGCTCTTCTCCAATGGCTGACCTGCATTTAAGAGGCTAGACAATGGAGAAGAGGGGCGGGTTCAAGTCCCTCTTCTGAAAAACATTAAATCTCGGAGCAAGACTGCGCAAGCGCAGCCTTCGCAGGCGAGACCTAAAAATCACTCTGTATATTTCGGAGAAGTTCGGTATGGCTCAAGTCGGGGAGGCAGCCACGTGACGCCAAGATGGGAGCGGGAGATGTACACTGTGCATGTGAGTAAAGTACTCACTGCGCAACTTAGTGCGCGTCAATAAAACGCAACACTGATTGAAGATGTCATAGTACGGAAAGAAGAGATATATGCACTTGTAATGCATACCTATTAATATAAGACCAAGCAACTGAAAAGGCATAACGTTTTAGTGAAAATGCGGAGTTTACCTTCACTTTTTCACACAAAATCACTGCGACTGTAGCTTTTTATATACGGGTAGTAAAAAAATTTTATTAAGTTGAGGATCCTATGGCCTCGATTAAAGTTTTCGTCTACCATGTTCACATTTCAGGTATACAAGCAACAGCAATTAAAGATGGCATTTCATGGCAAGTCAGTCCTTACCTGCTGAAGAAAGTAATTTGCAAAGCCTGGTCTGTGACGCGGCTCCAAATGTTGCCGATAATTAGTTTGACATTTGAAGCAGGCGCGGTGTTATCTGGCGCACGCTGTAACAATGGTACCTAGTGAAAGTCTTCCATGTTCTGTCAGTTAGAGAGCAAATAATGCATTCGTCTCTAGTGCAGGGTGTGAGGCTCGCCATAGCTTGCACTTTCAGAGACGTGCAGCTGGGGTGCAGGGCTGTGCACATTCACAGGTATGCACGTGTGACTGTCGGTGGTGAAACTTTAGAACAATGTGTGAGGGTTTGTCGGGAAATTCATCTCCATGGGTGTGTGTGAGAAATTAAGGGATGTGCACCTTCATTGACGTGTGTGGGATTGGGAGGCTAAGCACCTTCAGAAATGTGTGTGGAGTTGTGGGGCTGTACACTTTCAGAGATACATGTGAGATGGTTTGGTTGTGTGCCTTCGGTGTGGTGTCTGGAGGATTATGTGGTTATATGCCTTCAGTGTGGTGTGTCTGTTGGATTTTGTGGTTATATGCCCTCAGTGTGGTGTGTTCGTGGGTTTATGGGGCTGTGTGGCTTCAGCTATACACGTGGAGCTCTGTGCCTCCAGTAATGTGTCTGCGATGTCCTGGTGTTACATGCCTACAGCGAGGTGTGTGTGTGTGGAATACTGGTGTTGTGTGCCTTCACTGGTGTGTGTGGGGCTGCGCTCCTTCGGTAATGTGCACGGAGGGCTGTTACGGCTGCCCACTTTCAGTATGTGTTGTGTGTGGGGAGGGAGGGAGAGCAGTGGGCTGGGGCGGAGAGGAAAGATTAACACGTATTTCAGCTTCTGTCACTCGCCGCAGCCCGTGTCTGGTAAAGGGAAAGAACAGCGCGCACGCTGATTGGAAGGTACACATGTAGCATGTCACGAGTCAATAAAGCTATCCCTCAGGTAGGCCATTGACAGTATAGTTTGGCAGGGCAGAGGGCTATTGTTGGAAATCTCACAGCAACAGGGCTGCAGTGAGTCAAACGCTGGCCTCAGATTTACATCGTTGTAGTGAGGGAGTCAGGCTGAAATCTGATCGTTTTAGGACACTGTTTGGGGATCTCTCTTTCATAGTAGGAGTCATTTTGAGTTTTCCACCCCTTAGGACCCGGCTCTCTGGTCTCCTACAGCTGTTAGTCTGCAATATGAGCAGGGGACGTGCCTGCGCTCCCTAGCAGTACACTAACCAGCAAACCATGTTATTTCTGATGGATGACAAATAAAAACCACACAAAATCCTGATAACCTGCCTTCTCAGCTGGACTTTGGGAAGGACGGATTACAGAAGGCACGCGGGCACACTGAGTTTCGTCGTGTGTGCTAGAGTAAAACTGAAACAGTGACAACAACCCTCACACTGACATACAAGTTGTGTGTCTTCACTCGGGAACTCAACAGCCTGGCCTGCCACGCTAAGTAGCGGCGGCAGCTCGCCTTTAGCATGTTCAGCTGGGAGGGAAGACAGGCTTGTTTTTTGTGTGCTATTATCTGGCACGAGGGCAGGCCTTGTCATGCAATAATTATCATAGTAATAAGGCCTTGCAAGCAGCCTTGAAAACACGGACCATAACGGAAGGAAACTCTGTCCAAGCCGGCATTGCGTCTCTGGCGTCACCTTTCGGCCAGCAGGAGTTGCGCAACATTAAAAATATAACGTAGGTGTTCATCAAGGTCTCACGCACGACTTTTCAAGGGCCGAGCAAAAACACTGTTCTAGCTCTTTAGCTTCCGATATTTCAACAACTTAAATAATAAAAAAAAGGACACCTTAAGATACTGTGCGCCCGGTGCCGGGATAAAGCCAGCATCACCAAAGAAAAGAATTACACGAAATTCACACACCGCGGCAGTAAGAGAACTAGTTACGCATTTTAATGTGCGCAGCCCACCTGCATGCCACGTCGCCGTATTTCTGCTCTTAAAGGAGGCTTCTACGTGGTACAAGTGCCCATATTCCTAGGCCGGACGGTACTGCAGTGCCATTGCATCCATGGCTGTCGGCCTGACAAGATGGTGGCCCCCCTGCTCCTGGGAGGTGGCAGGCACTAGGGCGCTGGGGGCAAGAGTGAAGTTCAGGTGATGTGCGCCTTCCTGCGTTATTAGCAAGCAATGACGAGGATATTAAAAGAAACTTACCTTAATAGTATTGAAACGACAATAGATTTACCACATTATAATTAAACGACGATGTATACTAGTTGCGGCCAACTTTATAAATAATAATCAACTATGCATTTTATTAACAAAAGAAATCTTACCTCGTTGTTGGCGCGCTCATCCGTCTTCTACTCTGCAAGCCGCTCCGGTGAACCCCAAAAACAACACGCCCACTAATAATAAAGATAAGAATTTAACTCACGACAAAAGGAAAGCAGGACAGCCAGTCCGGGTGGGCCAGCCTAAAAAGCGAAAATGAGGCACCCTGGAAACCTTATTCCCAATGGCTGCGCACCGTTTAACATAAACGGTGACGCAAGCCAATGGGAATAAGGGGTGGGGCTTCAAGCCCTTTTCAGAAAAGTACTCAGAAACCATAAATCTCGCCGAGCGAGCTGCGCATGTGCGCAGCAACGCTAGGCGAGACCTAAAAAGGAATTTGTTTCCTATGACTATCAATATTTTCTTTTTGTGTTGCTGCTCTCCAAATTCTGACTAGCTTGTGGTTTACCCTGGTAGGCTTGCACCAAATTTCATTTGACAGTCTCTGAATAAGAGTAGGGCATAAATGCTAGTCCTGGAATTAAGACTTGTGCGGTGGTAATTGCATTCCACAATTTTTTCTGACATTTCATCAACATATCACTAAATGTACTGGGCTAAGTGTTCAGGAAATATGTGATACATCTGGAAATCAGAGCAGAATATACAGACTCAGCATATTATTCCAAGTTTTCAAATGGAATACTCCGCACCCCAGGTATTTACTGCACCCGGTACACACTCCGCAACAGACTAAAACAGTAGTTACCAGATGCAGTAAATAGTTCTTCCCATCCACTGAGTTTTGCACCACTGGTAGTCAGTGGCACAGTCACAGCTCTCAGCAGGAATAAGGTCAAGGTTTCCTACAATGCTTTCTTCTTATTTCAGTTGGGCGGTGCTGGATGACCTCATTACAAGTTATTATCAATTCACGCATCAAAGCCCAAAGACAGACAATTGAAATCATGGGGGAACCAGGAAAAGCATTGCATTCAACCCTCGAAGTCCATCTGCGCTCCTCTAAAGCTTGCGCTGGAGTGCTTTCAGCCACTAGGGTTCAGCAGACGAATTGTCAAAGCAATCATCCCGGCTCTTCTCTGAAGCCTAGAACTGACCACTGTCCCTGGTAATGTTTGCATGCCACTACCAGAGAAAGCTCCAGTTGCATTCCTTCGCCTCTTGCTATCTCTGTACTCATCCCCTCTCAGTATGAGCTATTCTCTCATCGACAAAATGGCTCGGGAAAAGGAGTCAACTTTAGAAATGCAAGCATGAGCAGCCATCTTGGATATCCATGTAACTCCACCCTACTACATACCTTTTATGGCTAAACTTTAACAGAGGTAAATGTATTAGAAGCGAATGGTATGTTCACAGTTACAATTCTCAAATGGAGCTGAGAAACGGTAAGGAAGTGGTTTGTATATCGGGTATGATGAATGAGAATTCTCTCGCAGTCTGCAATCCGCATGTAAATAGGTAACTGGAGAAAAGCACAACATCTAACATTTATTTAAGGCAAAATGAAATTGAACTTTATGCATACTAAGTGAAAACATCACAAGAACTATATATTTTTAATAATGATGCAAACAAGACATGTTTAGGCTAAATCGTGTTTTATTGCAGAATGTAATGGATCTTTAAAATGGAGACCTGCAATTGACAACTTTGCGGAACAGTTTCAGGCTTAAAACTAAGAAACAGGAAGGTATAAAACAAAGAGGACATCGGGGTCATGTACAGTTGTAAATGCTTTACTCTAGTTTACAGTTCAACCAGTTTGAAGAGCTTGAAAGTAATTAAATAGGGCACCACATTATGGAGGACGAGACTTCCATGTACAAAGCTTCAGGTAAAGCTTTAGGCAGAGGTGTTTATTTGGTTAAAAAGTTTATCCTTGATAACCTGTGACATCAGTCCATGAATAGCTTCAATTGTTGTCTTACAGCTGAAAAGAAAAGAAAATATTTAGTCACACTGGAGTATTTCAAACAATGGTGTTATTTACAGACAGCAGAGAAATTAAGTTAATTTTAAACTGTGTCCCTACACAATACAAGAATTTCTATTTTTATGTTTGTAGATTATTATATATTGCAGTGTATAACGGGATGAGACATCTTAAGGTACTAAAGTCTAACTAGCACAATAAATGTCAAGCGAGATCCATTAATACTCACCAAAAAACAACTAGCTACATGGCAAACTAAAGAGGTGGATTCATCAACATTTAATAGAGGTAGTCATAATGCAGATACTAACATGTGTTACTAACTAGTGGCAAAACTACCAACTTCTGGTGAGTCTTTACCATTACATTTAGACCTTTTAAAACATGTGCAGAGTCCGGAAACCGCTAGCTATCGCATTACTAATTTAGGTCGATCCTTAACCAGAGGGGAGTAGTGTGGAACATGACAGTACTAATTCTAGTGCATATTCTCTGAATCCACAGCAATAGTGACGTCAGCCAGGGAAACAAAGCTGCAGAAAAAAAAACCAATAATAGCTTTCAGGCCAGTCTTACAAGCAAATCTATACCACTGTGGTCTTGAAGTGTCTCATCTTGACCATTTTTCACAAGGAATAGGACAAAATGAATTAATAAATGTGTTGTTCTATTAAGGACATACATTAGATATCCAGGAGCACCTATGGCTAGCAAAGCCCTTCTAGTGCAACATATACACTCAAATATGGTTCTAAATGTTCCGCCTGTGGAAGTGCACTGCGGAGGGAAAGGAGGACTGTGCAGCTAGCACTACGACAAAAGGACACCTCATTTTCACATCAGCCATGATTCCACTATTCGGTACTCCTGGTCGATTAAACATCTTGTAGAAGCGTTTTCTGCTGAAATCAAACCCTCACTTTAACCTCCTGCAGCAGAACTTGAATGGCTGGGTGTACTTCAGTGACATCTCACATATTCATGTGCCTGAAAGCAGGCCGCCTGCCAACAAGCATTTGCAATGTAACTTGTTTAAGCTTTAGAGTAATGAAATGGGTTTGTCAAGCTTCAGTACGACACAGAAAAAGTCCCACAGGGTCAGTGGGCGCTTTTCCTGTGCATCTTCAAGTTCTTGTACTTAATGGTCTTTAAGTAGATAAACAGAATGATAAAGCTGCATTGAGAGCAAGAGGAAACCTGGGGTGTAGAGGCAGATATATAAAAAGGAAACGGGTGACCTTACAGTTCTATATATCACTTGTAGGGGGTCACATAGACTGATGTCCAGTCCTGGACGACTCATCTACAATATTGTGTCTAGTTCTAAACACCACTTCTGGGACTTTCTTTCGGGTATCTTAGCTGGAAAATTGTATCCATGCCTGGAGCCTGCATTGGTCACAGTTCCAGGGGTCACAAGAGGAGTGTTATGTTTAGTTCTAGAGGAATCACCTGGCATGGTGCCTAGTTCATGGGGGAGGCATGGTGTGGTGCAAGAGCGTGGTGTAGAGGAGTTTGGGTTTATCTTAAAGCTCACATTATAAAAAACAGGCTCTCAGGGGAGGATGGGTGATAACATGAAATAGGGGACAGATCATTTATTCATCACACAGATTTTTACATACCGCACAATAGCACTTTTATATTATACATATATACAATTATAGACACATAGAAATACTGACTTGGCCAGAATCACACATTTGTGGTCAAGTGACAAAGCGAACAGTAAATGGATACTAACTAAGCCACTAAACCAAATCTTTGTCTTTGGTTATTTTTGAAACCCGTCAACATCAAAACCACTCTTCAACTGATTTACTAGTACTTCATCTACACCTTGGAAAGCATGTTGATGTAGTGTGACCCAACCTCCATATCAGCAGTGAAGCACTCTACATATAAAATCGTTTTTATTGTAGCAGGAGCATCACGAAAATGCTGCACACTGAACAGTACTGTGCAAGTTTGGATTGTGAGGGGCCAAAGTCAGGTTAAAACCACACTACAGAAACCAGGATGTCACGAGGAGCATGGCTGGTAATATTCTGTAAACTTGGACAGTACAGTTATTGTTTTATATCACACATACCCCTATATACACCGAAACACACCACCTGTTCTATGTGCAACACCGCTTGTATGAGATGCTTCTGCTGCAATAAGAAATGCGCTCTTTAGAGAACTCCACTGCTTATTGGATGTAGGTTTAAGACATGTTACATTATTTTAACATAATAAATGACAGGTCTGTCCACAGAGCTGACAGGGAAGGACCTCGCTCTGTGGTGCTGACAGGGAAAATTCAGTTTTGTTGGCCGTCTAGCTACTGCAGCATAGAACGCTGTACTGCAGCCTACGGAAGACACTCTTGATCGATATGTGGCCAATAATCGACAGGAGTACTGGTTTCATGTAGAGTTAAGGCTTGTATCTCTAACCAGAGAACAATGTAATCTCAGCACATGAACCCTGTGCCTTCCAGTGGGACAGTTCTTTCCTGGAGAATGGTGGCCCAATGCTCTATAACTCTTAAGGTGACATGATGCACAGAGGATGTCTCGTTTAATTGGGCAGGGATGACTTCTAGAGACTACTATAATATGCCAGGTGAAGTGAAGACCAACAGTGACACACAGTCTCCAAAATTCCACGCCATTGCCATGGAAGAAATCCCTCAGGAATACATATGGAGGTACCATGGTGACTCCCGAGGCAAGCGGCTCCTGCTGCAGGTTTGGACTCCATTATCTCTCAAGTGGCACTATATCAGTCTTTGTGAACAGGTTACCACTGCTTCCTCAGTAAGAAGCCAAGCAAATAATGCACGATAAGGAAGTCATCAGTTAAAGTTGTAACAAACTCACACAGCAGGGAACAAGGGGAAGAATTGAAAAGCCTCTACAGTGACTTCACATTTGGGCCATGAAGGTTAATCTGATCAACACCAAGTGAACAAAGATGCAAGTAAGTCTGAGAGTAAGTGTGCGACAAGGTCTGTCCAAGTGTTGTAATCACCAAAGACAGCAAAAAATAGTTTTATCGTCTTTCACTACCCTCATACTTTTTCTCTTCACTCTTCCCTGGGACAGCTAACAAGAAGTGAAATAAGTGTTGAACTAGCTGGGGGTCCTTTTATGCACCCCTTGTCGAGACTGAGGGTGTACGTGCATAAGCAGTAGACTACGACAGCACCATTCAAGCCAGCCAAGTGAGTTTGAAGAAGTGACAAAGAAGCAATGATGGTTTGGGTCACCCAAGAGTGTGTGCACTGGGCTGAAAGGGCAGCTGGGCAAGGGCAGGTCTGGTGAACTGGAACGGGCCCATGGGTGGAGAGGCAGAATTCTCACCAAGATGGCACTGAGAAAGATTGCCCATGAGGAGCAAAGCGCACAGATCAGGGACACTACCACAAGCTTCCATACCGTTCTCACTGAAAGGCAAACACCACAGAAGAGTGAGCAGAGGGGGGAGCTATATAAATGAATTCTGTACTTCGACTAAATGGCATGCGGGCAGAATTGGTAGCAGTGAACTCTGAAGGTGATAACGGGCGTGCATAAAAAAAAAAGAAAATAAGTAAAGATAACCGGACCTTTTGCCAACCACAGTTGTTGAAAACCAAGTAAAGTCATCCTGAGATGGTGTACAAAAGAAATCTGTAGCGGGGTTGGATAGGGGGAAACAAAAGCGCATGAATTAATAAAAAATAAAAAGAATGATTGGAATATACAGCCAGAGGCAATGTTCTAGATCGAGAAGTGAAAGCAAGCGAAGAAGAAAAGGATATTAATTAGGTGAAGTGCAAAGTTCTGAGCCATAGATGTCTAACACCACCTGGCGGAGAAAACATACTGAAAACCTTCTACAAAAGCTCAAACAAAAGCCAGACAAAAGTCCAAACCTAAGTCTTAACTGTAGGATATCAGCTTGAGTGTACCCGAGACAACAGACTTGCAAGAGTACGTAGAGGACCTCATTTGCTGGGAAACATTTTCCCATGGATGAGAGAGGCAGGAAGAAAACTGAAGGTACTGTGTGAGACAACGATGGCAGTGCTGCGTGACCCTCGTTGGGGATGGAACCTATTAAAAAAGGTTCGGCCACCAAAAAACGTACTTGAGCGGACAGCTCATTTGTGGGTTTCCAAACAGTTTAGAAAAGGAAAGCAGCTTCAAGAGACCAGTAAAGAACGATCCAGACCTAAACATAGGAGCTTCGGAGTGGCATCAAACACAAGAGGAAGGTGTATATGTTTCCCCAAAGCAACAGTGTCCAAAAACTACTAGGACAGGCAAAGGCAAGTTGGACCCTCCTCAATGAAACCTGTTAACATTTAGCAATATTAGCAACTACACGCTTTAAGTACTTAAAATATTATTTTGCATTCTGAAGGGGTGCAGTCAATTTCATCTCTTTAGCAATCTGTACGTCTAATTTGTCAGATCGTAGGCACAAAACCGCTTGTCACACTACACAGGAATAGATTAGAACGTCAATGTGTCATTCCCGGATTAGGACAACCACCAAGGACAGCACTTCTTCTGGTGAAATTCTAACAGGAACGACGGAGATTAGGAAAAGATGCAAAGTCTACACTGAAGGTAGTAACGGAATCTAACTCTTGGTACATGCCTACCTGTGCACACTGGATATGAATAGGATTTAGAAAAAAGAGAAAGACTCACAAAAGGAAGAAATTACTGGAAGAGTTTCAGATGGAAACATTGCTATATCTTGCAGACCACAAGCGACTTCCCGTTAGAAATAAAGACAAATAGCCAGTGCACAAGGTGGAGACCTGCCGACTATTTACAAGCCTAAAATAATCCTACTGTCAGTTAAAGTCCTTTGCAACAAGTTAGGGGCTAAGAAATACAAATGAAGCAAGCCAGGTAGAGAGCAACATGCTCTTCAGCTCTTCCTCAGCTAGTGAGTTACTAATTTGAGACATTATTGAACCTGCTTAGATTCCAAATTTAATAATGTAAAGGATGGAGAAACGGAAAATTGATACCAAAATGTCTACTCTCCCCATACGATACAGGCTTTATTTGTGCAGACCTGCCTGTTCCCGCCACAGAGATAACTTCGATTATCGATGGGAGGTGGTGTATCGACAGTGCACAGAGGAGAGGGGGGGGGGTGGTTAGTTGTAAATTTATTAGTTCTTGCTTTTTGTTCTCTTTAAAGATTATCCATGCATTACACTGTATAAATGCCAGCATATTGATTATGTTATATATGTAGCAGTACCTCTCTGGGTTACAGAGCACTGCAAGATCTTTCTTGTTTGACGCAATTAAATTTGTTTAAAAAAAAAAAAAAAGTCTACTCTCGCCTTGTCTATCTAATCATTTACTGCTAGTTAGCTCTATCAGGTTACACATTTTGAAAATCGAAACAGAAAAATACTGGGACGCACATGAATTGGGCCTTACATCAAAATATATAGTAATATAGATGGTCAACAGTGAAAATCGGGGATGATTTTTACCAAGGTGTTCTATGCAATATTTATGAGAGCAAAGCTCCAGTTGACTATGATGTTACCCAGAACATCATAGTGAAAACATCCCAGATATTTACTTTTTACCCATCTATATATGTCCCCAAATTATCTGGCCTGACTTCAACTGACAGCAAGGGGGAGAGGAGCAAAAAGGGAGCAATAAGAGAGCCAAACATTACATGGCCTTTCCTCCCAATTCCAAACCAAAAAGAAAACAAAACATCTAGCCTCTGCCAGCCAATCTACATGACTCCTCCCTCCCTCTCCAAAAGCAGTGTTCCCTGCTTCCCATAGAGGCCTGTCAGAGGAGCCCAGAGTTCCTTTACGACGTAGCACCAGCGGGTAGCAGCTTTTAACGGTTACTTTGTCATAGCAGTCAATTACCAGTTTTAAAATCTGGCATTCACGGTGGTGGCTCTCAGTGAGAACTGTACATAAAGAATTATGGATGGGAAAATGTGAGTCACTGGATGATTTTCACCATGGGGTTTCTCAGTGACATCAAATAGACGAAAGCAAAGAAATTAGGCTGTCACTCAAAACCCCAAGGTGAAAGGCACCCTGGAAACTCAGTTATCCATCAATAATTTTATGTTTTGTATGGCCCTGAAAAATCTGCCGCTGCTTATAACTGCTAGGCTGAGGCAAAGGTGTAATAGGGGAGCCATACACAATATGGCCTCCACTCCCTAATGTGAACAAAATACCTTACCTGCCATCCTTAACCAACCCCCACCACCTTCCTTCTCCCTTCTGCACCTGTTCTTTCTGCTTTCATTCAAAGCGGACAAGCGGCAGTGGCACTGACAGACTCTCGGAGAGCTCTGTCAGCATGGTCTGGAAGGCCTTTAAGACTTAGCAACAGTGGGTAACACGTTTTGTTATTAACTGTTGCTACATCATAGCAGTGAATTACAGGATTTAGAATCCAGTTTGTCAAGCTCATGGCTCGCGATGAGAGCCATGCAAAACACCAAAATAGACATACATCTCTTACCTGTCTCTTGTGGCTTTGGCTAATTTGTCTTCAGATTTTCGGTCATGCGTCTCTAACCCCAACATAAAACTTCCACGACCGAGCTGTGCTTCAGACTGCTCAAGCTTTTCAGATAAATCGAAGACCTGTCCTGTGGTGTAATCTGCATTCTTTGGGGAGACACAAAATGTATACAATGTATAAGAGGAGCATTGACAATGTAGTCTGCATACACAACAATAGTTATTCACTATTAGTTCGATTCCCAACAAAACCTAAGCACAAAATGCTCCTGATTGGGCTCTGGAGCACTCTTTCTGACACAGGATATATAGAAAATTAAATCTGTAAGCTGTTTGATGGCATTTTGCCACTGGGTGCCGCTTTTCCATTCAAAGAGTATAGTCGCCTCCTGCACCAGTTTCCCACTTTCAAACGGAGCTTCAATCACCACCTCTGTTAAGGGAATATATGATTCTACATTGATGGGGGTCGTACTTTTGTGCTCACATTATACTGGAAATAGTAAGCCTATTCTAGCCCCATGTATTTTCATCATTAATGCCCCCAACTTTATGACTTCACAGGCGGTCTGTGAAAGGAGGAATGTTACAAACAAGCATTGGCAAAGCCAATAGATCAAAACTTTTTTATTATTTATTGGCTATTGCTTATTTCCGTTGCTGTGAAGCATTGGCATAACGTGGGGGCCATTTAACTCATTTTTTATTTACCGTTCCAAGATGTTGAATGCCATTCGGAGCGCTAAATTAAATTTCTGTTTTTTTTACTTGTGTGAAAGCATTTTTTTAAATGTATTTACCTTTTTTTAAGGAAATAGAGTAGCCCGGCAGCGAGTGAGAATGAATGGGAATGATTGTGAGTGAGTGTCAGCAAGAATGAGTGAGCATTAGAGGCAGTGACGGAGCAAAACTGCAAGTGAGAATGAATAAGTAAGAGTGTGAATATGAATAAGTGAATATAAGTAAGCATGAGTGAGAATTTGGTGTTATGCTTGTGAGCCTACCCTTGACCCTGGCATACTGAGGGTAGTTCTTGCCTTAAAGAGGCAGCCATTGCAGAATTCTGGCACTGGCATACTGGAGGCAGTTCTTCGCACCACAGACACCCGTGACAAATTGCTACCAAACGAGGACACACTTGGCACAGGGGGACACCGAGGAGACAAACTGCTGGCACTGGCAAACTTGAAGACTTTGACATGGGGTAACCATGGCAAAATGATGGCACTTGCACATGGAAGGGAATGTTTTGCATAAAGAAGGACAACCAAAGTATATAGGAGGGGGCAATCATGCAAAAATGCTGAACCTGACATCCTAGAGATACTTTTTGACATAAGGGCCAACCATCATTTATGAACGGCTCCACTGGCAAACTCGGTCAGTGGCATATGGTAAGCAATTCGTTGGACTAAAGGGGCACCCAAAGCATGAAAATGTGCTACATCTGGAATAACGGAGGTATTTTTTAAAATATGGTGGCACCCCTATCAAACTTTAGAAACAACGGGATCAACTCTTGAAGGGCGTCAGGTTAAATTGGCACGGCATTACATCAAAGACTTGAATATTTAATCAGAGCTTTTACAGAGCCTGTGACTTTTTAACAAAATTATGTGGAAACTGTACTTTAAAATGCAATATCTGGTCCCATTTTTTCAAAATGTTCTCGGGGGAGGGGGGGGGGGGGTAAGGTGAGAAGCACCCTCTTCAGGAACCCTGCCTAGACGTTGTCAGACGTACTTACAACAATTTAGGCAAGTATTCAGGCCCACCACTTTCAAAAATCACCTGGTGCGTCTCTAAGAACAGAAGGTATACAGTGTCTTTATGAGCACCGTTTACTTTCTGCAGCGTCCACTGGGACAATCCATGTTAGGTATTGTAAAAATGAAAGAAACCCCCCCCAAAAAACAGCAGTGTAATGTGCACTCTTCTGATTAAATAAAAAAAAAATGGACTAAAATAAGAACATTTTTATGGTTAAATCTCTTTATTGAAGTTTTTAGCACATACAAAAACACTCTAGCAGGTTTAGCCATCGTGTCTTTTAACATTGATAAATTCATGACCCTGAAGGGACAAGCCAGATCCGTCAGCGCAATAATGGGTCTGTGCAAATTTAGAGGAACCTTGCATGCACTATAATGAGCAAGAAAAAACAAAACAATACAAAAACACCCTTCCCTTTCCCCTTCCCACCCACCACCCGTGTTCCAAGTCCACTACCTAAGCTATCTAGTCTATGCCTGGTCTCAGTCTCTATTCAGTTTGTTGCGTATCAGAGAGGCGTAGTAAGCGGAGATATCCGGGGCAGGTAATTTCCAGAAATTCAGAGGCCAATATGAAAAGAAAAGAACTACAACAGTTCGACATATTTGGATCCCTCCCCTGCTATTGTCAATGTTAGCTTCTTCATTCCAAGTACATGCCACAGTCGGTGTAACCAGCCTGTGAAGGTTGGGATGTGGGAGGTACGCCAGTGTGCGAGTATATTTTGCATTGCTGTGCCCAGCGCATTCGCATCTGGCGGCCTCTGCGGGAGCGCAATGGGTAGGTCAGGGGATTTGGGAGGCCTAAAAGAACATATGTAGGAAATCGTGGCATTTCAGTATCAAAGTGTTTATCTACTTCATCCAGTACTTGTTTCCAATAGGATTGGATGTGGGCGCACTCCCATAATAAGTGTACCAAAGTGCCTTCTTGTTCACAGCCCCGCCAACATGTCGCTTCTCTAGTGTGGTCCATGGCGTGGAGACGCTCAGGGGTATAATACCAGTAGGTCGCTATCTTTGTGAGGGTTTCAGTGAGTCCCATGTGATAGGCTGAGTGACGTGCTCTATAGTATATGCCCTTCCACTCTATGACTGAGTGGCCTGCCCAGTTCCCTCTCCCAGTGTGCCCGCCCGGAGCTATAAGTGTGAGCATAGCTGGCCTGTAGCAACTTGTATAAATCGGATATTAGCTTTTTGTCTTTCGTGCGTGTAATAAGCCATCGCTCATAGGGAAGAAGGTGGCTATCAGCCGTGGCGCGGACCTGATCATTGAGCGCCCAATGTCGTGCTTGCATGTACCCAAGTCTCTCCGCCTCAGGCATCCCATATTCTTGTTTAAATTGGTAGAAAGGGATAACCCCCTCTGCGGTATACATGTAGTATAGGAATTGACACCCAGAGGGTTGTCACATCGCAAAAGCTACCGTGTCCATACCCGGGGTGAAATCTGGGTTGTCCATCAATAGAGTGAGTGGAGACGGGAAGAGTGGTAAGTTTGTGCTTAATGTTGGTTTGATCCCATATCTCCATTGGGACTCGCGTGAAATGCGAAGCATATAAGTTAGGGGGTCTGTGTTGTTTGCGAAGAAAGGGGATTTCCTGTAGGGGTCTGGCAGCTACCGCCTGATCCTGGAATAACCAGTGTTTCTCTGACTCCCAACGACTCCACTCAAATTCAGAGGCCATATTGGCCTCTGAATTTCTGGAAATTACCTGCCCCGGATATCTCCGCTTACTACGCCTCTCTGATACGCAACAAACTGAATAGAGACTGAGACCAGGCATAGACTAGATAGCTTAGGTAGTGGACTTGGAACACGGGTGGTGGGTGGGAAGGGGAAAGGGAAGGGTGTTTTTGTATTGTTTTGTTTTTTCTTGCTCATTATAGTGCATGCAAGGTTCCTCTAAGGAGGCGCAGTTGTGCTGCCTGGAAGTAGAGCTGTAAATCAGGGAGTCCGAGTCCCCGCTCCCTCCAGGGGGAGTGTCGCCAACCTCTGCTTCAGGCGCGGCAACCGACCATTCCAAATGAACTGGGCAAGTTCTGATTGCGTCTGCTGTATCCAGCCCGAAGGTGGCCTGAGGGGAATAGTAAGAAACAGATAAAGGATCTGTGGTAGAATGGTCATCTTGACTGCGGCTACTTTGCCTAGCCACGATAGAGGGTAATGTTTCCATTGACCCAGTTCCCGCCGGATTTTCTGTCGCAGTAGTGTGTAGTTAGTAATAGCTGTTTTCGAAAGAGGAGGCGGCCAACTGGATCCCCAAATACGGGATCGCGTTTGTCACCCACTGGATGGGGAACAGGCTTTGCAGATATTCCCAGGTGGACCGCGCCAGGGACAAACCCAGGGCAACCGCCTTGTCCATATTCATTTTGAACCCGGCAGTTCGTGCAAAGAGATCCAAGTCCTCTAGGCATGCTGGCAGCGCGCCCCGCGGGTTAGATAGTGAAATCAGATCATCACCGTAAAGACTGATCGTATGGGTATAACCGCAAAATTTGATCCCGGTGATCGATGGGTTGAGCCGCATCTTTTGGGTTAGTGGTTCCATGTAAAGAGCGAAAAGGAGGGGCGACAAAGGGCACCCCTGCCTTGTGCCTCTCTCAATGGTGAACTGGGAAGATGTGTGTCTGTTTACTAGAACTGTAGCCATTGGAACTTATAGCAATTCAAAACATATGTGTGGAATTTCACGCCCATCCCCACTCGTTCCAGAACTTGCTCCAAATAGGGCCAGTGGACCCTATCGAACGCTTTTTCGGCGTCGATAGCTAGCATCATGTATTCTCCCTGTGTGCGTGTGGCTTTTTCGATAAGGTGCGGGGCTTGTTTCGTGTTGTCTGAAGTTTGGCATTCAGGGATGAAGACCGCCTGATCCGGGTCAACGAGACCAGGCATATGAGGCGCGAGGCGGGAGGCTAGAATCCCCGTGTATAATTTAAGATCTATATTAAGAAGGGAAATAGGGCGGTATGCCCTACACTGAGCCTTGTCCTTTCCTGGTTTGGGGATCACCACTATGGAGGCCTCCAGGAGATCTCCCGGGATCGCACCGGGCTCCGAGAAGGAATTAAAGAGTCGAGTGAGGAGAGGGGCGACCTGGGCACAGAACGTTTTATAACAAACAGCAGAGAAGCCATCTGGCCCGGGTGCTTTCGCTAGTTTGAGGCACGCAATGGCGGCAATAACTTCTTCTGGTCAAACGTCTCTATCGAGGTAGTCGGCTTGATCTTTAGTTAGAGCTGGTAGAGTGATGGAGTCGAGGAAGGCTGCCCCAATTGAGCTCTCTAGTGGAGAGCTAGCGTAGAGGTTGGCGTAAAAATCCCGTTCTCTGATGCATCTGCTCCAGCTTTCTGGTTTGTTGGGTGAGCTCTTCCCGCTTGCGCCTGCGCTCTACATTGTCAGCAGCTGAGATGGCTATTAACTCCCCCCTAATGACTGCCTTCAGTGCCGCCCACTGCTTCGCAAGAGTGGTGTCAGTATTAGTGTTGTGAGAGAGGTAGTCCGTGATGATGCACTGTACCTGCTTAACCACTTCCTTGCGATGCAGCAGTGTTTCCCTGAGGCGCCATGTCCTAGGAGGTTGATGGGCAGGTGGGAGGGAGAGAACAGTGGTCACTGGAGCATGATCTGAGAGGGAGGCGACTCCTATTTCTACCTCTGTCACAAGCGCGTGTACGGGCACAGATGCCAGCAGATAATCCAACCGGGCGTACGATTTATGCGCATTGGAATAATAAGAGTATTAGCGGCTTTGGGGGTGGAAGCTACGCCATAGGTCGCTGAACCCTAAGTCATGTAAACGGGTCAGACCGTCTGTGGAAAGGGCGCCTGTCTGATGTGTGCGTTGACATGATCTATCTAAGGTGTTGTCAATAACCAGGTTTAGATCTCCCCCTAGAAGAATGTGGCGATCGGACGTGGCTGAGGCTTCTATAAGAGCGGAGTGTAAGAACCGTTCCTGGCCATCATTTGGGGCGTACACTGAACCAATAGTGAATGTTAAACCGCCTATGGCAAATCTGTAAGTCAATAGTCTACCTTTTATCTCGGCCTCCTTGTCTAAGACCGCCCCTTTAAACCGCTGGGCCACCAGAATAGCGACCCCAGCTGTTTTAGTTGGACCTGAGGAAAAGAACTGAGTTGGGAACTTCCAGGTCCAGAGGCGGTGACAATCTTTAGACAAAAGGTGCGTTTCCTGCAACAGGCAGATATCTGCTTGGGTATGTTCCAGACACAAAAGAACTGCTCTGCGCTTCACCGGATTATTAAGACCTCTCACGTTTCAGGTGAGTATTTTAAGCTGGGTAGCAGGCATTCACATGGTAACAGTATAAAAAGCAATGGTGGGGCGCTGAATCTGATACTATCGAGGCGGAGGATATGCTCTCGCCCTAGAGTGCCCATGTGGCGTGGGCCTATGCTAGCGCTGAAAGTAAGGTGGAAGAGGAACACTGGAACCCCCCCAAACAAAACATCCCCCCTAGAAGGAAAACATTGGAAAAAAGAGAACAATAACATATTGTCCAACATCTGTAGGTGATTGGAAGTGTGGCAAATTGGGGTAATCGGCCAAGATTCGAAAAGCCCCCCCCCCCCGCCAACGGCCCAGTGCAAAAAACAAGCATTCAGTCGGCCATTTGACATCGTAAAGTTCACCCAGGCTGAGATGTAGCCAGCTCTGTCGATGCAGTTTCAAGCGCGGCTTGCTGGTCCTTTGTGATTTCTGCGGCAGGAAGTTTCCTAGTGCAACGCCTTCGGCCCTGTTGACGCCACTGAGGCTTGGAGTCGTCCAGTTCTGTTTTGGGGCCCTCCGTATCATTCTCCTCTGTAGGGGGATCCACGCCCAGCAGGCGGCAGGCCTCCGTCAGGGATCGTAGCTGGTACAGTTTATTGTCCATGCGAAACAGCAGTTGAAACGGATGGCCCCAGCTGTAGGAAATATTGCGCTGTTGTAAGTAAGCAGTGATGGTCTAAAGGTTCTACGTTTTTGCAGGGTGAGCTCGGACAAGTCCTGGTATAAAACCGGTGTCTGATCGCGAAACGTCAGGGGCTGTAGCTGGCGGGCTTTTTGGAGGATATCCTCTTTGGTGCGATAATCTTGCACGCAGACCAAAATGCCCGGTGGCGGAGCCGATGGGGCCCGCGGGGGACCCACTCTATGTGCTCTGTCTAGGTGTAGTTCCGTTTCTAGGGGTCTCCCTAGGATGTGATTGAATAGCTCCCTCGTATATCTGAATCGAGTCGTCTTCTAGTTTCACTCCCAGAATCCTGATATTATGGCACCGGGAACGGTTTTCCAGGTCTTCGAGGTGTATCTGAAGGTCAACCTGCTGGTCATGAATCCGGAGGACCTCTTGTTGCAGTGCTGCTAGTTCCGTGTCCCTTCCGTCGCTTTTGTCCTCCAGCTCGGCGACTCCTTCACCTATGCCGTCCACGTCCACGTCTCTGCGAACCTCCTTTATTTCCTCTGCGAATTCCCTCTTGAGCGTATGGATGTTTTCCTTTTGGTGATCGGTTCCGTCCCATCATCTTGCTCGGGTGCGGACCGGGTAGTGCTTGATGCCATTCTGGTAGGTTGCTGTCCTGCTTGGGCCTTCGCAAACAGGTCCTTCAGTGTGCGTGTCCGGAGGTGGACATGTCGCGCACAACTGAGTCCCAGGGGAGCTACGAGCTGGCTGCATTCCCACTAGGTACCGGGGCCACAACCCCAGGGAAGGCCGGGTCCCGCCAGGCTGACCCGCTCACTGTATTTAGCGTTGCGGGCGGCAGGGCCCAATGGTAGGTGTGACAGGGTGATGCTATGGCTATGCAGTCACCAGCGGGGGTCCCGGCGTCTCTCTCTGTGTGTCCCCTCAAGGAGGCTAGACTCTCACCCAAGGCCACTGATGGCTCACCGTTCTCAGAGTCAGTGTCCCTCGCTGCTCCTACCCGCCACAAAACTGCGCACGTTAGGCTGCACTTGCCTGAAGGTGTCTGTGGTCCTGTGCCAGAACGCGCGGAGCTCCAAGCGGCCGGTTCCTCTTCTGCCAGGTCTCAACAGCTGTAAGTCCCGGCATTAGGCGCCCCCCCCCCAGCCTCCCCGGGCTCCCTGCCGGTCTTGGGTCCGTCCCTCTGGCTGTCGGGTCCGTGACAGGGGTATGCTGCTCTCTATGTGCTCCAGGCTGGGCCTCCGACTCCCGCCTCTGTGCGGCCAGCGTCCAGTTAAGCTGCCCTGCACCTATATGGGGTCCGCTGAGTCAGACCTTCCTTCGCCCGCCCGGGATGCCTGGCGCAGGCCGCAGCAATTCTTCACTCTCCCCAAAAAGGCGGCCGTGCCGGCGGTATGGGCTCGCCCCTACCACCCACCGTGGGGCAGGGAGCCGCCCAAGTGCATGCGTCTTTCTCCGCCGCTCCCCCCGCTGCGTGGATGAGCTCGGTGAAGGAAATGGGGGGGGGGGGGGTGGATAGCATTCGCCTGAGGTGGTCCGCTGTCTCCTGGTTCCGCGTGGGGTCCCTCAGGGCCGACCCCCCGTCACCTGGGGCCCATCCCAGGAGTGTTCAATTGGGCACCCGAAGTCCTCGATCAGTGTGCGATCGGACAGCGTCCCCCTGTTGCGGTGTTCTGTGGGAAGCGGGTCGATCCCTCCACGTTGCGCCGGCAGAGCCTTCATACTGGGCCTCGCGGTGGGCCCCGCCAAGGCAGGCCGCGCTCTTTCCCCACCCGGGGGATCGCCTGGCAGCAAGGCCAAGATCAGGCCGTTATGTGTCCCGCCGGTTGTGGCTCGCTTCACGTGCTCAATGAGTGGTAGTCGCGGGTCTGCCCGCTGTGCCTTCGGCTAGCCCCACTGTCTCTGCCCCGATCAGGTAGGGACCTCCGATGGGTAGTGCTCCTCAGGTCCGGCTCGTGCAACGAGCCCACTTCACCCCGTAGCACATCCGCTTCTTCAGGCCCGCAGTCGGCAGCTGCCTGGCCCGTCTCTCCGCACCTCACCTTGGTCAGGGGCGACAACGGCGCTCAAGTCCCCCGCCGCGTTCCAACGGGAGGGCCCAGGATCGCTGCTGTGCCCTCGACTGTTTCAGCGCGCGGCGAGGTTCAGCGGGCCCGCTCCCAAAATGGCGGACTGGAGCACTCGTCACTTCCCATCTTCGCTATCGGACCACCGCCAGGCTCCCCCTTGTCTCTGCCGTCCTCGACTGCTTTCTTGGAGGATCGTGGCCCCCCCAACGCCGGGCACTGTCACCCCGATGTTGTATGGGTCTGCGGCTTCGTCCCCCGGAGCTCCCTCGGCCCCGTTAGTAGTCTCTGGGCCTCTCCTCGCGGGTCTGCTGGCGAGTCGCGATCGCAACGGTTTCCTCACGCAATTGGGGGTATGCCCTCCGAGGTGCTTTAATTGCCTCGGGCCGGTGACCCACAAGTGTCGCTACTGCACAGGCCCCGGTGCTAGGGCCATCAGCTAAAACGGCTAAAAGCCGGTGCTATTGAAGGCCGTCGGCGGGAGCTCCGGAGCGACACGTACGCTCACGCCGCCATCTTGGCCACGCCCCCAATAAAAACATTTTTAAACAAATTGACACGATTCATTATTGTAAACAGATTAAAAAAAACAAGTGCCTGAATAAAGCCTTCACCTCTGTGCTTCATACGAGTGATAGAGGCCTGCAAATGATCTTAAATCAAAATGTATGAGCAGTAAGGAATAGTCAAGTTCAATATTATAGTTCTTATTCAATATATGGTCTACATCAATTAAAATGTATGAACATAACTACCATTGTTTTATTTAAAGCTCTTTTCTCTCTGTGATTTATGAAAACCATTTCTCACTGCAGCATACAGTAGGGAAAACTATTAATTGACGCTAGTTTGTGGTATGAATATAATTGGATCCCAGAACTGTTGTGTGTTTTGTGGCACTGTATAATCTTCAGATGAACAAATTAATTTTCATAAGAGAAATGAGTAAGTATCCCCTTGAACATCTGTTTTTTTCCCTATTGTACAGATTAAGTATCTATTGTTATGTGGGTCTCGTTCCGTGAGCACTTCAACACTTAACCATGGAGATGTTATTCTACCTTGTTTTTGCTGAACTCATGCACTGCAAAGCTATGTTGTAATCTTTCATTTTGCTACTGTAAAACTCAATAAAATGTTTACAAAAAAAAACCATCCTCTTGCACATCACGTCAGAACCTCCATAAAGGAGCTATCTAAAAAATAGACGTGTCTATTTCGTGTTATTATATTAATCAGGCATTTATTATGGAACTTCCGCAATGTCAAATATTGTGATGTCAATAGGGTTAAGGTCATGAGACAACACTTCCTGGGAAGACGGACGGTCAAAGCCCACATGATGTCACTTCCTGTGATGTAATTAAGATCACGGGTGTGCATTAAGGTGAATCAATATCCATGACCTGAAGGAGGGATCAAGAATACATGCACTCTCATCAATTGGTAAGCAAAAGAGAAAAAAGTATTTCCCAAGGAACGAAGGAGGAGATAGCGAGCGTGTGGTGGGTGGGGTGGGTGGTTGGGCGTTGAGATATGGGTACAAAATCTTAGGAAATGGACCAGGTTTTTGGGAGAGGGCGGACGGCACTAGGCCTGTCATACTGACACGTCGGGCAGTAGTATGGACTGAGGACTAACACACCTCCTATCCTCAGAAGGCATTTAGTCTGGTCTATAGTGTGTGATGTTATTCTTGAAGTGCCGCCGGTCCTCCGGGATGTCGGCTGAATGGCTGTGTACGAGATGCCGGATCCGCCCTGATGGTCTGCAGGGGCATCCCATCGCAATGGGTACCCACGGCGATCTGACCTGTGCATTTACTATGTCTCAATAAAGGTTTAAAAAAAAAAAAAAAAAAAGTATTTCCCTGAATATGAGAAGTGGAAGCATGAAAGTCATCCAATCAAGAGGATGATAAAGAGACTACGCTCCAAGAGATGGACAAATTCAAGAAAAAGACAAGAAAGCCAACGGTAAAGAATGGGCTGGCACTAAGCCACTGTAACTTTTGGGTATGGTCGATAAGAGGTTTTTTTACAAACAGCTACAAGCTGTGCTTAGGTGCGATCTAATAATCCTTTCTTCCAAGGCACCTATGTTTTCCAAATTCCACAAAGTAAGTACGCACTTACACATTCACTCATTCTCTCTCACTCATTTTCTCTCTCTCCCATCTGACACAAAACTTTTAAAATTCTGGCATATTTGGTGTGAATCATTGGTTTGGGGATGAGTACCAGCACATGCATCGCAAGAGAATAATGCGAGTGGGAAATACGGCTGTGCAGTACTCTGCAACTATGCACTACGAACCAAAGTGAAGGCTCAGAGCTAGAAGAGATATCCAAGTGTGACCCATTAGATATGAATTATTTAGCCTTCTGTATTTGAAACAAATGTCATTTTATTGGGAGAGCATTTGTTCTTTATGATTAACTATTTGTCAGGAAATCAGGTCTTTGCTCGATGTCAAGTCTTTTCTATGGCTAGGGGCAGTCAGAGAAGGAGGTGCCAATGCCGGAAAAGTGTCAGGTTACAAAATATGTGGCAGTAAGGCATGTGGCAACATTAGAAGTCAAGTTTCTTCAAATGGGAATTATTGTTGGGCTGTAGTAAAGTCCCAAGACAAGTCCAAACGAAGATGTAGAACTCATTTTTCAGCAAGATCATGGCAGACTAGGCAGCCTTCAAAACCGCTGTCACCACACGCCACCACCTCATCAGAACAAAGAAATCAACCATACAGGAACGCATCAACACCAACAAATAACTTTTCGCAGTTGTTAAAGAATTCACCAAACCCAGCACAGAGACAGCACACATTTGCCCTCTTAAGACCTCTGCGACAACCTCGCCACCTTCTTCCACCGCAAGATCAAAGAGATCTATGACAGCTTTGCAGCCCAAAATCAATTACCTCACTCAATGACTCCAGAGGACCTTGCTCAACTGGACCACCCTCACCTCAGATGACACGGTCGGGATTATGAAGAGCCTCCACTCCGGAGCCCCATCGGATCCCTGCCCTCACCACATCTTCAACAAAGCCTGCACCTCCATCGCACCGGAAATCTGCTGCACCATCAACTGTTCCATCGGATCCGCCACCCTCCCTGAAGACTGGAAACATGCAGAGATTAGCCCCCTGCTGAAAAAGACCTCTGCCAACCCAAAGGACCTCGAGAACTACAGATCAATTTCTCTGCTCCCATTCCCATCCAAAGTCAAAGAAAAAGCCATCAATGCCTAACTCTCAGAGTTCATCGAAACAAACCACATCCTGGACCTCTCCCAACGGGCTTCAGAAGTAACCACAGCACAAATACCGCTCTCCTCATCTCTACTGACAGTGTAGCCTACGAAAAGAGCTGGTTGTCAATCCTAAAGTCTTAAGTACGATCAGTTTAAAACGGACTGATGTCCTGGGATACAGTCTATGAAGACGCTCGTCCTCTTTAGTAGGATGAAGAGGAGGAAAGAACATGGGTAAGGTGATCAGACTGACCCTAAATGAAAGTGTGAGGCCATCTTAGGATGAAAAGCAGCCCTGATTCTAAGAACCAGCTTGTGGGGGAAGAAAGTAGTGAAGTGAAGCTTGCCGCTCAGCACCTATAACTCACTGGCACGCCTTGCTGATGTTAAAGCTACAAGAAAAATAGTATTAAAAATAAGCAGTCACAACTAGTAACTGTGCAATGGTTCGAACAGACAGTACATTAAACAGAATAAGATCCCATAGTGGCCTTATGAAAGGGGTAGGCGGAAACCTTTTGGAGAGGCACTTCAGAAATCTCTTAACTATTGGTGACGTGAAGAGGGACGGTTGATCTGGGAGTCGGAGTAATGGTGATAAGTAGCCTTTGACTGTGCCCACTGCACATCCATATTGGGCTAAGGAGAGTGGAAGCAAAGGATGTTCTTTAAGTGGGCTTTAAGACTGTCTACAGAATTGTCTGTAGGCCATTTAATAAGGAAAATGCTACTTACCAGTATGCATCTGTTCTTGGCATGTAGAGCTGCAGAATCTCACACTGTGCATAGATCGCCATCTGGTGTTGGGCTCGGATGCTTGCACCTTGTTGTCTTGGAAGAAGTCTTTGTAGTCACGACTCCTCCCTTGGACGATAGTGCACATGGACATCGACTCCATCCTCAGATCGTTTTTTTCCGCCATCGGATTCGGATGCAACTTCAGCGGTCCGGTTCGGTACCGTGCGGATGCAACTTCAGCGGTCCGGTTCGGTGCAGTGTTTTCCAAACCTTAAGACGCGCAAACCATCGCAAACTCGACGGTCTTGTTTTCATTTGCGTGCCTTTCGACGCGCTAACTCACAAATTCGATTCCAGTCGTCGATGAGGGCCGCTGGGCCCATCGATGCCATTCGGGCCTACGGCTAATGGAAAGGACTCCATTTAAAAAATGCCCCCAGTGTGGAGCTAAATTCCCACACAGCGACCAACACAAGGTCTGCAACCTCTGTCTCGCGCCCGAGCACGAGGAGAAAACTTGTCAAGCCTGCGTCTTCTTCAGTTCCAAGAACTCCCCAAATAGCCCTTTTTGGTGGAGTGTCTGTGGGCACTTAGGATGCCATACACCACTTCAGGAGGTAGAGAAAAAGCAATCAGGTCACCCCATTCAATCTCCAAACATAAATGCAGAGGCTTTGGAGGTTGGGATGCAGTACATGCCCCTGTGACTGCGAGAGGAGGTCTACCCTGTGAAGGAGACAAAGCAAGAGGCACAGGTAGAGCATTAAGTTTGCATACCATACCCTTCTTGGCCAGCCTGGGGCTATTTAGATGACTTGGGCCCAGTCAAGGCTAATCTTCTTGAAGATCTGAAGAATCAAGGGTATGAGGGGGACACACATAGTGAAGCGGAAAGCTAACCACAGCTAATCTCAGCAAAAGATACTGGAGGACAACGTTGTGTTGGGCACTGAGCAGTGTCACTTGTGGCGAAAAGGTCCATCTCAGGTGTTTCGTGAAGTCTGAAGATGTGCGGATGCACCTCTATGTGAAGTCGCTACACTTTATCAAGGTGACATCGACTGAAACTGTCCACTCGGACATTAAGAACCCCAGACAGATAAGTGGAACCCAGCCAGATCCAATGCTTGTGCAAAAGACCAGAACAGTTGTACATCGACAGAAAAGCTGCAACCCTACAGCTCCTTGCTTGGTGATGCACCACATCAATGTCATATTGTCTGTCAAAATCTCTTTGCAGTCAGTCTGTCCAGATGGCAGAAAGTCTTTGAGCACCAACCAAATTACACACAGTTCCAGCAGATTGATGTACAACATCTTCTCTTCAGGAAACCATAGGGCTCCAACCTTCAGGTCCTCCAGATGAGCTCCACCCGAGGGTGGAAGCATCCATTTTTTTTTTTTTTTTTTTGAAAAAACCTTTATTATGTGCAGTTGCTTCATCTTACAAAGTACGGTCACCGTCCAGGCGGCGATTCAGTGAAACAAAGCGCACGTTTCCTGATGGTGAAACACAGCCATTCAGCCGGCAACCCGGGGGTCCGGCGGCGTTGTGCAGGTTAACGTGTGTACAGGAACGAGACGCGTACATTGTCAAAACATCTGGTACATGGGGTTCTTTCCTTTTTCGGGTGTAGTTTTGTGGTGTCCCTGATGTGTGTTGTCAACAATAGAGGATGGCGCTGTGGTTCAGCCCACTCCGCGGCTGTGCCGGTGGCTACCTAGGCCTTGATCTGGATTCTCACAGGACATCCCTAGTATCCCAAGTGGAAAGGCCTCCGGGCAGCTTAGCGTCAGCGTCGTGCTCATAGTGCAGGCTGAAGCGCGACAAAGATGCTGCGGTATAGCTCACTTCGGCATATCTGACGGTGTGTAGGCCCGGCGAGTCTAGTGTGCAGTTTCGTAGCTCATGGTTATGAGTGTGCTACGCGGTGCGCACCCGTCCCACCAGCACCGCGCCTCCCCAGCCGCCAAGCGTCGGCGCAAATCCGGCATGGCACAGAGTGCGCCTAGGTCAAGCGTTTGCCGTGTTCTCCGGGCGCATCCGCCCCAGGCGGGGAGCTCGTGTCTACAACACCTTGTCTTTTGTAAGCGGGGGCTCGCTAGGGAGGGCAGCCCCCCGGGGGCCGAGGGTGGAAGCATCCATGAGGACTGTTGTCACTGTTGGTAGTGGCTGGAAAGGCCTTCCGTGCACTTGCTTTCCTTCCACATACCACCACGTCAAATCTGCTGCAGTGTTCCAGAGATTCGGACAGACCAGCTCAGATCTCCACCATGTTGGGACTACTGCCTGCAGAGGCACCACTGGAGGGTCCTCATGTGCCAGCGTGCATGAGTGAGCAGCAAAATGCAGGACACTAGTCGACTTAGCAGATGCAAGACAGGAACTTCTGCTCCGTTGTGAAACATGGGAATCACAGCCTGAATATCTTGAATACCCTGAGGAGGTGGAAAGGGCCAATTTGATGTAGTATCCATTACTGCACCTATGACCAGCATGCACTTAGAGGGCACTAGGTAAGATTTGGACTGGTTAATCGAAAAGCCCAAGTTGAACAACAGAGACACTGCAACATGCAGATATTGCACTACCATATCCGGGGACTCTGTTTCGGTGAGTCAGTCGTCCAAGTATACACTGAGATTCCCTATGCATCTGAGATGAATACACGAAAGAGACCCCTGGGATACTGTGGCATGGATTAGGAAATTGTTCAACACAAAAATGGAGATTTTGCTGCACCTTATTTTAGAGACAGTTAAAAGTTATGTCCTAATAAATAGGGAATCTGGAGAAAAAAACATGGCATATGTTTTCCTAATCACTACAGCATTCTGCCTGTCACCCATGCTCTAATCTCATCCTCCAAGATTTAAGGACAAAGCCAAATGGAATTAGTAGCCATGCACAGGCATGAGCTGGCTGTCAAGTGTCTTGTGTCTCCCCTCCCACACAGCTGCTCCCCTATAGCTCGAAAATGCATGTACCGGTGTGTCAAGGAGAGGCTGGGGGATCAGATTAAAGGAGCCATTGCCAGAGGGGCTCAGGGGGGGGGGAATGCAATAAACTACTCTATGCTTCTTATAAAGAAATAAGACTAGCAACTGAATGTAATAAAACTTCAGTTGCTAGATATATGCAAATTGAGCATGTAACCCCAGTTATGCCCAAATATCTTTTAAAACCTGTTGGCTGCTGGGAAAGGGGCCTATTTTTCAAGCTAAGGACAGACACTATGAAATATCTGTCGTCATTCCCTATTGGTTATTCTGCAAATCTCGATCTTTCCCTCTGTCCATGTAGTAACACCTTAAAACAATCAATGTTAATTTTTTTATTTTTCTGTTCTTTTTACCTACCACTTACTAAAAAATTTCTGATCCCGTAATTTAAATCACGATGTGTTACTGACTACAAGATAGCTTATGGGATTGTGCTAGCTATTAACAATGATGAATTATGCTTTCGAGTTGGATCCTTTTTAAAAATGGCGGTACGTATCCGCAATACCATGTATCCAGATTAATTTTTATCATCTGATATTTGTGAAACATTTGTACCTTTTTACTTGTACTATATCTTTTTAACTGTACTTTTATGGATATGTTGTTTTTATCCGAATAAAGTTCATATTGATTGATTGATTGAATAGGAGTGATGCATCCGTAAGAGCACAGTATAAGTAATGTGCCTGAGCGCAAGGTGTGCCTGTTTAAGAGCAGGGTGAACAGTGTGCCTGGATTAGGGCAGGGCTGGGAGTGTGCCTGAGTGAGTGCAACGTGAGTAAAGTGCCCGAGTTGCAGGCCATTCCTGTATATGTGCAGGGAGAGCTGTGACCATTGTGTGTGCAGTGTGAGGCCAATACTGGTGTGGGTTCAGGGAGAGGAGGTGCCTGTGCGAGTGCAGGGTGAGAGAAGTGCTTGTGATTTCAGGGTGAAGTATGGGCTTTTTCAGTCCAACAGGATGATGTATAATAAAACTGAGTTGAGGGTTTTAGTAGGTAGGAAGTGGTGGCGCCCTGCAAGTATGCGTGTAGTAAGTTTTGGTGAACATATGGGTATGGTGCTAAACAGGAAGGGGAGACCCTATATAACCCCTCAAAGTGTGTAGGAAAGACCCTACAACAAAACAGTACAACATAGTCCTGTGCACACATACAAGTTCAAATGCATAGATGCAACATAATACACAAGTGATACGTTCAGAGTGCTTAAGTAAAACTGGAAATTCTTTATTCTGTGAGAGAAACGCAACCAGCCAACATGTGTTTCGTCGGGGAAATGAAACCCACGACTCTTCAGGGCTGAATAAAGTTGCTTGAGCGAAGTGTATTCCCAAAACCGGCGTTTCTCTCACAACAGGATGATGTACCCTTGTGATTTCAGGGTAAGCAGCACGCCTCTTAGTGTAGGGTGAGTGGTGTGTTTGTACGAGAGGAGGATGAGTGGTGTACCTGAGAGATTGCAGCCCATAAACGCCAGATCCATTGCATTTTGGTAATAATGTCAAAGCTGAAAAACCACCACCACTAGATATGGGGTATTATCCACCTTAGGCTGCATAGCCCATAAATGACGACTAAATAGGACGTATGTCTGGACAATAGATTTACAGATTAAAGCATAGAGTAGGAGCACGTGACAAACTCCACTCGTTTCTGTGATATAATGTAGTTTGGTCACATTTCAGTAAATATTTAACAGGATATTTACAGTACTTGGAATACGTTAATGTACAGCAATTCAAAACCGCACCACACATATGTAGTTTTTTGAGGCACTCTAAATGAATGTTTAAGTATTTGGCAATTATATGCTTTTGAAGCCCTCATAATACAAAACACCCCACACAGACATGCTTACTTTGGACAGAAATGCTTTCTTCTAATACTTTTTGCAGTTTTATATAGCGTGAACTCGGCCCAAGGGTATTGCAGAGCTGCACATGAGCGCCAGATTACATTACACAGAGCCAGATTACTATTATGTTTTTCTTTAGGGACAGGGAAATTAAGCGATTTGCCCAGGATCACTAGATGATGAGATGCTGAGACTTGAACCTTGTTCCACAGATCAAAAGGCAGCTTTGGTCGTTTTCCGCCATGGTCTACCTTTCGCCTCATAAACAATTGGTGGTTGTTTGTATTGTATATGTGCAGTTTATCCTGGCCAGTTACCAAGATCTTGAAAAAAAGTACCAGCTTAAAGTTTTCACTCTCCTCCATTATGTTCACAACGCAGGGAGGAGCAGCAAGCAGTGAGGCAGGGCGAAAATGACAGGGCATGTTTGGCCATGTCATCCCTGTCATTTACAAGACAATACCTAATCTGTGCCTGCCTAGATGTCCTGGGGGTAGGTGGATGGCCAAATGGAATGGAGTAGTTCAGAGGTAATATCCAGGCTAAAAAAAGTAGAATGAGCCTCCCTGTGGTGTCCGTTTGCTTTTCTTGTCTTGCGTGGCAGCATTTTCATGAAGCAAGGCAGTTAAACAACTACCACAGGGGATATAGTTTCTTTTGTTTTTGCATCTGGTTTTATATAAAATTGCGGGCATGGTGGGAATCCATGGATTTTGCGGCAAAACGCTGGGGGTTCTGATGAGGGACTGAATTTGAGCCAAACAGAAGGACTGCAAACTGGTGATGTGCTGATCAGACAGTAAACTGTAGATACTTCCTGTGCGAGTGCAGAATTGGTATGTGAAAAAACTCATCATGCAGGTGGACATGCACCATCCAGTCTTCTGCTTCTGGTGCAAGTAACAACTGTGCTAGGGACTGCATTTTGAAGCGGTTCTTTCACAGGAACCATTCAGTCAGTCAGTCAGTCAAAGAACTTTATTCGGTTACTAAAAACCATAAAAGCAGTACAAAATACATAAAACAAGGTTAAAAATTCAATAAAACAGATTAAAAAGTGATTGCAAGTCCTAAATAAAAGAAGCGTATCAGAGATATAAGGAGTACCATATTTGCAAGTGTCAGGTTTGGTGGTTGATCTTTGTGGCCAGACTGATTTTCTTTTGTCTAGCGGCTGCTACCAAAAAACACGCTACACCATATGTGACCTGTACCGAGTTCAACATCTGTAAATATAATAGAGCCGGCCGTACCTGAACAAAACTTAAGTCTTTCAGGATAGGGAAAAGAAATTTTTTACGGGCCACCAAATAATGTTCACAAAGCATCACTAGGTGCAGAGTATCCTGTGTAGAGAAAGAATCGCAAGTGCAGGGTGGGGAATCTTCTGGGATGCCCCACTTTGTATACGAGCCAAGCACAAGGTGTATCAGGTTGAACCTGAACCTTATGAGTAGAAAACGATGATATGGTTTAGTAACATATTTTAAATAAGGTTCCATGGCCAAAGACGACGAAAGTTGGTAAAGTGATCTTACCATTGGTTTACAGAGCTCAACCGTTTCCCTCTCAGCTTCCAACATATTTCGAAAGTGCTGCTTGACCCACCTTACATCTTCTTTTTTAAGGTTCTGTGGAAAAGAGTACATATCCGGGCGTCCTAACCTAGCGCATGCCGCTCTAACATACGCTAGCCACGGTATGCTATCTGCTTTGTCCAAAGTCATGCAATCTTTGAGAATGCAGTGGTTCAATGTAATCTCCTCGTTTGTCCAAGTTTTAATCCAACATAACAGTGGGGACATTTTTAAGAGGTCAGTGACATAACCCAAGCCTGTTTCGTTATGTATTGAATATGTGGGGGATGATTTCAGGAGTGATAACAAGGCTCGTATAAAGTTGTTTTCTGCGATTTGAATGCCTGGGGCTGAAACGTAGCCCCATATGTCTGCCCCATATGATGCAATTGCCACACATTTGGCTCTATAAATACGAGTCATGGCTTCCATGGGTCTCGAACCCAGTCTTTTAGCAAAATGCATAAGAGCTGTGGTAGATCTGCTTACACCATTCTCCTTTAACTTTAGTTGGGCACCCCCAGTTCCTTTCTCATCAAAAGTGACTCCTAAATAACAAAAAAAGGGTACCCTCGAGATTGGAGAGTTGTTACAACTAAAGGCCCTAATCTTCATGTTTTTCCTCTGTGAGCCTGTAACCATAACATGGGATTTAGTAGTGTTGATCTTTAGGTCCAAGGCTTCCATGAAACCACCAAAATGATCTAATAATCTTTGCAGGCCCGTACCAGTCCGAGCTACAAGGACGGCATCGTCCGCGTATAGCAGTACCGGAATAGGTAACACCCCCATATGCGGTATGTCCAAGGTAGCTGAATTCAGGGATTTCCCCAAGGAATTAATATATAGTGTAAAGAGGAGAGGGGCCAGAATGCAGCCTTGTCTGACCCCTCTTCCTGACCTAAACTTCGCCGTACATCTTCCTTCCCTTGTAACCCTGACCGAGGCGGACAGATTTTGGTGGAGGTCGTGCAAAAAGTTAACCAAGGTGCTGTCCAAACCCAAGTCTCGCAAAATAATCCAAAGTTTTGAGCGATTTACCAAATCGAAAGCAGAAGATAAGTCCATAAATCCCAAATAAAGAAGCCCACCCTTCGCCACAGTGTATTTGCTAATAATAAGGTGAAGGTTTAAACATTGGTCCATGGTCCCTCTATGTGCTCTGAAACCGTACTGTAGATCCGATAGGGTCCCACTCTCCACTAGCCAATCCCCCATTCTTTGCAGAATAACTCTGCCCAGAATCTTAACGGCAGAGTCTAACAGGGAGATTGGTCTATAGCAGGCAGGGTCCCCCCTATTCCCTTTCTTGAAAATAGGCACGATAATAGAGGTAGACCAGGAGGAAGGAAAACCAGCTGCAGGTATCGCATTAAACACATTGGTTAGTATTTTTGACCAAAATTGCGGATACTGGATGTAGAGATCTGCGGGGACCCCATCCGGACCCGGGGCCTTGTGTTTACTTGTATCTTTAATCGCCCTCTCAACCTCAGTGATGTTAAACTTCAGGTGAGGTGTAGCATGGGTACTGACTGGTGGCGTTAATGCTGTGGATTCATAAATCTGTTTAAAGTGGCCTAGCCATCTTCCATCTTCGATCACACAGTCCATATCAGTTTTCCCATCCTCGGAAAAAAAAGGCTGGTTCACCAAGGCCCAAAACTTTTTGCTATCTCTCAGTACATCAATCGATAGTAAACTATCCCAAGCTTCCTCCTTAATTTGGTTTTTGCGATTAGTGACTGCAATTTTGTATTCCTTCCTTAGATTAGTCACTAAGGGCCTATCTCTGGGTTTATGTTTTAATGCTTTCAACAGGGCACTGTGTTTTAGCGAACAATCCTTGTTAAACCATTTAAAAATCTTCTTGTTCCTTAGAGCGCCTGGCCTTGGCTCCAAGTTCTTAGAGATCCTTGTACATATTTCCTCATACGCTGCCATAACATCAGAGCCAAGGGCAGTTGGATCTAGGCACACTGCCAAATTAGCCTCCGCCTCTTGGGCTAGTGTTTGGAAGAATTGCTCAGGGACAATCATCCCCCACTTAAGACGCCTTCCCTGGTCCTTAGTTGTCAAAACATTTGGAGCTGCCACACTTGTCAATCTACTAATCCGGAAACAGTCTAGGTCCAGCACTAGGAGGACAGGGTGATGATCACTGAAACTAGCAGTAACAACCCTATACTCACGTGCCTTTGACAGGACCCCGGATGATACAAAAATATAGTCTATGACAGTGTTGGCGTCTCTCCCTATAAATGTTGGGGGTCTGGGTTCATTTTTGCCCTGCTCAATTTCAAATAGATTTAAGTTCGCAAGAAAAGTCTCGAGGCACTCACCCTCGTTTGTGTGTTCAAAATGGGGAATGCCCTCGGTCGGTAAGCCCCCATATCTATCATTAAAACAGTCTCCCTCGCAGGGATGAATGTTAAAATCACCCAGGATTACCATCTCTGGGACGGAATTGCAATCTTGTCTATAGACTGACAGGAAATCTAACAAGGAGGTCAAATGCTCATTCGCATAAGAAACCTCCTTGGAATTATAAAAATTAATGAGCAAGAAAACTTTAGTGTCAGATAAAATCCACTCCACAACTAACGTGTTCATGGGTGCGGAATCTAATTTTTTAAAAACCCCCGCTAAGTTCAGAGAACATAGTGTGAGTAAGCCAACCTTTGCTCTCCCTCTCGCTCCTGGGACTGCTGGGGTTGAAAAACTACAGAAACCATCCAATGAGAAACTTCTAGTGGTATCCCATGTTTCTTGGATTGCCAAGACGTCATATTGTTTTACAAACCCTTGCCATATGGGGTCTAGAGCCTTTACATTTAAACCTGCCACGTTCCAGGTGAGAAATTTGCAATATGATGAATCTGCATTAGAAGGGGTAAGCGCACCCCGGCGATCACCCTCCACTGGGTCTTTATCAGGGGTATAAGAAAGGTTTAGTTTAATCGAGTCCTCCATAGCAACAGCCTTACTTGGTTGAGTAGGAATAATCTGGAAACTCCGACCAAATTCCGAGCTCTGTGTTTGTCAGTCAACCCAATCTGTGGTTGACAGGCATTCAAAACGATTGGCTATTGGAAAGTGCAAGGGATTATCTAGACCATTTGTAAACTGTTGGTAATGATAGGGTTGGCTGTAATGTAGACCAACAAAAGGGCCGCCTTAACGCGGTCTACCTCTTCTACTCCTTACCTGGTTCCATCCCGCATTCCACCCCTCCTCCCACCCATGGGGTTGTATCTCCCAGGGGGGATTGGAACTTTGTTTAAATTTACTGTCATGGGGTCCTTTTAACCAACTCCATCGATTGTCAGCTTGATTTTGTGGGAGATAAAAATAAGACAGAGGTCTAGCAACCACCGTGCTCGTCTGGAATCTAGGGGATCCACTACTACAAATGAACTCTACAACCTCAGTATTCTCGAAAGTGACCACTACACAGTCCCCTTGTAGGTTTTTTCTGTTGCCTCCCACCCACGGAGCTCTCTCAATCATTAAAATGTTGCACGGTATGTTTGGCGGGAGAGGATAATTTTTAGATAGCCAGTAACATACTTTATTTTTAAGGGCCTGATACGATTCAACTTCTGGCGAAGAGATTTCAGTGACACCAGTGAGAATAATCACGTAAGGGCAGGCATCAGGGGGAAGATGGATGTTTCTACGGGCCATGCCCTTGGCTCTGTCGGGTGCATCAAAATTTAGAGGCTGTGATAAGCGATCACTTAATGTAGCCTGAGCGGTTGAATTGCTCTTGGTTGTTGTCAGAGATTGATCTGTTTTCTGAGTTTGGTCAGTTCTGGGGGCCTTTATAGTGATGCCATCCTGGTTTATAGCGTTACTGGAATTCTTGGGGGTCATTTTTGTAGTCTCCAGTGATTTGTTAACAGCCACCGAAGGCTTATTGACCTTTTTAGCTGGAATAGTAACCTGGGCAATTCTGTTATTCAAGGTGAAACTAGGGGCGCTTATGTCCTTATGTATGTTTTTTAGGACAGTTTCCAGACAGCGTAATCTAGCCTCTAAGGGTTCCAGCAGTACTTTTAACATATTAAAAATAGTGGTATTACTCATGCTTGAACCATAGCCCTCCTGTAATGGAGATTTTACTGAGTTACCAGCTTCCCCGGTCAACTCCAGGATTTCCTCCAGGCTTTGATCAATAATAGTATCGTCAGGAAGGCTCAGGGGTAAGCCACTCTTAATAACATGCGGTCCCTCTGTGGAACTGGGTAAAGCTACTGGCAATTTATCCATGTTAGGGGGGGTTAGGGGGAATTCGAACCTTCTTTCCTTTATGAATAGATGGTTTATTGGTTTTTCGAATTTGCTTAGGGATAGCCCCTTCTGTCCGACCCCTTTCTTTTGTAACGGATATATTGTTAGAGGTATTTGACTCACTTTGTTGCACTCCACATTGTGATAGGAAATGAAGGTTAGGAGAAGCCTCCAGATCCTGTAAAGTGTTTAAAGCGTCAAGATCCCCAGTCTCTCCAGTGCTATGTACTAGGGCCTGTATATCTGTCCGAGAATCAGTGTTGGGTGTCTGTGCCTGTGCTATAAGGCCCAAGGAGGATCGTTTGGCCATGGCCAGGTCTTGGGACACTCTCCTATCCATTAATGTTATACCCTCGTCAATTAGCGCATGAGTGCGGGTGATAAAATCATCCAAGGTTCCGGTAAGTTTTTTAGCTCCTACAGCGGCCATACTTCTGGTTTCACGACAGTTCATGGCCTATAATCCTACCAGTAAAAGCACGGGGGAGCTAAGTACAACCAACTAGGGTTTATGGCCCAGTCCAGCCTCCTCTGGCCTCTGAGGGCCACAGAGGGCCCGCCCTTTGCCCGGGCTTCGCTCGGCGTCCCGCTCGCGTCCCGCTATGCGGAGAAGCGCTGTTCTTAAAGGTGACGTTGTGGCCGGGGGCGTGTCTTGCTGGGGGCGCGGCCGTGCACACCTGTGCAGCGCAGGGACTCCTGGTCTAGAGAGTCCCTGCAGCACGCGCCCTCTGATAACTCCCGCAGTTATTCCTTCCTCGTTCCGGGCACTCTCCGGCACCCCTGCAGCCTCGACCCCACGCCAAATGCCGCGCAGCGGCACCCGCGAAGCGGGTGCTGCAAGATGTTAACTGGCGATAATGCGGTCAATCCCTCCAGGGACACGGGGAGGCCACAAGGCGGATCGGCGTTCTCCCAGCTCACCCAGTCGGCAAGTGGCGGCGTCCAGGTAAAGTTTCCTGTGATTAAGGGTCCCACAGCACTTAGGGAATGTTCACAATTTGAAGCTTGGTCGGCCGGGGGCGTGTCTTGCTGGGGACGCGGCCGTGCACACCTGTGCAGCGCAGGGACTCCTGGTCTAGAGAGTCCCTGCAGCACGCGCCCTCTGGTACCTCCCGCAGTTATTCCGTCCTCGTTCCGGGCACTCTCCGGCACCCCTGCAGCCTCGACCCCACGCCAAATGCCGCACAGCGGCACCCGCGAAGCGGGTGCTGCAAGATGTTAACTGGCGATAATGCGGTCAATCCCTCCAGGGACACGGGGAGGCCACAAGGCGGATCGGCGTTCTCCCAGCTCACCCAGTCGGCAAGTGGCGGCGTCCAGGTAAAGTTTCCTGTGATTAAGGGTCCCACAGCACTGGAATGTTCACAATTTGAAGCTTGGTCGGCCGGGGGCGTGTCTTGCTGGGGGCGCGGCCGTGCACACCTGTGCAGCGCAGGGACTCCTGGTCTAGAGAGTCCCTGCAGCACGCGCCCTCTGGTACCTCCTGCAGTTATTCCGTCCTCGTTCCGGGCACTCTCCGGCACCCCTGCAGCCTCGACCCCACGCCAAATGCCGCGCAGCGGCACCCGCGAAGCGGGTGCTGCAAGATGTTAACTGGCGATAAGGCGGTCAATCCCTCCAGGGACACGGGGAGGCCACAAGGCGGATCGGCGTTCTCCCAGCTCACCCAGTCGGCAAGTGGCGGCGTCCAAGTTTCCATTCAAAACCCTTAGGTCTAGGATCAGACAGATGGCCACCCTTTTTCGGATCTAGGAATCACCTGGATCTGCACCCCTAGCCCTGCTCTTAATCTTGCACCAGCTCAACCACCTCTTTCTGTAGTAAGATCTCTGCCTCCTTCTCAAGGATTAGAAGATGGTCTGCTGGGGGGCAGGGGCTGCACAACGCTTTCCACAATCTGCAAGACCCATTGGTCTGAAGTGATGGCCTTCAATGCATGTGGAAAGGAACCCTGTGTTTTGATGAGAAAAGTAGCACTGTTTCCCTGCGATTGCTGGAGAAGAGGACGAAGAAGAGAGGGGAGGGAGAAGAAAGGAATAGTGTCTGAAGGTTCCTGATGCTAGTTTCGATGAGCAGAAAGCCTGGGCAACAAGGCTCTCTAGCGACAGACGACTGGAGAGAAATGCCAGACCATCGAGAGCTCCTTGCCGTCACTCGGTTGATTGCATAAATAGTGGGCTTCTCCCACACCGCAAGAATGGACTCTGTGAGACATTCATTGAAGAGTAATAGAGGTTATACTGCATTATTAAAGGAAAGAGCAATTATGCAAAACTGGTCTCTATTATATTCAAATATTAATTCATAAAGCTGCTACCACGAGATACAAATGTGAGGAGGAGAGTGGTCGATCAGAATACAGAGTACACTTCAAGAGGCCAATTCATTACAGACAGATAATAGAAATAACTACTTTCCATCCTAGAAATAACATTTAAATAAAAGCCACATCAATACTGCACAGTACTTACAGTGAGCAAGCTAGAGGAGCTGAGAGTGTTCACCCAGTACTTGTTCCACAGGAGCTCTAGCAACTTGCGATCCAAAGACGACTTGAAATATGTGACCTCTAAAGCATAATACCTAAAAAAAAAAAACCACAGAAACGTAGATGATAGGTCATCAATCATTTCATTGCTCGAGGGGAAAAGGTCAGTGATAACTGATCGGGTAGAAAAAGGAGGGATTTTCCTATTTTATTTGCACAATACACGCTTTTCAGCCAAGCAGGACTGCTCAGTCTCAGGGAGTACCTGCGTCCATGCAGCCGACACCGCTACATTAATGATACGCACGTTCAACTTACTGTCGTTACGGGATTTTTAGAATGTTCTTAAAATATCCACATTCATTGCCCATGGTTCATGTTATTTAAGCGTCTCTAAACTACGGAAGCGAATAAATTAAGAGCACCACAAGATCAAACGCTATACACTAATATTTTAAGATGATAGGTGGAGGCACACAGAGAGTAAACTGGAGACTGGAAGAATCCTCAACTAATTTTAATGATTGCATTATCTCACATTGCTATAAGGTCATCCAATTTCTCAATCACAATTTACTAGATGCAATAAGGGTTCAATCAACGGAGGACAACTTCTAAAATGCAAATAGAATCTTAAGTATAGATGTTGTTTACTCAGGGTAAAGTAGCAGACTATTACAAAAGTATATTAGTGTTACTAGTACTGGTAGGTAGAAAGGTGAGGGCATTGAAAAGAACTCACAATTATTGCAAGTAGCAGTTATTTTGACGAACTCTCCTTTTTTCTACAACAATGTGGGAGTTATTAGACTACGACATTTTGCTTGTATATAATTTCCGCACTGCCACTTTCCATGATTGTAACACAATCTCTGATCATAGGCTATTTGCATGCCAGATACTTACAGCAAACTGTTTCAAGTTGGTCTGCTAACCAAGTTCCCGTACTGCACTGAGAGGATCACAGACTTGTCCCAATTGACTTTCAGACAGACACCCTTCCAAAGATGCTATTGTCTTCAACAATCAATGACCTGTTTATCTTGGCCAGTACAAGAAGAGAAGCAGACTGCCTACCACCCAAAATCTTTCACCAGCACATTCCATTCCATTGGATCCTTTACACCAGCAGCACTATGGCAGGGGTGAACAAATAACATGGATATGAGCAGCTCTGTCGGGTGCCCCTCTAGTTGTGGAAAGGGAGGGTCAAGCTACATTCAGTTTCAGCCTAGTTATTAGTAGCTTATATAAGATTCTGACATACCGGGGTGAGGAGGGGTAAAGTTAATCAGTTCCTCTTCAGAAGGGTCTGAAAGAGGTATTCCCAAACAAGAAAGTTGAATGTCACTCTCAAAATCAACTTGCAACAATGCACCTGGTCCGGAAAGGTCATGAGCTCTTGCCAGGGGATTCTGAAGACGCATAAGGTTGTATATGGTTGCATGGTCAGGCATTAAAACATTTTGATTGGGTTAAAGCAAAGAGCTGACCATCCTTATTAACTCATTTGTAGGAGCATTAGTAATTAATAAGCAAAATTGCATACAGAAGGTACATTGTTCAGATGGCAGACCTGCCCTGAGTTTCATAAGAAAATCGCTACCACATGAACACCTCGGAAGACTTCTGCATTTGACATGGGGAAAACACTGAGCAAGGGCGAATTCAAGTGAGTAACAGGCTTGAAGAAATGTGATTCTTATACGGAAGAACATCACTTGTGCTTCTCTGGAGGGGTTCTATGTGAGGAGAACTGAATGAGAAGTGCACAGAACTAGAAGAAATTAAGTCCTCTTCTTTGCAGTATGTGGTTGCTCAAGATGGTGTCAGCTGGGCGAGCACAGGGCAGAAACTAAGTTGGCAGAAAGGGAGCACCTGGTCTTTGGATGCCTGGGTGGTGGTCCTTTTAGCACTGCAAGTACTGAAAAAGGGAAAGGCTCATGGGTAACAGTTAACTCTTAAAGGTGGGCATCTCAGCTATAAATGGGTGAAGACGGCAACTCCGAAAATCTTCCTCGAGGTGGAAGAAAAGTGGGGGAACCAGCAACCAGGTCACCAAGCAACAGAAGGCAACAATACTGCAGGTGACACCTGGCAAAAAGATAAGAATGAAGGGAGCATAAGGTTGGTTTCCTGCAACACAGTGATGGACCTGAAGAATAGGGTACAGACTGCCAAACCGAAAAAGGGTATTCTACCACATTATCAAATTTAATACCCTGCAACAATACAGACTATCACTGTAAAAATCAAGAAAAGAGTGCATGTCTGGGTACTTTTAACACCTTGGAGATAGGCAGCACCAAACCAAAGGTCGTCAAGAAGGGCCAAACTAAAGTTCAACTGACCAGTACATTAGAGAAGGCAAGTAGGATGTGAGGGAAATAAGGGGTGAAAGACTTGGAGGAACAAATGGAGATCTGGAAAGAGAAAATAAGGAATTAAAGACCAGATTGTTAAAAGTAGTCTGTTTGGGAACTCCTGAAGGCAAATGGAAGCCTTTCAACCAATGCAGACACAAACAATATGATACATCCAAAAGTGAATTATAGCCCTAACTTACTCTACAAGAGTGAAAGGGGAAAACCCCTGCCACCTTTTTATTCCCAGTGGCTAATACAGTCACTAGACCTAGACAGCAGTGAAGCTTAAAGGACGTGTTGATGTCTACTGGAATCAAAAGAGGACAGAAGACAATTGCAGTAATGACAGCAGTGGCCCACCTTGCTTTTCAGCATGCCTGAAATTGGATAAAGTGAACTGATATAGTGGAGGCAATTAGATGACAAAAAGTGGAGTGAAGATATATGGCACTGTATTCTCTTATACTCTGATCTGGTCCTGAAAACATCATGGAGACGGGTAGCCCTGAATATTATTAAAAAGATATACTTTGCCAACAGGAGGAGGAGGGCATCCTCTGGCCAAACAAGCCATGTTATCACCGGGGAGGGCAAAGAAATGTTTTGGGAGGTAAAAAACCTGAGGCTCTCCTGAAGTCTTTCTATAATTAACTGATATCAGCACAACAAAAGTATTTTCAAGCTATGGACCCTCTGAATTTTTGGGTTATGCAATTCTGAGTCGTGAAAGAAGAACTGATATTTACACCCACTTTTCCGCAGGATCTCATTATCCTTTTTTGCACACATCACCATTGTGCAACACAGTGCCACTATATTATTCAGCTGCACATTGAGGAGGTAGCAGACAATCTCAATTTACCTAATATTTACGTAATATTTACACTGTAGGTCTGAGCTCTCAAAACCTAGTCCTTAAAAAACACAGACCATGAAAAGAGCAGGGTCTGTTTCATAGGGCCCCTCTATACCCCCTTCCCATTTTTGAACAGCTCTGGCTGCATCTAGTAGGAGATTTGAACAAAAGTCCATGGCACAATAAATCTATGGCTTATGTGATTATTTCCTTTTGAAAACTCTGCAATTATTCATGGCTGCTCACCACCCGGAATTCAGGGAACAGAAAAATCCTAGGCTGCGTTAGTCACTCTGCAGAGTCTGGTGGCTCTGTGGACTAACGCATCCATTCCAGGTATTGACCAACAAGGCTAAAGGTTTTGACTAATGATTATGCTTCGTTACTTCAAGTCATTTCCCTTTTAGCTTACACATATCAATCATGTAAAAGTGATTACACATGACTGATATGAAATGCACATTTGTCATTTTTTCTTTCGCATGTGATAGTCAAGCCAGCTCACATATATTCACCGTATTTAGTCTGCAGTTCTAAATGAATATTAAGCTGTGAACAAAGCTTTTCATTTGTTGTTCTTGTTCACAGAACACAGTCTCACAGAATGAAAATCAACAATTAAAAGGAAACAGCCTGGTGCTCTTTTACTGATCTAGAAAGATTCAATGACTACTAATTAAGGTTATATATGCTCAGCACAGAGCGTGAGGGGTTCGAGTGGGGATTCCGTATCAGGTGACAGACCACGTAGACCCTGCTGCATTGCCCAGATCCTTTGCGAAGGGTACCAAGAGGCACTCAGCCTTCACTTGCTGAGCTTAGCAACCTTGTCTTTGAGGACAGACTAGAATAACAGACCTTGCTATTATTCGGAACATAAGGACTTCTTATTTAAAAAAAGGCATGCAGGTGTGACCCATCTGAAACTCAAATGAGGCTTTTTTTTGGTGCCAAGTTTATCTTACTAAGTAAACAAATAAGAATGTGATCGTTATAATACACTGCCAATATGACGTGCAATTGCTTGCTGCTCCCGCTTGCAGCAAACATTGCGGTTAATAATCTGTTTTAATTTATTTGAGTAGGAATTCACATTGTGTGCTCTAGAATAATACTTTGATTTAAAAAAACAAATCTTCATAATGTATGCATGGGTTCCTAGTTAACTTCAGTGTGCTCTTCATTATTTGAAGAGGGTTTGGAGTTCCACTAACTAGACCTGTAATTTCTTATAAGATTGATTGTTACCATAAACATTTCATTCAAACATTGCTCAGCAGGTTGCAGTCCAACTGTTTTTCTGTCTCGTGTTGGTACATTGACTAAGTTGATGACAGAAAACAGAGTTCCTGGTTGTGTTTGAGAATCTATAAAATTGATCATTTGGCGCTCAGCGGCCAGGCACAAAATTTTCTAAATCCTGGAGTACTTTATGTTGGGACACTCAATAAACCAAGTATTAGAGTTAGCAGTGACGTCCCGTAGTAAATTAGGTACACCGTCAGTTTATGTAGGTACTTAATATTTGTTGAAGGTTTGTCAGGTGCTTGACTTACAACAGATTATTCCACATTTTGAATTCTGTAGTTTGAAGCTCATGTTTGTTGAAGGGTTTGTTAAAAATGGTGCAACTTCCTGTTCCAATAGGAGAAATGTTCAGAGCACCAGTCATACAGCATCTCCTTGTTAGGGGTGTCCCTAAAACAGCAGGTGGGGTATCATTTGTAGTAAATGCACATGCTGCATGCCCTTTTGAAATGGTTTACTCATGGGTGGAGTTCAATGATGCAGTTCCCAATACTGGAAACGTTCTTTCATACAGACCTGCAACACTGCCAATCAATTATGAACCCTTTTGCGACTTAGAAGCCCCATTGGGATATCAAGAACGCCGTCCATGATTTGGTGGTCAATTACCCCATGTTGTGTAAACATCAGAATGGGTCTCTAAAGCAACAAAGAGGCCACCAGGCCGTATTGGCAGGGTATCCTCCATACACTGACACAGCAAATTTAAAACTCGCAGAAGCAAGACAGTTACTACCTCAGATCATTGCTATTTACAACTTTGACAGTATACATTACAAAGGATCGCTAAGGCAGCAGGTGCTCCTGGACTTGCACAACTTCTTTCTCCAGAAATCAATAAAACGAGAATCGCTTAGTTGGGAACCAATATACATCCTTTATCTGTCTATAGCACCAAAAGATCTCAAGTGGGGTTAACAAGCGCATCACAAATACAACCAATATTTTAAATGATAATGTTCTACTGTCTCTTTTGAACTGCAACTACAGTTCACATGGCGAAGTTAATAGATAATAGAAAATTCCTTATCCCGGCCATCGAACAGCTACAATCTGTCATGACTATCCTGCCACAAGGTGTGGGCATGGGTTGCCACAGACAGGACCCATTCATAATACACATATAGAAGACTCGGGCACGCTTTCCTGCTGTGGGTTAGCAACAAACATTTAAGGATTTCTGCATGCAAAATGTGCTTTACATTGTAAAATCCAATATAGATTTTATTGAGTTTTGTTCTTGTGTAATTCTCTTGCAATACGCACAACGTAAAATGAACAAAACCATGACATACGAATGAATCACTCATTTGGTATGTATCTTCTAAGGTGAGGAGGCTAAAGGTTTACAGCTGAACAATGGGGAAAAAGGTCGAGCCATTCTAAAATGGTCTCCTAGTGCAGTAGAGCAGGTTCTTGGTACACTGCAGGCAGCATGAGGGTAGGACAGCAAAATCAGGTTTTAGGCCAGGCTACTTTTGAGTGGCTGTGTTAGCTTGAACTTTAGCCCTTTGAGCTATAAGGGGCTTGAGATGTAGTTTCAATATTTCTTTTTTTTATTATATTACGATCCCTGTTCGGGGCCCTTGGTTTCTCCAACCTCACCATCAAGCTGCACGCAGCAACTCCTACTTTCTGGAGGGTCAATATGCATGCTCTGGGGTAGGAGGTGGACTCTTTCTCCTTGCAGCTATTCGTTTGATCATCTGCAAAATAACACAGCCTCATCCAGATTGTGAAGGACATTACAAAAAAGGAATAGCCGAGCCAAAAAAGCAGGCTAAGTAGAAATTAAATTCAAGTCAAATGATACTTGTGAATCTAGGATTTGATGAAAAATGGCTAAAGGATACTAGGATTATGTACTGGAAACTGTTGCAATATGTAGGTTGTAACCGCTCAGAAGGTGAGATTTAAAAAAAAAAAAAAAAGCATTGAACGTGGCTTCTCTAGTCAACAATTGATAACATTTCCAAAAGGCTAAATAGCACATGCAATGAGGGGGAAACAGAGGGCAGGACAAGGTTTGGCCTGATTTTGAATTGTAGGAAAGTGCTATATAATAAGGAATACAGAATAGGCCACATGATCACACTGATCCACAAGTGATGCTCGGAGTAGCAAAACAATTTCGGCATGACATGTTAGGACAGGAATGTCCCTTTTAAATGGCTTTAGTGAAAATGCACCTATGTCCCATACTCAGCTTGTCACAAGTTAAAATAGTTGCTGCATCTTTCTTATGTTGTCCGCGGCGAACATGATAATCATGGTTATTTACAGTGGGTCACCAGTGTAATAGCACAAAACTAAAAGAGGGGCTCCGAGGTCTACTCAGGTAATGTGACTTGCCTCTCGGTGGGCTGAGAGACGGAGAGTCGAGGAAGCATTGATGACAGTGGAAAGAACAAGGCTTTTTGCCTCTTTCACCTACAGGGGAGAGATGCACAATGGCCTTGCCTAAAAGTCGGCCTGAGTCTCCATTCGCACCGTCCATATGGAACGTGAAGTAGAGAACGTGCGCAGTTGCAAGCAGAGTTGGGTGAGTGCTGAGCCTGTGTGTATGTGGGATCAAGTGAGCATGGGCATGAATCCAATTTGGAACACTGTATGTGAACGGTTGTCGGGATGGAGGAAAAGGTGGACCTGCTCAGACACATTTGTGATTGGGGAGAATACCCTGAAATATTTGTATGCTTCACCTTTGATGTGACCCAGATCCCAGTGAATAGGGAAGGGACACAATCATTTGAGTGCACAGGAATATCTAGTCCATTATGCTTCCCTTAGAGGCACTGCTGCAGATTATTTTGTGTACAGGCTGTGCAGAATAGACCTCTTCCACTACATACCATTATTTAAAATTGCCTGTCAAGGCACATCGAGGTCCACCCCACAACCATGGGATGCCAGCACCCCAAAAACCGGAGCAGAGAGGGGCTGCTGGAGTTCACATTTGTGTCTGCTACAGAGCCTAATCACTTATTAGGAACCCAGGAGACTGATGCCAAGATTCTCTTGAACAAGGATGGGGACCCAGTTATGCGTCCGAGAGATATCTGGCTCCTGGGCTGGGGATCCCTCACTGCTTGCATTCCTTCAGCTTGTGAACAAACCAGGAAATTTTAGCATTCTGCTTGAAGTCCTGTTTGGAAGAGCCTGGAGGAAAGCAGCCGACTTGCTGACGGGAAAATGGTAGTGGAGTTAGCCTTGCAGAAGACCGCTGCATAGAAGAGGAATTTACAGCCCAAGGGATAGAGAAGAGGAGCAACGCAGAAGCGATTAAATGATCGACCATAAGAACACTACATGTTGCCGGTCAGCTGCCCAGAGTTTTGGTAAGCCCCTTTCATCCTAGACCTCTAATGTGCCACCTGGGTGCCCACCTCACTTGGATTTCAAACTCTGCTCAGTTCCCCCTTCTGGCTTCATGATGTTTTGGTGGGCAAACCAGGGAACAAACTGTCTGATGTCGAGCAGCCCCACTGAGAACTGTGGCTGCACAGTGATCAACCAAGTGAACACTGAACTGAGCAAGTATTGCAGACAACCGCATCAGTAACGTGGCCAAATTCAATCAATGCTGTGGCCTGATGATTTAATTGCACAAGCAGATGGTTCAACTATAAGCCCCCAGTAAACTCCCACCAACCACAGAACAATCAACTTAAACACCACTCTTGTAGCCGATGGGTCACTAGTATACCTGTGGTGGAATTTTCGGTACAGTTTTGGAAGGGGGTTTGTTTGGCCCAAGAGGACAGGATGGCTCAAACGACCAACAGGGACCAAGGGAGTGTGGCAGCTACAATGGAAACATGCCTGTCTGCACCGCACCTGCGTGCTAGCTCCCCCAAAGTGTGCTGCACTGGAGATAAAAAAGAACACACACACAAACACACACACACACACAAACACTCACAAAAAACAAACACTCACAAAAAACAAACGCTCACAAAAAACAAACGCTCACAAAAAACAAACGCTCACAAAAAACAAACGCTCACAAAAAACAAACACAAAAAACAAACACAAAAAACAAACACACAAAAAACAAACACACAAAAAACAAACACACAAAAAACAAACACACAAAAAACAAACACACACACACACAGCTTGAACACAGAGCAGACTCTGATAAGAAGGACTTAAGGACACTATCCTTCAGGGCTGTGAGATTCACAAGAATGACAGAAGTCAGAGATAGTGAGTTATGGGCATTAGGAAAACCACAACAAATCACCCTACTTCTTATCACTGCACCTGAATATTCCACATTCCCATTGCACTGTTTCTCATGAGTAGTATTGTGTTGGGAGTAGAGCTAAAAAATACTTATCTAAAGATATATTGATGCACATTCATTTATTTTGTGTTCTTGTACGTGTGCTAGTTTAGAGTCTGAAGCCCACACCCCCTCCAAAAAAAAGCCTTATACTGCCGTCTTCACTTCCATGAGGGTCAAATGCTAAAGAATTATACTTAGTAATCACTTTTGAGCTCATTACTAAGGTGCTCAGAAACCAAAGGTGAAAGGTTACCAATGATGCAGTTGGTTGCCAATAATCCCTGAATGCCCTGGGACCTCACCTGCTCTGAAAACACTTCACTGTCTTTACCACACCTGGATGTTGTTGCCTTGAGCCCTCTCATTAATCGTACCCATAATTGCAAGAATCAGCATAAAGTCATTATTTGAATGTGCTACGTTGCAGGTATTGAGTATATCACAATAAAATACTCACTGTTTACAGTGAACACCGAAGTCTTCTATCTTATTTAATGGGATAGTCTGGTATTCCGATGGACCTTCATCTGGAGGCTTGTACCCCTAAAATTTAAAATAAAATACATTTTGGCATCACAGAAAGGAATAATATGGCAAAGCAAAAGTAATTTAAACACCACAATTATGAGCAAAACCAAAATAGAAAAGAAGGAATTGCCTATTACTGGCTGCACCCTAATGAGCAAAACAATGACATTGATCAAATACACAAATAAGATCAAAGTAAATAGCCATAAGTAGAAATTAAAGTAATGAATCACAAAGAGAGGCAACCTAATGAGCCCTAAAACAGAGCACGTGCATGACCATTACATTTTTGCACAAATGGCAAGCCACAACAGGAAAATCGGATGTTGTTGTTGGTGAGAAGGTATATCAATGTCTAGGTGAAGAATCTAAGAACACATCGCACCCTATGCAGTAATCTAACTCTGAAATTCCATGTGTGTTACTATCACATTTATTCCCCGCACAAATGTAGGCAGGTAATACATGGTTGAAGTTGAACATGACAAAGCTTTAATATTCCATGTAAGTGTATTTGGAATGGGGAAAATGTGATGTTACCACATTATCTCCCATTCTGAGGTGCGAAAATCATTTACCAGATGTGACATTAATAGCTTAAATTCTTATAGGCATTGTAAAGAGACATTTGTTGAGTCAAGTCAACTGCAGAGAGAGTTGTTGAGCACACTATTCTAAACAAAGGCATTTTCAAGTAGGCTGCCACAGAGTTTACTCCCATCACCTGTATTCTTCTGCACGTTTATAAGTGGAATGGCAGAAAAGTGGAAATGTAAACCAAGCCAATAACTGAATCCATCAGACTGGTCTGGAAAAAGGAGGCTTGGATTTGGGAAATAAGACGTGATCATTTAGGTACGATGCCAAGTGCAAGGCCAAGAGCCAGGTCTACAGAAATGCTGCAGCACAACAGCGGGTGGGAGGGGGATAGTTTTACAGATTACTAAACAAGACTATTTCGTTCATCCTATCTGAGAACATCAAAGCTGGTGAATAACGTGACAAGACCTTGGAAAGTGCATACAAATGTTAGGTTGCACAGGAATAGTAATACGCCGACAATCTAGGCCTTTTTAGGTCTCACTACAGACATCTATGCCCATTTGGCAAAACGTCCCGTTTCTACTACACACACCCAAACATCCCCAACCACACAACACAACAAAATGCACATCATATAACAGACAACATTCAGAAAGGAAACTCAGATTATCTATTCAGCATTGGCATGGTCAGGTAAGCTATCATCATTCACTGGCTTGATGGATTGTCGGTCACATTGGTGCCCAAAGCATATCGCAGAAGCTTACAGCAACAGGCATTGGCAGAGCCAGAAGGTCTCCCATGAATTGCATGCATGTGTCAAGATGCATGACGAGGCATTGCTAGCAATCTTGTATTAAAAGTTGTATTTAACAAAACCCATTCCAAGATGGCTACTAATGTGATGCGTCATGACACGTTGGGATGCATGTATGTGCATGCATTGTGATGCAGATGGTCATTTTAATTAATCCTTCCACCAATGTGGGTAAAAAACGGTAAATTAAAATATATAAAAGAAGAACGCTAAACATGGGCAAAGCCAGGGCTGGACTGGTACAGAAAATAGGCCTGAGCACCAAAATAAAAGCAGCCCACGTAAATAAATTAGACCACTAAAAAACATGACCAATGTTTGCAAACTGGGCAGTTTTGAACATATGCGAAATAACGCGGTCGTTGTAACGACCGCGTTGTAATGGCATGCGTTGTTTGGCATGCAAAGTAAATGCTGTTTACCATATAGACAGGCTCTGTAAATATTTAGCATGGGATGGGTGGCTGCATAGATTACAGCTTGCTGCAGGCAATGTGTTAGACCTGTCAGCCCTTTGGCAGTTCCCTCCTCATTTTATAATTCTTTTTATGTCCCTTTTCACCTTCTCATTTTTTTGTCTACTAAACTTTTTGGGTGTAGACGTAGAGGCTCTGGGCGCCCCATTCTCACTAATTGAGGGTGAGGTGCAAGGTGTCTCACTAAAATGGAAGAGGGGATTTAGTGTTGTCACAAAATGGTGGATTAAACTGTCACCCTAGGACCTGGGCCATAGACTATCATGAGGGGTTCCGGAACCTTCTGGACCACTCTGGTCAGTCAGGGCCCAGGTTATAAATAGGGGTGAGGTAGGTCGGCCATTTTGGGGTTGCTAGGTGGGCTGTGAGGTAGACAGGAGTAAGGCATCTGAGTGGGGAGGTGGCTGCGCTAGAGAGGGAAATTGATAGTTCTGAGGTTCTGCGATCCTTCCCTCCTCAGCCGATACCACCCTCGACCTTTTGACCTGTCCCTGTCCCCGGCCACTGTCTGAGGTCACCTTTACCCAGGACGCTCCTACTTAATCAGGACCTCTGAAGAGAGTCAGGGAAGCGAGACCCCCTCCTGGACTATCACTCCTACATCCTGGTAGACCCCTGGGATACTGGACTCCAGAACTATCGACTGATCATCCTCCTGACAGAGAGGAAGGAGACTTGGCTGTAGTCCCCAGGAGTTGGCTTATCAATGTGACCGCCTGGGTGTGCAGATCGCCTGTTTAACTTTGACCCCCCCCCCCCCCCCCGTCACGAACCTTAGTTGGGAACACTCACTGCCGCGGACCCGGATCTAGAAGTGTCCCTGAAGTCTCTGGGGGCCTTGTGGGGAGATCTGGGGCTCTAGTGTGCCAGTTGCCGGCCAGCGACGCAGCCGGGAGTGTGAGGAGGCTGCGCTGAGGAAACGGGGGCTGTGTCGAGCTCTGAAGCGGCCGGACTAGTGTCACGTGACGGGGTTTTGGAGCGCCGCCCCCGCCGCTCCTGGATGAGTGAGGAAGCCGCGCCCCCCCGAGAGCCGCGCTGCTCCTGGCGGCGTCGGGTGCGCCTCTAGTCGAAGCGGAGGCTCGAAGTACTGGTGTCGGGGGTGTGAGGACAACGAAGAGCTGAGGACAACCTCCCCCCGGCGCTGAACTCCGCCAGAGACCGTTACTGAGGTGAGGCCGACGGACTGGGAGGGGAAGCGCTGTGGAGCGGGGCCTTGGCTCACTTGGGAGCCTGCAAGTCGCAAAGATCCCGGGGAGGCGGGCGGAAGAAAAAGGTCCCTGGTTTCGCCCTCCCTGAGGAGAACCCCCTTGAATGTCGGGTTTCAGTAGAAATTAGCCAGGAACTCGGCCCCTGCCTCCGTGAAGCACCCCGTGAAGCACCCCGTGAGGAGGAAGCCAGGCATAGTGTAAGCTGGGCCTCCTGGGGGTAACTTTCAACAAGAGGACAAGAACTGACAGCCTGCATAAGACTATCCCTGGTACATCAGAGTAAAGAGCGTAGTGCATCCAACTGTTTCCGAGCGCATTGGGGGATGTGAGAATAGCGCTGGGGGTGCCCTTATCGTGTATACCCTGGAGGAAACTTGCTAGAGTAACAATCTGGTCCCAAAGACCTTGTAGGATCTTGAAATAGCTGTAATGTACTCATCTGCCTTGAAGATTGTACAGAATATATAACCATTTGATTGCCAGTGGGATGTACATGATAAACGTGGTACTGTAATTGGGGCTGGAATTTAAGGCGCTGGGTTACATTATCCTGTGTTGATGAATTATCTGCCAATCTGATGTTGACTAGTATTACCATTTAGAACATAATGCAATGTTGTGAAACTGGAATGTAGAGGATAAAAACCAAATTGATTCATTTGGAAAGGGAAGATAAACTTTTCTACCTTTTTTCTAAAAAAAGTACAGTGTAGTGTCCTTTCTTTTGGGTGGTGCTGCGCAAGATTGTGAGCTGAGTAGGATGCAAGCATGAAAGGCCAAGTGGAGATGTTAGCCTGTTGACCTGGGCCAAGCTACCCCTAGGACATAGGTCCAACAAGTTGGTGCTCAGCGGTGGGATCGTTATTCAGTGCCTGCATCCGCTTGGCAGCAGTTTTGCGCGCAACACCACCTACACTGTATTGTTTTGACTGGAGTTTTCTCCAGATTATTTCTTAATTGGAGATTTTTAAAATTGTCCTGTGGATTCTCTTTCTTGAGTAAAGTTCTTGTTAACTGTGTTGGGGTCCCATCTGGCAGGATGGAATTCGAATTGGGTAGGCTGGAGGAGTATACAGTGGCCCAGTTGAAGGAGTTCTGCCAGGAACGGGGGGTATTCTTTAAGCAGGCGGCAAAGAAGACAGAGCTCCAGGCAAGCTTAAGAGCCTGGGTTATGGCCCACCCTAGTGGGAAACGGGAAGAAGAACCAGGACTAGATCTCCTAGAAGAACCGGAAGTCCTTCTACCCCCTGGGAGCGGTAATATGGACGTGGGGTCCAGGGCCCCATCAAGAGTGGGAAGTAGCGCCTCGGGGGGGAGCCTGTCCTCTGCTGACCTAGTTGATCGGAGGGAAGAGAGACAGCTTAGAATGGATCTGGCCCGGTTGGAAAAGGAGAGGGAGGAGAGGAAGTTCCTCCACGAGCTTCGCTTAAAAGAGTTAGAGCTCAAAGCCCTTCAACTTGGAACCCCCAGCAGTCCTAATGGTGGCAGCATACCGAGAGAAGTCTCGAGAGAGTCCAGGCCCTACCTGCCCAAAGACGTGGTTGCTAGCTATGGCATAGGGGATGATATTGTAAAATGGCTGGCTGCCTATGAGGTTTCTCTAAGAGCCCATGGGGTCCCTGAAGCCCAGTGGGGGGGTGGCCTGTATAGGTATATGCCTCCGGTGGGGAGGGATGCCTTGTTAGCGCTAGAACAGCCAGACCAGACCAGGTACCCCGTCATGAAGGTAGCCCTAGTAAGGAAATTCGGACTGACCCCTGAAAAATTTAGGCAGAGGTTTCGGGGCAGTCAGAAGTTGTCCACTCAGAATTGGGTGGACTTCTTGGATTATGCCAGGAAGGCCTTAGAGGGCTGGGTGCAGGGCAGTGATGTCAAGGACTATGAGGGACTGTACAATTTAATTTTAAAGGAGCACCTCCTAGAGAAAAGTTTTCCAGAGCTGCGTCAGCACCTGGTAGACAGCAAGCTAACTAATCCCAGGAAGCTTGCGGAGGAGGCGGATATCTGGGCGAGTACCCGGGTATCCTCAAAAGGGACTGGAGGGAATTTCCAAAGGACTGGACAGGGCGCCCCCCAGAAGACAGAGGGGGGAGACAAAAAGAGGGAGTTCTCTAAAGGTCCCCAAAAGAGTTCACCAGGGAAGGGAGTAGGATTCCCTCCTAAGGTTGGTCCCCACAAACCCCCTTATCCTGACCGTGGTCAGCAGCCTAGGGTTGTCCGATGTTACGAGTGTGGTGAGGTTGGGCACTATAAGGGGGATGCCAAGTGTCTCAAGAGACCACACCCTCCCATTGGAGGAAAGACCCCTGGGGTGGCGAGTGTAGTGCTCGGGGTGGAGTTGCCCCTAGATAAGGGAGGTGAGTGGGCAGGGCTAACCTTAGTGTCCTTAGGGGATTGTGAGATGGTTCCTAAGACCCAGATGCCCTCGAATACTACTAAGTACAGGCAATGGGTCACCATCAATGCCCAGAGGGTGGAGGCTCTGAGGGACACAGGAGCCAGCATGACTATGGTAAGGAGTCAGCTGGTGTCCCCAGAGCAGGTGGTCCCCAATGTAGTCCACCCGGTTGTGATGGCTGACAACCGAGAGGGTCACTATCCGGTGGCCCAGGTTCCCTTTGAGTGGGGAGGGGTGGCGGGTCCTCTACGAGTTGCGATCAGCCCTGCCATGCCGGTCGACTGCCTGTTGGGAAACGACCTTGAACACTCGGCGTGGAAGGAGGTTGAGTTCAGGGCCCACATGGAAATGTTGGGGACCCCTGAGTGGACGTGTGCCCACACTCGGTCCGAGACCACCCGAAAAGGGGACACACCGAGGTTGGAGCCTGGGACAAAGGCCCAACCAGCTGCCGGAAAGGGTAGACTGGGACGGGGAAAGCCTGCCCCGGCATCTGACCCTCCAAAGGTGGATGGGGCAACTAAGGTTGTCCCGGAGTCTACGGAGGGGGATGTAACGTCCCTGGAGGGCTTGCCTACCCCTGCAGACTGGCAGGTGGAGGGAGGACCTACTAGGGAAGAGTTTTGTCGGGCCCAGAAGGAGTGCCCTACCCTTGAGGGTTTACGGCGGCAGGCCGAAGCCCAGGCAGCGGGTAACGATTCGGGGAACTTCCACATATACTGGGAAGATGGACTCCTGTATAGCGAACCCAAGGCTCCGGTGCATGGTTCATCCCGGGCCTTGGTAGTTCCCCAGCGTTACCGAGCCTTCCTATTAGGACTGGCTCACGAAATACCCTTGGCAGGACACTTGGGACAAGACAAGACCTTTGCTCGACTTGTCCCTCATTTTTACTGGCCTCAGATGAGGATTACGTCCGATACTTTTTGTAGGACGTGTGTAACCTGCCAAGCTAGTGGGAAGACAGGGGTGAAGCTGAAAGCTCCCCTGGAACCACTGCCTGTCGTTGGTACCCCCTTTGAAAGGGTGGGCATCGACATTGTCGGGCCATTGGATCCACCAACATCGGCCGGTCACAGGTTTATCCTGGTTCTGGTGGATCATGCCACACGGTACCCAGAGGCTATACCTTTGAGGACCATTACTGCACCTGCGGTGGCACGGGCCCTTATGGGAATTTTTACCCGGATGGGATTCCCCAAGGAAGTGGTGTCGGACAGAGGTACCAACTTCATGTCGGCATACATGCGGGCTATGTGGAAGGAGTGTGGAGTTACTTACCGGTTCTCCACCCCTTATCACCCCCAGACTAATGGTCTGGTGGAAAGGTTTAACAAAACCTTAAAGGGCATGATCCGGAGTCTGCCCGAGGGCCTGCGGAGGAAATGGGACGTCCTCCTACCTTGTTTGCTGTTTTCGTACCGGGAGGTACCACAGAAGGGAGTGGGCTTCAGCCCCTTCGAGTTGTTGTACGGGCACCCTGTGCGTGGACCCCTCAGCCTGGTGAAGGATGGATGGGAAAAGACTCCCAGAAAACTTCCCCCGGATGTGGTGAGCTACATGCTGGCCTTTCGTAGCCAAATGGCTAGGTTGTGGAAGCAAGCTTCTGAAAACCTAGAAGCCAGCCAAACGGTCATGAAGGAATGGTATGACCGAAACGCTCACCCGGTGGAGCTGGAGCCTGGCCAGAAGGTGTGGGTGATGGAACCTGGAGAGCTTAGCGCCCTCCAGGATCGCTGGTCAGGTCCCTTGGAGGTGGTTGAGAAAAAGGGTAAGGTTACCTACGTGGTAGATCTTAAGACCCCCAGGCAGCCCCATCGGGTGCTCCATGTCAATCGCCTCAAGCCTCACCAAGAGAGACCCGAGGTCACGTTAATGATGGTGACTGATGGGTCAGAGGAAGAGGAAAGTGAACCTCTTCCTGATCTGTTTGCGTCCCAAGAGAAGGATGGATCGGTGGAGGGAGTGATCCTTTCACCGTCACTAACTCCTGAACAACGGAAGGACTGTCGCCAGGTACTGGAGCAGTTTGCTTCCTTGTTCTCCCTTATCCCGGGAAGGACTCATCTGTGTACCCATGACGTGGACACAGGGGACAGCCCACCTGTGAAGTCCAAGTCCTACCGACTGTCGGATAAGGTGAAGGCTAGCATCCATGAGGAAGTTACCAAGATGCTAGAGCTAGGAGTGATTGAGCCTTCGAGTAGTCCCTGGTCCAGTCCGGTGGTACTGGTACCCAAAGCTGCCCCACCGGGCACTACCCCAGAACTCCGGTTCTGTGTGGATTATAGGGGACTGAATTCTGTGACAAAGACAGACGCTCATCCAATCCCAAGGGCGGATGAGCTCATTGACCGGCTGGGAGCTGCCCAATATCTCAGTACCTTTGACCTCACCTCCGGGTACTGGCAGATTTCCCTGACGGATGGAGCCAAGGAGAGGTCAGCCTTCTCCACACCCGAGGGTCACTACCAGTTCTGTGTGATGCCCTTCGGGCTCAAGAACGCCCCTGCTACGTTCCAGCGATTGGTGAACCAGGTCCTCTCTGGAATGGAAACCTTTTCAGTTGCGTACCTGGATGACATCGCTGTCTTCAGCCGCAGCTGGGAGGGTCATCTGAGTCATCTTCAGGCCGTTCTTCAGGCTTTGCAGCAGGCAGGTCTGACGATCAAGGCCAGTAAGTGCCAGATCGGGCAGGGGTCGGTAGTGTACCTCGGTCACTTGGTGGGTCGGGGCAAGGTGCAACCCCTCCAGGCCAAGATCGAAACCATCATGGCCTGGGAACCCCCCAAGACACAGACAGAGGTTCGGGCCTTCTTGGGCCTCACTGGTTACTACCGACGCTTTGTCAAGGGATACGGAACCATCGTGGCCCCCTTGACTGAGCTCACTTCCAAAAAGCACCCTCGACGGGTGATCTGGACCGAGGGATGTCAACAAGCTTTTGACACCTTGAAAAAGGCCATGTGTGCGGCACCTGTTCTCAGGGCCCCTGACTTCGCTAAGGAGTTCATTGTCCAGACAGACGCGTCGGAGCACGGTATTGGAGCAGTGCTGTCGCAACTTAATGATGAGGGTCTAGACCAACCGGTGGTTTTCCTATCTAGGAGACTACTCCCCCGGGAACAGAGGTGGAGTGCAATTGAGAGGGAAGCTTTTGCGGTGGTGTGGGCTCTGAAGAAGCTGCGGCCATACCTGTTTGGCTCGCACTTCCTGGTTCAGACCGACCACCGGCCCCTTAGGTGGCTGATGCAAATGAGGGGCGAGAATCCCAAGCTGTTGAGGTGGTCCATTTCCCTACAGGGGATGGACTTTAGGGTGGAACATCGCCCAGGAGTGGACCACGCCAATGCTGACGGTCTCTCCAGGTATTTCCGCCTTAGTGAAGAGGACTCCCAAGGGGTTGGGTAGCTCTCCCCACTTTCAGCTGGGGGGGACGCGTGTTAGACCTGTCAGCCCTTTGGCAGTTCCCTCCTCATTTTATAATTCTTTTTATGTCCCTTTTCACCTTCTCATTTTTTTGTCTACTAAACTTTTTGGGTGTAGACGTAGAGGCTCTGGGCGCCCCATTCTCACTAATTGAGGGTGAGGTGCAAGGTGTCTCACTAAAATGGAAGAGGGGATTTAGTGTTGTCACAAAATGGTGGATTAAACTGTCACCCTAGGACCTGGGCCATAGACTATCATGAGGGGTTCCGGAACCTTCTGGACCACTCTGGTCAGTCAGGGCCCAGGTTATAAATAGGGGTGAGGTAGGTCGGCCATTTTGGGGTTGCTAGGTGGGCTGTGAGGTAGACAGGAGTAAGGCATCTGAGTGGGGAGGTGGCTGCGCTAGAGAGGGAAATTGATAGTTCTGAGGTTCTGCGATCCTTCCCTCCTCAGCCGATACCACCCTCGACCTTTTGACCTGTCCCTGTCCCCGGCCACTGTCTGAGGTCACCTTTACCCAGGACGCTCCTACTTAATCAGGACCTCTGAAGAGAGTCAGGGAAGCGAGACCCCCTCCTGGACTATCACTCCTACATCCTGGTAGACCCCTGGGATACTGGACTCCAGAACTATCGACTGATCATCCTCCTGACAGAGAGGAAGGAGACTTGGCTGTAGTCCCCAGGAGTTGGCTTATCAATGTGACCGCCTGGGTGTGCAGATCGCCTGTTTAACTTTGACCCCCCCCCCCCCCGTCACGAACCTTAGTTGGGAACACTCACTGCCGCGGACCCGGATCTAGAAGTGTCCCTGAAGTCTCTGGGGGCCTTGTGGGGAGATCTGGGGCTCTAGTGTGCCAGTTGCCGGCCAGCGACGCAGCCGGGAGTGTGAGGAGGCTGCGCTGAGGAAACGGGGGCTGTGTCGAGCTCTGAAGCGGCCGGACTAGTGTCACGTGACGGGGTTTTGGAGCGCCGCCCCCGCCGCTCCTGGATGAGTGAGGAAGCCGCGCCCCCCCGAGAGCCGCGCTGCTCCTGGCGGCGTCGGGTGCGCCTCTAGTCGAAGCGGAGGCTCGAAGTACTGGTGTCGGGGGTGTGAGGACAACGAAGAGCTGAGGACAACCTCCCCCCGGCGCTGAACTCCGCCAGAGACCGTTACTGAGGTGAGGCCGACGGACTGGGAGGGGAAGCGCTGTGGAGCGGGGCCTTGGCTCACTTGGGAGCCTGCAAGTCGCAAAGATCCCGGGGAGGCGGGCGGAAGAAAAAGGTCCCTGGTTTCGCCCTCCCTGAGGAGAACCCCCTTGAATGTCGGGTTTCAGTAGAAATTAGCCAGGAACTCGGCCCCTGCCTCCGTGAAGCACCCCGTGAAGCACCCCGTGAGGAGGAAGCCAGGCATAGTGTAAGCTGGGCCTCCTGGGGGTAACTTTCAACAAGAGGACAAGAACTGACAGCCTGCATAAGACTATCCCTGGTACATCAGAGTAAAGAGCGTAGTGCATCCAACTGTTTCCGAGCGCATTGGGGGATGTGAGAATAGCGCTGGGGGTGCCCTTATCGTGTATACCCTGGAGGAAACTTGCTAGAGTAACAATCTGGTCCCAAAGACCTTGTAGGATCTTGAAATAGTTGTAATGTACTCATCTGCCTTGAAGATTGTACAGAATATATAACCATTTGATTGCCAGTGGGATGTACATGATAAACGTGGTACTGTAATTGGGGCTGGAATTTAAGGCGCTGGGTTACATTATCCTGTGTTGATGAATTATCTGCCAATCTGATGTTGACTAGTATTACCATTTAGAACATAATGCAATGTTGTGAAACTGGAATGTAGAGGATAAAAACCAAATTGATTCATTTGGAAAGGGAAGATAAACTTTTCTACCTTTTTTCTAAAAAAAGTACAGTGTAGTGTCCTTTCTTTTGGGTGGTGCTGCGCAAGATTGTGAGCTGAGTAGGATGCAAGCATGAAAGGCCAAGTGGAGATGTTAGCCTGTTGACCTGGGCCAAGCTACCCCTAGGACATAGGTCCAACACAATGTTTGCTTTAATATCAGGAAAATCAATAGTAAAAACTGACACAATAGGCGGGGCGTGGCCTGAGGAGTCAAGATGGCGGTCGCACTCTAAGAGTGCTCTGGACCCCCTTCGTCATCTGCCTCTAATCACCCCGTCTGCTGCAGTCATCCGTGGCTCTCTACTACCAGTCGGGGTTCCCGGCTCCCTTGGCCACTGTTTGGTGCGTCCCGTTACCTGCTGTGGCCTGGAGCGCTCAACATGGCGGCCTCCTGAAGCGGCGCTTGTATGCTGGGGCCTGCGCCTGGTTGGACTGCGGCTGGGCCTCCTTAGCTGCTGCGGGGGCCCTGCGGAGCTGGACTGGACTGCTCCCCCCCCCCATCGTCGTCCTTACTGGTGCCCCGCTGTTCGGCCTTGCTGTGTGTTGCGGCCGTGCAGACCCGCCTCCGGGGGCTGGGCTGGCTCCTTCTCGCCTTGTGGTCTGGCCCGGGGCTTCGTGAGGCCAGAGCGGTGAAGATTCTTCCGACGTCGGCCTGGTGAGTGTGGGGCTGCGGTGCTCGGCTGCTGGGAGCGGGCAGCAGCGTGGGGGGGGTGTGGGCGTCCCCTCCTGCAGTGGCAGGTTTCGCTCTCGCCGGGGCTCAGACTTCCTCGGCGGGAGAAGGGCACTGGCGCTCCGGGGCAGCGGCTGTCTGTCTCTGCCCCCAGACCTTCTGCGTGGGCTTGGGTCGCCCCAACGGTGCACTTGAGGAGGCTTTTGGAGGTGCGGTGAGACTCGGCTGCCGCAGTCGGGCAGCGGCGTAGAGGGGCAGTCTGGGCCGATCCTTCCCTCATCCTGCTCGGGGCCTCGGAGGTGGGGCCGGCGGGTGGCCTTGTGTGTGGGGACATGGATGCTCTTGCGCTGCGTTCCTGATCGGCTGCTAATGTTAGGCAGTGGGGGAGGAGTGCCGCGGCTGGCCAGGCACTCCTTCCCTTTCCTTGCAGCACACTATATTTCATCAACCACCCTGCCTACCGGAGGACGCTTCGCCCGCGGGGACTTGTAGGGGCATAACTGCACTGTCGCCCCCTCAGGTCATCTAGGGGCCCTGTCACTGCCTGTGGCGGCATTGGCTCCTGTGCCCCCTGCCCACCCCGCTCGGTGGGGACGCGGAGGCTGGGTCTTCCTCCTGGGGTTGCCGGGGTGGGATCTTGGTGTACTCACCCCTCTTTAGCTCTTGCTGGTCTTTCCCCCCGCCGCAAACTACGACCTTCACCGGGGGGTCAGCGTCTACGGGCGCCGGCCTGGGGCAGGGCGGTGATGGTTGGCCTTTCCTGAACCGACTGGCTGGGTTGGTTGCGGAGCTCCTCTGCGGGGTGCGGGTCCCTCAGGGCCTCCACTGGTCCATAGGTACTTGCTTGGAGATGGGGCTGGTCCCACTGGGCGTGGAGCTTGTGCTGCTGACCAGTCGGGGCCACTGCCGAAAGATTTGATCTGGCCGCCTTCCCTCGGAGTGTTCCCCTCTCTGCAGTGCTACCGGGGGGTGGAACGGAGCACCCGGGTCTGAGTATTAACGATCTGGGTGTACGGGCCCCCTCCCCCTTCCTTTTTGGGACTACTGTTCGGCCTCCTGCCCGGGCGGTGACTAGGCCCAGTTTCGGTGGTGATGGGCAGGACTCGCGCCTCTGGACTGCCAACCTAGACGAAAATGGACCAGTTTACTACGTCAGGGCCGTGATCCCGGGGGAGGGGCGCCTGATGCGCCGGGCCTTGCGGGGGGCGAACTTTCCACGATCCTTCAGGCGATGGGCGCGCCACAGGCCTCAGTCGAGAACAAGATCGGCGAGGTGAGGGTGGAGATGGCCCTCATTCGCCAGGACCTGCACAACGCTACGGAACGCATTAAGGAGGCTGAATCCCGTATCTCCTCGGCTGAAGACTACATCAGCCAGCTTAAGTCCCAGGTGGCTCGCCTCCAGACTCAGACCTCGGAGCTCCACCAACGAGCCGAAGATGCTGAAAATCGATCGAGAAGAAACAACTTACGCTTGATCGGCTTTCCTGAAGGGGCGGAGCAGGGCCACGCGGATACATTCGTGGAAAGCTGGGTGCGCTCATGGATGCCTCGCGAGTCCCTTTCGCCCTGGTTCGCTGTAGAGCGCACTCATCGCTCCTTGGCCCCCAGGCCTCCCCCCGGGGCGCCTGCCCGCCCTATTATTCTGAGGATCCTGAACTTCCGGGACAGAGAAGCCATTCTCAGGGCAGCCGGGCGCAGGGCCCACTGCTGTTCCAAAATCATAGGATTATGGTCTTCCCGGATTACACCAGGGAGGTGCAGGCCCAGCGTCGGACATATGTAGACGTCAAACAGAAGCTTCGCACCTTGGGCCTGCGCTACGGTCTCCTATTGCTGGCACGGCTCAGGGTTGTCTTCCAAGACAAGACATTCTTCTTCGAAGATCCGCAGGCGGCATGGACCTGGCTCACGGGGGAGCAGCACCTCTTGAGTCGACCGGTCCCCTCCCAGGCGGGGCAGGACCCTGCGCAGTCCCGCCCGCCCATGCCCCGGCCCCAGAGACGCCGGACCAGGTCCCGCAGGAAGAGTGGCCATGGGGGGGGCGGGGGGGGGGGGAGAGGCGGCTTGCCGCTCGCCGGGGGCACCGCCCCAACGCCCTCCATCTCGTGCGTCCACTCAGAGGTCAGCTTCTCCCAGCCCGACTACCTTCTGGATTGATTTGAACCCGCTCCCAGATCTCTCCGTGGATCTGCGCCCAGCCATATCTGACTCTGACCTGTCTAAGAGTCCCGTGCTCCGTGGTATCGGGGACGATGACGGGACGTGAACTCTGGCCTGCAGTGAGGGTTGCTATTCAGCCTCTTACAAGGCTCCTGTACCCGTGACTGTTATTCTGTCTCTGTATTGGGAGCGATTTATCCTGGATATACTCCTGTTATGCAATCTGCTTCCTACTTCAGAGTTCGGTTCCACTGGAGTTGCCCTGTTGCTGGAATGTTCTTAGGATGATTGCAGCGGATGTCGTTTCTTCATCCGACTCTATGGAGGGGGGTCCATCTCCGCTTTGTCCATGTTCAGCTAACCGTTTTAGCTTAGCAGTTAGACTCTTTGGTGGGTTGTTGTTGCATGTTGTTTTCCTTCTAGGGCGACAGATGCTTCCTCTTCAGAAGTGTAGGGTGGGGGGTGTTGGGGGGCAAGGGGGGGGGGGGGGGGGTAGACTGTTGTCTCCCACTTGTTTGTTGTTTTTCGCCACCTACGGGCCGCAGATTTTTGTTTTTCCTGGCAGAGATCAATGCACGTTCACTTACGATGAAGACCTGGGCTTTACTGAATTGCACCGCTTTCACCCACTGACCTAGATTATGGTCCGATGCTTCCCCTGGCATCCGGGTCAACCTGCGCTTGCGGTCCCCTCATCACATACTTTCCGCTCAGATGGTATCCACCCTAAATAGACCCCTCCATGTTCGGTCATGGAATGTCAAAGGCCTCCTGGATCGCATAAAGCGCACTGCCGTCCTTCGTAACGCTCAGCGTCATGCGCCTAATATCCTGTTCCTCCAAGAGACACACCTTCTGGGCTCCCAATGCAATTTCCTTGCCCGGTATGAGTTTGATAGGGTCTGGCATTCTGGTTTCACACGGGGGTCCCGGGGGGTGGCCATCCTACTCCGGAGGGGCCTTCCTTTTACCCTGGCGCAGGCGGAGATAGATGCCCACGGATGGTATGTGGCTCTGACAGGTAAGGGACAACCCTTTAACCTTCTTAGTGTACATGTCCCTCCTGTCGCCATGGCCTCTGCCCTTCGCCGTCTCACACTCGTCATTTCCTCGTTTCCCCAAGGTCTGACGGTCATTGGAGGCGACTTCAACGCTGTTCTGCAGCCCTCCCGCGACGCGTTAGTTGCTCCTTCAGCACCGCGCACTGCCTCTGCTAGGCGATTGTCTGATTGGTCGTCTGTCCAGGGTCTCTGTGATGCTTGGAGGGTGTGGAACCCCCGTCGTGAACAATACACTCACACTTCGGCGGCCCATCACACCCACTCCCGAATCTATTTATTTTTGTTACCAGCCCCTGACTGCCAATTGATGGCCGGGCCTACTATCCTTCCCCGAGGCATTTCAGATCACTCCCCCGTCTCCCTCCATCTCGGAAACTCTCCTGATAGCCCCCGTGCGGTGTGGTGGATGAATGCCTGGTTCTTGCAAGATCCGGACTTTGTCGAGGCCCTCAGGCAGGGACTGGGGCACTATTTCACGACTAACACAGGCGCGGTCCCTGCACCGGGTACGCTATGGGAGGCCGGTAAGGCTACTATACGGGGAGTGGCTAGAGGTCTGGTTCATGCAAAACGTGCAGAGCGGACCGCCCGGCTGGTGCAGTACAGCTGGAAGGGGCCCAGGCTGGCTCTGACAACGCGGTGTCTGCTCGGCAACTTGCACTGATCCGAGATGAGATTCGTCAGATCTCACTGGACTCCGCTCAAATGCTTTGGCGGTCTTCCGTGGCGCGTGTATACGGGTAGGGCGATAAAAACAGTAAATTGCTCCATAACTTGGTGTCCTACCCCAAAGCTATCCGCATCATCCCCGAGATCTGTGATGTGGCCGGTCGTCATCATGCCACCTCTCGGGCGATCGTCCAAACCTTCGCAGACTACTACGCTGCTCTTTATGCGGCCCGACCCCCCAGTGCCTCTCTCGCTGCCCTGTTGTCCGAGACTGGGACTCGGCTGCCCCGAGGAGACGTTGGATCTTCCCTGCACTCCGGAGGAGATACAAGGGGCTATTTCACTTTTACATCCAGGCAAGACGCCAGGGCCGGATGGCTATCCCCAAGAATATTATGCCACCTACCGCGACACTTTGGTCCCCCCCCTTACTGGACTTGTTCAACCATGTGGTGGACACGGGGTCCTTCCCCTCCGAGATGGATGTGGCCACCATTGTGGTCCTCCCGAAGACACAGCCACCCACTCTGGCACGTGCGGATAACCGCCCTATTTCCCTTATCAATACCGAGGTAAAAATCTTTGCCATAGCAGTCGCCCAGAGACTCCGCCCTCACTTGCATTATCTGGTCCACCCAGACCAGTGAGGATTTATGCCGGCCAGGGGTACCAGGCACTGCATACGACGACTGCACCTCGCCCTAGCACACCGTCACCAGCTCACCCCATATCTAGCCTTGCTTCTCATTGACTTTGAAAAAGACTTTGAAAAAGCCTTTGATACGGTCGATTGGAGCTATCTGGGGGACGTGTTGGAGTTGATGGGTTTCGGGCTCCCGTTCCGGCGCCTTGTCCGGATGCTGTACTCCAGCCCCAGGGCGAGGGTCCTGATTAATGGCGTGCTTTCGGAGACATTCTCTATTCATAGGGGCACCCGCCAGGTCTGTCCGCTTTCACCTCTCTTATTTGCGCTAGCAATGGAGCCGCTGGCCTCCCTTATCCGTCAAGACCCCGGTATCCGTGGCTGGGCTTGGGACCCCTGCCAGATCGATAATATTGCCTTATATGCGGACGATGTCCTCCTTTTTCTGGCGGACCCCGGGAGCTCGGGCCCACGTTGCCTGGCCACTCTTTCGGCCTTCGAACGAGTCTCTGGGCTCCGGCTCAACCCGGCGAAATCTACATTGGTCCCTCTGCACCCCTCCCGAGATTGTTTCGACTGGCAGACGTCCATTCCCCTGCGCAGGATGTCGTTCAAATATTTGGGGGTGTGGGTCGCTCTCCTTCCGGAATTTGAATGGGCCCTAAATATTGCACCTCTGGTATCTAAAGCAAAGGCGGATCTCCGGAAATGGCAATCCTTCCCCTCAACCCCCTTGGCAGAAGCGCTCTATACAAAATGAAGGTCTTACCCTGTTTTTTGTAGATTTTGCAGAACATCGCCCTTTTTCTCCCAGGGAGTTGGTTCCGGGAGTTAGACAGTAGCCTCTCCCGGTCTTTGTGGGGGGGCAGACGGCCGCGACTCTCTTTGGCACATTGTCGCATACCTTCATACGACAGGGGTATGGGGGTCACTAATCTCCATCTATACTACCTGGCCACGAGGCTCCTAGTGATCCATGACTGGTTTGCGGACGGCTGGTCCGACCCAGCATACCGGGTGGAACTTCCGTCAATCGATTTTGCACAGCTCAAAGCCTACCTGTACGGGGTCTCCATACCGCACACCTGCCCCTCCATCACTCGAACTGTGTTTATGGCCTGGCGTGCGGCCTTATGCCACACACGCTGGGGCGGGACACTTACTAGGCAGACACCCTTGTGGATGGGCGCTTGGCTGAAAGAAACTTCATCCCTTCAAGGCTTCAGCCGATGGGACCGCATCGGGATTTCGCTCCTCGGAGATGTTTGGGTAGGGGACCACATTCAATCGTTTGCGGATCTCCAGCAAAGGTACTCACTCTACTCCTCTCAATTTTACAAATATCTACAATTAAGTCATGCCCTACGGCTGCACATTCCGTCCGCCACCTCCTTCCCGGAATTCAGCCTTCTCGATGCCCAGGTGATGATGGGGAACCTAGGCAGAGGGGGGGGTATCGCGGATTTACCGTTCCCTCGTCAACAATGGCCCCGCATCCCTAGCCTTGCTGCGCGCCCGGTGGGAGGGGTGGCTGGGTCCCGTAGAAGACGCTGATTGGAGGGATGCCCTTATGGCTCCCAAGACCTTGACAACCTCCTCCAAGCTGCGCCTGATCCAACTCTATTACCTCCATGCGGCATACCTCAGCCCAGCACGCCTCTACAGGGCTCGTTTGCGGCCCTCTCCATCCTGCACACGTTGCAGTCAGGCCCCTGCGGATTTCTACCATATGATCTGGCAGTGCCCGGTCCTGGAGCCCTTTTGGGTGGGGGTGGAACTGGAACTCACGCAGACCCTGGGATGGGAGGTTCCTCATGACCCGCTGCGCCTGATCCTGGGGGTGTACGATGGTCTTGATGGCTCCCGGGCCGATAAGCGCTTCCTGGGCACTGCATTGGTGGTGGCGAAAAGGGCTATTGCGGTGCTCTGGTCCCAGGCCAAGCCACCGACTAGGCAGGAGTGGAGAAGTGGGGTGGATTGGTGCGGTAACCAAGAGGAAGCCCTTTTTGAAGCTCTGGGTTGTTCTGAGCTTTTTGATAAGGTATGGGGCAAGTGGTTCACCCTGCGGCCTTAGGGGGTGCAGCCCTTTTTTGTCACGATTGTAAGTGGGTGCATGGGTTGTTCTTTTCCTTGCGGACACTTTGCAGGGCTTTGCCATTTCTCTTGCCATTGGGTCTCTTCAATCATGTACATGGTCTTATTGCCATAAATGTTTTTATGTGATCTGTGATTGAAACCAATAAACTTGATTATCAAAAAAAAACAACGACACAGTAGACCATAAAACAGGCCCTACAGATTCCAGTACGACCCTGGGGGAAACACAAAAGGATTTAAGTGTCCCAGTAGAACTTCGCAACTTTCTGGTCCTCAAAATAAAAAAATGAAGTACAAAAAAAAATGTTTTTTTAATATCCGAATGACAGGGAATGGGATGGATGCGTAACAGGGAGCATACACAGCAGGGGGAAAGAAGCGAGGGGGACAGGGAAAAGCAATATATCATGCACGCCTATGGAGTGCTCAATTATTATTTTTGTTTTTTTTACATTACATTACACACATTGAGCGGGATGGGTACACAGGAGAAGTGGAGGAGCTGGAAAGGTGCATGGGGGAAAGGCAGGAAAAACTGAGGGAGAAAACATGGTTAAGCATGCACTTCGATGAGGACAGGGAAAAAAATATATAGTGAAAAATAGTCAGAAAGAAAATAGTGAGGGAATAAAGAGACACTGAAGCAAAGGAAAAGGTCAAGAGAGAAAGTTATAATGAAGGAAGGCCAGATGAACAAAACAGATAGGTAGGGAAGAAAGCAACAGGAATGGAAGGCCAGAATGAGGGGAAGAAGGCAGTAGTAAAGTGAGGCCATGTGGCAGAAAGTGATATTGATGTAATAAACCAATTGTGAATTGTGCTATACTGAGGGAAGGAAGTTTCGCATAAACGTTTTACAGGAAGGAAAGCAATAGTAAAGAAAAGTCAAAGGACGATCTTGAAGAAGGGTGAGATTGAAGAAAGGTGAGTGGGAAGAAATGCAAGTGGGAAGTAAAGCACGAAGGAAGAAAGGGGACAGGAAAGAAAACTATAGTGAAAAATACCTACGCAATAATGAAGGCTAGAGAGAAGATGGTGATGGAAGGGCAGGGTAAGAAAATAACAGTGAAGAAAGGCCAGCTTAATACTGAATGAAGACAAGACCGATGGAAGCAATATTAGCTTTTTCAGCGGGTTTACCCCCCCAGACTTTTTAGGCCTCGCCTGAGCCAGCGCATGCACTGCTCTGGCGAGACATTTAGTAAGTGGGCTTTTAAAAGTACGACCACACGCTTTTGCTGGCTTCAAGCTTGCGCTTACGCATGTGATTACGCGCACAGACGCCATTTGGCTTTCTGTCATGGCTCATTAAGCCTTACAACCCTTACAGCGCGTGAATCACTTTTATTTCCATGCTCCTCCACCCCCCTGCTCTCTGCTCTCACTACCCCCTCCCTTCTCCCCCCTCGTTAGTCACCGGGCGGGCTACAGCTTGTGTTAATTCCCTCCCCCTCCCCACCACACTTCCCTCTCACACTCGGCGCCTCCACTTTGCCCTCCTCCTTCCCCCACCACAGAGCGCATCTTGTATGTTGGTCCCTTTGACTCCACTCTGCTGGCCGCCATGTCCATCCTTCCTCCCTCTCATGAAACCACCTTTACCGCTCATTCTTTTATCTCGTTAAAGTTAAGGAGTGGAAATTAATCCTGGAAGGGAAAGGAGATAAGCATAAGGATGACGCTGACCACCGCCACGACATTTAACATCCATTTTGCAGAACGGTCCTCTTTCATCTGATGGGCTGTGACGTTCTCTTCCAGAAGTATTTCGGTTTCATGCACCGTTTCTGCACTGCTCATGCGAGGCTGTTTACAAAGTGCACTCCCTTATTTCACGTACTGCGTCGCAATCCGGGGGCTCCTTTGTGATTACAGGGGATGGATTCAGACTGTCATTGTTGCGCGCAGCATCAGCCGTGTTTTCACTTGCAAAAGGCAAAGTGAAAACTGTCATTTATTACGGGACGAGCAATCCAAGATGTTTTGCTTGGACGCGGGACCTGCAGCCGGTTGCCGGGCATTCCTGGCGGCTTTGCTTTCATTGGCTACTTGAGTTTTACCCTCAATTTCATTCTCTTAATCTGGGCTTAAAAACAATATACTAACACTTTGATTTTGTTTTGAAGAGCGGTCGCGTGTACCCTCTACTAATGTACTGCAAATTCTGCAAGCCAGCTTTAAAAAGCAATTAAGCTGGCCGAGACTAAAACAGAATCTTTGCTTTATAGCCACAATCATTTTTTATCTGCTAAATAGTTGCCACAGCTGACATTAAGCTGGGACTAGTCCAGTCGCACGCCTACACCACATTATCACTCAGCGCCACCAGAGCATCTGTCAGCACCACCACAGCATCGCTCAGCAACGCCACGGCATCGCTCAGCAGCGCCACAGCATCGCTCAGCAGCGCCACAGCATCGCTCAGCAGCGCCACGGCATCGCTCAGCAGCGCCACGGCATCGCTCAGCAGCGCCACGGCATCACTCTGCAGCGCCACGGCATCACTCTGCAGCGCCACGGCATCACTCTGCAGCGCCACGGCATCACTCTGCAGCGCCACGGCATCACTCTGCAGCGCCACGGCATCACTCTGCAGCGCCACGGCATCACTCTGCAGCGCCACGGCATCACTCTGCAGCGCCACGGCATCACTCTGCAGCGCCACGGCATCACTCTGCAGCGCCACGGCATCACTCTGCAGCGCCACGGCATCACTCTGCAGCGCCACGGCATCACTCTGCAGCGCCACAGCATCACTCTGCAGCGCCACAGCATCACTCTGCAGCGCCACAGCATCACTCTGCAGCGCCACAGCATCACTCTGCAGCGCCACAGCATCACTCTGCAGCGCCACAGCATCACTCTGCAGCGCCACAGCATCACTCTGCAGCGCCACAGCATCACTCTGCAGCGCCACAGCATCACTCTGCAGCGCCACAGCATCACTCTGCAGCGCCACAGCATCACTCTGCAGCGCCACAGCATCACTCTGCAGCGCCACAGCATCAGGTAGCACCACCACAGCATCACTTAGGGCAACCACAGCATCACTTAGGGCCACCACAGCATCACTATATGCTACCACAGCATCACTCTGCAGCGCCACAGCATCAATCAGCACCACCACAGCATCAGTCAAGGCCAGCACAGCATCACTGAACTAAACCACAGCATCACTTAGTGCTTCTTACACTTTTTAATTACAACTTCTCAGCAAGCTGCACAGCAGCCACACTTATCTACTGCACAGCTTACAAGCATTGGCAAATTCAATAGCTCTACCTAAACACTTATAAGGCCCCCCCCAATGCATAGCCAATAGGTCTCGCCTTTAGGACATTATAAGTGTTTAGTTATCCAGCACAATATCCTTAATTAAATAACATCAAGTGTTGCATAGCTAAACACTTATAAGGTCCCAAAAGCGAGACCATTTGGCTATGCCAATGCTTGTTGCTTTTTGGCCTCCTGTTTGTGACCCTGCTTTTGTTGACTTTAGGACTCTGGGCACTTTATCACAGCTAAAAAATGTTAAAGGCATGTGCTGTCTGTGTAAATAGTTATTATGGATTGGTGTTTCCATGATTGACATTTAATTTACTGCTAAGTCCCTAGTACAGTGCACTGTGTGTGCCCAGGGCCTGTAAATCAAATGCATGCTGCTAGTGGGTCTGCAGCACTGATTCTGCCACCCACACAAGCAGCCTTTCAAAGGATTCTCAGACCTGCCACCGCAGTGTCTGCACGCAGTTCTTACTGCCATTTCGACCTGGGAAGTGCACCCACTTGCCGGGCCATAACCTTTGATTGCATGCTACTCACCCCTAAGGTAGGCCCAAGGTACCCATGTGGACAAGGTGCAGTGTATGTGAAAGGTAGGACATGCCCTGGTGTGTGCAACATGTCCTGATAGTGAACTACAGTGTATTTTGTTTTTCACTAGTGAAAAGTTAACTGTCCCGTGGGATAGAATGGGAGTTTATTTATAACATCTTATAAGTATAACTTCCCATTGGGACAAGATAGAAAGATGGAGTTTAGGATGCCTGAATTCAGGATATAAAAACACATGTTTTTGTAAAGATGAGTTTTATATTGTGTGTTTGGAAATACCACTTTTAGAAAGTGGGTATTTACTTGCTTAGCCATCCTGTGTGCCTCTGCTGGTTTGTGGATTAACTGTCTGGTTTTGCAGCAAAAGGGGGTTGGGGATGTTCATTCACTGCAGACAGCCACTGAGGGGGTTGAGGTGTGTCCTGCCTTTCCTGGATGAGTCACGGCTGGGCTGAATAGACCTGTGCTGCATTTAGAGTAGGGCAGAGGTGATTTAGTTTCACCTGAATGGGCCTGGTCTGCCTTAAACAATGCTGTCTCCACTGCCTGCCGGGAAGCTGGACCAGAGAGGACAGAACTGATTTTGACTGAGCAAAGAGACTCTCTGCCACATCAGAACAAAGAGAAATGGAATATAAATATTGGGGCCCAGACCCCAGAACTTTAGATTACTTATGGACTCAAAAGAAACCTCTGCCAAGGAGAAGAGCTGGGAAAGCTGAAGGAGAAGTACTGACCCTATGCGGTGTGCTGTCTGGGGTTGGCCTGCAGTGACTGTTTCTTCTGAAGAGAGGTCAAGGACTTTGCTGTGTGATGTGTATTCTGCTTGAAGATTTCCAAGGGTTTGAAGTAGAGCTTGCCTCCTGTTCTGAAGTCTCAGGGACGCAAAGACTTCACCAGCTCCCCTGAACTTCCTTGCTGGAGTTCTGACCAGGAGGTGCCTGCCCCTGTGTTGGGCCTCTGGATGTTGTTCCTGCTGCTGGGAAAGGAGAAGCAACTAAAGAAGAGTGACACATCCGCACCCGTTTCTGATGCACTGCCGCCATGTGGGAAGAATTTCCACGCATCGTCCTTGTGCTGCTGAAGAACCAGACACAGCGCCTGCCCTCGGCTGGAGAAATCGCCACACGCCGAGTCATATGCACTGATCTCCGAAATCCCTGCACCGATTCCGATGCAGGCCCTGCTGTGCGACTGCAAGAACCAACACATTGTGGGACCGCAGCTGGAGAGATCAACGCAGCGCCGTTGCTGCCACTGCATCGAGAACAGACGCATCCCAAATCCCCAAGCAATACACCGGGGAACCAAGTCTACATCAACGCCAGGCAGCATTAAGAATCCAAAGCATCACCTCTCCGCACAGTAAGAAATCGACGCATCACCTCCCCTTGAGTAAGGTACCGACATCACCTCCCCAGGGCGTAAGGAACCAACGCTTCACCTTCCCTGGTCGCAAGGAACTGACATCACCTTCCCTGCGGCTGTTTTTGCTGCATCCAAGGTACTTTGAGTTGAAAGTGTCACATCTATAGTTTGCTATGGATAGAACTGTTTTTATCTTCTAAAAGTCATTTTGATTATTGTATGTTGGATTTTTGTCGTTTTGGTCTTGTATGGTTAGATAAAGATTACTTATTTTTCTAAACAAGTGTGATGTCCAACTGTAGTGTTTTCACTGTATTATAGTACGTGCGCACAAATGCTTTACATAACGACTCTGAGATTAAGCCTGTCTGCCCATGCCAAGCAACCAAGGGGGGTGAGCAGGGGTTATTTTAGAAGTGTATCTCCCTTACCCAGACTATGAAGATGGGTCCCTACTTGGACAGAGGTGCAAACCATTGCCAACTAGAGATCCCAATTTCTAACCAAAAAGCTGTAAGAAAACAGTGGTGAGCAAAGACCAGACCAAACAATACTGCAGTGAAAGATCCTCCAAGAAAGAGTTTGAAGGTGCAGGAGGGCCAGGGGAAAGAAAGCAGAGGAGAGAGGAACAGACATGCCAGAAAAGAAAGGGAAGAGAGTACTAAAGCCTAATAATATAAATGTGAGTGAGCAGCTGAGAGAGTGAAGATGAGAGGGCAACATCAGAGGGGGCAAGGAAGATGAGATACAAAGTATTGCCCTAAGTATGAATGAAAGATATGCTACAAAAGGTGGGCAGCATGAGGCATGCAGCTGTAGCAGAAGAGAGGACACAAATACAGTGTCATACCTAAATCTGAGAGAATGCAGAGGGAGAGTCCAAGGAAAGCAGTGTAGAGGGAACTCCATCAGAGTGAGTGGACAATGCTGTAGGGAGTAGGACTCTACTCAAGCAAGAGAAGGCACAAACAGGGGTGGTGCACCTGCATGGACACACGTTGCAAGTAGGAGTGATAAAGTGCTAGCGGTTGGGATACAGTGCGAGTGGAAAGAGTACATTGTGGGGGCAGGAATACACTGCTCGAGATGCAGTGTGAGTGGAATAAGTGTGGTGAGATGAATGCAGCATCAGGATGCAGAATGAGTGGGCCTCACTGATTTGAATGCAGTGACACTGGAAGTGAATTAGCCTTAGGTGTAGAATGTAGTGCTTGTGATGCAGTGTGAGTGATAGCATTAAAAGATACCATACTTTGTTTCTATTACCTGCAGGTGGAAAACTTGTGTTATTAGTCTAAAGAGCTGAAAGAGGTTGTGTAGCTGCCCACCTCAGGATTCAATTTGAGGTTGAGACAATTTCAATATACATGAGAGGTGTTAAAGCGATCATAAAAACTTTAAGAACCGTCTATACAGAAAACCATCATGTCCAAAGCTTTTTATTTAAGCTTAAGTTGTTTGGAGATTACACATTACATTCAGACCAATTAGGACAGTAACTTGATGTAAAGAAATCTGTAATCATTCTGAAGAGAAGAAACTGATCAATATGCATATCACAGCCCTATTAGAGAATATAATCTCCAGGAAGGCAACAAATGCTGCATTTTTAACTGTGCACTTCGGGTTCACCTCTGCACAGCCATCAATGATTTCTGGCTGCCACATTTACAATAGACTGTCAGAGCACCACCTACATGGTTTTAGTACACAGTAGTTAGCACCCTTTACATTTTAGTAGGGCATTTTCTTCTTGTGTACTCACTCACCGTACATGTCTCCTTAGGGACCTGAAAGATGCTTCATGCTAACTAGTGGTTCAGAAGCCTCATCTAAACATGGATCGGCAGGAAATCTCACTTTTTATTTTTAAGTTGCTCAACTCTTTTAGTATTTGAATTTCGGGCTCTGGGTGTCTTTGAGCGCACCTCTGGCCTCCGGTTAAACCCGGCCAAATCTGTCTTGCTCCTCCTTCATTTGTCTCATGAGTGTTTTGATTGGCAGTCAACGATCCCCCTTCGAAGCACTCCTTCAAATATTTGGGGATCTGGGTGGCCCTTTTCCCTGATCTTGCGTGGTCCCTCAACGTCACCCCTCTGGTCAAGCGGGTTCGTGCTGACCTCCTTAAGTGGCGTAATTTACCCCTAAACCCTCTGGGCAGGATAGCTCTATTTAAAATGATGATTTTGCCTCGCTTTTTATAGATACTTCAAAACACACACCTTTCATTCGCTCGGTCCTGGTTCCGAGAGATGGACGAGCTGGCTACTAAGAGAAGTCTGTATTGGACGTTAAGAGCGCGGAGCTTCTGTTTGACCTCCCCAAATGAACGGCGCAGACCCTGGACTTCGCCAGTGTAATCAGGGAAAATCATGATGGTGTGATTGTCGTATTTGAGGCATTGCTGCTTGCGGGCCTTGGCCAGAACAGAGTCGCGATCCTTGAAGTTGAGAATCCTCATAATAATCGGTCTGGAAGGTGCCCCCAGGGGCGGCCTGGGAGCGAGAGAACGGTGCGCACGCTCCATCGCAAACCAGGGAGAGAGGGAGCCCTCCGGGATCCAGGTGCGCAGCCACCTCTCCACAAAGTTCGCCATCTGGCCCTGCTCCGCTCCCTCCGGAAATCCCACCAGGAGGAGATTATTGCGACGGGACCTATTTTCAGCATCTTCCGCCCGCCGGTGCAACACTTGTGTGGGATTGGAGGCGAACGAGTTGACCCTGGAATTGCTGAACTTCATCTTCCACGGTAGAGATTCGGGATTCAGTTTCTTTGATCCGGGCCGTGGCGTTCCGAAGGTCCTGCCGAAGGAGAGTGATGTCCACCCGGACCTCAGCGATCTTGCCCTCTACAGAGGACTGTGAGGCATGGATAGCTTGAAGGATAGTAGATAGGTCCGCTGCAGGTGAGGCATCCTTATCCACACCACCACCAGACGCCCCTGAGTACACAGTTGTGAAGCGGTCCATTTTGGTTTGGGTGGCGGAGGTTTTGGCGGCTTGGGTGCGACCCATGGCCACAGTCAGTAGGACAGTGGGCCAGTCACGCTCCTGACTAGGTCCTACAGCAGGGGTCAGAGATCAAGGCAGCCGAGGGGGGGGGGGGGGCAGGATCCCAGCAAAAGCCAGCGGCACACGGGACACGCAGTCGACTGTGTCTCCAACAGCGGACGCCCACGGCGGAGCGACAGTAGAGAGGTCCAACTCCAGACTCCGCAGCAGGGCCAGAGGTTGTTCCAGGTACCAGGAGGGCCATGGTTCAGGAGCAGGGGGACAACAGGAGCAGCTATCTGCCAGGGTCTCACGCCGCCCGCCGCGGGTGACCAAGCTCTCCCCCTGGGCCGCACTCCCCAAACAGAGGCAACACAAGGAAGATAGGAGGAGTGACCGAGGGCGGACAAGGGGCCAGAGTACAATTCAGCTTCAGAGCGGGTAATCCAGGTGCGGGGGGACCCCTCCCCCCTACAAGACATGCGCAGCAGGGGATCCAAGGTGGCGGCACAGGAGGTAGCACCAGGGAACTGTCAGGCGGAGCCAGCACAGGGGCAGCAAACCATGGTAGGCGGGGAGATACAGCAAACCAACTCAGAAGGTGCAGCGTTCAGAACCCAAGGCATGCACAACACAGTCAAAGTGGGGCCCCTAAGGGAAATCGGTGCAGGAGCGGCCTAAGAATCCGGTAGGCCGGGCAGGCGCAGTCAACCAAGACAAAGCAGGGAGACACAGAGGGACAGCTCCCAGAGTCCAACTCTCCCCCAGGGCCCGGTTGTCCCTCCCCAGGTGATGTAAGGCCCCAAGGGAACAACACCAGGGCAGCTCCGGGGGCAATCAGATCAAGCGGGTACAGCGGCACGGCCAGGCAAGGAGAACAGAGGGCCAACACCCAGTTCACAACATCCAGGGCCCAAAACACTCCAAGAGCAGGTGGTCGTCGCGAGTGGGGGGGCCTTCCACAACAGTCACAGCCTCTCTCCTCCCACCCCCTCCACCGCCACTCACCAAGTCCTCGCGCCCGCGGAGAGTCAAGCCCCCAGTCATGGGATACAGAATATGGCAGGCGGCTCTTCAATACCGCCAACCCAGGGCCCCCGCTGCCCGAGGACGACAGCAGACACCACAGCAGCGCCGCAGGAGAGCCGAGGGTGTAGCTCCAGGTGCCGCCGCCGCAGATAACATCCAGGCGTGGGGTAAAGACACAGCGAGTATCACACCCGGAGAGCCCAGCTGTCTCCGCCAGGCCCTGCGCTCCAAGCGGGTCGTCCCCACCAATTCTAGGCCAGAAGCAGGCGATCTGCACGTGCGGGGGAGAGGGGGGGCCGTCCACCCCAGTCACAGCCTCCGTCCCTCTACTGCTGCCTCCACTCACCAGGCCTCCGCGCCCGCCTGGCCTCCAAGCGCCAATCACGTCCACAATGACAGCCGGCCCGCACTCACCGCAACCCCAGGACTCCCGCTGCCGGAGGACGGCAGCCGGCACCACGGAGACACCGCGGGGGAGCCCGGGGCGCAGGTGTAGGCGCCGCGACCACCACAAGCTACAGCTCAGCCCCAGGGCATGGCAGAGCAGATCGTCAGCAGCGGCAACGGACGTCGGAGATGGTACCCAGCCAGGCGGGGGCCGGTATCGCAGCGGGCACCACACCGGAGGAGCTCAGACGCCTCCACCTGCCACCGCAGCCCGGACAAGTCGCCCCCACTCACCGCGAGGCCAGCAGCGCGGCAACACAGCTCCATCCAGGGGCCTCCGGGGCCTCAGCAGCACGGCAAGGAGGCCGCCATCTTGGATCAGGGTGCCCGGCAGGCAGGTCGGAGAGCAGGAAGACACCGGGTCACCGGCTCCCAAGGACCAGGACTCCAGCCCGAAATGCAGCAAGGCGTCCGCGAGGGGAGGAGAGGACGGATGACTTCGGGGACCAGCGGATTCCAGTCGGATGGCGGAGGGGTCCAGGAGGACCCTCAAGGTGCGACCGCCATCTTAGCCGGGTACAAGTTGACGTTTTAAATGCTGCGTCTATGTATGAATTTTTTCATTGCCTAACTAAATGTCGAAAACTTATCATGAGTTAACAGTGATCTCTGTGTAAGTAGAAACATTTTGCAAAATTTAGATGAAAACATTCATGCAACTATTTTTTTATCATGAAAAACATGTTCATGGAGTTGTCAAGAAAATCATTTTATACATGTTTAAACATTTCTAGCTAAGTCAGCTTTTCAAGCAATATTGCTTCAGCCATTTGAGGCCTAGAACGAATAAATATGGTTGCCTACTACAATGTCTGCTTATTAAACACATTTTATTTTCATTAAAGAGTGCACATTAATTCTGCACGTTATTATAAACTACATTATTTTCTTAATATTATTAAAACGCACTCTCAATTTCTACCTCTGATGGCTGTCTAACCATCACAATGTCTTCACAAATTAATCTTTATAGTTCACTCTCATCCACAGTTGAGTGGTTTTTTTCTTTTCAAACCTTGAGATTCCTTTAACCTTTTGTATTTTCAATTTAAGTGATCATATAATTCCATTTCCCTCTCTATCATTCTTCTGGTTTCTCTGCCCTTTCTTTTGTTAATATAATACCTACAGCCTTTGAAAAAAGCAATCGAGTCGAAGAAGCAAAGCCCCACTATTTGTACTGGCACAAATACAGCATTTAAAAATTACTCATCCAGCAGTAGCAAGCTGGTTACCAATTGTAGAAATTTCCTTGCCAAAATTTCCTAAACTCCGAGGAGTTTCTAATGGTTCTAATTCAGGTTTCAAATCAGAAATGTTCTTTGCAAATTCTTGCATTTTCTCACTTTCATCAGGTAAATATGCACAGCAATGCTGAGCTTTCAGCATCCTGCAGACTTCACCTCTCTGTGAGTAAAATGTCTAATGCCAAGTGATTTTGCAAAACCATTGATTTAATAGCCACTAATTCTGTATTTGCAACTAATAAAGCTCCAGAAGTACTAATTTTCAATTTGTCTACAACTGTTGAATACCTTTCTAACCTTCTTGTCATTCAAAAAAGCCCCTACTGGTGGTATGGTTGCTCCAATAATGTCTCCCACTAGTTGTATTTCATCACCTATGCTACGTGTATGTCTGTGTGATGTCATTTTTTGTCCATTCATACTCTATACATGATACTTTTTAGCAAACAGTAAAGTTAAATCACAAATACTCTCCCAATCAACTGGTAATTGAAAATAGGCATCTAGTCCACAAACAAAATAAACTCCAGGAATGACTGCTTCTTCTCCTTCTTAAAATTGCCACGTACCTTACATAATTTCAAATGTGTGTTCACAAATACTAATTCCTACATCTCTGTTTCTAGTTTGGATTCTTCTTCTCTAAAGACATATTTTACCCTTTTGTCGCCTGTCAATTTAAATTTAGAATTGATCATTATCTTTTTAAATTGCGCTTCTTTCTTCCAAACGTTTTTCAAAAGGTCTTCTTCTCTATTTTTACTGTATGAAATGTGTGTACTTCTTTCCTCGGTCATAATGAATATTTCCTCTAAGGATCTCATTAAGCAGGTTCAAATGTTTTCGTAAGCCTTAACACTATCTATAGGTATACATGGTCTTAAATAATGCCACGCTGTGCCCATTTATTTTGCCAGTGTGGGTAAATTCATGCTCTTTTGTAATTGTAGTCTTGAAAGAATCAAGTCATAATTTGAGTAAAAATATTCAAAGTGTTCTCGCCTGTACACTAAGCTAAGCAAAGTGCTACATGTAACTGTGAATAACAAAGGTATGTGGTAGCACGTAACTTCTTCTGCAGCTGACGAAGATAAGTTAGCACAGACATAAAAGCCCTGTGTGTCTAGTATCTGGGTGCATATATTGTTTAACTAACCTAGAATAAACATTAGTAATATAATCTTCTTATATGTAGCTCACGAATGATGCCTTTAATTTGGTCTTCTCTGTTGTGTGTAGATGTCATAGAGGCACGTGTTGACCTAATCTTATCCTTATCTGGTGTGAAATAAAACCCCACTAATATTGTTATAATCACTAATACTGTTACTAAATATGTAACACCCAACATAATGTTGCATCTATTCCTAGTTAGGAAACACGTTTGTCTGTAGTGAGATCGTCAAGCAAAATAAAGCAGCAACAATAAATTCAATATTTCTGTATTTTTTCTCAAGCAGTTTCTATTTGAAAGTTAGAAACATTTTCTTATTTACAGCAATCTTTGTATAGCTATCCTTTACCCTACTCCGTCTTCTTCTAAATGGGTTATCCCTGCTCATTTTCAGCAGCCTAGGGTTATATCTTCTTTAAGACAAAAAACATTTAATTCGGTCTTTTGCACTTTTTCTTTTATTAAGGTCTCTCAAACTTTTTTTTTTTTAGAAAAAAGTTTCAAACAGCTCTGTCCCACATTTGCATCTATTGTAATGTCATGGGAGCACATATAGTTTGGATCTCAGGTCAACCAAATCTTCCACTGATGCATTTAACACTTGATTTGTGTAATACGGCCATTCAGGCTCAGAATACCTTAGACAAGGCATTTGTGTCTTTTTTTATCTTATTCTCTTCTGTTATGTTCTACTGTGTCACTTACACTACTTGTTTCTACAGCACTAGTCGATGGTATGCGATCAACTGACACTTGTTACTAGTCTCTTTTTACCATAATTGTGTGGCCATTCAGCACTGCGGGTGACTCTTCTTGATCCAGAACTTCTTTCTTCACCCGGATCATCTGTTTGTTCTGGTGCTGTCTCAACTGTTTTCTCAGGTTGAAATGTTGTCTCTTCTTCTCCTCCTCCTTCAGAAACTTCAATGGCACTTGGTGAAACCACAGGAACCTGGATTGGTGTGACTGCAGATATTTACCCCTTTCTCCTTCTTACAGTCATTTCTCTTGCTGTATTGCTCCTTATAACTGACCAGCTTGTGGTGAACATGGCCAGCTAGGGGGGGCCCAGGATGGAGAGCGTCAGTTTGTCGAATTTCATAGATATCCCATTAGGGCCGTGGGTCCTCCCGGGTAGCATCATCACCACTGCCTTGGAGATCTCCTGTAGGGAGAGTTCCTAATCAAGATATTCCCAGTCAGCCACACCAATCTGCAGCAGCGGATATTCCTCCGAAAAAGCCACATCTGCCTCGGTGGGAGTATGCAGCATCTCGTACAGTGTTTGATAGTATGACGCAAAAGCGTCCGGTATGCCCCTGCGAGGTCCCGGGTTTTACCCACCTCCTCCAGTCTGCAGAGCCACGCCAGGAGGCGGCCCATTTTGACCGACCACTTCGTAAAGTTTTTGCAGTGAGGCAAGATAGTGCTTCTTAGCTTCCTCATGCGCCAGGGCATTGTTGGCCTTTTATAAGGTCTCCAGGCGAAGTAGAGTTGTGTCGCTTCCCAATCTGAGGTGCAGTTGCTCTGCCTCCAATATGTTAGCTTTCAGCTGTTTCAATTGGGCCCGTCTCTGGGCTTTCTTCCTATCTATTATTTTTCGAGCCCTATCACGCAGGACCATCTTATAAGCCTTCCATAATGTCATCGAGGAGGGCACGGAGTCTTTATTTTACTCCCAGTATTGGATTGACACAGATCACAGATCCTGCACCACTTCAGCACCTTAGAGCTCTCAGCCACTAAGAAGCCAACCTCCCCTCTTAGTGTCAGTCTGTGCCCCCAAAACCACCAACAGAGGCAGTGGTCCAAGATGCCCACTGGCAAGGATTCAGCTGACAGGTGACCCGGGAACTCCCACATCGGAACAAAGAAATAGTCTAGTTGGGAGAAGGTCTGGTGAGTCACAGAAAATAAGGAATACGGTCGGTCTTTGAGGTGTGTGGCTCTCCAAACGTCTATAAGACCTAACAGGAGGGTCTCTGCTGGGAGCTCAGCTGTGCCAAAATGTGATCTTTCCAGGATCTTGACTATTACCTTGCTAACGTCTCCATCCACCATGTGTATATAAGCATCCGTCTCTAACAGGAGTGATCCATCTGCCTCTAGAACGGTTTGCTGTAATGTAGAGGGTGCGTAGATGCTTAAGGCGAACATGTGGGTGCATCATCTGGAGCCCTAGACCCAAACCAATCACCAGGTCTTTTCTTTGTGAAAATGTTTTTTTTTCCTTGCCAGGATCACCAGTTCTCTGGTGAATCTGGAGTGGGCCAGTACTTTGTATTGCTATCTGTTGGTTATGTTCACTGCTAGGTTTGTCTCTTGCAGGAGTATCAGGTATGGGGATTGCCCAGGACCTTCAGCCAGTGTGTCTTGTCCCCTGGGTGTCATGTGTCTCAGTAACACCCTCCATGCTCCAACATATGTGCCCCTGCCTAGGAATGTGGGTCTCGATAAAGTCCCTCTGCAAGGTATCCTGTTGCCATCCCTCCCTGTCACAGGGGAAATGTTTGCCAAATAAGAGCCTAGTGGACATCCAATAAAAACTACCCATCCGACCATCCTGTAACTAACCATCCCTTCGCCCCACACTTCGTAAATGGAAGCATCTGTCGCACAAACGTACAACTTCCCCACATATTAAAAACTTGGGGACAGTCTGGCATCAGCTCTCTCTACTTCTAACTAACATAGCCGGGCCCATAGGGGGCTCCGAATGAGCTATGAAGCTGTCCCTGAAGCAGAACATACAGTCAGTCGCTCCCCACCCCTTGACCTAGAAAAAAACGCACCCGGACTCCCCTTTACTTGGCCATCAATGGGGGTGACCTGGCCCGCCATGGAACCGAAATCCTAGGCTAGCCTGGTTGTGATGCTGATGGCTGTTTGGATCATTGATGTTAGAAAAGTGGCCGGACGCAGTGCGCTATTTCCTCTCGATCAGACGGAGATGACTCCCCAATCGAGAGTGTTCTTCGGGGGACCGACGTCACCCTGCCCCAGCAACATGGTTTGGGGGAGGGAGGAAAATCACCTTTCACGTGTTCGGTTACCGTGTAGAGCGACCGTTCTGTGGGAGGCCTTCAATGGCGGCGAGTCTTTCCTTGGTGAATGCCCTTGAGTCTGGCCAGCTAGAGAAGCATGTATTTGATTTGCAAAGCTTACCTTTCACTTTCATGAATGTGCACCATGGCTACTTGACTCCGAAGGCATAGTCTGGAAAAACCTTAATTCATACAGACTCCAGCAAGACCATGTGGGTTTCCTGTGCCGCCCAGTGCATGGCATCAATGTATGAGTAATTGAGCAGATGCACAATCACCGCCCCCGGAGGACAGTTGAGGGTGGGAGCCAGAGCTCTGTCGAACCGCTCTATAATAAAACAGGATGAAAGCTCTTGAGCTGGGACCAAGGATTTAAAACATTGCGTAAAGTAATGTTCCGGGCGTGTGCCTTCAAGTCCTTCTAAGACCCCCACCATGTTGAGGCTGCTCTGCTGGGATCTGTCAAAAGTCATTGTTGGCCCCTCTGTCCATCAATGGAGCACAGGGGGTGCGAGCACCAGTCGGCCACTGTCCTCTACAGTCCCCTGCAGGTGCAGTCAGTGCTAGAGACCCAGGAGGGACATCCCTGCTATATTCACTGCCCTCTCTGTAATGCGCAGGGATGTCTGCACTCCAGGGCTCGCACAGCGTGGCTTGACCAGTGCTCTTCCTCACACCCCTCACTTAGGGTCCAGGTCTGCAATTATTACACCTCTTCAACCTTATTATACAAGTTTTACATTCCCTGTTAAAATGGCAGGTGATCCGTCCCTCCCTGGTCCCATTTCAGAGATGGATGGACTCCTTTGCAAGGGGAGGTAATGGCACTATTCCAGGCCAAATCAGTCTACCCATTTATTTAATTAGTATGGTGATTTTGCAATGGAGTGTACTAACGCTCAACATGCATGACACAAAGCAGATGCCAGACAGAGAGGACCAATCTAATTCCACATATTTAGAGAGAGCCACCAAGCGCAGAGGACAAGATGCAACCTATGAGGCAAGTGATGAAAGCATCATAGTGAAAGGACAATTTATGTTGAGCCAATACCCCTTCCATATAAGAGATGCTTGTTAACTATAGGATTTGTAAGTACAAGAAACAGTATTTTGTCAGTCGCAGATATTTACTAGGTCAAGAGAATATGTTTCCCATTAACACAAATGTGACTGCCAATCTCAGAAGTAGCAAACTCATTAACAATATACAATTGTTCTCTCTGTTTGGGTTACCATTGGCCATATTATGCAAGGTGATCTGTTCAATAATAATATAAGCAACCGACACCACCGACCAATAAATGTATCACAAAGTGCATGTACTGATGTTAGCTTGACAAAAAAAACTGCATTAGCATTAACACAATGAATGATTTATTACCTTCGGGTATGTCCTAAATGCTCCGAGGTTTACTTTTCCTGCAGATATTGTTCTAGTAGGATCAATCTAAATAAAAAAGGAAAGCAAGTATTAATAATGCGTACAGCAAATCTGCACAACATTTGCATATTTATTATCCTCCCTTCTCATCAAAACTACTTTCCTGCAAGGACATACTACTCAAAGCCACACAAAGACATTTGACAACACAGTCAACAGAAATAGATCATGTTAATGACAGGCAGTTTAACAAAGCTATCACCTTCTATCTAGGAGGAGAATTTTTTGCTAAACTAAGGGAGCACTGAACTCTTTGTTTTCATAAACTTCAAGATCCACGAGTGAGAAGTGTTTCAGTGCTTGAACTGTTTTTAAACTATCACCTTGAACACTCCTTTGGAACAACAATCTGTGCTTCCTGTTGCATGCTGAAAATTGACTTGACTGATCAGACTGTCAGGTCTTCCGCCCTGCATTGCAACCTCCCATCGGCAAAGTGGATTTATTGGTCTCCACTTGTGCAGACATGTACCAACATGTGTAGGATAGACAAACTCACCTTTTTTTGATACATTTATTGTTGCTTCACGAAGCACTTTAACAGAGGCACCTTTAACTCCACCATAGTCATCTGTGAATTTATCATCACTAGACTGGTATCTATTTCTCTCTTGTCCGTTTTACATCAAATGCTTATCATCAAAGCATTCCCTTTATTTTTGGGCGCATGAGGTGACAGCCTGAGTGGCAGACAGACGCCACATGAAAGCTCAACTCATTTTGGGCTTCAGGGGTCAAGAGGACTTCGAGCATAGCCAGCTTTCAGAGGCTTATCCACCTATTAGAGGTGGCTCACTCATCTCCAAGGTATATTGAACGGTCCACATGTTTTCAGAAGACCACCATTAAAAATATTTACTGATTTCTCATTCTGTGAAGTTTGTGAACCCCCCGATTGTGTTTAGGATTAACTAAATACTAAAGGCCATCATCTCCAATAGCTTCATCATTGTTCTCAAAGTAGGGTGTCAAGACCTGCGGTGGAGACAAGACTGTCCTTGCAATGCTTGTACTCTCTTCGGAGTCAGGTATGCGTTTGATTTCAGAGCGTCGAGCTTTGGTTCCAGGAAAATCTTTTATCTATGTGGATGAGGAAACCTTTTTTCAATTAATGATCAAGGCAGACAACTTTAGCAGGTTCTTCTTGCACTGTTTGAATGCTTTTATCTTCACCAGCGAGTTGTGTAGATCGGGAAACAAATGAATAGATTGTGCAGATTTTATGCTAAAGGGTAACACTTTGAACTGACTATCTCTTTTAAAAAGAAACCAGAGGTATTTTCCCCGCGAGGGATGAATTGGGATGCGGAAGTAGGCATCTTTTATGGCTATAGTTTGCCAATAGTCCTTACTTCCAACACGAGAACTACATCCTATAATCAAGTCATCCGGAACCTTTGTGCCTTGACAAACCTCGGTGTTTTGTTCCTGTAGGGCTACACAGGCTTTTGGGGGCCTCAAGCTTGCCTGCATGCGCGCAGCCGCATCTGTCTTTTACGGGTCATTAAGTGCATCACGATCACTTTCACTTTTGCAGCGTAGAGGCGCCATCTGGCTTTCCTCTCGTTCTCCCTGTGCGAGCGCGCACCACTCGCGTGTTTTTTTTAAATTTTATTTTTGTCGCGCACACAACTCCCGGTCGCGGCTGCACGTTTTCTTTTTGCTTGCGGCCAATGCTCGTTTCACTTTATTTGTCATGTTTTTCCCCAAAAGAAAAGTCATACATATTGCCTCGGGTTTTAAGATCTGACGGAAACCCATTTGATACCTTCATCATAAATACAGTGCAGTTGAAAACATAAGAGGTGGATTGAAAAGCACAGGGTAAGTATAACAAGCATTGGCATTGCCAATAGGTCTCGCTTTTGGGACATTATAAGTATTTAGTTATGCAGCACAATATCGTTGGTGCAACAACATCAACTGTTGCATGGCTAAACACCTATAAGGTACAAGGTTTAGCCATTCAACAGCTGATGGTGTTGCGCAAAAGACCATCAGACCCCTCCCTCCCCACACACACACACACACACACACACACACACACACTTGGACTACTGATGTGCGCAGACTCGGGTGGCTTCGGCACCCTCCACAAAGGACGGTTGTTGAGCCCGCGCTGGCCGGGCACCAGACTTGCTTACACAGACATGAGAGCAGCAGCACCCCCGTGCACACATCTAGAGGAGCGGCGCGCAGTGGTGCACGCTTGGTCACCATCACCCTTTAGATACACTCGTAGCAGGGGCGCAACTAGAGCCAAATTTCGAGGGGGCTAAGAAGAAAAATCCGGTTGGGGGTTGATTCTTCCAGCAGTAGTTAAGAGTGGAGATGCAGGGGCTCTGAGAAGGTGTGAAAATCAGCAAAGCCTCATTCACAAGCAAATGGTCTTTTAAAGACCTGTGAAGTACTCGGGTGCCCAGGAAGCCGTCTCAGCCTGGGTTGCCACACACGACGTGAGGGTAGTGGGGCTGAAGCCCTTTGATCCCAATGTGCGTTGCGCGCCTGGCTCGAAGTCATCTGCACTGTCCCTTACTGTTCGTACCCACCCACACCCCTATTTAGACATGTTAACGGGCAATATGTTTCTTATGTGCATACTCGTCTACACCCCTCCGGAGGAAGAGCCTCGAAAGCCCCTCGTGGTTTCGAAATGAATCGTTTAAGATACTGGAAGCACCGCTTCGGATGGTTTTCATTTTTTCCGAGTTTTTTTGCTGTCGAAGTTTTATATAGCGCGAACGCGACCCGAAGGTATAACAGCGCTTTACATGGGCACCAGTTGCATTACAGACCCATTCATTTTGAGGCGCGGTGATATTAAATGATTTGCTTAGTTATGATTTGCGTTTCGCGGCGCGAAAGTGAAAGCAAATTTGGCGTGTCTGCTCGCGGCGCGAACGTGAAAGCAAATTTGGCTCGCGAGTTTGGCGGGGGCGCGCATTCCAGGCAGGGGAGCGGACCCTTTGAAGTGCTCCCAAAAAGCGAAGTGCATGGCGGCACCAAGCGCGTGATTGTCCGCGTGCTAGCAATGCAATCCGCTTTTTGGGAGCACTTTGAAATTCCCTTTTACAATAGTCTCGCTTTGCGATCGCTTACGCGATAGCAAGGCGAGACCTAAAAAGCAATGTATGCCGGATATATAAAATGTTAATAGTTCATCAGGTCGGTACGATCATGACGCTCATCGGCTCTAGAGTCTGCACAGCACTGGTGTCCTAGATTTATGTCAAGCGGGAGCGTGAATGATTTTACTCCCTTTTGAAGTTACCGCTCTCTGGCTGGCTTTTTCTCCCCTTATTCCTCGTGTGACTGGGCTCCAGCTTTACCAATCATTTCCCAGAACTATTCTTGGCATGGACAACACACACGCTGCGTAGGCATTCAGCAAAGCACTGTTGTACAGGGGCGCCTCACCATTTTCACATTACTATTTCCAAATGTTGGGTACCATTTTAGAAGAGACCTTTTATACCAATTACCTTTGAGCCAATTTTTTTAAGGACAAATCCAATGCAAAATACACAATTTTGCCTAATTTAAAAAGAAATTCTTGGTGCCAGAACCTAGCCTTTCACCTCCAAATCTTGCTGAGCACAATAGGCACCCTCATTCAAAGCAATTCAGGAAAGACGGTTCAGTCTAAACACTTATAAATTTCACCAGCCGCCTCTGATACTTTTATTCCTAAAAGTCTAGCTTACACCATGGAAGCATCGCAGGTACCTTCAAAGGCCACAAGGTAACCTCGAAAAGTGCACCTTGCAACCTTCTGAGCAAAACCAGTCCTTGCAATGAGTAAGGCTTTGAAATAGAATTGTGAGGAATTATTGTAAAGAGAGATTTGTTTTTTCCAGAGGTGAATTTTGTTGAAAAGGGAATAGCTCCGTCCACAGACACGCCATCGAACTCTGGAACCTCCTCGACACCACAGCTCCAGACGTTGCCTTCCTCACGGAGACCTGGATGAACGCCTCTTCAGCTCCCGACATCGCCATCGCCATCCCAGAGGGCTACAAGATCACCCGGAGGGATCGCACCGCCAACCAGATGGGAGGAGGCATCGCCATCATCCACAGGAACACCATCCGTCTCACGACCAGCACCAACACCCTGACCACCGCCGAACACCTGCATTTCCAGATCCACACCGACCCGAAGACCACCCTCAGAGGCACCCTGATCTACCGACCTCCAGGACCACGCACCCAATTCAGCGAGGACATCGCCGACTTCGTCAGCCCGCATGCCCTCCCCTCCGCTGACTACATCCTCCTGGGGGACCTCAACTTCCACCTGGAGAACAACAACGACCGCAACACCAGCACCCTGCTCGACAACCTCGCCAATCTTGGACTCAAGCAGCTGGTGTCCACCCCCACCCACCTCGCCAGACACACGCTCGACGCAGTCTTCTCATCCAGCACAGACATCGACTTCAGCCACGCCACAGAGCTCCAATGGACGGACCACAGCTGCGTCCACTTCACCTTCAAAAGAACGACGACCCACCACCACCAGCAACAGGCTGCCCGCAGAAGCTGGAACAAGATCACAGCCGACCAGCTCGCCACCACCCTGAGCCAGCACCCTCCTGCCAGCTCAGCGAACCCCAGCCAGGCCGCCGACAACCTCACGAAGTGGATCAGCAACTGCGCGGACGAGCTCGCCCCGCTGAGGACCCCGCCCAGCAGACCCGGCAGCAAGAAAGCCCCATGGTTCACCGACGAACTCAAGAGCTCCAAGAAGAACTGCCGAGCCCTCGAGAAAGTCTGGAGAAGGGAACCAACACCGGACAACATGACCACCCTCAAGCTTGCCACCCGGAAGCACCACCAGATGATCCGCGCCGCCAAGAAAACTGCATTCAAGGACCGGCTGGACAACAACGCACACAACTGCAAGGAACTCTTCAACATCGTGAAAGAGCTATCCAACCCCAGCGCAGGAAACAACGACATCACCCCATCGCAAGACCTCTGCGACTCCCTCGCCTCATACTTCCACAACAAGATCGCGGACATACACAACAGCTTCAACAACCAACCAACGCACACCACGACCGAACAACCACCCCCCACCACCACCCTCCACGCCTGGACTCCGATCAATACCGAAGACACCATCCGCACGATGAACTCCATCCACTCCGGATCCCCGACCGACCCCTGCCCTCACCACGTCTTCAACAAGGCCGACGCTGTCATCGCACCCCACCTGCGAGACATCAACACATCCTTCGACACCGCCACCTTCCCTGAGAGCTGGAAGCACGCCGAACTCAGCGCTCTACTCAAGAAACCCACAGCGGACCCCACCGAACTCAAGAATTACCGCCCCATCTCGCTCCTCCCGTTTCCAGCCAAAGTCATCGAGAAGACCGTCAACAAGCAGCTGGCCGCCTTCCTTGAGACGAATGGATCCCTCGACCCCACACAGTCTGGCTTCCGAGCCAACCACAGCACCGAGACCGCCCTCATCGCCGCCACCGATGACATCCGAGCCCTGATGGACAACGGAGAAACAGCGGCCCTCATCCTCCTAGACCTCTCCGCGGCATTCGACACTGTCTGCCACCGCACCCTAGTACAGCACCTCAGCAACGTCGGAATCCAGGAGAAGGCTCTGGAATGGATCATCTCCTTCCTCGACGGAAGAACACAGAGAGTTCGCCTACCACCGTACAAGTCAGAGGCCACCGAAGTCATCTGCGGTGTCCCTCAAGGATCCTCGCTGAGCCCCACCCTCTTCAACGTCTACATGAGCCCCCTCGCGGCCATCGCACGCCAACACAACCTCAGCATAATCTACTACGCCGACGACACCCAGCTGATCCTCTCCCTGACCAACGACCCCGCCGCCGCCAGAGCCAACCTGCACGAAGGGATGAAAGAGGTAGCCGAGCGGATGACGACCAGCCGCCTGAAACTGAACTCAGACAAGACGGAGGTCCTCATCCTGGGCTCTTCACCCTCCGCCTGGGACGACTCCTGGTGGCCTCCCGCCCTGGGCACCGCACCCGAACCGACAGACCACGCACGCAACCTGGGCTTCATCCTGGACTCCTCCCTCTCCATGACCAGGCAAGTCAACAACGTCTCCTCGGCATGCTTCAACATCCTACGCATGCTATGGAAGATCTTCTGGTGGATCCCCACCGAGACCAGGAAGACCGTCACCCAGGCCCTCGTCACCAGTCGACTGGACTACGGCAACGCCCTCTACGCCGGTACCACCGCCAAGCTCCAGAAGAGACTCCAGCGGATCCAGAACGCCTCAGCCAGACTCATCCTCGACATCCCACGAACCAGCCACATCTCCGGACATCTGAGAGACCTGCATTGGCTCCCCGTCAACAAAAGAATCACCTTCCGCGTTCCCCACAGTGGGCGTTGCCATTGTCTAAAAATAAATATCCTAAATTCCCAAGTGGCAATGGCAACGCCCACTGTGGTTATATTTTGTTTGGGACTGCAAATACCAGAAGGCAATTTCGGCCACGCCCACAAGGGTGGAAGTATCTGCTCATTGGGACGGACCAAGGTTTTTCAATTAAAATCAGGTGTTCCATAAACTTTTGTTGCTGCTGTCTTGGTGTTACGGCTTGTGATCAAGGAAGTTGTTCCGAAACGCGTAAAGCCAGCAAAGGAAGTATATCAGAGCGAGTTGCAGCAGGGGCTGTCTGACCTCCCTACAAGAGGCTAAGTTTCCGTGAGAACGGAAATTTAAGAATTTCGTGCACTAATTTAAACATACACTGGTTGTGGTCTTGAGTTTGCCTCATGTTGTCTGTGCTGTCTGATTGGAAGGGTTGAGGAAGACGAAGACTCTGGTGAGGGTGGTGAGAGACACTTCCTATATGTTGAAGGAAAGTTCCAGTGGTCTGGCTACTGGGTGAGGTAAGTAACAAGGGGGGGCATGGGGAAGAGAGGGGCGTGGGATTAAACTAGGTATTACTGAGGCAGTTATTTTAAGTAACAGGAGAGTCTTGAGTAGCGTCAAAGGAGTGCAGCAGGTACTGTTAGTAATTACTTGCAGAGCGCATCTGTTTTTATTTGTATTCAGTTGTTTGGCTTTTGTGAATAGAGCACTTATATTCAATATCTAAAGCAAAACAAGCATTGGCATAGCCAATAGGTCTCGCCTTTGGGACCTTATAAGTGATTAGCCATGCAACAGTTGATGTTGTTGCACCAAGGATATTGTGCTAAACACTTATAAGGTCCCAAAGAAGAGACCTATTGGCCATGCCAATGCTTGTTTTTCCATTGTAATGGACTTCCGGGTGCACACAGCTTTTTCTCTTCCCCCTACGTGTTTTGTGTGCAGCAGATTGTGAGGCTCCAGAGGTGCTGCCTCTGGCAAGCCACAAAGCTATTGCTTTTGGTGATGTTGTTGCCACTGTTGCGTCTGCTCAAATTGGGTGTCTGTAGGTTGCTTTTGGAATGTGAGAATGCACTTTCTATGGACTCCATAAAATGCTTTTAGGCGAAATGCCTACATTTTTGCAATGCTCCTAGGCTTTATCTGTGTGGTTTGCCTTTTTCACACTCTTCAGGCTTTTATCTACTACCTCTGGTCCAAAGAGATGGTTTCCTATATGAGGTATATTAATTATGTTGGCCTGTACTTTGTACTTAAATCCTGAAATGCGTAGCCACTAATATCTCATCACAGTGCCCTTAGCCAAATGTCTACTCAGTGTCAGCTGTGTCCAATGCAAATGTTCCTCTCCTCCTCTAGAACTGCCTTAGGGATAACATTAGGTTTTCCACCTCTTACAGCGGTTTATGACATTATCTGAAGAGAAGGGCATTTGAGTTTGTGCCTCTGGCGTCTTTGAGTCCTCTCCCAAGCAAAGATAACAAAAGTCTAGAAGCAGTGGGTAGAAAGATGGAGGGCAATGGCTACATGGCGTTTCACAATCGGTCGCACAAATGGGTCAGCCCTGAGCAGGACATTTACGTCTGCTTAGCAATTCTGTTTCCTGAACTGCAGCAACGCACTGCCTCACTGGGGCACTGATTCCAGCCCCCATGATCCCAATCTCATTGGCCTTGCAGAATTCCTTCCTTGGTGCAGTAACAGATTGATGAACACCCGCCTCCTTCTCCTGGCCCATTGCTGAAGGCTCCCGTCAACCTATTTCTGCTCATTCAGTGCTCTTGGATCCAACTCTAATCTTTTTCTCTATCCATAGAGTACTGATAATGATCACACATTTATACAGGGGGTTGAAACTTTGTCGACTGCTGTCGTAGACCGCTTCTAAATGTTTTGATTGTATTTTAACAGGCTGTGGGTAAACAGCCAGGGCCCAAGAACGCTGCATTTATTTGTATACCCAGAAATTTCTGCCATTGGCCCACTTGCGAATGTGCTAAGGGCATGAAGAGCTCAGAGAAGGGCAGGAAGGTTGAGAGAATCACTCTTTGCCTTCCATGGGATGGAACAGCGTTACAACAAACAAATGATGGACGGAATGCTGACAATGCAGACATTCTCCCCCAGTCAAGAGATCTGGGTTAAATCCATCGTTCTTTTGCCCACTACGCCACCCCAGTTCAGACATGGCCATATGCAAATCAGTCTTGACCCTGTGCCTCATGGTAACAGTCCAGCCCGAACTGCCAAGCCATGTCTTCCCTGGACCGGAATCAAGCATCCTAGGACCGGTTTCTGGCTATCAGCCGTCATCAGCCAGGATAGCTTGACTCCAGTGGCGTAGTGAGCACGGGTCCCACGTCTGGGAATACCCATCCCACTTAGGGCGAAAAGCGTTACAACAAACAAATGATGGACGGAATGCTGACAATGCAGACATTCTCCCCCAGTCAAGAGATCTGGGTTAAATCCATTGTTCTTTTGCCCACTACGCCACCCCAGTTCAGACATGGCCATATGCAAATCAGTCTTGACCCTGTGCCTCATGGGAACAGTCCAGCCCGAACTGCCAAGACATGTCTTCGCTGGACCGGAATCAAGCATCCTAGGACCGGTTTCTGGCTATCAGCCGTCATCAGCCAGGATAGCTTGACTCCAGTGGCGTAGTGAGCACGGGACCCACGTCTGGGAATACCCATCCCACTTAGGGCGAAAAGCGTTACAACAAACAAATGATGGACGGAATGCTGACAATGCAGACATTCTCCCCCAGTCAAGAGATCTGGGTTAAATCCATCGTTCTTTTGCCCACTACGCCACCCCAGTTCAGACATGGCCATATGCAAATCAGTCTTGACCCTGTGCCTCATGGGAACAGTCCAGCCCGAACTGCCAAGCCAGGTCTTCCCTGGACCGGAATCAAGCATCCTAGGACCGGTTTCTGGCTATCAGCCGTCATCAGCCAGGATAGCTTGACTCCAGTGGCGTAGTGAGCACGGGTCCTCACGTCTGGGAATACCCATCCCACTTAGGGCGAAAAGCGTTACAACAAACAAATGATGGACGGAATGCTGACAATGCAGACATTCTCCCCCAGTCAAGAGATCTGGGTTAAATCCATCGTTCTTTTGCCCACTACACCACCCCAGTTCAGACATGGCCATATGAAAATCAGTCTTGACCCTGTGCCTCATGGGAACAGTCCAGCCCGAACTGCCAAGCCATGTCTTCCCTGGACCGGAATCAAGCATCCTAGGACCGGTTTCTGGCTATCAGCCGTCATCAGCCAGGATAGCTTGACTCCAGTGGCGTAGTGAGCACGGGTCCCACGTCTGGGAATACCCATCCCACTTAGGGCGAAAAGCGTTACAACAAACAAATGATGGACGGAATGCTGACAATGCAGACATTCTCCCCCAGTCAAGAGATCTGGGTTAAATCCATTGTTCTTTTGCCCACTACGCCACCCCAGTTCAGACATGGCCATATGCAAATCAGTCTTGACCCTGTGCCTCATGGGAACAGTCCAGCCCGAACTGCCAAGACATGTCTTCCCTGGACCGGAATCAAGCATCCTAGGACCGGTTTCTGGCTATCAGCCGTCATCAGCCAGGATAGCTTGACTCCAGTGGCGTAGTGAGCACGGGACCCACGTCTGGGAATACCCATCCCACTTAGGACGAAAAGCGTTACAACAAACAAATGATGGACGGAATGCTGACAATGCAGACATTCTCCCCCAGTCAAGAGATCTGGGTTAAATCCATCGTTCTTTTGCCCACTACACCACCCCAGTTCAGACATGGCCATATGCAAATCAGTCTTGACCCTGTGCCTCATGGGAACAGTCCAGCCCGAACTGCCAAGCCATGTCTTCCCTGGACCGGAATCAAGCATCCTAGGACCGGTTTCTGGCTATCAGCCGTCATCAGCCAGGATAGCTTGACTCCAGTGGCGTAGTGAGCACGGGTCCCACGTCTGGGAATACCCATCCCACTTAGGGCGAAAAGCGTTACAACAAACAAATGATGGACGGAATGCTGACAATGCAGACATTCTCCCCCAGTCAAGAGATCTGGGTTAAATCTTGACTGGGGGAGAATGTATGCATTGTCAGCATTCCGTCCATCATTTGTTTGTTGTAACGCTTTCCATGGGATGGAAGGCACGCTTAAAAGGGTCTAATGGAGTGATGGGATATTCCCTTCTCTAGAGAATGGAGATAGAGGACGATGGAGCCGACAATGGATCCAGGACCTGCCCCCTCATACTGTCCTTGCGATGAGGATGAATCAACAGTGATAGCTTTTGGAAATTATCCAAGGCATGGGTCTAATGGGCATTCCAGACAACTCTGTGGGTTAATCAAACGAGGATATTATCACAGACAAAGAAACAGACACATAGAGCTAGTATAGACGGGTTGGAAATTCTGACGGCCACGGCACTTCATGCTGAAAACATTGTGGCCTCAGATTTAATGGCTAGTGAAGCAGCCATCTCCTTGTCGCCCCTGGCTAATCTTCCTACTCACCCGATGTCGCCCCCCCCCCCCCCCCCCCCCCCCATCGGCCCATGTGGTGCAGGCGGAAATACACCCAGTCTCCATCAAAAGGAAAAGATTGTCCACCCCACGGAAAGGTAGACTGGTTAAAGACCACAAGAGACCTAGGTGGGTTGGCGTCAGGACGGGTGGCTTACATAAGGCAGTGGGGCGGGATCCCAGCCCGCTACAGGGAGAGAAGGGGGAGGGCACATCTGGAGGGCCAGTGGCTAGTGTCTGTAAAGAACAGACTGGTGGCCTTGCAGTGCCTTTACCCCCAGATTCTCTCCTAATTGTAAACATGGAGAAAATGATGAAATCCTTACTCCTTCCGGTGTTAGATAAAATTAGGGGGCTATCAGAGCGGGTGGACAAAATGGAGCAGGCAACTCTAGATAATTTCTTCTCCCTAAAATCATTTATTAAATTGCAGTTAAGAATTAGGGAGGATGGGCCAGGGGTGGGAACTGACAGCAGGGAGACCCATTTATAGTTCAACAAGACACAGCTACTACAGCAGGCACTATACCAGTTGTACCCGGGGTGACTGATCGTAACTCGCACCCTACTGTTACGGCTGTAGGGATAGCGAGGAAATCTGGGCCTCCAGTAATTAAGCCTGCAGAGAAGTTAAAGCCCTCTAAGGCCGCTAATAACATCTCAGATAAAAAGATGACATGTTCCACAGCTTCGGGCATCCCTGGTAAAGCAAATTCTATAATCCCAGCCGCCATCCCAGTAGCCCCTAGTACATCTGAGACTCTAACACCCATACCAGCTAAACCTGCAAAGGCCCAGGTACAGCAGACAGGTGAGGGTCTTAAGGGCGAGAGGGCTCACAATGTTAATCTCCCCCCTGACTGCCAGCCCTTTGTAGTTGTGCTGACTGGGGTGCCTGTGCTTAGTCCGGGTAAGCGTGAGACTTTTGCTGAACTGTTTAACAAGACCCTATTCTGGCTCAAAGATAACAGACCCTTGCCCAAATTTTGGGAGGGAAGGATTATTCACGTTAGGAGAGTTGGCTGGATTGGCACCAATCAAAAAACTATAAGTGGGGATTGCATCATAGTAAACTTTGAGGATCCAAGGGTTGCTAGCTATGTATGCAGCGGACCTGTGAGGGAACATAGCCTAACAGGTAGCGGGAGATCAATTGGCATTCGCGACCTTAGTTACTTTAATCCCCCAAATTTGCCAGTGAGGCCAGCCGGAACCCCTATGTGGGAGGACTGGGACGGCAGACAGACTCGTGGAAGCCTCTCCCAATTTAGCCTATTCAGTAATACTCTTAGTCAGCCGCATGGTCGCTTTTGGCAAGGCTACTGACATGCAATCTGCCCAATACGGGAGATGCATAACGAGGCATCTGGGGCGACATCAATTAATAGTCTAACATTTGGTGAGAAGTTGGTGAGGTCACCCACTAGCACCCTTTTTCCATCAACTATCCTTAGGGGGCACACACCGGTGGCTTGCCTCGAAGCACTCGCGCCATCTCTGCCCAGCAAGGAGTCGATTGAGGGGGACATTTTAACCACGGATGCCGCGGCGTTGCCTATCATTGAGGTGGCTACTGCCACTGCTATTGCCCCTCCTGTAAGTGAATTACCAATAGGGTGGGGAGGGGCTGGATGTGTGTCCCTGAAGGTAGTGTGGTAAATTTAAATTACCTAGACTTAATTTATGCGGTAAAATTCAATAAGAATAACTCAGTAAAAATAAGAGGCAGAATCCGTGGTATTTGAGGTTTTAAAATGGGTTTATTCCTTACAAAGGAATTGGTTTGAACCAGGCAATCGGATTCCGTCACCACGAGGGTTCGGGAAGGGATTAACGCATACTTTATTGACAGGTTATCATATATATAGTCAATGCATTTACAGTAAAGGCAGATGCAGGAGGCGTAACAGCTGAGAAGTGAGATAAGAATACACATACGTAATGTAAAAAGGCGTTACAATAGGCGTGCATAAGGGAGTGTACTAGAAACGTCATTATGAGGATGTCACAGGTGGGTGGATCCATAAGAGAATCCTGCAAGGTCAACAGAAATACATGGCAGAGATGCGCGTGCAGCAGCATGACGTGTGATTGACGTGTAACTGGAGGGTGAAGGGGACTTGACATTTAGCCCTACATGAGGAGACAGAAGTCTGGGATGTCAGAACAACCTAATCCCAAATCGTATCTAATATCTTGTGTTTAAGGAACTGTATTATCTGGAAGGAAAGGTCTCTCAGGCAGAGGCTATCCTATACTGACTGCTAGTGCGTGTATAAGCGTCTAAGTGTCTACATGAGATGCAAGGGGGCATGGGCCTACCATGGTAACAGGAGCTATGAATTACTTGCACGGAGACAGTAAGGCCGGACCCTTTGCTCTGCAGCTGAAAGGATGTTTACCTAAAATTACTAGACAGGAATGTATTTCTCGAGGAGCGGAGCAGATAACTTGAAGGCTGAATACAGTCTTGGCAGGCAACAGGCCGGGCCAGGCACCGTTAGCCGCGCAGGGAGTAAGACAAAGGTCATGGATACAGATGCAGGTCCAGGCTGGAGCATTCAGAGGCAGAAGGCAGAAAAAGGCTCGATGGCAGAATTCAGGGCCTAACTTGCCAGAGCTGAAAAACGTGAAAGGTGCACCATATAAAGGCGGTGGCAAAGCATACTTAGGAACGGAATATTCGACCCATTCATGGCAGATCTGAAAGAGGACATGTTAACGTTGGACGCAATTGTATTTGCGTCTTCATAGCTGGAAGTGGAGGGAACATACATGTACTTGTAGCACGTACATGGAGCCGTTGGGGTCTAAGATAGGGGACACAATTGATCATAAAAATCCATATTTCCTCATTCCCTCCTTGTCCCCTACGGACCCTTCATGATATATCGATCCTCAGGAATCCATCAATCTGTTCATGTAACATCATTTGCTCTTCTTTCTTCTTACGGAATTTTGAATGAGAACTTGAACGTGGAATACATGATGTGGCACACAGGCCGCAAACCGCTGGCCCACATTGTAGACACAGGCAGCAACTGAATACTATGAGAAGGGCAATACCTAGGAAGGATAGGACTTTCCATCCCCAGGCTGACAACACACTCCAGAACCAACCGGACCACGTCCAGGTGCCTGGATTCTGGTGGATCTGACTTGCAATCTTATGAAGACGAGTTATGGCTTTATATACTGATGGCGCGTTTTCTGGAATGAAAACACAGCAACTCGATCCGATGACTCTACAAGCTCCGCCCCTATCGGCCAGGATGACGTCAAGGACAAGACGATTTTGGAGAACAACAATCCGCATCGCAGACTGCTCCTCTGTTAAGTTGCCTAGGGCAGAGGTAGTTTCATTCACTACTGCTTCAAGGGTTCTGGTTAATCTACGTATCAGTTTACTATTAGAGACAACACCTATGTAGGGAAAGAGACCTTTATTGAAGTCTGTGTATTGTTCCCATGCCGTTTCAGTGTAGTCGACAATCGGGAGATCTCTCTGGGGTCTATTGTGTACTAGATGGGTATTTCTATGATAATCAAGAGGGGCTAGAAAAACAGGTGGCAGAAGGAATGCAATGTAACATGTACCATCCCAATCTAGAGGTAAACGTATATATGCGGTATGACCACAAATGAAGTAGGAAAGACGGGAAGCTCTAAATGTAGACTTGCCTTGGTCACTGAATTCGATCACAGTAGTACATTTACTATGACCCAGGTGTACTGAACCATTCTTTCTTACACATAATTCACCTTTGACTGGTAATACTGACATAGCAGGCAAGACTAGTGCAGTGTCAGATTCAACATTTAGAATCATGAGGTTAAGTGTAAAATTACCTAATCCATATACTTCATTTTCTAGATCAGTTCCTGTCCTTTTGGGAAGTCCCTCCTTGTTAGGGTAGCAGGCTTTAAGCAAAACTAAGTTCAGGTTTCCCCATACCCAGTTGCTCTAGTAAACTACGGTATTTGAATCTAAAGAATTAATCAAACTAAACCATGCACCACAGGAACCATTGTGTGTGAATGGATACGGAAAGAGGGGCAGAACTCCCTTGTATTTCTGGTAGGGAGGGAGTCGGCCACATATCCAACAATTTGTAGCGTTGTTGGAGTGATGTAGCATACTAATGAATGTGTTGTTGCGCAGCGCAAGTCTGTAGGGCAACTCATGCGGAGGTAATTCGCTAAAAGAGTGTTCGGCAGTAACATTGAAAGCAGAATGTGCACGCTTGAAAATAGGGTAGTATAAATGCAACAGTATACTTGCAGCAATAATCAGAAGATTTAGAAAAAACATAATCAACAATGTCACTATACAGTGACTATGAAGTGATTTACAATATGCACGTTTCTCGAGCTGTTTCTGTCTCTCTCTCTCTCTCTCTCTATTTCGGTCTAGAGGATACATGTCAGAGACTAATTTAACCGATTCACCTAGGAGAGGACTTAAACAATTAAATTGTCTGACTTGCTAGACCTTAGTTTCAGTTTATATTCCTGGGAAGCAGTTTTCTCGGCCAGGGGGAGTTTTGAGTCAGTCTGTGGAGGAGGGCAGGGCTGAGAGTTCAAATCAGAAGGCAGTCCATGAAATTTCTTGATATGGCTCGAGTGTAGCCAACCCTTGCGACCCTCGATCTTCACTGCTGTCCTCGTGGTCAGAAGTACTAGTTTCGGCGTTTGCCAGCGAGGCTCCAGCGGGCTCCTCCTGTCGAAATTTCTTATAAAAACATAGTCTCCGGGGACCACTTCATGGGGCTTCACCTCGGTGTTGTCGGGAAAGGCTGCAGCTACCTGTGAACGGCAAGATTGTAGTGTAGACATCAAGGAAGCAAGGTAATCTGTCAGCATATTACAATCAACATCAGTGATTTTACGAGGTATAGGCGTCCCCCACATATTTGGTGGCCTACCGAAGACCACCTCGTACGGGGATAGCCCTGTTCGAGAATGTGCTATCATTCTCATGTAAAAGAGCGCAACTGGTAAAGCTACTATCCAGTCGACGCCTTTCTCTCTGCAGATTTTAGAAAGTCTAATTTTCAGAGTCTGATTATGACGCTCCACGAGACCTGCTGCCTCGGGATGCCGGACACAGTGGAATTTCCATTGATAGCCTAACAGGAGTGAAATGTGTTTCATTAGCTCGGATGAGAACGGCTGACCGTTATCTGAGTACACGATACGGGGCAAACCATACCGTGGGAAGAATTCACGAACCAGCTGCTTGGCAGTGGTCGGAGCAGTGTAATCTGGGACTGGATATGCTTCTGTCCAACGAGAAAGTGCACATACAACTACGAGGACATATTTAAATCCTCGACAACGTTCCATCTGGATATAATCCATCTGGAGGACTTCAAAAGGGTGATCGGGAGGTTGAAATCCACCTTGCTCTACAGGAATGCTTTTACCTGGGTTGAACTGACAACAAATCATGCAAGTACGCACTTTCTGTTTGGCTGCTGCTCGTAAGTGTTTATTGGACCAAATGTTTTGTATACTATCTAACATAGCTTTCTCACCTAGATGCGCTGGACTATGTATTGTGTTAATGATAACTTGAACCATGGAGTCGGGGAGAAACCATGTAGATTTTCCCTTCGTCATCCATCCCTGATCTGTTTGGATCCCTCCTAGTTCAGTCCATTTCTTGATTTCCTCTGGTGTAGCATGTGTCTGTATGTCAATTACATCAAGGGCGGGATCCCTAACTGTCATGCAGTGTGTCGATGTCGGAACTATCGTTTTTGTCAAGTCAGTTGCATGAGTCCGATTCTGTGCTGTTTGCTTAGCTGTTCGGTCTGCTAGGTCGTTACCCTGGGAAATGATGTCGGTAACTTTTGTATGGGCCTTGCACTTCATGATAGATATCGTAGTAGGCAGATGTATAGCATCTAACAGAGCTTGAATGAGGGGACCGTGTTGAATGTTGGCACCGTGAGAAGTTAAGTAACCTCTCTCTCGCCAGAGGACTCCGAAGTCGTGTACAACTCCGAATGCATAACGTGAATCTGTGTATATGTTAACTCTCTTATTTTTGGCTTGAATACAGGCTTGTGTCAGAGCGATGAGCTCTGCTGCTTGAGCTGACAATGTGTCAATACAATTCGTTTCAATAACTTCGGTGTCTGTCGTGACTGCGTAAGCGGCCACTAATTCTCCTGTACTTGTTCTCATGCATGAACCATCCACATAAAGTGTCAGGTCTGGATCTGATAATGGAATGTCTGTCAAGTCTTGTCTGGGTTTCGTCGTAATAGTAATGACTTCAATACAATCATGTGCCAATGGGTCTGTTCCACTTAATGGCAAAAGTGTGGCAGGATTTAATGTACTGCAGCGTCTGATTTCTATGTGTGGCTGAAACAATGTCAATTCGTAACCTGTCAGTCGCGCTATAGTCAAGTGCTGGGTCTGAGTTCGGTTTAAAAGAACTTCCACGGAATGTGGAACTTGCACTGTCAATTGATGTCCTAATACTATGGAATCGCTTTGTCTGATCGCTAAAGCTGTTGCTGCGACTGATTTCAGGCACGTAGGCAGAGCCTGGGCTACTGGATCTAATGTGCTAGAAAAGTAAGCACACGGTTTGTGTGAACCTGCTTGTTCCTGAGTGAGTACTGACAAGGCAGTACCTTCGCGTTCTGTAACAAAAAGTGTAAAAGGCTTACTGTAACATGGTGTCGCTAAAACAGGTGCTTGACATAAGGCTTTCTTTAAGTCTTCAAAAGCTTGTGTATGTTCCTGAGTCCAAGGGAGGACAGTCGAAGTCGCTGCCTCCTGGGTTGTCAACTGAATGAGTGGCTTTACTAGAAATGCATATTGGGGAATCCATTGTCTACAGTATGAAGTGAGACCTATGAAGGCCCGCACCTCCTTTTGTGTCTTGGGTGGTGGCATGTTTACAATTAACTGGATGCGGTCAGGTGTGAGCTGTCTCCCCCCTTTGGACAGCAAGTGCCCAAGGTACACAACTTGCTGAACACAGAATTGCAGCTTCGAAGGGGACACCTTGTGCCCCTTGTCGGCCAGAAAATGTAAAACCGTCAGTGATGCTTTTTCACATTCGGGCTCGCTTCGGGCGGTGATCAGCAGATCATCGACATACTGAAGCAGGGTAGTGTTAACAGGCATGTGGATACTGTCAAGTTGTCTTTTCAGTGCTTGGCTGTAGATGCTGGGGCTTTCTGTGAATCCTTGTGGTGCGCGTGCAAATTTGAAGCTTCGTCCATTTAAACAAAATCCGAACAAATATTGGCTTTCCGGATCGATTGGGACGCTAAAGAAGGCGTTCTTGAGGTCAATTACAGTAAAGAACGTTGCTTCTGAATCAATAGCTGTCAATAATGAAGAGATATCCGGAACCACGGGATATTGTGGTACTATGCATTTATTCAATTCGCGCAGATCAATAATTAATCGATAAACTGGGGGTGCTTTTGGATCAGTACGTTTAAGAATTGGAATTATAGGAGAATTACATACATTGGAGTCGGTTTCCACAACCACTCCTTGTGCGATGAGCTCGTCAATGATTTGCAGCAAAGCCACTACAGCATCTGGAGGTAACTTGTATTGTCGAATTCGTGGTAATACCACTCCCGCTTTGAGTGTGACTCGATATGGTGTAATGTGCATACAACCTACATCAGTGGGGCCTTGTGCCCATAAATGTGCAGGGACATTCTGTAACCGGTGATCCATGTCTCTAAATACGTAGTGACCTTTAAAGTCACGCAAAAATAGTCGTACCCCTTCCGGGGAACAACATATTACAGCTCCTAGAGCTTTCAATGTCTTTATACCTAACAAGTTTTCTGGGCATCATTTTGTAAGCAATAAATCTGTAGTCCGTGTCAATGGACCAACTGTAACAGGAAGAGGTTGCGATACTTCGTTAACAATAGGCTTTCCTGAAAATCCAAGGGAAACATTCTGTGAGCCTGAGAGGGGTGCCCCTGGAACCTCGTCGTGACTTATAGTTGTTCTGCTTGCCCCTGTATCAATTAAAAACTTTCTGTCTTTCCCTAACACTTGACTATGTACATAAGGACCCTCTTGATCTACAGGAACCTCAATAAGAGGCAAGCCAACCTCCCTCTCTAGGCTGTTTCATGTGTATCGCTGATAATCGGGATAGTCATTTTGTGCATACTGGTACATCTGTTGTGTCGTGTTTTGTGTTGCGGCAATAGGCTGTGGCTGTGGTACCGCTACGGTCTGTTGTGCAGCTTGCATAGGCTGTACATTCTGAGGTACTTGTGGTTGGATCTGATCCTGTCTAGGTGGACGCGGTCTCTCCTTGGTTTTACCCGTAGAGATATTATGTTTCAGAACTGCACAATCGTTTATATAATGACCTGGCTGTTTACAATAGTTGCATGTCCCTTTAACAGGAGCCGCTGAATTACTGGACTGCGTCGCACCCTTTTTATGACCGTCAGCTGGAACTGACTGGGCAACGAGCATTTTCATTTTCGTGTCTTTCATACGTCTTTGTTCGTGTTCATGTTCTTCTCTAATTCTATTCTGGTGGTACTGTAACATTTGTAACATTTGTGACGGGGTATTAGCTTGCCAAGAGCTCTCTACTTTCAATACTCTGTTCTTAACCTGAGGCAAGGAATTCTCAACTAATTTTGTTACAAAAAGATGTGGATATGAATCGCTACTTGCTTTCAGACCGCTATTAATACCAAAACATTTTTCAAATCGGGAATAAAAATCACTAGTGTCTTCATCGGGTTTCTGTTTGCAGGCTGAGATTGCTCCCCAGTCTTCCTTTTTAGTAGTTAATAAACGTGGCAATACTTGTACTAATAATCCTGGTAACGCTTTAGTTTTTGTCCCCAAGCCCTAGGCCTGGAGTTCGGGTATTTTCTTCGTTTTCTAATGCTGTCCAATCAATCTTTTGCTCTCCCACCTCCCATTCCTTTTCTTTGAGTTTCTCGTAAATACCGGCAGGCAATAATACTTTTAATATTTTCATAATGTCAGGATAGGTATAATCACCCATGAGTAACATGTCTTTTATTTCTCGGTGAAAACCTGCTGGATCTCTGTCATGGCTGGGCACTAATTTTTTCATTTCCAATAGTTCTATTTTAGTTAGGGGCGTGTACACAAACACGCGTCTAAAAGTATTATCATCATTTCTAACTGGGTGCACTTCGCGTAAGGGATTCTGTCGGTCTATGTAATACATTTTTCTTTCCATGGAGGGAGCTGGATCAAGCTGTGAACACAGGAAGGCACTGTATCTGTGCCGATGTTCTAGAATCACTTTAATTAGATCGGTACTTAGGCCTCTCCATTTCTTCATGAGTAGTTCTATCAGTATATCAGGTAGGGGACCAGGATCGGAGTGTTGGCCTTTATACAATATAAGGAGGTGTTGTATCATGTACATACCAGCTAAACGCTGTTCGTCTGGTGAAAGATTCAAAAACGTGTGTGCTAGCGCGTCATCACTATATTTATCTGAACTGTCAGCCCATTGTACTGCTGACCTGGCTAATTCTTGTTCATCCATAGAATCGAGTACATGGTACCCCATTCGTTCTTGAAGTATTTTATCAGTAGCCTGAAATAAGTGTTCAGGGGTCTTTGGATTTGACATGGCTGCTTGAAAAATTCTCTTACTTTCTGGACGTATCGGACGCATTGAATTATTAAAGGATCTTCCCTTACCTACATAAGCTATCATTTCTCTAGCTGGTAATTGTCCTGTTGTCGTTTCTTGTTGTTCCTCCTCCTCCGAGGATTCTGTCTTATCTGCATCTATTTCTCTTTCAGGCTGTTCTCTTTCACGTATTTGTTCTACTGTTTTTCGGATCCTTCGATACATATTTTTTATACTATTCTGTTTATCATGTTTTCCGTCTGCTATATTCTGACCCCATTTGTTAAGCGCTTTCATTTCTTCCGGGTCTACACTAGGCCTATCTCTGTGTCTTATCAGGCAGTTTATGAAGAAGCGTAACAACAGTTTTTGTGTGTCCACTTTCTGGTATGCCATGGCCTCGCCAATACTTTCAGGACCTTGCCCTGTTTGGACAGGGTGATATATTTTGTCTAGATGATCAACCATTCCTGGTAGTATCATTAAATAGTTCGCAACTCGTCGTAGGCGTACTGATGATAACATCATTCTGTCGTCTTTAACGGGTACTGGATCATATCTACAATCTGTAAGAGGCTCTTTAAGTAGGTCGTAATTCGCTGTTTGAGGTGTACGTTGGTGTGCTAAATCCCTATAAGTCAATCGACGTGTTAGTGGTGGCGTATGAAAACCTCCTGTCGCACCTCCTGAGGTGCCAGGTCCAAAAGGATTCGTTGGGTGTAAGGTAGGAAGAATAGGTGCAGGAAGGAGCGGAGGAACAGGCGGAAGGTTTAGAACGGAAGGAGGAGTATGTTGCTGCAGAGGTAGGGGTAGATTATCTCGGGGTCGAGCGCCATTAGCAGGTGGTGTGCGTGGCGGCGGAACATTAACATATTCGGGGGCTACATCGTCTAAATAGGAAGAAAGGAAAATGTCCTTTGCGGTCTTGGGGTGCAATTTAGTCGGAAGCAATGGGGGTGGCAGATCTTTTGGTACTTCCAGGGTGGCCTTAGGTAAACCCTTGGCCAGAAGAGGATACATACCATTCATAAGAGTGTTTCGTTGCCTGTCTGCTTGTTCTGCTTTTACTCGGATACCTTCCTCAATTAATACGTTTTCTCGGGCTTTGTCTGAATCCTCCCTACTTTTCTCTTCTTTTCTGAGCGCTTTCTCTATGCGTCTATGCGATTCTTTACGCCATAATTCAATGGCATCTTTCTGTGACTGTCTGGCTTTCTTTTTCCATAATGCTTCTTCTACTCTCATGATGCAATCTGCATCCCATGTCCCAGCAGTGGGCCATCTCTGATTCTCTACTAAATCCTTGGTGTAGTCCACCCACAAATCGAGATATAATACGGCATCTAGGCCATGTTTATGGTACATAAAGTACCCTGGAGTGTCCCTGGGTGGAATGGGAACGGCTTCCTCGAGTATCCCTTTTCTAGTTTTTATCTGTCTTAATTTTGAGAATAACGGCATCTTAAACCTTGTTACTTGATTCTTATTCGGACTTGAACACAATTAATACAATAAACACAGTAATGAAGATCGAACAATCACTCATACCACGACATTTAAAACATATTAAAACATTTTAAAACGAACAATGATAATTAGAATAAAACTAGCTAACTGCATAATACTAGATGTACTGCTAAACAGTACAGATACACCGCTAAAACAGTGCAGACCGGATCTGTGTACCCAAACCAGTCTTGACCGGCACAAACTAATGCGCACGTCTAGATGCGTCTCCAGCAACGGTACTCACCGGGAAGCACGGAACGGAACAGAAGGCCTCGGAAACTCTGGACTGGACTAGACCAGACTGGACTGGACTCGACTCGTGACTTAGTTACTTCGGAACTTGGTGGGCCTCTGTATACCTCGGATCTTGCTCTCTCAGCTAGGCTCTGGTCGGGATCCTCCGCACTCCTCACCGCCTCGTCTGGGTGTTGATCGCAGCCTCAGTCACCTCCGTTGGCCTGAGGGAGGTACAGGAAATCCTGCTGGTACGCGTAGTTGTCCGTCCGGCTGTGGCAGGAGACCGGGTCTGCAACGCACCTCCGGCGCGTGGGGTGGGGGAGGTGTCCCTGTTCGGGCGCCAATTATGTGGTAAATTTAAATTACCTAGACTTAATTTATGCGGTAAAATTCAATAAGAATAACTCAGTAAAAATAAGAGGCAGAATCCGTGGTATTTGAGGTTTTAAAATGGGTTTATTCCTTACAAAGGAATTGGTTCGAACCAGGCAATCGGATTCCGTCACCACGAGGGTTCGGGAAGGGATTAACGCATACTTTATTGACAGGTTATCATATATATAGTCAATGCATTTACAGTAAAGGCAGATGCAGGAGGCGTAACAGCTGAGAAGTGAGATAAGAATACACATACGTAATGTAAAAAGGCGTTACAATAGGCGTGCATAAGGGAGTGTACTAGAAACGTCATTATGAGGAGGTCACAGGTGGGTGGATCCATAAGAGAATCCTGCAAGGTCAACAGAAATACATGGCAGAGATGCGCGTGCAGCAGCATGACGTGTGATTGACGTGTAACTGGAGGGTGAAGGGGACTTGACATTTAGCCCTACATGAGGAGACAGAAGTCTGGGATGTCAGAACAACCTAATCCCAAATCGTATCTAATATCTTGTGTTTAAGGAACTGTATTATCTGGAAGGAAAGGTCTCTCAGGCAGAGGCTATCCTATACTGACTGCTAGTGCGTGTATAAGCGTCTAAGTGTCTACATGAGATGCAAGGGGGCATGGGCCTACCATGGTAACAGGAGCTATGAATTACTTGCACGGAGACAGTAAGGCCGGACCCTTTGCTCTGCAGCTGAAAGGATGTTTACCTAAAATTACTAGACAGGAATGTATTTCTCGAGGAGCGGAGCAGATAACTTGAAGGCTGAATACAGTCTTGGCAGGCAACAGGCCGGGCCAGGCACAGTTAGCCGCGCAGGGAGTAAGACAAAGGTCATGGATACAGATGCAGGTCCAGGCTGGAGCATTCAGAGGCAGAAGGCAGAAAAAGGCTCGATGGCAGAATTCAGGGCCTAACTTGCCAGAGCTGAAAAACGTGAAAGGTGCACCATATAAAGCGGTGGCAAAGCATACTTAGGAACGGAATATTCGACCCATTCATGGCGGATCTGAAAGAGGACATGTTAACGTTGGACGCAATTGTATTTGCGTCTTCATAGCTGGAAGTGGAGGGAACATACATGTACTTGTAGCACGTACATGGAGCCGTTGGGGTCTAAGATAGGGGACACAATTGATCATAAAAATCCATATTTCCTCAGTAGCTAGCTGGAATATAGCGGGCCTTGCACGGAACATAAGCATTCCAGATTGGAATGCATTTATAGAACCGTTTGGGATTTGCCTGTTCCAGGAAACCTGGTGCTTGGAACCTCTACATAAGATGGGTTATACCACTTATTTTGTCCCTGCCATACGACCAAGTGGAGGGAAGGGGCGCCCCTCGGGAGGGTTATTAATCTGGGTAAGCATTTCCCTGCGGTACTCCATTAAATGTATAGCCACTAAGTCACCCGACCTCCAGAGGCTAACAGTGAGAGGGCCATGTGGAGGGAGAGTGCTTGAAATCCTTAATATTTATGTTAGAGGCACACGGGGCGGCTCGTCCACTTTGCCCTCAACTGGCATCGACGAGGAACTCAGAAATAGTAGCGCTGATTCTCTCGTCATGCTAGCGGGGGACCTCAACTGTACATTTGAACCTCTTGCTGTGGACGATGTGCTAGGCACTAGAGATGATGATGTAAGGAGAGGTATCCCACCGCTGCAAATCACGCCAATTAGAAGATGGACCCAAAGTGCCATCGACCTTAATGCCCTCTGCTTGGAGCATGGCCTTAGAGCAACTAATGGTAGATCTATCTCAGACCAAATGGGGGCCCACACGTTCAACAGAGTAGGACATTCCTCACGGATTGACTATATTCTGCTGAACCATCGTTTGTGGGCTCACCTGGTGGATATGGTGGTCCTGCCGTCTATTGACAGTGACCACAACCCTTTGTCTCTGTCTTTGTCCCCTCTGTGGATGGGATGTTCCCTACCCCCAATCCCCCACGTGTGGAGAACAACTCATGAAGTGTGTCCCTCTAACTGTGGTAGGCGCCTGAAATGGAAGAACATTGTTGGTAATGAGGGAAAGATCTTGGAGGTAAAATCCATAATGGCTAATATCGCACCTCGTTTAGATTCTCCCTCTATCAGTGCGCAGGAGGTACCCACACTGTTTGCCCAAACTGCGAACGCACTAGGTGAACTGTTCTTGGTCCATAATGCGGGAAGAAGGGATAACAAAAGAGGCGGCATGAAGGGCAATGCTGGGTGGTTTTCACCTGCTTGTTGCGACGCCAAAAGGGAACTAATAAAGGCAGTGAAATCTAAGATTGGAGCCCTGATAAGTGTTGCAAGGGGCAATTACAGGAGGGTTATATCTAAGGCAAAGGTAGAATGGGAGAACCAGTTTTGGTACGATCTGAAGGTCGCAAGTCAAAGGAAGGACCCGAAGGGTTTCTGGGACCTATTAAGAGCTAGGGATAAACCCGTGGATACAATGATAACATGTAATATTCCGGAGGGCACGTGGTTTGACCATTTCTCCCAGCTCTACACAATGGTCCCGGGTAAGGGGGTTAGTTTGCCAGAACAGCATCCCTTAGTACTCTGCGAGTTTAATGATGAGCTTCTGTTCACAGCCAAGGAAGTGGTAGGGGCGATTAAATGTCTTGTCCCCAACAAAGCAGCAGGCCCGGATGGCATACCAGGGGATTTGCTACGCTTGAATCCAGAGGAGTGGGGTAAACTTATCGCTGCCCTACTGAATGCTAGTCTTGATGGGGCAACTTTCCCGGTCTCATGGAAGGGTGCTGAGGTCGTCCCAATTTTTAAAAAAGGGAGCCGGAACGACCCAGCTAATTACCGCCCCTTAGACTCGTCGCAGAAGGTGGCGGGAAAAGTGGTCTTGGGCAGGGTACTGCAGTGGGTTGAGGAAAAGGGAATTCTTTCTGACTTCCAGGCCGGTTTTAGATCGGGCATGGGGACGATAGAGCAATCCTTCCGGCTTATGATGTTGTATTGGAAAGTGGTTGTACTAGGCAAAGGCAGTCTGTATCTCGCCTTCATAGACCTGCGGACTGCCTTTGACCTGGTCCCACGCAGCCAACTTTGGAGTGTGCTCGATAAACAGGGTATTCCACCATATTTACTAAGCATGCTGATAAAACTGCATGCTGATAATTTTGCACAGATCAGGTGGGGTAATCAGGGGCAAAAATCAGCACGAATATCTGTAAATAGAGGGGTACGCCAGGGATGTGTTTTAGCCCCCACTCTGTTTTCATTGTATGTCAATGGAGTGGTGGAGCACCTGCTGCAACATCCTGCAGATGCACCATCCCTGGCTGGCAGAAGAATACCTACCCTCCTATTTGCAGATGATACCCTCCTGATCTCTAAAACCCCGGTAGGCCTGCAGAGTCTGTTAACTAGCTTTAAATCCTTTTGCGATGCAAGGGGGTTAGTTATTAATACAGGGAAAACCAAGTACCTGGTCCTTAACCCCCCGAAAAAGATAGCTAAACCACCGACCTTAGATTCTGTTCCCCTCAAGAGGGTTACGGAGTTCGATTACCTCGGTATTCGTCTCTGTGACTCCATGAGTTGGAAATGTCACCACCAAAAGATGCTGTTGACTCACAAGAGGGTGGTAGGTGCCCTTCTTAAGGAACAACGTGCCTCTACCCTCAAACCCATTGCGCCTATACTAGATATCTACAGGGCAAGGGGTGTTAGTGCAGCACTTTATGGGGCCGAACTCTGGGGGGTATACAACGTGGATCAGTTATCCCGTTCAGAAAGTAAATTCCATAAAGATCTAATGGGGCTCCCCTATAGTACCCCAACCCTTCCACTGCTCTTAGATATGGGTACTCGGCCAATTAGCGACCAGGCTAGGCTCCGTCCTCTTCTCTTATGGGCGCGAATCTGGAGAGTTCCAGAAATGTCTAGCTACGCGGATGGCTTAACTGATGTGCTGGGGTTGCCAGGCTGGCCTAAGATCTGTTGGTTGAGGGACGTCAAGCGTCTTCTCGCCAATCTTGGCCTTGGCGACGCTTGGAACAATAGAACTGCCCCCCCAAAGTCTGTCCTGAAGAAGATATATTGGAGATGGGTAGCCGATGGCAGAAGTAGCAATGCCAATTTGTGCAGGACAACCTTGGATTTCCTTCTGGTAATGGACGTGCCTTTTTGCAAACCATACTTGGATGTCATTACAAACCGCAGGGATAGGGCTCTATATTTCCAATTCAGGGTAGGTCTACTTCCCGTTGGGGAACTGACCTCTAGGTGGAAGGCTCCGGCCCAAACAATTTCTTCCTGCCCATTCTGTGAAAATAGGACAGAGTCAGTTCCCCATTTTTTGTTCGAATGCCCGGCTTATGTGGATCCCCGCAGTAGATGGTTAAAACCACTCTGTAGAGAACTTGGAATAATACATTACAAGGAGGCCCTACGTATATTGAAAAATGACCCACGGCCCCTCTTTGCTTGTGGCTTGGCAAAGTTTCTAGGATGGGCTTGGCGTATTAGATCTAGGCTTTTGTATCTCGTTTAATCCGTATTTTTAACTGCTTTTATCTAATTTATTGGTGCCACTTGTAGTATGAAATGTATGTTTATTTTTCTATGTATTGGCTCCTTTTATTGTTCATTAATCTATGTACTGCTTTTTAAGATATTCACCATATCGAAATAAAGCCTATTGATTGATTGATACACATAGTTCTGGAAAACATGTTAGAGAGACCATAGCAGTGTATGGGTCTGATATCAGATGTTTCAGCCATCACATGCCCGACACCAGTCATCCTAATGTGAATCAGATTTGACCAGTATCTAATGTAGAGACGGTTTAGTGCAACTCCAAGTCATCTAATTGCATTGTGACACTGCTATCTTGGATTGTTCGAGAGGCGATTCCAACATGTCAGACAGAATGAAAATGATAGCGGAGAGGAGATTTTTAACCCAGGGAATGTGGATCTACTAAGGGTTAGCTGGGAGACTATGTAAATGTGGACATGAACAACGAGGACTGTACCCGAGCTGGAAAAAACCTGAAATCAATTAAAAGTGACTCGGATCTTATTGGCAATAATGCATTTCGGCAGCATTTAATGATGCAGAATAAAAGTTACAGGGATTGTCTAAGAGGGTTGGCGATCCCAAGAAAAAGACTGATTCTCTAAAACAAAAGAGGTCTGATATCAACTTGAGTTGGACTATTTGTGTGGAGGTGTTGTGATGAGTTTGAGGTCCCAACTACAATACTCAATGACAAGTTGCAGGTACATATAGAGAACTTAATAGGACCTCTGAGTAACAACCAAGAGGAAGGAGTCTCTAAACAAACAAGGGGCATTTATAGAATTCCTGGAAGATGTGCAAGGTCCAAGGAGGAGGTGGAGACACTCCATAATTGAGGAATAAGGGACACTATTCTGATAAAGGTGAGCAGAATTTTTTTTGTTGCAAGGACCACATAGTCCTCTTACTTTTGGACCCCAGTTTCGGTTTTAAATGATTTTAATCCAGGGGGTGAATGTAAACATTTCTGTAAGCCAGGTTCAAGACAATACAAGTTATCATGTACCCAACCTGTTCAGAGAACAATTCCTAATTAGGAAGTGTTACATTGATGATGCTTTCTGCACTTGGGAAGGCACTGACCAAGAGCTCCAGCACTTTGTGTTATGGTTGAACAATCAATATCCACACCCATGGTTTGTCTGGACATCAGTCCATCTGTTGAATTATGTGTAGGTCATGCCTACGACAGCACATGCTCTGTTGCTGTGAGATGTATTGCTTTATATACAGTGGACTTCGAACCCCCCCACAGCATACCGTTGGCTGTTATTGTTTTCGCTCTCATTTGCTAGCTATCCATTCGGTAGCTCCCGTAGGCTTCCCTTGCTTCTTTGTGTTTGTCCCTCCCTCAAGTATGGAGCAAAGTATATATTTTCTTCCCTGTGTTCTTGGCATACATTTTTATTTTATTCCTGCTTCAGTACGTTCTCTTACTTCTACCAAAAATATACAAAATATTTGCTCATGTCTTTGTGTTGCTATCTTCTTCCTACTTCTTGTTTTTTCATATTGTTTATGTGTTTGCTCGTCTACGTGTCCCATTAAGCATTTGAGGACTCTGTCTGCTTCACAGTTTTTATGTTGCTTTCTCTATTCATGTTTGGAAACACGTTTTTAAACATTCTTTATCACTGCATAAGTCTCGTGTCAGATTAAGAGTGTGAGGCCATTAGGTCTGCTTGAGGTTTTTAGGTCTCACCAGCCGACATGTGCTGTCACTGCAAGAGCAATGTTAGGTATCACCTGCTGATAGTGCATATGCTGTCTCTACGAGGAGCGCTGTTAGATCTCGCCAGCCAACAGTGCATGACAAAACCAGTAGGTACCACCTATGTGAGAACGATTGGTTTTGCCTCTTGCTTTTCGACATGTTGTAGAACAGCATGGCTAAATGTTATTTAAATAATCTTTTAAAAAAGGGATTTTTTTTGGGTCTTGCATAGACAGCGCTTTGCTTGTGCTGTCTCTTCGAGATATGTTGTATATATGGAGAGTCACTGTTCCTGAGATAAGAGTTGGGGGGGGGGGGGGAAGAGTCATTTTAGAGAAATGGAAAGGAGTCAGTGAGACTTTCACTTGATGCCCTCACACACCCTGAAAGACGTCATGCTTCATTATGGGGCGGTGCTCCTAGTCAGGCCGGCTCTGCAATGCCCTACGGGTCCCCTGAAGGGTCACTTTGTTGGAGATCTTTTTTGTTATCTAGCTGTAAGGAGCGTGCGCGTCTGTGTGCAGTATACATTTTGTGGGCTTACAGCAAGCCCATTGCTTCTCATTTGTTTCTTCGAATATCCTTCACAACAACTTGCTTCCAAGTGGTTAATCTTTCCTATTTGTCCCTCCCTTTCGTGGGTTGTTCCTTCCCACGGAACACCGTCCTATTACTTGTAGCCTTACACTTGTCCCATTTTAGAAACTGCTTTCGGAACACCTTTCTTTGTCTAAGAGCACTTCACACAAGAGCACTCGTTTTTTCACCTCTCTGTGTGAAAAAAAGTTGACATTAGCGATTAAACTGACTGGGACGTTCCTCTCACAATGAGGCACACAGACTTTGAAAATTATTACTAAACTTGAATTTTTTAATCTGCCACAATGATGGAGATTCGCCCAGCTTAAAAAATGCCTTTAATTATGCATTCCTTTCTAAACATCTGCGTCATCAACACGTGCACAGACTATTGTTTTTGTGCTATACATTCAATGCACAGCATTAACCCTGGCATATGATATATATATATATATATATATATATATATATATATATATATATATATATATATATATATATATATATATCTCACGTAATGCCTGACTGATAGCTGTAGTTTCACTTTTCAATACAGAAATGGTAGTTTGTTGGCATCCTTTCCTAGCTGAGCACGTGTACAACAATCATCAACTACATGATGGACTTTACAAACAGTTAAGGTACCCGTGGTATTCACAATATCGTCAACGTCCAGGTACATCCTAGCAGCAGTTCAATAATATCGGTTTGAACACTTACAGAATAATGGCACACCTAAGTGGCTTTCACTATTTGTCTTTAAGGGTGCAGTGAAGATTGATCAATTATAATTCCAATCCTTCTCTGAAAGGCACAATGTCCCCCAGAGGATAGCGTACATTATATCAGGGAGGTCGGCCACCTGTGTCTAATGAGGAACAGCAGCAAGTGCTGGAGGCCCCGCTTACAGTGGAGGAATTAAAGGAAGCATTGTAGGGTATAAAGAAAGCTATGGCACTGGGAGCAGATGGCATCCTGGAGGTGTTCTACCAAGGGATGCCTGCTCTCCTGTTGGAGAAGTAGCTAGCTGTCTTGTATAAGGCATGAAAGGAGTGAAAACTCCCACACTTGCAGAGGGAGGTGATAATAGTGCTTATCTTCAAGGAGCAAGACAAGCTTGGGTTTTGACTCATAGGCAGCAGGGCCAAGTCAAAAGTAATCAATAGAACAAAAGGGGATGCCGATGCTGCACTAAATTTAAGGAGAAATTTTGTCAAATGAATAGATTAAATCAAATCCATTTTAACCATTTAATGGCTGTTTTTAATCAGAAAATATATTTATGCAAATTTTTTAATTTTTTGCACGGTAGTATTTAGAACATTTAAACAATATCAGTGAAAATTAAGACAAACATTAAGAAACATTTCAAATATTTACATAACATTACATAGACACATCCATAACATCACACCACTAGCATACCTCAGACATTCAGACAATGAAACAACATAAATTTGATACTTCTATATACACAATAAGTCCATAAGTAAGAAGCATTTGCAATCTTTCTAAAGCATATATTTTTAGATCTGTTTTGGCAGTTTTTTTTAAGCTGAAGGCGAAGACAAGTCAACGTGGGTCAACGCGTTTCGAATCCCTTCACCGGGGATTCTCATCAGGACCAATACTATCTAGGAGAAAGAAGAAGAACACTAAGTTGGACCAACAATTGAAGTGCCTGTCTCTTTACGATATTCTCACACACACGATCGTGTTGTCTGTAAAGTTTCTAAATTGCAAAATACCTGGTAATTCGTATTAGACCCGCGTCCTAAAAATATATGCTTTAGAAAGATTGCAAATGCTTCTTACTTATGGACTTATTGTGTATATAGAAGTATCAAATTTATGTTGTTTCATTGTCTGAATGTCTGAGGTATGCTAGTGGTGTGATGTTATGGATGTGTCTATGTAATGTTATGTAAATATTTGAAATGTTTCTTAATGTTTGTCTTAATTTTCACTGATATTGTTTAAATGTTCTAAATACTACCGTGCAAAAAATTAAAAAATTTGCATAAATATATTTTCTGATTAAAAACAGCCATTAAATGGTTAAAATGGATTTGATTTAATCTATTCATTTGACAAAATTTCTCCTTAAATTTAGTGCAGCATCGGCATCCCCTTTTGTTCTATTGATTACTTTTGACTTGGCCCTGCTGCCTATGAGTCAAAACCCAAGCTTGTCTTGCTAGTTGTCTGGCAGGTGCATACCCGCGAGGTTTTTTTGGACATTAACTCAGTCTTATTGGTTGTGAAGGTTCTTTCACGTAAAATTGGCAGCAATTGTTTGCAGCTTCTAAGGTGTCACGGTTGGTCTCGGCTGAGACATTCTTAAATAGGCTTCCTTTAGTCTCTCTATATCCTTCTTCACTGTGTTTAGTTATTCATTTTTCTTTTTCCTTTTTGGTTTTATCTTAACATGTCCTCCAGTGACACATTTGCATATAGCGAAGAACACATACAGAAGTTGATCAATGACCCCCCATCATTTTCTGCTGCTGCATTGAGCACAACAGCTAAAATCAACAACGAATCTGACAAATTGATCAGATTAAAGAAAAAACAAATTAGGACTGACCTACACGGGCATTTTCTAGTTGAACATCTGCGGGCTGGAACTATCCCAGGCGGCCTTCAAATACGGAACGTCCCGGTAATTTTTACGGAGGATCCTATCTATAAAAAAGGCTACAGTCAGATCGAGACAAAGTGTAGCAGAGATCTTATGGTTTTGACTGTAGAAACAGCACAAAGACTTTCAAAACAGCAACTGGAGGAAATTGCTATTCTTGAGAACGAGATAAAATCTAACCAACTGATTTCGGACGCTAAGGCATTGCTTGACAAAGTTGATAAGGACATTCTGGAGTTTAAGGACTTTTCAATCAACCAAAAAAGCACCCAGTTTGAAAAAGATAGGAAGTCCTTCTCACTGGAAAAAGTCTACCCGTATTTACAACTGGATTTCTACACCAGACCGGACTCGCGTAGATTCCTATCGGATTTCCAAGGGAGATCTAGGCAAAAGTTCATTACTTTTTCTGACACCACGTCATCTTCAAGTGGGAGTGACACGGAAAATACCTCCACAAGAGGCGAACCTAATAGACGAGGCAATTTCCAACAGAATTACCAACCAAACTACCAACAACCGTCTTTTTTAGGACGGGGCCGACAGAGACAACGAGGCAGAGCAAGATTTACCAACCAGCCGTGGGAAATGTCCACGAGGCGCCAGAATTACAAGAATTGAATACACAAATGGCCTCGCCTCTACGGGAACCTCAGATACAGACCACCTCACCGATTTTCAATCTTTCAGACAAAATATTGTCACAGGATGAACTGGGAGTATTGGAAAAAGGTCTATCATTCGTGCCGTCCAAACCAACAAATTTTGTTCTATTAAAGACGGAATTTATTGAATTTTGCCGCAAGATACGTCTAATCACGTTTTTTTCAGACAATCCTACAGAACAGAGCAGTGAAACAACGGGCTTGAAGAAAAAATCCACTTTCTGCCCCCCCTCTGCTAAAACACCTAAAGAAGTGTTACTCTTTGAGAAAGTGGTGCTCTCAGCTATTGCTGAAACAGAAAACAAAAGGAAGAGATTCGTCAGACCTAATATTACAAAAGCACAGAAAGAAGCGCTGGTCTCACTTAAGAACGACCCGTCGATAGTAATTAAACAGGCCGACAAAGGCGGTTCAATCGTCATCTGGGCCACCGAGCGATACACAACAGAAGTCATGAGACAACTCTCCAACGTGCACTGCTATCGCAAATTAAGTAAAGATCCCACTACTGAACTGCAAGGAAAACTCTTCAACATCTTACAAAAAGGTTTCGACCAAGGTTTCCTTGGTAAAAAGGAGTATGAGTTTCTAAGGAATAAAAATCCTCGGATCCCAATTTTTTATGTCCTCCCAAAAGTTCATAAAGATCAAAGGAGTCCTCCGGGTCGCCCGATAGTCTCGGGCTGCGAGTCTTTGAACGAGTCAATATCAAAGTTCGTCGATTTTTTCCTTAAACCTTTTATGAAGGATGTTGAGTCGTACATACAAGATACAACAGACTTCCTGACTAAATTAAACCTAATGGAATTTGATGAAAATGTACACATCCTTGCAACTTTGGATGTCACCTCGCTCTATACTGAGATTCCTCAAGACGAGGGTTTGGCAGTCTTGGAGTCATTTTTGAACAGTAGACCAAAACCAGAAAAAGTTCCGACGAATTTTATCATGGAACTAGCCACATTTGCCCTCAAGAACAATTATTTTTGTTTCAAGGAAGATTTTTTTCTGCAAACCAAAGGAGTTGCGATGGGGTGTCCTTTTGCCCCAGAGTTGGCAGTGCTCTTCATGTCTAAATATGAGGACCAATTTGTCTATAACAACAATCCGTTTACAATCTATATCACAAATTGGGTCCGATACATCGATGATGTTTTCCTAACGTGGACAGGGGATGAAAGACAACTCCAAGAGTTTGTTAATTGGCTTAATAACAGAACACCAGACATAAAATTCAGTCTGAATTTTTCTAAATGTAAGATTTCCTTTCTAGACGTGGAGATCTATCCCAACAACGGCTGTTTGGTCACGACACTGTACAAGAAAAAAACTGATAGGAACAAGGCCCTGCACTATTCGAGTAATCATCCAAGAAGTCTAAGAGATAACCTGCCATACGGCCAATTTTTACGAATTCGTCGAAATTGCACCTTTAAAGACGAATACTTACATCATGCTGATAATTTGAAAAATAACCTACTATCCAGAGGATATCCAAAAAAACTATTAAAGAAAGCCATCAAACGAGCATGGTGGACTCCACGAGATGTATTGTTGGAAAGAAAGGATAAATCAAAAACCAACAGGATTGTATGTGTATCGACCTATAGTCCCACCGCAAATTGGCTCAAGAAGACCATATCTCAAAATTGGCATCTCATTAAAAACCTTGATGCCTCACTTAAAGAGATCCCGCTATTTGCGTTTAAAAAGGACAAAAGTATTGCCAACCAGCTAGTCCGAGCTGCATTACCCAAAACAAAGAGTCCGGACATAAGAAGCCTTTTGAACTTACCCCCGATACAGGGGCATCACAAATGTGGGACATGTGTCTGTTGTGACTCCACAATCGAAGGAAATCATTTCACTCATAGGGATGTACATTGGAAACATAATTGTTTTTCAAATTGTAAAACAAAATTTGTTGTATATGGGATACTTTGTCCTTGCGACAAACTTTACATCGGGAAAACAAATCAAGAAGTAAGGACAAGAATTCAGCAACATAAATCGAGGATACGCAAGAAGGTGATTAACGCTCCATTGGTGAATCATTGGCATCTCAATAACCATACAGAAAGAGATGTGAGATGGACTGTGATTTCAAAAGTCACACAGGATGACCGAGGAGGCGACCTCGATGCTAAACTTGTGAAGAGAGAGGCGATGCTCATCATCAAGTTTAATACATCAGTTGTAGGATTAAATGAGCTGTCCGAGATTTTCAACTTGTAAATATTCCTGCACACATTCTGATTGCGGTAGTCCAAAACGCTCCATTTTACACATGAGGGTATGTGTTGACGTACCCACTTTCGTATGGAATACGGGCCCCATTGGGCAACGAGTACGACCCACCCCTGGCTGAACACTGCAAATGTTCGAGGAGTCCACCCTAAGAGTAATGCTCATTCGAATCTGGACCATCACTAAGCTGTGCGTATCGTCCACCAATTAAGCCTCCTTCGACGGAAAAACCTTTAAATCAATTGTCTTAAGAATACGGGCCTCATTGGAATAAGAATATAATTCATCGCTAGTCGCTGTCAAAAGACTGCAAACGTGCGTATAAATCATCCCAAAAGGAACACTCATGTGAATTTGTAACATCACAAAGTTGAGCGCACTCCAGTGCAATAAAGTTTTATTGACGGATAAAAAACCAACATTTTTGTGTCTAAAGCCAGTAACACAGCTGAATTCGGCGCCGTTCACATTACGAGCACCGTTTTCATAATTGGTCCCGATTTCCAGAAGTCTGATATATCCGGGGTCCCGCACCTTCACGGGATATTCTCGAGAAAAGACTACACGTCCCAGAATTCCCTCCAGTACCGCCCCGTTTTAGTCAGTCTCGCGGTGTGGTTTAAATGGCCGCAATCTTTGATTTCAATCACCTATCCAGGTGCACGGGTCACGTCGGCTCCAAGGACGCGGGTCTAATACGAATTACCAGGTATTTTGCAATTTAGAAACTTTACAGACAACACGATCGTGTGTGTGAGAATATCGTAAAGAGACAGGCACTTCAATTGTCTAATGCCGACTCTTTATTTATCTTTATTTACATTTAGATTTCGGCCGTTGATTGTTCTTTGACCCTTAACTTCGTACTCAAGCGTTTCTACACTACCCCGATTAAAATAAGGGGCCTAAGACGTGTGTAGATGACTATACACACATCTGACAGTAAGTACAACACAGTGTCCAGTGACCATACACAGGGACAGAAGTGCTTTTGCTTTGCTCCACTCTGTTTTCAAAATCTTTGTCTAAAACTGCTTTGTCACTCTAATGGTTTCAGATCCTGGTTGTAAAGTTCTTCCACCACCCAATTAGAGCATTTTCTTCGCCAAATTTTAGGTAAGGTTCTCCACTGGAAAATAGCGGCCTTGAATTGGTTATGACTAAAGGGTTGTTGGTCCAACTTAGTGTTCTTCTTCTTTCTCCTAGATAGTATTGGTCCTGATGAGAATCCCCGGTGAAGGGATTCGAAACGCGTTGACCCACGTTGACTTGTCTTCGCCTTCAGCTTAAAAAAAACTGCCAAAACAGATCTAAAAATATATGCTTTAGAAAGATTGCAAATGCTTCTTACTTATGGACTTATTGTGTATATAGAAGTATCAAATTTATGTTGTTTCATTGTCTGAATGTCTGAGGTATGCTAGTGGTGTGATGTTATGGATGTGTCTATGTAATGTTATGTAAATATTTGAAATGTTTCTTAATGTTTGTCTTAATTTTCACTGATATTGTTTAAATGTTCTAAATACTACCGTGCAAAAAATTAAAAAATTTGCATAAATATATTTTCTGATTAAAAACAGCCATTAAATGGTTAAAATGGATTTGATTTAATCTATTCATTTGACAAAATTTCTCCTTAAATTTAGTGCAGCATCGGCATCCCCTTTTGTTCTATTGATATCTTCAAGGAGGGCAAAGACCCGAAGCTACCTATGTCTTACAGACCACTATCAATGCTCAATACTGATGTAAACTGTTTAGTAAAGTCCTTGCCAACAGACCTTTTATGGTATAGGCTTCCTGATCCCTTCTGATCAGACAGAATTTAATCTATCAGGGTTTTCTAAAGCGCTACTAATCACCCAAGAGGGTCTCAAAGCAGGGGCGGGTGGCAGCTGATCCGTCTGAGCGATGGGGCTCAGTTGAACAGCCAGGTCTTGAGGTCCTTCTGGAATTGGGTCAGCGACGGGGATTGTTTGAGGTGGAGAGGCAGAGTAATCCAGGTCTTGGCGGCAAGGTAGTAGAAGGATCTTCCTCCGGTTGTACTCTTGTGGATCCAAAGGATAGTGGCTAGGTTCATCTGGGCGAAGCAGAGGCGTCTGGTGGGTACGTGGAATGAGAGGCAGTGGTTCAGGTATGCTGGTCCTGCGTTTTGGAGGGCTTTGTAGGCGTGCGGGAGGAGCTTGAAAGTGATTCTTTTGTTGACTGGGAGCCAGTGGGAATCTCGGAGGTGTTTGATAATATGGTTGCGGCGGGGGATGTTGGGAACCAGTCTGGCTGCGGCATTTTGGACATTCTGTAGTTTCCGAAGGAGTTTCTGGGTGACGCCGTCATAGAGTGCGTTGCTGTAGTAGAGTTTGCTGCTGATGAGTGCGTGTGTGACTGATAGGAACAGTGAATATAACATACACAGACTCTTGCATGTCATTTAAGTGATAGAAACCTCAGATATACACTGTGTGGTGGAGTCCTTAAATAGGAAATGTGTTCTTAGATGCGGTGAACTGGCAGTTTCTATGGGTCGTAATGACTGGTATGGGGTTCAGCCCTTACTATGTAAGTTGGGTATAATTACTTTATAAATAACCTACACCAGAGTATTTACTGGAAACATTGTTTGAGTTGTAGGTACTGGAAACAAGAATTGGCATAGCCAATAGGTCTCGCCTTTGGGACCTTATGTGTTTAGCCAGAACTTTTGGCTATGTTGAAGAGCATTGTGGCTGCTGTGCATTATGTTGAAAAGTTATATAAGGAGTGTTAAGCATTTTTGTTACCTTTATACAAACGAAGACGACATTATATACAACTGAAAAACCTGATTAAAAAAAAGATTTCAACATAAAAAATGTCTTCTAGTTTTTTTCTACTTGCACTGCTGGCAACTTCTTTCTGCGTGTTCTCATGCTGGTTTGTTATAATTTTTTTTGTTATGGGGGAGCGGGACTTAAATACCGAGGGAGTGGAGGTTGGAAAACAGTAATTTAATTAGAACACGAGCAGTGGACGGACACTAGGGGAGAACCAACAGATGCCAGATTCCAAGGCCAGACTGAAGTGATGCTTAGGTGGTGCGCTGATGCAAAATGGTGGTGGTGAATGATGTTTGGTGCTCAGGTGGTGACACTATATGGTGTGGATTGGAGGTACGTTGTGGATTGTGGAGTTGAAATATGTTGTTTGGTGTGTAATTATGCAGTGTGTATTGGAAATGTGTGGAGTTGAAATGTGTGGCCTGGAACTGTGGTGTCGAGTGAAATTATGCTTAGTGAAATTGTGTAATTATGTGGTACTGAGTGGTATTATGTGGAGTCTATTTATGTGGCAATGAGTAGAGTGTAAATATGTGGTGTGTAACTGTCACACAGAGTGGTATTATGTGGAGTGTATTTATGTTGCATTGAGTAGTGTGTAATTATGTGGTGTGTAATTATGTGGCACCGAGTGGTAGTATGTGGAGTGTATTTATGTTGCATTGTGTAGAGTGTAATTATGTGCTGTGTAATTATGTGGCATGGATTGGTATTATGGGGGGTGTATGTTCCATTCAGTAGAGTGTGATTTTGTGGCGTGTAATTGTGTGGCACTGAGTGGTATTATTTAGAGTGTATGTTGCATTGAGTGCAGTGTAATTATGTAGCAAACAATTATGTGGCACTGAGTGGTATTATTTGGGGTGTATGTTGCATTGAGTGCAGTGTAATTATATAGCATACAAATAGGTGGCACTGAGTGCTATTGTGTGGAGTGTATTTATGTTGCATTGAGTAGAGTGTAATTATGTGGCGTGTAATTATGTGGTACTGAGTGGTATGTGGAGGTTATTTATGTTGCATTGTGTAGAGTGTAATTATGTAGAGTGTAACTATGTGGTACTTAGTGGTATTTTGTGGAGTGTATTTATGTTGCATTCAGTGGAGTGTAATTATGTGGCGTGTAATTATGTGACACCGAGCAGTATTATGTGGAGTGTATTTATGTTGCATTGAACAGAGTGTAATGGGGGATAGGTTTACTGCTCTACACCCGACAAGGTCAGTAATGTCTCACCGTAACAGCCGCACCTGGGACTAGATGCCAAATGTCTAGAAGGATATAGACAAAAGGCAGACAAACCAGAAAGGGCAAACAAAATGGTACCTGATTTAGACCACAAGTACATGGGGAAAAGCCTTACCAATGTAAACAGTGAATGAGAAGAATCGGGGGGATGACAATAGAACCTGTCACATTTCTTCAGGAGCGAAACCGAGCACGTGAGCATTGAGGAACAGCATTTGAGCGACGGGTGACCTTTCGGGACTGAAGCAAAGAGGCTCATATGTTTTATACACTGCTATTAGTAAGGCGTCACTAGCATTCATAAAATATTCATCAAAAAAGGATGGAACAACCTACCAGCAGATGCATAACAGAGAACATCACTGAAGAACGAGGCTACTGAGAAGGTAAGGGGATATGAGCAAATAACATAAGGAGTGGGTTTCAAGAGCAGGGAGGATGTGATAGTGATGACTGAAAATTAGTCTGTGGCATGCAAGAAGCTTACACATTGACAAATACTCAAAACATTGACAAAGGCTGATAAACAATGTGACGTCACATGTCATCTATCTATTACTTATAAGATAGTGGGACTAGATCTTTGTGAAGACTTGGAATGTGCTCACAGAAGCAATGTGTGTTCTTTGGCAGCAGCTTTTGAGGTCACACCGCTTTACCTTAATTTGCAGCACAATCGTATTACAACAAAGTGCCATTTTTGGGGGGAAAACTGCAAACAAATGCAATTTTCTGCTGATTTGCATTGGCACAAATGTCATTTTTATTTCTTTATTTAAGTTGTGTTATGTAGCTCTAAACAGGCAACTCTGATCACTTCACAGCAATTTACTGCAATTAAGGAGGTTACCAAGTACAATTGGATGAGAGAAAATGTATACAGTGTACAGTTCATGCCAGTTGTGACACTGGGCTAGTAGTTATTAGTATAGCACTGCAGCACTTTTGGTAAGTGTTAGGTTAATATTTCACATAGGTTGTTTGAACCACAGGTCAGGCTGTGTGAGATACTGTCTAAAGTGCTTAGAAGCATCTTAGTGAGCATGGGAAACAGCGGAGTCTTAGGCTTAGCCCAAATGAATAAGTGGTGCTCCGTTTCCCACAGAGTTTAAAGTGGAGAGTTCTACTAAGCACTCTTTGACACGAAGTGTGGCTCCTTGGCCCCCGAGGGATGTCACTGAGTTACTAGTTAAATGAAAGGATTTAGTAACAGCTAAAGATGGGCTATAAAACGGTGCATGTGCTGTGGAAAGGTCTCTAGACTTTGTACACTAATGCATGTCAACCAGCGGCTCATAAATAGGTGCCAGGATCAGCGAGCTTGAGAATGTCCTCTTTGTTCCACCGGCCAACACGGTTGATGCCGTCTGTATTCTTTGCACTATGCAGGTGACTAGTCAGGCAAGCCACAGTCAAGGCGGGATGAGCTAAACTTGCCAAGAATACAGTTTGAGGACGTATGTAAAGAAGGGAGTGCCAATTCTGCACACAATGGCTTTAAATTAGTTACCATTCGAACATAACCAGTTGGTGTGAGTCTAGCTGAGGTGACTACTTGCTCTCTCCATCCACCAGAAACAGATGTGTCGATCAGCACAGGGGTACAGTAGGTAAACCAAATAGGAGTCGACCTAAACCAAGAGACAGGCACATTTTGCTGCAGTGCGTTCTCGTTAGCACAAAACCTTTCATAGAGCTTAACAGCATGAGGATACTTTGTGGTAGCAGTGACTTCAAAAAGCAGTGGCAAAGTTGTTGTTCTTAAACTATGCAGCACATGCACGCGGCATTAAGACACACAAATTCAAGAGGGTTGTCTTGATTCTGCCATATCAGGACAAGTTTAAAAACAATCTGCATGATTCTGATCGAGACGTGTAGGGACCATCTTTCGTCATTCTGCCTCCCCAATCGATCAGTCTCACCGAAACTAGTGAACTACAGGTTCAAGTCCCGGCTGCCTACAGCATGGTTACAGATCCTACAAACAGTAGGGGTTTAAAGTAGCAGGCGTGAGTCACTTACAGTCTCAGAGGCAGAGGAAATTAAAACTGCAGACGATTTACTTAAAAGGCACAGAAGTGATTTGTTAGGGGTGGCGGGGGGCGCTTAAAAACAGGAGCTGCTTATACGCCGTCTCCAGACACAATGCATTCCTTCCGCAGGTAATTTCACAGCGTCATCCAGAAAACAAAGGCGATTGCTCCACGTAGCATGCAGCTATGTCTGCGCCGGCTTCATTAAAGGCGCACCTGAAATCTCGAAGTAAAATTGAATCTGTCCCGCAGGTAAGATCAGAAGATAGCGCAGTACTTTCTGGTTTGTGCCGAAAAATCAATTGCCCTCTGCTAAGCAAGCTCTCTCTCTCTGGCTTTTCAAGTCTTAAACGGTTTTTAAAAGGCACACGGAAGGGCTACTACGTTTGTTTCCTTTCGGGATGTACTCAGGGCGTTGACATTATGCCCCCGGTGACCCGGAAGAGGTCCGTGTACACCACCACATCGCAGAATACAGTTTCCGGTTCTTCCAGGGCTCCTTTTAGTACGGGGTGACCCTACACTCTAAATAAAGGGGAACTTGAGGGTTCCGTCCTACAGACATAAGAAGGGGACGGGTGAGTAACAATGCTCAGAGGGACCCACTCCAGACTGGGGCCCATGGGTGCCCAGCAAAGCTGAAACCACCCAGTCACGTCCACTGAGGCAAGATGGACATCCAGTGAAGGAAAAACAACTTAGTCGCACATCTCAAAGCATTTAAACAGGAAACGTAGGACAGGAAGATACATGGAGATGGGGGCGGGATACAAGCACTGTTCAAGAGATATATATATATATATATATATAAACCGCACTCCTCTTCGTAACAAAAGGACACGACGCTGTGTCTTTGACAATTCCAACCAGGGTTTATTCAGTGGCTCTGTCGGACGCGTTTCGCCTGAACCAGCAGGCTTGTTCACCAACAAAGTTTTGTCAAACAACTTCCACCATTTATGCTGTGCACGTGATACGATCATGTGAGGACTACAGATTGAATGAAACAGAAAACAGACTCGTAGTTTTCGCCTATTACAATTGATAAAGCGATAACAGGATGCAACTTTAAGTAAAATATATCGCATTCACATTGATCCACATTAGTTGATCTCTATTAACGAATATATTGTAACATATTCACATACTTGTTTTATATAAACAACGGTCCATTTTCTATAAAAACGCCATACAGTCAGTGGCAATTGCCGTAAAGAGACCATTCACCCATTTCGGTTTGCCACATTCTTTTGACACTTTACTATAATTCAGCCCCAGTGGGCATACCTCATTTTTCTGGCTTATCTTGTCTAATTCAGCCCCAGTGGGCATGCCTAATTCTTTTGACTTATCTGATTCCTAGCTACCTCACATGAATCAAAATTAAAGTGATATACCACAATTCATCAAATCCTACTTAACAAAACTAATAAATCATACATTTATAAATATGCTATTCATAAATAACTAAAAACGGAAAATCCAGAAAGGGTATAGCAAGCTCTCCAAAGGACCTATAAATGTGTATACAAATCTTCTTCGATGTTCAGGCCCATTGGTGCTTTACTATTCAGTTCCACAATATAACGTGATTCTAATTTTCTTAAAGCTCTCTGTCTATCACCACCTCTCACGTTGGGGGCGATCGCATCAATGACAAAGTACGATAAGCCTGTCACATTACTGTCATGGCAATTAGCGAAGTGGCGTGCTACCGGATATGTTTTATCCACATTCTTGATGGCCCTTAGATGCTGCAATATTCTTTTATGGACAGGGAGAATTGTGCTGCCCACGTACCGGAGATGGCATGGGCAACTCAGTACGTAGACGGCAAACTCCGTTTTACAGTCAAACTGCCCTCTGATATTTTTTTCAATTTGTGAGCAGCCTGTTGTGAACTTCTTGGTGTTCACACCATGATGGCATGCCTTGCACTTCACGCATCTCAGGAAACCATCTTGTCGTTTTAGCCATGAGGTTTTGAGGGGTTGTTTGCAAGATTTCGGTGCCATATTGCTGACCAACATTTGTTTTAATGATTTGGCTCGTCTAAACGTTATTAGGGGTTTGTTTGACACAATTTTTCCTAAAATGGGGTCATTGCGTATCAAATGCCAATGTTTCGACAGAATGTTACGTACTTGCCCATGTTGCTTGTTATATGAAGTCACCAATCTACATTCATTAGAATCTAATGATTGTTTCTGTTTGCGTTTATTTGTTTCAGAAGGCTCAAATAGAACTTCTTCTCTTGTTTTACATTTGACCTTCTGGATTGCACTCTGAATGCATCCTGCTCCATACCCTCTAGATCTAAAACGGGAGCATAAGGTCTGCAGTTCTGTTTCCCTCGTATCCACTTCACTACAATTACGCAATGTTCTTAGACACTCCCCATAGGGGATGCTCTTAATAAGATTACTGGGATGGAAACTTGTTGCATGTAGCAACGTGTTTCCTGCCGTTGGTTTCCGAAATATCCGTGTCTGTAAATGGCCATTCTTCACATAGACTGTGAGGTCTAAAAAATTGACTTCATTTTTACTGATGGTACTAGTAAATTTAAGATTGAGATTGTTCGTCTGAAGTTTCTTGACAAAATCATTGGCTGATGTTTCTGTTCCCCTCCAAATAATAAACAAATCATCAATAAAACGACTCCAATGGAGAATATTGTTGTCCCATTCAACATGACACTGTTGACGGACCACCTGCTCCTCCCACCAGCCCATGTGTAGATTGGCATAACTGGGGGCGAAGCAGGTGCCCATCGCAGTGCCACAGAGTTGGTGGAACAATTCCCCATTGAAGAGAAAGAAATTGTTCTTCAGGCAATATTCTACCATAGAGCATAACATTTGACTATGAGCCCATAGTGAAATAGGTCTTGTTCCTAGATAGTATTTTATGGCATTTAAGCCATCCTGATGTTTTATACTCGTATAGAGTGTGGTGACATCAATCGTCATTAGCAACATGTCATTTTCCCATGGTACATCATAGATGCTTTTTAGGAAATCACCTGTGTCTTGGATAAATGACGGAAGTAATTTCACCATGGGACATAAAAATGAATCGGCAAATCTAGATGTATTCTCCAAACCACTGCCAATGGCCGAAATAATCGGTCTTCCTGGGGGATTATTGAGATCTTTGTGTACTTTTGGTATGAGATAAAAGACTGGGGTCACTGGATTTTTGATCTCTAAATATCGGAATTCGTCATGTGATAACAGACCTTGATCGTACCAATGCTGTAGTTTGGTGTTAAACACTGAAATGCTATCCTGCATCATATTCGGTGAAATTCTTGCATAGTTATTTCTATTATTTAGTTGTTTATATGCTTCATCAAGGTATTTCTGCCTGCCCCACAAGACTACATTGCCGCCCTTATCAGCATTCTGAACAATACAATCGTTATTTAAAGATAGCTTCTTAATAAGATCCATGCAATTTTTTTGTTGCTGTGACCATTTTTTATGCACGGAACCTGTACATTTCTCCAAATTCTTTAAATCATTAGTCACCAATTCGTGAAAAATGTCCACTGAATCCTTAGCAGTAGTGGGAATAAATTTAGACCGAGGTCTAAAACCTGTCGACACACTTTCTCCGATCACCAAACCCTGTTCTGATGCAGTTGATTCCGCATGTTGGAATGGTATTTCTCCAGTGTCTGCTTGTTCAAGCTCTTCTTCATTGCCCATTTGTCCTAGTTCCAATATTAAGTTCATGTCGTTAACCTGTAAGTTCTGGATGTCATTCTGGAGCTCTGTGCCTCTTTGAACTACTGGTACTTTATATTTGTTAGGAAACATTGCGAAATGTTTTTTTAATTTCAACATTCTGGTGTACTTGAATGTGTCAATTCTGGTGGAAACATAATTAAATTCCGCAGGAGGGCAAAATGACAGACCAAGTTGGAGTGTTTCTTCTTCTTTGGCTGATAATGGAATGGTGGTTAGATTAATGACTGCAGTGGTATTTGTGGAAAGGATTGTATCATCTACTTTCTCTTGTTCTTCCCACTGGTTGTGCCGCTGTTTGGCCCCTTTGCGCCTTTGTTTCCTCTGCCTCTTCCCCTTCCTGGTCCTGCATAACTGGTTGCAGTTCTTGGGCGGAGGTTGAATCTCCGCTCTTCTTGTAAAAAACCAAATTCGTCTAATACTGAGGGGATTTGGTTGTTAGTGGCAGTACTGGGGCCCTCATCTGCGGAAGTCTCAATTTCGGAGCTTAATAAGCTGCCAAGTTCTGACTGGGCTCCTCCTGTTTGTTGCATTCCGGGATTCATTTTTTGTCTACGAACGTTTTCGAATTTCTTGGCAAATGTGTATATTTGTCCTCGTTCATAGTCGCCCTTGTCTCGCAAGAATTTAGTTGCTTTTCTCTCTTTGATGGAGGCTTCTAATTTTTGCAGACGATCTGTCATATCTTTTTTGTATTTTCGGATCATATCTTGATCCTCTTCTTTTTCCAACATCTCCGTAATTTGGCCAATTTCTTCCAATATCTTGGTTCTATCAATATCAGCGTATTTGATTAAAATGGCAAGCATTTTACGTGAGGACTCTTGATTATTGTCAGCCCATTCGCGTAACATATTGGGGTTGGGATCCTCGTAGGTCGGGGCTACCAAGATTCGCAAGCCCCTCGGAATTCTCTTGACTTCTAAGTAGCGTTGTAAAGATTTCACTTCCCACCACTTCGACATTTCGCTGCGTTTTAATTTCTCCAGTCTTTTAAGTCTGACTAGCACATCAGATACCTTGTCATTGGGCGTTGTACTGGCTGAGCTTCCCGCACCTTTCTTTGCGACCCGTTGGTTGTCGTCAAAGATCGATAGAGCTGCCTCTTCCCTTTCTTTCATTTCCGCAGCCGACATTATAAACCCTCTATTAGTTTTCGTCAAGAACCGCCAGCTGCTGCTCTCCAAACTGGAAGCTGCTATTGTAATCAAATACTGGCTTCCCCGCTTCCCCTCACGCCCACTCGATGTAGCTCACCTGAGAAACGGAGTTTCCGCGGGTCCTCCGACTCACCGGACCACCGTGACTCACTCCGGTTGCTTATGTCGAGGAATTCTTTGTGCGTTCTCTTGCGTGAGGGGGGGGGCGGCGGCAACAAAATCCTTTGCCACGCTGCTTAGAACAGCCACCGCAAACTCCAGATCAGCGGGTGCGTCGTCAGGCGGACCTCCAAGCTCGGTCCGCTAAATATAAACCGCACTCCTCTTCGTAACAAAAGGACACGACGCTGTGTCTTTGACAATTCCAACCAGGGTTTATTCAGTGGCTCTGTCGGACGCGTTTCGCCTGAACCAGCAGGCTTGTTCACCAACAAAGTTTTGTCAAACAACTTCCACCATTTATGCTGTGCACGTGATACGATCATGTGAGGACTACAGATTGAATGAAACAGAAAACAGACTCGTAGTTTTCGCCTATTACAATTGATAAAGCGATAACAGGATGCAACTTTAAGTAAAATATATCGCATTCACATTGATCCACATTAGTTGATCTCTATTAACGAATATATTGTAACATATTCACATACTTGTTTTATATAAACAACGGTCCATTTTCTATAAAAACGCCATACAGTCAGTGGCAATTGCCGTAAAGAGACCATTCACCCATTTCGGTTTGCCACATTCTTTTGACACTTTACTATAATTCAGCCCCAAAAAGAATGTGGCAAACCGAAATGGGTGAATGGTCTCTTTACGGCAATTGCCACTGACTGTATGGCGTTTTTATAGAAAATGGACCGTTGTTTATATAAAACAAGTATGTGAATATGTTACAATATATTCGTTAATAGAGATCAACTAATGTGGATCAATGTGAATGCGATATATTTTACTTAAAGTTGCATCCTGTTATCGCTTTATCAATTGTAATAGGCGAAAACTACGAGTCTGTTTTCTGTTTCATTCAATCTGTAGTCCTCACATGATCGTATCACGTGCACAGCATAAATGGTGGAAGTTGTTTGACAAAACTTTGTTGGTGAACAAGCCTGCTGGTTCAGGCGAAACGCGTCCGACAGAGCCACTGAATAAACCCTGGTTGGAATTGTCAAAGACACAGCGTCGTGTCCTTTTGTTACGAAGAGGAGTGCGGTTTATATTTAGCGGACCGAGCTTGGAGGTCCGCCTGACGACGCACCCGCTGATCTGGAGTTTGCGGTGGCTGTTCTAAGCAGCGTGGCAAAGGATTTTGTTGCCGCCGCCCCCCCCTCACGCAAGAGAACGCACAAAGAATTCCTCGACATAAGCAACCGGAGTGAGTCACGGTGGTCCGGTGAGTCGGAGGACCCGCGGAAACTCCGTTTCTCAGGTGAGCTACATCGAGTGGGCGTGAGGGGAAGCGGGGAAGCCAGTATTTGATTACAATAGCAGCTTCCAGTTTGGAGAGCAGCAGCTGGCGGTTCTTGACGAAAACTAATAGAGGGTTTATAATGTCGGCTGCGGAAATGAAAGAAAGGGAAGAGGCAGCTCTATCGATCTTTGACGACAACCAACGGGTCGCAAAGAAAGGTGCGGGAAGCTCAGCCAGTACAACGCCCAATGACAAGGTATCTGATGTGCTAGTCAGACTTAAAAGACTGGAGAAATTAAAACGCAGCGAAATGTCGAAGTGGTGGGAAGTGAAATCTTTACAACGCTACTTAGAAGTCAAGAGAATTCCGAGGGGCTTGCGAATCTTGGTAGCCCCGACCTACGAGGATCCCAACCCCAATATGTTACGCGAATGGGCTGACAATAATCAAGAGTCCTCACGTAAAATGCTTGCCATTTTAATCAAATACGCTGATATTGATAGAACCAAGATATTGGAAGAAATTGGCCAAATTACGGAGATGTTGGAAAAAGAAGAGGATCAAGATATGATCCGAAAATACAAAAAAGATATGACAGATCGTCTGCAAAAATTAGAAGCCTCCATCAAAGAGAGAAAAGCAACTAAATTCTTGCGAGACAAGGGCGACTATGAACGAGGACAAATATACACATTTGCCAAGAAATTCGAAAACGTTCGTAGACAAAAAATGAATCCCGGAATGCAACAAACAGGAGGAGCCCAGTCAGAACTTGGCAGCTTATTAAGCTCCGAAATTGAGACTTCCGCAGATGAGGGCCCCAGTACTGCCACTAACAACCAAATCCCCTCAGTATTAGACGAATTTGGTTTTTTACAAGAAGAGCGGAGATTCAACCTCCGCCCAAGAACTGCAACCAGTTATGCAGGACCAGGAAGGGGAAGAGGCAGAGGAAACAAAGGCGCAAAGGGGCCAAACAGCGGCACAACCAGTGGGAAGAACAAGAGAAAGTAGATGATACAATCCTTTCCACAAATACCACTGCAGTCATTAATCTAACCACAATTCCATTATCAGCCAAAGAAGAAGAAACACTCCAACTTGGTCTGTCATTTTGCCCTCCTGCGGAATTTAATTATGTTTCCACCAGAATTGACACATTCAAGTACACCAGAATGTTGAAATTAAAAAAACATTTCGCAATGTTTCCTAACAAATATAAAGTACCAGTAGTTCAAAGAGGCACAGAGCTCCAGAATGACATCCAGAACTTACAGGTTAACGACATGAACTTAATATTGGAACTAGGACAAATGGGCAATGAAGAAGAGCTTGAACAAGCAGACACTGGAGAAATACCATTCCAACATGCGGAATCAACTGCATCAGAACAGGGTTTGGTGATCGGAGAAAGTGTGTCGACAGGTTTTAGACCTCGGTCTAAATTTATTCCCACTACTGCTAAGGATTCAGTGGACATTTTTCACGAATTGGTGACTAATGATTTAAAGAATTTGGAGAAATGTACAGGTTCCGTGCATAAAAAATGGTCACAGCAACAAAAAAATTGCATGGATCTTATTAAGAAGCTATCTTTAAATAACGATTGTATTGTTCAGAATGCTGATAAGGGCGGCAATGTAGTCTTGTGGGGCAGGCAGAAATACCTTGATGAAGCATATAAACAACTAAATAATAGAAATAACTATGCAAGAATTTCACCGAATATGATGCAGGATAGCATTTCAGTGTTTAACACCAAACTACAGCATTGGTACGATCAAGGTCTGTTATCACATGACGAATTCCGATATTTAGAGATCAAAAATCCAGTGACCCCAGTCTTTTATCTCATACCAAAAGTACACAAAGATCTCAATAATCCCCCAGGAAGACCGATTATTTCGGCCATTGGCAGTGGTTTGGAGAATACATCTAGATTTGCCGATTCATTTTTATGTCCCATGGTGAAATTACTTCCGTCATTTATCCAAGACACAGGTGATTTCCTAAAAAGCATCTATGATGTACCATGGGAAAATGACATGTTGCTAATGACGATTGATGTCACCACACTCTATACGAGTATAAAACATCAGGATGGCTTAAATGCCATAAAATACTATCTAGGAACAAGACCTATTTCACTATGGGCTCATAGTCAAATGTTATGCTCTATGGTAGAATATTGCCTGAAGAACAATTTCTTTCTCTTCAATGGGGAATTGTTCCACCAACTCTGTGGCACTGCGATGGGCACCTGCTTCGCCCCCAGTTATGCCAATCTACACATGGGCTGGTGGGAGGAGCAGGTGGTCCGTCAACAGTGTCATGTTGAATGGGACAACAATATTCTCCATTGGAGTCGTTTTATTGATGATTTGTTTATTATTTGGAGGGGAACAGAAACATCAGCCAATGATTTTGTCAAGAAACTTCAGACGAACAATCTCAATCTTAAATTTACTAGTACCATCAGTAAAAATGAAGTCAATTTTTTAGACCTCACAGTCTATGTGAAGAATGGCCATTTACAGACACGGATATTTCGGAAACCAACGGCAGGAAACACGTTGCTACATGCAACAAGTTTCCATCCCAGTAATCTTATTAAGAGCATCCCCTATGGGGAGTGTCTAAGAACATTGCGTAATTGTAGTGAAGTGGATACGAGGGAAACAGAACTGCAGACCTTATGCTCCCGTTTTAGATCTAGAGGGTATGGAGCAGGATGCATTCAGAGTGCAATCCAGAAGGTCAAATGTAAAACAAGAGAAGAAGTTCTATTTGAGCCTTCTGAAACAAATAAACGCAAACAGAAACAATCATTAGATTCTAATGAATGTAGATTGGTGACTTCATATAACAAGCAACATGGGCAAGTACGTAACATTCTGTCGAAACATTGGCATTTGATACGCAATGACCCCATTTTAGGAAAAATTGTGTCAAACAAACCCCTAATAACGTTTAGACGAGCCAAATCATTAAAACAAATGTTGGTCAGCAATATGGCACCGAAATCTTGCAAACAACCCCTCAAAACCTCATGGCTAAAACGACAAGATGGTTTCCTGAGATGCGTGAAGTGCAAGGCATGCCATCATGGTGTGAACACCAAGAAGTTCACAACAGGCTGCTCACAAATTGAAAAAAATATCAGAGGGCAGTTTGACTGTAAAACGGAGTTTGCCGTCTACGTACTGAGTTGCCCATGCCATCTCCGGTACGTGGGCAGCACAATTCTCCCTGTCCATAAAAGAATATTGCAGCATCTAAGGGCCATCAAGAATGTGGATAAAACATATCCGGTAGCACGCCACTTCGCTAATTGCCATGACAGTAATGTGACAGGCTTATCGTACTTTGTCATTGATGCGATCGCCCCCAACGTGAGAGGTGGTGATAGACAGAGAGCTTTAAGAAAATTAGAATCACGTTATATTGTGGAACTGAATAGTAAAGCACCAATGGGCCTGAACATCGAAGAAGATTTGTATACACATTTATAGGTCCTTTGGAGAGCTTGCTATACCCTTTCTGGATTTTCCGTTTTTAGTTATTTATGAATAGCATATTTATAAATGTATGATTTATTAGTTTTGTTAAGTAGGATTTGATGAATTGTGGTATATCACTTTAATTTTGATTCATGTGAGGTAGCTAGGAATCAGATAAGTCAAAAGAATTAGGCATGCCCACTGGGGCTGAATTAGACAAGATAAGCCAGAAAAATGAGGTATGCCCACTGGGGCTGAATTATAGTAAAGTGTCAAAAGAATGTGGCAAACCGAAATGGGTGAATGGTCTCTTTACGGCAATTGCCACTGACTGTATGGCGTTTTTATAGAAAATGGACCGTTGTTTATATAAAACAAGTATGTGAATATGTTACAATATATTCGTTAATAGAGATCAACTAATGTGGATCAATGTGAATGCGATATATTTTACTTAAAGTTGCATCCTGTTATCGCTTTATCAATTGTAATAGGCGAAAACTACAAGTCTGTTTTCTGTTTCATTCAATCTGTAGTCCTCACATGATCGTATCACGTGCACAGCATAAATGGTGGAAGTTGTTTGACAAAACTTTGTTGGTGAACAAGCCTGCTGGTTCAGGCGAAACGCGTCCGACAGAGCCACTGAATAAACCCTGGTTGGAATTGTCAAAGACACAGCGTCGTGTCCTTTTGTTACGAAGAGGAGTGCGGTTTATATTTAGCGGACCGAGCTTGGAGGTCCGCCTGACGACGCACCCGCTGATCTGGAGTTTGCGGTGGCTGTTCTAAGCAGCGTGGCAAAGGATATATATATATATATATATATATATATATATATATATATATATATATATATATATATATATATTCACTGAAAAAACCATAGGTTTCACACACGTTATAGTTAGGAATTAGCATTTAAAAAACCTTGCAAATTCACTGAAAAAAACCATAGGTTTCACACACGTTATAGTTAGCGGACATTTCACTCATAAAAAACCAATGAAATTCCCTCGTTATAGTTAGTGCAGGCAACTATAACTCACGCGAAGGGGCGCTAGGTGGCGCTGGACCGTCATGGCCGCGCTTTAGTGAGGCTCTCGCCAGCCGGGCGTCAATAAACCCTGCAACTACATCCTACAGGCCAGTTACCAATATTTAATCGATGCCGATGGACAGCTGAAGGTCTCGGGTCCACTCGGTGCAAGTTTCGAGTCCGTAGGCGCCCTGGCGGCGCAGATACTACCCGTCGTGGACGAGACGGCGAGAGGAGCGGACCTTCGGATCGGCGGCTCCTAACAACGCGAGACCGGGGACTCATCGGGCCCTGCAGGCCGCGAGGAAATTGTGGACTGTGGCTGGCGCGAACGACACTCTTTTTGACGACCACGGTGGGCCTGACGTCCCATTCGCTGCCTCGCGACTGCCGGTGCCTACCTGCGGTGCCGGGCGTGTCCGCGGCGTGAGGTGGACCCTGCTACATCGAGGCTGCTGATGTCGTGCCTGTAGATACCCTGCCCATCCAGCCGGACCACACTAAGGCAGGGGAGCGCGCTTCCTGACCCGTGTATTGCGAAGGTGCCGTGGCCGAGGGCACCGAGCGCTGCATCGAAGGGGGAGCGGTCGGCGAAGCACCTCAACTGGCGTTGGGGGGTAGCGGCGACCCGCGCCCTCCGGACGTCTCTCCTGGTCCGCCCACGAAACGGAGGTGCGTGCTCCCATACTTGCGGGGGCTGAGGAGGTGCTGTGGCTATACGAAGCGCCTTACGGCCAAGCTGACCTATAGACTCCCGCCATCTGGAAGGGACTGCCTCTCTTGCGAGCTGGTATTGGCATTGCGGAGTGAGGCGTGCGCCTCGACTCACAGCTCCCGCAAGCGCCTACAATATTGAACTTACCTGGCGGACTGACTCTCTTCGACCTCGTCCGACGCAGCCATGGGCAAAGCAGACGCAAAACAGGCGACTCTACAATTCAACCCCCCCAAAAAGAAGACGCGAACCCTGCCTGCCGAGAGTGGCGAGGTGGGGCCCAGCGAGGAGGAGGAAGTGGACTGGAAGGCTATCCTTCTCGGCCTGCAGACGAGCCTAACGTCCATTGACACCAAAATCGACAACATGAACACACGACTGGAGGCAGTGGTACATCGGCTGGACCAACAGGGAGAGCGCCTGAAAGAGGCGGAGGGGCGAATATCGGAGCTAGAGGATGGCGCGGTGGCCGGTGCAGCTAAGTTGACGCAGATGGACCGGCTGCTCAAGGTCATTGCCGACAAAAATGAAGATCTAGAGGCACGCTCCCGCCGAAACAACGTTCGCCTGATTGGCCTTGCGGAGTCCAGCGGTGGGGGTCGTATGGAGGATTTCATTGAGAGGCTGCTGATCGACAAATTTGGAAGGGACTCTTTCTCGCCGCAACTGGTAGTGGAACGAGCCCACCGCTCCTTGGGGCCTCGCCCAGTTCCTGGGGCCCCGCCACGTCCCGTTATCATCAAATTTCTGAATTACAGGGACCGTGACACCGTATTGCGCTTGGCCAGGGAGACACAACCGATCCTCCACGAAAATGTCACCATTTCATTCTACCCGGATTTTACACAAGCAGTGCAAGATGCCCGCCGAAAATTTACAGGAGTAAAGAAGAAACTACAGCAACGGGAAATCCCTTACTCCATGCAATATCCGGCCAAGCTCAAGGTCACACATCATGGCAAGCCCTTCTTCTTTGGTACTCCGCAACAGGTGGAGGACTTTCTGAAGGAACAGTCTTCTGCGGCCCCTCGGCGACGTGGTCCTGGAACAGGATCAGGCTCCAGCTCTCCGACGACTGCTCCTGACTGATGAGTATCGCTGTTATGGTTTATGTTTAGTCTCTCTACCCCTTCATGTATCTTTCCTTGTACCTTGGCATTATCTACTCCCCCCATCGCCCTTGAGCCCACTCTTTGAGTGACCCGTACTCTGCCTATGGAACTTGGGAGGCTCAGGTTTTTTTTTGGGAGGGACCGTTTCTTTCAGCCACTATGGGGCTACATTAACCCTTCGCCCTCTCGCCAAAATGTACGGGAGGAACAGTCATTACGGTTTGGGGCCCTGTATATGCCATCGTCTATTGTTAACAAGGTACTGGTCTGGACATTGACGACTAACATTCGCCCTGGCACTCACCCCCTGTCCCACCCGAATTCCTCCCCCTATGGGGTGATGGTATGGTGGGTGAAAAAAGGGATTGGGAAGGGCGGATCCGGCACACCGGCGAGTCCCCTATAGGGTATACCCCACCTTTGCATATATGTTTGTTATTAAAATTGGGAGGGGTTCTGCATTCCGGCAGGATTGGGCTGCAGTGGTGGGAGGGGGTGGGATGGGGGTTGGGAATGTTCGACATGATTGGGATGTTGAAGTAGGCAAGGGGGTGGGAGTCCCAGGGACTGTGTTGGGGTTGTTGTTGGTATTCAGCATGAACACTGTGCATATATCTGTTGAAATAGCACACTGTGCCGCCCTTTTTCGACCATTACACTTACGGCCCTGCTGCCAGTTACACCTCATCACCCATCAGTCATCTCTCGGCACACATGACCCGCACCACATGCACTGAGCTAGGGGGGAGAGCCCTGCTCACTGCTATCACCTGGAATGTTCGGGGCCTGGGGGATCCCAGGAAACGCAGGCAAATCTTAGGTACCTTAGACAGGTTGCATGCTCAGGTTGTATTTCTTCAGGAGACTCACATGGACCCTCTTCGCAATGCCACTTTTGCTGCCAGATGGGCTGCCCATTCACTTCATGCACCTTACTCGTCCTATGCAAGAGGCGTCACTATCCTAGTTAAAAGGGGAGTTCCCTACGTTCCCATGGGCACCGCCACTGATCGCGAGGGTCGTTATTGCATAACATGGGGTAGGATAGGGGCAGAGACCATCACCCTTGCCTGCTCTTATGGCCCCAACTGTGATAATCCGAGCAGTTTCATTGCTCTCTGGAACAAGGTCAGGGAAGTGGGATCCACACACCTCATCTGGGGGGGGGATTTTAATGCTGTCTTAGACCCCGCGATGGATAGGTCGAACCCCTCCACGCACCACTACACTAACACACACAGATACCTGAGGGACATATGCGACACCCTTGAGATCGTGGATACCTGGCGACACTTACACCCGGCTTCTATGGAAGGCACACACTGGAATCATGCGCATGCAACTTGGGCCAGACTAGATTACATTATGGTGGATAAGGCCCTAGCCCCCTCCTTGTTGGGGGTGCGACATTTGGGCCGCACATACTCCGATCACTCTCCAGTATTGGCCGAGTTCCGGCTACCCGACATCATGGGCAGACCGCCGACTTGGAGACTCCAACCCACCATCTTACTTGATGAACTATTTAGAACAGAATTGGGTCAAGAACTAGAAGATTTCCTAGCCCGTAACAGGGGTACGGTGGACCGGATGGCCACTCTTTGGGAGGCGCTAAAGGTAACGATACGGGGCTTCTGCATTGCCAAGAGCTCCGGGGTACTACGGACTTTGAGAGATACATTGCGCAAACTGGAAACTACACTCCACACTCTAGAACGCAGCCCAGACTACAACACCAATGCAGATGCGCAGGCGAAGTACCGCGAAACACTATCGGACTACATGTCCACTGCTGAAAGAGAGGTGAATTTCCGGGGCAAATACTTCAAGGCTCGTACGTACGGGGAAGGGGAACGACCCGGTAAATCTTTGGCGGGAGCGATCCGACCACCGCGAGGCTCTAATTTTGTGCTGGAACTGGAGGGGGAGGACGGGACTCCTTTACGAGACACGCGCTCGCTTCTGGCGGCCTTTACCACACACTACTCGACGCTATACTCCACTACCAGGGTGGGTGCACTGGACATGGACGACTACCTTCGGGAGCTTACACTGGGATGGCTCTCTGACCGTCACCGGGAGTTCCTGGCGGAGCCGGTAGGCCTGGAAGAGGTTAGAGATGCGATCAAACAGATGGCTCCGGGAAAGGCCCCTGGCCTGGACGGGCTGCCTATGGACTTTTACAAGGCGTATATTGACATCCTTGCTCCGGTGCTCCGTGAGGTTTTCATGGAGGCTCATGAATCGGGCGCACTTCCTCCATCCATGCAGGAGGCACTAATTACCTCCTTGTTGAAGCCTGGGAAGCCGCCTCAATGCTGCGACTCGTACCGCCCGCTCTCGCTAATTAATTGTGACGCAAAAATCCTGACAAAAATACTGGCTAACCGACTGCAGTTGCTACTGGGAGGCCTGGTGCTATCTGATCAAGCGGGTTTCATCCCTGGCAGGGCCACCTCCAATAATCTCCGGACGCTATTCTCCATCCTGCATAATGTAGCTCCGGATTTGCCATTGGTGGCTGTCTTTTTGGACGCCACCAAGGCCTTCGACTCACTGGAATGGGACTATCTCCATTGTATTTTGCGCAACATGGGCATGCCACTGGGCTTCACGCGCTGGATTGATCTCCTGTATGACCGACCGGTCGCTAGGGTGGGGTTGAACGGGCGCATATCGGACGCCTTTGTGGTGTCGAGAGGTACCCGACAGGGTTGCCCACTATCTCCGCTGTTGTTCGCGATAGCGATGGAACCTCTGGCGGCCCGGCTCCGCCAACATCACCGAGACAAGGCTCTGCGCTGTCTTCAGCGAGAGGTTCTCATCTCCATATACGCGGATGACATCACACTTTACATACGTGATCCCGCTACCAATCTCAACCCTATCCTCCGTGAGTTTATTCGCTTTGCGGGTCTGTCTGGTGTCCATATCAATTGGGGAAAGTCCACTATATTTCCACTGACTGCGGCCGCCCAGCCTTTCCCTCTGGACTACCCTCTACGGTGGGAAATGGAGGAAGTCCGTTACCTGGGCATACTCCTCTCCCATGACCGAGAAGAGCTAATGCGGATGAACTATGGCCGCACGTTTGATTATATCCAGGCATGCGTGTCTAGATGGATCACGCTGCCCCTCTCCTTTGCGGGCCGCGCCTCCTTGATCAAGATGGTGGTTCTTCCCAAACTCCTGTACCTGTTCACGAACATCCCATATTACCCGGGGAAGTCCTTCTTTCGTCTTTTGAGGTCTGAGCTCATCCGTCTGGTCTGGGGAGGGAGGAGGCCGCGTCTTCGTTGGGAGGTGTTGACTCGTCCATTCGCGCAAGGGGGGCTCGACCTTCCTGACTTTGAACTGTATTATCACAGCGCGCAGGCCCACTACATTTATCACTGGATTCGCCCCACGCCCTTCCTGCCGCAGACGGCTGTGGAACATTGGCTGGCTGCGCCTATTCCGCTAGAGGGAACGATACTCAGTACACCAGAGACACATACGGCATACCACACCACGATCTCGAGCTCCATTCTAGCGTGGCGATACATTGCGAAGGTGGCATGCGCACCGCTCATCTATTCCCCATTGCTTCCCCTAGCATACCATCCCCGGTTGCCCCTTTTACAGGAACAATTGTTTAAAAACTTTATGGCCAAATTCCACATTACAACATGGGGGGGACCTCTATCATAGTGGACAATTCCGTTCCCAATCTCATATGCTCACTCACTCTGCACCCACTTTCATGGACACCTTCCTCTATACCAGGCTTCGTAGTGGTATTCGTTCATTAACAGGGGACTTCCCTAGTGAGCCGCCCACGCTGGAACCCTTGCATCGTTTACTTAAGGCTACCACTCCGGCTCATGCAGTCTCTACCCTATACCACTCGCTCCGCGCTAATCTAGAACTCTCACCTTGCAAGGCACGTACAAAATGGGCGGAAGACCTAGGACTCCCCATAGATGACGACCTCTGGAGCTACTGCTGCTTACAAACCGAACAGATCTCCTCCAGTAGCAGGTTTAGGGTGATTCATTATCGGTTCTTACATAGGCTCTATTGTACTCCAGCACACATGCATAGGATAGGCCTTCGAGAGGATGATCTATGCTGGCGCTGGCGCGCTCCGGGGGCGGACTTTCTTCACATGGCGTGGGGATGCCGGGAAATTGCTGACTATTGGCAGCAAGTTTTTTCCGGCATTTCCGAAATGATAGATGTCCCATTGACACCCTCTCCAACACAGGCACTCCTGGGCTATACAAGAACTATACGGAAACCAGTCCGCAGATTTGCCACTATCGCCTTTCTTATGGCGAAACGTCTGATAGCCTGTAGATGGGGACGAGGCAGAACTCCCAGGTTTAAGGATTGGATCGGTGATATGGTACACTGTCAGGATACTTTACTTCGATATGCTGAACTCCTGCCTTCTGCTTCACGGCCGACTGACATCTGGGGTCCCTTACAGGTATATCTGTTGTCACATCCACAGACATAGCGGGCTTTCTTCCCGCTTTCCCCTTAACCTTCCTAGACACCGCTCCTGCGGTGGTGGCCCACCTTCTGCCCCTTGGCCAGGCAGCAAACTGGGATGAGAGTTGAGACGGTCCTTGGGCGCAACAGACAGACGCCTTTATACCACTGCTACATGTTATTGTGGGTCGACTGTTTCAATGCAAATGTCTTGGGGGTGATGGGCTTTTGTACTGGCATGCTAACTATCTTGCTTCTTATGCCGCAGCCGGCCCCTGGTGGGTTGTAGGCAGGCAGCTGTGTTTAACGTTCATCTTCCTTCTTGTACCACGCTGCCGGCCACAGGTTGGTTGTAGGCATGGGGCTGTGTATTACGTGTTCATGCTGAATAAAGGTTTTGAGAAAAAAAAAAAAAAAAAAAAAACTATAACTCACGCGACCGCAATCCTCTGCTGATGACATATGTGTCTTTATGAAAAAAAAATATTTGTAATATATGTATAGCTAAAATTTAATGGAAGAAGACATGGGCAAATAAGTGTCTAAATACAGTATTAGCATCAGCAGAGGATTGCGGTCGCGTGAGTTATAGTTGCCTGCACTAACTATAACGGGGGAATTTCATTGGTTTTTTATGAGTAAAATGTCCAGCTAACTATAACGTGTGTGAAACCTATGGTTTTTTCAGTGAATTTGCAAGGTTTTTTAAATGCTAATTCCTAACTATAACGCGTGTGAAACCTATGGTTTTTTCAGTGAATTTGTACGTTTTTTTTTAAATGCTAAGTTACTTTACGCCGTTCGTGGCGTGCGCGCCCACTTCACGCAGTTCGTTCCGTGCGCGCACGGTTCGCTTCGCGCACCGTGCGCGCATGGTGAGCACGCGGTGCGCTTTGCGCACCGCGCGCCCACTTTACGCAGTTTGTGCCGTGCACGCAAGCGCACCGCGTGCCCACGTTACGCTGGATGGGCCATGTACGCACGATGCGCTTCGCGCGCCGTCCGCACACGGAGGACATATTATGCGCTTCGTTGTGAAAGGTTATCTATTAAATGTTCAATAATTAAATAAGTAATAATCAAGTGGGGGAAAGAGAAGTTTAGGTCCATTCGGCTTCCTAGAGTTACTTATAAATCACAAGGGGGGAGAATGGACCACTTGTCCTGTGTTCCCATGGTCTTATTGGTTGTATCCTTCATAAAAAGACCCTCATAACATCTACACAGGTCGGGGGCGGTATATTTTCATTCTCCGCCATTTGTGTACTGTCTCAGCAACATCATTGGGTCATTTTTTGTAAAGATGCTGACCTCCACCCGGAGGAAGACCTACTGGTACTGGCAGTAGTGGTCAGAAATATTGTGAGATGGTGCTCGTGGTGAAGTGAAAATATTCAAAAAGTTAAAATCCCTGTGTCACTTTTAACCTCAATCATTTATTCTGGAGGCAGTGATAGGGAGTTTAAAAACGGTATAGTGTGCGTTCTGAATGAGTTACTGTTCACTCGCACTACTCAGTGGGCGGATGAGTCATTGTTCATTCGCACCTATTAGTGGTCAACATGTTTCAGCCCTCTGTGCATTCTCGGGGCTTTCGTCAGGACCGAACTGGGTTGTGTAGGACCGATTCGGTTCTACATACAGTGGTGTAATTCACCACTGGGGTATGTGTTGGTCAGATCAATTGTATCTGTACCTAAAAGAGGAGAAAAAAGGGTGGTGCAATAGGGTAAAGAAAGCAATAACATTGTAAAGTTTTTCAGACATAAAATGTCGGGACAGTATTAACCAGGAGCATACGCAGTGGCAGTTCCATATACGCAAACTGTGCTTTTGTTTTCCCACTTTGTGTGGACATGGCTAGAACTAAAGGAATCGATACATATTTGTAAAAGTAGCGTTGTGTCTTTAGGAGTATCTGATGTATTAGGTAGTTCAGTAAGACATCGTGTAGTGCGCGTCTTACTATTCGCTCGTGTGTTGTGTGAATCTTGGGTATGCTATCATGATAATGCGCTATATAGTATTAATTGCCAAGTGATGCTTGCTTTGCAGTTTTACAGACTCGTATCAACTTTGGGCTCTGAAATTAACAGCATTCATTCATACGGGTAAATTTACCTTTGGAGCGATTACTTGCTACGCTTCATGGAGTCACCGGCAGGCATTACGGGCGATTCTGTTGGAAAGGAAAGGTGCGGTCATACCTTACTTGAAGCTGGAGGAGTGATAGGGGAGTCTATTCATTCCATGTTCTCACCAGTTATGATCGCCGTGATGTGCTTGTGCTGCCTCTCGTTACGGTGCTCCGAGTGACGCGAGGGCCGTTCTCGGTACGTTTTCATTCCCGGTCACGGTCAGAAAGGGAGAAAAGACTGGGGTGTTCGTTTGGTTGGCAAAGGTTGGCATGTATGTAGTTAGAGAAAAGACTTAAGTAGAAGGGGTATGTTGGTCCTTAACACCACGTTATTGAGGGTTCAATTTTATAACAATTGGCAACAAAAGTGTTGGAGGGTATTATTCGCTAGAAATATTTGGTGATATTTTGCGGTAGTTGTCAACCTGATATAGTTGGAGAGTATCTGCCCTAATGTGATCAGAATTATACACATCGGTCTTTTAACCTATGTTCCCATAAGGTTTACAGATTTATTAGCGACAATTTGAACATATTGGAACATTGTCTTCTGTAATTGTTCTTACTCAGTTCCTCCGTGTCCTTATGGAGACAAGGCGTTGGTATTTATGAAAGGGTATACCATGGTATGTTGTCGTTCATCCCCTCTATGTCTGTGTGAAGGCGATGGACCCAACGTTGTTCTTTTTCGAAGAGAATCTTCTCCGCATTATATGACTTGGTTGTCAGTGTCTCGAGGACTACTCATTTGAGGTCGTCAGGATCATGGTTATGTTCGATGTAGTGTTTACTCATTTTGGTTGTGATTCGTTTACAGGTGATATTACTCCTGTGTTCACACATTCGAATCTTTACTTTGCGGCACGTCATCCCAATATATTTCAAGCCACAGGGACACACGATCATGTAAATTACATGAGAAGTGTTACAGTTTGTGTGGTGGCGTAACGTCCACGTAAGATCAGGTGAAAGTTGTAATGTTTTTGTGGGTTTGGTCAGTTTACAAACTGAGCAAGAGCCACAGGGGTAGTGTCCTACCACTGGATTGAGGTTCCACAGAGTTGTTAGGGTTCCATCATTAGTAGTGGCTGTGGGTCTTGTATGTACAAGGAAATCCTTGATGTTCCGTGTTCGTCTGTTGGCAAAGCGTGGTCTTGGCCAGTCGAGGTTGTTCGACGTCAGGATTCTCCAGTTTTTATTAATTATTTTCTTCACAGCATTGGTAGATGTGCAATAAGTGGTGACACATGTCAATAAGTCTGTGGGTTCTTCTCGTCTTGTTAGTTCCAGGAGACTTTCTCTGGGCTGATTCCTTGCTCTCTTCTGGCATTTTCTGATGATTTTTGTAGGGTAGTTCCGAAGTTGGAGTTTATGTTCTAGTGCTGCTGATTGTGTTTTATAGTCCGTCAGTTTGCTACAGTTCCGTTTTAATCTTAAAAACTGACTGTAGGGTAGGTTTTCCCTCAATGGTCGGGGGTGGAAGCTATTGTAGGAAAGGATACTGTTCCTCGCAGTAGGTTTGTAGAAAGTCTTTGTCTGTAGAGTGTTATGTTCAGAGAATACCGTGACGTCAAGGAAATCTATCTGCTTATTGTTAGATGAGTGTGTGAACTTGAGACATTCATCCCTAGTGTTGATCCAGTTCATGAAGTCAACTAGTGTCTCTTGTGTGTCTTCCCAAATGAGTAGGACATCGTCAATGTACCTGCGCCAGAGTTTCATCTGATTGAAGTAGGGATTGACGGGGTTCTGTATCCATTGTTCTTCAAAGGCGCTGACGTATAGACCTGCTACACTGGGCGCAAAGGTACTACCCATAGAAGTACCGTGTCGTTGGGCGTAGAGGGTCCCCTCGTATTCAAAAAAGTTTTCAGTTAACGCCATCTTGCAGCATCCCAGAACAAAATGTCTGGGTGTTCTATGTTGCCAGTCTTGAGAGAAGAGAATATCTTCCAGAGTTTCTAGTGTTTTCTGCTGTGGTAGGCTTGTATAGAGACTTTCCACGTCAAGTCCTACCAGAAGCATTGTCTGATCGTTGTATGTTTGATCTGTTAGTAAGTTCAGAAGATCTCTTGTGTCTTTTAGGTAAGTGGGTGTTCTCTGTACTATTGGTCTTAAAAATTGATCCGCGAATTGTGATAGTGGTTCAAGTATTGATCCAATCCCTGAGACTATGGGACGTCCTGGTGGTGGGACTTTGTTCTTATGGATCTTTGGCAGTGAATAAAAGTAAGGGATTCTTGGTGATTTTGTTATGAGGAATTCCGCTTCGTGTTTTGAAATCCACTGGTTAATCTCAGCTTCTGCCACCATAAGTTCAATGGTCCTCTGTAGTCTTTTGGTTGGGTCTGTTGTGAGTTTCTGGTAGAATTTCGTGTCTGAAAGTAGTGATAGACATTGGTCATCGTATCCTTGTTTGCTCAGAAGAACAATTGCACCCCCTTTGTCAGCTGGCTTGATTACCAGATCTGCATTCTGGCGGAGTTCTTTCATTGCTTTCTTTTCTTGTCGCGTGGTATTTATAAAGGGTCTTTTTGTAGGTTTTATGTTGTCTACCTCTTTCATGATCGCTTGTTCAAATGTCAATATTTCCACGGGGACCATTTGAGAGGGTGGACAGAAAGTAGACTTGGGTCTAAGATTGGTGTCGCTATCTTGAGTGTAGTTCTCTTTATCTTTAAAGAAAGCCTTGAGTTTCACCTTTCTACAGAATTCCGAAAGTTCACACTTTAATTTGAAGATGTCAGTTGTCGGTGTAGGGACAAACCCTAGTCCTTTGTTTAGAATTTTCTCTTGATCTGCAGTGAGGGTGATATTGGTAAGGTTCACTACCAGTGATTCGTTGAGCTGGTCCCCGGTTGTTCTTTTGTCATACTTCGTGTGTGTACTTGTCTTTCTGGTTCGTTCCAGGTTACCCCCTTTCTCCTTCCTCTCCGAGTGCTTAGGCCTCTCCCTAAAAAAGGAGGCTGTTGTATATTCATAGGTGGAGGGCCCATCATATTCGGGCCTTGGAAGTAGGGGTTGATCCACCCTTGATAGTTAGGTATGTAAGGTTGGAAAGGGGGTTGTGATAGGTCATAATATCTTGGCATTTGCCAATTGTTGGTCCTCCTTCTTTGGGTACGTCTGTACTGTCCTCTCCCTCTTCTGGGATTGGTTCCTTCGTCACTGCTCCATTCTGAGTTATTACCAGAGCTTTCGCCCGTTGTATCTTCATCCTCTTGATGATCTGGGATGACATAATCTGTTCTTGCATATGGATGCATTTTCTCCATTGAGAATTTCTTGAGGTCTTTTCCCAATTTTTGAATTTTGTTTTGGGTGATATATTCTTTTGTCTCGTTCATCTCTTTATTTATCTCTTCTAGGCGTTTCTTATATACAGAGATCTGGACTGTAGTTTTCAAATTAGCTTCGCTGACTTGGATCTTGATTGTTAGTTCTTCTACTAATCTTGTTGCAGTTTTGATTATAAGCACCAGATAGTCTCTAGTGCACTTCCAAGATATAGAAGACCAATCTTTTCGGAAGGCAAGATCTTTTAGGAAAATCCGAGGGGAGTTTTGTACCCATAAGCCTTTGGGGGCTGAGTTGGCTCGCAGGTATTCTTTCATAATAATCCCATGTATGGCTGTTCTAACTTGGTCTTTCTTCATTTCTGTTAATTCGTCCCATTCATTGTTGTGTGTCAGTGTGTTTGATAAATCCTTATCTTGTAGTAGTGAGGCTCCTGAGAGGATAGCGTTTACTTCTTCTTCTGTGTAACTTAGGCCTTGGTAGTCCGCCATGTTTTCTGGGTTCTTCTTCTTGGTAAGTGTGTCAGACCAGTTGTTGACACTCTTATGAGGAGCAGATTTTCCCACAGCTGTGCGCTGCTTCAATATGTAATAATCAAGTGGGGGAAAGAGAAGTTTAGGTCCATTCGGCTTCCTAGAGTTACTTATAAATCACAAGGGGGGAGAATGGACCACTTGTCCTGTGTTCCCATGGTCTTATTGGTTGTATCCTTCATAAAAAGACCCTCATAACATCTACACAGGTCGGGGGCGGTATATTTTCATTCTCCGCCGTTTGTGTACTGTCTCAGCAACATCATTGGGTCATTTTTTGTAAAGATGCTGATGCATTAAATAAGCCATGCACAAACGGGGGGGGGGGGGGAATGTGGATATCTTTTTTTTTTTTAATTGTACGGTAAGCGCAATCGGCGTTTTTTCGAAAAAAACAAAATTGAATTTTTGCCCTTGGGGGTTCTTTTGGGACACCCTAACCAAGGCTAGGTGGTTAGGAGCTGTCTAGTCTGCCCCTTTTCATGATATCCAACTTTGTTTTTCCTCCCCCCCTCAGAGTGCGAGAGAGAAAATGGCGGCCGCCATTTCCTGGTTTCGACCAATTTGAATGTTTACTAAGATCTAACAGCCAATCAGAATCGCGCTCGCGCACGGTAAGCTGCCACAGATATATATATTGATTTAAATGCTATTTTCTCAGGAACTACTGAACAGATTTACACCAGACCTACAAAAGGCACTTCCTTGACCTGTAGACTACCTCTCTGCCAAATTTCAAGTAACTCTGTTCAGCCGTTCGGGCTGTAGCTGTGTCTAAAGGTCCTATGGAAAAATGCATGGGGAAAACGCGTTTTGGGACCCCCCTTTTTTCCTCAGCCCCCGCTTGACGAATCCCCCCGAGACTTTCAGGGTAGGAGCGGAGCGTAGCGCCCCATTAGTTTTGAAAATTTCGCGAGGATTCGTCGACCGGCGCCAAAGTTATTCCAAATAGAATGTTGCGGATTTCCTATAGAAACAGGGTCCTAACTATAACTATCTACTGGCGACCGCCAGTAGAATATATATGAATATATATATATATATATATATATATATATATATATATATGCTTACCATAAGCTTACCGTACGCGCACGCCGCCGTGCACGAGCGCGATTCTGATTGGTTGTTAGATCTTAGTAAACATTCAAATCGGTCGAAACCAGGAAGTGTCTGCCGCCATTTTATCTCTCGCACTGTGAGGAGGGGTTAAAACCGAAGGTGGATAACGTGAAAAGGGGGCAGGCTGGACAGTTCCTGACCCCCTAGCCTTGGTCAGGGGGTCCCAGAAGGACCCCCAAGGGCAAAAATGTATTTTAATTTTTTTTTCGAAAAATCGCGGGGTGCGCGTAGCGTACGCGCACGGCGTAAACGGAAAATTCCGCGAACTTCGCGTAACGATTACGCGTACCGTGCGCGCACGGCAAAAAAAAAAAAGATTGAAAAAGAAAGCTTAAAAAAAAAAAAAAAAATTGTGAGGTAAGGTTGGCTCTTAAAAGAGCCGTTGGGTTAATACAGGGATAGAGGAAAGAAAGAATGGGAATATTATGAGCGTCTACAAACATGCTGGTCTATCTTATTGTTAATAAGGGAAACACTGGTCTCCCCAAAAACAATAAGACCACAACATGTTGTACACCTCATTGAAACCCTCCGAAATCGAGGGTTAATGTCCACAGGAGCAGAAGAAGGTGATGCTCCCACCTCAGAGGAAGGGCTCAGCTGAGCTGCCGATGATGTACTCGGCTGAGCTTCTGAGGTTGGTGACTTACTGAAGAGTTTTCTCCAGTATGTCGAGCAAAGGTCCTGGGATGTTTATCCCTAAGGTGTCTCATCATAGAGTGATTTCCAAAGGAATACTTCTTCCTTGGATTTCCTCTAGATAAAACACGGTCACAAAGTGTGCAAGTGACCAATGGAGCATTGACCTTTTTCTGCCCCTCTGGAAAAGTAAAGCACTCCCATACAAAAGAATTCTTTTGTTTCCTCCTTCTCTGGATGATGGTGGTGTTGCTAGCCTCACTCTCAGAAGAGGTCTGCTGTTCTGCCATTGTATCTCAATGTCAATCCAGCTCCTTCTCCTAGGGGATCTCAAGCAGTAATGAGGGGAATGGGTGTGGTGTTGGAAGTTTCTGGAACTGAAAGTAGTTTAAACCAATGAAAAGTGTTCTTTGTGGGTCACATGACCTACCGTGCGCGCTCCGTAAGCTTACGGTACGCGCTCGTAAACAAGTACGCATGCGCAAACGTAACGCTTACGGAGCGCTTAGAGGGCGCGTACCTATGACGCACTCGCGCATGCGCATTACTCGCACCCGCGACGTTGGTTCCGCGCAACGCGCATGCGTGTACGCGTTGCCGAAAAAGTACGCATGCGTACGTACATCACGTACGTACGTATCACGTAAGCGCACCGTACTTATGACGTACGGAGCGCGTAGCGTCAGCTTACCGTACGCGCACGGCAAAAAATGCATTAAAAAAAAAAAAAGCTTAGCATTTAAAAAACCGTACAAATTCACTGAAAAAACCATAGGTTACACACACGTTATAGTTAGGAATTAGCATTTAAAAATCCTTGCAAATTCACTGAAAAAACCATAGGTTTCACACGTGTTATAGTTAGCTGGAAATTTCATTCGTGAAAAACCAATGAAATTCCCCCGTTATAGTTAGTGCAGGCAACTATAACTCACGCGACCGCAATCCTCTGCTGATGACGTCAGATATTACATCACTGATGACATATGTGTCTTTCTGAAAAAAAAATATTTGTAATATATGTATAGCTAAAAATTAATGGAAGAAGACATGGGTAAATAAGTGTCTAAATACAGTGATGTAATATCTGACGTCATCATTAGAGGATTGCGGTCGCTTGAGTTATAGTTGCCTGCACTAACTAGAACGGGGGAATTTCATTGGTTTTTCTCGAATGAAATGTCCAGCTAACTAACATGTGTGAAACCTATGGTTTTTTCAGTGAATATATATATATATATATATTTTTTTTCAGGTCTCGTCTCCGAGACATGCAGTATACACTTTAGTGTGGAAGCTTCGTTTAAGCTCCGCCCACTCTCCACCCATCATTTTTATTGGCTTAAGTCAGTGAATGCAGCCTTCCAATTGGCTTAAGGCTCGTTAGTCCCGCCTCATGATGATTATGTCGTCATGTGTATCCTTCCAAGGCTACTGGCCCCTTTACTCTCCGCACTTTGTTCTGGCCGGCGCCTAATCACAACGGTGCGCACGTGATGACGTGCTCTCTTCCTGTTTTTTTACCTCGAGGCAAGCGTGTAATGAGTGGATGCGTGTGTGTGTGCGCGAGGCTGCAGGAGTGGACGGATGACGGATTTCGCCAGGCAACCCGGGATGTTTTTCTTTTCCGCTGCCCGGGGGTCTGATACCCGAGCCGGGAACCATGACGTCAGCCAGGAATGAGGGAGATAGGCGGGGAAGTGGCAGTAAGCAGGGAACCTGGTTCGAGTCTCGCATTGGCTCACCATCTTGAAATCCTGGGCAAATCATTTAATATCCCCATGCCTAAAAATACACAAAAATGAATTTGTTCTTGTGTGATGTAAGCAACTAGTGCTCATATAAATCACTTCGCATACTTCCAGGTTGAGTTCGCGCTACATAGCCTAGTCCTTCCTTTATTTCTGTAACCAATAACATTGCTCTTCCCAGAACGAGGCTTGGAACGCACTTCTCCCGCGAGACGTTTCTGCCAGCTAGTTTAGAAAACCCCTGCCCACACAATTTAATCTGTGCTAAAATGAAAAAAATAGTGAAATAATCCCACTGTAAAATGTGCTCCGTCACGCCACATAATCACTTTCGTGCTGCATCGTTTAGTAAATGCTGAAGCACAATTTGCTGCTCCATTGTTGCCTCATTGTAGTGCCTTGAACAGCCTACGGGAGTAAAGAGCGTCATGCATCGCTACCCTTGGCAATGTGTGCAATGCAGTGTACAGTTGTGTGTGTCCTATCTCGAGCCCGCTGCTCCTAAAGTGTGCCCAGCCTCGGGTGTCACCCTCGTTCTCTCATCTAACTTCTTCTTAGTGCCTAAAAAGAGGCTGGGAATTTCACGTAAGAACGAGTCACTCATAAAATACACAAAACAAATATTTAATAACTAGATTATTCAGGCGCTGGCGCGTGGTTTGCAAAGACCACCCCACACCGGACACTGTAACAGATTCCTTTGAGCACAGCGTCAATTTGGAAATAATCACAAGCTAAAAGGCAGCTCCCCAGTACCTCACAATGTCCCACCAAGGACGGATTTCACCCTTGGGGACTTGCTATTGGTCCGTGCGCGAGTATAAAAAGAGGCTGTATCCAAAGCCCACACCAGTGCCCTGGTGTCAGCAGTAGCACACTGAAGCCGGGCTGTGTGGGCGCTGGGCAGTCTCCGAGGTCCTTCATACAACTGCTGGCACTGGGGGAGCAGGGCACGAGGATGCTTCAATAAAGTAGGAGCCAATCAGAAGAGATCCCGTGCACTTGAGCGACGTCCGTGAGTTTGCCCAGCCTGTAACAGCCGCTCGAGGTAGGTGACTTTATATGGGTTAAAGGGGGCCGTGCCGAAAGGGTTCCAGTGAGGTCTCTTTAAATATTGTGCAACTCACTTGATTTTTGTATGTATTTATGTAGCAACAGCAGTATTACATCAATAGATGCTGGACAGAGCAGCAGTCACATGGTACCCACAAGTACTAATGGTTGGGGTGTGTGTAATGCCTGCCATGGTCACTTACGATAGTTTACCTCCGCCTATGAAGGGAAGAAGTGCAACTGGAAACATGCCCTGCTTCAGAGTATGTGTTTCATCTCCCTCCCTCTGATTACTAATTGCAAATATGCTTGAAGTAAAACATATGTAGTGCACCCAACTCACACTTCAAATCCTGGTTTCTGCCCTGTTGGTATTCCTTTTCTGTTCAGAGCCCCCTTCGGAACATTGGCTATTGCGCTGGCCCTTACCCTTCAGTATGGAACCAGTCTTATGAGAGTTGCTGTCTCCCTTTAGATTACAGCCATGTTGTTAGCTGAGGTTGCCGTTCAGCAGGGGATAGCAATTCTAACAAGACATGTAATGAACTGAACTGAAAAATGGGCTTCCTGTATGGTAAAGATGTATCCATCACCGAGCGACAGTGTTGTCCCAAATATCTTAACAATATTTAACAGTATCGTGATGAATAAAGAAATCTCTAGAGGGTCAAACTTGAGTTCATAAAGATCTATGCGAAATGCAAATGCAGCATGCATATTATCAAGATATCAACGTGACTTCTAACGCGATAAAAAGTTCATCACATTTCTTCTTTTTAGATGGCTCATATAGAGCATTTTTCCAAATTGTCTGCAACCAGTGCATTCTGTGATACCTCTCTTATGCTATGTGGGATTTGTATAGCTCTCTAATCACCCGTGAGCGTATCCATCTGCTATAATTTCTCATCTTGGATAAAGTGTCGACTTCAGATCTTGTCTGTCCCTTCCTATATGCATGCATAGCCTCTGCCCCCTTTTCTCTCTCTCTCTCTCTCTCTCCACACTTTCTCTATTTCTCTTTCCCTATTGCTTTCTCTATGTCACACACTTTCTCACACACACACAAACGCGCACCCTTCTTTCTCCTTCCTTCTCGGTCTTCTCATTCTCTCGGTTTTCACTTACACACACACATTCGCAGAGTTTATTTCTCTCCATATATTCCTAAACCAGGTGTGTCACGCAGTTTGGTGCTTACTTTCCCTCCATATTAAACAATAGTTAATGTTTCCACACCCAGGCTAATATGCTGCGTTATTAAATATATATAAGGTCCTAAAGGAGAGACCGATGCATTGCAAATGCTTGTTTAAAGCATACGGCCTCATTCTCAGTGCTGAAATGTGTGAAGAATATGAAAGCGTTTTATCAGTAGGCTATTGTACCATATTACGAGTTGTTCCCCTCAGTGCAATGGAGAATAACCTGTGCCGAGGAGACTACGAATGAAGAACAAGAACTGAACGTGGGTTTTGCGGATGCTACGGGACCCATTAGAAATAACTGCAGGTACACATTTAAAATTCCACCGCAAAAACAGTTTCCAGTCAAAAGTATTCTGAACCCCAAGCCTGGTAGCATAAATATTCGCTCTGCGCAGTATGCACTACATAGTATTCAATGGTATGTGTTGGTATTGTGTTTACTTACAGCGTCTAGTCACCACAGTAACAATACCTGCCTCCCGTGACTCGCGCACAGCCTTCCAGAACAATGGCAGTGTGACGCGGGCAGATCTATCGGCTGCAAAAAACAGGCAGACTGAAAGGAATAGATTAACGGGTCCTGCTAATGAATTGTCTTGATGCTAACGGTAAGTGGGGCTATCGATTTAAAAACATACAGCTGCACATTTTGCACCGGGCATACCTTACCCCCGAAAAGCTACAGAAGTACTTCCCCTGTCCCAGATGCCCAGAGCCCAATGCTTCGTTCCAGCACATGCTTTGGGATTTTCCAACGCTCCGAATCTATTGGGACACAGTTCATACCACCCTCAGGACAGTCACGGGAATCCCAGACCTACACACATGGGAGGCCAGTGTTCTTGAAATCTGTAAACGCAGCAAAAACATGAAGGTGGAAGCGCGCTTTGCGTCCTTGGTGCTCCTACTGGCTAAGCGGTGCATAACTATGCATCGGAAAGCACCGGGGAGTCCCCCTCTGACAGCATGGGTGGGAGCAGTCAAGAAGTGGTGCACAGCAGAGGAGGAAGAGCTCCGAACAGAGGAGGTTAAGGGAACCCGTAAGCATCCAATATTTATGCCATGGGCCATGATACTCCATTCCTTTGTACAGGAAACACTGACGACGCCGGGGCCTCAGACTACCAGTTCTCCAATGGCGCAGACGACCCCTGCGGCAACTCAGGGTGACTCTTGGAGGAGACAGGTGCCCGACGGGTCACAACTGACAGCCACGAGCGGGCCATAGATACATTACCACACGCGTGACCCGCGACCCCTCCCCTTCACTCTCCTCCCCTTCACCTGCGCATGCCTAGCTAGCCACCATGCCATACTGCAACACTCAGGCAGCTACCACCAAATGAAGCAATATGTGACACAGTGTATCCCAGTTCTACCTCCCAGGTTCGTTCAAGTTGCTATCATTACTGGCACAAAACAACCCCTACGATATGGGGCTAATAGTGAGAGTGCGCCTCACATCCCAACACACAACACACAACACACAACTACCTTGCATGAATGTCGATACTGCCTCACCACTCGCTCCTTAGAAACATCACCAACTTTGGGACTGTACGGGAAGCTATAGACCACGACGTTATTCAGCCTTATGTAAAGGTGTAAAATGTATGTGATATATCTTCTTATATCAATGTCACAGATACTGATGTGATGTACTTAATTAGAGAAAATGCCAATAAAAATGATTTATAAAAAAAATTAAAAAAGGTAAGCGGGCAGTGAAATTTAACACAGATGCATCATCACCCAAACAGGACAAAAGCAGACTTCGTTCATTCACAACCTCCCTAGTCTTTTAATCCACACCCCCACTGACATTTTCTATATTAATATCAGCACTCGAAATATACCTTCCAGTCGAATTCACGTTAAATAAAACTGCAAAAAAAAAAAAAAAACAAGCCCAGAAGTGGAGCGTGCGCTAGCGCGCTTGTGCCTGCTGCTGCAGGAGAAGACCATCTGTTTTCAATTACCGCGACCGGTCGAAATCATTGGAAACAGATGGTGGTCGCGCGCGTGCGCTCCTGAGGACCCTAGGCCAAGGTCCAGAGAAGGCAGAACATGCACCCGCCTTGAGCAAATTGCATGCTGTCTTTCTTAGAAAGACGCACGCAAAGGCCAATTGCGGGTTAATTTTAAAAAAGCACACGCAAGAGCGTGTTCAAAGCTGAAAAGCCTTTACTAAATGTCTCGCAGCGCATGCGTGCTGGCTCAGGCGAGACCTAAAAAAGAACCAGACTGGGCTGCCCAGTATCACCATTATTATTGACAATGGCAATTGAGCCATTAACATGTAATTTGCGGAAGAGGCTTCACCCATGGGGAACTTGAGTGGGAAATACGACACGTGATCTCCATGTAGGCGAATGATGCACTAAAATATATAGAAAAGTTTAACAAAGATTGGTCCCACTCCTACTGGAAGAACTGGAGAAATTTGTAGCAGTATCGGGCCTACATACCAATCGTGATGATCTCTGCTATTTCCTTTGGGTTGCTTGGGGAGGGCCAAAGTCCAATTGCCTGTAAGTGTAGGTCTGAAATGAGAATGCAACAACTTTAGATATCTAGGAGCATGGATGACGTGCTGTCTGCTAGCCTAATATACACTCAACATGGGTAAAGTGGTGGCTGAACTGGAGCGCTCTAACCCTTTCAATTATAGGCTAAATATCTGTGGAAAAATTGGTCTTCCTTCCCTGTTTATATATGCTGCAGCACACAATGTGCCTGATTCCCATGGTGACATTCCATGGATAGTTTATGGAGTAGATTGGTATAGGCTAGGACATTTCTATGGATGGAGGGAGGCCTTGGACCTCCAGACCGGCTTTTGTACTATGCTGCAGCACAACTGCAGCATGTGGAGCATTGGTTGAATTAAGTCCCGAGCTGGGAGTAGTTGCTCCTTACTTGTACAAATTTTAGAGGAAATCTGCCAGAACTATTGATGGGGAGCGGATTTCCAGATGGCTCTCCAGGCTTGATTTGTTGGGTGACGGATCGGTGGCATACAGCGGGAATCAAAGTTTCGAACAGCCTCCCATTTGAGAGCAATAGGTCCCTCTGGATTCTTCAACCTTATCGGGAGATGGAATGCAAGATGTATTTTTGTGCTTGGCATAAGGGGGTGGGGCAAATTCCACCCGAGACCAGAGTCCTCTGATCTCCACCTCTCCCAGATGGCCACCACATCCCAGGAGTGACACATCTGTCACTACTGTCAGATCTGGTTGGGGAAGAGCAGGGTTTTCCGCTGACACAATCGGGGCTCGTAAGTCACCACTGCAGGTCTTTTGTGGTTCCCTCTGAGATCTGAACAATGTCGGAGAGATTCCCCCTATGCTGTGACCACTGAAACTTCAGGTCACACTGCAGAGCCTGCATATGCCAGCAGGCATGTGTCACCAGCAGGAGGTCATGAGGGCCAGCATCCTCAGAGCCAGCCTCACCGAAATCTAGGATAGAGGCCGAAACATCGGTATCATAGCCTGAATATCCGAGACTCCCCGTTTTGGAGGATATGTCCGAAGCTGCACCGTGTCTAGAACAGCTATGATGAAAGGGAGAGTCTGAGAGGCTGTCAGATGTGACTTCGGCATGTTGATAGTGAACCTTAGTAAATGCAGGAGGTCCTCCACAGTCTGGAGGTGGGAGAAGACAGCCTGGGGCGAGAGCACCTTTAACGGCTACATGTCAAGATAGCAGAAGACTGGCACACCTGATCTCTGCAGATGAGCAGCAACCACCACCATCACATTGGTAAAAACCCGAGGGGTGCTGGTAGGCCAAAAGGGAGCACAGCAAGCTGAAAGTGCGCATGGCCCACCGTGAACCGCTGGACGGCCAACCGTGAACTGCCTGTGGGCACGCAGACGGGAATGTGGAAATATGCGTCCTTGAAGTTCAACGCCACCATCCTGTCTCCCAAGTCCAGGGCAGACAAGACATGAACAGGTGTGAGCATTTTGCATCTCTCCTTCCGGAGGAAGAATTTGAGAGGATACAGGTTTAGTATAGGACAAAAGTCACAGTCCTACTTGGGCATCAGAAAGTAGCGGAAATAGCAACTACGACCTACTTCTGATGTCAGCACCCTCTCAATGGCTTCCTTGGGGGAAAGAGCAGTCCCTTCCTGGCAGAGCAAATAAAGATTGTCCTAGTCATCCTGTGGCAAGCTGGTGACGTGGATGAAGGGGTTGTCTCGTAAGGGAGGGAATAAACTCTCCGGACAATTTGCGGAATTCATTGGTCCGATGTTATAGACCGCCAGTGGGCAGGTGATGGCAGACCTGGCCACCCACTGGATGCCCATGACGACAAGAGGACAGACTATAAGGGCTTGAAGACTGTGGCAGCTGGGAGGGTTGGTGGGCATCGTGTCCTCAGCCACGCTAAGGCTGGGAAGCTTGCACGCCGCTGTGGCTGGGTTGGTACAGACATCATAGATATGCGGGTTAAACACCAACTCATACTTTTAGTTCTTGATCTTTTTCTCCGTCAATCTTCACCGTTGCGTGCTCACTGGCGTCGTGCCTAGCCCAAACTGCATGTATAAACTAAACATCATCATTATTGGGGAGACATTTTCGCCCCAAAACCAATGACACAGCTGAAACTGCCACTGCACTTTTTTTTTCTCGCATCTTTTTTCGATGTACTCCTTTTTTCTCCAATTGTTCATCCCAATCTTTCATTTTAAAACTGTTTAAATCCGCATGCAAGGTAATGCAATTTTCCCAGGTTTCTCATGTTTAAGATGTGCCCATACGGACCTCTCTTCGAAAACACGTACAGACGCAAAGTTCATCAGAAAGCAGTTTATTAAAACCCAATGCATTTCGGGCTACTGGGGCCCTTCGTCAGGGGTAACTGAAAATAACCATAAAACAAGCATTATTGTTAAATTAGACAGTGTGTGTACAAAGTCTCTCTCAACAAAACGTAAGTTTGCAACACATTTCTCTAAAAAATATCTCTTGTGAAAAATCATATTATGTGCCACAGTGCAACCAAAAATAACCTCCCGACACCTCTGGCCAAATTCGGTCCCCTCACTTTAGTGTTATTTTAACTCAATATTCACTCAGTCGGTGACATCCCTATCAACTCAATCCCCTGTGCTTCTCCTCTTTTTCTTTCTCCCGCTATCTGCATATCCCGTCTTCAACCACCATGTCTCTCTTCTCTTTCTTCTAACCTCTATCTACGTGTCCCACCCATCACATCCTTCCCTTTCTACACATCAATTACTGCAGTTTGTATTCACCTCAATTCCTCATCACCCATCTGCTCCCGCCCATAATCACCACTTCATCCCTCCTTTGTTATGCACTACACGTCCTACTTTCTACAATCCCCCCCTCGCACGTACCTGCCAAAAACAACCGTAGTCCTCTCTCATACACTGGAAGAGTATCCCTTCCCTTTCCACTGCCTGAATTTAAACTCGACACTCGTGTCCGGTAACCTCCCACTTTTATGGTTATTTTCAGTTACCCCTGACGAAGGGCCCCAGTAGCCCAAAATGCATTGGGTTTTAATAAACTGCTTTCTGATGAACTTTGCGTCTGTACGGGTTTTCGAAGAGAGGTCCGGATGGGCACATCTTAAACATGAGAAACATGGAAAAAATGCATTACCTTGCTTGCGGATTTAAACAGTTTTAAAATGAAAGATTGGGATGACCAATTGGAGAAAAAAGGAGTACATTGAAAAAAAGATGCGAGAAAGAAAAAGTGCAGTGGCAGTTTCAGCTGGCCAGGTCTAAACTGGGGTGGCATGGTGAGCAAAAAAACGATGGATTTAGGCCCAGATCTCTGTACTGGGGTGAATGTATGACATTGTTCTGCATTCTGTCCATCAACTGTTGTTTTTGCAGTTTCAGCTGTGCCATTGGTTTTGGGGCGAAAATGTCTCCCAGATAATGATGATGGGTTGGTACAGAACCAGCAGGAGACCCCTTCCGTGGCCACAATACTTAGACATCTCCAGAAAAGCCAGTTGTCCTCATCTAGGCGTGGAGCCATAAGGCCACTGCTGATGAAACTGCTCTGCTGAGCGAGTCGGTGGTATCCAATCCACAATGTATGGTGTACTTGGCTGCATCTCTCTTGTCGAACAAGTTACTTACCTTCAGTAATTTTATATCTGTAAGAAACATAGGTTAGTTATAGATTCTTTACCTTAGAATTACCCCCAGGTGTCAGACATGTAAAGGCTTTATTAAAGGGGAGGAGCGGTTCTGAGGGGGAAACTCTCGGAAGAAGCACCTCTGTCAAGACGTTAATCCTGACCGCCACGGCTGCCCTCCTCACCACCATTGCAAAAGATGCTCCCATCTCTGCAGCCACGGTAGGGGGAGAAAGCATGCAAGTATCTGGAGAAGTGCCCAGTTCATTGGCTTCTGCCAAATCCTCACACCAGTGCACATTGGGGTCAAGGGGCTGTAATTCTCTGCAGGGTCCAGCGATCCCCCACCAGTCCTCCCCGAGTCCTAGCCTTATGGCCCTATTCTTGGGCATGGGCCATGGCCTGGAAGGTATGGCTCCAAAAGGAGTTGGAGTCTGTGTCGGGTGAAGCCCATCCAGCTCCGTGTCGGAGTCCGGGAGATCAGAATTGGGGATGCCAGGAGCATCGGGACTGGCATCGGGGAAAGGTTGAGGTGGCCAGTCTACATCCAGGCAGGATTCAAGGGGCCCAACTGGGATCGAAGCTTAACCAACGTCATGGATCCAGCAGAGACCCTCCCGAACCTGTGGGACCCAAAGGCGGGCCAGCTGGAGCGGGTCTCTCAAATTATGAGGCAAATGGCCTCATAAAACTCCTGGAGTTGAGCAGGGGTCGCTCTGGCTCCCATACACTCAGAGAAGGAACCAAGCCTCAAATGCAGACGTTCCCTTGTCTTGTCGGCCAAAGGACGAGGTGAAGTCGAAGGGCTTTTCGATGTATTGCTCCTCTTACGATGGGACTTACCCGAGTGACCCGACAACAAGTGCAATGAAGATTTTGGGCTCTGCAACCGCTCCCGGGATCTTCCATTTGTCTGGGATCAAGATATTTGTGACACCGCACGTCAAGCCACCAGGAGTTGAATGATCGCTCTCTCAAGGCCTTCGGGTTCATGGCATGGCAATCAGAGCAGACCTTCGTATCGTGGTCGTGCTCGAGGCACCAAAGGCATACAAGATACAGGACTGTGACTGACATCAGTCAGTGACAGGCGGTGCGGGGTTTGAAGCCGGCCTTCTAGGATGACATCCCAAAAAAATCACTTTGACAAAAGTCGAAAAAAGAAAAATCAACAAATGACTAAGGAGTAGCTCTCTCCAGATTAGCGCTGACACACGCAGAAAGAAAATGGATGTCAGCGTGCTGCAGTTGCGCCTATATAAGCACTGCACACGTCACTCCTGGAGCCACGCAGAGCCGGTCAATGCCACCTCCGGGCACGCAGGGCTACTTGCTTACAAAACTTTTACGGATCCAGTCCGTCGCCTGGGTATAATTCTAAGGTAAGGCATCTGTGGCTAGAAGTCTATCAGATAAAAATAGTAATTGCTATAAACTGGGCTTCCCCAGGAGTGTGGGAGAAGGATCGATGGAAAAGAGATTTGTTGGAATGGCCTCTGTCCGATGAACACCATATGAAGCAGTTTTGCCAAGATGACAAAGTAACAGAGGAATAGGGAGAAATGCTGGTGAAACGTTTGGACCCCCTAGACAATAATCCACCTTGAGGGAAAGACCAGTATTTCTTGAGATATCCATCATAAAAAGACTGGGGGAAGAAGGGGGAGGGGAGGAAGAAGGGGGAGGGGAGGTGGAGAACTATGACCCGGGAACTCTGTCCCTGGGATGATTATACCCCATGGATGGAAACGCATTTTGCAAACCGTACACTGAATGTTTATGGTCTGGTTGAAGTGATATGCCTACTACTGTAATAACACCAAAATAAAGTTGTTGTTTTTTTTAATTCCATGGAGATACTTGCAATCCATTTTCTGCATGTTGGTCCGTTGGTCCTCTGGTCCTGAAGGATGTGATGAAAATACCAGGGCAGTGAAATATGTGACATTCATAAAGGTTTATAATGCCATATGCTTTTAATATGTACCAGGACACACTGCAGCTAAAGCCTGTTAAGTGTTCGCTAGACACATTTTAGCTCAAAGTATTATTTGGCACACTCCAAAAAGAGGACATGCACACTGTTAATTATTGGATTGTATTGTAATTGCATTTGTATAGTGCTTACTACCCCCGACGAGGCGTCGAAGCGCTGTTTCGGCAAGTAGCACGCGACTCCGGGACCCATAGAGGATTAGCGTTGAATCAGTATAGTGAAACATGCAAGTGAATTTTAAGTAGTGGATATGTTAGTCAGCTATTTGGATTCAGAAGGATAGAAGAGGAAAGAAGGTTTATATTTATATAGCCCTTCTAACCCCTGATGGGGTGTTGAAGTGCTTTTTTTTGGCGAGTAGCACGCTACTCCGGAAACCCATAACCCAGAACGTATGTCCGGCGCAAAGAGGACGCCAGAATGGCCGGGAGAGGCATAAATACCTCCACCTCCTCGGAACGCCGGAAGTGACGCGCCTAGGCAAGGGGGACTACCCTGAGACCCAACATTAGAGGGGGTGGGTTAGTGCCCAAATGGCACTAAAGGGCCGCCCTTTTAGGGTGGCCCCCTGCGTGGGCCGCGGGCAGCAGCATAGTGCCATTATTGGCAACACACCCCACCCACACAATAATTATACTATCCACACCACATTATCAGGTTGGTCCAATAGGGGTAGTTGTGAACTTGCTTTCCCCTTTTGTTAAGGAAATAAACAGGGGGCTTTAGTGGGTTGACCTAAAAGATGGATCAAGAGGATCATTTCCTGTGGAGGACTGCACCAGTAATGAGTAACCGGAGACATTGAAACCTGTCTATCTGTGTACTGTAAACGTTTCCCTCATTTCTGGCTAATCAGCATTGGTCTAAAAAGATTTATACAGAAGAGTACAAACAAAGTTTAATTACAGGGTACAGATGTTAATGTAGTAAACATACCAGCAGCTGGTAGCAAAAGACATCTCGCCACACAAATAAATAACTAACCTGACTGGGGCTATTATATCTATATTACTGATTGGGAGGCGGGTCCTCCCTACATTATTCTTCTAAACCCATTAGAACAATGACGCACAGAAGAACGTTTGTGCTTCGTAAAGAGAACTGCATGATTTGAAAGGTTAAGGCACCAACACAGTTTTGCGTTTGGATGATTAAGACAATCATGGCACTGTCAAAAACCGAAGTTGCTGTTAAAGAAAAACTTGGAAGCATATGAATAGTTCTATGTAACAGTGCAAATATGCAGAGTATCAGAATACAAAGGGATGAACGGATGACCATTGGTGGAATTTAAACTAGGACAAGGAAGGGCAATGGATGTAAACGTTTAATAGAAGAAAAAGAATTACGATTAAACCACCGATGAAGCATGAAAGGCTACTACTGTACTATAGAGTAAGTTGTCCAGAGACTAGCTCTCCCCTCGTGCAGCTCCTCCATAGACTGCCTGCCCCCAGTGCTGTCCAGGTAGGTTTGAGACCGCTGCCTCCCGCTCAGGCCCTGCCCCCTCCCTGCTCGCATGATCCTCCTCTTTGTGCCCTTGTTTTGCAGTTTCTTTGCTGTTGCTCCCCTTCCTTCACCCATTCCTCTTTCTTTTCCTTATTTCCTTTTCCAACTACTCTTTTCTTTTTTATTTTCATTCCCGCTCCTCGCCCGTTACGCCGGTGCTGCCTCCGCGGCCCCTCCCCTCCCGCGTGTGCCTGCTAACGCCTCCCAGCTGTCCCGCCCTTTCCCAGACCCCTACTTAATGGCGGCCACGCGCAGCAGGCACGCCAAAGGCAAGCCAAAGGCAAGCCTGTCTGCACCCGTCTACGCCCGACCAGCACCAGAGACCCTGGTCCTTCTACCCACCAGCGCTACAGCGCCTCGGCCCTCTACGCACTCAACTACGGCCAGGACAACAACTGCAAGCATTCTTCACCGACCGACACCCATGGACCTTTCTCCTGCAGCCACTGTTGCCACTTCTTCGCCCACCTCAACCCACCCGCCACAACTCCACTGCCCCCAAACCCTGCAATGCATCCTCCTCAACGTCCGCTCCCTCCACAGACACGCCATGGAAATCTGAGACCTCGACAGCACCTCCCCCGACGTTGCCTTCCTCACAGAAACCTGGACAAACCCCACCTCAGGACCAGACATCGCGATTGCCATCCTCAAAGCCTATAAAATCACCCGGAAGGACCGCACCAACCGCCCCGAGGAGGCATCGCCATCGCTCACAAATCCAACCTCCGACTGAGCACCCACACAGACGGGCCCACAGACCTGATGGAATACCTTCACTTCAAGATACAGACCAACCCGACCATTACCCTCCGAGGCACCCTCATCTACAGACCCCCCGGGCCCTGTGCACCTTTCTCCAACTCCATCACCGACATCATCACCCCGCAAGCCATCACCTCGACCAACTACACTTTGCTGAGAGACCTCAACTTCCACCTCGAAAACCTCCAAGACCCCAAATCCTCCTCCCTCCTGGACAACATCCTCAAAATCAGACTCGAAACAGATCTTACCAGACACCACGCACTAAGCAGGACACATCCTCGACCCCATCTTCACAGCAGGACCTCCATCTCCTTCAGCAACACCTCCGAACGCCCATGAACGGACCACTGCTGCGTCCATTTCACCTTTGAAACGAACATCACCCTCAAACACCCACACCAGCGCAGGAATTGGAACAAGATCTCCGATGACCAGCTCAGCGCCTACCTCCGCAGCTCCGCCCCCACCGCAACTGACGACAACCCAACCACCGCCGCCTGAACCCTGCACAACTGGATCACCCCCCCCCCTCAAGAAAACTACCAACCCACACACCAAGAGAGCCAGCTGGTTCTCCACAGAGTTGAGAATCAAGACGAACCTGCAGACGCCTCGAAAAAACATGGAGGAACTCCAAAACCACAACAGACGTTGACAACTTCAAAGCAGCTACCACCGCCCACCACAAGCTCATCAGATACACAAGGAAGAAAGCACTCCAGGACAGAATCTCCACCCAATCACAAAACAGCGAGAAACTCTTTGGCACCACCAAAGAGTTCGCCCAACCCATCGAGACAACCAACATCCCCGCCCCCCCCACCCCCCCGGACCTCTGCGACAGACTCAGCGCCTTCTTCCACCACAAGATCAAGACCATCTAGGACAACTTCGATGACAACCTACACGAGGAACCTACTCCCACCATTCCCCACACCAAGCAGCACACACTTGACAGCTGGACCGCCCTCACCATCGAAGACACCCTGAAGCCTATGAAGTTAAAACACTCAGGGGCCCCCACCAGACCCCTGCCCCCCACCACATCGACCACAGAGCCGCAGACATCATCCCCACAGAGCTTCGACGAATCATCAACCGCTCCTTCGAGACCACCTCCTTCCCGGACGACTGGAAGCATGCCGAGATCAACCCTCTCCTGAAAAAACCCTTGGTGGACCCCACCGACCTCAAAAATTTCAGACCGATCTCCTTACTCTTTTACCCGGTGAAAGTCATCGAAAAAGCCGTCAACAGCCAGCTCGCCACCTTCATAGTAGAAAACAACATCCCCGACTCCTTCCAATCCGGTTTCAGGAAAAACCACAGCACCGAAACCGCCCTCCTCGCCGCGACAGATGACATTCGCTCCCTCCTTGAAAGAGGAGGGACTGTGGCCCTCATCCTCCTGGACCTCTCCGCAGCCTACGACACAGTCTCACCGCACCCTATCCCGCAGACTACACGAAGCAGGAATCTGGAACAAGGTACCTCGACTTGATCTGCTCATTCCTTTCCGGTAGAACGCAGCGGGTCAGATTCCCACCCTTCCTCTCAGATCCCACACTGACCACCTGCAGAGTTCCCCAAGGATCCTCCATCAGCCCCACCCTGTTCAACATCTACATGGTGCTGCTCGCACCTATCGTCAGATCACATGGACTCAACATTGTATCCTCTGCTGATGACACCCAACTCATCCTCTCCCTATCCAACAAACTCCACATCTCCAAACATAGCTTTCAAGAAGGAATGGAAGCTGTCACCAGGTGGATGAAGAACAGCTGCCAACAACTCAAAACGGACAAAACCGAAGTACTCATCATGGGCCCACACCCGACACCTGGTGGCCCCTGCCCTCGAGACCCCCACCCCCTCAATCCCCCCACTGACCACGCACGCAACCTCGGAATCATCCTGGACCACGAACTCAAAATGGACCGCCAATTCAACGCTGTCTCTTCCTCCTGTTTTCACACCCTCCAACTCCTACGAAAGACCTTCAACTGGATACCCCTTGAGCACAGGAAAACAGTCACCCACGACCTCGTCAGCAGCAGAATGGACTACGGCAACACTCTACGCCAGGATCAACAAGAACCCCACCTGCAAACTCCAAAACATCCAGAAGGCCTCCGCCAGACTAGTACTCAACCTACCGCGCCACTGCCACGTCACCCAACAGCTGCGGACACTACATTGGCTCCCCGTCAAGAAGAGAATCACCTTCAAACTTCCCACCCACGCCCACAAAGCCCTCCACAATACCGAACCTGCCTACCTAAACCACCGCCTCTCGGTTCCACGCACCCCAAAGATCCCTCTGCTAAGCCCAGCTCTCCCTTGCTACGGTGCCGCACATCAAGAAGACCAGAACAGGAGGTCGTTCCTTCTCCCGCCTGGCGTCCAAGGCATGGAACGTCCTCCCTCTCCACCTCCGACTGACATCAACACTCTCCAAGTTCATGGAGGACTTCAAGACCTGGCTCTTCGACAAATCACCGTGAACTTCCTGGAGCTGCCCCCCACTCCCCAGAGCGCCTTGAGACTATTTTGGGTGAGTTGTGCACTCTACCAACCCCCAATTGATGATTGAAACCATGTTAGAAATGGGAGCCAGAGGAATGAATTTTGCTAAAAATATGAAAACCCAAAGTAAATGGGAAGCGGGGAATAGAATAATGAAAATCCACTCAATAAGAAAAGAAAACTAAAAATGGAAAGTTGAGTTGGGTGGTGAGAAAAGGGTATAACAGGTGGGGTAATTTGATGGAACCTGTGGCAGTGAGAATCCTTTTATCTATTCATCAGTTGTAGTAAGTACACAAACGAAACGAATGATAAAGACATTTTAATGCCAGCTCGCTTAGTGCTCAAAATAAAGGAAGACCTGGGACTGGATTATGCACTTGCCAAGCTTTACAATTCAGTGCTGTGATGTATTCTACTCAGAAACTAGACGGTTCAAGTGAAGCCCCTCCCCCCCCAAAAAAACAACTGGCCTCGCAAGTCAAACCCCACATCATCATGTTGGACCGTACTTCGATATACACATTGGAGTGAAAAATAAGGTACATCACCTCTCATAAAAATACCACACAAATTTTAATGCAAAAATACTGATCAACACCTCAATGTTTTTTCATCCAAGATTAAAGCATGCATATTTGATGAGAACGTCAGAGATCACGTTCTAAGTCGCTTATCTATAACCTACATATTGCCAAAAAAGTAAATAAAATACAAATTGGTCTTGTAAATTCAACACGACTAAAAAGGTCGAAAAGTTATTGTGTGAAAGGAGTGGGAGTGTTGAGCAGCTCCAAGCTGACACTGGGCCAGAGCTTTCTTTGCCTCGATAAATCAGAGACCGACACAACTCTTGTGACAAGTGCAAAGAAGAGCACAACACACACCAAGGTGACCACTTCCAGCCTGCCTGAAACTGCACTGAAGGAAGTCTGTGCCTCACTTCGCTTCACCAACAAGGTACTGGCCAGCTTCTTGGAAGGCAATCACCCCTTTCTTCTGCTACTCGTTACTGTATTCGGAGCAGTCACAGTTAAGAAGACTTATTTGGCATAAGAAAGAGGAAATAATAGGAGCCACAGGTGTCTGCCTAGCACTAGGCAAGGCTAGAGGTAGCATCACAAGTAGTGCACTCGGTATTACACTATTACAATTCATCCGCTACAAATCACAACAAAGTTTTAACAATGCATTTACTACTACAACAAAGTGAGTTATAATGAGGCAAGTTAAAACAAATTAAAATTACAGCATATTTTAAGGGCGGTAGCTTTAGGGATACCTAGAGTAGGAGTCTGTGATATGTAGTATATGTGGTACTCCGGGATGGGTACCGCTTAGGGGTTTTGATTAATTTTTGGGCCCTGGGATGGGTAGTGCACAGGGATCGTGGCGAGTTTTAAGGGCCCGATGATGTATAGGAGGTTTTAGAGCTCAGAGATGGATATTATATAGGGGTAGTGAGTTTTTTTGTTTTTTTTAGGATCAGTGATGTGTGTTAAATGGGAATAGTAAAGGGTTTTTAGGGTTCAATGATCGTATTGCCGACAGGTAGAAACTTTTTTAGGGTAGTTTTGAGGGTAAGGATATTTTAGGGTTTAGAGAACTGCTGTGTTCCGGGGTAGTATGGATAATTTACATATGTATGTATATGTGATGTAACGCATATAATGATAATCGTCACTGAGACTAATTTATTGTGAATGTAGTTTTGGGCATGTGTTATAAGCGTGATGCGTGGTGTTCGTGTTCATTGTAGTACCCTATATTTGTGCGGTCTTCCTCAAACTAATGGTCTGTAGCCCCTTGATGGGTTCCCGTGGTATTAAAGTTAGAGTGGGAAAGGGCAAACTACAGGTAATGTAGAAGAGTGCGCTATAATCTACGGCGAAGGATGGATATTGACTATAGTACACAGGAAAGCGCATGTTGTAGACAGATGTGAAGGAGGCAGCACGGGAGTTAACACTGCACTAGTCTCCAGGCAGCAGAGAAGGGTCCATCAGTGTAATAGAACATTGAATGAAAAGGGCAACCTGCAATTGTAAATCCGGCAACATGCATGAGGGGCGCCTGAAGCAAACCCAGAAGCTCACATCTTTCTTTCATGTCATATTAAAGAAGAGCCATGACAAGTCAAGCACAAATGCTGCATATACTTACCACGACTGCGACAAAAGGCTCCTGGAACTGCTGATTTAGCATCTGTGTGCTGACATCAATCCCCGAGAGCCAGCAGCCGTAACCAGGGTGACTGTGATACCAACCAATGGCATTTTCAAGACGGCCGACCTGGATTAGGAAAATAATATATACGGGCATCAGTTATTCACAAGAGACAGCTGCCCTCTGGTGGAAACTTTAGTAAATGTATGTAAATTCAATTGAATAGTAAGAAAATAAAACTCGTTTATGTGCGGTATTTTTCTTGGACAGATGCAGGACTGCTTAGAGGTGCATAAAGTTCTAAAGAATCAACGGGGGGGGGGGATTGGAAATGTTTCATGTCACCGCACTATGAATGTTCAAAACGAAAAAAGTTAAATAACAAATAGCAGCACTAGCCTTTTTCAGTTCTAAGCCAGACATTTTGGTAGTTGCCAACGAATGTTTATGCATTTAATTTTTCAAAATCAACAGAGCATACATGGTTGTAGTCGTAATTGGCAAAGTTTAACTATCAACTTTAAAGTTTAACTAATCAACAAGCAAGTTGCCACTAGTATTGTAAGGACATATTATTCCAGGCTCTGCGCTATCGGCCATAGGCATTCATTTCAACTCACTCAAGAACACACCACCTCGCTGCAAGGCATTCATATAATCAATCAAGCAGTGGCAAAGCCAACAGGCCTGGCTTATAGAAACACGCTTTCTTTGTTCTAATGGTCGTATTGTATTTATTTTGAAGATAAAACGATATCACGATTGTATATGAACTGACTTCTTTTAGAAAAAATAAAATGTGATAGAGTATTTATAAACTTCAGAATACTGTGCCGAGATGTAGCCACTGGCGATTTTGGCTGCAGATCACAGACCTGCCAGCATTTGCCAGCACAGTGGGAATCTAGGGAAGAGATTCTGTCTCATGAGAATAAAGTCACTGCATCTGCTAGCTGTACTAAAACCATTGTGAAATCGAAAAAGACAACTCTCCAGTATGAAGCTTATTATCAGAGGACTGCCCTAACCTGTAAGACGAAATGCGAAACTCAACTGCCGCCCTTGTACCCAGGACATTTCTCAGTGAACACCACTCCCACTCTTAGGTGTATAACTAACACACTGCTCAGTAACAATCAATCAATCTGGACCCTGCATGTAGAACAAATTGCACTGCCCTGGATACACCCTGCTGACCACAAAGGCAGGTCACAATGCCCAAAGATAACCAGCACATTCCTCAAACACATTCTTAGATCACAACCACTACAGCAACCACAGGTAGGACACAACAGACATCTTCGCCAGCACAAAACACTGTTCGGATACCAGCACTTCAGCCCTTTAATATACCACAAACACCCCAGCACAAACCTGTACAATATATTCCTAAGACAAAACCATTCCAGAGTTTCATGTGGAAAACAATACAATAAAAAAGGCAGCCCCATTTCCCACCCACGATGGAGAACTGGAGACACTTCCCCTCTCCACCAAGGCACCTTCATAAATACGAACTCTTTCCCTACTGATGACGGAGGAATCCAGAAACACGTGTCTAGGGATACGTATCAAAAAATATGGCATTAGCCAATTATTATCTGAACTTTGTACTGAGCGAAAAAACTTTGAACTACATCGACCAAGATGCCTGGAGGTAATGACGCTGACACGTGATGGCAGTGTGCTCCTATCCCCTTTTACTTTCATAAATATGTATTACCACGGATTAGGGAGGGTGCATCAGGAGGGCTGGTGCATATCTCACAGCTCTTTCAATATCCATTCCCCTTGTATCGACCTTACAAGTGTTCTAACAGTCATGTAAGCGGCCCTCTTAAAACCCTTCACTGTTATACACCCTTGCATAGCTCTTCTCAATCAAGCACTGAGCCATGTATGCATGTCTTACAACTATTTCCACAACCATGCACTCATCGTACCCTTCCTAGATCCAGGCAGTCCTCCAACACTCCTTACAACCATGTATGCACCCTCACACAACCCTTCGTACAACTATGGAACTCTGCTGCAGCCTGTGTCTTTCTTTTAAGCATCCTATATATAGCCCTTCTTACAGCCATGCATCGTTTGCACCCTTCTTACAGCCACATGCTCCTCTTGTACAGCCAAGTATGCACCCCATTAGCAGAACTGCTCGCAATAATGCACCTTATAACTCCTAGATTTTCAGGCACCCCTCTTACAGCAATTCACACAACTGTGCACCAATCTAAGATTCTGGCACACAGCTAAGCACCCATCTTACAGCCCTCCACACTACCACACGCATGTCTTACTGCCCTCCACACTGTCATGCACCCATCTAACAGCCATTCACATTGCCATGCACCCCTCTCAGCCCTTCACACTACCACACGCCTGTCTTACAGCCCTTCACACTACCACACGCCTGTCTTACAGCCCTTCACACTACCACACGCCTGTCTTAGAGTTTGCCACACTTGACTTGCATCCACCTTGAAGACACGGACGTGCCATGCACCCCTTTTACAGGCCTTCAAACTACCACATACCCATCTTACAGTCCTGCACACTACCTCGCATCCATCTTACAGACCTGTGCATTGTCACAGACCCCTCTCACGGCCCTCTTACAGTCATACACGCGGTCATGCACCCATCTTACAGCCCACCACACTGCCATGCACCCCACTTTTAGCCCTTGACACTACCACATGCCTGTCTTACAGCCCTTCACACTACCACACGCCTGCCTTCGCGTTTGGCACACTTGACTTGCATCCATCTTGAAGACCCGTACGTGCCATGCACCCCTTTAACTGGCCTTCAAGTGTTCCCAGAGGCACCTGTACATAACATGTCCGCTGAATGGTCTTCTTTTTGAACAAGGTGACTGGCATGCATCAAACTAATGGAAGTAATCTAGAGGAAATACCAGTTTCTCTCCGAGTCCTTACTGTAATTGCAGAGCATATTTCAAAGTAGTCACTGCACGTTATAGCTCATAGCAATTTAAGCCACTTTTTGCTCGAGTATCGTCAAAAGGCCAGGTACCTGAATTGATTTTTATCTTTGAAAATGTCGAGTACTTACAAATATTTAATCTTCTGCGGGGAAGGTAAACAAAAAGTTACTAGAAACCAAAGTTCTCAGTTTAAAAACATGAGTTTTTTAAGACTTGACTTACTAAAAACAGTCATTAAGAACAACCTTTCGGTTTATGGCCCACTTGTAGTTTGTCATTGATTAGGGAGCAGCTCATAGCAGATTGCTGCTCATCGGCATAGTTGTGTCTTATTCTAGAATCTTCTACTATTCTGGGCTGAAGTCACCAAGGCACCACAGCTCTCCCGATTAAAGCCTTATCAGATATAGTGCCTTGTCTAGTTCAAGTTTACCTCCTCCCTTTTTAGGTCGAGGGACCATCCGGTCTGCCGAAGGCAGAACCGGAAGTCCGGAGATTTAATGTTTTGGAGAAGAGGGGCTTGAACCCGCCCCTCTTCTCTCCTCTTCTCCATTGGCTGGCCTCTTGAATGCTGGCCAGCCATTGGAGTAGAGGATCGTCTCTCCGAACAGGCCCCGTCCTTTTCGGATCCGGGGGCGTGTTTTTTGCTACTTTTCTCATTTTCTCCTCCAGCCAATGGCAAGAGGAGAGAAAAGAAAAACATGCCCCCGAATCCGAAACTGCCGCTGCGTTTCTCAGAGGCATTTCTGCTTCGCCTCGGAGAAAGGCGGCGGCGTTACACACATTCGTGGTTTGTTTGGGGGTGTGTTGACATTTCCTTGTTTAGTTTGCCAGAAGTCAGTCAGTCTCACAGAGATTATTTTTTGTATTATAGAACTCTTTTGAGTCCATAAAATATAGACATTTAAATGGGATGTTTGCATGCTTCTATAAGTGACCTTCGACTCTTCGGGTATTAAAACAAAAATCAATCTCATACTCTGCTTTCTACATTTCTTTAATATTTCTTGCAAATTCTCATATGCTACAGTTAAAATTGACAATTGGAGGTAGGGTGGGCATGCTAATACGCCCAGCAGCAGAGAAAGTAATCTTACCGACGCTGCCTTTTGCCCGCTGTTCTGCTTTTTCTGTAGCAGAACATTGCTTTTAAATACTTATTGGATTTGGGGGGGGGATGCCTGCTAAAGGTTTGCCTGACGTAGATCGTGGGTGTTCGCCTTTACCATAAAACAGCCCAAGGTCTTAGATCGGGTGTATCTACACTACAGTAAGAGCGAGCCTGCCGTTTGTTTAAGAGCCGCGCCGTTCCCATCACTGCACTGACTGCTCAATCAGTTCCGAAAGCCCGCCCTTCAAGAGAGCTTACTTTGAATAGATCGTGGAAACAGCTAGCCCTAGGATCTGATCGAGGCAGCCTGTTTTATACAGTCTGCAGGTGGGATCGAAGCCAGCGGGGGGCAAGCTGAGTTATTTTACGTATGCAATACGGCCCCTGGATGTTAACAAACAATGGAAAATAGAATTAAGCCCGCAGTGACAACCATTTACAGAAAGCGTTGATGGGCTGCAGATGGTAATGATGCATGTCCATCTAAGTTACATTGGGCAGTAGCGTTAGTGCAGCGATGCATGCTCGTTAGAGGCAGCACTCTACTCGTAAACTATATTTTGCAGCTGTAGCCTGTGAATTCCTGCTGCTTTCGCTGAAGAAGAAATATTAAGTTCTTGGAAATGGAATTGCAAAACAAACACGTTTTTGGCACGCTTGCTTGCTTAAGGGAATGGCATGATTCATTTGAACTCGCCTTGTTATCTCACTCTACAATTCTGTCACACACTGTGCCAGAGCTCTCACTGGGAGAGGTTATGCATTACTTTTATGGTCATGCGGGAAGCGTGCTCAGTTGCTTCCAAATTCTTCATTTGCCTCTTTCGCTTTTTATGTCCCCAGGGTTTAAGTGTTCACACCTGTGACATTTTGGTGGTCTGTGTCCTTACACAGGGCCATTTTGGGATTATTTTATATTATGCTTTTGGATTGTTTTAGCAACACAAACTGGTGAATTGTTTTGCTTTTACAGAAGACAAAGGAGTACTGTTTATGGATCTCATTTTATCCATGTTAATACTCAGTTTTCAGAAACTGAATATAGTGCACTATAGAGGACACAACAAATTGAATCTACTCTAGTAAAATGTCTGTTTATTGCTTTATTTCGACACCTGGAGTATACTCTGTGCTTTGATGGTGTCTCTTGCCTTCGGCATATGTCTTGATGCCGTGGAGGTATTTGAAGTTGCCCTATAGCATACATACATACTTTGTTTACATGATGCTGGGTAGTTACTCGGATTGCAGTTCTGTTCTTCATTGCTATTGACGTGGACGTTAATTAATAAGATTTCGTAAACCTTGAAGGTCTCCAGGCTACCTACTGCTGTATGCTAGTTTGATGAACGCTGATGTAGTATTCCAGTTAGACAGCATGTGCAGAAAGGTCTAGAAGGACGCCTGTAGCTTTGTGCTCTTCATCTACTATCATTAGCAGGTTATCCCACGCGGTCTGGTGGTTTCATTCCTATGTAATTAAGCTTTTTTTTTACATTTCTTACAGGTAGTGTTGTTTATTGCACTTGGTAATGAAGACAGAGCATCACGTTTTTGTACAAAGCCTTGAATTAAAGGTGATTTCAAATTGCTGAATAGTAGTAAAAATGTTGATGGTTAAGGATTTTATTTTTACAGTCTTAATGATAGTGTGAATTTGTAGACTCCCTAGAAAAGACTTCAGATGGAACTCTTTCTGCATGGTCTATGACTTCTATCTTGGGCAAGATTCAGGCCGAAGCCAGTGGTCCTTGTACAGGTAATTAAGTTCTGCACATTGCTCCTCAAGCATAGACCGCCGCTACACCAAGATCTGGCAGGGTTACGGAGTGGCAACACCAACCGTTAATGGTGTATAAAAATTACACACATTCATTCATTATGGAGTTCTTTTTTTCAGAGATTCAACATCATTCAGTTTTGTATGAAACTAAAGATGCAGTGACCAAACGACAGGAAGCTTGTAAATAATTTTGTTGGCCTTTTCATCATTCATCTAATTTGTCTCTGATAATGTATTTCAGTTTTTAAGATGGTTTTCTAATTTGGAGACCATCATGCTTTGAATTTAGTATTGTTCAAGTGGTTGAAAAATTTAATTGGCATCCAAATTGAGTCACAATTTGGATTTCCAAGTCTGTTTTTTTCCCTCATGCTTTACATGGCGACTGTCGGAGTCAACAGATGTGCATTTGGAATGGGTGGATAATGACTTGTGTACACATCGGTGATACCTAGAATGAAGGGGTGTTATTGTTTTCAGCTGCATTGTCCAGGTTACAATTCAGTTATTCACATCTGAGCTTATACTTGATCAATGTTATTGTAAAGCACCAGTTCAAAAATGTAACCCTCAGAGTGAAGGGGCGCATAAATCAGCCACATAACCTAAACAAGGCTTTCCGTGGGAAGATGTCTTGGTCATTGAAATCTTTTGTGCAGTCACATCATTTTCTGATGCTCCATACTGAGAATGCACAATTGTGTTAACGTTTACATTTTGAACTACTTGTCGGCACCTCTTTTTTAATGGCTCTACCTTTCTCTGTGACTTCGTGTGATGCTTATGAACCATGTAGCTCCCAAGCATTTAACAACACACTCTCTCCAAATGTTCTCATCTGCCTTGCCCTTCTTTTCATTTATTGCCTCATATTCAGCAAGAACACCCAGTGCTTCAAATCTGCAAGGGGTAACCGTGCCTCTTCTCTTGAAAACCGGTCTACTTACTCATCCTCTCTTGCCTTCTGTCATAGAGTACCAGTGCCAGCTTTCTTTTCTAAAAAAAAAGAAATACCTGACTGCCTAGTCTTTAACTTTTTTACACTATACCACTCCACCAATGACCTGCTTTACCCCTCCAATCAACTTTCGGCTCCGTAGACTCTGCAGAAATTGCTTTCCATATGTAATGTTCATCACATCATCACCACATTTGCGGATAATAATCCTTTATTCATCTGCACCTTGCAAGCTCAGCATGTTTCATCAACTCACTAGGATAAGCTTTCTCAACTCCCTACGTATTACTGGTTGAGCCTGGAAAAGGCTCTCCTATTTCTTTGACCAGTGATGGTCAGTCTCCTAAGACGCTAAACTATTCACATCCACTGCAGTACCAATTGGCATCCCTGAAGGTTTACTCCTGGGTCCACTATTTCCCCATAACTCACCCAGTGTCTTCATTTTTCCTTCTTTTTTTTATTGCTTTCTCGTTCAACTTGTACATTGAGCCACATATCCTTTGCCCCGCCTTTCTTACATTCTCACCCTTTTTGCTGTCGTATCTCTTTGCCTCACAGTGATCTGCCATTGAATGGAGTTATGCTCTCTTGATAAACTCAAAGACAGAAGTTTCATGTTTTCCTTGTTCTACTGCATCTGTTTCTACCTTATTAAGACCAGTGGCAACTGTATTTCCCCCTTCCTGCCAAACTTTTTCTCCCTGATCCCCTAGTTTGGGCATCCAGGTGAAGGGCAGAGTGATAAGGGGTGTCTGCTTATGGTAATTTCCTGTTAGAGCTTGTTAAAGCCGGGCCCTGCATGGTGCCAGAGCCCCTGTCTATTTGCCTTGAGCATTGTCTTTTATTTAATTTAATATTTTGATCTTCTCTGTCCCGCCTCTATTTCATACTTTACCTTCCACAGGTGCTCTTGTCTTGGCTACAAAGTTGGTATGCTTGTAGTTATGTGAAAAGTGAACCTATAGTTGGCTAAAAGCTAGGGACTACAGTATAGTATGTACTTAAAAACATATCGGTGGCCTAACCGTGTCTCCAAGGGTTGGGCGTACATTCATCGGACGGGGCTTAACAATTCATCTAGTGATGGCCTTGTGTTGTTCTGGGTTGGACCTCAGATAGGACTTTCATGTCTTCTGTACATTTTTAAAGGGCCTGGGGAAACGTTAAATTATACCAATTTTGCGCAACCTGAATTTTAATCCATGTTGCCCAGCTTTTTTGCATTTGCAAATGTTACCCTTTTTAGGTCTTGGCTAGCGAAGGCTGCGCTTGCGCAGTCTCGCTCGCGCGCGATTTAATGTTTTTCAGAAGATGGGCTTGAACCCGCCCCTCTTCACCATTGGCTGGCTGGTTAGCCATTGGAGAAGAGCTTTGTCTCTCCAAACAAGCACCGTCTTTTTCGGATTCGGGGGCGTGTTTTTTACTTTCTTTCTCTCCTTTGGAATGTAAACATTCCAGCCAATGCCAAGAGGAGAAAAAGAAAATCACGCCCCGAATCTGAAAATGCCGCTGCGTTTCTCCGAGGCATTTCTGCTTGACCTCGGAGAAAGGCGGCGGTGTTCATGGCTCTTGCCAGGTAAGGCAACAGACACCGAGTTGGGACATTGCAGTCTGAAGAGCTTTAGAAAGGCAAGACCGAATACCAGGTGCCACATCCTGGCCAGGCTGATGATTTTGGGCACTAATTTGTGGATGTGTTTTTGCTAAGCACAGATGTCGGCGAGCATTAATCACTTTTAATCGCCCTCCGCCTGCCGTCTCTTGCGCCCTCTCTCCATTTTGTCCTACTCCCTGCTGCCTTTGCTGCTGATGTGACTTTCCGTAGACATCAATCCCCCCCTCACACCCCACAGAATATTGCTAGAGCGCATTTCAGCGGCATGGGGGATGGGCAAAAACCCTTCTTATGCATGCGGCGTCCGTGTCCGAAATACGTGGTGCGTACTGACGGTTAACCTGGTCGCACATCATGTGCTGAGATCTTGGAAGGCCTCCTTATGGAATTCGGGGCCATGCAGCGACCACAGAACGTAGTGGCCGCCCCCCCTTTAGATCTAACTTTGGAGCAGCTACAACATCGGTACTTGCGCGGCAGCGCAGATTTTGAGGTCTGTACGCGTGCGTTTTCTCAGAGGGTACATTTCCGGCCATATTTGCAGTAAGCAAAGCATCTTCCCAAACAGTAAACGCGAGGCGTGGCTGTGTCTTGGCGGCGGCCATCCTTAAGTCAGGCCAGAACCAGAATTGCACAGAGCTGTGACTTTCTGCCTGACAGTAAAATGGCCGTAACTCAACGTGTTTCTGTCAATCGTTATGATTGAGCCACGGCTGTCGCCTTCATTGCTTTTCACTCTCTGCGCGCCATGCTCGCCTCTCTCCGGCTGTTTTCCTCACAGCACTGACCTTTCAGTTTAACGGAGGATTAAATCACATTATTGTTGTTGCGTTTTGTCCCAATGAAACGGTCATTTAGTGCTGTCTGTAGTGTGTCCTCTCCGTTTGTTATCACTGCACAAAAACAGACATCAGCCCTTCCTGAGTTGTACCATTTTTCAACTGCAATGTGTCTTTGTTTTCCCGGGGCTTGCAGCTAGTGCACCAATCCTGGAGGTACTGCAAGGTGTGGATTGGAAAACAAAATGTGTACTGCGGCTCTGCGTCCAACTGCTAACGTTTTGTAAGGATATCAGCAATGGACGTTGAAATGGGACCATTCAAGGCTCCTTTCAGGCAAAAGCACTCACTGATTTCTGAATAGTGAGTGTAAAAGCGTTAAGGTAACAATGTTGTTCCTGCTTGCATTTCACATGGTTCAAGGGCGGCAGGGAAGTAACAGGACTCTGTCTTTTCCTTCTTACTTAGACAAGAAAAATACAGTGTTCGCTTCTGCCGCTTCAGCTGCCCCCCCCCCTCTTTCATTCCTCCCTTTCTTTCTGTCTAGCAGTTCTTCTCTTACTGAAGTTCACCTCCAGTCTTGCTAGCAGGCCTATGAAGCAGCCCAGCCAAGAACAACAGTGACTCTGTCACTTAGGTCACAAGACCCTTGAGAAGGGCCAGCTCTAGGGCAGTGCAACCGGTGAGACCGGGCGCTGACTTTGGATGGAGACATTATGTTTGCAAGTAAATTAAGGTTTTAAAAGCGCTTGCTGCCTCCTTCCTGGCCTCCAGCAATTTTCGGCAACAATAAAAATGTCATGATGACTCTGGTGTTTAATGTTCTTCCTAGAGAGAGATCGGAGTTTTGTCTAGTGGAAGTTTTGACTCCTGGAAAGGTAGCACATAGGGTTAATGTGCCTGCAGCAAAGAACATGTACCATGCAGATCACAAAGGGCACATAATGTAAATAGGTCAGTGGGCTACTGCGTGTGTGTGTGTAGGTGGCTCTATTTGTGTGTGGGTTGCTCTATGTAAGTGGCTCTGTGGGTGGCTCTCTGTGTGTGTGGGTGGCTCTCTGTGTGTGTGGGTGGCTGTGTGTGTGTGGGTGCAAATGCAATAGGTCTCGCATTTGAGAGTGATTAAGCTATTGACGTTGTAAATAACAATGCCGTTTCTTTAAATCTTTTAAGAACAGAAACATAAACAAAAATAATGTCATGAGCAATGCCAATAGCTCTAACTTTAACAATGCCGAGACCGTTGCATTGTAAATGCTTGTTTGGGGGGCAGGGGCAAACCTGAAAAACTGGCGTCAAGGAGAATCTTCCGCTTCACAGTAGGGGCCTCGTTACAAGGAAGAAGGGGGGGTAACAGCTCCCTTTAGTGGCACAAAGCCACCCACAAAAGCAAACATTCATGGTTGCAGCCTGGTTCTGCATTAGCCTTCACCGCTTAGTAATGACTTGGGTTGTAACGAGGCGTGCGTCTTAATAGTTTTCTATTTATTTATTAATAACAGTAGTTCGGCATTTTAAAGGTAATTTCCAAACGACTTAACCGGTTGGAATATGGCAGCAAAAAAAAAAAAAAAACGTATCAAGTTGTTTCAATGTGTGTGCTTTTATATAAATTCAGTTCTGCATGTACAGATATGTTTGTTTCAAGTCCTATAATTGGAATTCGGCATAATTATGGGTAGATTTAAATCCAGCCTGCTACTTTAATGATCGGATGGATGGAGGACGGCGGCACGAGCAGTATCCTTTCACAGACAGATCACGGAGCCTGGCAAGGTGTAGACCGCAGTCAGAGTGACGCAAACAACAGCCGGAAGCAGGGTTACCAGAAGCACGACTTATAAGAAAAATTTAAAAGAAATAACTTGGTTGGGCATAGGGAGAGAGAATCAATGCCTCCAAACTTACCTAACGAGGGCTGCAAAGCGGGCATGCGGCAGTTACTTTGTGTAAACACTGTGAGCTCTATTCACAGAGAATGTAAACAATTACGACTCAAAATAGCTCCAAACTTAGAAGAGAAGCATTCTTAGTATTTTGTTCCTAAAGGTCAGTCATCTTCAACTTGCAGTTCTTCCTAATATTATGTTTAATTTGAAAAAGACCAAACATCTGATCCTTCATGTACAAGTTCCTTCAAAACACTTGACAACACATGTTTTGTCGCTGGGCAAATCTTTTCCAATCGACTTCCTCAGGGCTAGAAGATGTAACAACACATTTGGAATACCTAACTAGAACCAAAAATCATAAACCATCACCCAAAGCGCCATGAACTAAAAAATATAAGTGTATTCCGGGAGGAACTGAATTTATTTTTCACGTATAAAATAAAAAGTTCATATGTTTTGATGTCAAACATAGCCTAATTACGGAACGTGGGCTCGGTGTCGGGAGTTGATACCCTATGGGAAGCTTGGAAACCTACGCTGCGGGGAGTTGACATCTCATAGTGCGGCAGCCCGCCGAGCGCGTGAAGCGGGATTGGTTCAGGCGGAGCGTGAGATTCGAGAGCAGTAGCCAGGGGGAATCAGATGGGGCCACGCGGTGTCAGTTGCAATATGCCCAGCAAACATATGCCTCGCTCCTGCTGGACGAGGCGAGGCAGGCATGGTTAGCTACGAGAAGTCGGGTTTGTCAGTGGGGAGACAAATCGGGGACCATGCTTTACAGGCTGTGTCAGGGGCAGCATCATGCACAGACCCTCCCGGGGATCACAGATAGAGAGGGCCGTGTGCTGACTGACCCTGGCGCCTTAGCTGACAGCTTTGCGGCATACTATGCGGAGTTGTACGAACAGCGGGAGACCATATCCGGGGGGCTTGTGGATCGGTTCCTTGATGATCTTCCCCCTAGAGCCCTTTCGGATGAGGCGCGCGCAGACTTGGACCGCCCGCTCACGGTGGATGAGTTGTGGACGGCGCTGGGGAGCTTGCCCGTCGGGAAGGCCCCGGGCCCGAATGGGTTCCCGAGTGAGTTCTTCAGCAAATACTTTATGCAACTGGGGCCCCATTATCATGCGGTGGTGGAAGATGCTTGTGAGCGGGGGTTTTGCCGGCCGACTGGCGCCACGCAGAGATCGTCGTATTCCACAAGCCGGGCCGTCCTCCTGAACAACATGCCTCTTATCGGCCGATTTCCCTTCTGAATGTGGAGGCGAAGATTCTGGCCAAGGCCCTGGCCAACCGGCTCCTGCCTTATATCCCTACCCTGGTCCACCCGGACCAAGCCGGGTTAATGCCCCATAGGGCAACGCGCCACAACATCCGGCGTGCACATGTGGCGATAGCTGCGGTCCTGTTGGCCGACATAGATAGAGCTTTTGACTCTCTTAGTTGGCGCTATCTCTTTGCCTTGCTGCAACGGTTAAACCTGGGGCCGCGCTTCTTATCCTATTTAACACTTTTGTATACCGATCTTACAGCCTCTGTTCGGGTGGCGGGGGCGGCCTCGGCGCGATTCCCGGTGAACCGGGGGACGCGACAGGGCTGCCCCCTGTCGCCATACCTATTTGCCCTGGCCATGGAGCCGCTGGCCGCTTGGGTTCGTATGGATGCGCAATACACAGTTTGAGTGGGAGCATGAACTCTTGGATCGCATTGCCCTATATGCCGACGACCTGCTGTTCTTCCTGTCGGATCTCGGTAGAACCGGACCGCGGCTGCTTCGCATGATGCAGGTCTTTGGGGAGACGTCCGGGCTATACATGAACCCGAGGAAATCCACCCTGTGGGTGCTGGGCGGTCGTGACGTACAGGGTGAGTGGACGGCGTATCTGCGGATTGCGGCCGGAGGGCTGCAATATCTGGGGGTCTTTCTGACCGACGTACCGACGATCGCCTGGGAGCGCAATGTGGTGCCGGTGTGGGAGAAAGTATGTCGTGATGTTAAGCTCTGGGCGTGTATGCCTCTCACCATTTGTGGCCGTTCTGCCATCTTTAAGATGGTGGCGCTGCCTCGACTTCTCTACCAGCTCCAAAACCACCCCTATGAGATTCCTCTCAGTTGGTTTTGGAAGGTCAATGCGGCGTTGAGTCACTTTCTGTGGGAGGGGGGTTTGGCCAGGGTGTCGCTGAAGGTTTGCTTTTTGTCCGTGTACGATGGGGGACTGGCTACCTCCGATATCTTATCCTATTATTACGCCTCCCATTTATTGGTCCTCAACGAATGGTGGTATGGAGATAGGGGGGACCCGGCGTATGCGGTGGAGAGGCGCCTCATGGACCCACATACGGTACATACCCTGCTCTGCGCGACTGCGTTGCGGGAGGCACTGCCACCGGTCACTCAAGTGGTGTTTCGGGTGTGGAGCCGGGCTCTGCATCATATTGGCTGGTGGGGTAGGCTTAGCCGGGAGACCCCGTTGTGGCAGGACGGGCTGCTCCCACCGTTGGCGACCCTCTCTGGGTTCAGGGACTGGGACAGAATTGGTATCTCTACGTTGGGATCGGTGGTTCAGGGCTGTGTTATGAATTCCTTTGAGGTCTTACAGCAGGAGTATCAAATGCCACGGACGCAGTTCTTTAAATACCTCCAGCTGCGCCACGCCCTCGCCCCTAGACTGGAGGGTCTCCAATCCATCCCTGAATTCAGTCCCCTTGAGGCTCAGGTGTTTATGGGGGATCTCCAGGAGAAGCACTATGGTGATTCATAGTGCCCCGTCCCTGCAGGGTCTGCATGAACGGTGGGAGACAGATGTCGGGCCGTTGGACGAGACGGACAGGAGGGAGGCGCTGGCCTCCCCCCGTGAGGCTTGTATAGCGATCCGCCTGCGTCTCGTCCAATTTCGGTATTTGCACAGGACCTATTACACGCGACAGCGGCTGTGGCGGGCGGGTCTTATTGCCTCCCCCGGACTGCCTTAGGTGTGGACGAGAGGTGGGGTCTTTGGTGCACAAGGTCTGGCACTGCCCTGCAGTGTATCGGTTTTGGGGGAGAGTGTTAGGGTGCTTATCCAAAGTGTTGGGCTGAGATCTCCCTGTAGACCCCCGATTGGCGTTGCTCCATGTTATGGCTGATATTGGGGGCAATATTTATAAGCGCCACTTGCTGCTTCTGGGCCTAACGACAGCCAAGCGGGATCTAGCTCGTGCGTGAAAGGCCCCGGCGGCTCCCTCTCTCAATGTTTGGAAACGGGGTTTGGATTTCAATATAGGTCTGGAGTTACCGATCTTTAGGACGCGTGGGTGCCCTCGGAAACACTTCAAGATCTGGAAGCGGTGGGCTGATTATAGGGGCATTTTCCTTGCACCGGTCCCAGCGTATGAAGATTTGGGGCCTACTTGAATGCCAAGCATGGTACTGCATACTAACTGTATAGCGATGGTTCTGGTGGTGTCTGGCGGTGGTGCGGTCGGGGTGAGGGGGTTGGGCGTTGGGAAGGGAGGGATTTTTTTTTTTTTCTTGATAGATGCTGTATGAATAGCTCTCCATTGTTCCTCTATACGACAAAATGTCAAGAGCTGTTGCTATTTACTATGTGGTAGTACCCCTGGTTTGTCAGGGGCCTGCAGCCCTTGCCTTCTTGATTAATAAAAAGTGTTGTTAAAAAAAAAAAACATAGCCTAATTTCCAGATATAATGCAGTGCCAGTTATTTACTCACACATGTCACACCAGAGCTATTGACAAAACCCTACGTATTCAATCTCCGAGCCTTCATTCAGGACATAATAAACACATCCTTAATTTTTTGTGTGAGATCATTTGCGTGGAAGGGATTTAACTGACCACTTTGCATATGGGTTCATCATACACAAATCTAAAACATGACTTTGGACATATAGCAATTGAAATTCTTAACAAAAGACCCATCGAACTCATGGCACATACAACGAAGATTCTTAGTATGATTGGATTGATTGAGAATGTGTTCTTGTACAATGGACAGTGGCTCCAGGCTTTCCCCTTCGTACGCAAATCTATTTATGGGTTGGTTCAAGGAGAGGTATATCGGGTGTCCTGATGGTGCAAACCGATAGAATACATACAGTACTGGAGAAGATACACAGATGCCGTTTTGATTATTTGGATTGGATCTGCAAATTAATTCACTGAATTTGTTGCATTTTTGAGTTTCAATTAATATAATATGAGCTTCACTTTAGACTATCGCTATGGCAGCATACCTTTCTAGATGTGGAAATGTAGGTCAGTGATAGGACACTACAGAGTTGGATTTACCACAAGAAAACATAACGCAACTCTTTATTACATGCATCTAGCTCAAACCCTAAGAGTCAACTTATGTCTATTCCATTTGTCATGATGAGGAATTGTAGCGAAGACTGTGATTTTTAAAAATAATATCAATGACACTGAAGAGATATTTCTGAGAGGGTATGAGAAACGAATAAATAGGGCTGCTACTCTGAAAGCTAAAAACCTGGATAGATGTCACATTAAAAGATAAAAAGAAAATAATATCACATGAACAAAGAAGTAATTAGATTAATTACATCTTATGTTCCTGAAGCCAGTAAACTTAGTCGAATTCTTACCAGACTTAGTTACTTTCTGATAGAAGATACTGTGATTAGTAAATATGTTAACCCTTGCCCCAGATTTATTGCTCGAAGAGGACAAACAATAAGAATAATCATTAGTCCCAGCTATCCAGGAATAAAGATGATCGTACCTTGCAGGTCCTCAAGAAGAAAGGGCTCTTTTAAGTGTGGGCATTGTTCCATTTTCAGACTAGCAATTGATAAGGTAAAAACCTTTTGTTTTTTATAATAACAGTCCAATTTATGAGATTAAGGGCACCATTAACTGTCAAACAAATTTTGTGGAATGTTTTGATTTGCAAATGTCATAAAACATACGTTGGCAGTACAATTAAACACCTGCAAGACAGAATTTCGGAACACTTCCGAGCATTGAAGCAGGGAGATCCTAAACATCCTATTGCAATGCATAATTTGGAATGTAATGCACAGAATACACATCGAAATTTTCAATTTCATGGATTAGAGACAGCACCAGTTGACCACAAAGGTAGAAATTTGGTGCTCAATCAGAGATGTCAGGAAGTGTTATAGATCATGAAATTAAAAGCAGCAGAACAAGGAATAAATATTGACAATGAACTGCATCCTTTCTTAGGTGACTGAGGAAGATTACTATAAGCGAGACAGAGTCTTGACCCTCCAATTTTTACTCTATGATTCAACTTTAAGTAACATGGGCTCTACACACCCATCCTCCAATTCTACATTTGAGATTTTAACAGAACTTCTTTGAGCAGCACTTTTTAGACAATATATTGCTAATATGATTAATAGACTTGTTAATTAGTACTGCACGCATATACTGAGAGCAAATGATAAAATACTGAGTAGTGGTAACCCGTACGTTTATGAGGAATAACAAGGTAACTCCGAACACTATGAAGACTTAAACTTTGTAAGCCCTGCCTTACTGATGTTTATTGTTTGATGATATACCCATTCTCTGCTTTCATATAAAAGTTACATTGTTTTTTTCATTCACTCTATTATGAGTATTTAAAATGCCAATTCATTATGTGGACACTATGTATTGTAGAATGTGCACAGTCCTTTCTTGGTATTGGCACAAAATGTATAGTTTTTGGCAGCCATGATTAGTTTTGTCTCTAAAATCTATGCCTAAATATGAAATACGATTGCTTAAACTGACAGATAAATATTGTTATGGTTTGTGATTTAATTTTAGATCAACTCCAGTGAGCAGGCTGCTTTCTTTACTTGTGTGAGATAGTTTTTGGATGCATATGGTTTCTCCAATTTGGTTTTTATTCAACACAATACGACGACACATTTAGGATGGCCAATACCTTTACTTCCATTCAACCATGGCTACATAAGTCCTCTTTTGATCATACCTATATAAGTTACTCTAACATGGCGGTCATCTACAACACCGTGCACGGACCTTTGGTGCAAGAGTTGCGGAGTACTCTTCTGTTGGCGAGTTCCCTTTTAAGCTCCCCGTTTTAATGTTGCAATTTGTATTGTTATTTGGCTATAGGAATCTTTGCTAAAATTGCCTAAAAACAGGTATCATCACATGTTCTTGTTGTACGATGGTGTCTAATATGACAACCAATGCGGTTTCGAATCATTAATCTAGTTGAGATTAGGACATGATTCTAAAGTGCTTTACTTGCAACTAAAAACACATTCACTTTACGGTGGTATGTCGCAAACTAATATTTTATTTTGAAGGGATAACTTGCAAATATTTGTTTATTTTAGAAACATAACATATATGTAGTTTATGGACTGAGTCCTCAATGCATCCTACCTTTGGTGAGTTTTTTTGAACAGGCTGACTGAGCTTTAGTTTTTTTAAACGAACTGCACCACTACTACCTTCACCATCGTTTTGTCTAGAAAATTGGCATGGAGGGTAATTACTTAGAAGTTAATTGTTGTTTACTTACTTAGTCAGTGATATTGTTGTTAAGAGTAAGAGGATATTGGTTATATTTACTTTCCAAAGAATAGTATCTTGGATGTTATTATTCAGAATAGGTGAGCCATACAGAGTGTTCTATGCTTTAGCTTGGTTTCCTTTCTTTTACATTCTAGAAATTCCAAATCTTGGTTTATGGGTGTCAATAACTCTGGTGCATCACATAGGTGAATAAATAACTGGCACTGGATTATATTTGGAAAGTAGATTATGTTTGACATCAAAACGCATGAAGTTTTCATTTCATAAGCGAAAAATATTTTCAGTTCTTCTTTGAACATATTTGTAATTTTTAGTTCTTGGTACTTTGGGTGATGGTTTACGGTTTTGGTTCTAGTTTTGTATCCTAAATGTATTGTTACCTCTTCTAGCCCCGAAGAAGTCGACTGGAAAATATTTGCCCAGAGGCAAAACACTTGCTGGCTAGTGTTTGGTAGGAACGTGTACATCAAGGATCAGAAGTTTGATATTTTACAAATAAAATTATTATTAAGCAGAATTGGAAGTTCAAGATGCTCGAATGTTTATAAACAAAATACTAAGACATCTCTTCTAACTTGAACTATTTCTTGTGGAGTGCTCAGGGATCTATTTAGATTGCATAGGCATTGTCCTCTTTGAGGAACTTTTGGTGGCATTTCTTCATCCTGGGGCACCCAACCTCTTCTGTCCAAAAACTTTACAATTGATTATGTTAATGAGTATAGTAGATTGTTAAATAATTGAGAGACACTTGGTTTGTGTGCACTGAGGGCACCCAGCCACCAATTCTGGTTTAATTTTCGACTTGGTTTACCTTTTTTTATTTTCTTTTTAATCACCTGCAAGACTTTCAAAAAGGGATTAAAAAAGGGATTCTTGGCAGACATAATCCTATTTACATAGCCTAAATCTATATCAAGGATGGGAGGGGACTGGATCACATTCAGATTTGGAGGGGCAGTAACAGAAGGGTTGTCTGGAAAAAAAACAAAAAAAATCACAAAGTAGTAGGTGTTGGCACAGGGGATCCTATTACCCATGAGGAATCCTCTGCTTTTGACAACTGTGCATATAGGAAATAAGACCTCACTGGGATGGTCACATCACCTTCTCAGGAATACTGATGGAAGCCTTTGGCTGGCATAGTTTGTCAATTCCAGAGAGAAGTAAATCTACACTTGCACAGAAGAATACATCTGCAAGTGTGGAGTTACTACTTTCTTAGCAAATCAGCCTCCAGACCTAAAACAAAAACAACAAAAAAAGTGACAAGTGAGCCCCTGTTATGCAAAATAGCGACTGAGGCACAGTCTGCAAAACGCAGAATAAACACAGAGGCTAAAATGAGTTCTACAACAGCTGAGTTGAAGTACATGATACAACATAATTAAAATGTAAATAAAAAACGTAATATTACAGAAAGCGTGGCATCTCCACTGACAGCATTATGCACTCATCTAAACCGTGAACAAATGGAAGATGCCCACGCCGCTTTTTGCTTTTGGGTTTGCAGTTTCTGGTGTTGGGACTGGTGAAGGCGTACTTCTCATACCTGCATTCGCCACCCGACACCGCACTCAAACAACAACATACAGTGACTCAGAAGTGGGGCAGTAGTGGAGGTACTGGTTGTCATTGAGTAAAGTAGGACATGGGTGTGACATAAGCTGCACTAGCCATTTCATCCCTCAGAGGACTTTGGATGCAAAAAATATATAAATCAGTGCCTCAGGGTTCCTAAAAAGAAAGTACACTACATAAACAGTGATGTCAGAACTGCTCGAGTGGCGATTGTCCCAGCGCAGCGCACAAGATTTCAACGCGGAGCGCCATCAGGGCAGCTTTAAGATTCTCACTATGCAGGTTAGGAAAAGAACTATACTAGATATCTTCTCCTGCCTACAAAATACTAGGTCTCTGAGGGCAGTTGTGTATTGGGCCAAGGTGATAGGACTAGGTTACCTCTTGATACTTCGAAAACATACAGAAAATCAAGCACTACTTTTTACAAAAGCAGAAATATCTACATCAAGAAATGATGGGGGCTAATCCAAGACATGACAGACCGTCGTGGAGTCACTGCCTGGGAGAAATGTGCACGAACGAGCCCTGAAGAGTTCCGCCTCAAAGCTCCTTTATGTATATTAAGTACTGTGTAGTGTGCTGTGTGTTGATGTGGTGTGTCAAGAGGTATTTCCAGAGAGCAACCAATGTATAATCAGACCCAAAAAAACACAGAATAGCAAAAAAAAAAAGTTAACGCGCACCAGTGCGTTTACATTGGACTAGCCTGTGAAGCATTGGCAAGTTGACTTAACCCTCTCACAAAGATCATTTTAGCTGTAATTTAGGGGAGGTTAACAGAATATCCATTTCGTTAGCGTTCAGTTTCAAGAAGTTGGTATTCAACCCCCATCATGTTTTAAGCGAGCATTGAGAGAGAAGGGAGACCACTTCAACCATGGCGGGAAATGCCTAAAAGTTTTATAAAATGCGAACATGACCAGACAGGGTATCAGAGCGCTGTACATATAAGCAAACCATAAAAGAAGTTAAGCAGACATAAGGTGATCATATTAGATATAAAGAATCAAAGCATAGCATGGTTGAACGGTAGATTTGTGCTGTAAACATGAGATAAAAGTTACTTTGGGGATTCTAGTCAATAGTTGCAGGTAGCTTTTCAGGAACAACACTGACTTCTTTTATGGAATGAGGCAGTCGAAGGGTTAGCTCTGATTTCAGGGGGGGGGTGGGGGGAGCATTCCATATTCTTTGAGTGAGACCGGAGAAGGCACGGTTGCAAGTTTTCTTCTTCTTACAGTTTTGTGGTTTTAATAGTAAAGTGTTGGAGCTTCTTGGAGTCAGGTTCAGACCAGATAGTTCGAATTTTTTTTCCAGGTAAATTGGAGTGTTATAATGAAGCGCTTTGTGCATCTAGCAGGCTATTTTGAACCAGATCCTTGCTTTGAGAGAGAGCCAATTGAGTTGAGTAAGATCTGGTGTAATGTGATCTCGTTTTCGTGACCCTGTGAGGAGTTTGGCTGCTGAGTTCAGCATAGCTCGTAGGGATGAAAGTCAGACTTTAGGTAGCCCAGCCAAGGTTACAATTTCGTAGTCTATGTAGGAAATAACTAGGTATTGGACTGATAGCTGCACATGATCAGTAGGCAGGAATGGTTTGAGTTTCCTTAATGTGTTGAGTTGGTGATAGGCTCCTCTTGTGGTCGCACTGATGTGGCCTTGCATATTCAGGTGTTTGTCCAGAGTTATGCCTAATGATTTATTGAAGGCCACAACATGAGTAGCGCATTACAGCACCGTTAGTTATTTGAGCTAGTCTTGAATCAGGGCAGAGTGATTTTGGGGAGCAATCAGGAGTAATTTGGCCTTGAGCGTATTTAGCATAAGTTGATTGTGAGTTAGTCAATGTTGAGTTTTCAGAAGAGCTAGGTCAAGAGTTTTGATATCATCCAGTGAAGAGATTTTTAGGTATAATTGAGTGTCATTGGCATACATGTAATATTGTATGTTTGAGCAGTTCAGAATTTCGGCGAGGGGTTCCATGTGTACGTTGAAAAGCAGGGGCGAGAGTGCGCATTCTTGAGGCACTCCAGTTGAGATCGGTGTACTGATAGACAGGGAATGGTTGATTTTGATTCTGTGTTTGGTTATGTAGGAAAGAGGCAAACCAAGTTAAAACTGGGCCGGATAATCCCATCCTTATTTCGAGGAGATACATTAAGTTGTCATGTTTGACTGTGTCGAGGAGAGATCAAGGAGTATAAGAAGACAGAGTTCATTCTGGTCAAGTAATCTCAAGAAGTCATCGACAATGTGTGTTAAGGCAGTTTCAGTACTATATCTAGACCTGAAACCCGATTGGAATTGGTCCAGGAGTTGAAACTGTTCTATGTGATTACAGAGTTGTTTGTGAATGCATTTCTCAAGTAGCTTGGCTAAGGTCATGCTATTAGGAATTGGCCGGAAGTTGTTAGGATCAGATAAGACTGCATTAGGCTTCTTTGGGACGGGGGTGACTTGTCCTATTTTGAGGCAGTCAGGAATCGGGCCCTGCATGAGAGATTTGTGGACAATCTTAGACCAGAGTGGGAGCACGGAAGATCTAAGCTCTTTGGAGCACATCGCGGGCAGCAGATCAATGAAATGATATGAAGGTTTTAGAGAGGTTATAATTTCGAATAGTTCAGCATCATCTGGTGGTGAAAAGGTATTCCACAATGCATTACTTTTTGGAGTATACTCCATGTAGCCAGAAAGAGGGGACTTCGCCAAGGGTAACCATGGAGAGGGAATGGGCTGAAATTGTGCATTTTGTATGGGGAGTTGTAGTTCTACTTACATTTTTCTTGTCTCGTCTCCGAAGTGTATTGAGAACTTCTCATCGCTAGGGAGTGAGTCCTTAAATGTAGAGTGCTAGTTGGTTGAGTGGTTTGCTTGTTTCTGGATGATTTTGAAGAGTTATTTCGGTCTAATATTGGCATTGTCTAGTTCTGATTTAAAGTGATTGGCTTTGGCGCAATAGATGTTTTTGTGTTACGCACTTCTGGTCATCCTCAACTGCTTGAGGTTCGTTAGGGAAGGAGACTTTCTCCATGATCTCTCTGCCACTCTTAGTTTGTATCTTTCATCATTAAGTGAGCAATTAAACCAGGGATTGAATTGTTTGCTGGGAATCCTTTTGAGCGGTTTTGGAGCGATTTAGTCCAGCAAATTTGTCATGGAGTAGATGTAAAGTTCGGTAAGGTCATCAAGGTTTGTCATATTAGGGGCAGAGGAAGGAGAATGTTGCTAATGTGGGTTAGATCATTATCGTTGATGTTCCTCAGATCTCTTGAAAACAAAAATATAAACCTCGGCACTCTTATTCAGTCCTCTATTGATTCATAAAGTTGTTCAGAATGTTAGCTCCAAATATCAACACAACATGGGTGTAATTCTTGCTAAGTCCATTTAATATAAGTATATAGCAAAATCTAAAATCACAAAGTTAAAAAACAGTAGCAACATAGTCAGGATTAGACAGCTTGATGTGACAATCCATACGTTGAACTGGCAGCCGACACGCGTTTTGTTTCTTTATACTTTTTCAAGGCTTTAATCGGTATTCGCATAAGCAACCAAGTAGCTTTGTATAGAGGTTGTCCCAGTCTTGAAGAAAAAAATCGTCTGTCCCTCAATATATTTTAATACTAAGTTGTATCACTCGACTGCGTCTCGTATTGTTCGCACACTATATCCGGAACGACTGCGCCGTGAGGGGACTCTACAATACTAAAAGGGGCATATCATAGCCCACGTTTCTGTGACCACCGAAATTAGAAAACAACTAGTGTTCTGATACGAACAATACGAGACACAGTCGAGTGATACAACTTAGTATTATAATATACTGAGGGACAGACAATTTCTTTCTTCAAGACTGGGACAACCTCTATACAAAGCTACTTGGTTGCTTATGCGAATATACTTATATTAAACGGACTTAGCAAAAATTACACCCATGTTGTGTTGATATTTGGAGCTAACATTCTGAACAACTTTATGAATCAATAGAGGACTGAATAAGAGTGCCGAGGTTTATATTTTTGTTTTCACGTCCTCACTGGGTCCAATCGGGCTCCGGTGTGTTGCACCTTAGGCAGTGGGGTGCAGTTATTCTAATCTCGAGGGGCACCAATACCTTCATGTTTCATCTAATGCACAAAGAGAACAGATGTGCTACCAACTGAACCACCATTGCCAATTGTAAATATTCCTCAGATCTCTTGCCCATTGTTCGGTTTTACGAAGTTGTACTGGTCTGATCAGCACCCTTTCTGAGATGAGAAAAGAGATTAGGTAGTGGGTCTGACCAGTCACAAGGTGATATGCCATCCAGTTGCATAACATTGTCTTTGGCGATGATTAAGTCAAGGGTGGCGCCTTTGTTGTGGGTAGGTTTGTTCAGGACTGTGTGAAGTTTAGGTCAGAGAGGAAAGCCTTGAAAGTGCAGAGTAGTGGATCATTTGTATAGTTCCAGTGTAAGTTGAAATCCCCAAAGAAGAAATGGCTATGGTGTTGCTCAAAGTTGGAGAAAAATGGTCTCCATTATTTGTTTGATAAAAGAAGATTATCACCTGGGGAGTTATAGATCGTGTGGAATGTACAGACTGTTTTGTCATTGTTCGAGATATCAATACCTAGGTGTTCACCAGGCATTGTCCGGGTATATAAACATCCTTACGTTAACTGATGAAACAGCTATGCCAGCGTTCTTCTCTAAATATCGAAGAGTGACAGCGAAAAGATCAAAGCCTGTGTTATATAGAATTGCATGTTTTTTTTTAGTTCAGAAGAAAAAGAGTGAAGCATAACCATCTGCTCACAAAGGATTAGAAAGACCTTTCACCAGTCTAGTGTTAGACCATTGATACCACAATTTTTCAATCTTGTATACAAGATATTATGATCAATAGTGTCAAAGGCTTCAGAGAGATCTAGGAGCACTAAGGCTCCCAGCCCTTCTGCATACATTAATCTGCAAAGATCATCTAGGACAGAGATCACTACCAGTATGGTGCTCGCTCTGGGCCTAAAGCCACTTTGGAAAGGATCATGAGTATTGTTAGGTTTCACAAAGTTCTGAACTTGGAGAAAAATCCATCACTCCAATCATTTCAAAAGATGGGGTAAAAGATAAATGGGTCTAAAATTGCAGAGGTTAGATGCAGAACAGAGTGGATTTTTATGACCACTAACTTCCAGACAGACAGACAGGTCCTCAGAGAGCAGTTGAAGAGCTGAACACAGGGGCAGACTAGGACCCCTACATGTCTCTGCACATATTTTGTAGAAATATGATCTAGCGGTATCCCTGGGGGATAAGAGGGGGGGGGGGGGGTGGGGGGTTTGGGGGCTATTTCAATGAGATGTGCCATTTCTAGTGAGAGAAATGTTTCTAGTGCTGCATCAACTTTACAGAAAGGGACAATAGATTAAATGAGAGCTGGTTTAAGAGGCGATTGGATGCAAATGTTATTCCTAAACGTAGACATTGTAACAGAGAAGAAATTTGATATCTCACACTGTTTAGGGGAGGTGAGAACGTCATTTTGCAATCCAGTATGTTTTTGAAGCTGTCTGATAATAGAGAAAAGTACTTTAGGCAAATTGCAGGCATTCTGCAATCTACACAAGAAGTAGACTTTCTTTGATTACTTTATTTTAGATTAATATTCTTTTGCTTTAGATGAGTATATAACCTTGCAATCTAATGAATGGCCATCAAGCCATTTACATTATAGCTGGCAAAGCTCAAGTTTTAGAAGTTATGTGGAGAAACTTCCTTTTCAGCTGCATTGTTCTTTATTTTTGGGGTAAAAATTAATGTATGGTATTTCTTAATATTTCATTAAAAGAGTTAAGTGAGGCATCAATATCTAAGATGTTAGCAGCCTTACATGTTTTTATCAAACTCTTTGGAGATACTCTCAATCATATCAGAATCAGATTGCCTCTTCTAGGGACATGGACAATTGTCTTAGTTGGGAAAAAAGTTTGCAATCAAAGGGAGGAAGAAATCGAAATGCGGTGTGGTGCTTGTGGGATGATAGCTTATCACCTGCATTGAGCCGAGGCCTAGACAGCAAGGAGTGCTGTGGCACACTGTTCTACTGATGTCCGTGTTGAGGACCTGACCTCTCACAGGTAGGAAACGGTCAGAGTGGAGTGGTGAAGACACATTGCTATTTGTGGCAGAGGACTGACACCGGGGGTGATTGACCCCGCCTTCATAAACGTGCCTATCTGGGCCACGAAGAGGAGAAGGAGATGAAGGAGAGAAGGGAGAGAAGGGAGAGAGGGGAGGAAGAGAAGGGAGGAAGAGAAGGGAGAGAGGGGAGGAAGAGAGGGGAGGAAGAGAAGGGAGAGAGGGGAGGAAGAGAAGGGAGAGAGGGGAGAGAGGGGAGGAAGAGAAGGGAGAGAGGGGAGGAAGAGAAGGGAGAGAGGGGAGGAAGAGAAGGGAGAGAGGGGAGGGAGAAAGAGAGAGAGAGTCAGAGAGAGAGAGACAGACAGAGAGAGAGAGAGAGACAGAGAGAGAGACAGAGAGAGAGAGAGAGAGAGACAGAGAGAGAGAGACAGAGAGAGAGAGAGAGACAGAGAGAGAGAGACAGAGAGAGAGAGACAGAGAGAGAGACAGAGAGAGAGAGAGAGAGAGACAGAGACAGAGAGAGACAGAGACAGAGAGAGACAGAGACAGAGAGAGACAGAGACAGAGACAGAGACAGAGAGAGAGAGAGAGAGAGAGAGAGAGACAGAGAGACAGAGAGAGAGAGAGAGACAGAGAGACAGAGAGAGAGAGAGACAGAGAGAGACAGAGAGAGAGAGAGAGAGAGAGACAGAGAGAGAGACAGAGACAGAGACAGAGACAGAGACAGAGACAGAGACAGAGACAGAGAAAGAAAGAGAGAGAGAGACACTTCTGCAGTACACCCTTTGTGAGGTGTGTGGTACAAGCTGCCCCAGAGCCAGAGGAGAGATATCAGCACTGGCAGATACACAGGTAGGAGGGAGAAGAGTCAATCTGGACTGCTGATAACCGATGGAAAGGTGAAGTCACTGGAGCACCTTACACAAGAAGTCGGTGACTGGGGTTGGCTCCCCCACAGTAGCATGGCCTGGGGGTGTAACAGTGTATGCATGGATAGTCGTGGACTGGTCCTAAGCTGAACTGATGCAAGTGGAATCCTTGTGGCAGAGCGCTCTAGCATTACAGATAGAGACCGTTAAAGCCAAGCTCTGTGACCTGACATAAGGAAGCAAATGGTGGATGAACATTTGACTATAGAGTACAACAGATTTAATTCTATTCATCATTCCTCAATAGAAACGGATGGTGGCAGTTACACTACTTAAGGACCAAATCCAACCACCTGCACACAACTGTCTTGTGGTTGTGTAAATTCTGCTGGTGCCCTCTCTATAGAAGGGGAAAACGGACCATATGCAGCCCAATTAATCCTTTGACATTAGGCACTCGCTCTGCATTGCAGACTGGCATTAGAGTTCATAGGATAAAGCGGATGTGCTGCCTGTCCCAAAGATCAGGATATCAAATCTCTCGTAGGAGATACGGTGCAAGCTTGATGATGATCAGTGCTAAATTGATGCCTTGTCTATGCAAATGGATGTTATGGTGGAACACCTTGATAACCATGCGTCCAAACGTGACAAACCATTGCATGTCAGCCATGTCAGACATTGAGAACATGATGAAGACAGGGAGGAATCTTAAAATGGAAAAGGGATTGAAGTTATCTGTGCTAAGATTGAGGACCTAGAAGCACACACCAGCTGTAATAATATTAGAATAACTGGGCTCCAGAAGTCAATGAACACAGTCAATATGGAATAGTTTGTGGCGGCACTCCCGACCGATTTTCCTCAGAGTTAATTGGTTAATTGTCAAGAGGGCACACAGGGTGCTTGCCCTGAGGCCAGTCCCAGGGGTGTCACCATGGCCAGTCATAGCTAGACTACTGAATTACAAGGATTGTAATGTGGCACTGAGATTGGCGTGAAAGAAAAGAGAACTTCAGAATGCCGGTTCGTCAATTTCACTTTTCCTGAACTTCACAAGTACCACCCAGGATGCCCGCAGATCATTTGGAGTTAGCAAAAAGGAACTGCAATCCATGAATGGGTCATATGTGATGGTCTATCCTAACTGTTAGGCAGCAATTGTGCTGCTTAATACACACCCTAAGAAGAAGTGGCGGACGCCTGACACTGAGGATAAAGAGCAGACAGGAACTGGAGACAATAACAGAATGTATGAACTCTTGATGGGAACTAGATATGGAAGCCATAGGGGGAAGGAACTGCTCCAACTAGGCCTTAATGTCTCTGCACAAAATATGGAAATTTCTTCCAAAATATTGTTTGAAAATACGTGTAATTTTGTGCAAATTATTCATCTATACCAGGAGTATAAATTATCTTCCTGGTTGAGATATAAAGAACCACATTTATGCGCACTGGGATTTGTTGGTGGGGCTGCCTCACCCATATTTCTGATTGAGCAGCTACTACCACATGTCTGTGCCTTCTGTCCCTAGTGTGTTCAGCACTAGGAGTTCATAAATGGCGGTTGCTCTCTAAAGTTTGGAAGATATTGGGTGGGGATTGTTCACTGTTAGCTCAGGTAGGCAGTGTGGGAGGGAGAATTATTTTTCTAGTATTGTGAAACACAATATTCCTTGGTTTCTAATCAAAGAGGCCCATTCACACTTGACATCACACATTTCGACATCTGTCATGAAACATGATACAAAGATGATGCACACTGCTGCGGAGACTACTGTTTTGAAACAATTGGCGTCTTCGCGATACCTGGAAGACACTACCATTTAAATAGGTGTGGTGTAGATGTGGTGGACTTACAGGAAACGCATCTGTCCCAACAAACTAAAAGGGTGCGACAGAGTAGGTTGGGAGGATGAGGTCATTATTTCTAATAAGACACATGGGCTGGGTTACAGATATGAATAAGGAGAACCCCCTTTCGACTGCTCAGAGAGGTTAAGCACTTGGTGGTAGCAGTCATTAATAGTTCAAGGAGTGATGGAGGGAATGTATGTTATCTTCCTAAATGTTTATGCTCCCATTATAGCTACTCACCAATTTCCATGCACCATCATTTGGAAAGAGAGTGGGTGGACATATCAGGTGAATCAACTGAGCGGCTGTCAGCTGCAGCAAAGTTCATTCATCAAATCATATTTGCGGGTGAGCTTGTTGATACCTGGAGACTCCAGCATCCACGGGATTACATTTTATGTTCTAATCAGCATTGCATGGCATGTACTTTCAGAAAGACTCCTGTCTGGCCTCACGTGTGGATGGATATGCATACATTTCCGGTGTACTCTGTCAGACCACTCGCCAATTGTACTCAAGTTTTAACACTATTGCTTACACACAATGTACTCTATGAGGACACTGCTCCCATGGAATCCTTGCTAGATTCAGCCTTCAAACGAGCAATTGTGGAGACAACGTACATAGCTCTAGTGTTCTAAAGGAAGCATTTAAAGTCACATTGTTTGTATTGCCTAACAATCTGGGGTCTTCAAGTCTATTCCGGGAAGCATGGACAGATTAAAGGGAGACCTTCAGGAGATGAATTTGCTTTATGAAACAACTGCCAATGACTGATTGCTGGCAACTATGCATGCCAGGCAGAGTGACGTCAAGGAGAATCCAACGCTTTCAGAATTTTTAGCAAATCACGTTATCTTGCATCTCACCCAAACTGGATTTCGCCCTTTCCACAGCACAGAGGCTGCTTTTCTGGCTGTGGTAGAAGAAGCGAAAAGGCTGCTAGATCCAGAAAGATCAGCAGCTAACATCCTCCTGGACCCCAGTTCAGCTTTCATCACCGAAGGCCATGACATTCTTGTTGAGAGACTACAGAGTGTTGGAATCTCTGGAACCGCCCTAGCTTGGCTGAAGTCCTTCCTCAAGGACCGGACCTTTCAGGTCACTGATGGGGGCTGTTTATCAGAAATCCTCCCCCTAAAATGTGGAGTTCCCCAGGGTTCCTCATTGAGTCGGAGTCTTTTTAGTTTGTACATGAGGTCAGTTGCTGATATCATCCTCCCCTATGTGATCTCGTTAGTCTCTTACATTGACGATACACAACTGGTCTTTTCCCTCAATCTGAGCCAAGACTACCCCTGTTTCTCACTGGGCCCCTGCCTAGAGAAAGGGGCCAAGTGGATGAATAGCTCCTATCTCAATATTAAATGGAGGCAAGATGGAGTTGATGATTCTAGGCAACAACTTTAACTCATCCTGGGATCTGGGCTGGCCACACTGCCTGGGGATCTACGTTTTCTTCGAAAACAGCCGTAAAGAGTCTAGGAATGTGGCTGGATAATTCAAATTCGACTACCAAGCAGTAAAGCTTGCAGCCACCTGCTATGGCATGCCGAGAATGCTTTCAAAAATTCTCCCGCGTCTTTCTTCTACGTCTAAGAGGTTGGTAGTCCAGGCAATCATTCTTGCTTACATGGATTACAGTAATTCACTTTACTTGGGTGCTCCCAAGGCCACAATAAGGAAATTGCAGATTGTACATAATTTTGCATCTCGAATACTGTACAATATCCCCGGACATCAATCTGCCCGACAAGCCTTGGTTTCTCTTCATTGGCTCCCCATGAGAGAGAGGATCAAATTCAAATCACTTTGCATTGCCCACAGGGCACTTCTTGGTAAAGGTCATCGGATCTCCTGTTCCCTTCGAATTCCCTACACTCCCGGGAGATCTCTGCACTCCTCGAATGTCTTTTTGGCCAAGATTCCAATCATCAAAAAGGTAAATTATGGAGGGCGATCCTTCATCTACAATGCGGCCAAGTTGTGGACCAGCCTCCCTAAGAATGATAAAAAAGGAACTCGACCCTCGGAAATTACTTAGGAGTGGTCTTTTCCAAGACGGGTCCCTCTAAATCTCCTTAATGAGTCTGTGCCACACTATCAACGATGAGATGCCTGTGGGTAGCTATCCACTCTGCAAGTGCTGTATAAAATTGAATAGATTGTGAGGTCAGGTTTTTCAGTACATTTACAGGAGTAAGGGCTTAAGGTAAGGGTGAAAGACCAGGAGGAATATTGGCTAGATTTCAGCAGCCAACAGGGATAATAAAAATGATTAGCACTATGATTCTCCTAGCATTACCAAATGCATCATGCACTATGACAAACTGTACTAATCCCAACTCGCTCACTCCAAGGCTAAGGTTTTGCAAAATTTGGAGGAGTTGACAATTGCATGTCTTGAAAGCTCATGAATGGGGATACTCTCACTGCCCATTACAATAGATGATATAAAGAAAGCCGCAGGAGACATGGCTAATGGCCAAGCACCAGAAGGAGACAGCCTGATTGTGACCTTCTATAAGAAATTTATCAACAAGTTGGCCATCCCATGTCCTGGAGATGTTTGCGTAGGTGTACGAAAATGGAGGCCTGCATTCATCTCTGCGAAAGTGCACCTTCAGAGTCGAAAAACCAGCAGCATTGGTACTAAAGCTGGGGGTGATCATTCAAAAATAGGCATTTCCTTACAGTCGACGATGAGCAAGACTAGCTGTGCATACAATTTGCAATGGTCTGGTGGTTTGCCTGGTTTGGGGGATTATGACCACTTCCACCTCTCTCATAGTTAAGCCTGGCTCATCTTTGAAGAACAATTTGGTAAAGGGTTCCGTGAGAAGAGCTTTGAAATCTCTGTAGAAAATTGTGAGCACATCTGGGCCCAGAGCCCTGTTATGGTGCATAGCTTTGACAGCTTGCAGAATTACTTGCATTCAGATAGGCCTATCTAATTCTTCTCTTCTTTAGGATGAAATAGACAGGAGTTGGACACCAATCATGAAGGCTTGGTTGGCCTCCCTACTCTCCTGCCTACAGTTTATTAGGACATGTGAAATTAGAGGAACAGGTCTCTCTGCCCCGGCGCTGGTTATTTAATTTCCATCTTGGGACCTCTGCTTTGCTATGTGTTCCCTCATCCTCTGGGATCTTAGTCGGTTTGCTAAAGTTTGTTGGCTTTATTACCTTTCTCATGAAATAGTTGCTTCAACCTCAGTAGCTTTGTTTTGTGCCTTTCTGGTCCTTAAGATTCTCAGCTGGCCCCGTAGGCATACTATTTCTCTTACTGCATTTTTATTGGGCTGAAGTTTGTGTTCTCTTTCTGTCATTTCTAGTAAGCACTGTTCCCTTCAGACTTGCCATCATAAAGCTAGTTTTTTTCCTAAATGTCACCTTAAAAGTGTATCAGTTGTTATCAAGAGAGGTGTTTTGTGGGTAATTTCCCATGAAGTATTGTATGATGCTTTGTGCCAGTTCTTTTTTTGATAACCAGCTTTATTGACTTTTGTAAGAGACATTCGTGAAAAGACAAGAGACCAACAGCAAGTGTAGATTTCAGCGCATATGAGAAACATAGTGTCCTTAAGGCATTAAACATGATCTTGATGGACAATAAGAAGCAGAATAACACCCACCACATCTCGCAAGTGACCAAAGAGAGCGTTCGTCTATCACCCCCCACCCATTTACCCCACACCTTGCAATATTTCTTCAGACATCCCCTAGCCTCGTACAAGGGCCGCTCTTGTGCCGCGCACCAGTCCACCCCTCTGCGCGACCGGGGCATTGCAGGGGCAGTCAAGTTCAGCCAGTTCACCGCAATGTCTCTCTTTGCCACCATCATGCCTGTATTCAGAAGCAGTTTGTCGGCTCTAGAGCTGTCCAGCCCTTCAGTGATTCCCAGGAATACATTTGTTGGGTTAAGAGGTACTTCCCTGCCTAGGACCTCAGTAAGTTACCCAATCACAGATTCCCCAAAGCGTGTGATTACAGAGCAAAGCCATACCACATGGAAGAAATCAGCCTGTGGGTGGTTACAGCGTGGACAGGATGCCTCGGGACGGAGCCCGGCGCTGTGGAGGCGCTGCGGTGTGAGATAAGCGGCATGTAGATAGTATATTTGGAACAAGCGAAGCTGCGCTGAGGCTGTGATTGTTCTGTGGGCCATTAGCGCATCCCTCCAGTCGTCATCATCTAAGGACCCAAGCCATCCCTCCCATCTGTCTCTGAGCCGTGATAGCGTGTAGGGGGTGTTATTCGTGAGGGAGCGGTAGATACGAGAAATCCACCCTTTCCTCAACTTGCCAGTCATAATCTGGGCTTCAGATGGGCTGTATTCGCGTATAGACGTACCCTCTGGGATGTGCGAGTGGAGAGCGTGGCGCAGCTGCAGATAGCAGTAAAACTGTGAGGTATGCAGGGAGTACAGGTGTTGAAGATCCTGAAAGGTACACATATTGTCCCTTTTCCAGACGTCCCCCCAGCTGCGAGATCCCAATTAGCTCCCATGCTCTAAAGCCAGATAAGCCGGCGACCTCACGGAGCTGGGCACCCTGCTAAAGTGGGGTGTACTGAGTCAGTTTGCCCGACCAGTGGGTGTGGCGCAGAGATGCCCTCCAGGCCAGAAGTACCCCATGTGTGACCTCAGGTAGGGTTCTGGGGACAGTGTTCCCATATAGCATCCCCTGAATGTTGGGCCGACCTAGAGTGTGCAGTTCCAGTCTGTATGCCGGGTCCGACCAGCCACCGTTGAACCAGTCATGCAAGGTAAGGAGCCGGGTAGCCAAATAATACATGTACAGGTTCGTCATCCCCAGACAGCCGTCAAAGGGCGGGATCCGGCAATGAGTGAGGGCCAGACGGGCCTCCGACCCCCCCCCCCCCCCCCCCATAGGAACGTGTTGGTCAGACTGTCCATTTCCCGGAACCACGCACGCGAGAAGGAAAGGGGTGTGTTCTGCGGCATGTAGAGAAACCATGGCAAAATCATCATTTTGTGAGCCAGTTCTTCTTTGTTAACCATATGCCTCACAATATTTGGCTGGTATTGCCATACACAGACTTCACTCTTTGGATAGGCTCCCCCTCTCCACTCCAATTCACCCTCCACCTTGCCATGATCAAAGATTGTGCCTCTTTTATCTCTGCCCTGTGCAGTTTACAGATTAAATCTTTATATATCAAGATCATGTCGATCCTGCTATGAGATTTGTGGATATGTAAAAATTAGTAACTATTGGCATCAGGGTTGAGAAATCGGCAGCTGCCCACTAGCCCTTGCTAACTGAATTATAGTTTCAAGCGCTTAGACATGGCATTTGTTGATTGGGCAAAGTGTGCTGTTCTATTTAAGTTCTGGTCCAAGATCAAATAGTGTTGCGTGGATGTAAATATCCATTTTGAAGAGAATGGCATCTCTCCTTCCTGTGTTTTCCCTGCGGCCCATAACTGAACTGGATAGCCCTTATTCTTCATTCTAAGTTGGTTCATGTGCAATGTGAGTAACCTGAATAAATAAAATGTCTGTATCCTCCTGATTAAGATATTTCCAAATGACGCATCATTTAGTGGGGTAGTTGAGATGCCTTACATTTAGGGTTATAAGCATGAATTGTAGATGGTATATTTGGGCATTATCAACGGTTCACCCTCAGTAGTGTTTTAGGTGAAGCAGTAAGTGCCATAACATGTAATAACCCCTTTAACTTCTAATTTAACAGTAGTAGCTGAAACCTAAATTCTTAGGGCAACAGTGCCCATGTTTCCCTCACTAGGAGGCTGTGTGCACATTTTCCATGATACTCAATGGAGTTGCCGGTGTTAGTTCGAGTGGTGAATCAATTAAGCCTGTGCTGTGGCGCTCCTTAAGTAAATGTGACCACCCGCGCCTCTCTCCACCATCAATTTAACCCCACATAAGCCAGGGGGACTTCTTCATCCTCCAGTATGTCAAAATTATAGATCTAATTGCCAAAGAACTGAAGGAAAAACACACCGCGGATGGGTACAGTAGTCGACATTCCAGCCTGAGTTCTGTGTAATCGGACATCCTCATGTCCAGCACTAATAAATATATTTTTCCACATCTGTTTGATGCCGCAACATATGCTATTAGGAGTCTTCAGCAATGTTACATCTGCTATGTAAAGCAGTTTCTTTGGGGGTATCATTTTAAGACCCTGGGTACAATATAACCAAAAATACTAGAATGTAGTCTAGTAATGGCTTACAGCCATGTAGTGTGTATCCTGGAGTTTGTAACTCAGGACGCCCCTGTGATAAGGCAATCCTTTCTTCTGCAGATTGATAGGATTCCAAATAACAATGTACTTAACCTCAATCTACTGTAATTCTGTAAAACATTGCTGGGCGTTTGTGATAAATATACATCTTAGTGGCTCAACCTCTTTGCAGCACGATCTATACCAAATACACTGTGCAGCCTTTAATGGCATAAACACTGATCTCTGATGAATGTTGGATTTAATCTGATGGTCTCAGGAAACCGAGCACTCAATGCATCTAAAATAGCACTGTTCCATTACCCCCTTTTCCTTGCATACTCTATCATCAGCTTGTGTTGGACTATTATAGGTTACTGCAAAGAGGAACCATTCCTAAAGTCATATTGTTTTTCTGAATTTCCATAGAAGTTCTAGAAACCCTGCATAGATTTTGCATGCTGTTTATTCTTTCTTGAATATATTCAGATTCTGAAATTTACCTATTGCCATAAAAACTCTATGTTTTAGTTGTTGCTTTTCAAAAGGCATTTTTTACCAGAGGCTAGTGTAATAAACCTAAGACAGTGTTCCAACTGCTACATATTAATAACCATCATCTCAGGCAGTGCTCATTCTCCTTTATTACAAAGAAGCTTTTCTGCGCTTTAGTTAATCTTTTGAACTTTACAAACCCAAACAAAATATAGAATCTTTAAATAAGTTAAAAACACATCAGATCATTCAAATTGGGAGTGCGTGAATATAGAAAGAGCACTTTGGCACAACAATCATCGATAGTACGCAGAAATTGTAAGAGCACTTCATATCACAAGAACAACATCCAGCTGCAGCTACGGACCTGAATGCGAAAAAACATTTGACAAGGAAATCATGTCCTTCACTGTAACAGGTCTGAGCAAATTGGACCTGAAACTATTCTATAAAAGCATTGATGTTTGGTCTCTCTCTCACTGGGCACAGACACAGCAAACCGACTTACAGCCTTTCTGTAAAACAAAGAATCAGACAACAATTCCATTGTCATCTCTTTTTCTACTAACTCTCAAACTCTTGATTTAACTGAGAGGCTAAGTGGGTCCAAGGACAATTACTAGTATGCAAGTCTTATCAAGTGTCTGCATATGTGGACAATATCACCCTGCTTGACGCTGATGTAAAATCATCAATAGCAACCTTTCTGAACATCAGCTCAGGATTTCCCACCGCCATGGTACACTCCATTCAAAGACAAGCCAGAATGTAAAACCTTCAAAGTTTCCATATTCCACTGCACAAGAAAGGCACCTAGCTTCAACTGGCAGATCGGCCCAGCACAGGTTACGTTTTCATTCTAAAATCATCGCAAGCTTTCTACTAGAGATGACTTGCCAGAAAAACTTACAATATGCCACTGTAACAGAGGAAGATACAAGATGGGCTATAAAAACATAAATAAAGGGTAAAAACCTTGATGGTGATGGATTCCCAGCATAGTACACACTGGTATTATCACACTTCGAGATAAGGTGTGAAGGCACAATTATATTATTGTTAAAATCAATTGAACTGCACATACAAATCTTAGCAGGGGGTAAAAGACATCCTGGAGTATCAATTAGCACTGCAGAGGTCTGGGATTGGTATAAGCTTAATGAAATGTACAGAGGTTTTATAAGTGTGGCCAAATCTTTGGTCCCTTTTTCAAAATCTGCTATGCTAGCCAAATTCACTGAGGTTGGAGTATTACCGTTCCCCAGCATATGAAACGACGCAAACAAGAGCCAGGAAACTATCAGCAAATTTCACTCTTAGATGCAGTGGGAAAGCTTTTCCCAATCAGCATCTTGGAAAATCTATAAAACAGTGTGCACAGACATTTCACTGTGACTGGCTCAGCCCTAGTTTTCTTTCCAAATCTCTCACGGTATCAGACGTTTTATCATGTGCCTCCTTATAAGAAATATCCATCTAAACAGAGTTTTGGCAAGGCGGACTAAGAATTCTAGAATATATTCCATTTGTGAACTCTATCAAAAAAAGGAGATCAAAATACATTCCATGTTTTGCAGTTATGTCCAGCAGTGAAAAGGCCAGAAACCAATATCTACTTCGGCTAATAAAAAGATTTAAGCCAGATTCCAACCCGGATCTGATGGACTTGTTACAAAATCCACCAAATGAATTTACGTGTTTTGCAAGGTATTCACTTTTTTAATGTGTATTGGTTTTTATAAATGAAGGAAATATTACATTGATTTTATGAGTGATATGGTCTATCTTATGTATTCGGATTATTTATGAGATAGTGATGTGGATTTATTTTGTTTAATATATTGACGGTTGTAGACCCCAGGCCAGGTAAAACAAATAAACTTAATGAACCTGTTTAGGCAAGTTATGATTGAGACAGAAATTCGTAAAGCCATTGAATTTAGCTAGTTTAGTTGAACTGCCCCATTAAAAGATGTTAAAGTTAGAACGGAAAGAACATGGATTTAGGACATATTGTCTCTTGTATTTTTTAAAAAACGTATAACATACACCTATATGTATACATAAATACATATTCTTGAGAATCATCAATTAGACCCCAGTAAATTTGGGTTTAGAGCAGACCACAGTACTGACACTGCATTGAGAAGAAATGAGAACCTCTCTGGATATTGGAGGGTGGTGGGGGAGGGGGGGGGGGGGGAGGGTGTCAGCAGCCCTCATCTTATTTGGACCTATCCGCAGCATTCTATACTGTAGTACATGGGCTTCTGGTCCACCGTCTGAACGCCATAGAAGTTAAAGATAAGGCCCTGGCATTACCATCATCCTTTCTTTCTGGAAGAGATCAAACTCTGATTTTGGGAGACAGACAGACAGACGGATAGGTAGGATAGGTAGGATAGGTAGGATAGGTAGGATAGGTAGGATAGATAGGATAGATATTTTTATTTATTTATTTATTTTCATTCCCCGGGATTGAACAAAGTGGAGGATATACTCCTTTCAGGCCTGTTTCTCAATTTCTTCCGCAGATGCCTCCGGAATCTGTGATTAAAGATCTGACACGGCTAAGAAGGAAACAAAAATACCTGAACAAGACCAAGAGTAAAGGCAACTTCACCTTTAAGCAACAATTGGCGTTGAAGGGACTGAGTGAAGATATGACGATTGTATGTAAGCCCTCTGATAAGGGCGGGAATATCGTTCTCCAGACAAAAGAAAATTACAATAAGAAGGCTATGCGACAACTTTCTGATCAACGGAATTATGTGGCCATTTCGGAGAAAGAATACAATCGGAGTGTCATGGATTACCATCAACTGATATCTAATTGGCAAAACAAAAGTTTATTAGAAATGGATGAGTTGCTGTTTCTGAGAAGATTAAATCCCACTATTCCGACGTTTTATCATCTCCCTAAAGTGCATAAAAATGAGCTAGAACCACCAGGGAGACCTATAGTGGCTTCCCAAAGGAGCTTGACTGAACACATGTCAATGTATGTGGATTTCTTTCTTTTACCCCACGTTAAAGTCTTGAAATCCTACATTAGAGACTCAAAAGACTTCTTGGGACATATTGCATCTGTACGTTGGGAGGTTGGATATAGGTTGATAGTGCTTGATATCACTAGCTTGTATACTTCAATTGCCCATAAGGATGGTTTGAAGGCTATGAAATATTTTCTGGATAGGCGTCCTTTGAAGTTTTTGGAACACATTACTTTGGTGTTAGAATTTGCAAAGTTTTATCTCCATAATAATATTTTTCTTTTCCAGATACAGATGTTCAGGCAGGTCTTAGGTATTGCGATGGGCACATGCTTCGCCCCCAGCTGCGCAAACTTGTTCGTGGGCTGGTGGGAGGAGCAGGTGGCCTGGGCAGAGAACAATAAAAAATGGACAGATCGAGTTGTGAGATGGCATCGCTATATCGATGACCTATTCATTATTTGGAATGGGTCATCTGAAACTGCTTTAGATTTTATCACGGCCTTGAATAAGAACGAGGTCAATTTAGAGTTCACTGGTGAAGTGAGTTCAGACTCTGAATTATCTGGATCTAAACGTATATGTGGAAGAAAAGCGTCTTAATACTGGACTTTATCGAAAGGCCACTGCAGGCAATTCAGTCCTGCATGCCTCGAGTAGCCATCCAACCAACCATGTTAGCAGTATCCCTTACTGAGAAATGGTAAGAATAAAGAGGAACAGTTCCAGTGAAAGGGAATTCCAGGTAGCGGCTAAAGAGAGCATTAGACGCTTCAAGGCACGAGGATATAATCAAAGTGTTTTGAAAAGAGCTAACTCTCTGGCTAGAGAGGATTTGCTATTGAACAAGGACAAGCCAGCTAGAGATTCAAAAACAGGGGAAAATAAATTCCGCCTAATAACCATCTACTCAAAAAATGCGATTGACTTAAAGAGAATTTTGAGAAAGAACTGGCACATTTTACAAACTGATATTGTGATAGGGAAGGATTTACCATCCAATCTCCTTGTTCCTTTCAGGAAAGCAAGATCACTGAAAAATGATCTTGTCCATAGTTATTTCACCACTGATACTCCGAAATCTGCCTTTGGAGCTCTGAATGAGTTTTTTCCTTGTGGGAAATGCAAGGCCTGCAAAGGAAGTAAACGGGTATTGTCCTATGATATTCCATCTATAGGTACCCGGAAGTGTATCGGTAAATTCCTGACTTGCTCAACACCCTATACGGTGTATTGTCTTACCTGTCCGTGCGGCCTACGTTATGTGGGCAGCACGATCCATCCCACTAAAATCAGGATCTTAGAACACATGCGGGCAATAGCTAATGGGGATGAGGCATACCCAGTTGCACGCCATTTTGATAAGAAACATCAAAAACAGGGATTTGCTTAGTTATTTTTGTTTTGATCATGTGCCTCATAATCCACGAGGTGGTGACAGAATTTTAAGGTTAAGACGGATGGAATCCAGTTTTATAATTGATCTTCAGACAAAGTCACCTCAGAGCCTCAATAGCAGTGAGGAACTGGCAGTACATTTAGGGGAATGTTGAATTAAATATGTCTCTGAGAGTAATTTTGAATATTCTGTATGACATTTAATAACTTTTATGCTTTTTTGCGCCTTTTGTTTTCCCTCTTATGGTTGTGTTTGGATCGTGTCCTAATGATTGAAGGACAATGTAATTGTTTGATCTTTTATGAAGGATTGAGGTAGATTACATTTAGGCAGGCAATATATATGCATGGATGCCCGTCTATAAGTTTATGTAAAAAATGTGAATTTTTCCAGAGGCATCTCCACTGGAAGACAGGCTGCTGACCGAATACATGCCTAAGCGGGCCACATCTTTCACATACCGCAAACTGATCAACAATTTGCCGGACCCTATGGGGGTCTTGCGGGAGAAATGGGCTGACGAGGTCGGCGATTTCGATGACCCAGATTGGCGGGAGGCGCTGGCGTCACCGCGCGAGGCGGGTATACCCTCGCGGCTGCGTCTTGTGCAACTTCGTATTCTACATCGCTCATATTTCACCAGAAGCCTATTGCACAAACTGGGCAGAGCACCACATCCCTTCTGCCTGCGGGGCTGCGGGGAGGAGGGGACCTTCTATCACCTGCTCTGGGACTGTCCGGTTCTTCAACTCTTCTGGAGGCGAGTGCTGCGAACGATGTCGCAGGTGTGCGGGGTATCACTGCTGCCAGAACCCAGACGCTGTCTGTTAAATGTGTGGGAGCCCACAGATCTTAATCGCCAGGCGCAGGGCTGGGTGACGGTAGGGAACATGATGGCTAAACGGATCATAGCCCAAAAATGGGGAGCGGTGGAGACACCGCTACTGTCGATGTGGAAAAAGGACATGGATGGGGCTATGTTTGCTGAACGTTTTGTATTTATCAGGCGGGGTTGTCCTCGAAAATGGGTCAGAGTGTGGGGAGCATGGAACAAATATAGGGGCAACATATGTGATCCACCACCTCTTTCTGATGAGGAGTCTTCTGACTCAGATGACTAGAGAAACTGAAGGGAAGAAGGGGAGGGTGGCTGATAATGATGGCCTCAGGGGGCCCGATCTAGGTCTACTTGGAGAAATGATGATTATGTATGGTGTTTTGTCTACTTTAATGTGTATACGATCTGATTTCGTGTCCTTTGTTATAACTTTTGTGAAAACAATAAAAATTTCTTTAAAAAAAAAAAAAATGTGAATTTTGTATAGAATGCCTTTTCCTGTACATATCCTCTAATGAATGAATTTTTCCCATGATTATCGACAATTTTAATCAATTGAGGGGTGATGTCATTTGACACAGGGTGTAATAACTGGATTATGGAGAATAGCACCTTGAACTGTGCCTATACAGGGCGAGATTGGTTGTAATGTGGCACACTCAGAATGACGGTCTGGGCGTGTCTACTGAACGTGTACCCTTTGATTGCATTGGCACACGCTATTTACAAATGAATTGTATTTTTCTAGGTATGTTCATTTACTTACCAAGAATATGTGGCGCTTATATGACAAATGTTTATTGTTACATCAGAATAGTTTGAGATACACTAAGATGGCGCGCCCTCTGTTTCAGTGTAAAGACTTACTGTGATTGCACGCATGGTCCTTTGTTAGTGTCGATAATGGGATGATGTTGGTTAAATGACAAGGAGACCGGCGTTTCCGGTAAACATAGATGAAGGCCGTTGCCGAAACTCATCTGTTGAAGTGCCAGCGTTCCAGTGAATAGACTTTTGAAACCTGCCCCCACGAATGCTGTCTTCCTTCGGGATTTCCCGTGAGTTGGAGGAAAGTTGGAGCTTGATAGATATATCTATATATATCAAAATTGGCCTCCTTCATTAAAAGCTTCAACTTAAGTCCCACCACCTATGCTGATGACACCCAGCTGGTGGTATGAGCAGTGGATAAAGATGCCTCTGGCTCTTTAAGATTACACGACTGCATGGGGGCCATAAGCGGCTGGATGAGCAGATATTGCTTAAAATTAAATTCAAGTAAAACTGAGATTATACTCTTCGGCAATCTCTTTCCGGCATGGTGTACTGTTTGGTGGCCTGACAGCCTGGGACCGCCTGCCTCACCTGTGACGAAAGCTACAAACCTGGGCTTCATTATTGACGAAAAGCTCAAATATGACGCCAGAGTATCTAAGGTAGTCTCCTCTTCATTCCACACAATTAGAATGTTGAGAATTATTTTTTCCTTTCATTCCTAAAAATACCAGGAAAACTGTGGTCTCAGCATTATTTCTCTCGAAACTAGACTATTGCAATGGACTGTTCATGAACCTTCAGGAAAAACTGCTTAGGAAACTTCAATGTGTTCAAAATGCAGCAGCTAGATTGATCTTGGACATTCCCAAATTCCAAATCGATCTCTTCGGACATTAGAAAACTCCACTGGCTCCCGGTTCAAAAGCGTATGAAATTCAAAGCGTTCTGTCTGGCCCATTAAACCCTGCACAGGGGAGGACCGGAATTCCTATGGAAGCTTTTTAACTGGTACACTCCAAACCGACATCTTCGGTCGGCCGGCTCTAGAATGGTCACCACCGCTAGATTCAGCAAAGTGAACTGGGAAAGAAGGAGCTTTGCCAATGGCATGGCCAGGCTTTGGAATACTCTTACTCCACATCTTGGGAGCATCTCCTCCCTGCTTGCTTTCAGAAAAAAGCTAAAGACATGGTTGTTTAACAAATAGCTGTCCCCGTCTCAGCATGTTTATGTTCAGCAAGCGCCAAGACACCTACGGGTAGATGCGCGCTACATAAGTCTGTTTAACATAATACATATGTGCATATATGAGAATTATTGAACAGTGAAACCACTCTAACTATGGTAAGTTGAATTTACATAGGAAAAGTATTTTAATTTGTCTAACAACTTTTTCCAGTTTGATTAATAATCTGCATGAAAAGTTCAAAAGTACGCATTCGCTGCGGCTAATTTTATGTGCCAATTTCTCTTGGTGACATTATCTCCTCCTTTGATTTCTCAAATCATCTTAATGTAGACCACCCACACATTTTCTAATTCCACACCTTTAAATCTCACTTCCAGTCACACATCTTCCTGCCTCCCAACCATACATCCGATAAGCAGCATACAAAATTGAAGTCTTAAACTTCCCCTCCACATCTGAACCCACCCCTCGAGCCAACCCTGTCCTCTTTCCTTCCGACTCAATGAAGTTGGATCTATCAGCTGAAAACTCTGTGTTCTCTTCAGGCCATCAACGAGGTCGAAAACATACACCCTAAGTGCAGTTTCTATAGCATGCTGTCAACTGCTTAACATACACAAAACCTGTTCACTCGTACCCTTTAGGACAGCCAAAACACTAATTAACTCACAAGTCTTCAGTAGACTAGACTAGTCCAAGAGTTTTTAGGTCTGAATACCAAATTACTCTTATGAAACTTTTGACAAGGTTTTACATTTTGCTTCGAAGACTCTATTTAACCCACCTAGCACATCCTATTTCAGTTTGCTGACATCAGGCTGTCAAGCTTACAGCTAAAAACAGGACCCTATGCAAAATACTAACATTAGTATTCATATCAATAAACAACCTACTATCTAGTTACGTCTCCAACAACTTATCAAACTCATCTACCAACTTGTAACCTTAGATCTGCCAACCATAACCCGCTGACTACACCTAAACCATTATGGCACCTTGAAGCTCAGACTTCTACCTGGTGGGGCCCCTTCATTGGACCTCCCTAAAGCCTGACAACTCTGCTACCGACTTGTTCAAAGAGTTTAAAATTGCTATTTGAAACAGAAGATAATAATCACATACTCTGATGAAGATGCTAATGGCAAACCTCCTACAAGCCTTTTGGGATTCTTTATCTAGTGATAGGGTAGGTTCCTTGTCATGTGTTGGCATCATCACCCAGATTAATAAACTGATGCAACTAATGATGACTGAAACTGCTACTAGCACAGTTACGCATTGCATTTATTACCTATGTACGGTCATTGATATTACGTAAATAAAAACTGTAAAATGTTGTTCAATGGAAGGAAGAGAGCAGATGCGTAATAAAGAAAGATCCTGAAAGTATCATATTCTCATTATAAGAATAATAATATTTGCACAACAGCACAGTAAAACCTAATGAGTGCTGCTAACCATGGGTAAATTTTTCTATTTCACGTCAACCTTTACTTTTTTGTTGTTGCTATTTACAGAAAAAATATGTCTAAAACTGGGTAAAAAGGTTTACTTTCATGCGACCACAGCCCTTGTCTCTGTCCTTAAAACAAAAAAGACAGTGTTGCATAAATCAAGAGTACATTGGGCAAGTCACAGAAAGGCATTACACACATTAATAGCCAGTGAGAAAACGGTTGAGCTCTTAATGCTCTTCTCGGCCATCGTGCAGTTGCTCTAAAAAAGTGATCTGATTATAGGGCACATTGTTCATTAAAATCTAATACATGTACATTTTCAAGTATTGGGCGAAAATAAATACTGAACCGCATTCCGTAACTCCTCAAACCTGAAGTTACAGGTTAGTGCTAGAGCATATGCAGGATTTGGGTCAGAATGAAGCATACTTTATTCGCATAGTTAACTACACATACTTATGGTTATTTGTCATAAAGGTTGCTGACAGTACCTGCTTTGCATTTTCGATATATGCCGCCATGTACTCGTATGCAGCTGCCTGCGCATTGACTCTGGTCTCTGTTCCTTCCACTGGTAAGGCAAAGCTGTCCATAATGATCATTGTTTCACCGTCCACCTTTCCAAGCATTAGCCCCATGACTTCGAGACTGCCTCCAGAACGAGCATGCATCACCATCTTCAGAAGAGCAAGCGCAGAGATTTTGCAATACTTGAAGTAATGATGGCTACAAGAGACCGGAAGCAAAGATGTAATTGTGGAAATAAAGCCACTTCCAAAAATATTTATCAAATTCTGAACAAATAAAGACAATACACAGTCCACATATCCTCCTCAGCCACGCAAGTGTGCCGGATATCCTGCTCTTTGCTTGTACTAAAGAACAAGCACTGGCACACCCGATAGGTCTGGTCTATGCGAGAGCTATTGGTTTTGGCAATGTGTTTTAGCCATGTTGTACACCAGTGTGGCTGCTGCTCAGCATTACTAAACGTTAATGGCGTGGTGTGGAGTAGTGTAGATTGGAGTAGCGTGCAGCAAGGTAGACTGGAGTAAAGTGGAGTGAGGTAGGTTGGTTTAGAGTAGTATGGAGTGGAGCAGACTGGGGTAGCATGGAGTGGGGTAGATTGTTTTACAGTAGAGTGCGGTAGATTGGTTTACAGTGGAGTAGGGTAGATTGTAGTGGTGTAGAATGGAGTAGAGTGGGGTAGATTACTGTCAGAGTGGGGAGAGTGGAGTGGACAAGATTTGGGTGAATTGTGGTACACAGAAGTAGATTTGGGTAAACTGTGGTAGATAGGAATTTAGTAGATCGGGGAAGAGTGGAGTTAGGTGTACTGGGATAGATTGGAATGGGACAGATTGGGGAAGAGTGCAGTGAATTGAGGTAGATTGTGTGGAGTACGGTGAAGTGGAGTGGGGTGGGGTACTTGGAGTGGGGTAGACTGGGAGGATTAGAGTAGGGTAGATTGCAATGGAGTAGACTGGGGTGGAGTGGGGCAGACTGGAGTAGGGTAGGTTGGAGTGGAGTGGTGTACAGTGGAGTGCAGTAAATTGAAGTAGATTGTAGTGGAGTAGATTGGGCTGGAGTGGGTAAATTAGAGTGGGCTAGAGTGGTATAGATTGAAGTGGAGTGGGGTAGATTGGAGTGGGGTAAGTTGGGGTACAGTAGAGTAGAGTGGGGTAGACTGGGTGGATTGGAGTAGGGTGGAGTGGGGGAGATTGGGGTGGAGTAGGGTAAACTGGAGTGAATTAGAGTGGGGTAGATTGGAGTGCAGTAGAGTAGAATGGAGGTAGAGTGGAGTGGAGTGGGGTAGATTAGAGAGGAGTAGAATACATTAGAGTGGAGTAGATTGGGTGGATTAGAGTATGGTAGATTGGAATGGTAGCGAGTGGAGTGGGGTAGATTGGAGTGAAATAGTGTGGATATATTGGAGTGGGGTAAAATAGAGTGGAGTGGAGGGGTGTGGAGTGGCAAGCTGTGTCGTAGAGTGTCTTACTGTGGAGTGGCATAAAGTGGTGCAGAGTGTTGTAGAGAGGAGCAGTGTAAAGTGGAGTGACGTAGTGTGGAGCATATATGCTGTGATAGGGCACTGGTATTACAGACAACACATTTCCAATTGAATATGGCCATTACATTTGCACAGATATACAGTTTTACTGCGCACAAATGATAATGTTGGGAAATGTCATCCCCTAGTGTATAAATTTGTTTTGATCATATTAAAATATCTGTTTCCACCATAGTCCAGAATTACACAAAAAAAAGTGCTTTGTTTCTATTGTTCCCGTTCTGATGTATTCTGAAGTATCAGCACAGTTCAATTTTGTTGTGCGCTAGAAATGACTATATCCTACAGCCTGTCCTCTCGCATTGGTAGCAGGATGGATTGTTACATAAACTCTCTCACTTTAAATTCAGCGAAAGTAAATACCAAGTTCCATCGGAATAACAAGCATGACATTTGACCTAGTCTTTGAATGCACAGCAAATGATACAAGATAAAAACAAAAATGAAAGGCATGTTTACGGATAGCGAGTACTCACGGGAGAGACAAAGTCTAGCTGGACAGCCTGAAACAACAGGCAAACGGCAGAGCCAGCTAGGTAAGATACTCTCCTTAGAGTGGCTCAACAAAAAGAAGAAAAAAAATAGCTCCCAAAAGTGCGAGCAGTATAAGGATACAAGTACTTGGCTATGCTCTAGGGGAGGGTCACATGCAACAAGAGTGAAGTGCTGACCGTAGAACTGACCAGAAGGAAGCAAGCAATTGAGTGGTGCTTTGAAGCCCACCCATGGTAAATACTGGGAGGGCTCAAAGCCCACTAACCGTAAACAAAATGTCTTGAAGAGACAACGCATGCACTGTATACGCGAGACGTCAATATGAAATGGCAGTCTACTTAGTGTTTCAAATATTTACATCACCAAAAATAAGATTCCTGCCCTCCTCTACCCAAAGCTACTACCGACCACCTTTTCAGTTATTATTTGTAGAACCAATCGAAGTTCAATTCTTTTGCCTATGAACAGAAACATTACAGGTTGAGGTTAAAATGGCACGATGAGGATGGGGGGTGCTAGAGGGCATCTGGCAAAATGGCCGCACTGCTGTGAGGCTCTGCCCGGCTGAGCAACAATCCGCCAATTATCTGCTGCATCTCTTCAGTCTGATGACTACCGCTTACCTGTGTGACCTCCTGGTGGCCAGCGGCATCCCTCTGTGGTGAATTTGGCTCTGATAGCTCCCCGCCTGAGGCTCAACGATCCCGCGCTGCTTCGTCACCGCATCGCTGCAAATAGCGGCTGCCATGTTGTTGAAGGCCGCTGTTAGACCTGTCAGCCCTTTGGGTGGTCCCTCCTCATCATTATTTATTTTGTCCCACTTTTGCCTCAAACCCTGTTTGAATTTTTCCTTTTTGGGAACCACCAGACTTTTTCGTGTTGCTGCAGATTCAGGGAGCCATTTTAGCTACCCCTGAAACTTCTGTCTGAGGGCCTGGAGCACAAAATGGTGGCCACCTGTGACATCACCAGCATCCACTGGAACCTGCTAGCACCTTCCAGAACATTCCAGAACCCTGTGACAGTTGGAGGCGGTTTAGAATGTTGGGAAGCTAAGACAGAGAGTTGGCAGTTGGAGCTGGCAGTTGGCACCTGACTGTTGAGGAGAGAGCAGCAGAAACTTGAAGGAGGAAGGAGTGAGGCAGCAGGGGTGGAAACTTGTGCCTGGAGTGGGGTCCATAAACCCACCCTTGATACTAGTCCCTACTGACTGAGCCCAGCCTGGAGCCCTGTGTGGGAAGAAGCAAGAAAAACCATCCTAAGGACCTGGACAGCAGGAACAGGCCTTAGAAACAGAGAACAGCAAGATCCTGACCTGGAAACTGGTTTCCCTGGAGTCCGACGTCGAGTAGCCTGAGACCGGGAGCCCGAGGTGGAGAAGCGGCGCCGACTGGAAAGCGGACGTCGTACCCGGAGCCGCCAGAGGTCGAGAGAGGGCGCCGTCAGAGGTCGTGAGGAATACCAGAGGTCGAGGAGGAAGTCACCCGAGGTCGAGTGAGCGGCGTCATCGGAGGAGTGAAGTCCGCCCTCCGGAGTCGTCGGAGACCGAGGTGAGGTGTACCGGAGGTCGGGAGTGAGGATCGCACTCCGGAGTCGCCGGAACCTGTGAGAATCGTGCCGGAGGTCGGGAGTGGAGGTCGCACTCCGGAGTCGCCGGAAACCTAAGGAGAGGAGCACCGGAGGTCGGGAGTGGAGATCGCACTCCGGAGCCGCCGGAAGTCGACATCGAGCCAAGGCCGGCCGACGTCATCGAATCCGAGGTCGCCATCGGACCGGAGCCGCCCGAGGTCGACATCGAGTAAAGACTGCCAGACGCCATCGAATCGGAGGTCGAGATCGAACCGAGGCCGCTGACATCGAGACCGGAGCCGCCTACCGGCGTCGTCAAAGAACTGACATTGTGCCGAGGCCGCCGACATCGAACTGGAACCGCCTCACGGCGTCGACACGACTCCAGCGGCGTCGGAGCATCAGAAAAAGGGCAGTAAGTGGAGTAGAGGGCGCCTAAGGCCCTGTGGAGACCTGAGAGACTGCTCTAAGGGGCTAGGGAGGTGCTGGAACCAACCTGACTGTGACAGGGGTGAGCTGGGACTAATCTAGAGAGGTTGTGTGGAGGGAGAGAGCCAAGTTTCTGGTATTCCCCCCTTGATCTACCTCAGTTTAGGCCTCAGCCTTGTCCAAGTCAGGGAGTAGACACCCCCAAGCCTTCCACATCCCCACAAGCTGTGCCTGGGCCAAATCAGCCCTTAGGAATTCAAATGTGATCTGATTCTATGAGTGTCACTGTCAGCTTTTAATTATTTATTAGGGGCACTGTATTTATTGTATTTAACCTATTTATTGCTTCACTGTATTTATTGGTCCACAGTATTTATTGATGCACAATATTTATTGGTTTACAGTATTTATTGCCTCAGAATATTTAATTGCCTGTATGTATTGCACTTTTATTTATGCCTTCAGTATTTATGATCACCCCTATTTATTGAATCATTAAGCCAGTATTTATTTGACCTGCACTATCTAAAAAGTTTGTATATTGTGATTGTTATTTATTTTATCCAATCAGCAACTAAGAGAAAAAGAAGATAAACAGATATTTTCATAATTTTTAGGGTGTAGAGTCGTTTTTGGAACGGATGCACGCATGGTTATTGTATGGGTATAACGTATGCTTAGCACGGTGCCTGTTTCCTGACCACTCGAGCCAAGCTACCACAGTGTGTCCGGAAGACCACCACCACCCTTTCAGAGTGGGAGTGTGTTTTTTTTTCCAACAGCCGCGCATTGCTGAGAGACCTAGTGCCTGGCCCTGATCTGCGTGCTCCGAGGCGGCGGCACGACTGGTTGCCTGCCTTGCAGTGCTCCCGGGTGCTGCTGTCAGACTGCTGGTGCGGGCGCCGGGTGCTGCCTGAGATGTGAGGAGCGAGCCCTCGCAACTGCGATCATCTTCCTGCGGCGGCTCCTGGTGGTGTGAGGCGGATCTCGCTTCCGGACGCCCGTCGGCGCCGGCTGCGGTGAGTGGGGCTGGGGCCCGGTTGAGGCACGGGCTGCGGAGGTGGGATCGGGCCTCGTCCCGGAGCCCTGGCCTGCTTGCAGTGGCTGACGCAGGGCACGACGCTGCGACCTGGATCCCGTGTGACATCTGAGGCCTCCTGAGGATCCCCTTGGCCTTTTCCCCTAATTCCTTGGGACTATTGAGCGGCCCCCGGACCTGCGGAAAGCGTGGTACCTGCATTGCCACCCTCACCTCGTTGCTCCGACAACTGCCTGCCCAGCTAACTCTCAATATGCCGCCATTTCACAGGGAGCACCGGGGGGCATAGCTGCTGTGCTCTGGGGCTTTGGCTGGTGTGCGCACCGCTGCTGGTTTAACCATTGGGGGGCTCACTGTGGCCTGGCTTTTAGGCCTCCTATCTGCTGCTGATGATCGGGGGGGCCCCATGTGAACTATGTGACCGCAGGCGTGCTGCATCTGGCCTTCCCACCTGCCCGAGGGGTCCTTCGTGCCCACCACTTGGACACTTGATTGGGGGGAGGGAGCGCCCCCGGCAGGTGCGGACTCTGTAGGGGTTGGAGGTAACGCCGCTCCCCCCACCCAGCTACCTGATTCTTAGCTCTTGTGTAACGGTGCACGACATCATTGGATCAGGTGTACACCACAGGGGGTGCTCGGTCCGGTACCATGGGGAGAACTGACAGGTCGCAGCCGCGCCTGAATTTCGAACCGCGCAAACCCAACAAGACCATACAGAGGGCTGCGTCGGACTCTGAGGCCGATTCATTAGCTGAAGGCCCCCCCATGCTGGAATCCACATTTGCAGCTGTTCAGCGCTCCCTGCAATCTATTGAATGTACGATGGCGGCAGTTGATAACCGTCTAGATCACATGTCCTCTCAACTCGAGAAACAGAATGCCAGGGTGGATGAGGTGGAACAGAGGGTATCGGCGACAGAGGACGGCCTCAGCTTGGTAGCAGATAAAACCTCAAGCATGGAGAAAGTGCTCGCCCTTATTCAGGCAAAGAATGAGGATTTGGAGGCGAGGTCCCGGCGCAACAATATCCGCATTACAGGGCTGCCGGAGTCCACAAATGTGGGCAAAATGGAGACTTATATTGAACGCCTCATCGCCGACATCTTTGGTACGGACCAACTATCCGGCATGTTTATAGTGGAGCGAGCCCATCGTTCCTTAGCTGCTCGCCCGGTCCCGGTCGCGCCTCCTCGCCCCATTATCGCCAGAATTTTTAATTACAGGGATCGGGATACTATCCTCAGAATGGCAAGAGAGAACGGTTCCATCGTCCATCAGGGCAACTCATTGTCCATTTTCCCTGACTTTACGGTGGCTGTTCAGGCGGCCCGATGCAAATAAGGCTCTGTGAAAAAATTCTTGCAGGCTGAGGGGGTCCCTTATGCGAGGTTGTATCCGGCCCGACTCCGCGTCGGATCGGATGGGGACAGCAAGATATTCTTGAATCCAAGAGCCGCGATGGACCACGCCAAGCAGCTGAAGCGCAAGAAACAGGACTCTACTACTGCTGCCGCGGCAGAGGGTTAGGGGTGGGATGTATCTCCAGGCTTGGGGCGCTTTCGTTCCCTGCGATTTCCAGCTGAGCCTATTATTGATGTTCCTTTTGCTCTAATCCCTAATGTTGCTTACCTGTGTGTAACACATGGATTGGTGCGAGTGCTGTTGCGCCTTTGCTATTTTGACGTTACTGTTTGTAGCACCCCATTGCCTGTAGGCCCCTCTTTTTGCCCGGTGGCTTTATTACCAATGGTTGGAGCGTGAGTCCCATATTGGTTGATGGCCGTCGGCCTTTAGTTACGGGGGGGGGGGCTTGCTCATCTCTATAATCCTTGCCATCCAGGAGTTTTGGAATTCAGCTTATGACTGTTTGTCACAGTTGAGGTCTGCATGCAGATTAATGTATGGGACAAGCTTGGCCAACGCCCACACGTGGGAGGCTAGTAGCACTCGGTGCCCCCTGCTCATGGGTGTACCCCAAATTGACTCTTTAGTTGTTGGGTTGTGGGGGGAGGCTTGGGTAGGGGATTGGGATGGCTTTGGCATGTTGGGGCGGCTGAAGTGGGTGGGGTGATTCATTTTTTGGAAAGGCAGAATGTAGTTTGTTTTTTGTCGGATCGACTCCAAGAGTGTTTTCATAAGAAGCCTGGATATCATCTGTCGCATTTATATCCATGTGTCCATATACTTCAGGTTCCAAAGGATGACTAGTGGGCTCAAGTTCCTTACTTGGAATGTTCGCGGCCTAAATATACGCCTAAAAAAAATCAGAGAAGTATTTGCATACTTAGACCGTTTGGGAGTGCAGGTTGCCCTTCTACAAGAAACTCACCTGACTAGGGAATCGGCGATTAAGGTGGGCGCTCGTTGGGCGGGTGTGCGGCTCTCCTCCTCCTTCTCAACCTGCTCTAGGGGTGTGCTGACCCTGGTGAAGAAAGGGGTGCCCTTCACTGTGCTTGGATCTGAAACGGATGATGGTGGTCGAGTTGTGATAGTCCATGGTTGCTTGTCTGGCGAGAGTGTGTAGCTTGTGAATGTTTACGGACCGAACGTTGATGACCCTGCGTTTTATTCCGATGTGTGGCATCACATATCGTTGTTCGCCTCCTCTGTGCATGGGTCGTGGTCCCGCATTGATTTTTGGTTGGTCTCCGAGACGGTTTCTACCTGGACGACAGCGGTATCGCCTGAGGCTCGCACCCTGTCCGACCACTCCCCGGTACTCCTTGTGCTACAGCTCCCTAGGTATCAGACACCACCTTTTGCTTGGCGGCTGCAGCCTTCCGAGCTCAAGGATCCGGTATTTAAGCAGACTATAGCGGACGCCATCAAACATTTTTTTCGGGAAAATGAGGGGACAGTAGAAAGTGCGGGAGTGCTCTGGGAAGCATTTAAAGTTACTGTACGGTGGGCCTGCATAAGTGCCCAGTCCGGTGTACTGCGGGATATCCGGTGTCGGATAAAGAAGTTAGAATCCGACATCTCCAGGCTGGAGCGGGATTATGACTCCAACCCTACCTCTGCTAAATTGGCCGTCATACGGGGACTGGTCACGGACCATAATGAGACTGTTGACCAGGAGCTTCTACATTGCTCCCGGTGCCTAACAGCGCGATACTATGGTGAGGGTGGCCACACTGGCCGGTCGCTGGCACAGAAGCTGTCTGAACCGCGTAGACAGGAAAACATAACTAAGCTCCTGACTGAGGCAGGGGAGGCCCGGCACTCGACTGCTGATCTCTGTGATATTGTACTGCAATTCTATACTCGCCTCTACGCCGCTGATGAGTCTCCGCCGGTAGAGGAGATACACGAATATCTTGAGGATGTAGCGCTTGGGTGGTTGTCCGTTCGACATCGTGAGTATCTTGTGCAGCCGTTCGACGAGGATGATGTTAAGGAGGCCATCATGGCTCTACCGACTTGCAAAGCTGCAGGTCTGGATGGACTCCCCAGCGAATTTTATAAGGCATATGCAGCGGATCTTGCCCCTCGGCTCTTTGCGGTTTATGGTGAGGCCTATGAGACTGGGACCCTGCCGTCTTCGCTCCGGGAGGCCCTTTTGGTCACATTACTGAAGCCGGATAAGCCGGCAAATCAGTGCGCATCGTATCGACCACTTTCAGTTATATATATAGATGCCAAGATTTTGGCGAAGATGATAGCTCTCAGAATCCAACCTCTGGTTCCATTATTGGTATTGCCGGATCAGTCTGGGTTTGTCATGGAGCGCTCCACCACGCATAATCTGCGCACTCTTTTTTCTACTCTACATTACTTTGAGTCGGACTTCCAAGTGGTGGCTGTGCTACTGGATGCACCCAAGGCCTTTGACTCTTTGCAATGGCCTTTTATGTTTACTGTATTGAGTAGAATGGGCTTTCCTCCCTTTTTTTTTTTTGCAGTGGCTGAGGGTGCTGTATAGTGACCCGGTTGCCCGAGTGCGGGTTAACGGGTGGGTGTCATCATTTCCTATCCGGAGAGGCACACGGCAGGGGTGCCCGTTGTCGCCTATGTTTTTTGCCATGGCACTGGAACCCCTCGCCTGTAAGCTGCGTCAAAGACAAGCTGCAGCTGCTTTACGGTTCCGGCAACGACCTTGGATTGTCTCCTTATATGCGGATGACATGCTCCTTTATGTTCGTGAACCAGCGGTCCATTTGTCTGCGCTACTCAGGGAGTATGTACGGTTTGAGTGCTTTTCTTGCCTATGAATAAACTGGTCCAAATCTGTGGTGTTTCCACTAACTGCATTTACTAAAGAAGTGGAGCTGGACTTCCCATTGTTGTGGACCTCTGACCCTGTGAAATATCTGGGGGTCTGGGTCCATAGGGATCCGGAGATTGTTGTTACTGAGAACTACGGCCGCACTGTTACCCGTATTTCTGAATTAGCTGCGAGATGGGCGCATTTGCCCCTCTCCCTGGCAGACAGGATTGCGGTTGTAAAGATGTTTTTTTTGCCCAAGTTATTGTATTTGTTCGTCAACATCCCTTTAAAATTGAATATCGCGCTTTTTCGCACTCTTCAGGCTACGCTGCTAACATTTATGTGGGGCGGTAGGAAGCCCAGGTGTCGATAGGATGTGTTAGTCCAGGCTTTTGATCGGGGAGGCTTTGAGGCTCCTGATCTTCGACTATTATTTATGTGCCCAAGCGCAATTCGCGCACTGTTGGTATTTTCCGCTGAAGTTTCAGCCCCATGTGGCTATTGAGGCAGATTCAGTCCTTCCTATCCCGCTGCAGGCGGTGACTCTCAGGGGGGGGTCAGGTGGTCCACGGTCCGAGATTAACCCCACGCAGTGCACAGCATGGGCCTGGCGCATGCTTGCTGTGAGGGCGCAGCTACCTTATCTATATGCTCCATCACTGCCTCTGGCATCACACCCTGAAATCTCTGCGGCAAGGGAGGGGTCCGCTCTACGGGCATTGGCGGCTGCTGGCGGCTCTCTTCTGGGTGACTTATATGCAGGGGGACGCTTTAAAACGCTACAAGAGGCACAGAACAGCGCGGAGCGCGGCTTTATGTTCAACTTCACATATGTTCGGGTTCGCCAAGCTGTTCGTGCGGCGTATCCGGCTGATCCATCTGAGCCCACTGTTCTACGAGCACTGCAGGCGCTGCTGACGGGAGAGAGCCAAAAAAAAAGCTAATCACAAGACTCTATAATGCCTCCTTGCGTGAACGAGATGGGGAGGAACATCCCTCCTGTGTGCGCTGGCGGATGGCGCTAGGCACTCCTATTGCCCCAGAAGTCTGGAAAGCGTGCTGTCAACTGACCGGCCGCCTTACGGCAAATTGCAATCTTCGAGTAATCCATTTTAAGTTCCTGCATCAGGCATACTACTCCCCCCCCCCCTACAGCTCTATAGATATGGTCTCAGAGATACCTCTAACTGTGTGCGATGCGGCGCTGCGGATGCAGATTTTTTTCATGTTGCTTGGCTCTGTGCGAGGGTGTATGCTTTTTGGACTGCAGTGGTGGCTATTCTTTCGGATGTGGTGCTGGAACCTGTGTGCTGTACTCCTGAGGTATGCTTGCTGGGCTATGTTCAGCGCCTTAAGCTCTGCAACAGGCGTATCGTTGCAGTTTCTACTCTTCTTGCAAAGAGGGCGATGGCACAGTGCTGGGGGGCAAAAACATCGCCTACTGTAAAAAAGTAGCTGTGTGATTTGGTGTAATGTAGGAACCAGCTTCTGGTTTATGAGGAGGAACTGCCTGAATACTCTCGCCCTAAGGATTTTTGGGGCCCATTGACGGAATATCTGGTGTCCCACCCAGACCTACTATGAGCATTATGAGCTGTGCCCTCTAGCGGCTCTTGTGTCGCCTATGGATTCCAATTGTGCCTGGAGATGGATCTTTGTACTGGCTTCTGGTTTAAATCTGGGGATAGCAGCTCTATTTGGATTTGATCTTGGTCTCACTTCGCATAAATGGATGCCTTGTAGTCCGACATGTACTGTAATTCTGCTATTGTTCTGCCTGAGTGGGGGGGGGGGGGGGGGGGGTTTGCGGATTTGTAGAAACGATCTGATTGTATACATTGTCTATTACTCTTGTTTGTCCGTCTTACTTTCAAATTAAGAACATTTAAAAAAATAAAAATGGCACGAGGATTTTTTTTTAAAGTGCTTGGAAATCCATCAACACATGAATTCAAAACCATGTTAACAATGCTTTCCTTCAGGTTTTCAAGTTCAGATGATCATCATCCTTGTTCGCCGTTTAAATTGAGGGTTTGCTTTTCTTTTATCATTTATTACACTTTTGCATACCCCAGCATTTCGTTTTACTAGTACAAAAATATAGCACTATGAAAAGCACTGATAGAAAGGATAAAACAGATTTGACACTTCCTTGCGCATGGCACACTGTGGGTTACCCAGGGTGCTGGAGTCAGTAATTAACTAATCTAGCCATGATATAAACTGACTTGTGGATTCCAATTGAATGAAAAAGCTAAGGAGCAAAATATAAAAATACACCTCCCCTCAAAAACAGCGTTTTGAAAAGGTATGGTGTTAAAATCTCCACCAGCACGCAAGGTACATGGTTAGAGGTGGCTGGAAGATGAGGATAATGCAAGTGCCCAAGTGGGCGATCAGTATTCGCAATATACAATAGAATATAAACATTTTAAGAAACATGACAAATTAAACAAGAGGCAATGAAAAATGTAGCACGGCGAGTGCTGGAGGGGTCTTGTGAGGAACCAGATACACTTGAAGCCAGCGAGGATGGCAGAGAGCTGATGGAAGGGGGATGTTGCAAGGATTTCATCAACCCTTGTTCTCTTTTAGCCCCTCTCACAATTCTCCTACCAGAGAAAGCAGCAACAGTATGAGAGACTCCTCTGCTTACTACAAGAGATTCGATATTTCCCGTTCTAGTAGCATTTTGTCCTCTCTATTTGTCCCTTTGTTCTCACTTGCTGAGCTCAAAGGCATTCCATGCTCTACATGCTAAAGTTTTAAAAATGCCAAATATATAAAATCAAAGCTCTGCAGAAGTGATTTTAGAGAGTTTTAGAAATGCCAAATATTTATATATTTAAAAAAGTAATGCATAAGTGACTTTAGATGGTTTCTCTTGTCTACCAATTTAAATACTTCTTTGCAGACTAACACCACTCGCTATCCACCTTGGAGCACATGCTTCTTCACTGGCCCCATAGTGTGACCCCCTCTACCACTCAAAATAAGACCCGAAGTCCTTACAACCAACAATTTAGTTCACATCAATACATATTTCCTCACGTCCAAAAATATAAACTGAAATCACTGTAAATATCCAATGTATGTAGTATTGTTTGAGGCTAACCCACCTGCCATGTCTCTGGTCCTGTTTTTCCACTGGTTCTCAACAAAAAGTGTTTTTGCTCTGGGCTGAAAAACTGAAGAAATATTTGCAAAGCTGTTGGTGGGCTGAGGCTTTGATTCCCTTTGTACAACTGAAAAAGTTATTTCAGTTGAGTGGTCAGCCCAGAAAAAGGGATAAGGCAGAATAACGCCCATGTCTATACCCTTTTTAACCTCTTCTCTGATAGCTGGAAACGGACCCCAGATGTTTCTGCCTTATTCTTCTGCATCTTGGCCTTGAAACAGTGCTGTGAGGCATATGAATCTCAGGGCTTTGATACAAATTTGCTCTGGTGCTAGTCATCAACGTTGAGATATCTTCTTGACACAGAGGAACAGGCTTAACATTGGATAGCGATGCTTAATTTACCTCTATGTCAAGGTGAGGTCTAAAAAGAATGGCCAAAACACAACATTGATCAGAAGTGTTTAATGTATATTCAGAGTGGAGGTGGCCTCATACTGTCTACCTTTAAGAGAAATGCTGCACATTAAAGAATAAGCCTGCATGTGTCTTTGACAAAAGAGAATGAAACAAGATTTCCCTTCTATGGCAGAATTATTTTGATAAAATGGTATCCACATAACCAAAACCTCACAAATGAATATCTAGAGACTGCAATCTATTTAAATGCATTTATTATATCAAAATTCACATAGAAATACATAATTATTATTCTCACATTTCATTAAAATATAATTAAAAAAGATTAAAAAATATTATTAAAAAAGATTTGGCTTAGTTGATGATTCAGATTCCTATATTCCAAATCTTTATCACAATTCACATATAGGAAAATACTTTCTTATATATTCATACAATTCTATACATAAATGGTTACAAACTTCTCTTTACAAAATGCAAATTTCTTTATTGCAAAGTCCAAATTATGAAAACTAATGTCATAATTTGGACTTTGCATTAACGAAATTTGCAGTTTGTAAAGAGAAGGTTGTAACAAATGAAATGTGAGAATAATTATGTATTTCTATGTGAATTTTGATATAATAAATGCATTTAAACAGATTGCAATCTCTATTTATTTATATGTGAGGTTTTGGTTCAGTGGATACCATTTTATCAAAATAATTCGGGCATAGAAGGGAAATCTTGTTTCATTGTAATATTTACCCAGTCCCTTTTGGCCTAACTGGGGTAACGCTCTTATTTGGAGGAGTTGACAAAAGAGAAACCTATATACGGTAAAAAAAAAACAAAAAAAAAAAAAACATTTTGACAGAGAGTCTCTGTAATGGGATGGTCATTCCTTCTTTAGCCATATTACCATGTTATAGGTGATCCTTGCATTATTCAGAGCTGTGTTACTCTTGTTATGTTCTCCCTCAGCTCAGACTTAAAGCACATTGCTTGGGGCATTTGTGTAACAAGTAAAGTAACATGAACACTGAGCCGGTTACAGCTAGAGTGCTAAAGCATGCGTTGCACTCCAGGCTACAAACCTGTTTTTGCAGTTTGTAATCCCGAGGCATCATGAGTCTGTGAGCACCTTATGGCTAGCAATCACAAGAGGAACTCCACAGGGTGTGGAGGGGGGAACGGGAGGCCCGGGGTGTGAGAAGTTGGCCTGATGTATGATGTCACTAGTTATAGTGTACACCTTATATCAGTCCAAATACCCTTATGGTGATTGGTTGTAAAGTCAACCTTATAGACCAGCTATCCTAGTGGTAGCATGGACAAGAGCAGTCTTAGGCTAAACTCTGAATGGCATGTGAAGCCAGCTGTGATACCATATATAATCCCTTGAATACCAAATGAAAGGACACCACAACAGATATATATATAAAATAAAGTGTATTTATTCTAAGCAAACCCTCAGCACTCTTTATGAGTTTAGAGGTAAGTACAACACAGTCTTATTAATGCATACAGTAAGTCACACAGGTAAGTAATACAGTTAGGCCCTAGGGGCCACGCAAACCATATACTAAATAAGTGGTATAAGAACCACTGTCACGGAAACAGAATAGGCCTAGGCCTAGGGAATCGCTGGGGCTACACTACACTAGCGTTAGTTAGGAAGTGGGAGGCCCACGGGATTCGTGTGCAGAGTGGAAACACTCACGCGTAATGCGTAAAAGTCAATAGCAATGTTACAGTTTAGAAATAGATAGATTTAGGACACTTCCGGAGTAGCTAGGAAGTTGAGACTTGAAAACTAGACACTAGGATAGTCACTATCCTGATGAGCACCGGAGTACCCAAGTTACCTAGCCCACAGGCTGCGGGTGCATAGGGGTGAAGATGCGTCGTTTTCGTCGTCGACTCCTATGGATGCCTGAAGAAAGATGCTGACAGGCAGTCAGGGGAGAGTGTCCGGTGGATCCCAAGGCTGGGATCGAGAAGAGAAGAAACCTGCAAGCAGAGGGGACAGAGTCAAGGTCACTAGCCAGTGACCACGTGGAACCAGGAAGGAACCAGGCGATGTCGTGAAGGGTTGCAGGTGAAGGTGAAGCTTGTCGCTGCAGCCAGGAGGACCAGGAAGCGTCGAGGACGACCAGGACCAGGAGGCGAGCTGTCCCACGAAGGCTCTTGCTGTCGGCGGCGTCGAAGTTGGACTAGGACTCACCAAGCCTTGGCAAGCGGAACCCACGAAGAACAAAGGACTTGCTTCTGGTGCAGACCAGGAAGGTCTGGGGTGCTTCTTCTTTGCAGAGAAGCGGGAGCCAGTCTGGAGGAGCCAAACCAGCACAGAAGATTTCAGGGAGCGTCGTCACAAAGGCCACTAGCCAGCGGGCAAGCAACCGGACAGACGCGGCAAGCAGGAAAATGCGGAAGGGCCCCACGCAGGACTCGTGGAGTGTGGGGGGCTGGTCTTCGGTGCAGATGGTGCTTGGGGTTGGGGCTTCTCAATCCCCGGTGCACAACTTCGAGGGTACCTCAGAAGCTGCGCTGTAAGTTACTAGCCACTTTTCCCAGGTAGCCGGTCCCACGTCGCTCGTCGCCTCCACGGATCTCAGCTCTGCTGCAGATGTGGATGAGGGTCGGAGAAGTCTGGAAATCAAGGCTCTGGTCGGGCTCTGCAGTCGGTTCCTCGTCGAACGTTTCACAAAGCAAAGGGTAGTCTCTTGATGGTGCCTGTTTGCACAGGGTAGCCACTCCTTGGCTACAAGGGAGATTCTTCAGTCTTCTTCTTTCGTCGAATGTCGAAGGTCCAGAGTTTCTGTTCAGTTTTGCAGGTTCAGGATAATCTAAAGTCTTGAGGCCCAACTCCCACTCTTATACTAATCTGGGGGGCTGGGATACCTGCTAGGTCACGCCTTATGGGTGGGACCTGGGAGGGGGTGGTTACACCCACTTCCCTTTGTCCAGTTTCGCGCCAGAGCTGGGGCTGGAGTGCCCCAGCGCCGGTTTGAACTGGACTATGCAAGGAACACCTTGTGTGCCCCAGGCATGTCTCATTCCTTTCAGCCCACCCTGCCCCAATACACTAAAGGCTGTCTGGGGAGGTGCTAGCACCTCCCCAAGCAGGAAACATATTGTCCAGGCCTCCCTGGGATCACTCCCAGCTGCAGGAGGTCAGACTTGTGTCGTGGCAGCAGCATCCATTTTGTGATGCTGAGGCTTTGGTCAGAGGCTAACAGTTGAAGTATGATTTTAACATGTCTTTCCCTCTAGAAGGGGGGAATAATATTCTCATGTCCAGAAATGGCATGGGGGTATTATTCCCGAGTGTTAGACACCTTACACGACATGTTTTGATAAAGCCAAACCATAGTTACCATAACCGTTTAAGATTATAAGGCACTTTAAGAGTATATGGTAGGCTATATCATAGAACAGCTTTAAGGACATGGTTCCGAAAGCTGCAGACAGGCTCAGCTCATGCTAGAGCACCATCTCACATGTTACCAAGCACTCTGCCTCCAGGATTGTCAAGGCCTGCCATAGGAGTGACTGATAGGTACACATGTGTCTATATGTAAGTCAGGTATAGGAATACTACACCTAAGCAAGGGGTGATTACACGACCTTGCCCCAGCTGAGTGATCAGCCAGTTGTGTCAAAATGGAAGGCCAGGCCAGGGGTGGCACAATACATGCTGCAGCCCCTGGTAGGCCTAGGGTACACCTATGCCCTGGGTACCTAGGGTACACTGTACAGGGGCCAATAAGGTGATCCTATCCAAATGGGTTATGCACCTAAAGTACATAGTATTAATTTAGAGAGAGAACAGCAGGGCTGTGGGTCTGATTAGCAGGCCCACAGCCACATCTAAGTCGAAAACCAGTAAAGCAAAAGCAAAAAGTGGGGGTGAACATAGAAAGCAGACCCTACTCTCCTACACGGGGTACTAGGAGCTAGCAGCCTCCATTGATAATATTGACCACAGGGAGCTGCTCCTAGAGTAGTGTGACCCTATTACAGTTGTAGAGCTATTGTGAGTTGGGACATCTCACAAAAAGTGACGGACTGGCCTCACACACCACCTGGTGTCATGCTTCATCATCGGCCAGTCCTCGCCCTCCAAAACCTTCGTTTGATGGAGGGCGGGCATACACCTGGAGACAGGGATGCACTTCTAAGCTAAAGAGTGGGGGCCCATGGGGTGGAACGTGAGGTTAAAAATCATTATAGTTACCAGGATATTTTTAATGTGATCAATAACTATATGATACTAAAAACAAAGTGGCGGCGGGTGGGGTATTTAAATGTCCCCTAGCCGTCTAGTATAAGGTCGACATGTTTCTGCCTAGTTGGCCCGAGCGGGTCCAGGGCATTCATCAGGACCTAGAGTTACAAAAAGAGGGCTCCGTTCTTACCAACAGGTAGCAAGAAATTACCACTGCGCGGGTGTGGCGGGAGCCACACTCCACTACCTAGATGGCTTCCGACTGTCAAGCCTATAGGGAAGATTGAACAAACAAATGTATACAACTGTAGAAAAAGGGTCAAATGTGAAAGCATAAAGTACATCAATGCAAAGATACACGCATGCGTAAATACCTTAAGGTGAGTGACTAATCACGTGACATGTGCCACTCTACGTGAGTACACAAACATATTGAGAGTCAAAAAGTGCTCTCGTAAGGCTTACCCTAGTTAGACAAACTACTTGCCACATGGGGGGAAGGGAGGAGACACTCCTGTTCAGTCTAAAGGGAAAGAAGGAGAATGTAATAGTCAACGGACTAAAAGGTACCAAAAGAATGGACCCTTGCAAGCCTGCAAGCAGGATGAGACCACAATCATTCCAATAATAAACCACCGGAGGGGTTTAAATAACGAAAAACCAACATTCATACTCTTACTGTCTGAGGCAGAGTGTCCCGTATTCAGCCTAAGGTGTTGCTCCTCGTCCGCCCGAATGTGGGAGTGAGGCCGCGAAGACGGGTTTAAATGGTGTGCTTAACGATAAGATTGGAATCAGCCTGAGGTGATTGCGGCTGTGAAGCAGTTCCTGGTGCGATACATCTGGAGTCCGGAACTAACGTGAAGGCGATGCATGCAGTGCGGTGCCTGGTTGTGCAATGGCCGATGGTGTAGGCCAATCAAAAACGTCCTGGCTGTATCCTGAGCCCAAATAAGGGAAGCGTTTCAGCAAACCCGCCCAAGGTAGTAGTCACGTGTAAGCGTGCGCGTCCTGGGTTGTCTGGGGAACGCGAAAGTGAATACTAACAACACGTACTACGGAGCCCCAAAGGAGGGTATGGAAGTGGGCGTGGGCTAACATGCAAAGCCCGTAGTGCTCGTTGGAACGAGGAGAGCGTGGGGGGTAGTCGAGATAATGTGACGGTTGCTACCGGCAACAGTAATGATCAGCAACACACCATCTACATCACTCTGAGCTGAAGTCGCATGCAACTAGGATAGATAGAAAATGGCGACTCAAAGAGGAACCAAAAAGTCACAGATACGTGCGTGGAGTAAGTGTGCTGCCGAGCCGCCCCTGTAACTTGGGTCATGTGCTAGAGGGCAAGGGGGGGTGCTTTGGGGCGATATTTACAAAACCCAAAGGGCACACAGGTGGCAAAAGCAGGGGGTTGTAGTGGTCATTGAAAATGTTCAATATTCTTGGACAATAGAAAAAGGCACAGAGCGGAAAGGCTGTCCAGGTTCTAGTCAGGGACGGTAGATGTACATGGGTAGATGGATCATCTATGCAGATGAAGCCATGGGATATCGTCGTTAAGGCCCTTTTCGTGGGACCGCAAGCGGAACACCCAACGTTGTTCTCTGATATGAAGGGCTTTGGAGAGATCAGATCTGCTTTTGTTCATGACTTCGAGGATGGTCCATCGGAGATCAGTGTCTTTATGGTGTTTCTCCAAGAAGTGGCGTGTGAGCTTTGTATTTGTTTTTTTGCATCTTATAGTGCTGCAATGTTCATTGATGCGTACCCTGATTTTTCTGGTTGTCATGCCAACGTACTGGAGATTACAGGGGCATGTTAAAAGGTAAACAACATTCTCAGTATTGCAAGTGCTAAATTTGCGGAGTTGCCACGGTCTACCTGTGCCTATGTTGACTTCTTTGGTGTTGGTAGTGAGCTTGCAGGAAACGCACCCACCGCACGTGAAATGTCCCACCACTCGTGGTTGATCCCAAAGTCTCTGTTGTTCCGTGCCCTCTGTGGTTGGCATGGTGGCGTGAACAAGTTGGTCTCGCAGGTTTTTGTTCCGTTTGAAAGCAAAAAGTGGGGGATCCCACTGCTTTCCTGCGCTGTTCAGAATATTCCATCTTTTCTTGATTATCTTCTGTACTGTGTTTGAAACAGGGGTGAATGTTGTAACACATACTGTTCTTTCGGTGTTCTCCTTTGCTATATCCTCCAGAAGGGCTTCCCTTGGGTTGTTCCTTGCTCGTTTCTTAGCCTTACGTACCATTTTTTTGGGGTAGTGGCGAGCAACAAGTTTTTTCTCAAGGTGGGATGCTTGTTCTTCATATGTGGAGGTGTCAGAGCAGTTCCTCCTCACTCGAAGGAATTGTCCAACCGGGAGGTTCTGTCTCAGGGCCTTGGGGTGGTAGCTCTCGTACAGTAGAAGGCTATTCCTGTCGGTGGGCTTGTTGTGCACTTTTGTGGAAATCCCCTCGTTATTCATAGTGATGTCTAGATCGAGGAAGATAGCGTGGTTCTTATTGATTGTGTGGGTGAACCTAAGGTGTACATCTTTGGTGTTAACCCACTGGACCAAACGCATTGCTTCTTCCTCTGATCCACTCCATATTATCAGCACATCATCTATGTAGCGTTTCCAAAGTCTGAGATTTTGTAGGAATGGATTGTGTGGGTTGTGAATGAAGTCGTCCTCAAACTGTTGGACGTACAGGCATGCCATACTAGGGGCAAAAGTGCTCCCCATTGAAGTACCAGAGATCTGGTGGTAGATGACTTTCTCGAATTCAAAGAAGTTCTCCATTAATGCAAGTTCCGCACATTCCATCACAAAATGCTGTGGGGTTAAAAAGTCCCACTCTCTATTCAGGATGATGTTTTCTACCACTTCCAATGTGCGCCTCTGTGGTATGCTCGTATAAAGAGCTTCTATATCCATGGTTATCAGCCAATCGTTGGTCGTGTCCACCGTGAGGTCTCTGAGGAGACAAAGGACGTCCTTCGTATCCCTGAGGTAGGACGTAGATTCCTGAACAATAGGGCGAAGGAACCAGTCACAAAACTGTGACAATGGTTCTAATGCAGATCCTATCCCGGACGCTATTGGTCTCCCTGGAGGGGGCGTCCGGTTTTTGTGGATTTTCGGGAGTGTGTAAAATTTGGGCATTCTAGGTTCCTCATTCACGAGGAAGTCAGCCTCTTGTTTGGTGATCCAGTCGTTGTCGAGCGCTTCTGTGACCATGATTCTGATCTTGGTCATCAATGGACCTGTAGGGTCAGTTCTGTGTATGGTGTAGCTGTTTGAGTCAGAGAGAAGTCTCAGGCATTCCTCTCGGTACATATCACTGTCCATGATGACAATGGCACCCCCTTTGTCAGCTGGTTTTATGGTTAAGTCTTTATTACTACTCAAATTCGTAAGGGCCGTGCGCTCTTTTCCAGTTAGGTTGTCAAACCCACGAGTGTTCTTGAAGTCAATTTCTTCAATATCTTTTAGTACGGCCTGTTCGAAAGCAAGTATGTTGCAAGAAATATTATGATTAGGAGGTTGGAAGGTGGATTTTTTTCGCAACCCCGTAGACTTTTTTCTTCTTTCTTCCGTGCCCTCTTCTGTGTCTCCAAAGTAGTCACGGAGTTTGATTTTCCGGAAGAATTGAGCCAATTCCATATGTAAGACAAAGGGGTCATTTCGGGGTGTGGGAACAAATCCCAGCCCTTTAGAAAGGATGGTTGTTTCATCATGCGAGAGTGTGTATTTACTGATATTCACTATGTTGGTTACTCCCTGCTCGTCGAGGGCATCTCCCCTCTCCCTCTGCTCCTGGTTACTACTCCATGTGGTGGTTGTGGTTGATCTTCCCATTGGACCCTCATATTTCTTCGTTTTTGGCGGCCTCTCCCTCTGCCACGGCCCTGGAATAAAAAAATGCGGTTGGCCTTGTGGAAAACCACAATTCCGAAAACCTATGGGCTATCACCATCCGATGATGCAAGTTCCACAACCCCAACCTCCACCCTTTGGTTTTTGGCCACAACCATTTTACCAACCAGGGTTTGGTTTTCCACAAGGCCAACCGCATTTTGAGGACGACTTCATTCACAACCCACACAATCCATTCCTACAAAATCTCAGACTTTGGAAACGCTACATAGATGATGTGCTGATAATATGGAGTGGATCAGAGGAAGAAGCAATGCGTTTGGTCCAGTGGGTTAACACCAAAGATGTACACCTTAGGTTCACCCACACAATCAATAAGAACCACGCTATCTTCCTCGATCTAGACATCACTATGAATAACGAGGGGATTTCCACAAAAGTGCACAACAAGCCCACCGACAGGAATAGCCTTCTACTGTACGAGAGCTACCACCCCAAGGCCCTGAGACAGAACCTCCCGGTTGGACAATTCCTTCGAGTGAGGAGGAACTGCTCTGACACCTCCACATATGAAGAACAAGCATCCCACCTTGAGAAAAAACTTGTTGCTCGCCACTACCCCAAAAAAATGGTACGTAAGGCTAAGAAACGAGCAAGGAACAACCCAAGGGAAGCCCTTCTGGAGGATATAGCAAAGGAGAACACCGAAAGAACAGTATGTGTTACAACATTCACCCCTGTTTCAAACACAGTACAGAAGATAATCAAGAAAAGATGGAATATTCTGAACAGCGAAGGAAAGCAGTGGGATCCCCCACTTTTTGCTTTCAAACGGAACAAAAACCTGCGAGACCAACTTGTTCACGCCACCATGCCAACCACAGAGGGCACGGAACAACAGAGACTTTGGGATCAACCACGAGTGGTGGGACATTTCACGTGCGGTGGGTGCGTTTCCTGCAAGCTCACTACCAACACCAAAGAAGTCAACATAGGCACAGGTAGACCGTGGCAACTCCGCAAATTTAGCACTTGCAATACTGAGAATGTTGTTTACCTTTTAACATGCCCCTGTAATCTCCAGTACGTTGGCATGACAACCAGAAAAATCAGGGTACGCATCAATGAACATTGCAGCACTATAAGATGCAAAAAAACAAATACAAAGCTCACACGCCACTTCTTGGAGAAACACCATAAAGACACTGATCTCCGATGGACCATCCTCGAAGTCATGAACAAAAGCAGATCTGATCTCTCCAAAGCCCTTCATATCAGAGAACAACGTTGGGTGTTCCGCTTGCGGTCCCACGAAAAGGGCCTTAACGACGATATCCCATGGCTTCATCTGCATAGATGATCCATCTACCCATGTACATCTACCGTCCCTGACTAGAACCTGGACAGCCTTTCCGCTCTGTGCCTTTTTCTATTGTCCAAGAATATTGAACATTTTCAATGACCACTACAACCCCCTGCTTTTGCCACCTGTGTGCCCTTTGGGTTTTGTAAATATCGCCCCAAAGCACCCCCCCTTGCCCTCTAGTACATGACCCAAGTTACAGGGGCGGCTCGGCAGCACACTTACTCCACGCACGTATCTGTGACTTTTTGGTTCCTCTTTGAGTCGCCATTTTCTATCTATCCTAGTTGCATGCGACTTCAGCTCAGAGTGATGTAGATGGTGTGTTGCTGATCATTACTGTTGCCGGTAGCAACCGTCACATTATCTCGACTACCCCCCACGCTCTCCTCGTTCCAACGAGCACTACGGGCTTTGCAGGTTAGCCCACGCCCACTTCCATACCCTCCTTTGGGGCTCCGTAGTACGTGTTGTTAGTATTCACTTTCGCGTTCCCCAGACAACCCAGGACGCGCACGCTTACACGTGACTACTACCTTGGGCGGGTTTGCTGAAACGCTTCCCTTATTTGGGCTCAGGATACAGCCAGGACGTTTTTGATTGGCCTACACCATCGGCCATTGCACAACCAGGCACCGCACTGCATGCATCGCCTTCACGTTAGTTCCGGACTCCAGATGTATCGCACCAGGAACTGCTTCACAGCCGCAATCACCTCAGGCTGATTCCAATCTTATCGTTAAGCACACCATTTAAACCCGTCTTCGCGGCCTCACTCCCACATTCGGGCGGACGAGGAGCAACACCTTAGGCTGAATACGGGACACTCTGCCTCAGACAGTAAGAGTATGAATGTTGGTTTTTCGTTATTTAAACCCCTCCGGTGGTTTATTATTGGAATGATTGTGGTCTCATCCTGCTTGCAGGCTTGCAAGGGTCCATTCTTTTGGTACCTTTAGTCCGTTGACTATTACATTCTCCTTCTTTCCCTTTAGACTGAACAGGAGTGTCTCCTCCCTTCCCCCCATGTGGCAAGTAGTTTGTCTAACTAGGGTAAGCCTTACGAGAGCACTTTTTGACTCTCAATATGTTTGTGTACTCACGTAGAGTGGCACATGTCACGTGATTAGTCACTCACCTTAAGGTATTTACGCATGCGTGTATCTTTGCATTGATGTACTTTATGCTTTCACATTTGACCCTTTTTCTACAGTTGTATACATTTGTTTGTTCAATCTTCCCTATAGGCTTGACAGTCGGAAGCCATCTAGGTAGTGGAGTGTGGCTCCCGCCACACCCGCGCAGTGGTAATTTCTTGCTACCTGTTGGTAAGAACGGAGCCCTCTTTTTGTAACTCTAGGTCCTGATGAATGCCCTGGACCCGCTCGGGCCAACTAGGCAGAAACATGTCGACCTTATACTAGACGGCTAGGGGACATTTAAATACCCCACCCGCCGCCACTTTGTTTTTAGTATCATATAGTTATTGATCACATTAAAAATATCCTGGTAACTATAATGATTTTTAACCTCACGTTCCACCCCATGGGCCCCCACTCTTTAGCTTAGAAGTGCATCCCTGTCTCCAGGTGTATGCCCGCCCTCCATCAAACGAAGGTTTTGGAGGGCAAGGACTGGCCGATGATGAAGCATGACACCAGGTGGTGTGTGAGGCCAGTCCGTCACTTTTTGTGAGATGTCCCAACTCACAATAGCTCTACAACTGTAATAGGGTCACACTACTCTAGGAGCAGCTCCCTGTGGTCAATAGCACCTTATGGCTATCCTTATGTCAAGGAAGTAACTATCAGTGATACAACTGATGGAGTAGCACTGGGGCAGGGGCCTGTGAGACACTGGCTACATTTTATTTGGCCTCCTCAATTGTTTAAGATTTCCTGCATGTGTATGTTTTTACTTCCACAGGGCTTGAAGTAGTAGTTACGAAAGCTCTGTGAGGAAAGCGGGGTAGCAGAGTAAAGGTTGAGCCCAGAGAAGCGATACGAGTGGAAACTAGAAGAGGAGGAACAAGAATATGTAAACAAAAATAGGAGAGTATCACAAAGAAGAAATAGAGAAGAAAGAAAAAAGGAACGGTGTAAATGAAGAGGGCAGAGAAAAAAAGAGAAAGAAGAGGAGTTATGTAGGTGAGAGAACAAGGAAGAGCAAAAGGAGAGAAGAGGATAAGGGGAAATGGAGAATAGGGATAAAAGGAAAGGGTGAAAAGTAGCAGGCAGAGGAAAAGATGAGAAAAGGGCAAGGACGAGAAAGAGAAACAAGCCTTGGCAAAGCCAAAAGGTCTCGCCTTTGGGACTTATTCGCCTTGTCGATGTTTTAGCCATGCTGGCACAGCATCCCCGATGCAGATGCTTCTATTCTTTGTAGTTAAATACCCTGGTAACATTTCTGCAAAAAACCCACACCCTGCTGCACGCTTCACATTCCAAACATGCAAGGTAAAGGAAACCAGAAGCAACTGAGTATATTCAAGTGTTCAGCTCAATCCTAGGAAGTTAACATCTACAAACATATTTGGTCTGTAAATTAATATATATTTGAGTTAACAAATCTAGCCTTGGGACAGGAGCACTTCGTGGGATGACGCTGATGATGCTAAGGAGAAACACCGGCGAGACACTGGTGAAATTAGGTAACTAGTTGTGAGAATTTAGCAGAGGAATTATGTGAGGGTAGATGGTTTAAGAATCTTTATGATGATGGGTAGGCAGCAACAGTTAGAGCTGTCAATGAGAAATAGTGGAGCAAAGTTTTGGGAATTGCGTTGATCACATGGCAATTTGGAGGTTCCGGTACTGATATTTTGGGGGAGATTCAAAGAGACAAGGTTAATAATACGTATGAGTATTCGGTCATCGGTGATCCGGTCAGCTTCGCTACCGGATCTTACCACCAATTCTCTCCCAGCAGGTGACGTTTTTTTTACTCACTCCGCGGGTCTCCTCCCAGTCACGGTCTGAGCCTTCCGTCACCTATTCACTTTCTCGCGCACACACGGAACGGGTGCTGTAATGGCAGAGCCAAAGGGGGGAAGCGGAACCACTACGGCCACAACCCAACGAGCAAGAGAGGGCGCGCTAAGTGGAAGAACAGGGACGCGCAGCACGCTCAGGGGCAGTACCAGCGGAGATAAGGGAAGGGCAGCACAGGCAAGCGACAGACGATCCCGTGCACAATAGACAGCAGCAGGAGGCGCAGAGAAGGCGTCTACCTACATATGTAAATATTGAACAAGATTCAACTGCAATGTAAAATGAGCAGATACAAAAAAGCGAAAGCCCGGCACTGTGCGCGTAGGAATGCCGCTGCCACCCTGCGCGCCGCTGCTCGCTCCTGCAAGCAAAACGCTGTGGGAGTGAACATTTGCCAAGAAGGTGGGACATGCGCCCGCCTTTAGCCATTTGCAGGCTACAATAAGAAACGACACAGGCAACAGCCAACCAAATGTGTGGGTGGCGTCAGACCCACACAGAAAAGATTAGACTGATTACAAGACGCCTCGCAGAGCAGCGCTTGCGCGCTGGCTTAGGCTCGATCTAAAAAGGACAAGAACAAGCAAGAAGGGATTTGAAGAAAAAAAGAAAGTGGCAGACATAAGGGTGCCTGAGACAATGGGATGAAGCCAAAGACCATATGAGAGAAGAGAATACAAGCTATAGAAGTGGAAGAGAAAGGGTGGAAATTGATAGGGAAGTTAAATACGTACTGGGGAGAGAGAAGGGAGGATAGGACGTAGATAGAGGAGGAGGACAGAGAAAAGTGAGGGATGGAGAGAGTAAAGGGGAGCAAGAGAGGGGAGGATGGATAAGAGACGGTGGAAAGGGATAACAAGGAGAGAGAAAAAGGGTAGGAGATGGGGTAAGAGAGGTGAATATAGGAAGAAAAGCCAAAACAGTTAGAATAAAAAATATCTTACAAGTGGTGAAGTTACCACTAGTGCAGTGGCATTGGTGTTGTAGGTGTAAGGGGCCCAATACACATACAATTATGGCTGCGGTTTAATAACCGACTGGGAGGTCAGGGGCCGATTTTCTTGCTTGAATTAGGACTCGTGACACCCTTGCTAGGGCACTATCTTTCTTGCTCTCAAAAGCACTGCAAAACTATTCTAGTGTCATCACCTTATGAAAAAGTTATGGCAGGCATCCGAAACATATGGTTCAGACTATTTATACAGTTGACAAAACAATTCTTTTCAGCAGTCTTTTTTTTGTAAGTCTTTTTTTGTATTCTTCAGTGCGACACCCTAACTAGGACGTATATGCCCACATGTGTCACTGGAATCAAGCTATACCGACTGATAAGTCCTATTAAGGATGAAACCCACATTGTGTTGCTAGTGCTTCGGTTCAGGGAGGACTTCGCATGCCAGTTTGGGCTAGACTGTATTGGAGCAGGGTCAAGACTGATTTGAATATAGCTGGGTCCAAACTCAGGTGGTGTGATGTGCAAAATTACAATGGACTGGAATGGTGAATTAGCAGTGGCTGAGCTTAATCCAAAACATTCTAACAATCACTTTTTTGTATACTTCAGTTGAATTCTAAAAGAGAACATCAACATGGTGAATACCTAAGCATCGCCATCCAGAGCAATCAACTATTCTAGTTTCAAATGTTGAAATGTTAGGGATGCAACTACATAATATTTATTTCATCTAGATTTTGAAAATGTATCCTTCAATATGTACATAAAAACTGATTAACTGGGCAGACTGACATCAAAATATATGCACAGCTCAGAATTCTTTAAGGTCCTGATGTAGAAAATCTAGGTGGGGAGGGGGGGGGGGGGGGGAGGAAATGTAAGAATTGTGAGAAGAGGCACATCTATTTACTTAACGCTCACTACAGTCTCAAAAAATGCTGCTTGCAGCTAAATCTATTGCGGGATTATTACTGGCCGAGATAGGTGCAAGTGTCTTTGTATATAAAGCTTACATAATACCAGTAGCGGGCTGTTGTAGAGTAGAAAAGTGGGCTAAGGATTTTGAAGAACTTTAGTCCTGCCACAATTTCATTAACTGTGGACTTTAATGAGGCAATCATACTTCTATGTTGCATCATACAAAAGGAAATTAAGGACTATTGGAATATCCCTTTTGACAATTTGGGATTTCAAACAGGTAACTAGAAGGGAAAAAGATATTTAATGATTATGAGAAGAATTAACCTCCATTTCCAGAACTGGAAATTACAAAGTAATATTATGGTTTAATCCCAAAAAAGAGGGGAGGCATTTTATCCATGTTCAAACTACAGTATATATTCTGGCTTTAGTGATAGTTAGCCTCAGCCACCACTGCTTACTACAACACTTCTGACTCTAAAGTGATCTGACTTTAGTTCTTAAAATTTGTTAGAGGGCAAAAAATAACCGTAATATGGGAAGATTGCCAACATTGTCTCTGTAGGTCAGAAGAGTGTTGGGTTTAAATGGGCAGGTGTTAATCCATCTGATTTTATAAAGAATTTGGTGGCAAAGAACTTGGACCAACTATTAATTGGGCTGGAGCCTGTAAATAATCACAGGGAGACACGGGATGCCCTTGTAATAATATCCAACTCGATCAACCAATTACTTACAATAAGGGTTATATCTCATAGGAAGGAAAGGTGTGGGTCGTTCGATGGGGAATGCACAAAGGCTAGGACCAGGATAATCAAAATCCTAAACCAATACCCTAGGCATAAGGAGGCAGTCCGGACAGCTAGAATAACCTATAATAATCTGATAAAGGCCAGGAACAAATTCCTATGGGGGGCTAGAGAGAACATGGTGCAGGATAATGAAACTAAGGACAATGTTCCGTTTTGGAGAACTGTTAAGGCCCCCCTTTTTACAAAGGGAACAGACCCCGATTTGGAATCTGCAGTCACCCCTACCCAATGATCAGACCATTTTGTTTCAATAGTCTCCAAGTCTGACCAAGAAAAGGGGGATCTAGGTGGTTGGGCAGGCGAGCTATCCACCAGTATAACATTTACTGTAGCGGAGGTAGTTAGGGCTATTAACAACAGCCCAAAGGGTAAGGCCGCAGGACCGGATGGGGTCCCAATGGATGTGTATAGATCAGAGCCCAATTTATGGGCCCCTTTTCTAACCAAGGTTCTTAATGTAGCAGGAGCAGGGCATATACCCCCTACCTGGTCAATCTCATTAATTATACTGATTTTTAAGAAGGGTTCTAGAAACGACCCAAAATGTTGTAGGCCCATTTCACTGCTGGACTCTTCCGCTAAATTGTTGGTGAGAGTCTTGCTAGAGAGATTGGAATTATGGGCGGAAGAGAATGAAATTCTCTCTAGTTCCCTGTTTGTGTTTAGGAAAGGCCTGGGGACGGTTGAGCTATCGCTTAACTTGACCCTATTAATCAGGAAGTATACATAAGCTATGGATGGATCACAGTATATTTGCTTTATCGACCTTAGTAGTGCCATAGATTTGGTTGATCACAGGAAGCTCTGGATTAAAAGGGGGCCACCAAGGTAATTATTTCTTTCTTAGTCTATTTGTATAAACATCTAGAGGCAAAAGTTGGATTTGGAAAACAGGGAAAACGAACGGAACCTTTCAACATAAGGAGAGGGGTTCGACAGAGGTGTGTAATGGGGCCCCTTCTTTTTTCATTATATATAAATGACGTAGAAGAAACACCTGAAGCAGTGGGTGCGGATGCCCCCAGGATTGGTAGGCGGCAGGTCCCAATACTTTTGTTGGACGATGATGCAGCTGTATTAGCACGTACCCCAAAAAGTCTGCAACTTATAATAAATTCTTTTACAGATTTTATGGAGGAGAGGAGCATTGCAATTAATATTGCTACAACTTTTACAATGAGTTGTGGTCATGCAGAAGGGAAACAACATACTGTTTATAATAAAGGAATTAAACTACAAAGCACTAATACTTTTAGTTATTTGGGGATCCAGTTTTCATCAAAATTGGATAGGCAGCGCCATGGGAAGATCTGTGTCTCCACCATGATTGGAAATAATGAAGGATGGGTGAGGTGAGCCGCTAAATTAGGTAATTAACCTATTGTCCAGATGCTTACCCTCTATCTAGAACACTAAAACAACGTATGGTTCAGGGATCTGGGCCACAGGGGGACACGAGTGTTCTACAGGTAACAGAAAACACCTTTTTTAAGGAGATTACGGTCAGTACCCTGCTCAACCCGGGATCTTTTGGGCACTGGGAGTTGAATTCCTTTCTGATAGTCTTTAGAATTAAATCAGTTTTTATTAGCAGAACACATAGCATGAAAATACAGTGCATCGTTGCTTACAACCCCACGGGCTGGCTTCATCACAATCAGAAAAGAAAAACAGGGTTTATGGTTTATAGGCGGTCTGTTTCGCTAGCTGACACAGCATGCCGCCTATAACCCATCCTGGGCCGGCTGCTTTTGATAAGGGAAACATTAACGGTCCGGTCACTAAAAATATGAGCATGAGAAATGTATACTGCACAATGAGTATCCATACAACAGTGAGCCGTGGAGTCGTTATGGCCAACTAGAGGCGAGAAAGTCTGCCTTTTAAGAAAAAATAGGAATCACAAGCAAAACAATAACCAAGTCAAAATTGAAAAGTGCAATGCCCACCCCCCACACAGGGGGCGTGTCAGCGAGAAGATGACATCGTCTGCATAGAGGCTAATTAAATGGCGGTCGGCCCCAAATGGAATACCTTGCGCCCGTGGATTGTCCCGGAGCCTGTCTGGTGCCCCTCCCCACCGCGAAGTCGCTCGAAAGGATTCCATTAACCCTAACCGCAGCAGTCGGAGTGCTGTAGATGCTAGCCACCCACTTGCGGAACCTGACTCCTAAGCCAAAGTGCTCTAGGATGGCAAACAGATAAGGCCAATGCACGCAGTCAAAGGCTTTCTCTGCATCAACTGCCAGCAGTAAAGCCTCTTCTTTAGAGCGGTGTACCTTATCAAATAAGTGACAGATCATTTTAGTGTTGTCTCCGCACTGTCTACTTGGGATGAAGCCTGACTGATCCGGGACAATCAAGCCGGGCATTAGAGGGTTCAATCTATGGGTCAGGATGCTGGAGAACAATTTTGCGTCGATATTCAACAAGGAAATAGGCTGGTATAAGCTGCATAACACCGGGTCCTTCCCTTGTTTAGGGATGACCGAGATAGTCGCCTGCAGCATAGAAGCTGTGAGAGTGCCAGTGTCCGCAAAAGAGTTGAATAAGCGAGTGAGCAGCGGAGCCAGCTCCGCGCAATAAGTCTTATAAAAAAAAAAAAAAAGGCCACTGAAACCATCCGGGCCCGGCGCCTTCAAGGGCTTCAGACGGGCAATGGCAGATATCACTTCTTCAATCCGTATAGGGGCCTCCAGTCTGTCCGCTTCGCTAGTCGGAAGAGGGGTGACCGCGGCGCCTCATAGGAACTCACGAGGGTCCGCAAGATGAGAGGATTCAGCGGAATATACTTTCTCGTAGAAAGACCGAAAAGCCGCTGCAATGCCGGGATCGTCCGTTATCTCAGAACCCCGCTCCCCCTGCATTGCTTTAACTGCCTGTGCCTGTCGTTGGCTGCGGAGGCAGGTGTGCTAGCATACGACCACCCTTGTTAGAGCCCACATAGTATTTATGCTTCAATCGAAGCACCGCGTATTCGGCCCTATGGAGATCAAAGCACCTCAATTGGAGCCGCTCCTTATCTAACTGGTGCCAGACTCGAGGGGCACCCGCGCGTTTGTGAATTGCCTCGAGTTCCCTAACCTTAGCTTCCAGATCCTCTCACTTAGCCTGCTGGTTTTGTTATCATAAGCCGCATTGGCGATTAAGGCCCCTCTCGATACCAATTTAAGAGCTTCCCAGACAAAAGACAAGGGCGTGAAACCGTTGTCTTTAAGTGCTAGATAATCAATCAGGGTACGCCGAAAGTCCTACATCACCAATGGGGACTATAATAGGGAGTCCCTCAAGCGCCTGTGCGGTGGGAATGATTGCGCAGGCGCAGTGACAGTGTTATGTGTGCGTGGTCTGAGAGAGATCTAACCTCGATAGTAGAGGCGGTGGTAAATGCCCATGCGGCCTGTGTGACCAGTAAGTGGTCCAATCGGGCATAGGTCTTATGGGCTGCCGAATAGTAGGAATAGTCTCTTTCATCTGGGTGTAAGCAGCGCCATGTGTCCCTGATCCCACAGTCCTCTAGCCACTCCTTACCAGTCCCAGAAAGAGCTCCCGCTCCGCCTGACCTCAGGCTAGAACGGTCCACCCCTGCGTCCATGACTACATTTAAATCACCACCCACCACTACCAGGGAATCGGGTGTACGGAGAACCTCGGCCAAGGCGTCCATCATGAATTTCTCTTGGTGTTTGTGAAGTAGATCGAGGCTATTGTGATGTTGGAGAACCCAATGCGTAGACTCAACGCTAGGAGGCGCCCCTTGATCTCTACCACAGAGCCCACCACGGAACCTCTAACGTGTGTGGAAAGCAGAATGGCCACACCGCCCCTCTTACTCTTACTCTTCCCGAAAGACCAAAACTGCAAGGGAATCCTTCTGTGCTGCATGCGATGTGTGTCGCAGTGTAGAAGGTGAGTTTCTTGTATTAGGCACACATCCCCGCCAAATGCTCGAGCAATGAGAGCACTGCCTTCCGCTTAGTGGGGTTGTTAAGGCCTCTGGCATAAAAGCTAACTACTTTGACTTCCATCGGGGAGGGAAGAACCGCCGTGTTCTATGACTAAAGCAGTGGGGCCAGTAAAAAGGGACAGATCCAGAAAGGACCTCATGCATATGTGGAACCGGAATAACCCTGACAGAGAAGCCCTAAGTAAAATGCTCACCGGAGAGTTGACCCCCCCTATCCCATAACAGAAACAAACCCAGGAACAATAAAACAATAACAAAAGCAAGCACACAAAGTCCATCACGATAGTGGGTCAGTAGAAAGTGGGGACAGGCAAAAAATGGAGGGGACCCTTATTGAGAGAGGAGAAAAATCCCTCTGGCCCGCCGGACACAACGAGGATAAAACAAGCCCACAAGCATGTTACCCTCAGTCATTAGTGTCCAGGGAGTACCCCTCTGCGCAAGCAAGGGTCCGAAGAACAGCAGACCGCTCTTTGATGATCGTGGCCGGATCAGGGTGGAGGGATTCCAGTCCCTGGGCACCTCTGGGGCTTTTGTGTGCCCGGCTCAGAGGCGTCCGGCTGGGCAGGCAAATCGTCGAGATTCAGGGTCCACACTTTACAAGCCTCGGTCATGGAGTGGACTTGGTGCAGCTTCCCATCGAGGTGGAAAATGAGGCGAAATGGATGGCCCCAGGAATAGGATACACACTTTGAACGGAGGTGGTTAGTGATAGGGCGTAAGTCTCTTCTCTTTTGGAGGGTACTGGCCGGCAGGTCCTGGAATAGCTGCGGAGAATGGTCCCGGAAGCGTAGAGGTTGACAAGAGCGGGCTGCTTTAAGGATCTTCTCTTTCACTGTGAAATCGTGCACACATACCAGGTTGTCTGCAGGGGGGCGGTTTGGTTGGCGTGGCGGGCCGACTCAGTGGCATCTGTCAATCTTGACAGAGGATTCCGCCGGTGTGTTGATAACTGCCCGGAAGAGGTCTTGCATGTAACCGGCGGGGTCTTCCCCTTCCGCCCCGGTTGGAACTGCATGCACCCAGACATTGTTCCTCCTCGACCTGTTCTCCAAGTCCTCGGCGTGCGATTATAGGTCTAATTGCTGATCCTGCAGTCTAAGGATTTCTTGTTTAAGTGATGCAACCTCTTCATCCCTGGCAGTTGCAGAGTCCTCCAGGGCAGCCACTCGCTCCCCTACCACGTCCACATCTCTTCATACCTCCTGGAGGTCTGCCTACAAGTCTGTTTTAATGGGCAGGATATCCTCCCTCTGGGAAGCAAACAGGGCCTCCAGGAACTCCCTTGTGACCGCACTATCCGAGCCATCGCCCGCTGGTGTCGCGCTAGGTCCTGAGGTGTCCCCTGCCGATTTCATGAGGAGGTCCCGGACGGACCGGTCCTTCTTGCTTTTGGATGTCGCCATATTGAAGCCTGGAAGCCAGCCCGTCCAAGGGCAGAGGACGTGCCCAGGAGAAGAGAAATGAGATTACCTCCAGCCGGGTGAATGGGCACCCTTTCTCCCAGTAAAGTTGTTGCGCAGATACAGGATCTCCGCAGGAAGCACGGACGATCCGCTGGAGCGGGACCGAGTGTCGGCCGCTCCCCCGGCACGTAGATGATGGGCCTTGTGAAACTCCCGGGGACGATCCGCCCCCAGGGATGGTTGGAAACAGGCTCCGCGGGACAGTGGCGCTTTCAACAGGTCCGCCGCGCCGCAGCCCGCAGGCACCTCTATACCTCAGCCCTACCGAAGCAGCACCATGTACCATCGGGACTCAAAGCAACTCAATGCCCGTCACCTGTGCAGAGGGGACCCAGCAGGCGGGGTGAGGTCCCAGCGTCTCCACTAGTCTGTGGGGCTCACCAGTGCTCAGCCCAGAGCCTCTTCCGTCCGATCGCAGACTTCAGGCTCCCTCTGTCGTGGTGGTATGTGCTCAGAGGGGGTGGGGGAGGGGGTCCGAATCGCCACCGCGGAGCACCGGCTCCTTCAACTAGAGTCCTGATTAGGCCCAACCGCCAGGGCTCTCCGGTGGTTCACAGGTCCAGAGTAGGCTGCACCCAGCTGTAGGAGGCCTCGCGGGCACTTATGCGTCTGCCAGCGGGGCTGGGGGACACCTGCTCAGTCACCAAATAAGCCCCGGGTGCAGCAACAAACTGGGTGAAGTCCCTCTGACAGCAGAGAGCCAGGCAGGTCCCACACAGCAGCTCTGCGTCACGCCGTAGGCAGCCCCATAGGCCCTGGGCCGATCACGCGCTCTCGCTGGCCAGAGATCACACGGGGCAAGGTGCAGCTGGGGTAGGCCCTCCAGGGCCCGTTAAAGTAGGCTGCGCTGGCCAGCAGCCTCCGTAAGCTCGTGGCAGACTCTCGTGGTAGTCTCGGCTCCTTACCGCCCGATGTCGCATGTGCCGAGGGAAGGCATGGGGCTGGTCATCCGCCCTCCGTCGAGCGGGAAAGTCGTTGCACAGCTCTCGGCACGAAGAGCTGTGACGTATTGTCACTTTTGATGTGGGTGACCGGGTGCTGTGGGTGCGTTAGAAGGTGCTGCAGGCCCGGCGGGAGCAGAGCTCAAGCAGAACACGTCCGCTCACTCCACCATCTTGGTCACGCAGCCTCTGATAGCCTTTAAACTAAACCCTATTATTGTGGCGCTTTGTCTGCTTACTAAATTAATCCTTAAGGACTGTATGGGCTTAGATTGATGAATAGAATCCCATGGTTACGTAATATAAAACAGAATTTGTTGGGACTGGACCAGGCAGAGGGGAATCTGTGGTCTCATTCAGAGGATATCTTAAGGTATTCAAAAAAGAAATAAGAGAGCACATGCTGGAAGTCTGCCATAAGAAGAGGAAACAAGTAAATCTCCCCAAGGTTACAGTATGGCAGTACAGATTAAGGAATGAGGAGTTAGGATGCAAATTGTACCTTACGATAGTTAATAGTGCACAGCACAGGTATCTCTTAACCCATTTCCATCTTCTTATTTTCCATCATTTGATTGCTTTTCCAAAAAACAAGAGCTGGGGCACAATTACTAGGAAATGTCCTTGCGATAACCGTTCAGATCAGTCCACTCAGCATATAGCACTTTTTTGTAAACTTTATTTGACCCCCAGGAAATCCCTTCTTAAACCACTATTTTTACAAAAAATAATTATCACCGGGTGGCGTTTACATTTTTGGATGAATTAGGGGATGCCAGAGTATGCTACAGAGTTGCCCTGTTCCTCTTGAATGTAAGCCATATTAGAGCTTTTTTTAGAGGTTTCAGGAAACCAGAGAATTTGATAAGGGTTAAGGTACTAATCTTAGCTCGTTGGCTTATTTATTGTTGACTTCACTGAGGTTATATGTAGACAATTGTCATCAGAATTGCATTTTAACCTTGCAGATATGAGTGGGCATGGCTAACTGCCGAGCATAGCGGCTGCACACTGATGGAGCTCCTGTGTGGGACCCGCTACAACCAGCAATTCCTAGTAACTCAGAGGGCAATTTCCGATACTTGCTTCCCGATTTGGCACCGGGGCACTGTGGACAATATTCGATCCAAATAGAGATCCTGCAAACCCCGATTAGACCAGAGGGGCTGTGGGCGAACCTCCCGACGGGCTGCGTAGTTCGACGGGAAGGCTGGGTGTGGCCTCCCTTTGTCGATCCGATGGATACTCTGCACTGCTGGCCTTGGTGGGGTGGCCCGCGATGACTGAACGGAGACCTATCCAAGCCTTGTACTACCCTTCCTGCTGCAGGAGAGTCAAGACACTAATGGCAGAAGATATCTGATGGACCCACATGTAATCTGTGCCTGTGATTAACACACGCCAAGAAGTTAGAGGAGAGAGGAAGGCTCCCTGGTGCGACACTGGCAATCAGGCTGCCGGCACTCACTGGGATTCAAGTGGAGATGCCCTCTGATATGGAGGGCAAGCTACCTCGACTGATACCGGATGGGAACTCTCCCCGACTGTGAGGCAAGGGCACGGCAGGGGCCTAACTGCGCCACCATAGATATTGGGCCATGCCTGATGGGAGATCTCGACTGAGCCCGCATGCAAACCGGGCCTGTATTTTAACTGCAGCGCAGATGAAAAGTTGAGCGGGTGCCCCCTGGCACGATCCTGTTGACCGGACCACTGTTGCTGCCCGGGGCCAGGGAGGGGGCGCCCCCTGGTCTTACAGCCACCTTCGGGCCATCTACGCCGACTCAGACTGCCATTCTCCCAGACTGCGCACTGGACCACTGGCGCGGTCTGAATTTTGAGGGGAAGCACCCCCTGATCTTGAGGGCAGGCTACTTCGACTGGTACCGGGCCGGCCCTCTCCCCAACTGTAAGGCGAAGAAACTGCAGGGGCCCAACTGTGCCATCATTGATATACGTGACGAGTGAGAGGCCTCGGCTGAGCTCACATGCAAAACGGGCCTGTATTTTAACTGCAGCGCGGAGGAGGGGGTGAGGACACCCAGGCGCGATCCTGTTGACCGGAGCGCTGTCGCTGCCCAAGACTTGAGGGGGGGGGCGCCCCCTGGTCTTGCGGACGCCTTTGGTCCATCTACACAGACCCTGAGACTGCCATTTTTCCCGACTGTGCACTGGTTCTCTAGTAGAGGCCCGCTTGCACCATAATCGTTCCGGGGTGGGACCTGGTTTCTACCCTCCGGTAGTGTCATATCCTGGTGCTGCGAGTGGCTGGTGCACCTCTCCCGACATCATCATTTGTCGTATACACTTCTATCAGACTCCTTTTCGATCTATTGACCATACGCACCTAGGGGATCTAGACTGGAGGATTGAACAGTACCAAGCCACACTGCACTGTTCCAGGAGCTATCGATCACGCTGAACGGAAGTGTGGAGAGTGACATATCACACAAATCGTCTGGATGTCTCCCTTGGGCGCCTACAAATACAAGGTACACTCTATCTACATTTTAATACTTGGGGCCAACGCCATCCATGCCGCAGTGACTGTCATTTGTCATATTACATCGCTATTGCTCTGTTCTATTACATGCGGTTGGGCTATTACATGTCAGCAGCGCAAATACAGTCCTATTACCCCAATATTGTGTAGGTGGAGGTAGGCTGATGTGGACCCCCTAATAACTGGGTTGTTGAACTGTATCGCTGGGACACGGGAGAGGGGGCCAGTGAGCATAGTTACCCCTAATGTGACTGAACTTATACAACCACAGATTTAAGCGGGTTCCTCTTGTCGCCGCCAGTAACAAGGTTGACACTATACCTCGTGGACATACCCTTAGAAGTTCTTCATCGCACGAAAATCTACCATACGTGCTGAAATGGGGCGTACGAAGGGTAAACAAACTGATATGCCATTAGCAGATGTACAGACTCTAGGGGACTCTGACTCGGCCTCTCACATCCTCCATAAGTTGTGTCCCACTGACAAATTTCACACCCGCTCCTGATAAACTGGATCAAATTCTACAGGAAATAAGAGACTCACGCCAATCCATTGAACATCAAATTAACATTCTTACCACTGGCTTTACCACCTTGCGTGCGGACCATAACAAGCTCTCTGATACGGTCAAGGACCATACACAAACGCTGCAAGAAATAGTATCACAACATAGAAACAACGCTGTTCATTTAATCCAAATGCAAAAACAATTGGCCACCCTACTTGACAGAGCTGAAGATGCGGAGGGTAGAGTCAGATGTAATAACGTTCGCATCATTGGAATGACGGAACGTTCGGAGTGCCCCAATGCGACCCAATTTGTTGAAAACTGACTAAAGGAGCATATAGCCCCGGTAGGCCTTTCCACCGTTTTATGTGCGGAAAGAGCACACCAGATCCCCACGGGCCGACCAGCAACAGGAATGCCGCCCAGGCCATTAATAGCCGGTATTCTGAACTTCAGGGACCGCGATATCTTCCTTCAAAAGGCTAGAGAAAATGATCCAATACAATATCAGAACACTCAAATCTCTCTCTATCTGGACTATAATGTTCAAGTGCAACGCCAAAGAGCATCCTACCAGCCACTTATGCGGAAACTCCAGGCACCGAATTTAAAATACGCCCTATTGTTCCCCGCACGACTCAAAATTATACACAATCCGAAATCTCACTTTTTGAATGTCCTGAGGCGGCAAATGACTGGCTTGAGTCAACCCTTCCTTCTCAGATGCTAGACGCTATGGATCACCAACTGCGGCGTGTCCCTACATGGACAAATAAGCCTGGACCCCAGCGCAACAGACCAATGCGAAAACCTTCCACACAAACCACCTCCGGAACAGGCCTAACTTAAGCAGGAATCGGCATTAATGACGGCCGCCTCACTGCGTGATCCTACCCAGGTACCGTCTCCGGTACAGTCAGATGATAACTTGATGCTTACCGAGTCTGAAAGCAATGATATTTTATTCCCCTCAATCACTCCGCAGATTGTACAGGCCTTATTTGGGTAAAGCTACAACGGAGCGGTACACAAAGAACTGCTACAGTTTAAGATCTGACCCAGCCGGACAGAGGGAAGTAAGATATTGTCAATGTATAAATATTTGGTCTTTTCCTCCCCGGATTTCAGCTACATTTCTATTATGTTCTAGGGTTCCGCCACGAGTGTAGCTCCGTCCGGACCTGTAAAGTCATGCACGGTATAGGAACCACCCCCCCTGCAGGTACTGCATTGTATAACTGTTTGGAGTTAGTATGTTATGGGAAAGGTTTGGACCAACATAGTTTAACCGTTGGCCCTAGTATTGGGATTTGTAGTTCATTGGTGGTTAATGGGTTCCTGGCTCACCCTATTCTCTACAATATAATGTATTTCTCAGGCCTTCCTAGGATATTTCTTTGTATCCGTTAGATCTTGAATGGCTCTGTTGGGTAAATACAAAATATTGACATGGAATTTACGGGAAATGGGATCGGTTCACAAGCGGAACCGTATTTATGCCCAACAAAATAGACGGAAAGTGCAAATAGCCTTTATTCAAGAAACACATCTAACCGATTCAGAAGTGGCCAAAATGCGAAAGAAATGGAAAGGTCAAATATTTAATACATCCTACTCTGTCTTTGCTAGGGGGTCACATATGTATCAGGCATGGGGTACCAATTGTTCTTGTAGACCAGCGTATAGACACAGCAGGACGTTATGTATTACTACGGGTAGACTAGATGGTATGCCAATAGTTATTGGCCGTGCCTATGCCCCTAATTATGAACAAAACGCCTATATCACTAACCTGAACGCAGTCGTAGCGGACTGGGTTGTATATCCGCGGGTCCTTGGAGGGGATTATAACTCTATTTTAGACATACACTTGGATCGCTCTCACCCGCCGGTCCGAGGAGCTGTATCAACTAAAAACGCAGACTTTCTTCAGGCTTGGGCTACGGGATGGACATTACAGGACGCGTGGCGTATGCAGCATCCTACTAGTCGGGAATATTCATTCTAATTCCCCCCCACATCAATTGCACACCAGACTAGACAGGATATTCTGTTCAACATCTTTGATATCTCAGATTTCTGAATCTACATACCTTGGTAAAACAATCTGACCACAACCCGCCTGAAGGGTACCCACCCCGGTCCAAACATGGAGGTTATGGCCACAAACCCTGGAGGGCTCAGTCTTTCGGGATAAATTTAAATTAAGCACAGCCATTACTAATTATTTCATAGAGAATGATAATTCTGCATCTTCCCGTCCGATTGAAAGGGATGCCTTTAAATCAGTGATCAGGAACACGGCAATAGGGACAACTGTAGGAGCCTGTCAGGAAACGCACAAAATCCTTACTAATGTAGAGGACACCCTTAAAAATTGGAAACAGAAGCTATTGCTGACCCGGATAAACAAGCACAGTTACAAGAAGCCAGAATCCAACACGTCAAACTCCTCGAACAGCTTCGCCGGATAGATTATAGTGCATACCCCCAACACAGTCATAAAGAAGCGGATAAATCTGGTACCCTTTTAGCACGTCCTATACGTAATTCTCCCCCCCCATACCGGAAATTACTTTCCCTGATAGTCCTACTGTGCTTACCCAAACAGAGATTAACCTTGTATTTTGTGCCTACTACAGTGATCTATATAGTACTCTGCCTATTACATCACATGACCTCATAACAGCCTTTTTGAATACCCTCACATACCCTAAATTGACAACTGACGCCCCCAAAAGACTTAAAACCCCTATAACTAAAACTGACATAAAAGAAGCCATCAATGACCTCCCACGGAATAAAACCCCGGGTCTGGATGGACTGCCATCTGAGGTTTATTCGGCGTGCGCTGATAAACTGGCCCCATGCCTAGAGAAGCTATACAAGACGGCTTATGAGATGCGCACTCTTCCACTAACTACTATGCAAGCCCTAGTTACATCTCTCCCCAAACCAAATAGGGAGCACCGCGATATGTCAGGTTACCGACCCCTTTCATTACTACCCACCGAGTCTAAAATACTCGGTAAAATATTAGCCAAGCGCCTCCTTTCCTATCTTCCCAAACTAATCCACATTGACCAATGCGGTTTTGTGCCCGGTCGCAATACCTTCTTAAATATCAGACGTCTCCATTATATAATGAACACTGCGGCGGACCTTTCTTGTAAAATGGGGTGTATCTCCCTCGACATGTAACAAGCGTTGGATACACTTTACTGGTCTGCATGTTGACGGTCATGGAAAAATTTGGCATTCCACTAGGATATTTACAGTGGGTCAAATTATTATATACGGCCCCCACAACACGGGCCAGGACTGGCTCTCGTATATCCCATCCTTATTCAGTAGCGAAAGGAACTAGGCAAGGTTGTCCCCTGTCGCCATTGCTATTTGTTTTGCCACTGGAACCCCTACTCATTCAGCTTCGTAAAGAAGCCACAGATATGGGGATCCTATTAAGGAAATCGGTGCATATAGTGTCCACCTACGCTGATGACCTTATACTTTTCCTAAAAGACCTTACTACAGATTTGGAACCCATCACATCTACATTCAAACTATTTGAACAAGTGTCAGGGCTGGCAATTAACGTGACAAAATCACACGCTTTTATATGTGATATAAGGAAAACCCAGACCCTATTAAATTTGGTGATTTGACTTTAGCGACTGCTCCTCAAACTTTTAAATATCTGGGCATACAAATCTATAGCTCTTTCCAAGACTTCATAGATGGCAATCTGTTGATAACGATAAGATCCTTGCAGATGCAGGTCTCCTTTTGCACCTCATTACCCTTGTCAGCGATGGGCAGAGTGGCCAATTCCAAAGTGGTTAATGCTCCCTCGCCTTTTATATTTTTTCACTAATCTGCAGATAATAATTCCAGCCAAAATCTTACGTATACTTGACACACTCCTCTCAGAATCTATTTGGGGTAGGGGACGTAGGAGAGTTAGACTGTTTCAGCTACAATTGAAACCTGAAGGAGGCCTGGGTGCTCTGGACTTCCGGGCGTACTGTATGGCCAGCAAACTACAATGGCTATCGTACTGGCTAGCAGGGCGTCATATCCATGAAATAGGTTACACACGACAGCCTCTTTCTCAGAGTACTCATTACTGCTTAACACTAGGATCCCGCCTGCTACTCCCCCCTTGCTTAAAACAGCCCTATTATATTAGAGGCAGATGCTACAATACACTAAAAGAGTCTCCCCATACTCTCCCAATATCCCTCTGCTGGGGATACCTACCGGGACAGGACTGATTTCTAAACGTGTTGTGTCCCAATGGATACAGGAAGGTGTGACGTCGACTGGAACACTGTTTATAGACGGAACACTGGCAGACCACAATAATTTCGTTCGCACTCACGGGCTCCATCCGACACTATTTCTCCTCCATGCCACTCTTTTCCATTACATTAGACGCGGCTGATCCCCTGAAGGGATTGAACCCCTTACCCATGAGCTGGTCCGTGCAGTGCACCTCATGGGAGAAGGACATCACCTTACCAGTTGGTTATACAGGGGCATCAGGTCACACTCAGGAATACCACTAACTCCACTCCAAACAAGGTGGACCATGAAATTGGGCAAGGACCTAACGGATACAGAGTGGGCGTCCATATTGGAATTCCCTAAGAAAGTGTCTAGGAACGCTAAATTTAAATATATACAATACATGATCTTACACAGGGCATATCTCACACCACATCGTCTTAATAGTATACACCCGAATGCACAACTCCCTTGTCCTCGATGTCAGGAGGCTGATGTTGATCTACTCCATATGGTATGGGGTTGTCCGCAATTAAAAGAATTCTGGCACACGATACGATGCAGAGTACGAGAAATCACTGATACGGATGTCTGGTCGACAGCAGGGATTTGCATGTTGGCCCTGCATAGGTGTCCCTAAGGGCAGAAAGTCCGCAATAGATTTGTGGACATGGCTATTTTAATAGCAAAATGCGCCATCACCATGAGATGTTAATCTGCCCCTCCACCACTTTCATGGCAGGCAGAAATGACTCGATGGGGTATCGCAGAAAGTGCGATTATTAGACCAGAAGAATTTCGTGGTCTACGTAAAATACACATCTCCATGGAATGGGATCAGATGATGGAAGCTTTGAAAACTATAGATCCATTGAGTATTCCAATATCTCAGGCCGACATTACACCTCCCGCACCCATATTAGTTAACTCAAACGAACCCGTCTAATACCATATAATTCGCATTGTCTTATTACCTAAGAGCACGTGAATGTATATCATTATTTTTTTATTTTTATTTATTTATTTATTATTTTTTTTCCCCAAAACCTTTATTGGTCTTTAACAAATAGTACACAGCTTTTCGCCTACATCCTAAGTGAACAGGCCGGCAGCGACAATATGCAGTGTAATGAAGTACGGGCTGAAAAGAATCAACTGATTAACACAGCATGTCGCCTACAACCCAGACGGGCCGGCCGCGAAGTAATGGAATTAAAGCTGTTTAAGTATGCAGTAGTGAGCAGTCATATCAGCAAGATGTATTCGAGCATGAGATTTCTTTCATCTTTAGTAACCAACCGTAAAGTGCAATATGAACTGTTCCCTCCCAGAAAGTATCCACCATACACAGTATGTGGCGGAAAGGGCCGTTCGGTGCAGAGCTGTGGGGCAATGCATCCCACTATAGAGTGCAGTCAGAGACCGGAGTGATGACGCCCTGCACCTCAATGACTCATCCAGCGATCTGAGAGGATATGGCTATGACCCAAGCAGAGAACGTGACCTGGTGCTACTTCCTATAGTGCCGTGCAGTATGTGCCGTCGTGGAGTGGAGGCCACTCCACCCATGATCCAGGGGAACGGCAGACCCGCCACCCACCTCACCTGTGCAGCCTGTGGACGGTGTGCAAACACTTCGGGAAGTGTGGAACCCTGCTGGACGTACTAGGAACGCATGCATGTTATGTATGGGAAGGAAAAGATTAAGGGAGGGGAGGGAATCAATCAGTTACAGTTGCCAGTGGAGTAGGTGCCGGATCTAGCGTGTTGGACGGGCCAGCCCCTTCTGTATCCCTATTCACGTCACTCTCGGATACGTCTGGGGCCTGAGCCCGCAGGAGATATGCAGTGAGGGGGCCCCAAAGGTCCCTGGGACGTGACCTGTGAGGCAAGAGGTCCGCATAACTGTGAAGTTGTTCCTGCCAAGTTGACATCGTATCCAGCCAAATCTTGAATTTGGGCGCTCGCCCTCGCCCCCATCTGCATGCCACATGTCGCTTTGCCAACAGAAGTCCCAACGCAAAAAATTTCCGGTGTGCCTTTACCGCGGGGTTTGAGTGGCCCAGCAGGGCAAGCTTAGGACAGGGTGCGGTGCTTACTCCAATCATTTCAGAAAGGGCTTCAAACACCGCCACCCAATAAGTAGCCACGGCCTGGCATGTCCATGCCAGGTGCATGAAGTCCGCGCCTGCCCTCCTGCATCTCAGACAGCGATCATTGTCCCGGAGACCGAAGCGGTGCAATTTGGCAGGGGTGAAGTGGAGGCGATGTAGAAATTTAAAGTGAACCAGTCGAAGGCGGGCATTACCTGTCACCGCATTAGTATGAGAACAACTTTCCTCCCACTGGGCGTCCGACAGTGGATCTCCCAGATCACTGTCCCAGTCAGTCCGCGCTCGGAGAGGGGGGGTGGACGGAGCCGCTTGTGCATGGTTATTTAACATGGAGACCACATGTGTCGTAGTGCCCTCCTGCAGCAGAGCATGTAGAGGCGCCACGGTATCCGGCTCATCCGGAAAGTTAGGCGTGACCGCCTTGATATTTTGCCGAAGCCGAATGTAAAGAAAGGTATACATTACCGAAGGAGCACTCTCGCCAAAGAAGTGTGTCGCCGTGCGAAAACTCCCCTGGTGGTATAGATCCCCCCCCACGTGTGAATCGCGAGCCTCGTGGGCAGTTTACGACCAATTTCCTAGCGGGTAACAATCAATCTGGGATCATGTGCCAGGGCCATGCGAGTAGAATATAGGAATTTCACTTCCATATGGTCCGCCAGGCGCTTCCAGGCCCGCACAGTGCAGTCCACCGTGGTGGGGTCCCGATGATCAATTCAGGCTGCCGTATATAAATATCCGGAAGGTAGCTCAGGCCTCATATACCCATCTTCCACTGCTAGGTGTGCCATAAAGGGAGGGGGGTGGAACCAATAGACAGCGAAGTGACCCTGGGCGCAATCATAGTATCGCTGATAGTTAGGTACATCAAACCCACCTTGATGATAGGGCAACATAAGGGTCCGCAGCCCAAGTCTGGCCTGTTTCCCCCCCCCAGATAAGTCGTGACAACTGGGAGTTGAGGGCAAGGAAGAAGTATGCACCGGGGATATATGGTATATTGGTAAAGAGGTATAACAATTTAGGAAGGACCACCATCTTAATCAGGGAGATACGACCCGCCATCGACAGCGGGAGATGGATCCATTGAGTGACTTTGTCCGTAAGTTTGTCTATAACAGTCCCGTAATTGGCTCTAAGAAGGGCTTCCCGATTTCTGGTCACTTGAATGCCCAGGTATTTTATCTCGTCCGACTCCCACACCAGGGGGTAATCTAGAGGGAACTGCGTGGTCTTGTCAGTCAAGGGGAACAAGGCTGACTTTGTCCAGTTTATTTGTATCCCCGCTATGGCTCCGAATTTAGTGACCTCACGCAGCAGAGGGTTCAGGTTTTCTTGCGGTTTGTGGACATAAAGAGTCATGTCATCCGCATATAGTGCAATAAGTAGCTGGCGCTCTGGATAGATGAGAAATCGGTGTTTGTGATGCTGCCGAAGTTTGGCCGCCAAGGGCTCTATGGCGATCGCAAACAGAACTGGGGAGAGGGGACACCCCTGCCGGGTACCTCTGTGGATAGCAAAGGGGGGAGAGCGGGCACCATTGAGCAGGACCGCAGCTCGAGGCTGGCGGTACAACAGCCGGATCCAATCCAGGGAGTTAAACGGCATGCCCATCCGTTCCAGCAAGGCCAGAAGGTAATCCCACTCAAGGGAATCAAACGCCTTAGTGGCGTCGAGAAAAACCGTGGCAGCTTCGCTCATAGGGTCAATATCCTGTATCACGCCTGCAGCGTGCACAGGTTGTGAGAAGTCGCTCGATAAGGAACAAACCGGGCCTGATCCCGGAGGACGAGACGTTCCATCAGGAGGTTAAGGCGCGTAGCCAGGACCTTTGCCAATATTTTAACATCCGTATTTAGCAATGAAAGGGGCCTGTACGAGTCGCAGTGCTCTGGCGGTTTACCGGGTTTCAACAGAGATTTTATGAGGGCTTCTCGCATCGTAGCCGGCAAGGAACCCTCTTCTAACGCAGAGTAGTACACTTGCTTCAGAATTGGGGCCAGTACATGTATGAAGGCTTTGTAAAAGTCAATCGGTAACCCGTCCGATCCCGGCGCCTTGCCTGACTTCATGGACATTATTGCGTCCGTTATTTCATCTAGTTCCAGTTCATGATGGAGGAACTTCTGCTGGGATGGGCCTAACCATGCAAGCGCAGTGTCGTCGAGGTACTCATGCAATGCAATCGGTGTTGTCCTGTGGGAGGTGTAAAGCCTAGTGTAGTGGTCTGTAAGGACTCAGAGTTGGTCGGCGAGATCCCGCTGCGGGACGCCGTGCTCGTCTAGCAAGGAAGCTACATAGTTTCGGTACCTAGGGGACCGGACTGCGGAGGCCAACGCCCTGCCAGGTCTGTCACCCACGCCATACCCTCGCGCGACAAAAGGCTTCCCTAGGAACTTGCATTCTTTAGCTGCAGCTTCAGTGTATTCATTAAGCTTCTCTCTAAGCTGCGCCGCAATGACAGGCCCCCCGCGCGTTCTGTGCCATTTCGCGTTCTATGTGTCGTAGTTCGACTTCCAGCTTGCGCAAATCTCCGCGCAAAGACTTAAGGACACCTCCCCCCTTAGCTATGCACCACCCTCTCACGGTGACTTTAAACGCCTCCCAGACCGTAGTGAGGCTAGATACTGAGTCTATATTACGCTCAAAAAAGTCTTTTATGTCTTGCTCTAGTTCCGCCCGAAAGACTGAATCCGTGAGGTGCGCAGGATTTAGGCGCCAACTCAGGTACGGGGAGACATCGAGGGGAATACGTAGGGAAAGCAGGACTGGGGAGTGGTCAGAGAATGTGCGAGCAAGGTGAAGCGCCCTGACCAGCCATGGAGAGAGGCCCGCCGACAGGAACACGTAATCAATACGTGCCCAAGTGGAATGTACAGCAGAATAGTGGGTGCCCTGCCGGAGTGAGGGGTGGGAGTGCCTCCATGCATCGACTAAATGGTGCTCGTCCACTATGTTTAACAACGTGCGTTGAGTGTGTGTGTAATGCGACGACTGTGATTGTGATCTGTCCATCTCAGGTTTGAGCGCGGTATTGAAATCACCCCCCAGTATGACGTGGGATATACCCAGGGTCTGTATTCTGCCCCACATTGTGAGGAGCGCGGATGGGTCATCCGTGTTAGGGCCATAGTAGCAAGCAAACAGTATTGTGTGTGAGTGCAGTGTCCCCCAGACCATGCAGTATCTGCCACCAGAATCCACTTCGGTTCCCGCCGGTGTAAACCCCATCCCGCGTCTCACCAAAATGGTCACTCCTCTAGCATAATTCGAGTAAGATGAAAACACCTTGCAGGCAGCCCAACGTGATGCAAATGAGGGGGTCCCTCCCGGTTTTAAGTGAGTCTCCTGAAGCACGGCTATAGACACTCCCTGTCTGGCCAGGTAACCCAGGACCTGTCTCTTCTTTCTCGGGTTATTTAACCCGCGTACGTTCCAGGAGACCAGCTGAAATTGCAAAGCAGGGCGCGTGTCCGCTAAGTCCCCCATTCACCCGGATAAAGATATATTTGGCATGTACTCACGGCATGTAATTTCACGTAGCACAATCAAAACGAAACTCCCAAAGAACTGCCCCACCCACCCGACTCCTCGCACACTTCACTGATGAGTCAGTAGTCCCAGAATAAAGTCGGAGTATTCACCCACCCACACCGGCAACCCCAACTGGCCGGGTACACAGATCCCCCCCATCCCTCACCATCATCACCCCCCCCCCACATAAAACCCAACCCCACAAACAGAAAAAATATAGCAACCACACCAGCCTTAATGAGGGAAGGGATGTATTGGGGCTCGCCCATCGGGGGGGGGGGTCTAGGGGCGCCCGACCTGCCTACCACCTCCCTACTTACACCCACAAGAACCCAGACATACACCAGGTTCTCAGTGTGGGATGGAGGTGGGTGACCGGGCACAGAATATAACAGTGACCAATTCAAGTGTCATCTTTAAAAGAGGGGTACCTCACCGGGATTGACGTTGGCCTGTTCGGGCAAGTTCAGCTGTGGCAGCAAAGTGAGTCCGGGGGTGTCACCCCGACATGCTCAGTCTTGTTGCTCCATCGGCGAAGGCGATCGAGAGTGCCGTGGCTCTGCGCTCTCTCTAGCTAGGTCTTTCCTGTGCTGCTTGAGGAAGTCCTCCACTTGTTGCGGAGGTTGGAAAAAAAGTTATTTGCCTTGGTGCGAGATTTTCAGTTTCGCAGGGTAGAGCATGGCGTATGTAATCTCCTGGGCTTGTAATTTCTTTTTTACCCCAGCAAATTTCCGTCGGGCTTCCTGCACTGATGCAGTGAAATCGGGGGAAGGACAGCGTTGTGTTGCAGTATCCCACTGTACCCATCTCCCGCGCGCGTCTGAGCACTACGTCCCGGTCCCGGTAATTAAGGAAACGCGCAATGATGGGCCGCGGCTGGGCGCCAGGGGGAGGACGGGCAGCGAGGGATCTGTGGGCTCTTTCCACGATGAGGTGTGGGGAGAAGGAATCCTTCCCAAACAACTCAATCACTAGGTTCTCAATGAAGACCTCCATTTTCCCAGTGTTGGTGGACTCTGCAAGGCCAAGGATGCGGACGTTGTTGCAACGGGACCTCGCTTCTAGGTCCTCATTCTTTTCCGCAATTATTTTGAGAAGCCTGTCCATTTGGGTTACTTGTCGGTCTGTAGAAGTGGCACCATCTTCCAGTGTAGAGATCCTGTCCTCAGTCTCTTTTATGCGAACATAGTGTTGCTCCAGTTTAGCAACCACGCTATCCAATCGGGTATTGATGGTGTCAATCTTGAAGTCTATGGTTGACAGGCTTTGTTTCATGCCCAACAAGAGGGATTTCCAGTCCTCGTCCAGAGGTCCGGCGGTGGAAGGACCGCTCTCCGGCTCCGGTCTGGTCGTGGGGGTTTTCTTGGTGTCGAACGGCAACTTGGACTGCCTAGCGTCATTGCGACCCATGATGCGGCCAGTAAGACAATCCCTGTATAGACCGCTATGCAGCCAGGCTGGGCGATGAGAGGGGCCGTGTCACTCAGACCTAGGAAGGGCCCGCCCGAGTCCAGCCACAGCAACGTAGGTTTGATAGGGTTGATGTGGCACCCGGGATTACCTCGAGGAACGCGGGACCGAGGGCGACGTCCCAGCCGGTAACTATAGGGGCAGTCTGCACGTGGCCGCTCAATCAGGGAGGGTAGGAGTGAGGCTACGTCTAGAAGGCCAGCCGCGGCTCAGCCGCGGCTCAGCCGAACATCGCCACTTCAGATGACGGGAGGTCGGCCCGGACGGGGCAGCAGCTTCAGGCCAAGTCAGCTCGCAGTGGTAGGCCGCAATGAGCGCCCGCGAGTCAGCGGGGGATGCCCAGAGCGCGATCACCAATAATCGGGCCGATAGGCCTCACAGTTCCAGTGCCGCGTAGAGAGGGTCTCCTCCCCCCGCACCCAGCAAACCACGGGAGGTCAACGCACTCCGCCTCTGGAGGACAGGGCGGTCGGCGGCGACAAGGGTCAGCCCACAGCAGCAGGCCAAGGTGAGTCTCGTCCCCCGGCGTAATCGGCAGCCCTCCGGCCCGAGTCCCGGGCTTCAGCCCTAACTGACGGATAATGGCCGGACGAGAATCCCCTTATACGCTCCGTCCACTGAGGCGCCAACGCCTACCTCTCCGTCGACATCACCGACACGCAGGGGACAGCTGAATGTATTCTGGCACCTCGGTCCTCTTCGTGGGTCGGCGGCCCCGCGTGGCGTGCAGGCCTCCAAGCACCGGGCTGTCCCAGAGTGTTCACGCCGCCAGGTACCGGGCTGCAGACGAGCACGATTCCCCGCCAGGGAGAACCGCAGCAGATATCTCGGCCCTCCAGCGGGCTATGCAGGCGTTTGGCACCGGAGCGTTAGGCAGGTTATTGCGGACACAGCTGTGAGGGTTAGGCGCAGGATATCTCGGTCAGGATGCTAGAAAGGATGGTGAAAGTGCCCGGTCCGGCGGGAGCCTCACTGCCGTGCGGCCATCTTGGTTTGGCGCCCTCTAGCGCCCCACGTGAATGTATATTATAACTAAAACTGTATTAAGTGAGAGACTATCACCCTCTGTTACAATCACAAATACATAGGAAGCCAGTGAACTGGGGAGAGGGGGGTAATTTTAGCTTAAGTAATAGTAGTTTATAGCTAAATGCGTAAAAACGAGTTTTTTTTAACATGAGACTGTTTAATCACAATGGTAATTTTAATTCATTATACTTACTACACTGCTGCAATGTAAAATGATAATATGTATGTTTGCTCATGCATAGGATTGCAGTTTGTATTTACCCTCTTTTACTTCTGATCAGCTGTGAATCCCATATGCTATAAGAATTGAACAAACGCAATAAAAATTATGTTAAAAAAAATTAAACTTGCAGATATAAAAGCGGTCTGGTGTATTTATGCATGATGTTGGCACATAATTTTTTTATTTTATGTTCTATATTAATGTCCTTGGCATCATGTGAATTTTGATTTTAAGAGATCAATATTTTAATCATATTGTAATATTTTGTTCTTTTATGGCTCAGTGAATTTGTGCCGAATAAAGCTTGATGATGAGGATGAACTGTATTTAAATAAATGCTTTTGGATAGGTCCAGCACATGTGCTCCCTTAAACAGTAACTTATATACAGGAGCGTGCTGTTCCTTAGACAAAGGTAAAGCACTAGTAGTATGTCAGGTCAGTAGAATATGCTCCAATAGGAGCAAGTGCCCTCACACATCGTGAAAGGAGTCATGCTCAGGTCAGTTGAATATGCTCCAATAGGAGCAAGTGCCCTCACACATCGTGAAAGGAGTCATGCTTCATCATCAGAGCATCCTTCTCGTCGGGCCAGCGCTGCAATGCCTGATTGGCACCTGCGAAGGGACTCTTTGCCCTGAGATCTTTTGATTTTGCGGTTTGATGAAGTGTGGGTATGTGGGGTGTGAAGCTTGTGTAGTGTGGTGAAATATCGCGGGGGAGACTTCGCTTCACTGGTGAGTCACTCAGACTCAGGCCATGGGCATCGGGTACAGAGTGGGCTGGGGACGTGGATCCGCCTGGATTTAGAGTTAGTTTCTTCTGGACAGGTCCGCTGTCCACGGGAGTTTGGAGTCTTTATTGAAAGCTAGGGCCAATAGGCACCTCACCTGGGGTGACTACACCCTCTATTTTGCCACCCTCCTGTAGGAAGGGGCATAGACCTAGCTCCGATTAGAGGGGTTCCCCATCTCCAAGATTGCGGAGACAGAGTTGTGCTTCACCTCGCTTCCCCCACCTTAGGGGTGTGATTGGCAGAGGTGGGCACATCTATCTTTTTTAATTTTCCCACCCAAAGTGGGTGTGTAAAGTGGGCCATCTGCTTCTAGCAGCAGAGGCTGGGGGTCGCATTACAGAGGCAGCAGGCCTTTGAAGCTTCCCTCTTCCAGCACTGGCCCATCCTGGAGGAGCAGGCAGGACAGCTCTACCCAGGATGTGCATTGTTTCTGGTCCCAGAGAGCAGGGACTCCCTACCCAGGGGTCCAGAAACACGTCTGGTTGTGGTTGGCTGCCTATAGCCGCACCAGATTGGTAGGGATTCAGGGGGCACCTCTGAGCTGTCCTCTTGGTACATGGTACAATAAAACCCCACACAGGCACCAGTGTGCGTTTATTTGAAGGAGCAGTTTGGCACCAAACACTCCTATATTCAGTGGAGACATCATGGTGCTGTGGAGTTCCCAGCCCATGTACTCTCTAGGGCTTGACTGGCACTTACAATATCAGGAAATGGTGCCCAATATTGTAGGGGCATATCTGCTGATGCAGATATGCCCTCGCCTCTAGTATAGTGCACCCTGCCTTAGGGAGTTGTGAGGCCTGCTAGAGTGGCGACTTACCTATGTTTTCAGGCAGTGCTAGGTGGCATGGCACCCACGCAGGGTGCCATGTTGACTTAGTAGTTTTCTCCCTCATAGGGCATGCTGCCTGCAAGAGCAGTGACATGTTCCACTGAGGGGGGTCCCAAGGGACCCTCTTAAGCTACCAGGCCCTAGGTACCCAGGGTACCATTTACTAATATTTACTAGGGACTTACAGGGGGAAGAAGTACCAATTGGGGGTTTGTTTCAGGGAAGAAGCACTGGCACAGGGGACCTGGCTGGCAGGGACCCTGTTCACTACATTTGAAACCACATCAAAACCAGGTGAAAAGTGGGGGGTTAACAATGCAAAAGAGGCACTTTCTCACAGAAGCCCCGGGAGCGGTACCCAAATTTTCCGCCGGACATACAGGCACTCTGCAAGTGGAAGAAGACCTTGAGTGCTTGAGGACTGTAGGCAAGCAGAGTGGTGTGCCTTGAGGACCTTGATGTGCTCCTCCTGCAGGGTGATCCAGGTTAGCAGACTAACAAGAGCTGGACAGGAATGCAGGTGCAAAGCTCTTCCAGCTCTCTACTGCTAGTAGTAGGATGCGGCAGTGCAAAGGGGCTGTAAAAAGCACTGGGAACCATCATAGAAAAAATGTGGGCCAGAAGGTTCGAGAGAAATAGTCCTGGTGATTTGAGTGAGACAACAGTATAAGAACTCAAACCCTATCACAATCGGGCAACCAGAGAAAAGATAACTTGTTAAGAATCAGCTGCTTAAGTACAATGAAAAATAATCAGTGTGGATGCCCGGAGGGTCAAGGGAACCAGGCACAACAAAGGCTCCAGAATGCGATTGTATTTAATATGTAGGTGAACCTGTGAGACCATTGCTCCCCCTCTGGGGCCAACATCTGCCTGTAGGCAAAAGCATCCTGTGAACAAGATCAAAAACTTAAAGTGGACTTAGAGCCCACCCACTGCTTACCATTGGTTGGCTTTATAGTCACTTATTTGTTTGCTTCTTGTTGGATGGCTTGCTATCCTCTTCTGTTTGTCCCACCCATGAAGCATAGCCTATTTACCATCCTTATGACTGAACGACTTGTAATTTTCCACTGCTCACATTCAGGGTACTAATTTTTTTATTTCTATTTCAGCAATCCATGGGGGTGCCCATGTTTTCTAGCTTTGTCTCATGTGTGCTGCTCCCCCTCAAATACCTGCACCCCATACACAACCCATGTTGCTTCCTAATCTACTACCCCCCGAAGCTTGTTTGTTGCTGTTCCCATCCCCTTCGCTGGCTTTTCTTTTGAATATATATTTTTTCCTTCTGTCCTCCTCACCAGCCCCAGCCTAAAGTGCTTCCGTTGGTCGCTTGCCCCTGCCCACTCCCTGTCGCTTCTGCCCTCTACTTTGTACATATGCTTGCATAGCTAATAAAATGCATCGCCAGCGACAGTGCATGTGCTGTCTCAGTTGAGACCTATAAAAAGGGCAAGGTGACTATGTTCATTAGCTACCATCAGCAAGAAAAACAATTAACCAACCATCAAGCGCAGCCCTTATTTCGGGGGTTATTAAAAGCCATGCTATATGATTGCCGCTATCCAGAAGTTGATTAAAAGGTATATAAACTGCAAAACAGGCAAATGTATAATGACTTGTGCGTGCATGGTTTATAAACAAAATTAGCATCAAATGGCTAAATAGGGGGTTTGTGAGGTTAAAAAAAAAAAAAGAGGACTTTGCTTAACTGGAGGTATTTTCGTTTAGTGCCCAATTACATTAACTAAAGGTTCTTTGTAGATCCTTTAAATGGGCTAACAGTTTCATTTGTTCTCATTTTATGGAGATTTTAACAACTGCTTTTTGACAGAACACATCTAGGACACGAACTGTTGACATTCTTTGCAACTTTAATACACGAAAAGTGATAATGCCGAGAAGCCGCAAAACAAAAACGCAACTCAATTGTTTACAAATTCTTGGAATTACTCACCTTTAGAATCTCAAGTTTGTGACCACTGACTTCTCTCCGATTATGTGCTATAACTAGCAGTTCACACAATTCAACCCAGCTCTTGTGTGTGTCACACATTATCGGTATACTTTAGAGGTGGGCGAACCACCAAAAGCTTGAGCCGAAGCCTGATTCGGGCTCAACTCGAGCTACTGTTGGAACCTCAAGCTCTTAACTAGCTGAGCTTCTGCCAACCACCTTCTATCCAGGATGCTGCCAACTATGGAACTGGGGAACCAGGTTCAAGTCTCACTGCACCAATTTGCAAACAAGCATTGGCATAGCCAATAGGTCTCACCTTTGGGACCTTATAAGTGTTTAGCCATGCAACAGTTAATGTTGTTGCACCAAGGATATTGTGCTTCATAACTAAATATTTATAAGGTCCCAAAGGCGAGACATATTGGCTATTGCCAATGCTTGTTTTATTTACCTGCCCGCCACCTCAGAATGGTCAATAAAAAAATTAAATGTTGACGCATTCATACACCCGCAGCTCGATGCCTCCGACAACAGTAGCTGTGTCATTGTGCCTTTGTTTCCTTTTTGTATTGCTGATGCTGCACAGCATCAATCCAAAAGTGATTTTGCTTTTTCCCAGTGCTGCAAAGGATCAGCTTTGTCGTTGCTATTTTTTGTAGAAAAGTCACTAATTCACGAATTAGAAAAAGATATAATTAATAACTCATAGAGGCAATTTTGAATGTATTATGATGATATTAAAGTAACATGTTCAGGGATTATGAAGCACATTTAGACAGTGTGCGCGAACAAGAACATTACACTGAATTCACGTACTGACGCCATTTAACATGAAACTAAATTCAACACATTCATAGATTACACAAGGAAAACAAAAGCGGCCTCCGCTGAAAGCCACGAAGAGGCAGTGCGGCTGCAACCACACAATCAGGCCTAACCTGTTTAATTGCAGGTGCTAATCCCAATTAGTTACTTGGATGGTGGGGGATTCATGTAGAGTTATACTACGAGGCAGACACCCACATACAGACGTAACTGGAGGTCAGAATTTCAAATTGGAGGCATTCACCAAGGCATTGGTGTGTTAGTGAATAGAATCAAAGGCACAAAAGAAATAGGAGCCTTAATATATCCCGGGGATCCCATCCCCCAGGAGTTTTTTTATTTTTTTTTAAAAAAAGAGGTGGGAGGATGCACGGCAATCCTCCCACAGCCTTTTCAGGCCCCATGGACTCCATCCCCATTGCCGTATTTTGTTTAAGGGGGGGGGGGGCTGCATGCCCGCCCGCCTGCCTGAACCTATTATGGCCTCAGCGACCCCATCCCCCAGGGCCTTTCTTTAATATAGGGAGGGTGCCCTGGTGCACCCACAAAAAATATGCTGGGGCCTGCAGGAGGAGTCCCAGGGCGTCCATGGCCCTAGCCAGCTCCCCTCATGCTGCAGAATCCAGAATTGCTCCCGCCTGGATGGACTTATGTGTAGTTTGGTTCAATAATGAACCCTTGGTGCAATGATAACCTTAAACTATCATATAGCCAGACTACTTCAATGGCATTGCTGGAGTATAATAAACAAATGTGTTGTATATGGGCATGCCTTATGGTACATTCTAACGGTATTGCAAGTTACAGAGGACTTCAGGGACTACAGAGAGGCATGGGGCCAAAGGTGGAGTTCTACAAAGTCAAGGAACTCAAGGCTGACCTCCAAAATCCTTCTAAACTACAATCCTGATTTTTTAATTCCTTGCATTAAATACTTGGTTCATTCCATGATATTTTGTACACAACAAACAAGCTTCCCTGTCTGAATAAATCGTCTGTAGGAATTGAATTGCTAAGTCGTATGACACGGGCAATGCACTTAATAAATAAACTTAAATAATACACTGAACTTGTTGAAGACACCCTCACTGATGAAACACAATGGGCCACCGGTTTAAGAGTATCTTGGGGTGTCAGACTTACACGCATAAACAGAAAAGTTTAAGAGGACAGGTTTCGTGCTCATAAATGTATTTACTCAGCTGTATCCATGTGAATAAGTCTAACCCTGGGTGTTAGGAGAGGATGCTCCGTGGTAGCAAAGTCCTTGAAGTTTGTGCCAAGCCACAAATTGCGTATCTGAGGATATTCCTAAACTATTTTCTGACCCCAAACTACCGTGAAAAAGATTGATTATTAATTCCAGTCGATGACTAGGTGAAAACATCCCCAGAATAGGTGTTTCAGCGCATTAAAAAATATTTTCCCATTGATGAAATAAAACAAGTTAAGTGCATTTGGACTAGACCTGACTTTTTTCAGATGTGAGAATGTAGCCATATATTTCTGACTGTGGAAATGTAATTCACAAAACATACGTGCTAACCCTATCGATGCAGGCGGTACTACCTACCGCTTTAACAATGCCATTCTACAGCACTTTATAATACAGGCGCAAGACAGCAATTTTAGCCCAGAAAAACACAAACAATCACAGACTAATAGAGGCCACCAGCTGCTCCATCACAGTGCACCCAGGGCCACTTTCAGGCCCTGGGAGGGCGATTAGCACTGCCATCTGCTTCGGAGCCCTGGTAACACTGTGAGCATTGCTTTTGGAGGCTATAATACCATCTTCATTCCTTGTCCAGTTGACCAGTTACAGGCGGCTTATACTATAACACAAATACACTTTATTAAAGACTGGAGAAACCGGAGGCAATATTCACTGCAGAGATGCTTTACAGCACCCCCCCCCCCTCCTTTTTCAACAGAGCTCATGCTTTTGTTGTATGGGAGTGATTTGCAACTTTACAATCAGGCATTTATATTTCTACTTTCGTAATGAGATCGTTCATCAGCAGGGCTTTAAGTGGGATGAAAGAGGGGGGGGGGGGTGTTCCCGAAAAGGGGCGTGGCCCATGTAATTTAAGGCATGGTTTAAACAGGTAAAATACATAATACGCACTGTAATCCTGCCTTAATTTACTCTGTAAAATAATTTATCTTGCCCCCGGAACTTGTGCTGCCTGAGACCGCGACAAGGGGAAGACCGGCGCAAGAGAAGCCGCGAAGGAAGGTCGAGCTTTCCCATGCTGTGACAACGCGGTCAGAGCAAGATGGCAACCGGCTCCAGACCGTAGAGAGAAGCTCCGAGGAGGTCGGGCAGTTTTGCACGGTGGAACCTGGCAACTGTGACGATGGAAGCGGATGGCCGTGATTGAGCCAACTGGTGGTGCTTCCGACGTGAGCTGCAGTGATTGCCGGCTGGCGGACGCCTTACGGCAAGACCAGTAGAGCCCCTCCCTCGAGCCTGTTGGGGGAGAGGCATCAACAGAGGGCCCCGGTCGTGGCCTACTGCGAGCGAGGTAGACTGGTGGGGGAGCGGGGAGCCTGCAGCCTCCCCCAGAGGGTTAATGGGAGCCCAGGGAGAAGTTAATGACAAGACAGGAGCAGTCTCAGCAGACAGGCTGGCGTCTGCCCTCCCACACTCCGCCGCCCGCCCATCCACTGCGACGAACAATGGCGCGGCAAAAGTGAAAGCAGCTGCAGCTCCCGGGAGTGGTGCACGTGCGCTTGGGAGAGCAGTCTTCACTTTTCAAGCACTGCACTCGTGCTTGTGGCGCGCCGCTGCTCGCTCCCGCAAGGTGGATGCTGCCACGAGTGCAGTGCTTGAAAAGTGAAGACCGATGGCTAAAGGCCCTCCTAGAGTAGCGCATGCGCGCTGCCTAGGCGAGACCAAAAAATGAGCTGCCTAAACAGGCTATGTGGGAAGAGATTGCTCTTGCAGATTTCTGCATTTTGAGGACCCGTTCAGCTATGGGGAAGGCTGAGGATACAGGAGAAAAGTTCTTGTAGGTTATATTTTGTTTGAACACTGTGATCCATAGAGGATTTAATTAAACTATTCATACCACAATGCATTGCTCACTGAGAAACTCCTCACGGGGCCTAAAAACTCACCTGTTGGTTGTATTAACAAGAACCTGTGAGAATTGGGTCTCGGAAAACATATTTATCATTTGCATATTACCAAGTAAAAAGTTGCGATTTGTTTTTCATCCTATTGAAATATTTTTTTCATCACACAATTATTGAAATATATTTGGAAATGTTTTTACAGACTTATTAGCTATTAAAATGTGCGTCAAAAAAACCTGATACCATACAGCCTTTCAGTTCACACTTCGTACAGCAGGTCAGACAGTTCACTTTACAAAAATACTGGAACTCTGCAGTCAGAGAAGGAAAAAGTAATTGTTGACTGACTTCTGATCTCGGTCTCTGAACACAGAGCAAATGTGACAAGATAAAACAAGATTTAAAGGCATCTTTATTGCTCCTTCACTTTCTGACTAAACAGAACACCTGTTCATTACCAACTCACCAGAATGGGCAAGATGGTCCTAAATATAGCTCGACCTGATCTAAATCTGACTTGCCATAGCAAGTGGGTGAGTTGATTTTTCGAGGCCTGCATTACACCCATCACACGGTGCACATACTTGATGCACAGCGATTCTCCAATGGTGAAAGGACATGAATAAAGGCAGTCTGGGAACGAGGGTGAATTGGGCCTGGCCCAGCTGGGATTTTCACAGCAGCAGTAAGTTCCAGAAGGCCCCACCCACCCATTTTCAGCCAAAGTGAATATATTACATGCCCCTGCAATTTTTGTGTTACTTGATCAAGATATCGCTGAGTTCTTAGAAAGCCAAAACCATATGTCTGGTATGCCATATGTTTGATGTGCAAATCATAATGTTTATCTACTAGAAGCATTAGGATGCGCACATCAAAATGAAACAGGGGCCGCAGCCAGACACCGATGAAGTAGGACATGAATCGCAGAGCTCCGGCCCAGCGAACCCCCGTATAACATCCTGACACCCAGTGACCCCACGAAGTACATGGGAGGGCACCAATTACTCCTGCTGCAGCCGATGGCAACTTGTCGACCAGACCCGAGGCGGTATGGAGGAGAGGGAGGCCCGCCTCGCGTCAGAGCACTCAATATGGCGGCGACCGAGGTGAAGTGCAGGCCCCAGAGTGAGGTGACAAGCAGATCTTGGTCCAAGAGCCGACCTGGAGAAGTTCCTGAGAGCAGCCACCAAAACACGGTCTGTCGACCCAGGTTGTGCAGAGATTCGGCTTGAGAGTAGGGGGGGGGGGGGGTGGCTCAGTGCCTAGCAGCAGCACAGCTGGAGACACGCCAGCACGTGACAGACCTACCTGCGCCACTGTCCTGGGAGGAACAGTCCCGGAGGCCTTTCGAGACCCCCTCCCGTTTATTTTTTCCAGTGTCGGCAGTGGCCTGCCCCACCCAGCGGGAGACCGCTGCAAGAAGAGCGACAAAGATAGATGGCATAGGAACTGGCCTTAACCTCCTAAAAGGTGACCACTGCTGCCTTGATGAGTCACGTCAACCTAGCGGACGCTGATGAACATACCTCCAGATATTGCCTCATTGCAGAATGCGCTGTCTACCATGGAAAGCAGCGTTGAGACGCTGGAACTGCGAGCAGAGGAAAGTGACAACAGGTCCCGTAGGAACAACATACAGGTCATTGGTGTTCCCAAACACATGAAGGGTACCAATATGTTGACCTATTTGGAAGACTGACTGCGCAAAGAGGTGGCGCTGGAGGGTCTTTCCTCGTTTTACGCACTAGAGAGGGTGCCTAGAGTACCAGCCTGCCCTCTTAGATCAGGAGCGCCCGGCGCACAATATTGGCTAGGCTTCTCCACTATAGGGATCGCAACCATATACTCGCGCAGGCCGGATTGGGGGGGGTGACCTACAGATCGATAACAGCAAGATTGATATTCCCAGATTTCACTAGAAACGTACAGAGACAGCGCTCCACCTTTCTTGATGTCAAAAGGCACCTCCACCGGCTAATCGTTCCTTATGCCATGCTATTACCAGCCCATCTGAGGGTGGCCATGCGTTCTGGGGTCCAGTTCTTCCTGACCCTGCAAGGCGCATGGAATTGGATAGAATCGAGACCGGAGGCCAATACGAAAGGAGCCCCAATCGATCACGGAGACTCGACGCGAGCGTCTCAAAATGCCTAGGGCTGTATTGGCGATCAGCAACACTGGCACGAGCCCACTATCCTCTCTCAGCGAGAAGGCCGGCAAGATCTCAGAGGGCACCAAGAACACTAGTTCTGCGGAGGACACAGACATTGATTTGCCTAAGATTACCCCTGACACTGCTGACTAAATTATTACATGGCAGGCTCGGAGTAACAATGACCCTCGTTTACACTTAGAAAGGGACACATGGAATAACTGCGTGCCTCCTGTCCCATGTCTGTTACCTTCCTGTTTCTGGATTGGGTTAGGTCTATGCTTACATCCTGTCTGGAGGGGAATAGGGTTGGTATCATGTTTGGATGGGGCTCAGACTACTTCCTGTCCCAGGGAGAGGGAGTTGGGGTTTTCAAAGTTTGTATTTCAGTTGGGGTTTCAGCGTGCCGGGCGGGCGGGGTTCCACACAGATGCATCACAGGAGGAGCGTAAGTACATAGTAACAAGAGACACCAGGGATTGGGAGCAGATATTACCAACACATATCACCCACCGTACAGTATAAATTCCTTTCGGGGAATGTCAGACGGATGAACACCATGTCTAAATGGCACAAAGTGCATGCTTATCTTGCTAGGAGGGGGGTATAGATTGCCCTATTACAGGAAACACATCTTGTTGCCAAGGAGGGGGCTGCTCTAAAGCGTAGATGGTGAGGGCAAGCCTTCTACACAGATTACTCCACCTTTGCTAGGGGGGTGTTGGTGTGGATTAAACCAGGGGTACCTTTTCTGCATACTGGCCACCTGGTTGACTCTGAGGGACAATATATCGGGCGCGGCCCTGGAGTGGCTGACCTCCTTCCTGGACGAGCGCTTCTTCCAGGTGTTTGAGGGCAAAGCAGTCTCCCCTAAGCAACCACTTAGATGTGGGGTTCCTCAGGGCTCCTCCCTGAGCCCCACACTTTTTAATGTCTATATGCGACCTCTAGCGGAGATAGTCCAGCCCTTTGGCGTGCATATTGTCACCTACGCGGACGACACCCAGTTGGTGGTCTCTCTGGACCACACTGAGGAGCCGTCCAACACCCTGGGCCTCTGTCTAGAGGCCGTTGCTAAGTGGATGCAATCGTCCTGTCTCAAACTTAACGGGGAGAAGACAGAGATTATGCTATTGGGTAACCCTTCTCCGACCATTTTGACATCAATTTGGCCCACCTGCCTTGGTGCTCCCCCCCCTCCCAAACCGCAGATAAAGAGTCTGGGAATCTGGCTCGATAAAGCGCTGGACTTCTCGGTCCAGGCTACCAAAACTGCCTCCACGTGTGTCGGCCTAATGAAAATGCTCCGCAAAGTACTCCCTCTGCTTCCTTTCCAGGCGAGGAGAATCATGGTTCAGGCCCTGATCCTCTCCCGCCTGGACTATGGAAACGCGTTATATCTGGGTGCCCCGGCTTCAGTGACCAACAGGCTCCAAGTCATGCAAAACTGCGCCGCCCGATTATTATTCAACATCCCCCGCTGGCAGTCAGCCAAGAAAGCTCTAAAAGAATTGCACTGGCTCCCGATGGCTGCTAGAGCACAGTTTAAGGCTATGTGCATTGTGCACAAATCTTTCCATCGAACAGGCCCTGCCATCCTGTCCTCCTTAGTTGTGCCCTACGCTCCATCCAGAGCCCTTCGCTCGGGATCATTGCACCTAGTTACCACTTCTAAAATCAACAAAGCACGTTGGGGCGGCCGTTCCTTCTCCCATACTGCTGCGAGACTTTGGAACTCCCTCCCCTTAGCCCTCAGAGAAAATAATAACCGGCTGGCTTTTAGGAAAGCTTTGAAAACCCACCTGTTTGCAAAAACGTGCTAGTCTCACCCTGCGGCCCGCCACAGTGATCAATTAAAGCGCTGCGAGGCCTCCGGGTAGTCTATGCGCTATATAAATATAATTTTTCATTTCATTTCATTTCAATATGCAGAGGTGCCTGGTAATCTAGATGGCTGCGATGTCACTATTGAGAGCCTCTATGGGCCAAATGTAGATCAAGTCTCATTTCTAGCAGCCCTCTCGAGAACATTAGCACCCTACCTAGAGTCGGTACTCCTGAAGGGGGGGGGGGGGGGGGGGGGGGGACTATAACGGTGTGGCAAGCATCTGACTGGATCGCTCTCACTTCATCCGGGGAAACGGGATTACTCATTTTTAGCCAGGACTATTTCCGATCATAATACCCTGCTGTTGGGATTGTAATGGACAAGGGCCCGACCTTGTGTCACCACTTGGCGACTGAAACTGGAATCCTTTGAGGACCCAGTTTTACAGGCCACAATATGGACGGCTATTGGACAGTATTTCGCAGAGAATGAGGGGACAGCATTGAGCTCAGAAGTAGTATGGGACGCCTTCAAGGCAGTGATCCGGGGCAGATGCATAACTGAAGCGGTAGTTTTCCCTGGGACTCTCCAGCGAGAGACACTGGCCGCGGAACAAAAACTGTGGGACATTGAGAAATCTAGCCCCAAGCATCAGGAGCCAAAGAAAAAGTGGCTTAACAGCTCGAAAGACTGAGGTGCTATGACTACAGGAATAATATGATCTGAGCACATGCGGGGAGAGATCGCACCGGGAAGCTTCTAGCATGGCTGGTTAATCTCGCCAAAAGGAGCTAGGTAATCTTGGAACTCAGGAGCACACTCCTAAGCTCTACCGGCAACATATTAACTGGGCGTTCCATGATTATTATGCTGACCTCTTATAAAGTAGGGTGACCTGCACAGATGCGGACATGGATATCTTTTTGGGGACGCTTGTCCTGCTGTCCGCGTCAGAGGCGAGCTACCTGAGAGGGTATATCGAAATCCCAGAGGTCAGGGCTGCCATTAAATCTATGGCAAGGAACAAACCCCCAGGTAAAGACAAACTGTCGGTAGAATTCTACTCTGTGTATGTAGAGGAGTTAGGCCCCTCGATTAGTCAAACTTTATAACTCAGTGAGACAGACGGGGAGGCTCCCTGTGACCAAGCAGACGGAATGCTGAATAAATCATACATTGACCTCCAGTCAAGAGATCTGGGTTAAATCCATTGTTCTTTTGCTCACCATGCTACCCCAGTTTAGACCCAGCCATATGCAAATCAGTCTTGACCCTGTTCTTTTTGCATTTGTCACCCCGAGTGGGACGGGTATGCCCAGACGTGGGTCCCGTGCTCTCCATGCCACTGGAGTCAAGCTATCTTGGCTGATGAGGGCTGAAAGCCCGAAACCGCTCCTAGGATGCTAGTTTCCAGTCCAGGGAGGACCTGGCCTGGCAGTTCGGGTTGGACTGTTCGCATTGTGCGCAGGGTCAAGACTGATTTGCATATGGCTGGGTCCAAACTGGAATGGCATGGTGAGCCAAAAAACAATGGATTTAGGCCCAGATCTCTGTACTGGGGTGAATGTATGGTATTGTTCTGCATTCTGTCCATCAATTGTTCTTTTTGCATTATTTTTTCCTGGCAAACCTGCTTTTGATAACACAGCTTATAAGCCGTTGCCAATGCTCAATTTGGATGAGATCCTGAGCAAGAGTCTGGCCATGCGTCTCCTCCCGCATATGGAGACCCTCGTCCATCAAACCCAAGCGGGATTTATCCCCGCCCGCAACACGGCCCTTAATGCTGGCAGACTCTTGTGGGTGTTAGAGGCTGGCTTGTATGACAAGGAGGAAGCAGAAATATTTGCGGTCGACAATGAGAAGGCCTTTGATAGTCTAGATTGGCCGTATCTTTATAGAGTGAAGTGGAGGTTCGGGCTGCGACCTGGATTTGTGGCATGGACTAGCATGCTATACACGGACACGCAGAATACAGTGCGGACGGGGGTACGACCTCGGACAGCTATCAGGTGAGCTGGGTCACTAGACAAGGGTGTCCTTTATCGCACCTGCTGTTTGCTCTGGCTATGAAACCTCTGGCCTGTCATGACAGGTCTGGACTCCCATACCGGGGCCTCAAGGTACGGGGAGAACAGCACCATGTAGCATTATACGCCGATGATCATTTGCTCTTCCTCCGCGCTGTGAGGGAGGATTTTGTGGGAGCGAAGGAGCTCCTCACGCATCTCGGAAGTGTCTCGGGCTTACTAGTCAACTGGAGAAAGTCATATTTGTTTCCCACTGAATCTGGCAGGGATAGAACGGCAATAGTGGGTGACGTGCTCTGGGAATACAGGTGCCCATCGTAAATAGGGGTTAAAATCTATCATGACCCCACTGAGCTCCTTGAGGGCAATACTGGATACGCTATCCAGGAGGTGAAAGCAAGTATGGAGTTCTGGTTGTAAGAAAGTGGCTCTGTATATACTGCATCAAAGTAAGATTCAGTGTGCACAGAGTCCACAGTACCCAGAGGTTTGGCAGAGGTTAAAGTTAGATACAACCTTACTCTCTAAAGTGGTAGCTTGGTCGAGCAGTAAGGCATCAGAGGACAGTGTATAGCATTTGTTGTACACAGTCAGCAAATGGTCTCACACACTCAAGAACTGAACTCTAGGCCAATTGTTTTGTATATAAAAATATATAGCCGTTTTATTTTATGGTTTAAATCTTTTATTGATTTTCAGAACAAATAAAGAGAGAAGGAACAAGACCCCCTGCTCCAGGGACAATGTAATACAGACACCAAGTGTCGCGATTAATGGCATTACCAAGGTAATATGCACAGAGCGGGTCTGCCAGAAAAAAATATAGAAGATAGAAGAAGGCAACACAACAAATGAAACCCAACAATGCCGCCCTCCATTCCACCCCCACTCGTCCACCAAACAGAATAAAACGGGAAATGGGAAGAAAGGAATCGTGGAACATGCTGAGAGTTATCGTGGTCTATTAACTTTGTGTGAAGAGCCCTCCTGTGGGATTTGCATGTCAGTCAGGCGTAGAAGTCTGAGGTATTGGGGGCAAGTCAGTTCCCTGAATTCAGTTATGAGCAATGTTAGAAAGGGGCGCCACAGTTCCGGGAACTCAGACCCCCCTGCCCGCCAGAGTGAGAGTTAGTTTCTCCATCCCTAGTACCAGCCAGTCTCTGCAGCCATCCAGAATGTGGCGGGGGCTGGGAGGAGTGCCAGTGCGCCAGTATATTCTGAGTGGCCGCCCCCAGGGCGATAGCGATCAGTTGGCCCCTTCGGGATTTTAGTGGATACGTTAACAGGTTGGGTAAGCCCAAGAGGATGTAGGCTGGGAAGCGTGGTAGTTGCGTGTCAAGATGAGAATCCATTTTGTCGAGGATTTGGGACCAATATGTTTGAATACGGTCACAGCTCCACAGAAGGTGTTCCAGGGTACCCACCTCCCCACAGCCTCTCCAACACAGAGCGATCTGACGGGGATCGAAGTGATGGAGGCGCTCTGGTGTGTAGTACCAGTAGTTAACCACCTTAGTCAGTGTCTCAGTAAGGCCTGTGTGGTACGCTGAATGTCGAGCCCTATAGTAAATATCGTCCCATTCCTTGTGGGTGAGAGATCGGCCTAGTTCCCGTTACCATCGTGCTCGCCCGCGTTGTATGTGAGTATAGTGGTGGCTAATAAATGTTTGTAAAGGTCAGAAATGAGATTCTGGTCAGAGGATTGGGTAATAAGCCATTTCTCGAATATGGTCAGAACTCGTTGGGCACCAGGTTTAACTTGTGGCTGCAGAGCCCAGTGTTTGAGCTGCAACTAGGGCAGTCGCTCAGTTTCCGGGATACCATAGTCTGTCCGGAGTTGCGGGAATGGAATCATTCCCTCCAAGTCAAACAGGTGACCCAGAGCTCGGCAAGGAGTGGGGCGCCAGCTTGCAAAGGCCTTAGCGTCCATTCCGGGGTGGAACTCTGGATTATTAAATAATGGCGTTGGGGGGGAGGGAAATGATGTCAGCTCGTGGCGTAGTGGGCAAAAGAACGATGGATTTAACCCAGATCTCTTGACTGGGGGAAGAATGTCTGCATTGTCAACATTCCGTCCATCACTTGTTTGTTGTAACGCTTTTCGCCCTAAGTGGGATGGGTATTCCCAGACGTGGGACCCGTGCTCACGCCACTGGAGTCAAGCTATCCTGGCTGATGATGGCTGATAGCCAGAAACCGGTCCTAGGATGCTTGATTCCGGTCCAGGTAAGACATGGCTTGGCAGTTCGGGCTGGACTGTTCCCATGAGGCACAGGGTCAAGACTGATTTGCATATGGCCATGTCTGAACTGGGGTGGCGTAGTGGGCAAAAGAACAATGGATTTAACCCAGATCTCTTGACTGGGGGAGAATGTCTGCATTGTCAGCATTCCGTCCATCATTTGTTTGTTGTATAGCTCGTGAGTAGTGGCAGTGTGGTCTCAGGTCTCCATGGTCGTGCTCGTGATGTAGGATGCGTAGAGGTTAGGTGGCCTATGTGTCTTGTGGAGGAAGGGGAAACCTGCAGGGGCATAGCTGCAACTGCCTGGTCTTGGAACAACCAATGCTTCTCGGATTCGATGCAGCTCCACTCCACTAAGTAGCGAAGCTGAGAGGCATAAAAATAAAGCTGTAAGTCAGGGATCCCGACTCCACCCCGTTCTGGAGGCAAAACCGCTATCGCATGCTTGAACCTAGGTTTGCAGCCCTGCCATAAAGTGTGCTAAGTCCGACTGAGTTTGCTGAATTCAGCGAGCGGGGGGACAAAGAGGGAGTGTCTGGAAGAGATATAGAATCTGGGGTAGTATAGTCATCTTAGTGGCCGCTATCCTGCCCAACCAGGAGAGGGTGTGATGTTTCCACTGGCCTAATTCTTTGCGGATGTGGGCGCAAAGCCTGTCGTAGTTAGCGTGACAGTAGTTTGAATGGTAGAGCCTAATTGCACCCCCAAGTACAGGATCATGGAGGCAGACCACTGTATAGGATGTTCTTCCCGTATATGGAGCCAACATGTGTGGAGTGAGAGAAACGTTAGGAGCGGTCGATTTCTCCATATTGATTTTAAACTTCGAGGCCTGCGCAAAACCGTGTAATTCGATGAAGAGTGCCCTCAGTGCCAGGATCGGGTTAGAAAGAGAGAGCAGGATGTCGTCCGCATACAAGCTGACGGTATGAACATCCCCGCCGAATTTGATCCCGGTTATGAGGGGGTGGTATCTGATCCGCAGCGCAAGCGGTTCCATATAAAGCGCAAAGAGGAGGGGAGAGAGAGGGCACCCCTGCCTCGTGCCTACCTATAGGGAACCGGGAGGATGTCTGACCGTTTACTCGAACTGTGGCTTTGGGTGAGCGATAGCAGTTCAATATTCGAGCGTGCAATTTTTCACCGAAACCGAATCTCAACAGGACCTGCTCTAAATAGGGCCAGTACACCCTATCGAAGGCCTTCTCTGCGTCGATGGCCAATAACATATATTCCCCTTGTGTGCAAGACACTTTTTCAATGAGGTGTAGGACCTTTTTTGTGTTATCACTTGTTTGTCTTTGCGGTATGAAGCCCGCCTGGTCTGGTTTCACCAGTTGAGGCATGTAGGGCGCTAGGCGAGTCGCGAGTATGCTTGTGTAAAGCTTGATATCTATGTTTAGGAGGGAAATTGGTCTATATGCGCTGCAGAGGGTTTATTTTTCCCGGGTTTTGGGATGACTACAATTGACGCTTCCAACATTTCCTCGGGAATGGCTCCTGTTTGTGCAAAGGTGTTAAATAAATCCCGCAATAAGGGGCCACCTGAGCACAGAAAGTTTTATTAAAGGCTGCCGAGTAGCCGTCTGGCCCAGGCGATTTACCGAACCGGAGGCGGGAGATCGCCACAATAACTTCTTCTGTCCCTATGTCCCTATCAAGGTGGTCTGCTTGCGCCTGGTTAAGAGCGGGTATCTGCGCAGCCTGTAAGTAGTCAGAACTGTGGAGTGCTTCCAGGGGGTCGCTCGAGTAAAGTCCTGCGTGGAAGTCTCGGAAGGCTTCCGCGATGGCTGCGTCATCCGAAGTAAGCTCACCCCCCGAATGTCGTATGGTCTGCACCCCTTGACGCTGCTGTGCTTCCCGCAAGTTGCGGGCTAGAAGACGGCCGCACCTATCGCCCCCGGTGTAGTAGGAATGACGAAGGTGAAGAGCCGCATATTCGGGCTTATCTTGGTCTAGTGCTGCGAGTTGCTTCCTTTCCACACAGAGTTGGCGCCAGGCTCTGGCCGCTCCAGTGCGTTGGTGCATCTGCTCCAGCTCTGCAACCCTTTTAGGGAGCTCAGCTCGTTTTCGACTGCGTTCAATATTACTGGCTGTCGAGATGGCAATGAATTCTCCCCGCAGGACGGCCTTAAGAGCAGTCCATTGCGTCGCTAGGGATGTGTCCAGGTTAGCGTTGAGGGCTAGATAGTTTGAAATGGCAGTTTTGATTTGGTCAACCGTGGAGGCCTGGTGTAATAGTATGTCACGCAAATGCCAGTGTCGTAGTGGTGCTGGACGCGCTGGAACTGAAAGGATGCCATGACTGGAGAGTGACCTGATAAGGATGCAGTGAGAATCTCGGTGTCAGTCGCAAGTGCCTGCAGTGGGGTGGAGCTAAGGAAGTAGTCTAATCTGGCATACGTTTTATGAGCCCCTGAATAGTAAGTGTAGGCCCGACTGTGAGGGTGAAAGTGGCGCCAAAGATCAGTGAGTCCCAACTCCCGGACACGGGCCAGCCCAGCCGGAGAAAAAGCCCCAACCTGGGTTGTGCGCTGACAGGAACGGTCGGTAAGATTGTCAAACACTAGGTTCGGGCCCCCCCACCCCCCAGCAGCAGGCATCGCTCAGTGTTAGCCGTCGCCTTAATCAGTGCAGCGTGGAAGAGTTTGTCCTGTCCCTCATGCGGGGCGTAAACGGAACACACTATAAGGGAAACCCCTGCTACTAGAAACTGGTATGTAAGCAAGCGGCCCTTAACCGCAGCTTCCCTCTGGAGTGCTCTGCCCTGAAAGGAGCGTGAGAGTAGGATAGCAACCCCCGCGGACTTCGAGTTAGAGGAGAACATTTGCGTGGGAAATGCACGGGACTTCATCCTATGGTGGTCTTTGTGAAGAAGATGTGTCTCCTGTAGTAGGCATATGTCTGCGGCTGACTGTTCCAGATAATGGAGGACCGCCCTGCGTTTGATCGGGTTATTGAGGCCTCGGACATTGAGTGTTAATATCTTAAGTGGTTTATGTGGCATCTAGCGTGTAAAAGGGGAACTGGCTAGATCATACACAATAGAAGCCTCTCCGGTGTACATAGCTGGGGAAAGAGGATCGCAACTCTCTGTTGGTAGGGCCAACTGTCTGGAAAGGAGGGGGAAGGTGGACGAGGTGTACCAGCTCCAAAACAACCCAAACAACCTAGAAAAGGAAAATCCCCAACCCTCCCTAACCCAAAAACAGTTTGAATAGGTACAGTAAGTAAGAGTAGTCCGTCGTCCCAGGACTGGTCAATCAACCAGTTGGGGTCCATAGTGTGGCCAAGTGGAGAGGCAACCCCCCCGTCGCCCACCCAGAATCAGCGGGGATACATTGAGAGGGTTCAAAAAAAGGAAAAACTCCGGGTCTTTCACTTGGCGGTGGAGCTCTCTCCAGCGAGGGCTTCCGTGGCTGCAGTCAGTGCTGCCTGTTGGCCTCTAGCGATTTCTGATTTGGGCTGTCTCGGAGGACGGCGTCGTCTGCCCAGTCGTTGTCATCCCGATGGGGAGATCTCGGGCCCTGAGGCGATGCTATAGTCGTCATCTTCTTCACTTGGTATCGCTAAGCCCAGTAGGTGGCAGGAATCTACTAGAGAACGGAGTTGATGGAGTTTACCGTTGTAAGGAAAGATAAGGCGAAATGGATGCCCCCAGGAGTACGAGATCCTCTGCTGCCGGAGATGCTCAGTCACAGGGCAAAACTGCCGGTGCCGCTGTAGCGTGATCAGGGCTAGGTCTTGGTACAGTACTGGGGAATGTCCCTGAAATGAGAAGGGGTGAAGAGCTCTTGCCTTGGAAAGGATGGTCTCCTTGGTTTTAAAGTCCTGGACGCACACCAGGATGTCCGCCGGTGAGGCATTGGGGCCTCGGGCGTTCCCACTCTGTGTGCTCTGTCCAGGACAAAGTCAGCCTCGTGGGAGTCCCCCAGTATATGCCGGAAGAGACCTTTTGTGAAGGTGAACAGGTCCTGAGTGTCGTCCGAGGCCTTCACTCCACGGATTCGGATGTTGTGTCTTCGGGATAAGATTTTCAAGATCTTCTAGGTGCACCTCTATGTCCACGTTCTGGTCCTGCAGTTGGATTACCTCCTGCTGGAGCATTGTCAGTTCTGTTGCTGTGGTGTCGCTTTTTCCCCACGAGGGCGGCCACCCGCTCCCCAACACCATCAACATCCCGGCGAATTTCTTTGATCTCCGCGGCAAATTCGTTTTTCACCAATTGAATATCTTCCCTAAGAGTGAGAAACAGCGACTCCAGGAAAGCCTTTGTGATGGGTTCGTCTCCAGCAGTCGTAGGGTGTTTCGAGGCCTCGGCCTCAGGAGCCGCGGTAGCCATGTTGGGGATGGATTGTGAGCGGCCGAAGTGGTCTTTCAGGGGTTTCACCTTGGTGTTCCTGGATTTGGACATGCTCCTCCGCCGCTCTCAGGCGTCCTCCGGTGTGATGTCGGGGAGTCAGTGGGCCGCCCAGAGGGACGCGAGCCGTCTGACAAGAGGCACCTGTCGCCCAGAGGGGCCGAGGTCGTCCTGCTATGTTTTCGCTGGAGCCCTTCTGCCTGCAGCGGTGTAGAGATCTCAGATAGGTAGCGGGGCCGGCTCACACTTCTCGGTGGTGTGGTCGTCCACTCGCACTCTCTGCAAGTAATGCCTGAGTAAGCAGCTAGCCCTCAGTATGTAGGGCAGGGGCCGGGCAATCGCCAGCTGAATGGGGCTATTGGCTGGGGCCGCTGAGTTAAGCCAGTTAGGTGTGGTCCCACCACAGTCTTCCCCCTACAACATTGATCACTTGCAACGTTGGTCTTCCGGGGCAGCCAACTCTTCGACCGTTATGGCTATTTTACTGCGGTGTGATCTTACGCGTGATCTCCTTGTGGGTCTGCCGGGGAGAACCCGCTGTGGCCAGGAGTGGCGCCATATAGGCCGTTGCCTCTATGGGGGACCAAGGGGTCAAATTGGGGCTTCAGTCGGAGGCGGGGTGGAGATCAACAGCGCCCAGTCATTGGTCGGGAACACTTGCTCAGTACCTCGGGGGGGGGAGGGGGGCGATGGTGCAGGCGTACATAGAAGGGCCCCCTTGTCGCTTTAATGCCCCTTGGGTCTCACACAATGCTTGAACAGTCTCCAGCCGGTGAGTGGCGGGGCGTAACCAGAATTCCTCCGCCGAGCCACCAGGTCCCGCAGGTCAGGCAAATGTCTACACCAGCCCCGGCCAAGACACGCTGGCCGCCTACCTTGTGCACTGTGGCTCCCGCACGCCACGTGGGCGGCTGTCACCGATCAGTTGGAGAGGGTCAGTGTGCTGGGGGGGGGGGGAGGCCGCGCCAGTCCGGCCCCCCAGTGCAGGCATCTGGGCCCAGACTCTGAAGCCGCGGCCTCGCCTAGGCCGCGGCCGCGTTCCGTGTTGCTGTGGCGGGCGTATCTCCTACTCCAGGCCGGGGATCTGCGCCTGGTGCGTTGGCAAAGCCACCAGGCCGCACTCCGCCCGTGCCTGGCAGCGATTCTTGCTGCTCTCCCGGTTGGGTCTTATGGGGCATCCCAGAGTCCCCAAGGCAAGTTCCACACCATCTGCAGCTCAGAGGGCGGAGTGGGCCCCACCTACGGCCCCGGTTGTAGCCCTCCGGTCACCATGCTGCGGATGGTCGTCCCGGTGCCAGGGGGAATCGCCAGGTGAATTGCTGGTTCCGGGGCAGCCAGAAGAGGGATAGCTAGCCTTGATGGTGCAGGACGTGGACCACCGCATTGTTGGAGCCTCCCCGCTTCGGGGAGGCCGGAGCCGTCTCTCCACTGGCTCGGTGGGGTGGCCGCTTCCGCTCCCTCCGCCGGGTTTTCGGGCTCAGCTCGGGTCCGGTGCGGTCTGGGCTGGATTCCGGAGTTACCTCAAGCTGTTTTGTGCCCTGTAAGGGCCAGGCTATGCCGATCTGGGAGGGAGCCGAGGAAAGTGCGTCCTACCATGCCGCCATCTTGGCCACGCCCCCCTAGTTGTTTTATTTTAGAACCACAAGTAGGTATCAAAATACTTTCCCAGAATGAGATGCTTTAGTTAAATACTTTCAATAAGCAATAGACTTTTAAATGCAATAGTTACAGTTGTTGCAATAGGCAACACAAGTTAAACACAATTATAACATTGAGCTCAGTGGGAAGTTTTAAGTAAATGCAATATCAATTACTTTGCATAGGTTTTTCTTACTCAGGGCTGGATCCTGGATTCAGCCCTGGTGCATCTCCTGTAAACAGTTGAAAGAAATCGTTTTTGTTACACATGCGATTTTTTTTTTTTTTGTTGAAAATTTTATTGTGCAGAAAGAAGGGTACAAGCACGGGCCTACAACCGCCTGGGCCGGCCGCTAGTAGGTAAAAAGTTCAAACAGTGCAAACACAATGACTGGCCCACCGGGGCTCCGCACCTTACAGAAGATCAGACTGCACGTAAAGGAAAATCAGGATACACCCTTTTAACATAAATAACAACTAAAAACAAAAAGCGAGGCAAGAAGACATGAGATGGGCGTCGGACCACAGCAGGGGCACTTCCATACCCGACCACCCGATGGCAGTCAAGAAGAAGGAGAACTAAGAGGTAGGGGGGGGGGGAGAAACGGGAATACCAAATCTATACTCAGATGTGCCAGATAAGTAAGGAACCATCAAGGATCAGGGGGACAAGGCTACCTCAGACGTATCCACCAGGGGGGGGGGGGGGGGGGGGGGGAGCACAAATATTTCCACGATACACATTCCACTGCCCCCAAATTCTACTCCAAGCCCCGGGTTTACCACGAGCCACATACACAGTCTTTTCCCTGAACATGCACCAGTCCATGTTCTCCTTCCAGACAGACACGGTGGGGGGCCGCTGCGAACCCCAAAGCTGCGCTATGTCCCTCTTTGCTATCATGTTCCCCAGGGCCGCCCACCGAGTCTGGGCCGCGTTATAGTCATTGGGCTCCCACACATTCAGAACACAGCGACGCACCTCCGGCAACTGCGTGACCCCGGTGACTCGCCTCATAACCTCATGCACCTAACGCCAGTATTCCACCACCTCGCGGCACTCCCACAGGATGTGGAGAAAGGTGGCACTGAGCCCACAGCCACGCTTACAGAGCCCGTCCTCAGAAAACCCCATCGAGACCAATCGGGGACCTGTCACGTAAACGCGATGGAGAATCTTAAGCTGGACCAAACGGAGACGGGCCGGGATGGCAACCTCCTTACGAGATGACAGCGCGGACTGCCAGTCCTCGTCGTCCAACTCAACCCCATCCCCCCGTCCACGCCTCCCGTAGACGCACCAAGAGGTCAGCCCGATTATTTATCAGTTTTTTATAGATCAGAGAGATAGTACTCTATCGTGACCGTCGAGTATGCGGTCCTCGAGGGGCGAAGAAACAGGGACCTTGGTCCCTTCCCCAAAAACCGAGAGCAGGGCATGCCGAACCTGGGCGTAACGGAAAAACTCCCTCTCACTTAGCTCATACTCGCTCCGGAGCGCCGCGAAGGTCTTGACCGCGCCTTTAACCCACAGATCCCCCACTCTGCTAATGCCGATCGTGTCCCAGTGCTAAAGCCTTTCGTCGTCCAGAGGCTCCCCAGGCGGTCTGAGGCGAACAAGGGAGTAGCACACGTTAAACGCTCACTCCAGCCCATCGCTACATTCGCCGCCTTCCACACCCGTACCGCAATCCTAGTAGGGCCCGTGAGGGTCCTACCAGCCGATCGGGAGTAAAGCGCTCTGTTATAATTACCGCCGGGAAGCAGGAATTTATCCATCTCATACGCCGGGTTCAAACCAGGAGCATACGTGGCATGGTTAATAGCCGACAGTTGGGAGGCCCAATAGTACCGTCTAATGTCAGGAAGCGCGATGCCCCCGTCATACCAGGGGAGAGTAAGCTTTGCCAGAGCGATACGCGCCCGCCCGTCCCAAACCAGTCTCCTCTGCAGACTCTCCAGTAGGCCACCGGAATGACATCAAAGGAGTTCTGAAGTGCGTAGAGAAATCTGGGAAGGGACATCATTTTAAACAGGGCCGCGCGACCAAGCGGAGACAGGGGCAACTTACACCACCGAGCCGTATCCACCCTCAAACGTCGGAGTGGAGACAGGAGGTTCTGCTCATAGCGGACCGCCGGGTCCAACGAAACATATACCCCCAGGTACTTAAAGCCGGATGAAGACGTTTGGATAGGAAGTAGAGGTGGCAAAAGGGGGGGAGGGCCACCAGAGATAGGGTACACGCAAGATTTGGACCAGTTAATTATCAGACCCGAGTTTCTCCCAAAGGAAGTAAGGACATCAAAGAGAACATTAAGCGACTGTCGCGGCGAGGTGAGGTACAAAAGAATATCATCCGCGTACAGCGAGACCCGATCCTCGAAGCCCGGGGCCCACCGGATCCCTCTGATCGAGGGCTCCCAGCGGAGCCAGGCGGCGAGCGGTTCCAAGGCAAGAGCAAAAAGCAGAGGGGACAACGGGCACCCCTGCCTAGTGCCCCTCCCGAGAGCAAAGGGCTGAGAAGCCCGCCCATTGACAACCACCTGAGCCATTGGTCCGGCATAAAGAAGCTTCACCCAGCTAATTAATCCCTCCCCAAAGTCAAACTTCTCCAAGACAGCCCAGAGGAATGGCCACTCGATGGTATCAAAGGCCATCGTGGCGTCTAAGGAAACCAATACGGCTGGTTCAGAGAAGTACTCCGCCCTAGCTAGGACGCCGTGCAGACGCCGCAGATTAAGAGCGGTATTACTGTGGGGGATGAAGCCGCATTGATCCGGATGAATCAGATCACAGATAACGCTCAGCAAGCGGTTGGCGAGGACTTTAGCAAGGATTTTGGGTTCTGCGTTTAAGAGGGAGATAGGCCTATACGAAGTACAGCGGTCTCGTGGTTTACCCTCCTTGGGAATCACGACTATAGTCGCCAGACGCTGGTCGGCGGGAAGGGAACCCCTCTCGATCGACTCCTGAAACATACGACGAAGGAAGGGCGCGATTTTATCCGGGCGTAGTTTATATAGTTCGATCGGCAGGCCATTGGGGCCCATGGCTTTGCCCGAGCGAAGGGAGCAAATCGCAGTAGCAATCTCATCGACGGACAAGGGGGCATCCAACTGCTCACGGTCCTCGACGGATAAGCCGGGCAGGGCAATATCCCGTAGTAGAAGACGAGAGTCGTCTTCATCTCTATCAGACACCGGGGAATACACCGCCCGGAGGTGATCAGCAAAACACTCCACAATCTCGCCAGGCTCAGTCACACACACTCCATCCGCAACCCGGAGCTCTGGGACCACACGATTCACTCTCTCCTTCCTATCCAGCCAAGCAATCAATTTACCAGCCTTGTCCCCGGCATCATACAACCTACCCTGCTGCTCCCTATACATGGTCTTGGCAGCGTCAGTGACAAGGGACTTGTACTCGAACTGCTTCAGGCTGAGGGCATGGAGCCCATCCGGAGTGACACCCGTCTCCAACCCCAATATGTCAGTCTCCAGCTTCACCACCGCCTCCATCTTAACCTTCTTAGCCGCCACTATCTGGGATAGGGCCTGCCCACGGAGTACTGCCTTAAAAGCTTCCCACAGGGACACTGCGGACAACACCGACCCATCATTCTCAAGGAAGTATTGGTCAATCGACTTGACCAGGCTATCGCGGATCGTGGGGTTCCGCAGGTACCAAGGGTTAATAGGAGCGATCCGCCCAGCAGACCGCGTCCCAGTGTCAAAAAGCAACCACAGTGGGGAATGATCAGAAATACCCCGGGCCAGGTGCTTAACCTCTCGAATCCGGGCAGTCTGGGCCGCGGGCATAAGAAAGTAATCCAATCTGGAGAGACTCCCATGTGCCCCAGAGTGAAAGGTGTACTGACCCTGTGTAGGATGCATTAACCTCCAGCAATCTACCAGACCGAAGGTCTCCAAGAATCCGCCAAGCCACGCCTGGGCAGCAGGGAGGGCCCTGGGCGGGTGGCGATCCCGGTCGCCCGAGACTACCGAATTGAAATCCCCACCCATAAGCAGAAGACTGTCAGGAAGCTCAAGCAGAATTCGACCCAAGTCTGAAAAAGTGGAGTTCTGGAGGCCCGGGGGAACATAGACAGAGACCAAGGAAAGGGACTGCCCCTCCCACCGCCCAGTCAAAGCCACATAGCGCCCTCTATCGTCCGGGACTACCCTGGTGATCTCCAACGGAAGTGAAGAACGCAGGAGAATGCCTACCCCTCTAGAGCCAGTGGTGAAACCAGAATGGGCAACGAGTCGGTAACCCCCCCCTGTTCATGGCATGACAAACGTTACCCACCAGATGCGTCTCCTGTAAAAACACCACATCAGGAGACATACGACGCAAATACTGCAGCACAACACCCCGTTTGATACGGTCCCCCAATCCATTGACGTTCCATGACATCAACCTCAACCCGTCCCCCCCCCCATCCCCTCCAATAGATCAAGGGTCCCCCAGCAGATAGCGCAACGCCCGAAACTGGAACAGAACAAAGACCTCGCATTAAAAACAAAACACACAAATCAAAACCCCCCAACCCCCCCCCCAATTCCAACTCCCCCCACCCTGCACCCCTGCGACCCAAAAAACCACCCCAACTTGCAGTGTGCCTGTCGCCCCACAAACCCCATTCTACGGAAAGACCCCGGAGGAGGAGAGGGACCCGTCCCCGACCGCCCCCCACATAGATCATAATGAAACAAAATGCACAAAAGAAGTTGAACCCAGCCGAACAGTACAAAATGGCAAAGTCAAGGACCAAAGTCACTCCGAGGGAGACCCGCCACCCTCGGTACCAGCAGAGGGCCCAGGCCGGTCCCCCCGGCCCGGCAGCGAGTCAAGCCAGTCACTCACAGTCGCGGGAGAGTCAAAAAAGGTAGTCCGATCGTCGTGTTCCACTCGGAGCCTAGCAGGAAAAAGCATGGAGTACTTGAGACCCAGGTCTCGGAGGCGACGCTTTACTCCCTGGAAGCCCATCCTCTGTTTCTGGACAAGTTGGGTGAAGTCCGGGAAAAAGTTAATAGACGCATTCTCATGGCGGACCGGGCCATGGGCCCGCGAGGCCTGCAAAATCACATCTCGGTCTCTGTAGTAGAAAAGTTTGGCAACAATAGGCCTCGGGGGGGCCCCCGGCCGCGGCCGACCGCCCGGAACTCGATGGGCCCGCTCCACGGCAAAGAACTTACTCAGGCCAGCGGGGGCAAGCTGCTTGAGGATGAGCTCCTCCACCATGAGATCCACCGGGTGGTTGTCGGAGGTCTCCGGGACGCCTATGACGCGGATGTTATTGCGGCGGGCCCGTCCCTCAAAGTCCTCCAGCCGCCGGGCCATCTGATCGTTGGCCGACTTGAGGTCGCCGAGAGTGGCCCGCTGGTCCGACACATGCGCAACCAGGGTGGACGTCCGCACATCAAGCGATTGAACCCTCTCGTTGGTCTTAGAGAGATCCGCCCGAATCAGTGCGACATCAATAGCCACCGTGTCGATTTTACGGGCCAATGCCTCGTATTGCGTAGCAATGGTCTCCTTGATGCCGTTAATGGCGCCCATAATGACCTGCAGGGACAGATCCGAAGAAACGGACGGGCCACCACCAGCGTCGTCCGGGGGGGACACAGGCCGCTCCAGGGGACCCTCTTCCTTGAGTATAGCGGTCCATGTTGTTCGTCTGGACCGGTCCCCCGCGGAGGGATGTCTTAGTCTTACGCCCCTCGGGGCCCCCCTGCCACCCATGAGAACCACGCTCACCAACGGGGACCACCGGCCAAGCGTCAAGGGGGCACCGGCAACTCAGTCAGGAGCCACACCAGAGACCGTGATGTGGCCGGCGAGGAAACCAAAGTCAATGGGCACACTGGTGGCGGGCGGAGACAAAGGCATTCAGCAGAGGTAAACACCCAGCCGCTCCAAGCAGTTACAATTTCCAGCCCCTCAGGGATCCAAAAGTGAAACCGAAAGTAATGGAGCGGCCACTGGCACAGATCCGCTGCCGCTGTTGTTCAATTACGCCCCGGCTCCACAGTTCACCCTCGCACCGGGCACAGCCATCGATTGGGCCTCAAAAGTTCAAACCACCTTAAATCAGGATTCCCAGGTCCGATTCGATTTCTGAAAGAAGGTCAATGTTCAGCCGGAATTCGCCTTCCAGATTCCATCAGCCAAGTCAGGATAAAGTCAGGATAAATTCCGAGGAGCAGCGAGGGTCCGGGGAGCCCTGTGCTCACGCGACCATCTTGGATGCGCGCTAGGCTCCTCCACACACATGCGATTTTTAAGGAATATTTGTAGGTTTCAAAAATCAACACATAGAAGAATTTCTGGCAAAAACCAGGCAATGTTATCCTATGGAGGAAAGTTTGGTTATCGAAAAATCACAGTTGTAATTGCTTTGTAGGGTCAGTGCTGGGCACAAACATCCAGCACTGGGATCTCTACTGATAACAGGTGAGTCATTTTGTTGTCGTTGATCGGGTGATTTTTAGTGAATATTTCAGTTTCAAAACTCGACACTTAGACGAAACTCCAAGTGAAAACCAGTCAATGTTACCCTATGGAGAAAATGTAGGTGATCGGCTTTCAGGTAAGTACTCGACTGGCAGAGTTAAGGTTTTGGGGATAGACTCAGGGGTCTTCCAGGGTTAGGTAAGTACAGTTGTTACACCCTCAGCGGCACAGGGGCAGCCGGGTGCCGAGAGAGTAGGCCCAATGTTAGCCTATGGCAGGTAGGGGGCCTTTGGTTGGTGGCAGCTTGCAGGCAGGCCACGCGGTTGTGGGAGCTGAGCTCTTGGTCACTTACACAGGGCAAGTGGGGAAGTAAAATAGAACAGATGCTGCACTTCCAGGGGCACTCGTGCGGCTGGGTGCAGGGTGCTTTTGAGCCATTGGGCGCTCAATGGATTTCAATGGGAAAGCTGCAAGCTCGGGGACGGAGATTCTTTAGGTGCGACCACCACTTCGAGAGGTAAGTTGGGAAGTTGTAGGTTAGGTAGGCACCCAGGAGCTGGGCACAGGGGGCTGCAGGGCACCGGGAGCAGGGGTGTCTTTTGGCGTCGGGAAATCTTACCTTCTGCTGGTCGCGGTTGGGGGTCCCCGGAGTTGAGGCTGCAGGCGTCGTCAGGAGCGTCGAGGAGGGTCCTTGGGTGCTGGATTCTTGGTCACAGTCGCCAGGGGGGGATGTCCTCGTGGTCTTTGTTCACTCAGGCACATGCCGGGCTCGGCGGGTGCAGAGTGTGCTGGATTCGCGGTTCCTGGCTTGGCACCAGGGGTTGTTGCTTGTTTGAGCAGAACCACTGCTCGTGGGAGTCCCAGTCTTTTAGAGGAGCAAGGCAATCCAGTCCTTCGGGGTTTTTGACGTTGCTGACCACTGGAGACGCCAGGGTTTTTGCAGGAGCAGGTTCAAGGGTTGACAGGCCTGTAGGGCTGGGGCCAAGTCAGTTGGTGTCGTCCTCTTGTTAGCAGCTGCACGGCAGGTCTTCTTTCTTCTTGTTGTTGTTTCGGAATCGGGATCTGAGGAAGGAAGGTTCAGGGTGCCCCTAAATAATAAATTTAGGGGCATTATAGGGAGGTAAAGGTCAGGGACCAATGGGTCCCTTCCGTGGGGTGGGTACACCCCCTATCCTGCCACTCTCCAGTGGGAGGGGGGGCAGGAGCCTAGTCCTGATTGGGCAGGGCTCCTCATCCTCAAGATGGCGAGAGCCCGGAGTTGTGCTTCACCTCGCCTCCCCCACCTGAGGGGTGGGGTTGGCAGAGGCAGGCACACCCCCTTTCCTCACTTGGGTTTTCCCGACGATCTTGCCGCCAGAGTGGGGGTCAGAACCGATGGGGGCCAGTTGCTGAGTACAGCAAGTGGTCTGGAGAAGCTCACAAAGGCGGCTTGCCTTTGAAGCTTCCCCTGCCCATTCTTGGGGGAGAGCCTAGCACCTCGCCCAGGATGTGCATTGTTGCAGACCCACGAGAGCGGATGGCTCTCTACCCAGGGGTCCAGCAACATGTCTGCTGGGTGGCAGCCTATGCAGCCTCTCAGTCAGGACACGGGTTGTTGGTTAGTTTCAGGGGGCAACTCTAAGTTGTTGTGCATTTTACATTAAATCCCACACTGGCATCAGTGTGGGTTTAATGTGCTGAGAAGTTTGATACCATACTTCTCAGTCTTCAGTGTAGCCATCATGGTGCTGTGGAGTTAGTGTTTGACGAGCTCCCAGCACCATATACTCTTAATGGCAGCACTGCACTTACAGTGCCCAGGAATGGACCTGGGTACTGTAGGGGTACAGGGCTCATGCACCTGTACCCACACCACTGGCATAGGGCACCCAGCTAGAGGGAGGACTGAGGTATGCAGGGCAGTGTGTTTGTAGGCATGGCACACAGGGATGTGTAAAGGGAAAGAGATGGAAAAACTCCGTACCTTGACTCGCAATGTTGATTGGTATCTTTGGTTTCTTTTTTGTTTTTCTGTCCCGGCAGGAGGCCTTGAATTATTTCATCATGGTTTAGAAGCTTTTTAACCCCTGAAGAAGGGTTCTGCCCATTTACCAGGGGCTGACATGTGGCCAGAGATGCCAATTGGGTTTAGGCTTCAATGCGGTTTTAGGGAAGGAACACAGGCACTGGGCACCTGATTGGCAGGAGCCCATGGCACACTCAGTCAAAGTACATCAGCAATTCAACAAAAAGTGGGGGCATACCATGCAAGAAAGATGGCACTTTCTCACACTGGTCTACACTTCCCCTCTCTGTGATTGGTAGAGTCCCTCTATTTATAATCGTGGCTTTGCCACGCTTCTATATGGTTTTGAATCCTCTCACTATTGGATCCCAGCGTGCGTATTTTGGGACCTCCAATCATTGCAAACAAGTTTTGACTGGGGGTCCGGCAGGCGCAGAGTGGCACTAACTATGATGCAGAGACCTACTGCAGCGGGCAGCTTGGCCCTTCCAAACTTTGAAAGCTATTACCTGGATGCACAACTACAACTGCTCACGCAGTGGGTGGCTGGAAGGGTCAGAATGTGAGCCCTTCTATGCCAGATCTCCATCAGCTGTCCTGCATGGTGCTACAAATACCTGCTCCAGGAACAGAAGACAGCGCTCAATTTAGTGCTCTGCAGGTGCTGGGTTAGGAGCTTGCAGAAATCGAAAACTATGCTACAGATATCCCGTTGGAATTCCTTCTAGAACTCACATGGAGGAAACTGGCGTGTGCTGAGAGAATGGGGGGCAGCTGGCGCAATAACGATGGGAGTCTTGTATGAGGATGGCTTTCTATTTCCATTTGAAGACTTTAGAGAGCGTTATGATTTACTGCAAGGGCATTGCCTCTTGCATAGGGTGCTCACAGCGACGATCCAAAAACACTGGGGGTCGGGGATATTAGAACCTCCACTTTCGGAAGGGTGTCAATCTATAGTGGCTTCCTCAGATATGTATAAGGCAGTCACTTGTCTGTACCGACTGCTTCGAAGTGAGGTGTTATTCCCGCTTGACAACCTACGATCGCGCAGGGAGGAAGGCCTGGGGGCTCCAATAGATGAAAGTCTTGGACGGTTTGGTGTGAGGCATTCCCAAAATATCAAGGAATGCCCAGTTTACACTGATCAAATTCAATGTACTTCATAGGTCATATCTCACACCAGGCGGATAAACTGTTACTTAGCGATGGCTAAATGCCCCTGTTGTGAGGAATCGGGGGCTGAGTTTCTTCATATGGTTTTGAGCTGTCCAGCGCTGGGCGACTTCTGGAAGGTGGTGACGGACACCTTGACCAAGGCGATCAATAGAGCGGTTCACTGTACACCGGGGCATGGTCTTCTTCACTGGTTCCTGCACACCACCAGGACTATAGTGACTAAATTTCCAGGAGCTGGCGGTCTTCATGGCCAATCGGGAGATCGCCAGGCACTGGAAGACCCTCAGGGGGCCCAGTTTAGAGGGATAGAGAAGGGAGGTCCTACGCTAGACAGATGATGAGGGAGGTGTCTGCCTGAGAGAGGCCAGACGGGCCGGGGATCCCTTGAAGCTGCCAGGGTGTGGGAGGCATTAGAGGGAGAGTTGAAACATCCAGATCTCTCCTACCTCAAGGAGCCACCAAACACACCCTAATTACATGCGTAGTACTTTAGACCCCCGTGTCGAATCCGTGTTCTGAGGGCATGTAGACTTCCCTAATATAGAGGTCTGTGGATAGTATCCACTGCCCTGGATGGAAATACCAACATGGGGCACTGCCCCACACCATCTTGACTCCACGAAGCATATGATTACTGTCTTACAGTTGGTAACTGGCCAAGCCATGGCACGCCTGGCGAGGGGTGGTTATCTTGTTCCTTATAGTTCGGTCCGCAGTACACAGGCCAGGGGACCTTTAGGTACATATAGATGTGCTATGCTCAGTATCTGTGCTGATCGTTGGGCTATTGTCATGTAACCCCAGACCCTGCCATGTGGGAGGATGCACGTGCCTTCAGATTGTGTGGATCGATCAGCATTTGATTGTCGATTTGTTTCCTATTGTACCAGAACCTGGTTCTCTTAAAAGCAATAAAAATGTTTTTTTTTTAAAATCAATATCAAACATACATGATTAATAGTTTCTAGCAATACTGTAAAACCTGACACCCTTGTCTTCCAAACTTTTTGTCTTGACCCCTCCAGCTTTGCCGAATTAGTTTTTTTTTTTTTTTTAGATATTTTTTTTTTTTTTTTATTGTTACAATCAAATTAAGCACATTCCGACCCGGAAATACACAGTAAAAGTGCAGTTCAACTATAAATATTACTACATCATTTCGTTTGAAATCAGCGTGAGAACCATAACCTTCAGTAATACACACATTAATCATGTACGTCCCCATCAATCTCTTCTTCGGATGTCTCCTCCGACTGCACCCTAGGAGGTTCACAGATGTATCTCCGAAATCTGTACCAGGCCCCCCACACTATTCCATTTACGCGGACACCCTCGGTTAATGTACACTGTTTATTCAGTTAGCATGGCTGTGTCCATGTCTTTAAACCAAGCTTTGATCGTCGGTATCTCCTCCTAACCACATCTTTGCGCGATGTTCCGCTTTGCAACCATTATTCCTAATGTAGCCCATTCCTGTGCCTGAAGCGTAAGATCATTTGGTCCCCAAACATTTAACAGGCAACTCTTGGGCTCCGGCATAAGTGACACCTCCTCCACTTGTGAGATTGTCCTCATAACCCTGACCCAGTATTCCGTCATTATCGGACATTGCCATGGTGTATGAAAAAACATCCCCTCATTCCCACAGTGCCTCAAGCAATACGGATGGGAAGCTTTCCCTATTCTGCAGCGGGTGACCAGAGGGTGACTCTGGTATAATAAGTATGGTGCAATATTTTAAGCTGTGCCAACCTAAGCCTCGAGGATATGCCCACCTCCCACGGGGATGCCGCTGCGTCTTGCCAGTCGGTGTCATCAAGTTCCCAGACGTCTCTGGACCATTGAGTGCCATATTGGGGTCCAGTAAGTTGTTGACTAGCTTTCGGTAGGTGAAAGAAGTGGCTCGCCTTTGCATATGGTCTGTAAGTAATCCATCTTCTAAGGGGGTGGCTTCTGGGACTCCGTTACCTGCTGGCAGGGCGGCTTGAGCGCGTGTTTTACCGGCAGAGAACAAATTATTTCCGAGGGCGCCAGCTCATATTGTACCCGAAGACGTTCAAATGTGATTATTTCCCCTTTGCTCCACATGTCGCCTACCGTGGAGATGCCAATTGCATCCCATTGTGCAAACCCCTTACTCTTCTTGAGCCGTCCCAACCGTTTGGTATCCCATAATGGAGTAAGTTGGGTTATGACTCCCCGCCAGCCTAATTTAGCGTGTGCCTTGTGCCATAGAGTAATTGTGTGTTTTGTGGGTACAAGCAAAGAGGGGGGTCGTTTCTCGTTGCACTGCGCTGACATCATACCTTCTGCCCCTAGTTCATGTCTATCAGCTTTAAAGGCGGGGTCTGTTTGCGGGGCGTGTATCCACTGATTGATAATCTTTAAGTGTGCTGCCCAATAGTATAACTGTATATTTGGAAGCGCTATTCCCCCGTCATACCACCCTTTAACCAATCTGCCCTGTGCAATACGTGCCAGTTTGTTCCCCCACAGCAAACTGGAAACCTGTGCCTCTATCGCTTTGAAGTAGCTTGGGGGTACCAGAAATGGTGCATTCTCAAGTACGTACAAGAATCGAGGAAGCACCATCATTTTAAAAAGCGCCGCCTTTCCTAGGAGTGTCAACGGTAATGTGCCCCAATGTATCACATCTCGTTTGAGACGCACCAGAGGAGGCATGAGATTCCACTTATAGAATTCATCCGAGCTTGCAGATATGTAGATTCCCAAATATTTAAATGCGCCATCTGCAACCTGTAGTGGGCAATCCTTGGGAAGCTGAGGTGGCGGTCCCCACAATATAAATAGGACAGACTTGGACCAATTTATGGTGTACCCAGACGCCCAACCAAAAAGCTCACATATGTTGAGGAGCGCCTCGATAGAGCGACTGGGGGCGGCCATATATAATAGCACATCATCTGCGTATAGGAAGACGCTGTCCTCCCACTCCGCCGTCCATCTGAGTCCCCGAATCATCGGTTCCCATCTGATCCACGCCGCCAGCGGCTCCAGTACAAGAGCAAACAGCAGCGGTGACAGCGGGCAGCCTTGGAGTGTGCCACGTGAGAGTGGAAAGTCCCTGGAAATGTGACCATTAGCTGTCACATGTGCCACTGGGTTAGTGTACAGCAAGGGTATCCATGCACAAAATGTAGGACCAAATCCCAAATGAGTAAGCACAGCAACAAGGAAGGGCCCCTCCACCATATCGAATGCCATTCGAGCATCCAGGGAAAGGATAACTGCAGGCTCTTGCATATATGGTATGCGGGCCATCACTCCATGTAGGCGTCGTAAGTTTAATGCCGTACTTCTGCCCAGCGTGAAGCCAGACTGGTCTGGATGTATCAGCATCCCCAGGTGTGGTGTAAGTCGCAGCGCGAGGAGTTTTGCTAGAATGTTTGCCTCCGCATTGCTTAAAGATATGGGACGGTACGAAGAACACTCCTTGGGAGGCCTTCCAGGCTTTGTGATCGCAACTATAGTGACCAATTGTTGATCTAATGGGAGCTCACCGCTTTGTATGCTATCACGATACATATTTAGCAGGTGTGGGGCAATTGTTCCGGCTATTTTTTTGTATAATTCTACAGGTATACCATTAGGCCCCATTGCCTTCCCAGATTGCAGCAAACCGATCTCCAATTGCAGCTCTGCAATCGTAAGATCAGCCTCGAGTTAAAGGGCCACCTCCGGCGCGAGTTTGGGCATAGCAATATCTCTAATATAGGACTGCGCCTCCTCCATGGTCATAATGGATGGCAATGTGTAAACCTGTTGGAAATGTTGCGCTAGTGTGTGCACTATTGTACGTGCGTCGGTTACTACTCGTCCATCAAACGTACGAAGCCGTGAAATACATTTCTTCCCCCACCTCCCGCTTATCGAGCCATGCCAGGAGTTTCCCGGCCTTATCGCCGGTTTCATAAATCTTATGCTGCGTTGCTGTCATGAGGGACCTAACCACGTCTCTGAGGTATTCGCTGTGTTCTTGTTGTTTGAGGGAGAGGCGCTGTGTCGCAGCTGGGGAGGGGTTGTGGGTGCATTGGGCTTCTGCCTCACGCAAATCAAGTTCTATTTTATTTAATTCCTGTTGTTTGTCACGCTTGTGACCGGTGATAGCGGCAATGGCTTCACCTCTGAGCACGGTCTTGTAGGCTTCCCAAAGAATGGTAGGGGAGTTGACCGAGGATACATTTTCCTGAAAGTAAGTATGGGTAGTAGTGGTGATAGCCTTCTTGATTTTAGGGACTTTCAGGTACCCGGGATATATAGGGTAGATACGCTGCCATATCTTGTGGCTGCTTGTATATGTTAAGAGCACTGGGGAGTGATCCGAAATACCTCTTGGTCTAATTTCTACGGTTGCCACGTTTCTTAAACACTCAGCTGAGGTAAAGAAATAATCTATCCTAGAGAGACTATTGTGGACCCCAGAATGAAAAGTGAATGGTCGTGTGTCGGTATCTCCATGTGTTAGTGAGTCCCAGTGCCTCTATAAAGCTGCCGGTATGGGAGACACCACGTGTGCATGGCCTGGCAGGGGATTGTTCTAGGGTCTCATCAATGGTATCATTAAAGTCTCCCCCAATCAATAATTCCCCCTCCGGCAGATACTGAATTCGTTTTTTGGTGCCATAAGGACTTTGAACTTTACACTCCATCAGTTGCCACTTTACCCCTTTTGACTACACTCCTTCAGATGAGATTGCCCATTTGCTCAATAGCAAGTCCATCCCATATCTCCAGCACGTGCGTATTGGGGTGGTGTAATAGGCACTACGAGGACGAGATTACGTGGGCAACCAAGCAAGGTCCCTGAGCAGACAGCAAGGGACTGCTCTGTCCATATGCAACCAGTGTCTCGCTCTCACACACCACCCATTCAGAAATGTAGCGGAGGTGAGCAGCCCAGTAGAAGTCCTGGAGGTTGGGGCAGGCAAGCCCTCCTCGATTTCTTGGAAGTATAATAAGCGCAGTGGATATTTGGGGACGCTTCCCCTTCCATATAAGAGAGCTTCGATCTGGCTGTAGCTGTTTAATGTCCAGGATGGGGGTGGGCAGAGATTGAAAAAGGTATAGGAGTCGGGAAAAGATATTAGTTTTTATCACGTTGATGCGGCCCAACCAGGAAATATAAAGCGGGTGCCACTGCCAGAGATCCTCCAAAATTGCCCTCTGGAGACATGACCAGTTCGCTCGTGACCAGGTAGCTAAGGAATTTGTGATTGTGAGACCTAAGCACTGGATGAAGTGGGAAGTCCACTGGAAGGAGGCAAGCGTCTGTAAATGACGAAGAAGCTGTGGTGGGAGAGTAAGGTTTAATGCCTGCGATTTAGCAAAGTTGATCTTGTATCCTGAGATCCAATCGTATGAATGCAAAACTTGGACTACCAGAGGGAGGGAGGGGTTTGGCTCAGTTAGGCAAGGAGGAGGTCATCTGCATAAAGCAGGACTTTATGGTCCTGTCCCCCAAATAGCATTCCCCTGATGTCGGTAGCCTGCCACAAGTGAACATCAAGAGGTTCTAAGAGAAGGGAAAGAGGGTGCAGCCCTGCCAGATGCCCAAAGACAAGGGGAAGCAGCAGGTGAGTTGGCCATTGATGTGGATGCAAGCGGTAGGGGCCATGTAGGAGGCCATGATCCTGCTAACCATGACAGGGCCTAACCCTATCCTCCAAATGAGAGCAGCTAGAAAGGCCCAGCTCACCAGATCAAAAGCCTTTTTGGCATCTAAGGAAAGTGGGAATGGAGTGTTGCTGGACCTTCTCAACTAAATGTGAGAGACATGAAACATGGTCAGGTCCCTGCCAATGCCTTATGAAGCCCACCTGATCCAAGTCAATGACCCCTGGGAGGAGATTTTCTAGGCGGTTGGCCAGCATCTTTGTGAAGAGTTTCACGTCAGTATTCACTAGAGCGATAGGATGAGGATGAGCGTTAGGCAGTTGCCTGGTTTAGGGATCAATGTATTTCAGAATGGGACAGAGACGGCGTAAGGCCTGTGTAAACTAATTATATAAAAGTGGAAGCAGCAGGTGGTCCTGCAGCTGAGGCAAAAAAAAACCTATTTAAAAAATAAATGAATAAATAAATTTGAAAACCGGGTAACCCCCAGGGGATTTACTTTAAGAACGTTCCTGAGGGCCCGGCGGAGTTCGGCAATTGCAAAAGGCCAGGTTGCGAGCCAGGCAAGAGTCTAGTGGCTGCCAAGGACCGGTCTGGAGATATGTAGCTATTTAAGTTGCATCCTCACCCTCCGAGACGTACAAGTTCCAATAGTAAGTCCAAAAAGCCTTTTATTTATCAGCTTCCCTGATAGCCCAGCCCGAGTCCCCAAACCAAATAAAAGCAATGTGGACCCTGCGTGATGATGCCTCAGTCTTTGTGCGAGGAGGAAGCCCACTTTATCCCCACCCCACCTTCATAATATTTTTGCAGAAGAGCGAGAAGAGAGCGCTCGGTTTTATGGACCCGGTGTGCCTGAAGATGGCCTAGCAAAATGGGCAGTTTTCTCTTGGCCTGTAGCGTAGGGCATCGGTTATCAGTATGCTCTAGTGGGAAAATGTCTACTGGGAGTTTTGATTAAAATAAACGTGCCTCCCGGGACCTGGCTATAGAAATGGGGGTGATCACTCCTCGTATGGTGGCTTTAAATCCATTCCGGAGGGGGGGGGGGGGGGGGGGGGGGTAATCGTATGGAGAGAGGATTGTGAAATAATCTGTTATGGCATCATGGATAGTTGCTTTGTCAACTGGGTCTCTCAAATGTTAGGGGGAAGAGGCGCCAACGTGGGGCCATGTGTGAAAAGTTAAAGAGTGGTGTCCATATGAGCTCGACTTGTGCGTGATTCGAAATGGAAATATCAGTAATCTGCGCTGAAGAATAAGTGTTTAGTAAGTAGGAAATGACGAACAGATAGTTGATGCGTGATTAAGATAAATGCACATGCGAATAAAAGGAGTAATCTTTCGATAAAAGGAGTAATCTTTCGTGTCTGATGTAGGTAATGCCAGGCATCGACTAAGCATGCATCCCGGATCTCCTTCTTAAGAGTCCCGGACATTGCTCTCATGCCCTGTACGTATGTAGTGTTCCCATCTAGATCAGGGTCCCAAACCAGGTTGAAGTTCCCCTTGACAGGCTTTAGCTGGTCTGACAGAGTTGGATGTAGAAATGCATCCTGCGCCTGATTCGGAACATAAAGATTGAGAAGTGTCAGGGTGACTCTACCCCTCTCCACAGTCAAAGCGAGAAACCTCCCACCTGGTTAACTTAGTGAGTTTTATATAGAAGCCTCTCTTATAGAGTATAGTGACTCCCAGGGTCTTAGAGTCAGCAAATGCCCAGTGTTGGTACTTGGGTGAGCCATGCAATGACAGGCAGTGCGGAGTAGGTGGGTTTCTTGGAAACAAATAATGCCGGGGTCACATTGCGTCAGATAACAACAGACATGGCGCCGTTTGCTAGGGGAGACGAGCCATCGAACATTAAGAGAGCAATCCCCAATCGTGTGTAGTGGCCATAGGAGAGGGCAAGTACTCAGCACACCTGTCGAGAGAGATGGGACCGGCACCCAGGTGAGGGTTGGTGTAGTGAGTAACAGTCTTTGCAATAGCACGTAGACCCAGTGGGGAAGAAGAGGGGGGGGGGCGTACTGGGGGAAACAAAAAGGGCCAAAGGGGCCTAATCTTATGAACCTTTCTATTAGGGGTCATGGAGGAAGTGCCAGACCCTGTGGAGGTGTCACCCTCAACGGAGGAAAGTTCGAGCAGGGGGCAAGATGCCAGTAGTAGCGCTAAGTAAGGATACGCTCAGTAAGCTAATCCTAGAATAGGAACAAAAAATAAGTATTACAAATAGTAAACAGAAAATATGAGTCTGCGCCCTGTTAGATGAGCTGCCACCCGGGGGGGGGTCAGTAGAAAGAGATCAGTAGAAAGAATGCAAAAAGGGGAGATAGCTATATGTGAATTGTCTTTAGTCGAAGAATGAGTGCGTTCCATCTTAATGTGGAGGAGGTGTGCAATGATGTCAGCCTAAGAAATCTACTCACCCTCTCGCAATTGTGAGTAAACTTTTATCAAGTCAAACTATTTTTACCACCTACTAGTCCCATCTGGCGAGTAAACTTAGTCAAGAAAGGAATATTCAGAAAGTGAATGAGCAATAAAGATGCCATTAAATCTTGTTTTTATCTTGAAACATTTGCTGTCTGTTCAAGGGAAGAGGCCAAATGTCAGCATGTCTTAACTAAATGCTGCTTGGAAAATAAGATTTATTTCTCTCTCTCTTACTAGAGTTAGAGGTTTTTGTCAAGTGAGCTGTCTGAAGAGGTCTGTTATTTTTCTCCAACACATATCATTTGAATAAATAGCCTGTAAATTAATATTACAAATATATCAGGAATTACTGAAGCACATTTTTTTGTAATTAAGAAGTGTGATGCAAACAAAGAGTTAAGTAAGAGCAAAACAAACCAGAACACTTTACTTGGTGATGTGCAAATGACACATATTTACAGAAACTATTTCCAAACATTATTGCTTGTACACCATTTAGTTTTATCAGTAAAGCTGCATATAGTGGGAACGTTTGTGGCCATTTCAATGTAAAATCTCCTGATTACAAATGACAACGTGCTACCACTTCATGCTTTATTTATGTATTTTTTTTTTTTTAAGTGATAGTTTTTAAATATGATTTGAGAAACATTTCTACCCCCGCCCTGATGAAAATGCTGTTAATTAACTAAAAGGCAAGTCAGGGGTCATGTGTATCCTATATGTGGCTAGATTTGTATTATACATGGGAAAAAAGTTTAGTCTATTAAATCAAACATAAAGAGTTTTTTGTACAGCACACATTTGAAAGTGCTCCCATATGTGATGATGAAGAAAATGGCGGCTCAATAAATAAAATTATTTGCCCACGATCACATCATTTGAAACCAGTTTACAGTTCAAGCGCGTTACAAATAGGTTGAGTAGATTATTTAAGTCACTAGACCTGCAGGTCTAGTAAAATTTTTATGATTTTTTCGAGGCCATGTCTCGGTCATCCACTCGGTCTTACACTGCAGTGATGTCTTTACATAGTTCAGCGAGGAGAGTCTTAAAGACCGATTTCAGGGAGCCACTCTCTTGGCGAATGTCAGCAAGGAATTTCTCCAGATAGTCCTGCATGTGGGGTGGGGAGTAGATAGTTTGCAAAGTTCACACGATTTACCAGCCCCCGGGAAATAAGCTACCTTTCACTGAACAAATAATTGAGACCATTTCCGCTAATTCAAATCAGCACACCAAACATTTTTCTTGGGGACTTCAACATACATTGGAATGCTTCTAATGACACCTTACTGAAATTCGATACTATCCAACTGGAAGACATATCCCATGTGACTGGTCGGACCACGACAATCTCCTTCCTCATCCTGGAGAAGATGATGACAAAGAAGGGCCAACCATTTAAACCCAAACACTGGTCCAGAGAGTTGAGGAATATTAATCTTTCTGACTAACGTCTACTAGCAGTAACAACTTCTTACAACCTGCAATAAACATGATGAATGTGAATGATCTTATGCAATATTTAATAAAATCTATGACAGATATACTTGATACGATTGCCCTGAAGCAGTTAAAAATAATACAGATCCGACACACCAAAACCTGGTTCAACAGTAACCTTAATGAGGAATGACTCAAATTAAGACTCTTGGAAAACCTCTCCTTCCATCACACACACCTCAGGCACTTGTGGTCAACAAGAAGAGATTACAACAAACACATCAGATGATCCAAGGAAGAATACTCCAGGAAGTAATTAGACAATGCCAAAAACTGACCCAAACAACTAAATGGAATTATCAATCAACAAGTAACAAGCAAAACTAATTAACACCTGGTAAACATTTGTTCCTTGCCAAGCCGTGAGGAATTCTCCGCCTATTTCATTGAAAAAACAAAGGATTGAATCAGACCTGCTTTGCGCCTCACATGTCCAACCCCTTTTTGTCTACACTACTAAAAACAATGCGAATTCAAGGGACTTCAAAATCCTGTATGAAGACGCTTTACTCACACTATTAACTACAATCAAACCCTCCAACCACTTCAAGGATCCCCTGCCTGCCTAGCTCATCAAACAATTCAGTCCTTCCATACTCCCTCTTTGGACCACGACTGTCAATGAATCTCTCCCGATTCTTTAAAGCTAGGACAGGTCACCCCGTTCCAAAAAAAGAAAAAACTAATGCAGACTTTCCTGACCTCAACAACTACTGCCCTATCACCAACAACTCAACTCTAGCAAAGCTTTTAAAGAAATATGTACACATGCAACTTTGCAAACACATTGAATATTTTCAACTTTTTGATCCGCATCAATCTGGCTTCAGAACGGGTTATAGCATTGAAACGGCTCTAACACACATTGTTGATGATGCCCTGAGAATGTTAGACCAACTTGAACCCTATATTACTTGACCTCTCTTCAGCTTTCAACACGGTCAAACATGTTAGTATGATTGACCTGCTTGCGAATATGATGGGCTATCTGGTGCAGTCCTAAAATAGTTTGCTTCTTTACTTCATAACAGAACACAAAGAATCCAGGTCAATTAAACCATAGCTGACACTACTTCAGTTATGTTTGGAGTTCCCCAAGGATCCACACTCTCTCCCACCTTATTCAGCTTGATCATGGAACCTCTTACTGATCTTTGAACCTCTCTAACATGATCACATGAACACTGATGACACACAACTAGATTTGAAAATGACTTCCTTTGATGACATCAAACTGCTCAACTGCACCCTACAGAAAACCCAACAATGGCTTACCTGCAATCACCTCATGCTCAACACCCTCAAAATGTAATTCCTCCTGATCACACCTCAGAATCACTCTTCCCCTATAGAAGAATGACTCAAGTAACTCACTGATTTCAACTATGTCCCACACTTAAATAGATTCCACTAGATCACTAGGTAAAACGTTAGACAAACACCTGAATATGCAAGATCATATTAGTGCCACTACTAGGGGAGCTAACTACCATCTAAATATACTAAGGAAAATCAAACCTTTTTTGCCCCCGGCTGACTTTCAGTTAGCAGTCCAATCCCTGGTTATCTCCAGTCTGGATTAAGGGAGCGCTACTCTTGCTGGTTTACTCAAAGTATAGCTGGCTCCACTGACATCTACTTCAACCACATGAGCCTGGCAGCTAAGTTTTAAAGATTCAGCCACATCACACTTGATCTCAACCATCTAAAAGGGCTCCCGTTTGAAGCAAGAATCACGATAAAGATAGCTTACATCACACACAAGGCCCTTCACCATAACACACCTGTCTACCTGGACACAAAACTTGAACTTCCTGGAAGCAGCTGCTCCTTAAGAAGCTCAAACTTCCTACTGCTGATGACAAGTTAAAAAAGAAGAGGACGTACAACCGCTCCTTCTCTGGTCTAGCCCCTAGACTATGGAACTCACTACTGCCTGAAATCAGGACAAACCCTTCCTCTACCTCAGGGGTGTGGAATTCCTATAGCCCGAGGCCCAAGACATATTGTTTGGGGTCAAGGGCAACAAGTATTCATGTTTATTTTGTCCTTGGGACAAGTAGGCCCAACAACCTGCAGCACAAACCCTTTGGCTGTCAGTTTGCAATACCTTATTATGGATCAGGGAAGGGCACTGTCTGCAGTTAAGGTAATATCTGTGTCCATATGTTAATGCTGTTCAAACTTGTATTTATGGTTCATGAATTGAAAGCCTTAATATTAGGGTGAGCACACTAAGTAAATGTAAGCTCTTATTGCACTACTGACAGTGGTTCCAGTTTTAAAATGTGTTCACACGTTTTCAAAGTTTAGCAATATGCGGCTATGTATAATGTTCCCAGAATGCTCTCTGATTTCATACAAATATTTGCAGACGCTTGAAAGCAAGATTGATGATTCTTTGCTATCAAAGTAAAATGGTAATTAAAAAATGAAAGTAGGGGGAAAAAAACCATTTTGCTAAACTACTGTAAAATTTCAGGTACCATTTCTTTGCAGCATCATTCGGTAGCATGTGTTGATGCATGCTAGTATTTCCCAAAAATATTCATAATGGAAAATCAGTGTAACCAGTTTCAATAAGATTATGGGAAACGAAAATAAAAAATGCAAGTAGGTCTGAAAGTGGTGGTCAGCATTTTAGTTTTGTCAATGTGTGAATTGTTTTGGCATTGTTTTTGTAAAACTTTATTGGTGTGGGAGCTGCCGGGCTCTCACCATTATAACAAACATTGGCAAAAGCAGAAATTATTTTTGGTCTCAAAAAGTGCACACTGCCACAGTAGTTACTGGCACTGAACAAAATTATTTTGTGTGCCGATATGCTCCTTGTGAAAGATCATAATGTTGCCACTCATAGTAAAGCCAGCCGATAGAGAGAGACAGAATTTTGATAAATGCACAAGGTCATGGCCAACGCCAGACCAAATTAGGGGCCCAAATTAGGGGCTCCTGGTATATATCCTTGCATTAAGTGCAGCTATACAGCTTTCGTGAATTCCCATGATATTTACAGAAGTAAGACAAGAAATAGTACTAATAGAAAGCATTTGGGATCTGCATTTTAGCCAGAGCAAATATGCATGTGTAGATTTGCTCATATACGAATATCTGAGTGTTTGGAAGTTCACTTTCCCTACAACCAATTTTTCCCCCCCAACTCTGGAAGAAGGTTTATGTCTGCCATTGTCAGCAGTAAATTTCCAACTTTCTCAGTATGGGAAAAGATTAGAAAAGTGTTGTTGAAAACCCTTAAAACGTGCAGGTTAGTATGTTTGCACAGACTCAAAAGGGCATTCTAACCATGGAACTATTGCTTACCACTACCTTCAGCCCCAGCATGTAGATCTATGGAAATGTGGCAACATATGCGGATTGCAAGTATTTAAACAATACTATGGTATGCACCCTAGCATAATCAGAGAGGCTATATCAGAGCTCTTATATAATGAGATTGCTGCCATAATGTGTTGCCGCACTTCATGGCAGCAAAGAGACAAGTGGATTTTGTTACAGGACAACAAGATTTATGAAGCAACCTGCCTCATTGATATGTCGATATTTGATTAAATTCCACACCCCTGTCTACCTTCTTCAAAGAGGTAGTAAAAATGATTTTGATGAATAGATCCCTTCACTAGTCACCCTCAGTCATTCAGCCTAATCTTTTACTTTTAGATTCATTAAGATCACGAGCTTCCAAGTTGTTTTGAAATACTGTATCTGCATTTATTTGTGGTTTTTGCACCCTTCTCTCTCCCTCTTGTGTTTTATGTATGCCCTGACTGCCACACGTACAGCGCTCGGACACCCTGTAGGGTCATGTTCATGCTACATAAAATTCTGCAAATAAATAAAGACAGCCTTTTGAGTCAAAATTGAACATCATGTGAGGTGTTTAAAAGGGTGATCTTATAAGGCATAATAGAGAACTAATGCTTTCTTGGAGGGTATTCAAGGTTTACAAAGTGGATGGCTCCAATAAAGTGAATAGAGCTCTTCTATTTGTTAGACGGGTGATACCAGTAAAAAGAGGGTGACACCTGCCAAATGTGGTAAGAGTTTAGTGATATGCTGTGTCTTGCATGTGGCAAAAGGGTATGTGCATTATCACTTGACAGGTGATAGAAAATTGGGCAAGGGTGAAGCTTGAATTACTTCCAGTCCACAAGGCCTATCGCACACTACCACAAACATTGGATAAGTTCAACAAGTAAAAAATTTAACACCATGAGTGATATGTGCGTCATACGCAGTGTATGGAGGGTGAGGCGCAAGTTATACTTTACTAACTAAACTATAACTGGAGAATATCAATGATTATTGATTTTTTTTTCTAACAAACTCGTGTTTTAGTTTAAATATATAGACTATATATCTCGACAGAGAGAGTGACTGCGGTAAAAGAAAACAAAAATAAACTCACGTGAGCTGCCTCTACTAGCGACACAAAAGAACTACAACTATTTGCATGTAAGAACATGTCACTATACAATAAAAGAATGATTGCATTTTTTAATTATAAAAACCTATGACTTTACTTTTTCTAAAAACCAAGCTAGTGCGGGTTGATTAATTGGGATGGGGCGATGGGACAGAGCTATGACCCTGCTTTCTAAAAGTTAAACGCACACCCAGTGAACAGCATCTGAGAAGCCGCCACTTTCGCATTCTCATGCCGGCATGCTCTCATAATACCACCCTCCAGCTTGAGAGCTTGAGCCCATACTCACTCCTTAGTCCAGGGCTTGGCTGCCAAGATCTCCTGCTGCTGCTTCTTGTCGTACTTGTAGATCTCGTCGATGCTCTGCGCCTCCTGCATGTTGTTCGCCATTTCCCATGTCTTTTGGGCCACACTGCTCCCACTGCTACTGCCGGCTGCAGCCATAGCTCCACGTGGCAAGAAGAACAGAGAATATTGCAAAGTGCTGGGAGAAACGGAGAGCCACTGAACTCTAGGTCCCACAAGCCGCCATCTTTTTCCGCTGCTGTCAACAGATCGCCCGCCTCCTCCCGGAGAAACCACGCTGAGGGTGGAGAGAGTAAAGTCCTTGGCCTAGCTCCCACACAGCTGTCAGCACGAGCGCACTGCAGTCTCTCTCTCTCCACACAACATATTACTGACCGATGAAGCCAAGCTGAAAGGCTCGCGCTGGGTAAGTAGACCAAAACCCGAAGAAGGGGTAAAGTAATTTACCCCCACTCCTCAGGGCATGGAATGGTCGACTGTGACTCGCATTGGACATTTGTCACAACTAGACCAATCACAGCAGTTTGCTACGTACCCAGGCCGCGGCCATATTAGGTAGAAAAGTTTCATTTGCAAGCAGTGCAACTCGGACCTTCTAGACTATGAAACTCATTATATGAGCCCTGTACCAATTGCGAAGCACAGGAAGACACTGCTTTGAATGTTTGAAAATAAAAACAGAAAATACAATTCGCCCGCTACCGAATTTTAGGTGAAAAAGAGCTCTCGCAGCTGTGCAAAGCCTGCCTTCCCAGATGTGGAAGCCGCAGTGACTCCTCCGGGGTGCAGAGGGCGCTGTCGCCCACAGTTGCCAAGTGATTCTACTGGATACCGGCTGCAGGCGTTGGTCTCGCTGGTGCTGGTTGCCATTGGCAGTGAGAGAGGCCAGCGGAGGCGGCTGTGCAGGGCGGCACAGGAGCAGGTACAGCGCGGGTAGGTGCAACTGTGGCGCAGCGAAGGATGGTTAGCTGAGCTGACCTGAGAGACAGGACTGGGAGCGCAGCAGCAAGCGGCCTGGTTCAAAGGTCTGTTATTTGAACTAATAGAGAGGACTGTGCAGACTGCAACAGTGAGGGTTATTAACCGTCCGGCTAGCAGTGCACTCCAAGAGAAATGAGGTGCTACAGCCTACGTCTGCACTTAAGTCTGTTGAGGTGGTGTGCTAGACCTCTAAATTTGGGCTTCTGTATGTTCATCTCCATGGGTCACAACTGATCATGGCTCACTAACATGCAGTAGAAATACCAGAACCTACTTAGTGTGCTAATTCTTCGCAGCGTTCTGTCTTGTTATATTTCTTGTGTACATGTACCGTGGTGTATGTGCTCTGTTCTCTATACAGTTGTGAATATTTGCTTCCCTTTTTCTCTCTGGCTATGTTCAATGAGGCAGTAACACATCTACGGTTTGTTGTGGGTGGGTGAAGTACACACCTTCACGCACTATGTCTCAACGCATTGTTCTTTCCTGTATTGGAGGCGTGGACTGGCTTCTTTAAACTGACCAGACACTTTTGTTGCTGGTAAAGAAATAAAGGAATGTAAGGTTTGCTGTATTGTCAACTGGCTATTAGCAAATTAAGCTTGGATGAGGTGAACTTAACAACATGCAAAACAGAGATTATGATTGTTGGAAAACCTTCCATATCCTCACAATGAGCACCTAGTAAAGAGTTAATTTTATTCCCTTCCCTCCTCAAAGGGTCCAGGTCATACGAGCCTGGGTGCTATCCAAAAAAGTTATTTCAATTCCGTATGCCATTCTCCAGCATAACTTGTTGCAGAAACTGCAGCATTGGGAGAACGTGGTGGCGACAGTGTTTCTACAGCAAAACAAGTGGGGCCATGTTACTCACGAGCTATGTCTGGTGACTCGGCGGACTGCAACAGGCAGTGTTTGACCTCATGCTCATAAGTTCAAATTCCTGCGGGTTCGCATAGCCTTCCATCCATTTGAGGTCGATAACATGAGTATAATGGAGGTGCATAACAACAACATTCTTCTCATTACTATTTGAGCTATTATGTACAAATGACCCGGCAATCTATATTACTGTTTTGACAAGTTTCAAAAGGAAATACCAGGAGACATCATATTCTCTTTACTGGAGACCCAGGCCTGGAACTACCTCCCGATCAAAGTGAACGCATTAACTTTACGTCTACAGTTCCGAGACCCAAATAACCTTTTATCGGATTAAGTTTACCAAAAGAACAGTTATCATAAATCCAAGCATCTCAGCTTTTAGGTCCACTAAGTGGCGCCAAAAGGCCACTTGTTGGCTATGGTTACACATAAGAAACTCACCTTTACATACTGTAACTGTCTACTAGTTGTTTGACACCTGCTCCAGTAGTATATGTCAAATTAATAATTATGGTCTGCTTGTCAGAAGGCACAAAAAGGTTGGCTTGGTCAGATAAGAAGTTGATTACACTACATTTTAGTGTTGTATGTTGAATTATCTTCTATAGGATGGGGTAGATTGCTTGCTTGCTTGTTCTGCCTTGAAACTCAAGTACACCTCTGTGGTGAAGTCAAGGATGGCACAGACACGTTTAGTCTTTGTGTATCTGCAGAGGCGTCATTATTTAATTCTAGACTGGACTACGCCTTTTGGGGCAGGGCCAGTCTGATACCTTTATGGTTGCCATCTTCTATAATGGCACTGATGAAATTAACAGTAATGCAGTGCTGCTTTGAAGCCACAAAATAAATGGCATCCATAATTTTTACGCATCAGCTCATGCATTTTGTACATCAAAGTTAAGATCCTTTGGCAGTTGACATATGATAATCGTACATAGGGGCATAGAACTCAACTGTCATCATTTTATCTGCTCGAGTATAAATGCTCCAAGCTGAGTTTTTGTTAGGACAAAAGGCAGGCTTTCTATTAACACACATAAATAAGTACATCTTTGATTACATAAATTGAACTCCATATTTGTGCCAAAAAAGAGAGACTACGATTGAATCTGTGGCGTTCAGTCTTCTACTCAACTCTGCACTTATATTTGTTTTGTAAATGAAGCCTGATTACATGATTGTTCTGACTCCAAAAAAGGGGGAGATGGTGACAGCGTACAGATGGATCCCACATACATAAATATAATGTGGTTAGTAAAGTGTTTGCAAAGATTATCAAAAAAGAGAACAGTCTGTCTTGTTAATTATGCCTGTCTGTTCCCCATACTGACAATTCTAAGCTCAGTTTCGCTACCCCTTCAATTGACTCGCCTTTTAATCACATACAGGCAATTCATCACTGTTTTCCTTTTTGGTACCTAACAATGATGCCTCAGAATGCAGGAGAAGGGACTTTTCCCCATTGGTTTTTGCTGGTGCAACTGTTTTACACACATACACTTTAAATAGAAGTCACAGCCCTGGAGCAGAAATCAGTAGTTACTATATTTTACACGTATTTTCTGTTATGTAACATGTATAGAGAATACACCTGCTATTGCTGTGGCATCATAGCACTCAGACTTTCTCGGGCAAATACTGATGGCTCAATTCGCTGGAATGCTTTTTGGACTAAACGTACTGCCTAAATCTCATTTTGAGAGAGATTGTATTCCAGAGCAGGGTCAAGATGCTGGCGTAGTGTGATCCCAGCGTTTAAGATGCTGGAGCAACATGGCCGAGGAATTCTGTGACTTTTGCAATTTGAAACAAAGTGGGTTCTCTTAGGTAAAGCTTGTTTGCATAATTCAGGAAAGAAAGTGGAGGAGCGGTTGTTGCTAGAACTCTGTACTAAAAGTTGAATGTGTTTTCTGATTCAGAGCATATTTATTGATGATTGCCGTACAGATCCAGCTTGTTTTTCCATTAAAATAATCTGTCCATCAAAGGTTGCCTTCCTATGGGGAAAATGCTCTTGCGTCGTCATTTTTCTGATCAGGGGAACATTTGTGGATGCCAGTGTCAAGTTTGACTTTTATTTTTCATGCTACTCCACAGCACACATTCGTACGTGTGAGATTTGTTTATTATTTTGATTTCTACATGCTCGGTCACATTTGGCTGCCTGTTCTATTAAATTAAAATTATTCTCGGTGTTGTGAAAGTCCTGCTATTGACTGTAATAATAGACATTATCAAGCATCATGGGATTTAGTTTTCCTATTACATTATGGAGAACCTTTGACTTTAAACACTGGGTACAAAAGTTAGACTTAACAATTATGTGATATGCAAATTATTGTCCGAATAAGTGCAGCATCAGGTATTCCATTCTTCGGAAGAGAAATCTTCAGGGTGGTCAGTCTGCGAAAGTGTCAAGATCAGTAGATGCAACCTGTTTGTTTTGAAGGAATGGTTTGACTTATGTACCCGCACCGTGGACCAATCTGCTAGCCAATTTGTAGAGTAAATGGTATCTGCTGAAGTTCAGAAAATAGTTAAAACTTTTCTTTCTGCCTCAATTTCGTTAATATTTTGGACCATTGCGCAATTGTTGGCACTGCTTTTTACTTCAACACTAAGACCGAATGTTTGGACGAGCCAAACAAATGAATAGATGGGACATATTCTGATGCTTTTATTGTTTTTAATGACTGTTACCTAAGATCGCGCTATGTTGTTATTGAAAGTTCCCAAGCTCGTTGCTTATTGAACTACTTTTTTAATTAGAAAGTGTCTCTTACTTTTGTGGAACCACATTTATTTTGTATTTAGCAACTCAGTGAAGATTTTCGAACTAGCATCTATTTCAATAACAACGAAAGTTGGATAGTGGCATCCGTATACAAGAAGGCATTGAGACAGCAGATAAATCTCACTTTAGTTAATCTATCTCTCAGCTGCAATACTGTGCGCTGTTTAGTTTCCAGCTGTTTCTTATATTGCGATGGTTCCTGTTGCACCTGAACTAACTTGACCCTCTTAAGAACGGTTGCCAGGCAGTCTCCTATGATGTGTGGCATCTTCATTCCAAGGTTTCGTTTCAGAATTTATATCTCGCCTTGAGATCTCAGTGGTGTCTGTCACTTGTTAATCCGTATCAATATATGCCATGTGGGGCACTCGTTTACTCTCCAGGCTTTCCCCGTGTTTTTTTGTTTTGAAAAGCCACATACACCGCGTTGAAAGCATGCTTGCTCTCTAATAGTAGACTACACTCGCATAGCACATTCTTGCACAGGGCCCAGCGGGAGTCGCGCGCGGTGTTCAGGCTCCCGGGTCTGCATGGAGTTGCTTTTGTCCCGTTCAGTGGGCTTGTCTGTCTTTGGTGTCGGGCGCCGGCAGCGCCTTGTTGTATCCTGGTTGCCTGGCAACGGACGGACTCTTCGAGTGACCGACCGAGCATACAGCTCCTTACAGCCTCCACTCTCCTCCCATCACCCACTTGTGTAGCTTTCCCTTCTCAACCAAGTGCCCTAGAGAAGAGGTGCTTCGTTACTCGTGGCTTCTTTCAGTCATTGCAGAGGTTGGCACAGTTGCGCAATCGTGTTTGTGCTTTGCGTGCTTTGCGTACTGAATCGACCTTTCACAAACCCTAACCACCACCTTGCTGCCTGAAACCCATAGTAACACATGGGTTTAATTTTATTAAGTCGACACCAGAGGGGTGATGGCCGTGGGAAACATGTCGCTCTCGGCTCATGTGAGAAACTAACCTCTCAGTTTCTATCGCTCCCACCATGAGCACCGGACACTAATAAAAGAAGCAAGCATTTATTCACTGAGGCGGCATGAGGGTGCTGTGAGTTAAAAGCGTCCTAGATAAAATAGCGAAGGGAATAAACATATTTAAATGTCATATGTAGATGTATTGACATCCATAATGTGGACAGGTTAAGCATATGCTTCAGTGTTGTCAGTCTATAGTACGCTCTTCGATAGAGTGAGCAGTAGTGCACAGAGCAGTTCAGTAATTTGTATTCTAAATGTATTTGATTTCTACGCGACATGTACTTTAAAATCTGCTAGTGGTGGCTGATATTGACTCTTAAAATTGAACCCTATTCAGTCTTGCTCATCTTTCCTTCAGAACTCTTGTCTCACACTTTACTGTACAGATTCTCTGCGGCCTTTTTCTTTCTCTTAACTTGCTGCTTTTCATTCAACTACACTTTCATCTGGCCCTTTTTTCAATTCCTCTATGCTTTTTGTTTTCCCTCAATGCTCGGTTCCTCCAGGCACCTTTTTCTTCCATATACTCTTTGAATGTTGAGGCGTGCGATTCAACAGGATATCAACACCCCCATGCTCCCCGGCCCTATGCTTTTTGAATGGGTAGTTGGCCTGTTCTTTATTTGCTTTGTTTTTCTTTTATTCTTCTCTTTTTAGGTTTCGCCTGAGACAGCGCATGTGCTGTCGTTTGCAAGACATTTTGTTAGCTTAAAGGTGGCTTAGAGCCCATCCATTGCTTACAATTGGTTGGCTTAATCATCGCTTATTTCTTATTTCCATACTTTTTATGACTAGCGCATGCTGGTTTTATTTCCTTCTTGTGTGTTTGTACATCCGGGGCACAAGACAAAAGGGCTGTTTTCGTTGTCACTGTGCGTCTTCATGATATTTTTCTGAATGTTGTTATTGTTTTATGACAGGCATGTCTATCCGTTTTGGCTTTGCAAACTCCCTCCCACACTCTTTCCCTCTGTCCATGTTGCCTTTCCCTCTCTCCTTCCCACCCTCCGTCCTTGTTGCTTTTGATCCAGTTCACTCATCTCTGCCTTTGTTACTACTTCAAACACGCTACACCATTGTTGAGAAAGTTTGTTTTCGGAGTATGCATGTCACTTACATTTTTAGGTTGACCCTGGGCAGCGCATGCACTGCTCTGCGAGGCATGCTATATTCAGGTATGGACTTGACGCTCTGCCCTCTCTTCGCCCATATTTTTCATTGGCTTGCGTCATTGTCTTTTGTAAATGTTGGCTTCGGATTGCCTTTAAACCCCTCCATCGCTGTGGCTTTTAAACACCCCCCCCTCTGTATCTCCGTTTTTGTTACTGCTTCAAACACGCTAGATCATAGTTGAGAAAGTTTATATTTGGAGAACGCGTGACTTACATTTTCTGACTTTTGTTGTTTTAGTTGTTTTGCAGACATAGTATTGCTTCGTTGTTGTTCTCTCTCTCCATCCGTCCATGTTGCGTTTAACCCACTCCTTCCCTTCCACTGAGCCTCCATGTGCCTTCCCACCCACACCCTCTGTCCCTGTGACTTTTGACCCCTCTTTCCATTACCATATTTACCAGGACATACCATACTATGCAATGACGACCATACTATATACAGTGACAGACTATATGTAGGAAGCTGGCTCTGCATATACTATACCAAAGTAAGGTATAGTGTGCACAGAGTCCAGGGGGTCCCCAGTGGTATAGCAGAGGCTAAATTAGATGATCACAGCTCTATTTGTGGTAGAGTGGTCGAGCAGTTAGACTTATCAGGAGGGCGTGTTAAGCATTTATTGTATTAACTCAATCAAGGCGGATGTCACACACTCGGAGACAGAATCCAGGCCAATTAGATAAGTATAAAAAAGGTATTCTTATAGTTTATTTCTAGAACCAAGCAGGACTTTGTACAGGTTGGTAATAAGTACTTTCAAATGCACGACTGCTCAAGGAAATGCAGTTCCTGTAATTGTAACAGTTACAGGTTGATATCACTTTTCAGAATACTTGGCATTACACAGTAAATACTCTTTGATTACTATCCGATTACGTTACAATAGTGATCACTTTTCCCCATACATCAGCAGTTCTTTCTAGAACCCATATCTCATACTATGAGTTCCTGTGGGAGGAAAAATGGTTATCAAACTCAGAGATAAGTATTGGACTTACGAGGTTGAGGTTTTGAGGTTAGGATCAAGTTTCCCCAAAGTTCAAGCAGATACTATAGTTACGCCACCAGTGGCACTGGGGTGGCTGGGTGCACAGTGCAGGGGCCCAACGTTAGCCAGCGGGCTAAGAGGGGCGTTTGATTGGGGGCTGCTGGCAAGCAGGCTACTTGAGTGTGGGAGCAAAGCTCCTGAGGTTGCGGTTGGCACTGCAGGGGCCAACGACTGGCACAAGAACTGCACCTCCAGTAGCCTCAAGGTGGCCAGGTGCAGGAGGTAAAGCAGACCTCGCGGTCCCTGGGCTTCTCTGTGGAGATCGTCGGTTTCGGAAAGTTTCAGGCTCGGTTGGGAGGACTTCTTGGAGGTGACCAATGCATAAGAAGGCGACTGGTGATCTGGGAGGATGCTTGGACACCGTAGATTGGGCCACCCAAGGCTGGGAAGGCGTCGAGGGCTGAGGTGTCTTAGGCGTCGTATACCTTAGGCTGTGATCAGTCGCATTTGGTGTTAGTCGCACTGACGCGGTCGGACTTCCTGGACCTCTTCAGTCAAGGAAGCAGTTGTCTTACCACCTTTGATCGCGTTCGGGGGGACCCTTCAAGTAAAGGCTGCATGTTTAGTTTCGAAGCTTGTGGGAGATCAGGGGTCACCTGATCCCAACTTAGTTTCGCCGGGGAAACCTCTTTGGGGTATGGGGCAACTCGACCTCAGGCCGTGGCTGCTGGGTGCAGAGTGGTGCAGAATCGCGGAGTCCGGACTCTGACGGTTAGTCTTTGGTTTGAGCAAATCCGGTGCTCACGGGAGACAGTCTGTTAGTTGAGTGCAAGGCAGGTCCTCCGGTCTCTGGGGGTCTGCTGCTGCATGACATGCCAGTTTCTTCGCTGTAGGCAAGTCTTGGTTGGAACCGGCCGGTAGGGCTGGGGCCAAGTCAGTTGGAGACCTCTTTTTCTTCCTGCTTCAGCACGGCTCTTCGGTCCCTCTTTCTTCCTCGAATCTGAGGAGGCAATGTTCAGGGTCGCGGGGTGTGTAGATTGAGACTAATGGGTCCCTTTCTTGGATTGGGTACACCCCCTATTATGCTACAATCCCAAAAGAGGGGACATGAACCTCTTCCCAATTGACTGAGTCCCCTTATCTTCAAGATGGAGGGGGCTGAGATGTGTGCTTCACCTTGCTTCCCTCACCTGAGGGGTGGGATTGGCAACAATGGGCACACCTGTCTTCCTAACTTGGATTTCCCACCGATTCTCCTGCCCAAGTGGGGCTCAGAACCGGTAGGAGCCAGTTGCTGGGGGCAGAAAAAGGCAGGGACAGCGTCCAAAGGCGGCAGGCCTTTGAAGCTTCCCCTTTAGTGGGCGCAGTCCATCCTGGGGGAGGTGGCATAACACTTCTGCCCAGGATGGGCTTTGTTTTTTCGACCCATAGAGCGGAGGCCCTCTACCAAGGGGTCCAGAAAGGAATATAGCACCTTACATTGCATGCGTTTACAACACGGTCGTTACAACGACCGCGTTGTTACATTGCAGTACATTACATAGCAAGTCGTTACATGACTTGCTGTAGGGGGCGTGCTGGACTTACGAATAGTATAATTTACTATTCCAACTCCAGTGTGCACAACAGTAGGGAAGGTGTTGGAATAGTAAATTATACTATTCCTTAGGTTAGCGCGCCCCCTACAGCAAGTCAATGTAATGACTTGCGTAGTAATGTACTGCGATGTAACAACGCGGTTGTTGTAACGACCACGTTGTAATCGCATGCGTTGTAACTCATGCGATGGCGGGCAGCCATTCAGGAACCACACCAGGGCTGGCTATCTTCGCCCTCTGAGTGCAATTTACATTAACTCACACACTGGCATCAGTGTGGGTTTAATGTTCTGAGAAGTTTGCTTCCAAACTTCCCAGTTTTAAGTAAAGCCATTATGGAGCTGTGGAGTTCGTAGTGACCAACTCCCAGACCATCTATTCTTTATGGCTTTACTACACTTACAATGTCTGTGAATGATCTTAGACACTGTAAGGGTACAGGGCTCATGCCTCTGTACCCTCACCGTAGGACTAGTGCACCCTGCTAGAGGGGTGACTTATCTAGGCCATAGGCAGTGGATTGCAGGCATGGCACGCAGGGGTCCATGCTATATCGACTCTTCACTTTTCTCTGCACCCAAACACGCAGCCTCCTTGTGGTAGAGCGTGTGGGTTAAGGTGCATGGCCTCTAAGGGTGGCACAATAGGTGCGGCAGCCCTCGGAGGCCGCCTTTGGCCACAGTGCGCTTGATACCCATGGTACCTTTAACAAAGGGCTTGCCTGTGGCCAAGGATGTGCCAATTTGTGGATACAAAGGTACAATTTTGGGGAAGAACACAGGCCCTGGGAAGCTGATTGTCAGGGACCCAGGGCACATTAAGTCGGGTTGCATCAGATGTCAGGCAAAAATGGGGGGTAACCATGCAAAGAAAGGGCACTTTCCTACACTATACAATACCATGACAGGCCATACCATACCATGACAGGCCAAATCATACTGGTCAATGATAGTCCATACTATACTCTATAATGACTGGCCAAACTATACCATTCTGTACAACGAAGAGGTCATACTTTAACATACAATGACAAGCCATACCATACAATGACAGGCTATGACCTACCAAAATACCATACTATACTATCCAATGACAGACCATACCATACTGCACAATACCGGGCCATATTATATGGAGTGTACCCGTCACTTACATTTTGCTCACTTTTGTTATTTTTGTTGTATTTCAGACAAGATATTCCTTCGTGTTGCCTCTCTACCTCCTTCCTTGTTGCCTTTACCTGTTTCCTCACTCCCACTTTCCATCCGTGTCCCTTTGCACCCCACCCTCTGTTCCTGTGGCTTTTGACACCTCTCTCCATTACCATTCAATGACAAGCCATACCATACCATACAATGACATACCTTACTATACAATGCACACCAGCTGTGCTCTTGTACAACATGGCAAAAATGCATTACTAAAGCCAATATATCTTGTGTAGGCTAGCCCTATTGGCTTTGCTAATGCTTAATCCTGTTGGAGCTGTACTGGCATCCTATGCCTTGTCCCTGCGTTTTGCTAGCTCTTCTTGATTTTTTGGGTAACTTTGGTTTGGTCTCATAAATTTCTAGGTTTTAGTTTACATGAGCAGAGACTGGACCCTTTCGTTCACAGCTAAAGTCTTCAAACTTGTGACAAGCTCTGCCTTTTCTGTTTCACATATAGTGGTTTTTGTCTGAACATGGCATTGGCACCATTTCCCCCTTATCGTTGTGACCTTGATTTGTTTGATTCTGCGATGATAAACAAGCTTGTCATTTTCCACACTGCCTGGTCCAAGCTCTTTGCCTGTTCTAGTATCCAGTGTATGGGGAAACACACACTTCCTTGACATCATTTAGGCTTTTCACCTCTTGCTGAACTGCGTTTGGACATGGAACCCCTGATTCTGTGTTTATATTTTTCTTTTCCCATGTTATTTTTCATAACATTATTTCTTGGAGTTTCCTCAACTGTTGACCCTTCCATGCCAGGCAAATACCAGATTTGCATCCAAGTAGGAAGTGAAAAGTTTCATTTTTTGGTTTAAATGCACTGACTTTACTGAGTGAGGTCACCTATTTGGGCAAGATTCATTTTCAAAAAAGAGACACCAACAAACCTTCTGTATACAGATGGGTCTTTCCTTTTTGCTGGTGTTCCTTGAGTTCTTTGCTTTTGTTTCTTAAACTTTTTTTAATTGGCATTTGAATAACGGTGATATTGATTATATATATATTCACTGAAAAAACCATAGGTTTCACACACGTTATAGTTAGCTGGAAATTTCACTCGTACAAAACCATTGAAATTCCACCGTTATAGTTAGTTCAGCTAACTATAACTCGCACGACCGCAATCCACTGCTGATGATGTCACATATTACATCACTCATGACATGGTCAGTGACATCACTGATGAAATCACTGATGACATCTCAAATGACATCACTGATGACATCACTGATGACGTCATCCATGTGAGTATGTGTTTCTGAACAGTTTTAATATGTTTAATATATATAGGGAAAGGCCTGTTGAAAAATAGGTGGGTGTACAAGTGTGTGAATGGATGATTTTCTAGGTGCGTAACTGATTCTATAAGTGAGTCATTAAATGTATCTTACTGCAGACTAGTGACTAAACTGTGTGAATGTCTTGTGTTGGTGTATAAGTGGCTGCATGGTTTTGTGAATAGCTATATGAGTGTCTGTATGGGTTATTGATTGATTGTCTGAGTATCTGTATGGGTGCCTGAGTGTTAGTGTGGGTAGGGTGTGTGTGACTCTGTGACTAGATGTGTGAGTGGGTGATTCAGTGGGTGCATGATTTTAAGAGTGCATCTGTGATGCACTGTATGGTTGGGTGAGTGTATGTATGGGGGTGTTAGTGATTGACTGTATATCTCAGTTGTACATGTGTCAGTAACTACATATGTGAAACGCAGTGTATATGTGTGTAAGAGTATATAACTACCTATATGTGAGAGTGTGTGATTTTGGGAGTGGCAGTATGCGCCATAGTGCAAGGATATCTGTGTCATGTGCTGTTTGTTTTTTCTGCATGAAGACACAGAATTTGTTAGTATTTTTATGAGTAAGTGAACTTGAGTGTTTTTAACTGTATAGGTGAATAAATTTAACTGTGATTAATTATTTGCATGACTGACTAGATGTGTCAGTATCTCAATGGATGATTGGCGGTGTGTGAGTGTCTATATAGGGGTATAAATGCACAGAATGACTAGGTATGAGTGACTGTAGAGGTGAGTGAGTGAACATGTATATAGACCTAAAAGTCAATGAGTGTGTGAGTAGTTATTGGCATTGGAGCATCTATGGTTGTCAAAATGGCCGTCTGTAATTTTGAGTCGGTGTATCAAAGGTTATATTAGGGTGTGAGAAGATGCACTAATTTATCACATGGATGACGTCATCAGTGATGTCATTTGAGATGTCATCAGTGATGTCACTGACCATGTCATGAGTGATGTAATATGTGACGTCATCAGCAGTGGATTGCGGTCGCGGGAGTTATAATTAGCTGAACTAACTATAACGGTGGAATTTCAATGGTTTTGTACGAGTGAAATTTCCAGCTAACTATAACGTGTGTGAAACCTATGGTTTTTTCAGTGAATTTGCAAGGTTTTTTAAATGCTAATTCCTAACTATAACGTGTGTGAAACCTATGGTTTTTTCAGTGAATTTCAAAGGTTTTTTTAATGCTAATTTATGAATGTTTTATTATATTTTTTATATATTTCTTTTACAAAAAGTTACCTATGTATATAGTTATACATTACCTGTAACCTTTAATTTGGAATGGCTCAGCTTTTAAAAAAAAAAAATTTGGATAAATTTGAACAGCATAGTTAATATCTTCTATTAACTTCTAAACACTTTAATTCTTTCTTTATTATTTTTTTTAAAGGATTTTTACCGTGCGCGCTCGGTGCGCGCACGGTGATTGCTACGTCATCGTACGCGCTTGTTGCTGTGCGCGTACGTACGTTCTCCACGTACGCATTCGTGCGCTCACCGTGCGCTACATTTGCGCATGCGCGCGTGCTTCGTACGCGCTTGGTGCGCGCACTACGTACGCATGCGTAGGTTCTCCACGTATGCATGCGTACGTCGTGCGTGCTCCGCGTGCTACGTTCGCGGAATTCGCACATGCGCGCGTGCTTCTTACGCGCTCGGAGCGCGCACTATGTGCGCATGCGTACGTCGTGCGTGCTCCGCTCGCTACGTTCGCAGATGCGCGCGTACTACGCGCGCTAAGTTTGCGCATGCGTGGTTCCTTCGCGCATGCGCACGTGCTACGCGCACTAAGTTCGCGCATGCGCGTGTGTCACGTTCGCGTACGCGCACGTGCTCCACGCATGCGCTTGTGCTCCGTGCATGCGCTTGTGCTCCGCGCATGCGCCGTGCGCGCACGGCAAGTCATGTAATTAAGAAAGAACACTTTTCATTGGTTCATAGTACTTTCACTTTCAGATTCTGCCAATAACACACCCAGGCAAGTCATGTGATTAGGAAACCACACTTTTCATTGGTTCATAGTACTTTCAGTTCCAGATTCTTCCAATACCACACCCACTCCCCTCATTATTACTTCTGATTCCCTGGGAGAAGGAGCTGATCTGTTTTTGTGATACAATGGCAGAGCAGCAGCCATCTTCTAGTAGTGATCAGGAGACTCTTGTGCCACAGAGGCAGAGGAAGCAGAAAGAGTCTTTCATATGGCAGTTTTTCACTTTTCCTGAGGGGCAGAAGAACGTAAATGCTCCCAAAGTCACCTGCATTATTTGTAAACGGACCTTATCACGTGGAAATGCTAATAAGAAATACTCTTTTAGTATTCACACGATGTTAAGGCACGTTGAAGGAGTACATCGTGTGGCTTTTGCTCGAGCTGCTAGTGAAAACTCTCCAACAGCTCAGCCGAGCACATCCGCAGCAGCTCAGCCGAGCACTTCATCTGCGGTGGCGCCTTCACCTACTTCTTTACCTCTGGATATACGCCCTGCTTTTCGGAGGCTGTATACACGGTGCATTGACTGTCATGCTCTTATTTCTCTTGGTGAAACCAGTATTGATCTCAGTGCGAGGAAGATAGAGCAGCACTCATGCACCCGGCCATAGTTTTTTTCATTTTTTAGTTTTTCTGTTCCTCTGTCCCTACATTAACACAAGGGCTCTTTTTAGAGCCACCTAAAATCTAAACACAAAAACTTGTTTTTAAAAACTATTTTTTTTTTTTTTTTTTTTTTTTAAATTAATCGTTTTTCTCACCCTTTGTGATCCTTCAGGGACTCCCTGACAAAGACTAGGGGGTCAGGAAGTCTCTACCCTGCCCCCTTTCTATGTTCTCCACCTTTGTTTTAATTTGAAACACATTTCTATTGCTTGCAAATGTCAACCCTTTCCAAATGATTCCTACTTCTAACATGACTTCTACCTGCTAGCATAGCAACAGATCATGAAATACTGGTGTGACCAGAGAGGTCAGAACTTCAGCACACAATGGGGCAGATTTACAAGCCCCTTGCGCTACTTTTGCGTCACTTTCAACATGGCTCAAGGGGCTTGTAAATCTGCCCCAATATTTCTAATCCAAAGAGCAAGAGTGTTTAACTTTTCAAACTAACATCAAATCCAAAGTAATGTTCAGTACCCTAAAACTCTCCAAAAAGATAACGGGTCGTTTTAGAGCCAACCACCATCAAAACACTTAAATTTGATTTTTAATTTTTTTTTTTTTTTTACGGGCATGAGGATTAGAAAAGGTGGTAAGGGAAAGTGAGAAATGGAGAGTGAGGAGATGGGGGGATTTAGGAAACTGGAGTGACAGAAAGGGAGTCACGATGTCAATGAGCAAAGCAGAGTGAGGGAGATTGAAGGAAAGAATGCAAAAAGGAGAAGGGGTGTGAGATACAGCCAGGAGGAAGTGAAGTAGGACAATAGGCGTGACTATGAGTAAAGGATAGTGACAGTTACAGAACGTGAGGGAAGGAGAACGACAGAGAAGGTTAAAAAATTAACATAGATGGAAAATGAGTGATGGAGAGAGGAAGAGTGGTAGAAACAGAGGGGCAGATTTATAACAAACTAACGCACCACGGCGCAGCAAGTAATTTTGCTGTGCCATGCTGCGTTAGTTTCAAGAATTTGTCGCATCTCTATGCTTCCCCTGCGCAGGCGTACAAACTGCAGCCATGCGCCGACGCAAGCTCCCTTACACCATGGTACAAGGATGCCTGCTTGGTGGGGAGATTGTTCTTGTGCAGGAAAGGACACCTTCCTGCACAAAAACAATCACAAGAGGCTTTTTCCTCTTTCAATGCATGCTGTAGCATGCAGCACGCACTGAAGGAGGAAAAAATGAAGAGAAATGAAAACATTTCTCCTTATTGTGCCACACTACGCCACCTCTAGGGTGGCGTAGCATTCACACACAACTTCAGACTTATGATTTTTCGTAAATCAGAAGAAGTGTGTAGTTCTATGAGTGTTGCGTGGGAACACAAACAACAACACCCACATAATACCTCTTCAACGCACAGTGCTGCGTGTGAAGTGGCTCTATTTATGAGGAGAGGAAAAGTCATGCAGGGTGGCTTTTCCTCTCCTTGTAAATATGCAGGAGCCCCCTGCGCCACCAGTACATCAAGAAAAGTAATGTAGTGTGGGCGCAGGGGCCTTGTAAAACTGCCCCAGAGATGTTAAGGAAATTAAGGGTAAGACAGACATAGCGAGAGAGACAGAAACAGAGAGTGAGAGCAAGGAACTGAGAAGGAGTAAGGCAGTTAGAATGACTGAGACATATGGAGACAGGTTGACAAACATGGTTGAAAAAGTAGTGATGGAGGCAGTAAACCTAGGGGAGTAGTAGAGAAGGAGTAAGGGAGTTACGAAAGAGTAGTTAAGCTAGAAGAGAGAGGGAAGAGGAATGAGAAAAGCAAAGTGAGGAGAGGTGAAGAAAAGGGAGCATGAAAGGGAAGGTGTGAGAAATACAGATATTTAAAACTTACCTGACTAACAAAATAAATTAATTAGAAATAAATGGGTTTTTTTAATTGCAAGTAAAATGGATTACATTTCCTAAATTTTCTTTCAAGATAAGAAAAAAAGTATTAATATTCAACAATACATTTTCTTAAACAGTACATGTTTTTTCATATTTAACAAAGCAATTTTTTGGCCTTTTTTTTGCTGTTTTCAGAATGTATTGAATTTCACTGCAAATTGTGAAATCAATTGCATTCATCATTTAACAGAGGGCAAAAAAAAAAACAATCTGAAAGATTGTTTAAAAAAGCCCTGAATGTATCCTCACTAAAACAGACCATGATAGAAATGTCACAAATATATTAAAAATACCCTCTAAGAACAATAACTATTTGCAATAAATAACGTCTGTAAATCTTGCTGCTTAAGCACGTACACCAAAATAATATCTGTCAAAGAAGTCCACAATTGTTACCTTTACCTTTCCATGAGGCCAAATGGTAATTTTAAAATCCTTTTTAAGTGAAATATCCAATGTTAATCCTATAAAATTGAAATAATGGTTTCTTCAGATGCTGGAATTTGTATCTAAAATTTTGGTTTTAGAAAAATTAAGTAACAATTTGGTAAATCATAAGGCAAAAGTTGCTTGAAAATCAATTGAGAATCATTACACAGTGTCCATCCTTTTTCACATTTAAGATAAACTGTGTAATGACCAGAAGTTATAGAAGGTCCATCATGAAAAATTATTGCAACTGCAACAAAAGTTTTACCTGATATTGATAATTGATTTCCTACAAACTTCTTTAGTAAAGTTTCCAATTTAGTTCCATCTGCTCTACAACGTTGCATCATTAAAATTACATACTGTCCATATTTCTTAAAAAATAACGTTGATAACATGTCTGATTTACATTGAGAACATTCCATATTGTGATTAGCATCTTTAACTAATTTACTAAATGTCACTGATTTACTCTCTGGTAATGTTAAATATATAAACCTTTCAGAATCAACATTACTGCTGCATGTGTTCATACAGTTTTCACAACAATGTTCCCATTTATATGAGACACCAAATATGTTTTCTATTTCTACCCCTTCATCTTCCAGTACCATAAGCATATACATTAAGAATTCCTGTGCATCTTGCTGGACATTTTGAGTAAACTGTGTACATCCTGAACATACATCTAAAAGATTTCTAACATCAGAAGCACTTTCTATTTTAATTTTATCATTACTCAGCTTCTCATAAAGGAGACTCAGCAGAGAACAGAATCTTTTTCCATGATTTAGTATTATCTGCTCTTGCAAAATTTCAAGATAAAATACAACATTCAGCACTACATTTGCGTAGCAGTTGACACCAGAGCTATTTTCAAAATGACAACCAACAACCTCTTCAACACTGTCCTTCTTTTTGGTTGCAGTCACATCACTCTCTTTTTGTTTTCTCTTCTGTACATCCTCATTACAGATATTCTCAAATCTCCTTTTCCGACAAACACGTTTTTAAAACACAGGATACTGACCTAAATGAGGAGCATAGCTTCTTCTTAATCTATTCTACTCCTTTACACAGTTTGCATCAGCACTAACTTTTGAGTCATCAAAGTCTATCATGAATAAACCAGATATTTTTTTCACGCGTGACAAAGCAACATATGCCATACCTTCTTTAAATACACTAGATCCAATGTTTACAAAAGCACTATCTACAGTTAATCCTTGAGATTTGTGAATAGTTACAGCATATGCTAGAGAAAACGGAAACTGCTTCCTACGTACATATAAGTCTTTCACAAGCAAGAAACGAACTGAACAACGACAAATGTCTTTAACCTCTTCAATCTGATGAATTTTTAAAAATAAAATTTGAATTCCATCTTTTTTCTGGTACTTTACAAAACCCACAACTTTACCCATAGCTCCGTTCACTAAACCTTTTCTACATCCAAATTGCGTCTTAAAATTACTCGACAGTTCATACATACATAAAGATTCTTTTCCAAACCAGCTGTTTTCGATATGTTTTTCTCTAGAGAATCCAATTTACTTGTCAATTTGCTTGTCAATATAATAGTTATTCCTTCATGCTGTATTTTATCCACAGCTTCCAGTTTTATAATCTCTTCATTTTCCAATTTCAAAAGTTCTTGATTGAATATAGAGCATTCATGTAGTGTTGGCATTAAACAGATTACAGTATTTTTTTCAGCAATTTTCTTGTATATTTTCTCTGGAACTATTTGTTCTGTTGGAAACACATTACATAGCAATCGACTCTGTAAAGCTTTTCTGCCATGTTCTGTGAGTAGTCCAATTCTGATATCTTTGAGAATACTTGCATAATCCTCATCATTGGCTTGCCTCATATTGGTAATGAGTTCTTTATACTCAAAGTATGTCCAAATATTCACATTACCTATACTTCCTAACTACTTTTTCGTGTCTTCATCTGTAAGTGTATGGAATACTGGTTGTCCTTTAACTGGAGTGAGCTGCAGAAGATCCCCAAAAACTATGACGTGTTTTCCTCCAAATAAGACGTCATAGTCTGTCTTTAGAATTTGCTGCATTCTTAAATGCACAAAGGCAAGCATTAAGTTTGATACCATGCTTACCTCATCAATAATGAGTACTTTCATTTTCTTCAATACTCTTGAAACTTCAAAACATGCTTCTCCTGTTAGCTTGTGGTATTGTATTTTGTTCTCATGCTCTACTGGTAACATTAGCAAACGATGTAAGGTAACTCCTTTTATGTTATACGCTGCTAACCCAGTTGGAGCAGTAACAACACAAGACAAAGTTGAATCCGTTTTGTTCTGTAGGTAGCTTCTAATTACTTTAAGAAACTTTTTCCAGTTCCTGCTTGTCCACTCACATACATTCTGATTGGTTTAAAAGATGTGCATGAGCACTTTTTATTTTCATGTAGTAATCCGTGATCAATTTTTTGTCTGACTTCCTCATAAATTTGTTGTTGTTCATCATTCAGTTGTTGTTCCATATTTGGTAAGTTTATTAAATCATCCTGAGCTTGATTCATAGCTGTTTCCACTTCAGTCATGGCTATTGCAGCTTCATTTTCTACGATTGGTTGTCCTAGAGGATCTTGACTGAACGTCCCAGAACTTTGACTGTCTTGAGAACTGTCTCTAGCTACTGCAATTGTTTCAATTGTTGCTTCTTGTTCAATTTCTTCATTTAACATTTGAACATAAGTTGTGAAAGTACTGCACTCTATGCTATCTTTGCAAGCATTAAAGGAATCTTCATAGCTCTGAAAATCTCCAAGTAGTTCGTCCTCTGAACGCCATGGTTTAAACAGCTGTAAAAGTGCCAAGTAGTAAAATTCCTTTTTGTCAGTTGTGTCGCAACTCAGCTTCCGATGATTAATCAAACTTCCTTTTGTTTGTTTTACCAAACATCCTTCTTCACCAGTGACTTTATATTTTCCATTGTTTATGTCTTCTGTGGCATTCCGTTTATAAATGTAGTTCCGCAGCACTTCATAGAGACACATGTTCTCAAGATGATGACTTCTTTGTGGGTAATATGTGTCTAACATGTTTGTTCTTAAATTGTCTGTACTTTCAGGTTCGTACTCTGCTAAATATTCAATTTCTCGAATAGATTTCAGTACCCGATTTCTCATTCCTGCAAGGCCTAAACTTACCCAAATTATTCTTCTGAATTTGGAGTACAGACTTACAGATGATAACCTATCTGAGCATTCGTAGGATCCAATTTCTCGATGCGATAACCTCTTTAAACTGAAACTGTATAGCTTTTTACTGACAGTCTTCTCGTGAGAAATCTCTTCCCACATTTCTTTCAATTCCGTTTTCTCAGATTTAGTGATGTAAGATGTGACATACCGAGCAACAGCAATAGAATTGTCAGCTACATACTGTATATCCATGTTAGCATTCCACATGGAAAAAATGACTGGGTTGTAGTCATTTATATATTTTGACTCTTCTTTTCTTCTTAGGTTGTAGGTATTCTTAGGTGATTTTCTTGTAATAGTATGTCGCACAGCTGACATAAAACTGTTTACTCTTCCTTTTGAAAGAACAGGTCGTGGAAATCCAAATCGACATTTTGTGTAGAATTTATCTTTACTCTTGTACTTTCGTCAACAGTATTTTCCACACCGATGACTTTGGAAACGTAACACTTGCTCTTTTAAGTTTTTTTCTTCTGTGCTTTTAGGTATAGCACATGTTGCATATTCTTCAATGAAAGATAAAACTGCTTCATCAGCATCTGTTCCAAATTTGGGTGCATCTTTGATCCACAACAGCATATGAATATGTGGAGCACCTCTTGCTTGGTACTCTTTTCTCCAAAAGAAATCCACAACTTCTCCAAGAGGTGGATTTTTTTTTATTGCAGACGAAGGACATCATCGCCTCAAATCTATGATTGAAATATCTGCAAACATTAACCGGATCCAATGAGCACATTTCTCCTGCTGTCTTGTATTGGATGTTTTCAATATTTGAATTTGCTTCTCGAAGAAAATCCAGTAAATCAACCCAAGCATACTCAGCACAGCTTAGGGTAAGGAACCATGTAGGAGTTCCTAAATTCTGTAACATACATTTCAATTCTCCATGGCGTCGGTACCAATATTCATTAGTTCCACGCTGACAAGCCATCAAATTAATCAATTGAGATTCCAAATGATCATCTCGCTGTTGCACTTTGTTTATAAAATCCTTTGCAGACACATTATGTAGATGTACTCCAGTTTTCAAAATGTGATTTACTGCATAAGATAGTGCAGACAAGTCACTTTCAAATAAAAGATGGAACAAATAAGGAATACTTTGACGAAATCTTGGATCTTCTGCATATAATCTTGTAGTCCGATACTCAGAAGCAGGAATCTGTACTGGACGTTCATCATATCGTCCACCTTTTCCTGTAGGAAACAGCTGGGGAAAACAACGAGCTTCCAAGCTCTCCTCCCATACACTCACGGGAGTTCCTTGTGCTTTTTTCATCTGAAAGAGATCAATAGTATTTCCCATAACTTATTTAGAATGAAGAGGATGTATGCTGAAATGTTCATAAATTTCTTTTTCTTTTGACTTATCCACTTTTTAAATTTGCCCAGTTGGTATTCCTGAGTCTCCTAGTAAAACTTCTTCCTCTTCTTCCATATAAATTGATTTATACCATTTATTATTTCTTTTCAAATATAAATTTGCTCTTTGTACTTTTCGTACATCTACCAGCTCCTGCCAAATTTTCTTATTCTTTGTTGGTACACCATTAACCAGAATAACTAATAGTTCAGTTTCCAATCTATCTGCATCAATTGTTTCCATAGTTTTTTTTTTCAAATCCAATGGCAAATAGACAACTCTTCCTTTTAAACCTCTTTGTAAATCCGAAGGAGGTAATTTACCTGTTTTGGGCTCCATACGCACTATGGTCTGAAACGGATGGACACATTGAATGAGTATAGACTCATACGTATTTAAATCAGAAAGTTCTGCAGGAATATCAACCAATTCTAAATTATTATGTACAGCTCTAGCTGGCATTCTATTTTCTTCTAACTTGTTAGAACAGCATTGACAAATATGCTGATCTTCACCCAAATCAAAACAATTTTCCAGAAATATATATGTTGCAAAATCCTTCCACTTATAATTATCTTCATTTTCACTTTTTTTGTAGAGATCAACATTCCTTGTTTGAATCTTATAATGGCTTCTCCGGCAACAAATACAAGTAATATTTGGTCTTTCATTAGAGATGATAGTAAACATTTTGAAGATGAAATGACAAAATTTACTAACCGTGAGTTCTACATTCTCTTCCACATTTTCCTCAATAACTGTGTCATTTCCTGCACTTTCTTGCTCTGGACCAAAGTAACAAAACTGAATATCATCAGTAACCTTCACTACATCTGATACAGATCCACGGAACAGAGCATTATTCAACTCATTTAACTTTAGTGCTGGACTTTTAGCAAAATACAATGTTCTCACAAACTTTCTTATTTCAGTATGATGAACAGCCAGCATCCTAAAATGGTGAAAAACACTTTGGCAAACTTTCCTAGATAGACAAGCAAGAGAATGTCCTTGCTAACCAGTATTCTCTCTCACTCTGCATGGGTCTAGTCTTTGAAGCACCTTAATCTTCTGTTTAACACTCTTTTTACTATATTCTCTTAAGAAGTCACGTAATTTATCAATAGATTCCTGTCGCACAGTGCAAATCCTACTACAATTCCAAGTGTACACTGGGGCTTTAGGACGTCTCCCCATAACCTCATCAGCTAACACTTCTTCCTCATTTCTTGGAACCATTTTCTCCTTTTCCATTACACAACCATCTTTAACTTCATAAGCTCGACCATTGGTGTCAACTGCATGCAACAAACTATTACTTTGAAGATAACTCTCTTCATTAAAAAATGATTCAGTACTTGAACTATGCTTCCATTCTCCTAAGAACACTTTACAAAAGTTATTTTTTTTCACTACTCTTTTCCTTTTGCTTTGTGACTTCATTGCTTTGACTAATTTTTCTAATCTACGCATCCTGTTCAAAAATGAATAGTTTTCTTTTTATTTCCAAAGCCTTGGCAACAATTGATTCAATATATTTCTTTTTTTTATAAAATTTGTTTTTCTTCTTATATTTTTTCACATCCTTTAGCAAATTTAACATCACTCTTCTCTGAAACATTTTTCGACGAATGTTTTTAAAATCTATTTTTCGTGTTAGGTCACTCTTTCTTACTTCTGATTCTACATTAGCTTTTAGTATTTTCTGTCGACTCTGTTGTTGTTTTGTACTTGAAACACTATTTGCAGTGGATATATTTTTAATTTTTTTTCTTTGTTTGAAGATATTTTTTAAAAAATCCTTAGTCTGCTTACCAGAAGGCTTTTTCATTTTTCCAACATGAGGTTCTTCAACTAATTTTTTTTGTCCAGTTTTCTTCAAATGTAGATGTTGTTGCTGTTCTTTTCTCTTTCTTGACTTTATAGGCATCTTTAATTAATTTCACTGTTATTCAGCAATACCTGAAAGAAACTAAAAAAAAAATACCTTTATGTAATTTTAATACATTACGATTTTTTATTTGAGCTTTTCAAATCCTATCATATGAGCTGTCCCTTTCCTACAACTGCAAGTCTGACAGAACAATACCAACACGTATTAAATCTCTAACATCAATTCCTGTGTGCACACAGACTCATGATGTGATTCTAGGCACAAAATGATTTTTGTTTGGCAATTTCAAAGCACATTTACTACTGTGGTAGAGTAAGTGATAATTACTATGGCAGCCTGACACATTTTCCTTATATTTTAGAGAGGCAGAAAAGAGCACATGTCCTAACAGCTACTTGAGACCATCAGCATGTGTTACAGGGTGAGTGATTAGAGTAGAGCAAAGGAAATTAGCCTTGGTGACGTTGAATGTGTTAGCATTACACACTGCTATCTGAAATACCACACAGAGCTGAGTAGTAAGCATGGGAGTGCAGGAGAAGCACCTGTCTGTGTGCTAAGAGCGTACTTCTGGAGTCCGATTATTGTCTGGTGCAAGACAGATCTGCATGGACGCTTGCACAACTGCATGAAGACTGCAGAGATGTATGTAAGAGTACATGTGTGGTAAAGGTTAATTGGAGTTTTAAACATGTAAAAACTACCTCACCCATTGCGGGAGTTGAAGGAAAATCTACCATGTTGATTTCAAATGTGTTAGCATTTGCCTCTCATTTGTGAGATAGTGATTTCTGCTGAATGCTATCCATTACAGTTGAAGAAAACAAGCTGCCCCTTTCCTGCAAGTGCAAATCTTACAAAACAACAGCAACACAAATTAAATCTCTGTGAACACTTCCTGTGTGCAGACAGACTCATGGTGTGATTCTAGGCACACAATGATTTTTGTTTGGCAATTTCAAAGCACATTTACTACTGTGATAGAGTAAGTGATAATTACTATGGCAGCCTGACACATTTTCCTTATATTTTAGAGAGACAGAAAAGAGCACATGTCCTAACAGCTACTTGAGACCATCAGCATGTGTTACAGAGTGAGTGATTAGAGTAGAGCAAAGGAAATGAGCCTTGGTGACGTTGAATGTGTTAACGTTACACACTGCTATCTGAAATAACACACAGTGCTGAATAGTAAGCATGGGAGTGCAAGAGAAGCACCTGTCTGTGTACTAAGAGCGTGCTTCTGCAGACTGTGTATTGTCAGGTGCAAGAGAGATCTGCATGGACGCTTGCACAACTGCATGAAGACTGCGAAGATGTATGTAAGAGTACATGTGTGGTAAAGGTTAATTGGAGTTTTGTACATGTAAAAACTACCTCACCCATTGCAGGAGTGGAAGGAAAATCTACCATGTTGATTTCAAATGTATTAGCATTTGCCTCTCATTTGTGAGATAGTGATTTCTGTTGAATGCTATCCATCACAGTTGAAGAGAACAAGCTGCCCCTTTCCTGCGAGTGCAAATCATACAGAAAAACAGCAACACAAAGTAAATCTCTGAGAACAATTCCTGTGTGAAGACAGACTCATTGTGTGATTCTAAGCACAAAACAGTATTGCTGAGTGATACCAGAACACCTTAAATTAGGGTGAAGACATACTCCATAATATCTTACAAGTTCAAGACACTTAAATATCTTCCTTAACATAAAATGTAAAACACAACTTTAAAAGTGGAAGGAAAATGTTCCATGCTAATTTCAAATGTGTTAGCATTTGCCTCTCATTTGTGAGATAGTGATTTCTGCTGAATGCTAACCATCACAGTTCAAGAAAACAAGCTGCCCCTTTCCTGCGAGTGCAAGGCTAACAGAGCAACAGCAACACAAATTAAATCTCTGACAACAATTCCTGTGTGCACACAGACTCATGGTGTGATTCTAGGCACAAAACAGTATTCCTGGGTGATACCAGTACACCTTAACGTATGGTGAAGACATGCTCCATAATATCTTAAAAGTTCAAGGCACTTAAATATCTTCCTTAACATAAAATGTAAAGCACTACTTTAAAAGTGGAAGGAAAATGTACCATGCTAATTTCAAATGTGTTACCATTTGCCTCTCATTTGTGAGATAGTGATTTCTGCTGAATGCTAACCATCACAGTTCAAGAAAACAAGCTGCCCCTTTCCTGCGAGTGCAAGGCTAACAGAGCAAGAGCAACATGAATTAAATCTCTGAGAAGAATTCCTGTGTGCACACAGACTCATGGTGTGATTCTAGGCACAAAACAGTATTCCTGGGTGATACCAGTACACCTTAACTTATGGTGAAGACATATTCCATAATATCTGACATGTTCAAGGCAGTTAAATATCTTCCTTAACATAAAATGTAAAACACAACTTTAAAAGAAGAATCACATTTCTATTATTTATATCCAAATACACCACATACATCCCCTCTCAAATTCATAACTCACCTTTAAAAGTAGTTAGTTGAGAAAGAAATGTGGCACTCACACAGCAGATTATCAGAGCCAGAATCTCTGAACTGTACACCTCTCAGCAGAACCAGTAAATGGCAATGTTTCCCTCTCTTTTTTCACACATAAACATGTTAACTTCAAATCACAGTGTTTCCCACATTTTTTCAATTGGAAACACACATTTCTATTGGTTGCAAATTTCAACCCTTTTCCAAATGATCCCTACCCCCAACATTACTTCTGCCTGCTACCATAGCAACAGGTCATGGAACACTGGTGTGAGCAGAGAGGTCAGAAGTTCAGCACACAATGTTTCAAATCCAAAGAGCAAGAGTGCTTGACTCTTCAAACCTAACAGCAAATCCAAACTAATGTTCTGTTAGAACACATTTTTCACAACCAATACAAAACAAGCTTTTATCAATGTAAACATACCGCCTAGTTTTTAGTGTAGAATGGTTTGAAACAGCCAATGAGTTCTTTTTATTTTACAAAAAGTTTTTGTAAGCCTCCATTTTACAACTATCTTTCTTTTCATATTGCCATTCTACTGAAAGACACCTGAGTGCTTCCAGATCTCCTTTGAAGATGTTCACAGTGTGGATTATAGGTCACAGCTATGTCTTCTGGAGTGAAAAGTTTGCAGAAAAAAGAGGTATTGTGAAAGACCTTGCTTTGCCAAATGTAGACATTAAATGGATTGGTCAGAGAGGGTTAAAGTGGCACCAATTAATGCCTTTGGTGAAAACCTTTCTACATCTCCCACAGCCTAACCTTATTATTGTGCACTGTGCTGGAAATGACCTAGGCACTTTAACTGGGGTAGGTCTGGAAATGCTTTTTAAGGACACCTTTGTTCAATTGATGTCACTTTTTCCACAAACTGCCTGTATATTCTAATATATGCCAAAGGCAAAAGTGGAACTGGTCCAACCAACATTGTCCGTAGATTGACAAAGCAAGAAAGCACGTCAATAAGTCTGTTTCTGCTTTCCTCAGAGACTATGGTATGGGTTCTATATACAACAACAACTTGCGTTACAACATGCAAGGCATTTACAGAGGAGACGGTATACATTTCAATGATGAAGGGAACAGAGTCTTCCTCTTGAACTTTAGACTCTGCATCGGTACTTACTTGTAGGTACCAAAACCACTCAATGAACACAACGGCTCTTTTTAGAGCCACCTAATATCTAAACACTTAATCTTCATTTTTAAATCTTGTTTTTTTTACATTTTTTTACCGTGCGCGCACGGTGCGCACACCCCGCGAATTTTTTAAAAAAATGTAAATCTTTTTTTGGGCCCTTCGGGGTCCCACTGTGACCCTCTGACAAAGGCTGGGGGGTCAGGAACTCCCTACCCTGCCCCCTGTTCACGTTCTCCACCTTTCCTTTTCATTGTGACAGACAAAATGGCGGCCGACACTTCCTGATTTCGACCGATTCGAATGTTGACTGACATCTAACAACCAATCAGAATTACGCGCGCTCACGGTGCGCGCGTATAGATATTTATATGCTTTTAAATGCTATTTTCTCAGGAACTGCTGAACAGATTGACACCAGACCTGCAAAAGGCACTTCCCTGACCTGAGGACTACCTCTCTGCCAAATTTCAAGTAGTTCTGTTCAGCCGTTTGGGCTGTACCTTCGACTAAAGGTCCTATGTGAAAATGCATGGGGAAAACGCGTTTTGGGACCCCCCCTTTTTTCTCTGCCCCCGCTTGACGAATCACCCCGAGACTTTCAGGGTAGGAGCTGAACGGAGCGCCCCATTAATTTTGAAAATTTCGCGAGGATTCGCCAACCGGCGCCAAAGTTATTCAAAATAGAATTTTGAGATTTCCTATGGAAACTCGGTCCTAACTATAACTATCTACTGGCGACCGCCAGTAGATTATGAGTAAGGGTCAACACATATTATTCTGAATGGATCGCATCATATTATCACATTTACAACTTGTTAAATCTATAGAAGAAATACCAGTAACACATGTTAGGTTCTCCAATGACTGTCAGGGCAACAGAACAAACATATGGATGATTCACTTATAGTGGGTTTCAAATTGTATACGACCTTAAATCGTTCCGCACTCCACTCATTTTATATAGTAATTCAAGTAGGTGTAACACTTCTATGTTTCATGCATGTGTCAACATTTGGGAGTTGTAGCATCAGTCCCAAAATGGTCTGAAACAGCAGTTCTATTAGCCAACAATAGTATTGAGTTAATACAACAAAAATTTGTAACTAAGGTTGTCCTGGGGGTCAGAATCTTGGAAGGCACGAAGGAGTAGCGGAGCTTGTTTTAAATAAGTTAGATTCAGGAGCAGCAAAAATATTTACAGTGCTTCACTGAGGGTCTGGCATAGAGCGGGGGTTTCAGAATAATAGCTCCTTACAAATTGACGATTCCCAAATAAAGGGGTATATCTTTTCTAGGGAGCTCTGCAGCAACCTCATCTTATTGAACAGCATCTGCCACCTCTCTTGTTCATGCCTAGTATCCCAAGCACTTCTCACCAGAGATCTGCCATTGGTCGACGCCTTAGTCCCCTTCCATCCTCCCTGATCAGTGCTCTTTCTTCAGCTCTGGCCTAGGTATCAACATCCCTCTCCCATGTTCCTACTACTGGGCCTACCCCAGCCATCCATCTAATAGATATGCATCTTCTTGTCAAGACTAGAGCCAGGTCTATAAACCTAGTGCTATCCATGCCCGCTTGGGTCTGGGAAATAACCCCATCAAGCAGACCTCCTTACAAAGGAGTGAGCGAGACAGTACCCCATTTATCACGGCGATTACTGCATTCCGAAAGACCTGTAAACTTGGACAGCTCCATGACGTGTGGGACCCCCGCGTCCAAATCTCCAAATCTAGGATAGGCTTGCGACTCTGACCTGTAGATTGTGGGTGGTCAAATAGGTCATATTTATATAACTGAACTGGACAAACTTAAATTTCATGTTCCTAGAGATATGTTTCAGGCTTCCTAGACTCATTCTGTGTCAGTCATGCTCCTACCCAGTAACATTTCCCATTTTTCCCAAATCTTAACCAGTGGCTTTGTTGTCATTGCTATTTGCGCTTTATAAAGCCACTTCACGAGGTGTGGTGCATACTCTAGGGACACCAAATTCTGAAGGACAGTGTGGGTCTCCAGCTCTTCCCTGCACTCGTGACACAAATCTTAAAACGTCCTCTCCAAAGCATGGTAGTTCAAAAACTGGCCAAGGGGCAAACCATACTGCGATATGAGGTCGTCCAGTGGTAGAAGTTCCCGCAGTTGAAAAAAACTCACTCTCTGTAATGGGCCCTACTGTCGTGCAATCAGACAATTGTTGGCTTATGAACGGGGAGGGGGTATCTTTATGAGGCAATCCTATTAATGGCAAGTCTGGAGCATAGAAGGGAAAGTTCTAGATGTTCACCACAAGCATCGCTTCCAGCATTGTAGTGCTACTTTCAACAAGGCCTGCTGAGAGGGAGTGGATATTTTCAAATTAAGAATTTTTGCCAGTAGAAGCCCCTGATTGTCTACCAGTCCAATGGAGCCGAGTGTTTCCAGGCCTCTAGCATCCAGTCACTGGGCCAACCATCGGAGTTGGACGGGCAGGTAGCATAATTCAAAATCCAGGGCACCCAGGCCACCATCCTCTGGATGCCTCTGAAGTACAGCCAGAGAGACTCAGTTTTGCCCCCCCCCTACCCCCATCCCATATTAAATCCAGGAGTAAAGAATATAGGTTGTCGAACCAAGAGCGAGATACCATGACCAGGAGGTTTACAAAGAAGTATAAAAGTCACAAGAGCATTATCATTTTAGATAGGGAGATGCGTGCCATCACCGGTAGCCTTAAAGAGCTCCATAATTGCATACAGGGCTTAAGGGATCGCATCGCCGGTCCTAAATTGCCCTCTCTGAGTTCTTCCAGCATATGAAACACCTGTATGCCCAAATATCTAAATGATCAAGATGACCAATTAAGGCTCTCTAGAATATCAGAGAGCTGAGCCTTCCCCGCTGTCATGGGGAAAAGATTAGTCTTAGACTTATTGACCTTAAGGCCTGCAAGCTCCGAAAACTCGTCCAATAATGCCATAGCAGTGGCAACTCCCTGCCGATTATTCGCCGGCTAAAGCAATAAGTCCTCAGCGTATAATGATATAATGTGTTCTTTGTCTTCTAGGACCATCCCATGTCCTGCTCCTCTCAGTCGGAAGAGTTGTGATAGGGGTTAAATGACCAGGGTGAACAACAGGGAAGATAATGGACATCCTTATCTTGTGCCCCGATAAACCCTGTATGAGGCCGAAATAGCTTCTCCCGTCTTTACCCTTGCTCTAGGGTTGGTGTATAATAGATGTACCCTGCGAATCCAAACCGTGCCCAACCCCATTCGCTGCATAACTGCATGGAGGAAGCCCCACCTGATTGAATCAAAAGCCTTCTCTAAGTCTACTGATATAACGAAGGCATCTGGGCAAAAGCCAGCCTCCTGTTGGTAAAGGATATGATACCATCGGCGGAGGTTGACAGAGGTGGACCTGTTCAGGATGAATCTGTTTGGGTCCTCATTCATGAGGCCAGACATGAGGGGTAGCAATCTCATCGCAAAAATGTTGCAGAGGATCTTAAAATCTACATTTAGCATAGAGAGAGGATGATACCCAGATGGATGTGTGACAGCTGACTTCATTTTGGGGAGAGGGATCACCAGCGCATCCCTGGACAAAGCCGGCAACGACCCCAAACGCAGCGACACTGCATATACTGCCTCTAGCCACGGGGCCAATGTGGATGCAAACTTAGAATAAAACTCCGCTCTGCAAAACCAAAGGGGATGATGGACGGAGTGTTGAACATTGCAAGCACTCACCCCCAGTCAACTGATCTGGGTTTAATCCATCATCATTCTTTAGCTCACTCCGCCACCCCAGTTTAGACATGGCCAAATGCAAATCAGTCTGACCCTGTGCCTTATGGGAACAGTCCAGCCCGAACTGCCAAGCTAACCATCTGGGCCATGGGTTTTCCCAGTTGCCATCTCTTTGATGGCCACGCGTATTTCATTTTTTGTCACAGGTCCCCCCCCCCCCCCCCTGCCCCCCCTAATTCCTCTCGTAAAGCCATTTCTAGTGTGCGCAATTGCAATGGCACCAGAAACTCCGTCAAGGCCTCCATTGTAATTGCCTCAGGACTTTTGTAAAGATTTTCATAGTAATTACAGAATGTTGTGTTGATGTCCCCAGGCGAGTATAGTAATAGCCCTTCAGATGAAATCTGGGTTATGGGCTCTCCCTGGGACTCTGGGCGCACCAGCCAAGCCAGGAGCCTACCCGATCGTCCCCCCTTCTCATGTATTCTAGTATCATATTGTTGGAAGTTAGGATCCTTATAGTAGCATGGTGTGAGAAGCTGGTTTAGTATATGGTGCACACGTATGTAAGTGGGCACCCTGCACTAATCCCGATAACCCTTATGGTGATTTTAGTGGTCTTAGACAACCTTAGAAAGCTCTCTAAGTGGTAGCTGTGGAGAGCAGCCTTCAGGTTTAGTCCAGAAGGAGTGTAAAGCAGCTTGTTTTACCAGAACATAATCTTATTGGTATTGATTAAGTGAAAAAGAACCACACAGTGTATTTATAAAAAATATGTATTTATTATAAGGTACTCACTAACATCTACAGATATCTCCTACCCAGAGATGTACATCATGCACACAATACTTTGCAATAAAAACAGGTAAATAACACAAATACACAGTGGTCACCAGGGAGAGACCAAACAATATACAAAAATAGTGGTATGTGAACCACGACAAAAGTCAGGACTATAACCAGAAGACGTAGAAGTGCCGGGGACCCACGGAACCACTCGAGGTAGGTAACCAGGAACCCCACGGAGGCCATGTGCAGAGTGGGAACATGACCTCAATACAAGTCAATGGGTAAGTCGCAGTTGCAATTTAAAAGAAGGAGCCGTCCCAGTGGACCCTGAAAAAAAACAGAAGGTTGGAGAGCCACCCCACCCGTGGATACCTTAGGAACCAGGATACCTACACCAGGGAAGCCGGGTGCATAGGTGTGAAGTGACGTCGGAAACCGCAGTCTAACTCAATGGAGGACTTCAGGAAGATGCTGCAGGAGAAGGTGAAAGTGTCGGGTGGAACAGAAAGGTGGATTAAAGGTGAGAAGTACCTGCAAGCAGAGGGGACCGAGTCTGTGCCACTCGGGAGTGACCAGGGGCCACGGAAGACGATTGCCCACCGATGGGTGTTGTCGGAGAGCTGACGGTGACCTTGGAGCTGCAGCTGTGCTGACCAGGCGACGTTGTGGAAGACCAGGAGCCATTCACGTGCTGTCCCATGTTGGATGTCGAGTGTTGAGGGCTCGGTGTTCGTCGGTAGCACCAACAAGCCTTGGCAACTGCAATCAACGTGGACCGCGAAAAAGGTGCAGTGTTGCCACCTGCAAGGTCCGGGTGACTCGCTACAAGCAGGTGAGCCAGAGCAGGCCTGAACAATCAGGGGAGCCCACTGAAATCAAAGAAGACCCTCAAGAGGACCCACAGGCCGGAGGCATAGGAGTCACAAGAGGACCTTGAGCAGCTCACCAAAGATGTAGGCCAACGGTGTAAGGGATGCGGTGAGGATGAAGATCTTGGTCACAAGAGATGCTTGAGGTTGAGGCTACTTGGAGCCCAAAGATCTTAGAGGAAGGATGCCAATAAGCCTTTGCACCAGCAAGTCGACGTGGTGCACAGGGGTTCGGTTCCTGCGGCTCTGACGAGGGATGCTGGCCTCAGCCTTGGTGAGAGGACAGGGCTGCCCTCGAGGGACGTGAAGAACCACCACCTGTGTTGCTGAGCCTTTCCGAGTACGTGGGAGCCCCGGATCAGCAGATCGGTAACCTTCGTTGCGGTGCCTGCAGATGCAGGTAAGTGACTCCTTCACTTCAAGGGAGATTCCTTTTAAAAAAAATGTTTTTATTTAATACAATTTTATATAGTGCAGACTTTACCCAAAGGTGTCAGAGCGCTTCACAATAGAACCAAGTACGTTACATGAGGAAATTTACATACTTACACGTTACAAATACAAACGATATAGATGAAAAAGTAAAATAAACAATAGATGGCATTCACACAAAAAGCCAAAACACTATAGGATTAGGATCGTACAGGCATAGATTACATATTTACAACATTGTAAGCACTTCCTTGAGGGACATGAAAAGGGATGTATTAATTCTGGAAGTGTCTTTGCAAGAGAAGCGATTTCAGGTCAGTTTTGAAAGTCCGGTTAGAGGTGGTGGTACGGAGTAGTGGAGGAAGCGAGTTCCAGATTCTGACCGCATTGCCTGAGAAGGATTGAGCCATCGATCTTTCCCTTTTGAAGGTAGGGGGGCTCAAACAGTAATTTTTCCGCATTCCATGAAGGTCTAGAGCCTCCAGAGATTTTAGGTTTATTTTCCAGGTATAGAGGGGAGGAAGTGTGCATGGCTTTTTGGGTGATACAGGCAGTCTTGTAGATTGATCTTGCTTCGATGGGAAGTCAGCGAAGAGAAAAAAAGTATGGGTGTGATGTGGTCACTTCTTTTGTCCCCAAAGACAAAATGAGCCGCTGAATGGAGTACGGATTTGAGAGGGGAAAGGTGAGATTTGGGGTGGCCAGAAAGCAGAGAATTGCAATAGTCCAATATAGCGAGAACCAGAGATTGGACCAAGGTTTTTAGGTCTTGCTCCAGAAACAAACGTGGAATTCCCTCAGAGAAGGGGCAGTTGGTAACAGTCATTCTTTGCAATGGAATTGATGTGGGAGTGAAGATTGAGCCTTTTGTCAAGAATGACACCAAGGGATTTAGCGCTGTCGACAACAATAGGTTTGTTGTTCAGTAAGTTCAGCTTATTCATCCAAGATTGAACAGGAGGAGGAGGGAGTGAGGTAAAGAGGAGGAGAAATTCAGTTTTGTAAGGATTTAGAATGTGTTGATGAGCTAACTTCCAGTTTTGAATAGAGTAGAGTTGAGGACTGAGATGTCGTGTGGGGAAGACACCTTAAGGTCGATTTGGTTGTCATCAGCATACAGGTGGTAAAGTTTCCCAGATTTTCTTAACAGATTACCCAATGGTTCCAAATAAAGATTGAACAGTGTGGGTGCGAGTATAGATCCTTGAGTAATGCCTTGACCCACCGCCATTGAAGACGAAAGGCTGTTCGCTATTTTAATCACTTGAGATCTGTCCGGGAGGAATGAAGCAAACCATTTAAGCACTGTGCCTTCCAAGCCCATTCTCTGTTTTAAAGTGTTAAAGAAAGTGATGTGATGAACAGTGTCAAAGGCTGCAGAAAGGCCGAGAAGAATCAGAAGACAACACTCCCCTGAGTCAAGTACACACAGTGAATAGTGGATCACTTGCAGCAGGGCTGTTTCAGTGCTTCAGTCTTGCATGAAACCAGATTGGAATTAGTAGAGAAGATTGTTATCCTTAATATGTAGGGAAAGTTGTTACGCTACACATCTTTCTGTGATTTTCGCAAGAAAAGCGAGGTTGGTGTTGGGGGTGAAGTTGTTGAGGTCATTCGCATCAGTGGAGGGTTTTTTAAGAAGTGGGGTAACCTGTCCTGTTTTGAGAGCTACAGGAAGGGAGCCTTGGCAGAGGAAGAGGTTAACCAGACTTGTCCAATAGCAAAGAGTTAGGGTGTAGAAGTCAATGGCGTTGTCACTCTGGATAGGGTCGGAAGAATATTTTTTGGGGAGAGGAGTTGGCCTAACGGCTAGGGAGGTTGACCTTGAATCTGGGGAACTGGGTTCGAGTCTGGGCAATGATGCTGAACATCCTGTGATTCTGGGCAAATCACTTAATCTCTCTGTGCCTAACAAAAATGATTGTGTCCTAATGTAACGCAACTGGTGCTATGTAAAGCGTTCTGATACCCGATTCGGGTAAAGTTAGCGCTATATGACACTCTATTAAAAAAAAAAATGGTTAGAGAGTTTCATTTCAAGAATGCATTTGAGGAGGGTATCTTCAGAGATGACATCAAAGTTCTGCCAAGTGACTAAGGATTTGCGCTCCTTTAGGGGGGAAAGGGTGAATGACCTCATCCACCAGTGATTTCACTTTTTCATCAAAGAATATAGCGAGTTCTGCTGAATTCTTTGGATGATCGTCAGGCTTGAAGGTTGAGGGAGAGACATTAGTATTTTTGATGAAGTCAAATAGTCTTTTGGGTCTGTTTTTGGCTTTGAAGTGGAGCAACATTATCAGTTTCGACTGCAAGGCTGGAGAGGCATTGGGAGGTAAGATCGTTGACATCCGAATAAGGGCCAAATATTGGAAGTGATAGCATGGCAGAATCGCAAAGAATGTCAAGGTCATTGTTTATGGTGTTGCAGAACCAGGTAGTAGTCCTTTTAGGTTGGCCAAGGGTTAGAGTGAGATAGGTGAAGAGAGAAGGGGATGAGGAAGTGGTCGTACCAGTCTACTGGAATAGGGACAGCAAAAGTTAGCATATCTGCTTTGGATATAACAAGGTCAAGAATTGAGCCCTTCAAGTGTGTTGGTTCCGTGCACTGTTGGATAAGATCATTTACTGAGAGAAAAGCGGCAAGCCTATTGGCAGCTGAGTCTTCCAAGGAGCCCTTTGGAGATTAAAGTCTCCCAGAAAAATCCGTCTGTCACTTTGAGAGTATTGGTCACTGGTGAAGTCGGTGAGTTCCTCCAAGAAAGAGGAGCAGTCACCGGGCGGGTGATAAATGGCATGAAATCTGAAAGGGGAGCAGTGTTGCACTTGAAGCTCCAGAGAAAGGCATTCACATGTATGAAATGAGCTGTTAGGAAAAACCTTGAAATGAAGGGAGTTTCTGAAGATGATAGCAATACCTCCCCCAACTTTATATGTTCTATCGTTTCTAAAGATAGAGTAGTCTGTGGGTAGCAGAAGATCAAAAGTAGTATGAGAGGTGTTGTTGAACCAGGTCTCAGTGAGGAAAAGAATGTCAAGATTGTGAAGAGTGATGGTGTCAGAAATTTCCAGCTTGTGTTTAACTGCCGATCTGCAGTTGTGGAGCAAGCCGCGCAACTCTGACAGGACTGTTTTGGTGAAGGGGGCGTTTGGGCATATAGGGGTGATCGGGATGATGTTCCTGTATGAGGGTGCCAGGGTAGAATAGGGCTGATGTCTAGTTCAGGCATAGGTGATGGTCGGGATAGTGCACTGAGTAGATGTAATTAGAGAGGGGACAGGGGATGGCGTTAGAAGTCTTGTAAATAGCCAGTAAATTAGCCATGTCTGCAGAAGACAGATTATGTGTGGCTTTTTTGAGACGCGGGAGCAAGGTATTCCTCGGGAGTTTGGGGAAGTGGGTGCTTCCCAGGGAATTGGGTTGTTGGGAAAGGTGGACATTTTAGTACTTAGGAGTGAGCTGGAGGCTTCAAGCTGGGAGATAGAGGAGATGAGAAGTCCTAGTTTGTTTTCTAAAGAGAGTAGGGCTGAGCACGGAATGTTGGGAGGACCGATGGGTTCCGGAGTGAGTGCAATTGGCGAGGGAGGGCGGAGAGAGGTGGGGTGAGGAAGGAGTAATGGGGTACAGGAGTGAAAGGTGGAGATAGATGGTGGTTGAAAGAAGTTATCGGTGCATCTGAGGAGAAAAGAGAGTTATCTTTGCAGCTGTTGAACAGAGGCGAAGAATTGAGTTCAAATTTAGGAGGAGACTGGTGTGGAAAATGGAGGGGGGCAGAATGCGGGTAGGGGAAAGAGGGGAGTCCTGGATTGGCAGGAGGTTAGGGCAAATGAGAGGAGAAGGGGCTGGAGAGGTCCAGTGGGCTAGGAGAGGTGAGTGTAAGAGGACAGGCACCAAATAAAGTGGGGGGGATTGTCCTGGAGGGTAGTTGAAGGAAGAGTATGGGTCTGCTAGGCCCGGGGGAGGGAAAAGGAAGAGCTTGCAAGGGGGGGATACAGGGTTGAGCAGCAATAATGGAAAGAATGGAGGATGAGGAGAAAAGAAAGGGGTTTGTGCAGAATTCAAGATATAAGGAGAGGGGGAAAGCGGGTAGGAAAGAGTAAAAGGGAGGGAAAAAGGGGGAAGTATGCAGCGTTAACTGGGAAATCAGGCTGTTGGAAATATGGATTTAAAAAGGGGGTGGTGGTCAGGGTTAGGGGGGAGGGGGATACTATGGAATTCCAGGATGGTGCAGAGGGGAAAAGGAGAGTGTTAGCCATAGGTAGGGCTGATGTGTTAAGGGTAACGTCCCTTTTGGAAGGGGGAAGATTGGGAGAAGAGGAGGCAGGGTAGAGGGGGGAAAAGGGTCGGTTAGGGGGGAGGTCAGCGCCTCCTGGTAGAGCGGGTTATTGGAGTTTAGGAGGGTCAGCGGAGGAGGTAGGGAGTGAAGGGAGGAGTTAGATGAAGAATTAAGAGAGATCACAGTCGCAGGGGTGGGGAGAAGGGAAGAGGTGGTTGAAAAGAGGGAAACAAGTGTCTTTTGCTTGAATCAAGACCGTACCATTGTTATAGAGTGAGATAGTGAGTGAACCATTAAAACAAGTAGAGGGGGAGATTCTTAGCTGTTGCTCATGTGGGATAGAGGAGGAGGAGGTGACGTTGAAGGAGTTATAGAAGCTGGTGGACGAGGAAGGGATGTTGTGAGTGACGAAAATGAAGTCCGTTTTGAGCCTCACATAACAACCACTATGGAATTGGTCGACAAAGAAGGTATCGGGATAAATTAGGGGGATAAATGATCTTGAAACGGTTAACCCCAGTCTTAACTTGATTGGTTGCCATAGTTGAAGAATGAGGAGGGGGAGGGTGGTGGGGGGGAAGAGGAAGGGGCCAATAGGGTAGCAAATAGAAGTACTAGAGGGAGAAGGTACATATTCCAGTGATCAAGTGAATTTTACGATTATTGTGAGGTCATGAGGCGTCCGGGTTAGCAGGCAAAAGTAACTGGTCCATCCAAACAATTACTGCAGCATCAAGGAGTAATATTTGGCCCTCAGTACCGCAATCGGGGGACAGGGTCACAGAAGGTGTTGATTCATGAAGACAATTTGGGTTCAGGCATAATCGGGTGAGTGAGGTAGGTACCAAGTTGTAGGGGGGTTCGAGAAACTGCAGGGTTAGCAGGGTAAAGAGACTAGATTTGGCGAAAAGATGATGTAGGTGGAAAAAAGTTCTGAGGATGCTTGTCGGTCTCGCAGTTGCACGAGTCAATCTTTGTTCGCCATATAGGACCAGGCATTTATATGTGCACTCGGTGAGGGCATACCCAATTGGCTAAAATCCCTGACTTTGAGGACGTTCCAATATGGCTGCTTATTTGCTCTGCGTAGAGATCTCACTTTTACAGTTTTGTTTTTGTTTCTAGGATCAGTTGTTGTAGGTCTTCTTTCCCTTTCTGTTTTTTTTGTGCTGCTTAAGCAAGCTTCTGCTATTTTGCATTATTGTAGGTTCCTAAGAGTTAGGGAAATGGCCGATATCCAAAGATTAATGGTCGGTACTCTTTCACTTTCTGTTATTTTTGTGGTTTACTTGGGGATCGGCCATTTTGAACCGCTGCTCGATATAGAGCATGACCCTAAGGAATCACAGGTATGCTGGGGAGGGGGGGCGTTTCGTGGGAATATCCTCCGTCCCTCAAGCAAATTCCTGCCTAGGTGCCGTTCCGCACCGGCCAGATCAGACCCTATGTTGATATCCACTTCTCATGGAAAAACCTGGGGAGCCCAGCCCGTCACTCTTTTCCTGCTGTGCCTCTCAGCTTCGCCTTGTCTCCGCGTCTTACCTCACTGTACGGAGTGGTGTACTTGAGCATGGGGGTCCGGTGTGCTGTCTGATACCTCACCTGACCCTGATTCGCACCCGACCCCCGCTCCAGATCCGGCACCTTGCCTTCCAACGAGAGCTCCTGGGTAGCAGTTCGTCCTCTGCAACCACTGCAGATTCCTCTTCCTTGGCAGGTAAGATTCCCGATGCGATCTGCTGTAATAGCGCCGTCTTTTTTGGCTAACTTGGGATTCAGCAATAGATTGCTAACCCAGGCCACAGCACTCCTTTTCAGAGGACCCGCCCTGTCGGCCATCTTGACAAAATGTCCACAGGCCTTGGAAGGTTCCTGTATGGAGCACGGGCACAAACGTTGCAGCGGATTTGCCGGACGACAAGACCAGTAGCAGCAGGAGTCTTCCCAGTTGCAGTCTCGGAGCCCAGAGCTAAGTGCAGCGAAGTCCAGAGTGTCCAGACTTTCTAAGAAGAAGTGGTGTCTTGATATGACTAGTCCCACGACGAATCTAGCGACCCACCTACAAGTAAGCCCTTAAGTCCTCTAAAGAAACTGTTGGGACGATTCAGGGTTCCCTCACAGGGGAAGGGTTAGACAGTGGAGTGGATACTCCCATGATCTTTGTCCAGTTTCGTGCCAGAGCGGGAGCCAACTTCTCCCTGAGCTATTTTGAACTGGATTATGCAAGGAGGCCACCAAATGTGCCCCTCAAGCAGATTGAGGGGCGCTGGCAAGCGCCCCCACCCGGCCCCAATACCCTAAACCCCGTCTGGGAGATGGTGACACCTCCCTGTGACAGGATACCTGCTGTTCTGTCTTCCCCTGTTCGAGCTTGCCTCAGCAGCAGAAGGGCAAAATCGTGTCTCTGGTCGGCAGTAGCCATGTTGTGCTGTCAGAGTCTAGAAGACTGGTACCGTGAGCACTGGGGCCTCCTGGAGGAGCTTTACAGTGCATGGCATCATACCTCCCACACCATTTATGGTGTGAGGGTATGATTCCAACATGTTTGATACCAAACATGACAGGGTTCATTACAGCCTGTTTAGAGATGGTGATTGCGTAATGACGCATGGCCACTCTATTATAATATCTGATGCACTTACAACCTGGGAGAATGGACTCCGAAGGTTGTAGGGGTGTCCCATTCATGCAGGGGCACCCTCACACTTGGAACCGAGCACCCTTTCTTCAGGAGCGAAAGGCCAGCTTTAGGGGTGACTTATAGGTTTTAAGTGCAGTGACCTTAGTTATAGGGAAACCTATATCTGTTGTAGGTGGTGCTAGCACCAGCGTACACAGGCTGCAATGTCAGGCCTTTAGTTACAGTTTGAGTTGTCTCCCATGGGTGGCATAAGACCTGCTTCAGCCTATGGGGGACCTTTGGTGTACCTATGCCCTGAGTACCTCAGTACCATATACTAGGGACTTAGAAGGGAACTTACCATAACCAATTTAGGGGAGAAAGCACAGAGACTGGGGTCCTGGTTAGCAGGATCCCAGCCAGACTAGTCAGAAACAGCATATCGCATATTACATATCTGCATATCACCATGGTTATCCCCTACTTTCTGCCTGGTGGCAGAATGTTTTTGACAAGTCTGACTGGGATCCTGCTATTCAGGACCCCAGCCAATGTCCTTCCTCCCTAAATGTGGCCGTGGTAAGTACTTCTGTACATCCCCAATTAGTTACTGGTGTACAATTGTAAGTCCCAGTTATATGGTACTAAGGTACCCAGGGCATAGGTACACCAGGGGTCTCCCATGGGCTGCAGCATGTATTATGCCACCCCTGAGAGACAACTTAAACTGTGACTACGGGCCTGCCGTTGCAGCCTGTGTGAGATATATAGGTTTCCTTATATCTGAGGTCACTGCACGTAAAACCTATAAATCACCCTATGGCAGGCTCTTCAGTCCTGAGACTAGGGTGCTTGGTTATAAGTGGGAGTGTGTCCCTACATGACCAGGACAATCCAATAAACCCCGGAGCTGATTCTCTAGGCTTTGGAGGTGCGGTCAGCCATTTTAATACATATAGTGGGCATCAATCATTACGAGATGTCTAAATATAAAGTAGCTGCACCGAACCCGGTCATGTTTGGTATTAAATATGTTGGAATCATACCCCAACACCAATTCCAGTGCTTAAAGTATGATCCTATGTACTGGGGGCTCCCTTGGGGTACCCCCCCCCGTACTAATGTTACCAGCCTTTCAGGGTCTGACAGTAAGCTAGTACTGCTGCTAACACAGACACGATTCTGCCCTCCTGCTGCTGAGCCAAGCTTGAGCAGGGAAAGGTAGAACAATAGGTTTCCTGTCACGTGGAGGTGTGACCACCTCCCTGATAGGACTTAGTGTAATGGGCTGGGGTAGCGGCTCTTGCCAGCACCACTAGACTGCCTTAACGGACATATTTGGTGCCCTCCTTGCATACTTCAGTTTGAGCCAGTTCAGGGAAGCCCTTGGCTCCCAGTCTGGCACGAAACTGGACAAAGGGCATGGGAGTATCCTCCCCTCTGTCCAGCCCCTCCTCTGTTTGGGACCCTTGAGTTGTTCCAACCCTTCCCTTAGGGTACTTAAGGACTTACTTGTGGGTGGGTCCTCAGATTCGTCGTAGGACAAGACTCCAGCTTGAAACCACATCACTCTTCGACCTCCTGGACTTTTGGACTTCGCCTGGAACCAAGACTGCATTAAGGAAGAGTCCTGCTGCTCCTTGAATACCTGTTCTGCAAATCTTCTTCGTCATCTGTGTCCGTACTTCTTCCAGGATCTTCAACAGACCCATGGGCATCAAAGACACCTGAAGTAATCTCACTTGGAGTGAAGGAGTCACTTCCCTGCATCTGCAGGCACGGCAACAAAGCTGACGGTCTGCTTCTCCTGACATCCCACAGACTTCGAAAGGCTCAGCAACACAGGTGGTGGTTCTGCACTCCCTCGAGGCCTGACCTGTCCTCTCTTCAATTTTGAAGCTAGTATCCCTCGTCTAAACCACTGGGACCGAACCCTTGCGCACCAAGTCAACTTGCCGTTGCCAAGGCTTGTTGGTTCGGCACTCCAGAGATCTTAGGGCTACAAAAAGCTCCAGCATTGCTTCCTGGCAAGTACAGCATCCTCACTGAATCCTCTGCACTGTGGGCCTTCCTTCTTGGTGAGCTGCTCGAGGCCCTCTTGCGACTCCTGTGCCTTCGGCCTGTGGGTCCTCCTGAGGGTCTTCTCCTGCTTCAGTTGGCTTCCCTGCTTGCTCTGGGCCTGCTCTGACTCTCCTGCTTGTGGTGAGTCCCACGGACCTTGCTGGTACCAATGTTGCTCTTTCTTCACTCTCCATGCCAGTTGCAGCTTCCAAGGCTTGTTGGTGCTCCCGCTGGGCACCGACCTCCCCTGAAGTCCTCGACTTTTGACGTGGGACAGCTTATGCACGGCTCCTGGTCTTCCTCAGTGCCGCCTCGCCCTCACAGCTGCAGCGACAAGGTCACCGTCAACACTTCTGAACCTGGTGTGCATTGCTCTTCCCTGCGTCTTGGTCACCTTCGAGTGGCCTAGACTCTGTCCCCTCTGCTTACAGGTTCTCCTCTTCAACAATCCACCCTTGGATTCCACCGGACTCTTGCATAGTCTACTCCAGCGGCATCTTCTTCTAAATCCTCCATTGTGGGCTATGGTGGTTTCCGACATCACTTTGAACCGATGCACCAGGCTTCCCTGGTGTAGGTATCCTGTTACCTGGGGTAACCAGAGGTGGGGTGACTCTCCAAACTTCTGTCTTTCAAGGGGTTTCTTCAGGGTCCACTGGGAAGAGTCCTTCTGCTTAAAAACTGCAACTGTGACTTTCCCGTTGACTTCTATTGACCACGCAGCTGTTTCCTCTCTGAACACAGCCTCTGTGGGGTTCCTGGGTACTTACCTTGGGTGGTTCCTTGTGTCCCCAGCCCTTCTGAGTCTCCTGGTCCAAGTCCCGACTTCGGTCGCAGTTCGTATTCCACTTTTTTAGTATATGGTTTGGTCTCCCCCTGGAGTCTACTGTATTTTGTGCCTACTTACCTTATTGCAACCAAAGTATTATCTTGTATTTGTGTTGATATCTCCGGGTAGGAATATACCAATGTATTAGTGAGTGTTGTGTAATAAATAGACCTATTTTTATATATAGACTGTGGTTCCTTTTAGTTTAACCTACACTACATGATTTAACTGGTAAATCAAGCTGCTTAACACTCCTTCAAGATCAGCCTGAAGGCTTCTCTCCAGAGCTACCACTTTGAGAGCTTTCTATGATTCTGAAAGACCACCATAAGGTCTGCCTGGATTAGTGCAAGGTGGCTCACTTTAAATAAGTGTACACCATATACTAAGCCAGCTTCCTACAAGTATTCTCTAATATCAAGGAATCAAAGTCATTCTAGGGCGGCGCTATACTGACTCAAGTCCTTAAGTTATTTCTGCGCAGTGTCGTCAGGACACAGCTCGTTAACCCAAATCATGCAGTTTGCGGCTTAAAGTGGAGAGCTCCTTGTTGAGTTCTCTCCTGACCCCTACTATTTGCCCCATGCAGTGACCATGTACCACAACCTTAAAGGCGTCCCACTCAACAAGTGGGTCTGTGACAGTACCCTGATTAAATTGAAAGTACTCTGTGACACCAGCAGGGATTCTATGAAGCACCCATCTTCAAGGAAAGATGGATGAAGGCCCCATGTGGGAATCACTGGGGGGGGGGGGGCAGGGGGTCAGCAATGGCGCTGAATATTAATAGTAGTGGGCTATGATTAGATAATGTGCATCCTAGATATTCAGTTTGGGTCATGCTTGGGATGAGGTTGGCTGAGCAAACAAACGTATTGAGACGAGTGCGTAGTCTATAAAGGTGGGAATAATATGAATAGTCACACCCCTGTCCATATTGTACTCTCCAAATGTATGTAAGGCCCCAGTGTCTCATCCATCCACAAAAACCCCTAGAGGTCTTATACGTGAGTGCTCCAGGCAAGGGAAGTGTGGATCTGTCCAACTGGATGTCTGCGACAGTTAAAATCGCCTCCTAGGACGAAATCATCAGTCACTAAATCCCTGCCCCTGACGGCCTTGAGCGGGCTAGGCAGAGGTGGGAGACCTGAGTGGGTGAACTGGATGAAGCAGAATGGAGGGAGGCTTGTATCGCACCTCGTGAGTTGGCGATTTCATCGCGGCTGAGAATGGTTCAATTTGACCATCTGCATGCAACGTACCTCACCCTATGGAGCCTGCAGCATTTGCTTCCAGACACTCAAGCAATATGTATGTGATGAGTTCTTCCAGCGGCAGATTTCTTTCATGTAACATGGGAGTGTCTGCTGTTGAGACCCTTCTGGGAGGGGGTGGAGCGTGTGCTTTACTCTGTAATGGGATGCACCTTGGAGTTCACAACCCAGAGTGTACTGTTTGGGTTGATGTAGGAGATAGGGGGACCCGGGGCTGAGCGAATCCTTTTGTGGGTGGCTTGCTTAGTAGCTAAATGGGATGTGGCTTGCACCTGCAAACCGCAAAAACCACCGACTGTCGAGTGTTGGCGCTAGGGGATGGATTGGTGTCTGCACCATGAGATTCAGATTTTCGAGGCCAGAGGTTGTCCTCAAAAGTATGGCCGAATATGGGGGAAATGGTGTAGTTTTTACAGATTGACGATTCGATCCTGCACTGTTTCGAATTATTGATGGCTGGGCTTACTATACTTTTGTGCCTGTGCATTGTACTCTTGTGAAATGTGTTGTTCTATGTCGTGGTGCAAAACCTTCAGTATAGTTGGTAATTAAAAAAACATATTTGAGAGGGGGCGTGGCCTGAGGCGTCGAGATGGCGGACGCACTCTAAGAGTGCTCTGGACCCCCTCCGTCATCCGCCTGGCATCCGCCCGTCTTCAGCTGCAGCTTACCGTTTCCAGGGGAGGATCCTGGTTCCCCATACTGCTGGCTTCGGTCCGGTCCCTCTCATCCAAGGATCGGACCTCTCCTGGCCGAGACTAGTCCTTCTCCCTCTTTTGGCCCTGGCACTTAATATGCGGCCTAGACGGGTGCTCCCCTGCCGCGGCCGCACCCGTCAAACACCTACCGGAGCTTTTTGCTGGACGTCTCCCCCGGGGGGCACCTCCGCGATCCTCCTGTGCTGTGCGAAGGGGAGCCGGGACCTGTTTAAGCCCGCCGCGCCTCGGCTGTCATTGTCGGACAGCGGCTCTTTGGTTTCCTGCCTCCGCTTGGACCTGCTGTGGATCCTGCTGCTTAGCGGGCCGGTGGGGGTGTGGCTCCTCCTTTCGACTTTGGCCTCTTGATGGCGGTCCTGGCGGCTTCCCACGCCTAGATGGGCGCTCCCCTGCCGCGGCCGCATCCGCCGGAGCCTTGGGGCACCCCCGCGCTCCTCGGTGCTGGGATGGAGCGCGGGGACTGCGGGGGCCTGAGCTGGTGTCTCCGGGGGCGGAGTGGTGCTTGCTGCGCCTCGGCTGTCATTGCCGGACAGCGGCGCTTCTGTCTACAGCCCCAGCTCGGGCCCGCAGCTGATTCTGCTGCTCGGCGGGCCGACGGGGTGACGGGGTGGGGGCCTTCTTTTGGGATCCATTCCTGCGCCGCTGAGGCCTTTTGGATTGGAGCTGCTGGAATCTCTGCAGCAAGAAGGAGGGGGTCGCCCTTTGCCCCTGAGGCCCGCGGGGAGCGCAGCTCTAGTTCGTGACTGCTGTTTCCTCCCCTGGGGCTCGGGGCAGCAGCTGTGTGCCTGCTGGGACATCGGGGTCAGTCCTCTGACCTGCACAGGCGGTGAGTGGGGGGGGCCGGCCACTAGATCGGGTGGCGGCCGGGGTGACAGGGTTGTTCTTCGGCCCCCCCTTTCCTGCCCCTCGGGGGTGCCTCCGGTGATGTGGTGGTGGGCCCTGCTGGACGAGCTCCCTCTGACTGTCTCCCACTGCCCTTTGATTGTTCAGTCTGGTGAGGAGCGGCAGGCCTCTCGGGGGCCCTGGGCTCCGGGGGCACCCAGCTGGGTGGCGGTCGTGCCAGGGAGTGGGGATCGGCCACCGTGTTGGGTGGTAGGCGGAGCGGGGACACCGGCCCCCCGCGGCGTGCTTCCCTCCGGGGGCGCATGCGCAACTTCGTCGGCCTGGATCCATGGGGCCTTGGATTGACTCCCTTCCTATACCTAACTGAGCACTTTACCTGGTGCTAGTGACTGGAGTGCCGCGGAGACGAAGGCATCCTCTTGCTGCCGGGCCACCGGCCCCTGGGGTGCCTGGACCCTGGGGCTGTGCCGGATGTTCCGTACGGACTGCGACTCTGCCACTTGTTAGCTGCTGCTGCCGCTGCTGGGAGGGCCGGGTGGTTGGAAGGGGAGCCCTTTGCTGAGGAGCCCTCTTCGGCCCCTCGGGTGGTTTCAGGTCGTGACTCGCTCCCGTCCTCGCCTAGGACCCGAGGTGGTGGACTTAGACGCCTGGGCCCGAGCATTGAAGGTCTAGGTGTCTGGGGGCCCCCCCCCCTCCCGCACCAGCTCCCCAGCGGTTCCGTCGCCCGCTCCGAGATGGGCAGAAGCTGCCACGCCCAGAATTCGGTCCCTTCAACTCAAACGAAGATGGAGCAGTTCACCACGTTGGACCGGGACCCAGGGGGCGGGACACCTGGCACGCCGGGAGCGGCCGGGGGAGATCTCTCCACCATCCTGTAGGCGATAAGCACCTCCCAGGCCTCCGTGGAATCCAAGATCGGCGAAGTGAGAGTGGATGTGGCTCTCATTCGCCAGGACCTGCGCAACGCCACAGCGCACATCACCGAAGCGGAGACCCGGATTTCCACGGTGGAAGACGACATCACCCAGCTTAAGACCCAGGTGGCCCGCCTCCACACCCAGACCTCGGAGCTCCACCGTAGGGCTGAGGACGCAGAAAATAGATCTAGGAGGAACAACCTGCACCTCCTGGGGTATCCCGAGGGAGTGGAGCAGGGACGCGCCGACACGTTTGTGGAGACCTGGGTGCGCTCCTGGATGCCCAAGGACGCCTTGTCACCATGGTTTGCTGTTGAACGGGCTCACCGATCCCTGGCGCCCAGGCCTCCACCTGGGGCCCCCGCCCGACCTATAATTCTGCAAGTCCTCAACTTTCGAGACAGAGACGCCATTCTTGGGGCGGCTAGGGCACAGGGGCCGCTGCACTACCAAGACAGCAAGATGGTCTTCCCGAACTAAACCAGGGAGGTGCAGGCCCAACGCCGGACCTACGCTGAGGTCAAGCAGAAGCTTCGCAGTATGGGCCTCCGATCCGGTCTCCTCTTCCCGACCCGGCTCAAGGTCATCTTCCAGCATAAGACTCTTTTCTTTGACAGCCCCCAGGCGGCGTGGACTTGGCTCACGGAGGAGAGGCCTCTCCTGTCTCGGTCGGCTCCTTCCCCTGCCCAACAGGCTCCCCAGCAGCTGGACCGGGTCCTCCCTAAACCCCAGAGGCGCGGGACGAGGTCCCGCAGAAAGACAGATCGCCGTGGGGGGACGTCTCGCTCTCCGGGTGCGCTGTCCCCAAACCCCCTGTCCCGAGCCTCGGTCCGGGATTCTCACTCCTAGCCCGACCTCCTCACTGAATGACCCGAGAGCCCACCCGGGTCTCTCGACCAGTCTGCGCCAAGCTCATTCCGACCTGTCTTGGAGCCCGTTGCTCCACGGAACCGGAGACTTGGAGGTCACCTGAACGGTAAGACACGACAAGTGCGCTTCTCCACACTTTCTGAGGCGCCCCGGGAGTGACAGTCTGTGAACTTCCCAGGGAGGGGCCGTTAATTTCTCCTTGATTCCGACGACTCCAGGAATTAATCCCTCCTTCACTCCATGGACTCAACATACATTTTTTGTTGCTTATGGACCTAACGTATAGCTGTAGCTGTTCACGATTCGCTTATCCGAACTCATGGAGGGGGGTCCATCTCTGCCATAGTCATGTTCCACTAATCGTTTAGCTTAGCAACCAGTCTCTTGTTGTTTAACTCGTTTTCCTTTGCAGAGCGACAGATGCTTCATGTTCCGAAGTGTAGGGTGGGAGGAAGTTGGGGGCAAAAGGGAGGAGGGGGACCGTTGTCTCTAGTTTGTCTGTTGTTTTTAGCCGCCTACGGGCTGCTGTTCTCTGTTCCTTTTGGTAGCTCCACACACATACGCGCTGCCCGTGACAACACACGGCTCACCTCGGAGTACACCTCCTGCCCCGAGGTCCCGGCCAGGGGAACTTGTTCACACTGGGACCAGACGCTGCCTGCGCTTGCAACTCCTCCTTTTTATATCACTCCCAAAGATGGCGTCTACCTTATCTAGGGCTCTCCATGTAATCTCGTGGAATGTCAACGGCCTACTAGACCGCCTAAAACGCACTTCGGTCCTTCGAAGCGCCCACCGATATGCACCGGATATCCTGTTCCTGCAGGAAACGCACCTACTGGGCACGCAATGTAATTTCCTCGCCCGGTACGGGTTTGACAGGGTCTGGCACTCTGGGTTTAATAGGGGTTCCCAGGGGGTGGCCATTCTACTCCGAAAAGAGCTGCCCTTTATCTTGACACACGCCGACACAGACACGCATGGCCGCTACGTGGCCCTGACGGATTGAGGAACATCCCATTAATCTCCTATACACATATATCCCTCCCGCCATCATGGTCCCGGCCTTCCGTTGCCTCACACTGTTGCTCTCCTCCTTTCCACAAGGCCTGACGGTGATAGGAGGTGACTTTAACGCCATTTTACAACCCTCCTGTGACACAACGGGTACCCCATCGGCGGCCCGCCTTGCCTCTGCAAAACGATTATCTGACTGGTCCTCGGCCCTGAGTCTCTGTGACGCCTGGAGGGTGTGGAACCCCCGCCCGGTCCAATTTACCCACACGTCGGCAGCTCACCATACCCACTCTCGTATCGACCTGTTTCTGCTGTCAGCCATGGACTGTCAATTGATGTCAGGGTCCACAATCTTACCCAGAGGTGTCTCCGACCACTCACCCGTCTCCCTTCATCTCGGCAGCCCCCCCGGCGTCGCTTGGACTGTATGGCGATTGAATGCTTGGTTCCTGCAGGATTCCAAATTTGCGGAGTCCCTTGGGCAGGAACTGCAGCAATTTATTTCCACGAACGCCGGCTCGGTCTCCTCATCTGGCACGCTGTGGGAGGCCAGCAAGGCCGTGATGCGCGGGGTGGCTAGGGGTTTGGTCCACGCGAAATGCCTGGAACAAACTGCCCGACTTACACAGCTGGAAGCCCAGGCGGCGCAGTTGGAGGAGGCCCAGGCTACCACCGACAGTGAAGACTCCGCCCGTCAGCTCACCCTGATCCGAGAAGAAATTCTGCGGATCTCGATGGAGTCCGCTAAAATGCTCTGGCGCTCTTCCGTCGCGCGGGTGTGTGGTTGGGGTGACATAAACGGCAAACTTCTCCACAATCTGGTGTCCTATCCTAGAGCCAATCTCATTATTCCCGAGATTCGGGATGGAACCGGAACTCACCACACCACCTCCCAAGACATCGCCCAGACGTTCGTGGGCTACTACGCAGCCTACCCTCCCCAGTCCTCACGGGCGGCTCTGCTGACCGAGACCGGGACTCAATTGCCCTGCCTCTCCCAGATAGATTCTGAGGCTCTGGACCAGCCATTCACCCCGGAAGAGATACATGGGGCTATCTCACTGTTACGCTCCGGCAAAACGCCCGGGCCCGATAGTTACCCCCAAGAATATTACACGGCTTACCGAGACACATTGGTTCTGCACCTACAGGACCTGTTCAAGCAGGTAGTTGAAGTGGGGGCCTTCCCACCAGAGACGGATGTGGCCACCATAGTAGTCCTCCCGAAGACGCAGCCGCCCTCCCTAGAGTGTAAGGACTACTGTCCCATCTCCCTTATTAATAGCGAAATTAAACTCTTTGCCAACGTGGTGGCCCAACGGCTCCGTCCCCACCTACAAGAACTGGTGCATCCCGATCAATGCGGCTTCATGCCCGACCGGGGAACCTGACGTATACGCCGTCTTCACCTCGCCCTTGTGCATCGTCATCTGCTCACCCCGTATCTCGCATTGCTTCTCCTAGACTTTGAAAAAGCATTTGATACGGTGGATTGGGGTTATCTGGGGGATGTGCTGGAGAGGATGGGCTTCGGCCTCCCTTTCCGATGCCTCGTCCGGGTCCTCTATTCCATCCCCAAGGCGAAGGTCCTCATTAACAGCGTGGTCTCTGAGACATTCCCTGTCCGGAGGGGCACCCGCCAGGGCTGCCCGCTCTCGCCGCTCCTATTTGCACTAGCAATGGAAACCCTGGCCTCCCTCATCCGCCAGGATCCTCTCATTCGCGGTTGGGCCTGGGACCCGCACCAGATCGACAAAATTGCCCTGTACGCCGATGACGTCCTCCTCTTCTTGGCGGACCCGGAGAGCTCGGGCCCGCGATGTCTTGATGTCCTTCCGGCCTTCGAACGGGTCTCCGGCCTCAGGCTCAATCCGGCGAAGCCCACCCTAATCCCCTTGCACTCTTCTCGGGCGTGCTTCGACTGGCAAACGACCATCCCCCTGCGGAGGCAATCCTTCAAGTATCTGGGGATGTGGGTTGCCCTCCTCCCGGAACTCGAGTGGGCCCTGAATATCTCGCCCCTGGTCACTAAAGCCAAGTAGGACCTCAGAAGATGGCGGACCCTTCCCCCTTAATCCCCTCGGAAGGAGTGCCCTCTTCAAAATGATGGTCCTCCCTCGCTTCCTATACATCCTGCAAAATGTGACCGTTCATCTCCCGGGTAGTTGGTTTCGGGATCTGGACGGAGTGTTCACCTGATTCTTATGGGGTGGAGGGAGAATGCGTGTGTCTCTAGTGCATTGCCGCATACCCCCCTACGATGGAGGAATGGGGGTGACTAATCTCCACCTCTACTATTTGGCCACAAGGTTGATTGTGATCCACGATTGGTTCGCGGGCGGCTGGTCTGACCCGGCGTACTGAGTGGAGCTCCGGATGACAGACTTTGCGCGACTCCAGGCGTACCTGTACGGGAGCCCAGTTCCCCAGGATCTCCCCCTCCCCCTGTCACTAGAACGGTGCTTATGCCAAGGCGTACCGCTCTACGGTTTGTTAAATGGGATCAGAAACTCACGAGGCAGACGCCTCTGTGGAGTGGGGCCTGGCTAGAAGAGGTCTCGTCCCTCCAACACTTCCGTAAATGGGACCACATCGGGATCTTGCAGCTAGGGGATGTTTGGGTGGGGGACCATATCAGATCGTTTGCAGACCTACAACACCGCCACTCCCTCCATTCCTCCCAATTCTACAAATATTTGCAGTTGAGGCACGCTCTCCAAGTTCATATCCCGGCCCCCACCTCCCTTCCTGAATTTAGTTCCCTGGAGGCCCAAGTGATGATGGGGAACCTGGGCAGAGGAGGGTGTCCCGGATTTACCGCTCCTTGGTGAATAATGGCCCAGCGTCCTTAGACTCGCTCCATGCCCGGTGGAACGGGTGGTTGGCCCCCTAGAAGACGCGGACTGGCGGGACGCCCTTATGGCACCTAAGACCCTGAAGACCTCTTCCAAGCTGCGTCTAGTTCAACTCTACTACCTCCACATGGCTTACCTCACTCCGGCGCGAACGTTCAGCGCTCGCTTGCGGTCCTCTCCAGCGTGCCCGCACTGCACCTGCTCTCCTGCCGATTTCTATCACATGGTGTGGCAATGCCCTGCTGTTGCCCCGTTCTGGGCAGGGGTGGAGCGCAAACTTACACAAGTTCTTGGGGGGGAGGTCCCTCATGATCCGCTGCGTCTGATCCGGGGAGTGTTCGACGGCCTTGATGGATCACGGGCTGATAAGCGTCTTTTGGGCACGGCTGTGGCGGTGGCAAAGCGTGATATTGGTGCGCTTTGGTCCCAGGCCAGGCTGCCCACCATGAGGGCCTGGAAGCGGGGGGTGGACTGTTTGGTACCCAAGAGGAGCCCCTGAAGGTCCAACTGGTAGTGTATGTGCTGAGCAACGGGCGCGGGCAGGGTTTCACCCACAAGTGTCCTTTGAGCCAATTGTATCTCGTTTAATGCAAAGTACTTGTACGATGTGTATGTGTGCTACCACTATGTTTATTTTTTATTCAGAAAAATTCAATAAACTTGATTATCAAAAAAAGAAAAAACATATTTGAGCCAGAGAAATTCCTTTTAACTCGATTATAGAAACTTCTCAAATCTTACTTTTGTTTTTACAGTAAACTCATAAAATATGGTTGTAGAGAACTAACTACTCAAGTAAATGTTAACTATTTTCCTATCGAATTTGTGTGCCTTCACTTTAACTTTTACTTGCATGTTACGTCTGCTAAATAGCTGTGACTTCAAAACTCACTTGGTTAATCACACAGTTACGGTTTTGTCTGAAAGCCATTTTCCAAATGTATCCTTATGAAGTAAAATCAGCAGCTGGCTGTATAAGGAAAACTCAATGTTTTCTCATTCTGTCGGCAGCAGGACTTGACTTGCAAGGCAAACTGCTGCTGCCCTCTGAGGCAGCACGGTTGATATAGGGCCTGAGACACAAAGTTCTGCTTCAAAAAGAAAAAATGTGCTCTTATAAATTTCATATGAGTTTTGAAGTAGATTTACGATTTCTTTGTAGATGCATAGGTATCCCTTGCAGTAGTCATGGAAGTCTATAATATTCATACATTTCTAAGAATATTCATAGGTGGAATAAGTTAGGTGAACACGTGTTTGTGTATATTTTTAATACCCCATAAGGAATTATTTTTTACCTCTTGAGAACCCCTTTCCCCTGCAGCCTCTAACAAGCATTTGCAATGCAATAGGTCTTGCATTTACGTGAGACCTATTGCATTGCAAATGGTAGTCATCACGGACATCGGGAGGGAGGGCGGGGAGGAAGAGAAAGCACGACAATGGGAGGGAGGGGGTTGGGAGTAAAGAAGGCACCAAAGCATGTTGTGCCTGCAGTAGGAGAACCTCGTTAAAGAAAATAGTGCTCACAACCTAAATAACACGTACCGTGTAACAACCGAAGTAAAGGGGCCAGTCGCCATGGGAGGTGACAAATGAAGAGGAGGCTGTACTGAGGAGGGACTAACAAGCCTATTGACGAATCAGAAGTCAGCATTTAGGACTGACAATGACGCAAGCCAATGGCAAATATGGACGGAGAGTGGGTGGGGCTTCTATTCCCTACTCCTCTACAATGTTTTGCAGAGCAGCGCATGCGTGCTGGCTCTAGGCTCGACCTAAAAATGGTGGCATTCCAGGAACTGTTCAACCGTACTGGCACCCTTGCACAAGTGGCGTGTGTGTGTGTGTGTGTGTGTGTGTGTGTGTGTGTGTGTGTGTGTTTTTGTTTGTTTGTTTGTTTGTTTGTTTGTTTGTTTGTTTGTTTGTTTGTTTGTTTGTTTGTTTGTTTGTTTGTTTGTTTGTTTGTTTGTTACTGTATTAGAAGAGGCCCTCACAAATGTTTCTGAATGCCTACAATGTTCAAACTTTGTGCTGTGACTTGGTATATCGGTGATGCATGGGCTGATGGGGCATGTTGTGATAATGCTTGGAATGTTGGTGTCTTTGCTAGGTAAAGCCTGTAAGCAGATTACAGTTTGGGGGAGAACCGAGTTTTACCAAGACCTCTCCGGCTGTGGCTGTAATCTAAGGGTCTAACATGAAATAAAAAGCATAACCCGTAGCTGAAAGGCTCCAGACTCTTGTATGAAGACCCTGCTTTCCAGCTACACTTTATAAATGTTTCTGATGCTTACAGTGGTCATGCAACCCTAAATGTCAAGAGTAGAAGTCCTCTGTACTGTGTCAAGTGCACTTTAATTCTAAAATTCCTTTTATTTGGGTTTTTGAGTCCGTATTTGGAATATATAATCTCAACATGTTGTTTTTTGCTGATTTTAGTCACACTTAGGTGTGAAAAATGTTTGTGAAGTGCTTCCCTAGTTACAAATTACTCAGGTTATTGATTTTTAGTTAGCTGATCCTTCATTGGATGGGAGGCGGGCCAAAGCGCCCTATTTACGTGCAGTGTGGTTTTTACTGCATAATCAAGTTTCATTTAAATGTACTTTAGCCCATTTCTTGGGATAGACTCACTGGAGCATTTTCAGCTCGGATGTCTGAACTACAGTACTTGGAAGGCCTTCCGGAAATGACCACTAGGTACCAGGGAACAGCCATATTTCACAGCCTTTCATTCATCTTAGACTTAGTCAGTATTTACAGGTACATAAAGAGGGCTATCTATCAAAGCAGAGGTCAGTCCTCCATGAGTTCCTTTACGTTTTTTTTTGTTTCCTCGATCATACGAGCATACTATCCTAGAAAACGTGATCATAGAATCAATATAAGCAGATGAACTCTAAAGTAGAGTAGTCCGTAGTATAGACGAGAACAAGGTAATGCAGACCTAGCTTGGAAGAGTAGAAATGCCCTTCCGGCAAAGATATCCAAAAGATACAAACCAAAAACTGATTGAAAAAAAGCTGTGGTTATTATTCTGTTGCTGTACTTGAAAAGTCAACCGTGTTTTTTTATTTTATTTTATTTTATTTTTAACTTCATGTCATTTAATAGAAGGCATACTGAAAATGCTGCTTGCCTAGTAGGGAAGGGCTTGTGTAATAGAAAGCAGACAACAAGTAACAATTTCACCGCCAAGTGAGCTGATCTGAAAGACTGTGCCAGTGTGCAAGAGGGTTCTGACTGAGCATGTGGCTCCATAGTGAGCAGTGGTGTAACTTCTCAGCAGCCCCAATTGACCATACTATCCAGAGTCATTGCAGCAGTAACCACATCTAGTCTTTGTATACAATGCTTCCATTTCAGTGTTGGACAAGAAGTAAAAGTTATAAAAACAAACCTAAAATGTTGTTAAAATGTAAGTACCACAGCTCGATAAAAGTTGGCCATTTCTGGTATTTTAACTTGTCATGAGGGTTGCCCTACAACTGGAAAAGGTAAAGTGTTAAGTAGATCAAAGTGGAAGAAGAGGGTTGGCAAAACATTGCTAAACACTTGGCATTAGAAAAATAACCTCTGATCTGACCTATATTACTTGACAATGCGACCTTACAGGTTCAAACTAAGCAACCAACCAATTAAATCACATGAAATACTTTCTATACAAATAATCTAGGCCTCTTTATTCATTATTCTCTTTAAAACATGAATTAATCATACATTATGCTTTGTACATGATTGTTCTAATAGCTACATAACACATGAATATAATGATACATTTTTAGATATCTTACATTGTTAATATACAAAGATGTTATTAAGAAAAGTGTTGGAACATCACAGCATATATTCACTAGGTAGTCAATGCTTCTTCTATGGTTATGTGTTAAAAGAAAGGACAAAGCAAAAAGTTAAAAGACTGCAGTTTGTTTGTCAACAAACTACATATCTCTCTGGCATTCACTCCTCAAATGAACTCCCACAGACTGACACTCATACAAAGGTTCAAAAACAATCTCCTAAGGAAACCCAAGCAATTAAACATGGACAGACGTAAGCGGTGATATTCCAATCTCAACACGATAAATATGTCCGTCTCTGTGGGGACTCTCCATCCATATAATGATGGTCTACGTGCGTTTCGGTGGGATATAGCAATAGCACCACCTTCCTCAGGACCAAAAACAACATTCATAGGCATTCCATTGTGAGAGGGCGGGGGGTGAAATTGGCTCCATTTCGTATACATCTAATGAGAAGATCAAAGGTTGCCCTCATTCTTACTAAGAAGCTTATCGCAACATTAAGGAACAACATTTTAACTATATACAGCACTTGCTGTGGATGTAACTACATCACAACTGGATAGTACCGTGGAAATACACAACGATCAACAATGAATGGCACAGATGGTGCCTCTTTCTCTACTTAAATTTGTAGACACCCATTATATGGATGGAGAGTCCCCACAGAGACGGACATATTTATCGTGTTGAGCGTGGAATATCACCGCTTACGTCTGTCCATGTTTAATTGCTTGGGTTTCCCTTAGGAGATTGTTTTTGAACCTTTGTATGAGTGTCAGTCTGTGTGAGTTCATTGGAGGAGTTAATGCCAGAGAGATATGTAGTGTGGGGTGTGATTTGTGAACGTAATTGTTGACAAGCAAACTGCAGTCTTTTAACTGTTTGCTTTGTCCTTTCTTTTAACACATAACCATAGAAGCAGCATTGACTACCTAGTGAATATATGCTGTGATGTTCCATCACTTTGCTTAATAACATCTTTGTATGTTAACAATGTAAGATATCTAAAAATGGATCATTATATTCATGTTATGTAGCTATTAGAACAATCATGTACAAAGCATAATGTATGATTAATTCATGTTTTAAAGAGAATAATGACTAAAGAGGCCTAGATTATTTGTATAGAAAGTATTTCATGTGATTTAATTGGTTGGTTGCTTAGTTTGAACCTGTAAGGTCGCATTGTCAAGTAATATAGGTCAGATCAGAGGTTATTTTTTCTAGATTGTAAATTCCCTCCTCCTCTTGGACCTAAAGTACTTGGACCCCCTTTTTCTTATTAAACACTTGGCATTATCCTTGTTAGTGGAGAGAAATATATATATTTTTTCAAAATAATACACGTGGCTCTACTTAAAAATAACTGGAAGCAGAAATAGGAAACGTTTCTTTGTTTGACTGTAGAAAGGTTTTGAAGCTCAAAATATCTAAACTTGGAAGTCTGTTTCCAATGGAAGCTGTAGTCTTTGCCATATGCAATTTTCTTGATTATGTGCCAAAACTATGAAGAGGTAATTAGATGTATTAACATTTATATCTACTAGGTTTTAACAGACCATGGGAGAAGACCTGGATCGCTTTATAGAAGAGCAAAAGTTTAAGTTGGCACAAGATAAAGCTACACTGGACAAAGGCTCACCTTATATAGAAGTACGGGTAAGAACCTTAATCTTTAGACTGATTGTTTTTAATTTCTTCCCACCAGACTGAATATTGAAAATTGTTGAGAGACTCGTCAGTTATGTTCTTCTAAAAACGTTGCAGAAAAGATGCTCTATTAGAATGTACATCATTTGTTTAAGTAATTAACATATTGGAACACTGTTCCAAGGAAGGACATTTTGAAAAATGATGGACGGAATGCTTGAAATTAGAGAGTAGTAATTACTCAGGGCCACTTTCCAGTCCATTGTTTTGCTTGGTTTTTCACTGCAGACCGAAAGCTCTAGAAGTAAATGAGCGAACACCTTACCCTAGAAGGACCAGTCCATCCCCAAACTGATAAGGCCAGGTCCCCTCTGCAAGCAAACTCAATCAACACTAAGCATTTTTTAGTTTTGTTGATCTTCTATAGTGAGAATCGACTCGAGTCTTACATGAAAGAGAGTACAAGACCCACGTCTGAGCATACCCTGCACTCAGGGCATATCACTGAGAAAAACAAAAAAGTGATGGATGCAGTGCTTGAATATGCCATTACAAACGGGTACAAAACATATCAAAATCAGTCTTGGCCCTGTCTGAACAGGGATAGTCCACCCCAAACTGTTATACTCTATCCCCTTTGCAAGAGAACACAAGCAATCCCAGATCTTTGATCTTGTTGGGCTTCATCGTTTAGTTGCAGCTTCAGGCCTCTGCCAATGCAAGCCCTTGGAGTAGTTATTTGCAACGGGGAATGCTTAACTCGCTTGATTAAAAAATTAATGATAGGAAAGTGGATAATCCTTGATCAAAGCTTCATCAAAAAAATGAATAGGTGGTTAAAAAACTACCACCATGGGCCAGCATGCCTTTCACAGTGAAGTGCTTGAATCTATCTGTAGTGCCTGTAAATTAAGTGGCGTAGCCCCCAGCGCAGCAACATACATACTAAATCTGCGGTGGCCTGTTTCTAGTATCCCGAGGTCCTGTGATTTTCTTTCCCGTGGTCCCTTTGTTCATATATTCTCCTCTGCCCTCCAAGGATGATTTTCTGTTTTTCCCTTCACTTCCTTGTCGGTCTCATATTTGGAAACAGGGAACGGCACAAAATTGAACTCTGCAGAGAGGATTGTGCAATGCAAGAGGTTTAAAGCGGGGTTTCCAGAGCCTCATTGTTCAGTTGACCTTCCCACAGCACCCATTAGGACTTTTCCATAATTTATGTACAATCCGCACTCCCAGTCTAATTTCAAAAGAGGTGGTCAGTACTGTAATTTTGTCTTTACACTATGCCTCTCCTACAAACCGAAAAGCTTTGTTTTTGTTGTACAGTTGCATCTGCTTATTCAGATTACAAAACTCGTACTCTGGACACCGCGTCACGAACACATGATCCAACACCTACGAGACCTCCACTGGCTCCCCGTCGAGAAGAGGGTCACCTTCAAACTCCTCACCCACGCCTACAAATCCCTCAACATCGGACCCAAATACCTCAACGAAAGAGTTTCCTTCCACGTACCCAAGAGGAACCTCCACTCTGCTGACCTCGCCCTGGCAGAGGTCATCCGCAGAAACAGAGCAGACGTGAGAGCTTTCTCCTACATCGCAGCCAAGACCTGGAACAAACTCCCTGTGAACATCAGATGCTCTCTGACCCTGCACACGTTCAGGGAGAACCTCAAGACCTAGCTCTTCAACTGATCCGGAGCTGCTATAAACCCCCCCCCCCTCCCCTCCCACCAGCGCCTTGAGACCCTCACAGGTGAGTAGCGTGCTTCCCAAGCCCCTGATTGATTGATTGAAAACAAGTGCAACAACTGTGCATTTGAGCGGCACCTTTTTCCTATTGGAGTCCTACTGATTAATTATAATAAAGAGCCCTTGTGTCACGTGTACCTTCATGTTAAACATGGTTTCTTTTCCAGAGCACGGCTGCAGATACTCCGACTGAGGCCAACATAAGAATGCTATCCATGGCTAAAGAGAATATTTCGCCAAATATACAGTACGGCGGTGAAGTCAAGCAAACAACCTATGGTTCAGGTGTGTACAACTATCACGTCTGCTTTTATTTGCTTTACTCCTAACAATGTGACCTGTAGCTTTGTTAATTCAGTACTGTGCCCGATAATTGGTTTGCTGGCACTGCAATACTTAAAATGCAAGGAAAGTGTAACCCAGTGTCTAAAGCAATACACCAAAAATAAAGTAGAAGGAAAACATGGAATGATTTAGTTGTTGGCTGAAAGATGCAATTAAGAAAGCTCATGTGTAGCGATTTATTTGTTGAGGGTAACCATTAATCAGGTTCATGTCGAATGGTTTGGGCACTACTGGAGAAAATGTTATCAGTAGCCCTTAGTAACTCTCCTGATTGTTTGAGCACTTGGGGCCAAATTCCCAAAGGTAATTTACCCTTTTAAGTAAGTTTGCTACTTTTTACTATGCACCAACTTGGAGAGCTCTATTTGGTAAAGTATAGGGACAAGTTTAAAAAATGTATTTAACCCAAATAATATTACCAATATTTTATGTTAATTATTTAAGTAAATGTTGTACATTTAGTTGAAATGTGGAGCAAAGTAAAAAAAGCTACAGCGCTATTCATTTTAAATTGAAACTTTAATTGGAATATATGACATTAAAATTATTTTTCAGAAGTTTAAATTATAAATAATATAAAATATACAAATATTATAAGTTTTTTGCAAAAATTCACAAATTAAACTAAAATAATATGAACGTAAACAGTGCTCCTCAATCTCTGCTGCCCACCACGTTTCAAACCACATTACAAAGCAAAGCTCCCATCATAGAGGACAACGCATAGTAGTCCCACCATTTACCGCAAATCCAAAGGAATTTCTGTGGACATTCCTGGGCCAGTATAAATTGGTTCCACCTGTTTGGCACACTAGTCCATGCCAGCACGCCACAGCAACAACTTCAGCGGGTCGCGCCTTTTCTAGAATTGTGCTATGACTCTTTTGGCGACCAGAGCCCCCATCCCGACCAGAGTTCTATCTCGCCATGTCCACCCCCAAAGTCGTCCATTATCCTCAGCAGGACCATTTTTGGATCCAATACGATTGATTTATCTTGGATCGCTAAGAGGGTGGTACTAATCTGAGTCCAGTAACCTGCAATCTTCAGACATAGCCAGACCATATGAAAAAAGTCTGATGTCCGAGACTGCAGCGGGCACACCTGGGGTCTGAAAGGATGCCTACAAATCCCAACTGCTGGGGAGTCATGTAGGTCTGGTGGAGGTGGACCAGGCATAAACATGCAGATATCGATAGTTCCCTAGGGGCCATTAATGCCTCCCTCCATTCAACTTCTTCCAATTCCCGAGCCATCCCTCCCACCACTGTCGTAGCGGATCCAGTGTCTCCGGGGCATTACATATATGGGCGCGGTATAGCCGGGAGACCCCTCCGCTTCCCAATCCCCCCATCCGCAATTGCGCCCCCAAAGGGCTAAAGTCTGGGAGCACCTGTAGGTGAACGTCATAACACCCCAGGGCATGACGCACCTGTAAATATTTGTGGAACTAGGCGCAGGAGAGAGTAAACTGAGTCTGGAGATCAGCGAATGAGTATATGGCAGAGCCATGCCATATGTCTCCCTGCACAGTAATCCCAATCCCTCCAGTCGCGCCTCCTGCTCCAGCCAATGTCCCTTCCATAGAGGAGTCTGCACAGTCAGGCGTTTATCCCAGCCCGTAAAGTGCATCACCCTGTCTCCTTCAAAAAGATCACCCTAGTAACCTTCTAGAGTCTAAGGGTGAGCGGTCAACCATATCGGTAATCCATCGGCCCGTCGAGATTAAGCCTGTACAGTTGTAGTTGATACGCCGGATCATCCCAGCTGCCTGTCAGCCAGTCATTTATGACTAAAAGGTAGGATGGCCAGTAGTATAGACCGATGTCCACCGTCCCAACACCTCCATCATAGACTGACCGGCGACATTTAGCCTGGGCAATGCGCAGAGGAAGGCCCCTCCAAAGAAATGACAGAAACAATGCCGCCTCCTCATTAAACAACGTATTCGGAATGTGGAGTGGGAAATTTTGCAGAATATATAGAAGCTGGGGTAGTATCATCATCTTGATTAGTGTGACTTTGCACAAAAGGTAAAGGAGGAGATGTTGCCTCACCGCCAGGCTGGTTCTAGTTCCCTGCATGACTGGTGCAAGGTTGAGGGCATGAGTGAGGTCCAGCACAGTCGATATGTGCATACCGAGATATATAAAGCTGAGGCGGAGATCAGGGATACCCTTTTACCAGTCAGTCAGTCAAAATAGACCTTATTCGTCAATGTCATATAAGTACAGTGGATAATAAAAACATGGTTTAAAATAATAGACGAATATAATACAGATTCAAAAACACATCTTATCTAAAAATCATAAACAGTGATCATTTTACATATGACAAGATTCTAATTTATAGCCCATGACGAGAGAAAAAAATCACAACAAAATAACTTTATTTAATGAATTTGTTTACATAAGAGAATAAATAATTTCCAAAATTCAAATTCCAAAATTCAAATTGCGCACAGTTAAATCCGTTAAGCTTCATATCTACTCCTAATATGGAAAGCTGATTTGATGAAACTAAGAACCGCAAAGGGAATTTCAAATGGTTCTAGGGACTGCAGAAAAATTAACCCTTCCTTATGCTGTCTCACAATAGCCTTATGCAGCAGCAGCACCAAAAAGCGACGTCTTGGCTCTTTGTACAAATGGCATAACAAAGTTTAATGAGTAGTACTTTGGATCGAGATATTATCACACCCACACAAAGATAAATCTGGATTCCAGGCCCTCGATGGGGGAAAGGCAAGTTTAAAGTGAAAAGTGCATAATCTAAAAAGAATAAGCCAGTGGCGATATGTAGGTTTTGTGATCCACCCCAAGTAGGGCTCTATACCATGAGTTGTGGAGACTTGGGCATAATTTATAATTGTTTGCTTAGCCTGAGACAGCTCTAAACGTTTATTCATACACTGCTCCAGATACAATACTTTAACTCCTTGCTTATGAATAGATCCGATTGTTTATGGAGACTGGTATAAATCATACGGGCCCAAACTATTGAAGTTATTCCTCATATACTTAAACCATTTCATTTGATTGACCCCATCTAATTACAAGCAATCAGAAATAAAAGTTCTTGGCAGACCTGCGTTTCGAGATAATCATATTTTTACCCTCAGTAATGGGGGGGAAAACCAAATCAAAACTTCAATGTATCGCATCCCAAGTTCCTCATGACAGATAAAACTATCTGTGCCTCCTGGAACTGACAATTTCTGTGATTGGTTTATTTTGCAGCTTGTGGGCAAATCTAAAAATGTCCTCAATATTCTTGGTAAACATCTGGCATCGAAGCGTTAAAAGCGGAGTCCAGCTTAATGGCTGATAAAAAAGGATCCCCAGATAGTTGGAATGGTTCACCTTTGATACAAATGAATCCCCCATATTAAAAGACTGACTTAATACAGGTGCGACCACATGTCATGATATACGACTTCGAAAAATGTATTTAAGACCCACTCCTCCATATATACTAGAAACAAGTCTAAGAGGGACTGAAGGCTGTTTGCAGTATGCACAACCCGCATATTGTAAAATGAGAATGGATTTTTGTCCTATGTGAGATATATCTTTACTATTTTCTACCTGATGGTTGCTAATGTTATTTATGTAAAGCAAGAAATGAAAAGGGGCCAGGATGCACCCCTGCCTGACACCCCTAGTCGACCTAATATTAGGGGAACATTCGTCTAGGGGGCTATAGCGAACCCTGACTGTAAGGTCCTGATGCAAGTGCATGATAAGAGTCAAAAGGTCAGGTTCCACTCCCATTTTACCCATTTGTTCCCACATCTTTTTTTTTTTTTTTTTTGAAAACCTTTATTGACATTTCAATCAATTACACGTATGGGCCTACAACCCCCGAGGCCGGCCGCTAAACAATCAGAATAACAGAAAGCAGGTCTATCACAGTCAGTACCTCGGGGAGCAAAATGTCGACGCTAGCATAATCTCAATCTCTGAACAGCCCAAGTAGGAGACCAGGATAATAAAGGTTTACATTTTATGATAGAAAAGGATGGAAGGATCAGGTGCCAAACAGTTTCCCCGCAGCGAAAAATGGCAGGCAGAACGATGAACATAAACAATACACAGCAGTCTATCTAAGCAATGGCGCTAAAACAGGAAGTTCAGGATGTGGAGGAATGACACGGCCATTTGCGCCTGCAACCCCCTGCCCCAAGACCCAGGAAACTCCACGGAAATTATGGCACTCCGGAAACAGCAGTGATTAACAACAAAGGAGTACTACCATGCTGATCCCAGAAAAAGACAAAGAAGAATAAGAGAAGAAAAGGAGGCCATAGAAAAAGAAGGTGAAAGACTAAAGGATCCCCCCCCCAACCCCCCACCCTGCACCTCTGCAGATGAGTACGGCCCCTCCCCCCAGCAGAGTGCCTGTCGCCCCGGAACCAGACCCGAAATATAGAAGAAACAGAGAAAAAGAGTAGGAAAAGAACCCCCACCAGACGGGGGGGTAGAGAGAGTATTAATAAACTGGAGGAGGGCCTATAAAACACGCCCCCGGCTTTTCCCTCCCGCACCATACGTTTTCCCGCAAAGCATACAATACAGAACACGAAATCGACCCTGTCAAAGTGAAGTAAGGAGCATTACACACTTGGTACACTAACAGTTATGCCGTGAGAGCACACAACTCCCGAGCCCGCCCGCCTAGTAGGTGACCACCTCGGAAGGGTCAGCATCATCCTTGGCCACTCTTTGCAAACCCACCCACGCATACCCCTCGTCCCAGTGCCATGTCCAATGTTACCAGGAAGAGAAGTGTCCAATAAAACTCAGGAAGCGACACACACAGGTAGGGTAGAGGGCTCTGAAGATCGACACAGTCAGCTCTAGGGAGGATCATCTTTCCCGATGCCGAGCCAGGATTTACACTGCACACCAGGCCCAGGAAGGCGGAATCAGCCAGGGCGGGCGACCGTTGCTTGGACGTTGCCTGGGTCGTCGGAGACCGCGCACGGGACAAGGCCACCACCCCCCACTCAGGTCCGAAACCTCCGGAACAGACCAAATCCACAGCCAGCTGATCGCACTTTAATATGCTGTCCGGAGAGTCCTGGCGTGCACTATTCACAGGGGCGGCCACGACACTGTCCCCCCGTGCGCGGCGTGAGAAGTCCCAGTGCACCTGGGGATAGGCAGGCGGCAACTGTTCCGACGCTGATGTCACTCCATCGAGCTTGCTCCCCAACACCCAGGCTCCGTGAATCAGGGTGGAGTGAAGAGCACCGAGAGCCTCGAGAAGGTCACCGTACCCCAGCACAGCTCCCGGCGCTCGCTCCGCTACGCTCCTCAGAGTCGCCCCCTCCCAATCCTGCGGCAACCCGGTGTGCAGGGTGGTGGACTCTGGCATACCAAAATGGCCGCTGGGTAGGTCCATCCCAGATAGGGACCGGGGCTCAGACACAAGCGCCTCGGGTTCCATGGCACTGGTAACTGGGTTCCGAGGGCAGGCAAACAATATGTCCGGTGTGTGGTCACGGGCCACAGTCGTCCCCACCACGGACCAGCGCCCGCGAAAATCCGGGAGCAGCCCGCAAGAATCGGGACAAGGTACGGACGGCGTCCGGGCAGCTCACCGGCGAAGGCTGAAGCAATCACCGGAGAGTCTTGGAGTTGCCGCCTCGGGCACGCATTCGTTCAGCTACGCTTAGTGGTAGGAGCGACCACGGCAAAGCGCAGTCCGACATTCGCACCCCTCCGGCAGTCCGACCCCACCCAGTCACCAAGGCCGTTGTTGTTGCACTACCGCCCGGCCACGGCGATCACTCGAGGTCCCGGCTCCGGGGCTGCACAGGCCGCAAACTTCAGACGGACATTTCTCCGGCTGTACCGCTGCCAGAAACTTCGGGGTCACACGGCCGGTTGCCGCTCGCGTTCACCAACACGGGTAGATAGCGCAGGCTAAGGATCTCGTGCAGGATATCTGTGCGGGGTGCGGAGGTTCACGGAGCCGGGAGCCTACGCTGCCATCCCGGTCGCCATCTTGGCTCCTCCCTGTTCCCACATCTTAGTGCTATTTACGAGGTTGAAGGCACTTGATAAATCTCTAAAAACAAGGTGCAAAGAGCCTTTTTTAGCCTTCACGTACTTTCCCCAGATTAGATAAAGGTTCAGACATTGCTCAATTGTCCCTATACCCGGTTTAAATCTGAGTTGAACTTCTGATGAGATGTTATTTGCAAGAGACCAGTCTTTAAGACGGGCCAATAATATTCGGCCTAGGATCTTGGCACTAGAGTTGATCAAAGAAATCGGCCGATAACCGGCTGTCTGAGACCGGTCCCCTTTTTAGGGCTCGCCAGAGCCAGCGCTTTAGCGCTGCTCTCGCGAGAGCTTTTGTAAAAGGGGGATTTGGAAGTGCAAACCAGTGCTTTCAGGCCGCCAACTACAGTGCATGTGCGCCGGGCGTGCCTGCGTGATCATTTCGCGGCCGCTTTGATGTTCTCAGTGAGCCGCGCGGCCACTGAGAACATCAAAGCGTCCGCGAAATGATTACTTTCACTTTCACGGCCACTTTGATGTTTGATCGCGATCACTTTCACTTTCACGGCCGCTTGTTCTAATGTAAACCAGCCTCGTTCTTTACGTGCTTCAACTATGCGAATGCAGCTCCCCTGACTCTTCCACTGTGTCTGTCCAGAGATTAAATCCTTCCAGCATGCCCATGTAGCGCCTCTTTCGTTTCTGCAGCCCTTGCTGAGCTTCCCTCATTGCGCAGGTCTATGCCCTAGCTTCTGATGCTTCAATTATGTAAATGTAGCACCACTGATCCTTCCATTGTTTCCCTGCAGCTCCTTAAAGCCTTCCACTATGTCCGTGTAGCGCCTCTTTAGAGTCTGCATCGCTCACTGAGCTCCTCCTATTGCACGGGTCTGTGGGCCTATGTCCAGTGTAGGCCTCAGATGCTTCAACCACGTGAATGGAGTACCTCTGACTCTTCCATTGTGTCTATCAAGCGCCTTAAAGCTTTTCACTATATCAGTCTAGCACCTCTTTAGATTCTGCAAGTCCACTGAGCTCCTGTAATTGTGCAGGTCTGTGTCTTGTGTAGGCATGTGACGTTTCCAGTGTGTGATTGGGGCACCTCAGATCCCTTCATTGTATCTGCCAGTACCTTAAAGCCTTCCACTATGCCTGTGTAGCGACTCGTCACTCTTTGCAGCGCTCACTGAGCTCCTCTCACTGTGCAGTTCTTGCCTGTTGCGTTGAACTCCCCTCGATGCACACATTAACGTTTTCATGCTTCATACATTGGGCACTGATGACGAGAACTTACCCCTGTGCTTTTCTCTTCTGTCTAATTTCGAACCTTGTCTGAAAATATATATTTTCGGAGGGTTTTTTCCAGCCTTTTTTCGTGCCGGTGATGACCGGTAGCACTAACAGCAAAGGGTCCCGCGAGGCCAGTTGTCGGCCACTGATCGAGGCCCTAGTAGCTCTGACGTCAGTCAGGAACCAGCAGACCGATATTGATAACAAGCATTTGCAATGCATTAGGTCTCGCATTTACGCGAGTTTGAGCTATTGACATTGCAAATAACAATGCCTATGTTATGTTAAGTTATGTTAATAACACTTCTATAGCGCACAGCTGCCCCAGCCAAGGGGCGTCCCGGCGCTTGGAGAGAGGTCCCAACCACAACACAGCTGTACAAGGGCAAAAGCGCGCAGATCAAAGTACTAAGATGAATGAGGGAACAAATGCGTTTTAATAGCCCTTCTAAACTTCAAAAGCGCATCCATTTCACGAATGTGGGACGGAAGAGAATTCCACAATTTTGCAGCCAAAACCCGGAAGGACCGGCCTCCAGCCATGCATAGCCTGAACCGTGGGACCACCACCAAGTTTTGACCCAGGGATCTCAAAGAACGCGAGGGCACGTAAGGCACCAAAAGATTATCAAGAATCTGGGAAGAGGCCCACTTGAGTATCTTAAAAGAAAGACACAAGGTCTTAAAATGGATCCTCTGTGCCATAGGCAGCCAGTGCAGAGAACGGATGGTACTTTCCGCAGAGCAGAACCTCGGTAAACCTACCAGGGCTCTTGCTGCGGCGTTCTGGATACGTTGCATCCGGGCAATTTCAGCCTGGTTGGCCCCCAACAGGAGCGAACTGGCGTAGTCAAGCCGAGATAGTATGGATGCCTGTATGACCAACTGCCTGGTAGGAGCATCAGAGAACCTCAAGATAGATCTCAACCCTCGTAAAATGCCGAAACAGGTGGCCGCCACTTTTTTTGTGTGGCCACTAAAACTGAGGGCAGGATCTAACCACACCCCCAAGTTTTTTACCTCTGCGACTGGAATAGGAGTTACACCCAGCTCAGGAGGCCACCACGTGTCACCCCAAAGATCCGTCCGCTTGCCCACAATCATGACCTCAGTTTTTTTAGCATTAAGCTGAAGACAGTTGGCATTCATCCAGCTAGCTACCGCCAGGAGTCCATCCCGGAATCTGGGGGCGTCGAGGTCGGAGTCCCCACTCAGGGCGACCGCCAGCTGCGTGCCGTCAGCATAAGAGACCATAGTCATGCCCCAATGTTTGACGACAGCTGCTAGCGGTCTCACATAAAGGTTGAATAATGTGGGACTCAACGACGAACCCTGAGGCACACCCAGCTCCAGCGGATAGGACTTGGACTCAAAAGGCGGGGTAGCAACCTTGAAGGTCCGATCAGCAAGGAAGGAGCGGAACCAGTTGAGTGCAGTGTCCGTAACACCCGCCTCTCTGAGACATTGAAGTAGGATCCTGTGCGAGACCGTATCAAACGCGGCACTAAGATCAAGTAATACCAGTGCCGCAGTCTGACCAGAGTCAAGCACAGATTGAAGATGTTCCGTCATTGAGAGCAAGGCTGTCTCGGTGCTGTGACCAGCACGAAAGCCATTCTGGGAGGAATCCAGAATGCTTGCCCTCACAAAATGTTCAGACAGTACCCCGTTCACATAGGCCTCAGCAACTTTCGTGGCCCAGGGAAGGAGAGAGATCGGGCGATAGCTCTCGAGTTTAAGGGGGTCCATTGTAGACTTTTTCAATATGGGTGTCACAACAGCCTGTTTCCATTTAATTGGAACAACACCCGAGGCGAGAGAAAGATTTATGAGGTGGCGCAGTGGAGGAAGACAAATATCAGCAGAGTCTCTGAACTGGGCTTGCCTCACAGGATCCGCTGGCGAGCCAGATTTTATCTTATATGCCAACTTATGAAATTTCTCCATCGACAAACTAGGGAGTGAGGCCAAGGCCTCACATATGGCCGGAGTAGGGCTAGTAGGCTCAGCTACCGGCTCAATGATGGGGAAGGCACGATAAATAGCTTGGACCTTTTCAAGGAAGAAAGAGGCCAGATCTTCAGAATGGGTCACTGAACAAATTTCCGCCGCAGATGCTCTTTTAGCCGTCAGGTCCTTTAGGACCTTAAAAATTAGCTTGGACGGATTGAGGCTAGTTCTAAATTCCTGGGAGTAATAGGCTGCACGGGCTCTACACACAGCTCTATGATATGTTTTAATTTTAGAAAAATACTGAGTTTTTTTTCCCAGCCTCATAGGATTTCCGCCAGTCCCTTTCTGCCTGTTTACAAGCTTTTTTTAACGGCACCAGGGAACTGTCGTACCATGGGCTGGGTTCTCTGGGACGACATTTCGTCCAGACCGCGGGGATCAATACATCCAAGGCCCGAGAAACCCAATCACAAAAAAGGTCATATCCAGAATCTACATTGAGAAAAGGGCCTAGTGGGTTGACCTCCAGGAGATGGTGAAAATCCTCCAGTTTGAGTTTCTTCCAGTGGCGTTTATGCACTACTCTATCCAGGGGCTTGAATGGATGTTCTTTGATCAAAAGAAGAATTTTCACTAAAAAGTGGTCGGACCAGGCAACTGGGCAGGGCCTAGCCACCTTGGCCTCTGTCAAGTTAGTGAATAAAGGATCAAGAATGTGGCCCCCCACATGAGTGGTGGAGGTAACCAGCTGATTTAGCTGAAGGGCCTTCAAATCCGCCAAATTACTACTAATGGCAGAGATATGACAACAATCAAAATGGAGATTAAGGTCTCCAAGGATGCTGAAGTTTGCACAGCCCATTGCCAAAGAGCTGACACATTCCGGGAGAGTCTTTCTAAAAGCAGTGTCACACCCGGGAGGACGGTAAATTAGGAGGCCAGACAAAGTAAAATGATGGCTAATAGAAATTCTGAAGAACGCACTTTCACATCCTACCAAATTCACTACCCTCCAGTCACAAGGGTAGCAGGATTTTACGACCACGGCGATGCCACCTCCCCTAGATGCCCGATTGTGAGTGAAGATGGAATACTCTGGAGGGAGTGCAAGATTCACGGCTGCCGTGTCCACTTCCTGAAGCCATGTTTCCGTCATGAAGAACACGTCCGGTGTCTCATCCCTTATAAGATCATGAAGTTCTGAGTGGTGCTTCAGAAGGGACCTGATGTTGAGATTCCAAATAGTAATATCTCGAGAGACCTGTGGTCTACTACGAGAGGACTTAACCGGAGAAGACTCCGTCAGGACAGAGATCGAATAAGGGGCATTAAGCGACCAAATTCCACAGGCACACTTATACGGGCCACAGAGGGGGCTAACAGGCCCATGTGCACAACATGGGACCGACTGCCCAATACCCAACAACTCATCCCTGGAATATCCACTCACCGAGGACATAACCTTAGAATGGTACAAACTCCCACGAGCAGAGTACCGCCACGCCTCGCGCCTCCTTAGCGCTGACGGGCGCAGACGGGCAGGACTCTGGCTCGACTCAGGCGCAATGAAGGCGCGCCCGCTGCGCGTTACCGCTGCGCGCTTGAGGACTGGTTTAAATAGGGTGACCGCGTGTCTGCAACACCACTAGACTGCTCAAAATGGCGTCCAGAAAACGTCACCACCACTCCCAAGATGGCGGCCGATTCTCCACAGTATCGGAACCCCCAGAATCGGACCTGCTAAAGCAGCGGTGAGTCAACAATTAAAGTGCAGGTAAGGGGGAGAATGCCCAGTCTTAAAATCAGGGGAGAACAAGCTAAAAATTAACAGAAATACAAAACGGGTGAATTAAAAAAACGCAGCGCACCTTCAGCACAGCGCTAAAGCACGCAAGTCCTCAAACGCTCTAATGACTCTAATGACTATTGGCATTGTCATTTACAATGCCAATAGCTTTAACTCGTGTAACTGCGAGACCTATGCCATTGCAAATGCTTGTTTGAAAGTAGGAACCACAATAGCGGTCTCCCAAGACTGTGTGATGGACCCCAACACTAAAGATCTAAACACATTTGTAAGTAATGGGGCGCATAACCTAAGGTTTGATTAAAAATATCCGCAGGTACCCCATCTGGTCCTGGGGCTTTACCTGGAGTACACTTATTTATAGCAGTAATAAACTCTTGTTCTTCAAAAGAATATTGGAAATCATGTGGAAAATAATTTACTGTCCGTCTCGTGAGGTTGACATATCTTCTGGGGAAAAGATTCTTGTAAAATGTTAAACCCGGGGGGCGGGCGTGGCCAAGATGGCAGCGAGGTAGGGCGCGCCGGCTCTAGGCTCCTGCCTGACGTCTGCCCTAACAGCGCTCCCTGACCAGTGTTTGCCCAGCGCCGGACCCGCGGAACATTGCGTCGCCACCCGGAGCACTGCCAGCACCGAGAGACGCTTGGGGGAGCCAGAGACGTCCGCGCTGCGATATTGTGAAGCGATGAACTTCATGCGATGATCTTTGGTTAGCAAGCGTTTTGAGGCCCGCTAACAGGGAATGAGATAATCTTCGGGATAGCGAGCGTTTTCAGGCTCGCAGACAGGTGATGCGATGATCTTTGGTTAGCGAGCGTTTTCAGGCCCACCAACATGCAATGCGATAATCCTCGGGCTTAGCATTTTCAGGCCCGCAGACAGGTGATGCGACGATCTCCGGTAGCGAGCACTCGGCGGCAGCAAAGCGACGATTTTCCTCACGCTCTCCAGCTGCAGCGGCTCGCTAACTGGGGTTAGCGACGATTTTCAGAACTCTCTTCTCCACAGTAGAACTAGAGGCCCTGGAACTCACAGGAGCCTCACCTGCAGATAGAAATCCTCGCTGGGAGGAAACAGGAGGCTCATAGCAAAAATAAAAGTTCCCTCAAAGTCCTTTTCCTCTTCTTCCAAGTCCAGTAGTAACCACTGCAGGCCAGTCCAAGAAACAGCGCACAAGCACAAGGACAGTCCTTCTCCTGCAGATTCCTGTAGTTACACGGACAGAGGTTCTTCTTGTTGTCCAGGAGCAATACAAATTGTAGGGGTTTGGGCACAGATATTTATACCCCAAAAGTCTTTGTTCTAAAGAGTCACAAGTCACTGAACCCAGCCAGAACCAGTTCTGCCCAGCCCTGGAGCACTTTGTTTACCAGGCTGCATCCTTCCTTTCAGAAGGAGGGGCTCTGCCATCAGACGCACAGTGGGAGGTGGAGCTAGCATTCACCTTGCCAGGCACAGCCCTATTCAGGTCCAGGAGCTACCCCTCCCCATACTCCAATGCAGATCTCTCTATTCAACCCAGGTCTGACTCAGCCTGCCCTGTCCCTCCAAAACCAGACAGCGAATACACATAACAGCAGAGCACACTGGAAGGCTTAGGCAAGAAAATACCTACTTTCTAAAAGTGGTATTTTCAAACACAGAATATAAAAATAAACTTCACTAAAAGATGTATTTTACTATTCTGAGCTCAGGCATACTAAATTCGTTTTTCTACCATGTTCTGTGGGTCAGTATAGAATGTAATAGCTAAACCTCCCATTCTGGCCTATGAAGAACAGGTAGCCTTACAGTAGTGAAAAACGAAATTGGGTGTAATTCACTACCAGGACATGCTACACACATCAGAGAATGCCCTACCTTACACATACAATGCACCCTACCATAGGGGTGGCTTACATGATGCCAAGGGAAGGTTCAGGGGCTGGGAAGTGGGTGCATTTCACAGCCAAGATGGCAGTTCTGGACTGCACGCAGACACTGCAGTGGCAGGTCTGAGACACACTTTACAAGCTGCTTCTGTGGGTGGCACAAACCAGCGCTGCAGGCCCACCAGCAGCATTTGGTTTACCAGCCCTGGGCACACACAGGCCACGCTACTGGGGACTAACAAATAAACCAAATAAGCCAATCATGGATATACCAATTCACATGTCAACTTTACACAGGGAGCATTCGCGCTGTGGCACTGAATGGCAGTGGCACAGCGCCCAGAGCATCTATAACCAGCAAAAACAGAGGAGACACAGCGATAAATGGAAGGGAGACTCACGCCAATGGTGCCAGGTCTAACATATCCCCTGTACCAATTGCTACTCGTCCATTGCTGAGCAAACCAGTTCCCTGTCACTCACAAAGACGGACAAGGGCCCTGGGCCCCTAACATCCATCCCAGGAGACAGAGCTCATCTTCTCAAGCACCTTAAAGAGCTTAGGGGATTATTGTGGGACCTTAAACCAGTGGTATCGCGTATGTCTATTACATTAATACGATTATCTGAGGAATTCCCTCATTCTACTGATAATATTTGTATCTCACACCCTCCGAACAGTCATCTTTTGCTCAGAAAACCAAATCTCACAGAGTATGGGAACCAAGCAGTCTCTCATAATTCCACTCATGATTTCCCCTCCAGGAACATTTAGAGGGGCCGGGGTATTCAATCATACAATTAAGAGCAGTCTTGTATGACCCCCTAGCTCCTCTCAGTCCCCAAACTATAGCAACAAGCAGCTCGAGCCGCCTAGGCATCCCCCAGTCCCAACGCATATATCTACCTGACATCTGGGACCCTCTGCCCTTAACTCCAGCTGCTCCATTTCCCTGACCAATGTTCCTAATCTCACCCAGCACATGCATAGAGAAAGTGAGGATGCATTAATTAATAAAACCATCCATTGGATCCGAAAATGAGGGGTTGTTGCTTTCTTATATGGGAGGAAATCCTTGGGGCGAAAAGGTACTCACAAAGTGGCATCACATTTGACATCATCGACTTAAGTCTGTGTAAGAGGGATCCAGCCGATAATCTAGTGGCCTGTGATGCTCTAATATCTCACCTATGTGAATCCAAAATAAGATTCAAATATAGATGGCCTGAGCATAGAGACCTCAAGCAGACCTATGTGCCCCGTCCCATGAATGCATTGGATCTCCCACACAAAAGGTTCTGGGCGCCCTATATGACAACCAGGCTCTGGGTGATCCTATGGGCCTATCTGTTGTTCCGTGCACCCTTATCCCTCACTCCTTTTTCCACAGGCACCAAGACCAGATCTTTGATGTCTATTATCTACTGGAATGTGGCTGACCTGGGCTCCAAGGTTACACTTCCAGACTGGACCAATTTTATCAATGGTTACGATATCTGTTTATTCTAAGAAATCTGATGCCTGGAACCACTCTTCAAACCTGGCTACCTAAACCTTTCCATTCCCCCAAATCGCAGCCCAGCTGGTTGACCTGTTTTTTTAAACTTGTTTTATTTCAGAGAACATGACAAACCGTGGCATTTTGAACTCACAAGTGCTTTACATACAAATCTGTCATATATCTTTGGCTCTGTTCAACATACATAATATATCAGTGGGACATCTCTTCGGCGTGTTAGGACATGGTACAGTACTAAAATAATGTGCATTAACTGCGTGAATATACAGCCTGTCCTAACAGATTAAGGAATAACAGGGTGCAATCATGTCTAGTTCGTGGGTATCGTAATTAAAAGTTGCCCCATATAGCTCAGTCTTGGTCAGAATAGTCTGAGCCGTCGTGTGTTGGTGCTAGAGTCCATCCATATCTGCAGAGGACAGCCAGTGTACAAATGGGTCTCATATGTCCCTGGGGCGCGCCCACATTAGATCCAAGTATTCTGGCAGTTGAATTCTACAGTATGTCGCCTCTCGAACCCAGTCCTGCACCCTGGGGCGTGGACCGCACCCCAATGTAGGGCCTCTTGGCCATCAATCATAGTATGGCCGGTAGTTTCCTCAGCTTCGGTGGTATGTGTGGGATAATTCCCAGCAGGGCCACCAGCGGCGTGCAAGGCAAGACCTGTCCCGTTATGTTGCCAATATATTGCAGTACCTTGGACCAGAAATTTGCTATAGGCCTGCACCACAACGCCACATGTAGGAATGACGCTGTGGATGCCCCACATCTCCAGCAACTGTCGTCCGTTTGCAAACCCATCCGCTTCAGTTGCAGGGGGGGTTTTATAGAGTCGATGCATGTATTTAAAATGCATTAATCTGAGCCGGTAATTTGGAGTCAACTGTTGTAGTTGTTTACAGCTAAAGTCCCATTGCTAGTCTGTTATGGTCTCGTCTAGATCTGCCTCCAATGCCCCGCGAACCGCAGGCATGCTGATCGGGTGTTCCCTCTGTGTGATCGTGTAGAGTCGTGTGATCAGTTTGCGCCCCGATTCAACAGATAGTACATTTTCTAGGGCTGACAGCTGTGGGGGGGGGGGGGGGGGGGGGGGGTGCTGGGAAGGGACCAAATTTTGCTTCTGCAATTCGCTCTCAGTTGATAATAAAGTAGCATATCTAGTCCAGAGGGGGGCGTAGGTCCACACGTCTGCTGCAGTGTGAGAAAGTGATTGTCAGGATATAGGTTTTGTCCAATCAGTATGTGGTGTACCCGAGCTCTCTCCCGTGCTTTACTGTCCATCAGTGGTGGAATTAGTGGGTTTCCTGCCAAAGGAATTGAGGAAGCATAAAGTATGTCTTTATTGGCACGTCTGCAGAGGCCCCCCCCCAGGCCCACCGCATTGCCTCAACACTGTCCACTTCATTGCGGGGACGCTTGAATGGTTTATAAATGGCCGTGTTTAGGGGGAGGGGTGCAGCTCTGTCCAGCTTGACCTCTACGTGAGGATGAAATGGGGTGGGGTGCACCCAATAGTGTAAGAACTGAGCCTGTGCGCAGTGTGCATAAAGAGCAAAGTCTGGGGCTGCCAGCCCGCCCTGTGATTGTGGTACTGTTAGCGTCTCCCACGAGATTCTTGGCTGTTTCCCCGCCCAGACCAGCTCAACCATTAAAGAACGGAGTGTTTTCAAGAAGTGTGCTGTGAGCGGGATAGGGACGTTCACGAACGGGTATAGCAGCTTAGGTAGGATAATCATTTTGGCCAACGCTATGCGACCTATAAACGAGAGAGGGAGAGTCTTCCATCTCCGCACTCTGTCCTCGATCCAGTCTACCACCCTTCCATAGTTTGCCGTCCAAAGTTCTTGCAGGTCTTTGCTTATCCAGATGCCCAGATATCGTGTCGGTCCAGTCGCCCAGACTATGGGGGTACTCCGTGTCAAAGGGTTGTGTACCAGCAGTCACAGGGATTAGGACCGATTTACTCCAGTTCACTTCGACTCCCGAAAGCCCACCGTAGCGCACCATCTCGCGCGTCATGGGCGAGAAGTTGTCCTGGGGATTTATCATATATAAGGTGATATCATCTGCGTACATTGACACAGTGAGTGCCCGTGTAGTGAACCCTATTTCTTTGTTACTGTGGTGCTGGCGAATCCTGGCCGCCAGTGGTTCAGTAGCTATTGCGAACAATAGTGGTGACCGGGGGCACCCCTGTCTGGTTCCCCTTGTAATAGGTATTGGGTCTGAGACCAGGCCATTGACCCGCATTTGCGCCGTTGGCATGGTATATAGCAACTGTATCTGGTTATTAAATAGCGGACTCATGCCCAGTCTGTGTAAGAGTGGGAATAGGAACCTCCATTCTAGGGAGTCGAATGCCTTGGTGGCGTCTAAGAGCGCTGCGATCGCTGACACATGGGGGGCGAGGTAGTGGAGAAGCGCGGACAGAGTTCGGAAATTGTGAGAGGTGGATCTCCCCGGTATGAAACTTGACTGATCCGGTCTGACTATCCGGGGCAGCAGCAGCTGGAGGCGGACAGCCAGCAGTTTGGCAAAGATCTTTGCATCCAGGTTGATCAGTGAGAGTGGCCGATAGGAGTCGTACTGGGAGGGGTTCTTATCAGGTTTTAAAGTGGTGATAATTATAGCTTTGCGCATGGAGTTGGGTAAAATACCTGTTTCCATGGCTTCCCGGTAGATGTCCAAGAGCCGTGGCGCCAGGATGTCGGAGTATTCTTTGTAAATTGTAGCCGTTAGGCCATCTGCCCCAGGTGCCTTGTCAGCTGGAATGCTGCCTATCACTCGACTCACATCTTCTACAGTGAAGGGGATGTCCATATACTCACGATGCATCCTGCTAAACCAGAGTAGTTCTACCGAGTCAAAGTTGTCCTTCAGGACCTCGCTCAGTAGGCTTGATCGAGAGGTATATCGTTTTCCATACAAAAAATTCATTGTGGCAAGGAGATATGGCGCGGAGTGCACCGTGGTGCCTTCCGGCGTGATCAGTTCAGTGACAAATGTGGACCCTCTGGGGCTCTGGATCATGTTTGCGAGGGTTCTCCCCGGCCTGTCATCCTCCCTGAAAGAACGCGCCTGCCCGTGTTTGTGTAGAAATTTGGTTTCTCGGTTGGCTGTTTCCTGATATTCCGTCCGTTTGGCACAGATATCAGCGAAGGCCGTGGAGGTGGGCAAGGGAAAGTATTGCGTCTCTAGTGTCTTTATCTCTGCTTCCAATCTGCTCAAGTGCCCCCGAATGTCCCGGAGCACGCCAGACTGTCCTGCCATGCAAAGGCATCTTACCACTACTTTGAACGCCTGCCACAACGTTCCCATTGTGTCCACCGAACCCGTGTTGTGTTTGAAATAGTCCTCAATGTGTCTTCTTAGGCTTTCCCTGAAGCCCTGGTCATAGAGTTAATTGGGGGGGAGCCGCCATGCGAATGGCTGCCTGTACGGCATCGGCACCGAAAGGGCCAGCGTCACTGGCGCGTGATCTGAGTGTGTGCGAGCTTGATGTGTAACATCAGTGACCCATGTGTGTAGATCTTTAGTCAACAACCAGAAGGCTAACCTGGACCACGCATGATACTGCTGCGTTATGCATGTGCCTTCCCGATCTGTGGGGTGTAGCATGCGCCACGTGTCAATTAAGTGGTGGTCCTGTATTATTCCCTGTATAGTCGCAGTGGCCCGAGGGTGGTGCGTACGAGATGCTCCCTCTCTGTCTTCCGAGAGCGATAAAACAATGTTGAAATCACCCCCAATGTATGTGTATTGTGATGCCAGTCTTGTCAATCCGCGCCGACAGATCTGAAATACAAAGTAATTGCCATTCTAGAACATAAACCACCCCATACCGCCCACCTCCCACACCAACCCCGCAAACAAGTTGTGTATCCCTCGATAACCCACCTATCACAAACTGTAATCCGTAAAACATCGAGTCAATGGGAATCATCCCGTGGGGGCATGGGTTAGCCGGCGTACTGCCCCGTTGCCTCGGCTACGGGGTGGCCGAGCTTTATAACAATTATACGAACATTGCAAAGCAAATCTGAGGTTCCAATTGAAATATAATTCTAATACGACGCCCCTTAACGTGCCACTTCGGGTTGTATACCAAGAAGCCCAAGGCACCCCTTTCTCAACCCTTGTGTTCAGTCATTATCGCTTAGTTGGTCGCCTGAGAATCGTGCAGTCTCTGTGTCTTTGTGCTGGTGTTTCCTAACTGTTTGTTTAGCCAACTTCAGCGCCGCACTTGCTTCAGTGAATGGCATGGGCTTGCCTCCAGTCTGCACACGCAGGTTCGTGGGAAAGAGCATTTGGTATTTAGATCCAATTTTTTTTGTACATGACTTTTTCGCCGGTATAAATTCTCACCTTGCTGCCTGCACTGCTTGGGTGAAATTAGGGTGGAGCGCAATGCTATTCCCTTGGTGTCTCAATTCTCCTTTCTCGCTAGCTAGTCTCAGGATGGTGTCTCTGTCCCTATAGTTGAGCAGGCGAGCCAGTATTGTCCTGGGTAGAGCACCAGGAGACGGTCGTGCTCCCAGTGTCCTGTGTGAGCGCTCCACCTGGAACATCGGTGACAGATAAGGGTCGAATAGATCCCGCAGGAGGCCCTCCACAAATTTTTCTGTATTTGTGGATTCTGGTATTCCTGTAATTCGGACGTTATTTCTCCTCCATCTAGCTACGAGGTCTTTGTTGCGTGCCTTGATTACATCTAACACTTTATCCATCTTGCGAAGGTGTTCCTGCATCTCCACTTGTCAGTCGTCTGAGTCTGAGACTCTGGTTTCTAAAGCATCTTTCTTATCCTCATGCTGGTCTACTCTCTGCGAGACCTTGTCCATCCGTATTACCAGCGAGTCCAGTTTGGCGTCTATCGCCCTGAGGCTACCTTTCACTTTGCGGAGCATGGTTTTGATATCGTCCTCTTGCTCCGGTTCCAGCTGTGTTTCAGGCACCACAGTGATCTGCGTCTGGTCAATGTCTTGCATTTTGGATGCTCGTTTCTCAAAGGTGATTTTAGCCTGTTTGTTATCGTTTTTCCCCATCGTTGCCTTTCTCCTCTATCGCCTGTCTACAGTGTGTACACACACGGTGCTTAGTACTGCCAGGGCGCCTCGCACCTGAGTTTTCCAAGGATGGGCCTCTGCGCCTCAGAGTATAGTTTTGGATTCTGCCGAGTAGAGGATGTTTATCAAACAGCGGCTTACCAGTGTACCATAGGGCCACTGCAGTACACGGGGGACCTTGCACTAGCCTTCGTCCTGTGCAGTAAAGGGTTAGTTATTGACCTTCCCAACAAGCTCTTTAAGAAAATACTACCCTATTTTCTTATTCCCATATCTTTTCGGACGTCCCCCTCTGCAACAAAATGCTAGTTCGACAAGGAATGCAGACGAAAACGCTCTCTATTGGTCAAGGCAATAAAAAAATAAGGACACACTGCAGGTCCACACAGCAAGGAAGCTCATTAACTCAACTCTGGAGCGTGCAAAAAGATAGTGGGACGTGGGGAGATAGCAAGATCTTACAGCTGCTTGCTCCGCTAAGGACTCTGTCTGTTAGATTTTAGTCCATAGTCAAGGGGAGTAGTGTTCGGCAAGCGCCACCCCCCTCACAATTACCTCGCCCTGCTCCCTGGGTTGATCATTTCTCACATCTATATTCAGAGGGTCTCCCCCTAAATGTCGCGTACGATGAGTCAACTGACCTGATCACCTTCTGTCCCGTTGCCTCAACTGAGAGCAGCAGATGTTTCTAATGCCCTAGATGCAGTTACGAGAGGTAGAGCGCCAGGACCCGGTGGCATTCCTACTGACATGTTTTTTCAGGACAGATTAAACAGGTCCAGGTACATATTAATTCTGGCTAAGGCCATTGCCAGCAGTGACCCTATCCTGTACTCCTGGAAGGATGCTAAAGTAATCCCTATATATAAACAAGCATTTGGATGCAATAGGTCTCGCATTTTAGAAACTTTGACCTATTGGTATTGTAAATGACAATGTCTTTTATTATTGCAGGTTTTTTAAACACATAAATAAAAGGCATTGTCATTTACAATGCCAATAGCTCAAAATGTCGCAATTGCGAGACCTAATGCATTGCAAATTCTTGTTTGTGACAATACCCATCCTGAGTAGTTTACAGCTGTAAGGTGGTCTCTTAACGCAACTGCCGCAATCTTGCCCACCCTGTCTTAAAATTAGCCATGAGAAAATCCTATATCTCTTCCCTCCAGAACTCTAGAAGGATGTTCCAGTGTCCACAATTGTACTTTCTCCCCCAATACACTGGAACAGACGGTATCCTCCATATCATCGTAACATCACGACGTTAAGTATCATGGCCCTTTGCCTGCTGATTTATTGTGTAGGCAACCAACATTGTTTTGGTCCTTCAGGTTGTATCATGGAGCAGTGTTCTGCTCGTCATTTTCCCAATAATAAACTTTGGCAGACTGTTTATTAGCAGTCAAATTTTGGAATCCACATGCCCGTTGATATTTAAAAAGAAATCTTTGTTACTTTTGTTTTTCCCTGCACATTTCTGGTGCATGCCGACAACGTACTAATAGCTGATTGAGCTTGCCGTGATCATTCGCACACGCACGCACATAGCCAGCGACACAGCTGCACCCACTTTAAATTGATTTGTCCGATTAAGGTTGCAGGGAAAGTATAAAACTTCGCCCATCCCACACAGAGCTAACATCTGAGACGAGAGAGACCAGCAGCACTTTAAGGCACACAAAAACACGGTCACGCCTGTGAACCACGCAGCGACGTTAAACACTTCGCTAGTGTTCCGGACAAAATTAAAAGTTAAAAAAAGAGTGCCCACACTAACAGAAATGCCCTGAAGCAAAATGACCCATGTAACAGGGCCAGTCGCCAGTGGCGTAACAAACTTACCAAAAGGAGGGACAAATGGTACCACTGCACCATACCAAAGAAAGACATCTCGAAAGGCACAGGAAGGAACCTATAAAAAGCGGTGGGCATGGACATTATTCACAGACTGAATACAGCATGCCTCGCAGAGCAGCACATGCACACGGACTCTAGGCTCGACCTAAAAAGGAGTTTGATGTTCGAATGAGAACTACCAGCCAGTCAGTTAAATTGACTCTGTTCAAAAGATTTTTGCCTGTCTAGTCCTGGTTAAAATTCAGGACTGGATTACTGATAATGACATCCTCTCATTCTTCCAAGCGGGCTTCCGCAACAAAATCAGTACAATAAACTAGGTCTTTCGCTTCTTGCTTTTATACAGTAGTGTAGTGGCAATCAGCAAAGGCAGCATGTATCTAGCCTTTGCGAACCTTAAATCAGCTTTTGATTTATTTAGTCCCCTGCAAGAAGTTGTGGTTGGTCCTCCAGGATTTGGGTACACCTCTAGATCTGTTAGCCATAGTAATTACTCTGCACCAAGATAATTTTTCTCCAGTTCGCTGAAGTGGACAGGGCGAAATCACCAATCAGTTCCCTATTGACAAAGGTGTTTGTTAGTGTTGTGTTTATGTCCCTACTTTGATGTCCCTGTTCCTTCATACCATTGTTCAGTTCCTTTCTTCCTTTCCCACTGATGCCCCTGCTTTGGTCGGCTCTAAAACACATTTTATTGTTTGCGGATGATACTTTGTTGAGCTTGAAAACTCCTGGTGGGCTACAGCGTGCACTACACCTTTTTGAGGAGTTTGGTACAGCGCGAGGTTTCGAGATCAATGCCACAAAAACAAAGTACATGACGTTTAAGCGACATGGGGAAGAGTGATGTTGGAGGACAAGCCACTTGAGAGGGCAGATGTTTTTAACTACTTTGGTGTCACCCTGTCTTCGAACATATCATGGAAACCCCAAGTGGATGTTATGTCATTAAAACACAGACAGATCTCCGGGACCATAGTGAAGGAACATAATTGTTCCTATTCCAAATCAATCGGCCCAGCCTTACAGGTTTACTATGCTAAAGCCTTGGACTCCGCTTTATACGTCTCAGAGGGGGTCTCTAATATCTCTGCTTTAACTGTCCCAGAGAATGTTTCTGAGAAGTTGGACTCTCCTTCCCCTAGCACCGTGATGAAACCCTAAATGCTTGACATAGGTTGAAAAGCGTTAGTCACTAAAGTTAGATGCCACCCATTATTATTTTGGAGAAGGCTATGGTCTACACTTTAATTAGCCCACTATGCCATGGTCCTAAGAGATGTTATTGATGCTGATAGATTCCACAAAATCAAGTGGCTAAAGCAAGTTAATAAGCTATCAATCGACGTAGGCATGAGGGAACTTTTGAAAAACCCACCCCATCATCAGAATCGGAGTCAGTAAAGAACCACAATTGGCTATGGATTTTGTATTGTGAGGCACATGAGGTGAAGAGTTAATCTTTTAAGGGTAGTTTCCTAGACTTAAAATGCCACAGTTTCTTGAAACCCACCCTACTTGGACTCTATCATGGTGCTGCTAGATAGAAAGGTATGCCCAGACGTGGGTCCCGTGCTCTCCATGCCACTGGAATCAAGCTATCCTGGCTGAAGAGGGGTGAAACCCCAAAACCAGTCCTAGGATGCTTGCTTCTAGTCCAGGGAGGACCTGGCTTTGGCAGTTCGGGCTGGACTGTTCCCATGAGGCACAGGGTCAAGACTGATTTGCATATGGATGGGTTCAAACTGAAATGGCATGGTGAGCAAAAAAACAATGGAGTTAGGCCCAGATCTCTGTACTGGGGTGAAGGTTTACATTGTTCTGCATTCTGTCCATCAACTGTTGTTTTTGCATTCAATTTAGGGTTGGCACTTTTCCTCTGAAACCCTTTACTTACATTTGGTCTTCGGCTTCAGGTGCAGGTGTGCTTTGCCCTGCTTGCAAAGGCTCAGTAGAAACGGTTGCCTCTGTTTATTTGCCTGCCCTGGTTATGAGGGTCTCCACTTAAAATGGATCAAACCTCTTTGCAAGATGCTGGGGACCAGAAGTAGCACAATTGCACTCAGAATCTTAAGATCTGATCCTCGGACACTGTTTGCATGTTCTGTTGCTAAGTTTTTGGGTCGGATGTGGGAATTAAGATCCCCACCCCAAGTCTGACTCTGGCTCCTCTGATGTGTTTTACCCTGTCTAGCGGGATCCAACAATAGTCTTGTGCAACAACTAACACTTAAAAATATCACCTGTGGTAACCCAGATGTGATGTTGGTAACTGCCTTAATAATGCATATGCCCCATATTGCTCGATGTGTTGCTTAGGCTTCTAGTTTTAAGAAGTGTGCGTGCGCTGTTCATAATTGTTTTTCTGACTTCCATCATATTGAAATGTACGCACTAGCTCCAGTTTAACAAATGCTTAAAGTAGTTGGTTTTAATGATGATACTGAGTTTCCCCTGTGGAAATTGGGTGGTGGATTGTGCCCTGTCAACCATTCAATTGATTTGTATGCTGCAATGCTTGGGCACTCATACAAGGAGGAAGCTGTACGTTGTTATCGAAGTTTTACAATTTTAACTATATTGTATGTATTTATTGTAAAAACTTGCTTTTATGACGCGAGTTGTAGAAATAAAATTCATTGATGATTATTCTCTGAATCAGGATCGGTCTTGTGTGGGTGTAAATGGCACATTTTGCTTGTGTGCAAATTTGATTTGAGTTTTGTAAAAGCGCATCGTCTGCCCTAGGGCGTCTTGGCGCTGCCTTTAATGAAGAAAGAGAACTGATGGAAATTTACAAATAACTTTTGAGAGCTGTAATCGAGGAGTGGAAAAAGCAAACTTGTGAGCAAGGATAGCATTGTGATAATAGTAGTGTTTTCACAAAGGTAACTTTATGAACCATGATGAAATTCTTATAGTCGGAAGCCTGTGAGGGACGAACAAGGAGTGCTTAACGTGATCTTTACCATGTTCTCTAGAGGCTGAGAAGAAGAGGATCTTAGGAGAAGCCCTTTTACAGCCAGATATTTGTTGTTTTTCTCTGTATACCTGTTGGTCATATGGTTTTATGCTTTAAGTTAATTACGGTGACCTGAGCCATAAAAGGTTATTTTATTTATTCAGTGTAATTAATGGCAGTTTCCACTTTTACAGAGGAGGATTTCTGTGTGAGCCTACCTCTTGGTGAAGAATATGAAAGAAAAAAGCATAAACTGAAGGAAGAACTTCGTCAAGATTACAGAAAGTATCTTAATCAGGTATGTTCATTTCAAATCTGAATTTGGTTCAGCTAATTTGGTGGTCCTCCTGCAAAATAGGAGTGTATTTTAGGAACCTGAAATGGGAGATTCTTGATTGTTCATAAAATATATTGTTAATGTTGTACTTGTATGTGTCCAAGAGGACCTGCAAACAGGGGCAGGCTTTATTGGCTCTAAGCTGACTGAAATGCACCATTTGAAAAACACTTTTCCAGTTTAATGGATTGAATCACCTGCCAAACCTTCTCTTCGCAGCCACCCAAATAATACTGTCTATATTCTAACATCACCAGCCCCTTTGCCTTGGCTCACGGGATATTTATGGCAGCAGGTTTATGGAGATGGAGCAGAGAGCTACCAAAGATGCTAAAAAAAACCACAAATGGTGATCTTGCCACAAGCACAACTCATCACCCCTGTTTGTAGGTCCTCTCGGACAGCTACAAGTGAAAAATGACCTCCTTGCCCTGCCCCATGAAGGTAACTAATGTGACCTTCCTCCTTTCAAAATACATTTCTTTTCATTGAAGACTACCTTGGCACTGCTCCTTTTTGAAAATGTGCAAAATACTTATTTAATATGTCCTGCAAGAATGCTCTTAGCAAGCCCGTGGGTTTTATCTCGCTCTCTGGACACACGGATGGACTTTCTGTTCAGAACCAGTTCTTCCACTTTCCCTTCTGCCCTGGGTCAGTTTCACTATTTTCCATAGCAACACCTCACTAAGATTCTGCACATTTACTTATGGTATACATCTTCTCTTGGGAATACATGCTCTACTAGACTCTGTTCTTCGAATATTGTAACATGCATCTATTTTTGACAGTTATGATTGATAAAACAGGAAGTCCTACATGGGCATTACCCTTCAAAAGGACCACCTGTCAAAATTATCACACAATTCCATTGGAAACATTATTTCTTTTTTTAAAGTGTTATCTCACTAGTATGTGAACAGTAAAAAGGATAATTTTTACCATACTTGCTATTTTGTGATTGGATTGTATGACACACTATGATACTATACAATGAGACTACTGAATGTGTACTGTTTTTGTTTCGCAATGTGGATATTTTTATTTATTTTGAATTCATTTTACTGATATTCTACCAGTAGCCTGTTAGTCAAATACTTCTGTTCGGCTATTAAAGCCCTAAAAAGACAGACTAACAATGCACAATTGTTGGGAGGAGCTTAGCGCGCATCCAAGATGGTCGCGTGAGCACAGGGCTCCCCGGACCCTCGCCACTCCTCGCAATTTATCCTGATGATATCCTGATTTCTCGGACGGACTCTCGAAGGTGAACCTCGACTGAGTCCATAACTCTTTCCAGAATTTAAATTGGACTTGGGCAACCGAAATTACAGCACTTTGAACTTTTGAGGCCCACCTGGAGGCCGTGCCGGGGACTTGGCGATTTGTGGAACCGGGACGTAGTTGAACAACAACGGCAGTGGGACCTCATCAGTGGCCGTACCCCCACTTTCGGTTTCGTTTCCGGATCCTGGCATGGTCTGATTGAGAGACCTTTTCGCTTGGCTGGGGACCAATCCAGCCTCCATTTAGTTTCAGCATTGCTTCCTCATTATAGCCTCTTGGGTCAAGTCGTGACTTTCTCCGGGCCGTACGAGTTAGCTTCGTGGTTTGTTGGTGCCCGGCCTGCCGGCGGCCATTTTCACCAGGTCTCGCGGGCCCCTCCGGGGCGCATCTTCCAGCATGACGGGCAGGGGTTAAGCCGAGAAGCGGAAGACCAAGACGCCTCTTCGTGGGGGACCGGTCCAGACAAACGTTATGGACCAGTACACTCAAGCCAAAGGATCCCCCGGGCTCTCCAGCCGTACCCCGGAGGACGCCAGAGAAGACCCTTCTGCTCCTGTTGACTTGTGCCTGCAGGACATTATGGGCACCATCACCGGGATGAAGGAGACCATCGGCCAGCAATATGAGGCTCTGGCTCGTAAAATTGACACTGTCGCCATTGATGTCACTCTAATCAGGGCCGACCTGTCCAAGACTAAAGAGAAAGTGAAGTCATTGGATTTGAAGACTTCCAGCCTCACGGCCGATGTGTCGGAACTCCAAACCGAACTTGGCAATGTGAAATCGGCCAATGACCTGATGTCCCATCGGCTGGAGGATTTCGAGAACAGGGCAAGACGCAACAACATTCGCGTCATAGGTGTTCCAGAGAATCCCAAGACTCATTCGGTTGACCTCCTGGTCGAAGATCTAATCCTCACCCATCTTGCCCCTTCTGGACTGAGCAAGTTTTTCGCTGTGGAGCGTGCACATCGTGTTCCGGGCGGTAAGCCCAAGCCGGGTGCTCCTCCGAGGCCTATCATCGCAAAACTTTTTAATTTCAGAGACCGTGATGTGATCTTGCAGGCTTCGAGAGTGCACGGCCATTGAAATTTGAAAACTCTTCTGTCAATTTTTCCCGGACTTCACTCAACTTGTCCAGAGACAAAGGATGGGCTTTCAGGGGGTTAAGCGACGTCTCCGGGACCTGGGATTGAAGTATGCGATGCTTTTCCCTACCAGGCTTCGAGTGGAATATGAGGAACGGACCTTCTTTTTCGAGCGACCGGACAATGTGAGTGACTGGTTGGGTTCCCTGCTTGGTCGGGGCGATCGAACGGAGCGCCCTGGCGGTGCCGAGGGTGGTGAGCCTACACAGAAGTTACTTTTCGTTCCCTAACCTCCGAAAATCGGACATTGCTCAGTTGGGTTCTATTTCTTTTGTATATTTTGCCTTATAGTAGTTCATGTCTGGGTGGCGGGTGGAGACGGGCCTCTCTCCTCCACCGGGGTCTTTTTGTAGAATGGGATTGTTAGGGCGACAGGCACACTGCAATTTGGGGTGGCTTTTTAGTCTGCAGGGGTGCAGGGAGGGGGGAGTTGTAATGGGTTTCGGTTGGGGGGTGGGAGGGGGTGTTTGTGTTTGTGTTTTCCTTTCTCAAGGCGGCATATTGGTTCTTTCTCTGCTTCAGGTGTCCTGCTCTTTGTGGGGAGACTCATACATCACTTGTGGGGATGGGGGGTAGTGGGTTGAGGTTGATATCTTGGAACGTCAATGGATTGGGGGATCGTATTAAACGGGGTGTTGTACTGCAATATCTGCGTCGTTTGACTCCTGATGTGGTACTCCTGCAGGAGACGCATTTGGTCGGCAATGTGTGTCATGCTATGAATAGGTGGGGATACCGATTGGTTGCGCACTCCGGGTTCACCACTGGTTCCAGAGGGGTTGGTATTCTGGTCCGGTCTTCCTTCCCACTAGAGATCGATAATGTCATCCTTGACGACCGAGGGCGTTACACCGCCCTAACCGGTAGGTGGGAGGGTAGGACTCTTTCTTTAGTCACAATATATGTTCCCCCAGGCCTCCAGACCTCCACTTTCTCTGATGTTGGTTGGATGTTGCTGGAGCTCCCTGATAGTCTTCTCCTCATGGGTGGGGACTTTAACTCTGTGCTATCCGGCGATTTGGACCGCCACCCCCCCAGGGCCCTTCCCGTTTCCCAATCATGGCTTGGTGGGTTCTTGGACACCTTTGGTCTGGTGGGTTGCTGGAGGTTAATGCATCCGACGCAATGTCAATACACCTTCCACTCCGGGGCTCATGGGAGTCTCTCCAGGCTTGATTAATTCCTCATGTCCGCTGTCCAGTCCTCCTACGTTGGGGAGGTTAGACACTTGGCCCGGGGCATTTCAGATCACTCTCCTGTGTGGCTTCTTTTCGATACGGGGATGCAAGCCGCGAGGCGGATCGCCCCTATCAATCCTTGGCATCTGCGCAACCCCAAAACCCGCAACAGCCTCATAAAGTCGCTCGACCATTACTTCCTGTTTTTTCCTCAGTGTCCCTGTGGGAAGCCTTCAAAACTGTTATTCATGGACAGGCCCTATCTTTAATAGTCGAGACCAAGAAAGCTAGGAATGGGGAGGTCGTGAGGCTGGAGGCCGAAATACTGGAGTTGGAAACTGATCTAGACTTAGGTGTCACCCAGGATAGACTCCACGCCCTTAGCTTGAAACAGTTTGACTATAAATCCCTTGTTACGGATGCTGCCAAGACAATGTACAAGGAACAGCAAGGTAGACTGTATGATGTTGGGGATAAGGCGGGTAAATTGATTGCCTGGCTTGATAAGAAGGAGAGAGCGAATCGTGTGGTCCCTGTGATTCAGAATTCTGACGGCGTGAATGTGACTGACCCTGGCGAGATTGTGGAGTGTTTTGCTGACTATTTTCGTGTGGTCTACTCCCCGGTGTCCGACAGAGATGAGGATGACTCTCGTTTATTGCTGAGGGACGTTGCGCTGCCCTGCCTGTCTGAAGGGGATCGAGAGTGCATGGAGGCATCGTTGTCGGTCGACAAGATTGCGACCGCGATCCGTTCCCTCCGTTCCGGCAAAGCTATGGGCCCAAATGGCTTGCCTATTGAATTGTACAAATTGCGCCCGGATAAAGTCGCACCATTTCTCCGTGATATGTTTAGGGAGTCGCGTGATCTTGGCTCCCTCCCTTGTGACCAGCGTCTGGCTACTATAGTTGTGATTCCTAAGGAGGGCAAGCCTCGTGATAGTTGTGCCTCATACAGGCCTATTTCCCTACTGAATGCTGAACCGAAGATTCTCGCCAAGGTCCTCGCTAATCGCCTACTCACTGTCATTTGTGACCTGATCCATCCGGATCAATCTGGTTTCATTCCGCACCGGAACACTGTTCTCAACTTGCGGCGCTTACATGGCGTTCTCGCTAGGGCGGAGTCTCTGTCCGAGCCGGCCATCTTGGCTTCCTTGGACGCCAAAATGGCCTTTGATACGATAGAATGGCCATATCTTTGGGCCACTCTGGCGAAGTTCGGTTTCGGTGCGGGATTTATCAGTTGGGTGAGACTTTTATATACGGATCCGCTGGCTCAGGTTGTTGTCAATGGTAGGGTGTCCCAGTCCTTCGCTCTCGGGAGGGGTACTAGGCAGGGGTGTCCGTTGTCCCCCCTGCTCTTTGCTCTTGCTCTAGAACTGCTTGCAGCCTGGCTTCGATGGGAACCGTCGATAAAGGGCATTCAGTGGGCCCCCGATTTTGAAGACCAGGTTTCGTTGTACGCCGACGATATTCTCTTGTACCTCACCTCCCCTCGTAAATCCCTTAACGTCCTATTTGACGTCCTCACTTCTTTCGGTAACAACTCTGGTTTGATCATTAACTGGTCTAAATCGTGTGTGTATGACCTCTACGGTGGCCTTCCCCCCCTTACCGAATAGGTTTCCCATTCAAATTTCGCAATCCGGTTTCAAGTACTTGGGGGTCTACGTATCGTTGGACCCGGCTGTCCTTTACGAACATAATCTCCTTCCTCCTCTCCGACGATTGAAGTTGGACGTGGCTCGGTGGCGTAGATTGCCGTTGTCGCCACTCGGTCGAGCGGCACTCCTTTGATATTATTCCGGCGGCCTACTTCCGGGAGGTGGAGGGTTTACAGAGGAGACTTGTTTGGGATGGTCGCGCACGCATCGCTCTCGCAAAACTGACTCTCCCCTGGTATGACGGGGGCATTGCGCTCCCGGACATCAGGAGGTATTATTGGGCCTCTCAGTTGTCCGCCATCAACCATGCTACGTATGCACCCGGTCCTAATCCGGCTTTCGAGATGGATAAATATCAGTTGCCTAGTGGCAACTTCAACAGAGCGCTCTACTCTCGGACAGCGGGTAGGAACCTAACGGGACCCACTAAGATTGCAGTACGTGTGTGGAAGGATGCCAATGTGGCCATGGGATGGAATGATCGATTGACACGAGCGACCCCTTTGTTTGCTTCGGAAAGATTGGGATGCCTCTGGACAACGAAAGGTTTCGAGAACTGGGATACGATTGGCATTAGCAGAGTGGGTGATCTCTGGGTGAAAGGTGCGGTCAAATCCTTTGCGGTGCTTCAAGTGAGTATGAGTTGAGTGAGAGGGAGTTCTTCAGATATGCACAGGTTCGCCACGCTTTGCTGTCGGTCTTCATGGCCGGTACCACTGTCCTTGAATCTTCCTCACTCGAGGACCGTATACTTGATGGTCATCTGCCCGATAGTACGATTTCCTTGATTTATAAGAAATTAATCAATAATCGGGCAGATCTCCTTGTGCGTCTTAGGGAGGCCTGGACCGGAGACGGTTGGAGCTGGATGACGAAGACTGGCAGTCTGCACTTTCCTCCCCAAAAGAGGTCGCCATTCCTGCCCGTCTCCGTCTCGTCCAGCTCAAAATTCTTCACCGTGTTTATGTGACGGGTCCTCGTTTGGTTGCTATGGGTTTTACTTCGGATGGGTTGTGTAAGCGCGGATGTGGAATGAGCGCCACCTTCCTTCATATCCTTTGGGAGTGCCGTGAGGTCGCGGCGTATTGGCACCGTGTGCATGCTGTAATGGAGTGTGTCACTGGGGTCGCTCTGTTGCCTGAGGCTCGTAGATGTTTGTTGAATGTGTGGGAGCCGAATGATTACAACGTTGCCCAGGCCCGGTGGGCGGCACTTGGGAACATGATTGTAAAGAGGGATATTGCGCAGCTTTGGGGTTCCCGACGGCCTCCCACCGTGTCAGTATGGAAGGAGAACATTGACTGGTGCATGTTTAGAGAGAAGACGGTATATCTGGCTAGGGGCAAGGCTAGGGCGTGGAGTAAAATTTGGGGCCAGTGGAACACCTACCGAGGGAACATCTGTACGCCCCCCTTTGAAGACACTCCGGACATTTCTCTGTCCCCCTGATCCTGAGGTTCCTAGAATACTGTACTCCTTTTGCTGATTGTCCTGAGTTCCCTGCTGCCTCCCCCCCCTGGTAATCTCTATTGTCCTCCTGATTCTCTACCTGGTATGGCAGGTCCCCCCCATCGGAGCTCGACACCGTCTAGAATGTTTCTCGCCTTGAGTTTTGTTTCATTGTTTTTTTTGTTTGTTACTTTTACTTATAAATTTTTTTTTTTTTTTTTAAATATTGGTATCCTGCCTATCTTCTGAGTTGCTGAGAATATCTCCTGTAATTCTGCTGGACCTCTGGGGATCAGTCGCTGCTTCGTGCCGTCAAGCAATTGATTTGCATATACTAGCGGCCGGCCCTTGTGGTTGTAGGCCCATATTTGTAATGATGTTGTTTTGCACAATAAAGTTTTACAAAAACAATGCACAATTGTTAAAAAGATGCATTAAAAACCTAGTGCTATTGGTACATTAAAGTGCTGATTTTTTTGACACAGAAAGCCGATGTAAAAAACAGAGGCCAAGCCTGCAAGTTCTTAGGTTATTCGAGCGTAAAATAGGCCATAAAAACTGGACGCTAAGCATGTTCTAAAAACACACAAAAAATATAAAATGAATAAGGAACTGCTGGCTAATATTGTCGCTGGGACAGCAAGTTATTGAGGAAAACCATGTTCCTTGTTGCAGGAAAGCTGCCAAAAAGTGTACAGTGCACAGTCTAAAATGAATAAGATGAAATCTGTGTTCAGTATTGGGAACCCATAGCAAATAAGGTTCGATTCCCTTCAACAGTCATAATCTCTACATATCGCCTAACAGTGTCCATCGTCTGAATTTTTGTTTCTTATAGTTATTCTATGTTTGCAAAAAAAAGATTTTACTGTGGCTCTGGATTTATTGTCAATAGTGTTCGGGGAGTAAAGTAAATTTGAGTCACCAAGTTCTGTGAAGGTTTTCTTGATATATGTAAGCCGGGAGATGGAGTTCCAATGGTCCAATTTAACACAGTCTGCTAAAACCTGGGGAGAAAATTAGTATAAGGTGAGTGCCTTTTCTTCAACCACAATGACAGTGGATCAAGTTTAATTTTATCACCTATATACAGAAGTCCAGCTTTAGGCTGAGTTATAAAGCTGCCATTACTGTTAGGAACTGCGAGCAGTCTGTCAAGAAATGTATTTGCGATAACCTGCGATAACCTGCAGACACCCTGGGTCCATACGCTCCCAAAGAGACATTTGGCGTTGTACAATGAGATTAATTCTTTGATGGGTTTACGGCCAAGTTTCCTAAAAAATTAAATAGCTTCCACAGCCCCAGCATTTTTGGAAACTATCTGTGATAAAAGCTTATCCAAGTTAAAATTAGTTTCCATCATAGTACCAAGGTAGTTAAAATTTGGGACCTTAGTAATGAGTCTCACCAATGATAATTCTACGCGACTGTGCATTCCTGGGGTTTATTGATATAAGATTTTTGATGATTGATTTTTAGTTTCAGTTCCCGCATAATCTTTTTTAAAAATACAGCAATTGTTGCCGGCCCTTGGCCGTGCGGGAGATAAGCACTGCATTATCCATGTAAAGGAGGACAATCACATATTGTTCCCCACCCTGGAGGAATTCTTCCCTCTTGTCCTCAGGACTTGGTAAAGAGAATTAATGTAGAATAGAAACAAAAATGGGGCAATAATGCAGCCCTGTCTAACCTCCCCTTTTAGTCTTAAAAGGTGGGGTACATTCTCCTTCTTGGCCGTACCGTACTTTAGCATAAGTGTCCCAATTAAGGTGTCTTAAAAGCTCAATCAGTGGGGCCTCTACCCCTGCCTGCCCCTGTCCACTAGCTCAAAAGCACAGAAGAGGTCCATGAAAGCTAAATGAAGAGAAACCCCCGGCCTTGACATACTTTCCCATGAGCAGGAGAAGGTTCAGAGACTGCTCAACCGTGCCGACACCAGGACTAAAGCTATATTGAGCATCTGAGAAGAAACCGCTCTCCTCCGCCCATTCGTCCAGTTTTTGGAGAATCACCCTTCATAAGATTTTGCTGGAGGAATTTAGAAGGGAGATGGGGCAATAGCATGACGATTGCCTTCTCGTGGCCTTTTTTTAAAAAATTGGGAACAATGGTGGATTTGCTCCAAGAGCCAGGAATTTCAGTTTTGATTTTGACAAGGAACACATTAGTAAGCTGGCAGGGGGAGTGGGGTTGGGCGGGGGTTGGGCACAGAATGTTGGATGTTGCCTAAAAACATCTATAAGCACCCCATCTGGGCTGGGAGCCTTACCAGGGGGGCACTTTGAGAAGGCAGTACCTACATCACTTATGGCAATAAAGCAGGCAAGAGAAAGCGCACCATCTAAGTTAAACTGCCGGCCATCTGCGGAAAGTATGACCAGGCCCTTTTCATCATAGATGTTTGAGAAGTTGGAAACCGAGTCTTCTGGTCTATATGACATGCTATTTTAGGGTAATTTTCGTCAGAGAAAAAAAGGCTGGTTTATGACCTCCCAGAAGGCCTTCAACGCCTTACTTTCGGCAGCAGCTTGTAGGTCCTCTCATGTCTTAACTCTAATTTATTCTTTTCTCTCTTCCAGCACCTTCTTATACATTTGCCTGGCTTGCTGAATAACCTTATTATTAAGTGTTTGGGAGTTAGTAGCCAATTTAAAATTTCTAGATGCAAGAGAGTAGGTATGTTTGAACCTTCTGTAAATAGTTGGTTCTGTGGGTTTTTTGTTTAAGTTATCTTCATATTAGACACGGATTTACAAAGGAAATCAAAGTTTGCTAAGATCTTATGTGTCTTGGCCTCATCTGATAAACAGCAAATCACTCTTTTATTAGATTAATTAATTAAGGTCCTCAAAAAATAAGTTTTGATCAACATTCTCTCATTTAATACATAACCCTTCATTAGGGCAGACATGCAATTGAGGGAACAGGATTTTTAAAAATCTTTGTAGCAGGGCAATTTAAGCAATAAAAGACACGCTTGTTGGGCCTGGTGAAGTGTTTTAAACCAAAGAGTAGGCGACTGGTCTTGATAGCAGTTTTAATGGCCAAGAGGAAGGTAGCACAAAAATGGGACAGCAAAAAAGCACCTAAATTCAGAGACTGGCTACATGACTTGACAGTCTACAGAGACCAATTAGCTTGTTATGCTGAGGAACTGCCAGCTCCCTCTCGGCCCAAAGATGTATGGTCCCCACTGACGGCATATCTATTGTCTAACCCTCTAGATGACAGTTGTACACAGTAACAGGTTTTTGATATAATGTGAAATGCTCTGGGTCAATGCAATAATTATTGTTGTATGATGCTATATTGTAAGATCATTGATTTTTGTTGTCACATGGTGGGGAGGATGTTTGTTTGGCGCATATGTTGTATGTATTTGAAAATGCAAAAATAAAATAAATAAAAAAGCAATGAAAGACTGGGTTGTGGTCACTAATACAGGATGTTAAGATGTTTGATTCAGATAGTAACAGAGCCAGATATGAAGATAAGATGAAAATCAGTGGGAGAACCCAGTGTTGGACTGGCCCGTCAGGCACTTAGTGTCTGCCAAATGGACCACCTTCAAAGGGCCAGGGTGTGGACAAATTTATTTGGGTTTTATGATTATGAGTTGTGAAAGGACCAAAACAACTGGCCCTCACACTGGTCTTTTCAAGCTGCCCCATCTCACAGTGCCAGACTGCCCGAGCAGCCAGTCCAACTCTGGTAGACCCTCCACCTTTTCCTGGAAAGGTTGGGGTAAACACCACGCCGTCATTAAAAACAAATCTGAGTTAAACATTAAATTGTATTTGCTGACATTACATTTAGCGCATCTTCATAGTCATTATGCAAAAAGTGTGTTAAGTGTTCCCCTCCTAATTTGTTAGAACACATACACAATCTCTATGTAAACGGCATTTGGTAGTGTGGAAATTGCCTAAACCGATAATAACCACCCTGTCTTCGCAGACATTTTTATTGGGGGCCTCATTAAAAACCAAGGCCAGAATAGGTTCATGTGGTTGGTTGCCAACAAAATTAAAATGGAAATTAATCCATAAAATTACCGGAAAACAAGGAAGAATCAAAAGTAAAATGTGACAACAGGGAATTGACAGCATCACTTTAATTCTAAATTTACTAATTCCATGAGAGATAAACCCTGCTAGGCCTCCCTTTGGCCTGCCAGGGTAAGAAGGCCTAACATTAAGGCAAAAGAATTGGAAACCATTCATATGCATATTTTCAAGTGCCCATGTCTCCGGACAACAGAGACCATCATAGAAATTAATGGTTTCTAGCCAGTCCGCATTATTCTGTTTCAAATGTATTCCAGGTATATCCCAAAAAAGGAAACGTAGGCTGCCATGCATGTCCATTTGTGTATGCATGTCACTAGTTATAGGCACTTCTACCTCTAAGATAACAGGCTCATCAAGAGGTTCAACCGATGGCAGTGCTGGAATCGAAACCTGAGAAGGAGCCAGTCAATCCGTGTCAGTGAGGCCGATTAAAGGAGAAAACCTGTTTTAATGAGCAAAAAGTTCAGTAGATGGGTCAGCCAATACAAAATCCTGCCTCTTTGGCCTACCAATAATAGTTGCTTCAGGTGGTGGATGATTAAAAAAAAAGCCGAAGGGAAGTTCAAGAAGCTTGACTTGATTAATGGCGAGATAGCCCAGATGAAATAGAAGTGATCTTACCAGCCAGGGATTGCTAAAGTTCACCACCACGCAGTCCCCTGCAAAGGTTTTTGAACGTGGCCAAGCCAACCTACCCTTCAGAACATTGATCTCATCCACTAGATGAGCAGACCAGCCTGATTTATACTTAAGTCACATGAGCAGCTTTATTTTTTATGCTTTGCCAGTCTTTGTGGGAATCCTTCCCCAAAGGGGAGACACCTGTTATAATTATAACGTGGGGTGAGCATTCTGGTGGTAGGTTAAGATGAGCCAGTTGCCCATTATTTTCAGAGTTCTACCTTGTTTGCTGGTGGCTGATGTTGGTCTAGGGCAACTAGCAATCGGTCAGCAATAACTGTGTTTTGTTGAGTACTAAGACCCTTGGTGTGGCTAGGCATACACCTAGTTGACACCCTTTGCATAGTGACTGGCTGAGGAGCAAGGATTCCTGGTGTAGGGCAGGTTCTTTTTTTGTATTGGCTGCAAGAGGGCAAATTCAGGATGTGATCGGACAAAGTTACTCTGATTATCAACCAGGGTTTGAATTTCGTCATCAAAGAGTTTTAAGCGCCTCACTTCACTTATCTGAAAGTCCTTTATTTGAACCTCCATATTTTCAAAGAAGGGTTTAGTGATTTGCAATAAAGCAGCGGTTAAATCGGCGACCTCAGAAACCGCTCCAGGAGTAACTATATTTTTGGATGGAGCAATAAGTTTGGGCTTCGGTTTGTTTGACTTGGTTTCCCCCTTTTGAATCTTGCCATCATTCCGCTTTCGTTTTTGAGGAGGAGGATTTAATGCTTTTATGGAGAAACCGCTTACATCAACAATAATGACATCTTCTTGAAAATCATGCAAAATGCAAGTATTGGTGGCTTTGGCAGGAAGGGTTAATTGCTGGCCTTTTGAAAGTTCTGACGGTTGAATATTGCTGCACTCCTCCGTTGATAGTACTTTATCAGGACTCGGCTCAGAGGTTCTCAAATGAATTAAAGTGTCCTTAATCAGCTTTTGGACCGAGCCTATGCAAATTCCACTAGTTCGATTTCCGGGGAAATTGCATCCATATCAGTCGATAGGTAGGATGTATTCAAAGGTGATGAAGAGGTACCCTTAACACCTAGTGGTATTTGGAGTGCGCTTCCTAGCACTTGCGGTGATCCCCAGCAAGTGGCGTTGATAGGCAGGGCCTCCTTAGCCCCACAGAACACTGTGACACATAGTCCCCAGTTACAGATCAGTAAAAGTCTCCCGCGCTGCTAGTTTCTGAAATGCGCTATTGTACCAGTAAGAAAAATAACAGATTAGCAGAAATCTTAGTCGCCATCTGTTTAAAAAAACGTTTTGCCAAACATAACACGCAGCAATATTGCATATTTGGTACTCATAGCAGACTCCTGTACACATTTCAGCACAGGTAATGTATCTTAGTGGAGAGATGGATTCATAAGTAGTCTATATTTATTTACTCTATACTTAAAGTAAATTAGTCTATAGCTTGAGCTCATTCAGGTATCATCAGTCTCTTGTCGCAGCCAAAGTTTGTAACATGCATTCTCTGTACTGATACCAGATGTTTCTAGGTCTGATATGCAACGGTTCAAGGGATGCATAAACCTCTGCTTTATCGTTACAGTATATTACATCTTTATGCCAGTCTCACAGCTTGGGGGTGGGGTCCCCTTTACCTATGCTGTCCCCAGTTTTTGTCTAGCTAGCACAGGTAACCGTGAAACAAATTTCCTGGAGGAACGGGTTATCAGTGATATAGCCTAGCAGAAGAGGTAACGGTGTACAGATCAACTGACTGGTGGTTATGTAATTGATAATTTTTGTGATTGCAAGCCAAATTTCATGTCTTGGGGAACATTGCCTGCTAAATGTATGAAATCGGGTATCGGCTGGATCTGTAGAGCTTCTAGCTTAAGGTTCACGCAGAGTCTATCGCATGTAGGAATTTAAGTGTGTAGTGTATTCTTTTCCAGAATTGGAAATGTATGTCTGTAGTTAATTGGACACATGCCTCTTTTCACAGCAAAAACTTACATGCTTAGCTCGCTACCAGAGCTACATCAAACTGTTTCAATATATTTACCTGGGTGATGTTTTGCGTTGGCAAGGGCAATGTCCAAAAAGCCTATCTCAAGTTGATCTTGTTTAATCGGTAGGTGTGGCCCTCTGCAGCGCTGATTAACCCACTAGATAGTGTAATGCAACTGCGCTGTTATGAGGTAGCTCTCGGGACCAGGTACCATGAAACTACCCTGCTCATCTGGGTGCATGATCCTGGCCCAGCTCAGTCGTCGAGCTTTACCACCCCATATCAGTCTGGTGAGTAGATCTTGCAGTTTAGTGAAAAATCGCTTGCCTGGGTAGATTGGGATGTTAACAAAAAGGTACGAGAGTTTGGGGAGCACGAACATCTTAATAAGGGCTGTTCTGCACACCATTGACAGGGAAGCAGGATACAGTTCTCGACTTCACCGATAATTTATCAAGCATGCTTTCATAATTATCTTTTAGGATCAAGTTGCGGTCTCTGTTAACTCCGATACCAAGACAGCAGACTGTCCTTTCTCCACATCAGTGGAAGTTCAAAAGTGATTGAATGATAGGATTTATACAACACACAATTCTGAGTGTCCAGGCGCAAGGATCAAAACAGTTGCAGACTAAGGACCCCATGTCACATCCGAAAGAGCCAAGTCTTGAGGGATTTGCAGTAAGCAGATTCATCTTTGATGCTGTGCAGCTTGACCGGGAGGCGATTTCAAGCTTGTGCAACCAAAGAAGAAAAAGAAGCTGCACCTTTCTTAGTCCATTTAATCTTAGGAATTTCAACAAGTAAACTGACAGAGGAGCGCAAGGATGGAAATGCCCCAAACAGCAGAATCTCCGTATTATCATGGTTACATTGTAGATAGCTAACCCGCATCCAGTCCAGGACCGACCTCAGACAAAGTTTAAAAGACTCCAGGGTGTCCAAAGACTCTTTTTCAAAAGAGATGAGTAGCTGCGTATAATCCAATTACGAAATCATTTTCACCCCAAATTGTCTCCACCAACATAAAAAATGTTAAACAAGGTGGGGTTCAAAGATGAGCCGACACCCCAAGGTAGAGAGACTTCGTAGCAGGTGAATATGGTGGCAGCCTGACTGCTTTATTTTCAATAAAAGAGCAAATTGCGTCGGGCCTCCCACCCCAATATCTCTTAACCTCTGTAGAAGAATGGGGTGGGAGACGATGTCAAATGCTGGAGATAGATCCAATGAGATCAAAGCCACACTTTTTTCTTGATGTACCGCCAGCCTGTTGGAATCCACTACCTCGAGGAAAGCTGATTCAGTGTTATGCCACAGGCGAAAACCCGATTGCGATTGGTGTAAGAGCCTAAATCTATCAAGATACCCAGAGTTGAAGCGGTGGAACAACTTTTTATTTAAAAAAATATTTTTTTTTAAAGTTTTTTCAAGTTGCAGTAAACAAACCATATAAAGGGCATAAACACACCCCCTAAAAAAAAAAAAAAGAGGTGTGAACATACAGGCAGAGCCCCTCACAGGGCCGGTTCAAGGCTGTAACAGCAGGATATACAGTAGGATAAACAACATTAAATACTGGGGAGTCCATGCAGGGCGGGGCTACTTAGGTACACTCATGGAGGATTCGGCGTCTGCACTCTACATTGACAGCTGTTGAGGAGCCAGGGTGGGAACAGGGGGCGCAGAGGGAGGTCAATGCGGGGCCCCTTCTCTCATGAGAACACTGACAGGGTTTTCCTGTTTGTCTGGCGTTGGGATATCTCAGACCATGGGGCCCGACAGGCAGAGGTTGATGAGGGGTTGCCGTGGGCACACTGACAGGGGGGTGGTGGGAGTAGAGAGGGTGGTGGGTGGGGAACCTAATGCGGGAACATAGCAGAGTTGATTTCTCCTAAAGTGTACTTCGATGGTTGGATCCTTTTATGATGCTATTGTGTGTAGTATTGGTCTTTAGGATTATTGTTTTGAAAATTCAATAAAAATCTTTACAAAAAAAAAAGGATAAACAACATTAACTTCACAGCTGGACAAAACATGCATTAAAGTCTTCAGGTAACATCCTCCGTTTCCTTTGTAGGAAGCTGTATTCATAGTGATTCTACCAATACCCCCAGACTTTAAAAGAACTTGTGTAGGCAACCTGTGCTTTTATATGTGACTTTTTCTGCAGCCATGTAGAGGTCCATCCTGACCTCCACTCCCTCATAATTGGGACCGCCGGGGTCCCCAGTGTCATGCTATATCACGCTTGGCTACCAACAACAGCCCCACCTTTACCCTTGTGCCATCTACGTCACCCGGGCCCCCTGCAAAACTTATTTGGGCTCAAGAGGGATGTGTTTTCCCCAGGACTTTACCAAGCACACCGCCCACCACTCTCAACCAGTACTCCTGAATGGTAGGACAGCTCCAAAGCGTATGCATAAATATACCCCGATTCGCCCCACATATCAAACAGTCTGGGGATGTAGCCCTACCCATTCAGTGTAGTCGATCCTTGTCGTAATAGACTCGATGCAGAATCCTAAATTGAATCAAGCACATCCAGGACTTTATGGCGGCCTCCCTTGGGTGCATCAGGGATGCCTCCCAATCTCAATCCTCAAGTTCTTCCCCGAAGTCTTTCCCCCAGTGGGTTCTCAGCCTGACCAGCGTATTGAGCATGTTGTTGTTGATGGCTTTATAAGTAAAGGAGATTGCCTTTAAGTGTACCTCCTCTGTGAGCAGTCTACCCTCGAGAGGGGCTTTTTCGGGAGATCTAATACCCCCAGTTACTCCGCCTGCCAATTCTGACTCCTACGATAATCTCTTTGAAGGGAGGAGAAGGGCATCAGACCACCGTCTTCCACGAGGTCCCAGGGCTTGAACCCCTTAAGTTTCCTCAGTTCACTTAGCCATGCCCCTTCCCATGGTAAAGTTGTTCACGTAACCTTCCCAGCACAGCCAATATACCTAGTAGCCTTCTTCCAGGCTTCCACCGCCACCCGTGTCGCAGGTAGCAACCTCTGGGCACCTTTACCGCTGTACAGATAGTGGGAGTAGGGCTGTATGGTATATTGAGCTCGCTTCAACCTATAAGTCAGATGGTCTTGGGGTGCGAAAGGCCAATCATTGACTGCCACCTGATGGGATGCCCAGTAGTAGGCTCATGCATCTGGGAGAGCAATCCCACCATGATATGGGTTGAGTTGGAGGGTCTTGAGCGCTATTCTAGGATGACCACCATGCAGGTCCTTAGGTCTCCCTCGATCCTAGTGAACGTGGCTTCAGGAACCGGGTAGTATGTATTCTGCCCGGAGTAGAGCAGATTGGGGAGCGTTATCATTTAAAGACAGCCGCCCTCCCCATCAGAGTGAGGGACAGTGCACAACACCTTTCCGCCTCTTCCTGCAACATGGAGACCACTCAGCCCAGGTTCCTGGACAGGTACGTCTCCTTATTAAGGGTCACAAATCTGTCCAGATATTGAAATCCCACCCGTTTCCACCTGGAATGTCCAGGGGAGAGTGGTCGGGTATAGGGGTCCAGAGGGATGACAGAGCACCGATTTTGCTTCAGTTAATATGGTACCCAGAATGAGGTGCTGTAGGAGTCAAATTCACATAGAATACCCAGGATTGGGGTAGGTTGGTAAGTGACTTGATGCAATATGTCATCTGGGTATAGTGAGATTTTTTTTCTTCTTAACCATCAGCCCTGGAAATCACGAATATCAGGACAGGAGCGAATCTTGACCGCCAAGGGCTTGATAGTAAGAGCAAAGAGCAATGCGGACAAGGGACAACCCTGACGGGTGCCTCTGCTAATTGAGAAGATTGAGGAGAGTACCCCGTTTACTCTCACCACTGCAGTGGGGGCCTGGTAGAACAACCTCACGTACTGCCGGTACTTTGGTACGAAGCCGAACCTCTGTAGCATCTGATGATGGTAGGGGCCAGTGAATTGCGTTGAACGCCTTCTCAGCCTCTAATGGTAGGAAAACATGAGGCGTCTTCCTATGGACAGCATCTGATAACCAGTTATGGAGACGACGAATGTGGAGTCTGGTGGACCCACCAGGTATGAAGCCATATTGGTCCCTACATATAAGCAAAACGATCGCCGTTAGAAGTCTGGCGGCTAGTATCTTGGCTAGCACCTTGGTCTCGATATTAAGGAGGGAGAAAGGGCGACCGGAACTACAACAAGTCTCCGGTTTGCCCTTCTTATGGATCACAGTTATGGTGGCACATTGCAGATCTGACAGGAGAGCCTCTTTGTACCGGTCTTCCTGAAAGAATTCCAACAGGAAGGGACTCTGCAGGCTGGAGTAGTGCTAAAAAAATTTGGCCGGTAGGCCGTTGGGCACAGAGGTTTTTCCGGGGTTCAATTTCCCGACCGCAGCCTGGACTTCTTCTAGTGTAATGTTCTCCAGGAGTTGTGGGTCCTCAGGTGGAACCGTTGGCAGGTCCATCGTATCTAAGTGTGCCGTTCTGGCTGCGGGGTCCACGAGTGATCTGGCACTGTAAAAGGAGGCATAAAAACTTGCGAAGGGCTCCGCAATGTCACTGTCCGATGAATTGGTAGTTCCAGCTTCATCTACCACACTCTTGACCCAACGCATTTCAGTCTCTCTCCTGCCAAGTCATGCAAGCAGATTACCCGCTTTATCACTGGCATTGTATAGATGATGTTGCGTTGCCAGCAGGTGCTTTCGCACTTCCCCTCGAGCCAGGTCCCTGTATTTCTTCCATTGCACCTCCAACTCACAGAAGGGTTTGGGGATCTGTGTGGGTCCCAGGGACACCATCAGCATCCCTCAACTGGCGTTCGAGGCCCTCCATCTCCTCCGGCGCATAGTGCTTCTTACGCGCCAATATATTCTTTGTCCTATCACGTAAGACAGTCTTATAGGCCTTCCATAATACCACCCCCAAATCCGCCGACTTTGTTCTCCTCGAAGTAGAGTTCAGAGTCTAATCGTAGCTCACAAGCAACTTCTGGGTCCCTAAGTTCCCATGGGTTGAGTTTCCATCCCACCGGGACCCCTTCCTCGTTACCCAGAGAGGCGAATGGTCTGAAAGTCCACGTGCCAGATAGCCAGCCTTGTCTACCGCGGCTGTCTCACCTGCAGGGGCAAAAACATGGTCTATTCTAGAGAAGACTTTGTGTGTCCCAGAGAAGGAGTAGTCCCTGGTTTCCAGGTTCCGCCGTCGACACAGGTCTGAGAGACCTAGGCAGGCTATAAATTGCGCCAGTGGGGTACCCGCTTGGAGGGGCGGTCTGCGGCAATGCCTGATCTGTCTGCCGCCTGGGTGATGACATCTTTAAAAGTCACCACCCACCAGACCACTCTCCAGTGTTATTAACATACACAAGTAGTCGCAAGGTACGGCAACGTACCTACCCCATATACCCGGGGTATCTGCAAGTCCCTAAAATCAAGAAGGCTATCATTACTACAACCCACACTTACTTTCAAGAAAATGTGTCATCAGTTGGCTCATCGGCTGTTCTCTGTGAGGCGTACAAAGCGGTGATCAGGGGTCAAGCCATTGCAACAATTACTGGTCATAAACGTGACAAACAACAAGAACTAAAAGACATAGAACTCGGTCTGCATGAGGCAGAGGCGCGGTGTGCCCGTGACCCCTCCCCAGCCGCGTCCCGACACCTGACCCTCAAACAGCAAGAACACAGGGAGTACCTCAAAGATGCGGTTAGACCACGCATGACAGCAACACCACACAAGATTTACGAAACTGGCGATAAGGCTGGTAAACTCCTTGCATGGCTAGATAAGCGAGAGGAGGGTAAGAAATGTATAGCTCAGCTCTGCACGGTTGATGGGCAGGTAGTATCGGACCCAGGAATAATAGTGCAAATGTTAGCGAGCCATTTCCAACAGGTTTATACATCGTCCTCTAATATGTCCGTGGAAGAGGCGGAATCCTATATTGGAGATATCGGCATGCCCAAACTTACACCTGAGGTGGCCCTCCAACTCGAAGCTGATCTTACGGTTGCGGAATTGCAATTGGCGATCGGCTCGCTGCAATCCGGGAAGGCGATGGGGCCTAATGGTATACCGGTCGAATTATACAAAAGAACGGCAGAAACAGTTACACCTTATCTGCTTAATATGTACCGCAACAGTTTGCAGGGCGGCGAGCTTCCACTAGATCAGAGATTGATCACTATAGTGGCGATCCCAAAACCTGGAAAGCCCCCCTAGGAGTGTACCTCATATCGTCCCATATCCTTAATTAATGCGGAGGCAAAAATTCTGGCGAAACTCCTTACGATGCGACTCGCGCTGCACTTAGGGACACTGATACATCCAGACCAATCAGGCTTCATGCCAGGCAGAAATACAGCATTAAACTTAAGACACCTACATGGAGTGATGGCCCGCATACCACATATACAAGAACCATCAGTTATCCTCTCCCTGGACGCTTGTATGGCGTTTGATCTGGTGGAATGGCCCTTCCTCTTTGCTGTGCTTACCCATTTGGGCTTTGGTCCCAAATTTTGTGCGTCGATACATTTATTGTACACTAACCCGGTGGCGCATGTGACGGCTAACGGTCATATTTCAAGGGATTTCCCACTTTCTGTGGCACACGCCAAGGCTGCCCACTGTCGCCACTCCTGTTCGCTCTAGTTCTTGAGCCGTTGGCGGTATGGATTAGATGGGAACCACTGATTAGGGGACTTAGATGGACGGCGGAATGGGAGGATCGCATCTCACTGTACGCAGACGACATACTATTGTATATGGCCTCCCCCAGTCGTTCAATTGAAGCGCTTCTCAACATCTGTGACCTTTTTGATCGAGCGTCTGGGTACACCATAAATTGGTCTAAATCTGTCTTATTTATTTTAAGTGGCCCGCCCCCTCAACTCGCCAGGGATTGCCCATTACAAGTCGCAGATAACACATTTAAATACTTAGGAATTTATATAACTGCCAGTCCGGATGCCTTCCATAAGCTGAATCTCATGCCTCATCTGGAGCGCCTTAAATGGGACGCGACACACTGGGGCATGTTGCCGCTGACACTCCTGGGAAAGGCGGCACTTTTTAAAATGATGACACTCCCACGATTCCTTTATGCACTAGAAAATGCACCATTTCTGGTACCTCCGTGTTACTTCAAGGCCATAGAGGCGCAGGTCTCCAGTTTGCTATGGGGGAACAAACCGGCGCGGATTGCACAGGGCAAATTGGTAAAGGGATGGTATGACGGGGGAATTGCGCTTCCAAATATGCAGTTATACTATTGGGCAGCACATTTGAAGATAATTAAAAAATGGATAGATGCCCTGCAAACAGACCCGGCCTTTAAAGCTGATAGACATGAAATTGGGGCAGAAGGTATGATGTCGGCGCTCTATAACGAGAGGCGACCCCCCTCTCTGCTTGGTCCCACAAAACACACGATCGCTCTATGGCATAAGGCACATGCCAAATTAGGCTGAGGGGGCGTCATAACCCAACTCACTCCATTATGGGACACCAAACTGTTAGGACGACTCGGGAACAGTAAGGGATTCCCTCAATGGGATGCAATTGGCATCTCCACAGTGGGTGACTTGTGGAGCAAAGGGGAAATAATCCCATTCGAACCCCTTCAGGAACAATACGAGCTGGCACCATCAGAAAGGTTTCGCTACCTACAGATTAAGCACGCGTTACAAGCCGCCTTACCAGCGGGAGCCGGGGTCCCAGAGGCTACCCCTTTGGAAGATAGATTACTTACAGATCATATGCATAGACGACCCACTTCTTTCACCTACCGTAAACTAGTCAATAACTTACCAGACCCCACTGATGCACTTAGGGAAAAGTTGTCCAGAGATGTTGGAGAACTTGATGACACTGAGTGGCAAGATGCAACGGCGTCTCCGCGGGAGGTGGGCATATCCTCAAGGCTAAGGCTGGTGCAGCTTAAAATATTGCATCGTACTTATTACACCAGAGTCCTCCTCTGCAAAATAGGGAAAGCTTCTGATCCGTACTGCCTGAGGGGTTGTGGGAATGAAGGGACATTTTTTCATACACTATGGCAATGTCCAAGAATTGTGGAATATTGGGTCAGGGTTATGAGGACGATATCACAGCTGGAGGAGGTATCACTTCTACCAGAGCCCAAGAGTTGCCTCCTGAACGTTTGGGAACCAAATGATCTTACGCTTCTGGCTCAGGAATGGGTTACGCTGGGAATAATGATTGCAAAGCGGAACATTGCACAAAGATGGGGTTCGGAGGAAATACCGACGATTGCAGCGTGGTGCAATGATATGGACGTCGCTATGCTAACTGAAAAGACAGTGTACTGTAACCGAGGGTGTCCGCAAGTGTAATAAAATGTGGGGGGCATGGAATAAATTTCGGGGATACATCTGTGAGCCTCCTAAGGCGCAAACAGGGGATACATTAGAGGAAGAGACAGTTGGGGACATATGAGAATAATGTTAGAAATGTTACTGAAGATTGGGATTTATTTGATGAACTGACGAAAGGATGAAGTCTTATGTTTACTGGAATGTAATTGTGCTTTACATTGGTGGTATGAAACGTGCATATTTTCTTTTATTGTTGAAAATAAATAAAAGGTGTTTAAAAAAAAAGTCATCACCCACTATATTTATATATATATTGCTACCTCCTTCGGTTCAGGCGACTGAAGACTAGGTGGCGCATACACGCTAATCAGGGTGGTCGGCATCTACCCCCACAACCCCTGCACTTTGTACCTCCCACCCTGATCAGTCCATCCCTGGGTAACCTGGAATGGGAGCGATTTCTTAATAAGTTTAGCCACTCCCATGACCCAGTCATAAAACCAGCTTGTGCTAATGTTGTGTATGCTCCCCTACCCAAAAATTGGCGCTGGGTGCCCTACAATTGTGTCTTTTGAAGGAGGACCACATCCGGTTTGAGGTGACTAATATAGTCTGACACAAGGCCCCACTTCACCTTGCTTCCCAGCTCATTAACATTCCAGGACATGATGGAGTAGTGTGTGTCTCCCAGTGAGCTAGCCTACATCATCAAGTTATAGTGGGTTGCCTCCTGCTCATGTGCTGGGGAGCATATGCCCGTACCTAAGACCCACTTTGTGTATTTGAATATATGCAAACACACAATTGAAAGCTACCACCCACATCGATTCCCCCTCCAACCCTTCACCACCTCCCGTCGCCCGTCGCCCCAGATGAGTGTTGCGAAACCATGTCAGTGGGACAAATACACGACATCAAGGCAAGAGAGGTCTGTTGCCCACCCACCAGTTCATGGAACCACTAAATTGTTACGCCAACCCAAAGGTAGGAAAGTAAAAGTTAGTCTTACCACTCCTTGAGGAACTGAACAATGAACAATGACCAGTGAATAGAGAAACCGTAGAGCAGAAAGGAGAAACGATGAAGAAAGGGGAGAAAAGAAGAAAGAAGAGGAGAAGGGAAGAGAGGTGGGGGGGTTGACTACAAAAAGAGTCTCTGCTGGAATGTAGATGGTGCCGCTGTAACTTCTGCTGCATGGTTCACAGGCATTGAGATGCAGCTCGGTGAGGGCCCCTGAATGAACATCATGAGCATCACTGGAGCCTCCAGGATGACAAAATATTTTTTTTATTTTTATTATTATGTTTATTAAGTTTATGCACAACAAACAAGAGACATTGACATACTTCGCATAATGTTAGCAGCGTGTGACAATCAGAAGTAAACAGTGCAGCACCATGCTGGTAATAGAGGAAAATTACATCAAGCATTTGACAGACCCAATCCCCTCGGTGACATAGTTCTTTCTACTGTCTCAACCATTTCGTCTAAATGTGAAGTCTGATGAGCAGTGTAATTTGTATCATGCAGGTGTAATGTTACAGGCGGAGCTAATGATCAGGGGGCGCAGGGTGTTGTGGAGCAGAGGCGGCACCAAGGTCAGTGTCCATCGTGTTCGTCATGCCTGTCTTGTACAGAGCCCAAAAGGTATTTGGTCTGTTGCGGGGCGCTAACAGTTTACAGTAGTTTTCAGTCTGGGTGCAACAGAACATCTTATCCTTAGACCACTGAACTATTGTAGGCTTAGGGCCGCGAAGCCAACAGATCGCAACACATCTCTTTTCTAAAAGTAGCGCCATGTCTACCAGTCGTCGCAGCGCCTTAGGAAGAGGCTTGGAGAACCCAAGCAATGCTAAGAACGGGTCAGGGACCAACGTTAGTTCTGTGAGTTGGTTTATTTCAATAAATACCAGACACGAGAAGCGGGCGATCCCCACGCATGTCCAGGCTAAATGGAAGAAGTCAGAAATTTGTTCACCACACCTTTCACTGTGAGACTTCTCTCGCAGCCCATAACGATGTAGACGTTCTGGCGTGTAATAAACCCTGTTTAAGAATTTGAAGTGAACGTGTCTGTGCCGGCCATTCAGCGAGACACGTTTAGTGCTCGTGCAGAAGTAGAGCCATTTGTCATCAGTAAGGTATAGCTGTAGATCACGCTGCCAGGCTAGCCGTGATTTGGTATATTTACTTCCCCTACCAGTCATTGTGGTGCGGTAAATCTTAGAGACCATCTTAGCAGGTGTCTGCGCTCTAATGACAGCAATTAGGGCCATATCCTCAGGGGGCTCCGTCATATCTTCATCCAATAAGTCCTTGAGAGCATGTCTATTTCTATGGAATTGGAATTGAGCAAGGAGTGTCGGCATAGCAACCCCTCCATTCATATCATACCATGTGCGCGCCGCGCCGCCTGTGAAGAAATCACCTATGGTATGGGCATTTAGCGTCCGTAAAGCGGCTGTAACCCCCCATCTCTTTCCATGGTGCAAGCCAATGGCACCGTTCAAGGCGGGATCCTGGGGAATACAATATATTGCCCGCTTGAAGAGCCAATAAATAATGCCAGGCGTGAGCAACCATGTTAAGGGAATCCAATATATCCATACGTCTATCAGGGGGTGTGAACAGCAAGGCAGGGAGAGGCCTAGGGGCAGCAACTATTGTCTCTATCCGTACTTGTGGAATATCAAACGGGCCATGTATCCAATGATATGCCTGAGAACTTTGAGCAGCTCTATAATATAAATCCAAATCAGGAGCACCCAGTCCCCCCATCGAGTATGGCAATGTCAGTATGTGCCAGGCGACACGTGCCTGCTTGCCCGCCCAGGCCATGCGTACCATTAGGGACGAAGGCGCTGGAAGAATACACGGAGTACCAGGGGTATATTCGTAAAGAGGAGGAGAAAGCGCGGCAGCACAATCATTTTCATAAGGGACACTCTGCCCATCAACGATAAAGGGAGGCGCACCCATCGGTTAATATCCTCAACTTGGAAATAGCAAACCCATAGTTCTCCCTGAGGACCACCTCGGAGTCAGTGTGCAGTTTGATCCCCAGGTACCACACCGCCTCTGTAGGATGACAAAATAGTTCATATCAAGTCAGGAAGTCATAAGTCATAACTGCAGTCAATTCCATGGCTCCCAGAACTTGCTGGTATAGCACAACAATGTGCTGTACAACATTACTGTTATAATTCATAGGTCACCTGCCAGACGGTTCTGGACTGTCTTTTATCACCTTCGAGTCGTTGTCCACGGATTTCGCTGATGTGGCTACCTCCACCAGTGCCCCTGCCTCCTCTTTCTCCAGCCGTAGCCTCTTAGGTCCAGTGTGCCATCTTGCCTGACTAACACATGCTTGTTGGATCTCTATACCCTCTTGCGGCCAGTGCGCCTCCTCCCCTATGTACCCTGTTGACAAAGGCCTGATGACCAACCGGAGGACTCTCGCACCAGGCACCCGCCGTCTTCCCTGATATCCAAACAGACCAAGAGGGTGTGGCGCACCTGCCGGAGCCACTGACTTTAGAGCTGGGGATCTAGGTTAGAGTCTCTGTATCAGCTCAACATCCTGTGATTCTGGGTAAACACTTATTCTCCCCGTGTCGAGGAACAGCGCCTAGAGACCCTCATGGGCAATTAGCTGCGCTCTACAAATCTGAGTATTATACATCTTTCGGGGTCAGGAATAAGTGTGATCTCCCTTCACAGAGGACCATGAGTTCACTGGGGTACAGCAGCACGTATTGTAGCCCCATAGCTCGCAGTTTTTGCTCAACTCCCCCAAACGTTTTTCATATTTGCTTTACATGTTGGGTATAGTCCGGAAAGATCTGTATGACATGTTTCTTAAAGAAGGGGTCTCCCTGTTGACGGACTGTCTGCAATATAATGTCTCTGTGGTTGAGGAGTTTGGCCGTGATAGTCCTCCGTGGCCTACCCAACCTGGAAGCGGAGACGGCACCAGGGCTAGATGTGCACGCTCCACCAGAAAGACACTTGACAGGGTTGCGCCAGAGAGTGTCTGCCGGATCCAGTGCTCCAAAAAGTTGTTCCCTGAGCACCCTCCAGGAACCCACAAATCTCACGTTACAGCGTTGGCTACGATCCTCCGCATCCTCTGCTCTCATTTTAAGCCTCTAGGATGTCAAGGACGCCACTGTGGGTTGGAGGACCTTAATTTCTTCCTGGAGCTTCACAGCATCTTTTTCTGTCTCCAGAGTTATTTCAGCCACTTTACACAGGTTTGTGTGCAGTAGATTGACATCTGTAGACACTGAGCCTATTTTGGCTTGCACTTTGGCGCTGGACACCTCGATCACCTCCAGGATCTCTGCACCCGTGGGGCCCTGCAGTTCTTCCAGTCTTCCTCCAGCAGCTGAACTTCAGTCACTCACCGCCCCTGCTGCCTCGTATTGCTTGATCTTCGTCTGCTGGGCTCCTTTCTATGATTTATCCTTGACCATCTTCGGATGGATTGGAGGTCCCCTGGTACCTCAGCCAGAGAGTAGCTCCTTCTTAGTCTGTTACTGGCACGGCAGCCATGGGGCAGCCAATTATCCAACTGTGTTTCAGAACTACACAGGTGTTTCCAACTCTGACCACAGTGGGGGAGCAAGCAGGGGCCAGGACACAGGCCCAAGGAACCACAGGATCGGGGCACCACACTCGTCTCCACTCCTTCACTCAACAGCGAGACACAGCAGAGGAACCAGGTTGGGAGGGTCACGGGCCCACAACCAGTCCAGCAATCTCTGTTGTGAGATTCAGGGCCCCAATATTCAGAGCCAGGCAGAGTCAACACAGTTCAAGTGTCCTGACTATGAAACACAGGGGCGAGGGGGGTTAGAAGGCCCCCCGTCGCCAATATTTTATCCCGCAAGGAGCTGGTGATGTCTGAAGAAACGTCTGCAGGGCGTCTGCGCTCACCCCAGAATCTGATGGGGACCAGGGTGATTGCCCAAACACCGGGCACCTGCTCTCCACCTGCCTCTTGCGTAAATCGTCTAGACACCACCGGGGGGAGAGGATGAATGGGGAGACTAAAAGGATGTATAGCACACAGGCAAGAGTCCATGACTGTTTGTACCGGGACAGGTCTCAGCACTGGGCTCCTTCGCCCCTTGCCCCGGTAAAGGCAGCTTCCACACGCGGGCCTCACTTCGCCTTGTTTTCATGTTCTGCCTGGTCCACCAGGCTTTAGCAACAGTTGGGGAGAGGCAGGGACCAAAGCGAGGCTCAGACAACTGGACCAGGGCTGGCGTCTCACCTACGTGTCGCCGTGTGCGCTTCTGCCCGTCGTAGTACAAAAGCTGCTGGTGCGGCCTCAGAGACCCCTCTGCACTGGGCTGTAAGTTATGTGCACCAGGGGCCGAGGCCTTCTGTCTGCTTGGCCGTGCTGCCATATGCAGTGGGCGCCGCCTCTAGGCACCGGATCGTGGTCACATAGCGGGCTGGCAGACGGTAGCTTACCCCCAGCCGCGGGGGCTGGCACTCCTCCACAGCCCCAAACCTCTCTGGGCCCCCACCCAGTACTGACCACTGTTGCTGCGGAGTCACCGGTCCCCAAACTCCGGATTGGGGGTCCACAGCGGCAGGTGGCGGTCATTTTCCCCCTCACTGGGCCCAGTAGTCTGCCGGGACACCTGCTGCAGTCTTTCTCCACTCTGGGCCTGAATCACAGCTCGTCCCACAGTGCCACAGTGGGCTCGCAGGATACTGAATTTGGCACATTAGGGGTCCCTTAGCCGCAGCAGAATATATCTCTGGTGAGGGGAGAAACTTAGATAGCGGTAGGATAATAAAGGATAATATCTCCAGAGCTGCTGTTCAGCCATCTTACCTGGTCACAACCAAATCACTTTTGATTCCCTTCATCTATTTGGAAGTGCAGATAGGTGTTAAAAGCTGGTTGAATAACAGATTGATCACTTTGCTCACAGGGGTTATTAGCGTGGGAGGACATGGATCACCGGGGAGCCAGATTTACAACCCAAAATGCACTCTTCCAATACTTCTAGAGAGATATATTTAACTTGAAGAAGCTCTCCTCCAGTGGTTTGCCCGGGCTCTGGGAATAAACTCCATTTTGGGGGGTTTTGTGGCTGCCCGAAGATTAGCCTTGCTTTTAGGGATTTTCTCAATGAAAACATCTGAAGGCTTCTCACACAATTAATTCTCACACAAAGTATTGATGGACTGAGTAAGAGCCTTAAGGTGTAAAAACATCTTAGCTATTTTAAAATTTCAAACGGATTATTCGTGGCACTGGTGATTTAGCCTTCAAATCATAAGGCTTGAGCAGCCATAGTGGTCACATATTTCATTAGCACTTCTTTATATCTGACCTTGTCAGCAGTGAGTAGTCAAGTTGTGGTCTCCAACCAGTGGCTCATGAGCTACCGTAGCTCATGAGCTACTGTAGCTCTCCAGCTACCTCTGAGCAGCTCACCTTTGTACAGCCCAGCTTATTAAATTAGAGAGCTTTTGCTTGGTTGAATTATTATCCATATAAAAAATTGAAATTATACAACACTAATAATGTTAGTAGCTCTCAATGCGTTTCATTGTCATAAGTCAATCAATCAGGAAATTTGTAGAGCGCACTACTCACCTGTAAGGGTCTCAAGGCGGTGGGGGGAGAGGGGGGTGCTGCTACTGCTCGAATAGCCAGGTCTTGAGTAGTCTCTTGAAGGTTAGTAGGTCTTGGGTCTGCCGTAGGAGGATGGGGAGGGTGTTCCAGGTCTTGGCGGCGAGGTAGGAGAACGATCTGCCGCCGGAGGTCGCTCTTCGGATGCGAGGGATGGTAGCTAGGGTGCGGTCGGCAGAGCAAGGCTTGCGGTTCGGGGTGTAGAAGGTGAGTCGTCTGTTGAAGTATGCTGGTCTGGTGTCGTGGAGTGCCTTATGTGCGTGGGTGAGGAGCTTGAAAGTGATCCTCTTGTTGATGGGCAGCCAGTGCAGGTCTTTCAGGTTGGGTGTGATGTGGCTGTGTCGAGGGATGTCGAGGATCATGCGGGCAGAGGCGTTTTGTATGCGTTGCAGTAGTTTCAGCAGTTTGGCCGGGACTCCCGCATAGAGGGCGTTTCCGTAGTCCAGCCTGCTGCTGACGAGGGCCTGGGTGACCGTTCTTCTTGTGTCGGTGGGGATCCACCTGTAGATCTTGCGGAGCATACGGAGGGTGTTGAAACAGGAGGATGAGATGGCGTTGACTTGCTTGGTCATGGAGAGTGTTGAGTCGAGGATAAACCCCAGGTTGCGTGCGTGGTCGTTGGGTGTTGGTGCTGCTCCAATGGCGGTCGGCCACCAGGAGTTGTCCCAGGCTGAGGGGGTGGAGCCGAGGATGAGGACCTCTGTCTTGTCCGAGTTCAGCTTCAGACAACTGTTCTTCATCCATTCGGCGATGGCTTTCATTCCTTCGTGGAGGTTGGTTTTGGCGGTGAGTGGGTCCTTGGTGAGGGAGAGGATCAGCTGTCTGTCGTCGGCGTAGGAGATGATGTTGAGGTCGTGTAGTCTGGCGACGTGGGCGAGTGTGGCCATGTAGATGTTGAACAATGTCGGGCTGAGGGGTGATCCTTGGGGTACGCCGCAGATGATCTTGGAGGCTTCGGATCGGAAAGGGGGAAGGCGGACGCTCTGGGTTCTGCTGGAGAGGAAGGAGGTGGTCCAGTCCAGTGCTTTGTCTCGGATTCCTGCATCGTTGAAGCGTGTGCGTAGGGTGTGGTGGCAGACCGTGTCGAAGGCGGCTGATCGGTCCAGGAGGATGAGGGCCGTGGTCTCGCCGTTGTCCAGCAGGGCCCTGATGTCATTGGTGGCGACGATGAGGGCCGTTTCGGTGCTGTAGTTACTGCGGAACCCGGACTGGGATGGGTCCAGGATGTTCTCTTCAAGGTAGCGGGTTAGCTGTTTGTTGACGGTTTTCTCGATGACCTTCGCTGGGAACGGGAGCAGGGAGATGGGCCGGAAGTTCTTGAGGTCCCTCGGGTCTACCTTGGGTTTCTTGAGCAGGGCGTTGATCTCGGCGTGCTTCCAGCTCTGCGGGAAGGTCGCGATCTCGAGGGAGATGTTGATGGCCTTGCGGAGATGGGGTGCGATGGCGGCGCTGGCTTTTTTTTTTTTTTTTTTTGAAAAACCTTTATTGACATTTCAATCAATAACAAGTATGGGCCTACAACCCCCCGGGGCCGGCCGCTAAGCAGTCAGAACAACAGAGATCAAATGTTAACACAGGCAGCACCTCGGGGAGCAGAATCTTCATGCTAATATAGTCTGGCCAGTGAAGAGCGCAGGTAGGACACCAGGATAAAAAGGGTTTTCATTTTATAATGGAAAAAAAAAACAGAAGGATCAGGTGCCGAACAATTTCCCAACAGCGATAAGAGGCAGGCAGAATGATAAACGTAAGCAATAAACAGCAATCTATTGAATCAATGGCGCAGACACAGGAAATTCAGGATAGGGAAGAATATCATGCCCAGCTGCGCCTGCAGTCCCCTGCCCTAAAGCCCAGAGAACACCCCGGAAATTGTGGCACACATGAAAAGGCAACGATGCACAACAAAGGAGATGTACCACGCTGATCCCAGAAAAGAGAAAACAAGAAGAATCAGAGAAGAAAAAGGAGGCCATGGAAAAAAGAGATTAAAGACTAAAAGAATCCCCTCCCCCAACCCCCCACCCTGCACCTCTGCAGATGAGTACGGCCCCCCCCCCCCAGCAGTGTGCCTGTCGCCCTGGAACCAGACCCGAAATATAGAAGAAACAGGGAAAAAGGAGTAAGAAAAGAACCCCACCAGAGGGGGGGGTAGAGAGAGTATTAATAAACTGGAGGAGGGCCTTCAAAACATGCCCCCGGCGTCTCCCTCCCGCACATTATGTTTCCCCCAAAGCAAACAGTAAACAACACAAAATCGACCATGTCAAGGAAAGATGGGGAGCATTTTGCACCTACTATACCGACAGTTATACCATGAGAGCACGCAACCCCGAGCCCGCCCGCCTATTAGCCGAGCACCACTGAAAGAGCATTCTTATCCTTGGCCACTCTTGGCAAATCCGCCCATGCATACCCCTCGACCCGGCGCCATGTCCAATGCTACACGGTAAAGGAGCGTCCAAAAACGACCAGGAAGCGACGCACCCCGGTGGGGTGGAAGTCTCTGAGTACCAACCCAGTCAGCATTATGGAGGAACGTCTTTCCCAGTGCTGCCCCATGATCTGCACTGCACACAAGGTCCAGGAAGGCGGAATCAGCCAGAGTAGACAACCGTTGCTTGAGTTTTCCCAGGGTCGCCGGAGGCCGCACACCGGACAAGGCCACCCCCCCCCACTCAGGTCCAATACCTCCGGGACAGATCAGATCCACAGCCAGCCGATCACACAATAGTAGACTGTCCGGAGTTTCCAGCTGGTCACTAGGCACAGGGGTGGCCCCGACGTTGTCGTCCTGAGTGCAGTGCAGGAAGTCCCTGTGTATCGGAGGACAGGCAGGCCGCTACTGTCCCAACGCTGATGCCACACCATCAAGCCTACTCCCCAATACCCAAACGCCATGAAGCAAGGTGGAATGAAGGGCACCGAGAGCCTCGAGAAGGTCCCGGTACCCCAGCACAGCTCTCTGCGATCGCTCCGCTACGCTCCCCGGAGTCGCACACTCCCGATCCTGCTGTGACCTGGTGGACAGGATGGTAGACTTCATCGTGACAAGATGGCCGCCGGGTAGGTCCAACCCGTATTGGGACCGGGACCCAGGGGCAAGCGTATCAAGGTCCATGTCGCTGGCAAACAGGGTTCCGGAGGCAGACCAAAAATGTATCCGTTATGTAGTCACGGGCAACAGTCGTCCCCACCACGGACCAGCGCCCGCGAAAATCCGGGAGCAGCCCGCAGGAATCAGGGCGAGTTGCGGGGGGCGTTCGGGCAGCTCACCGTCGAAGGCGGAGGCAATCACCGGAGAGTCGTGGAACTGCCACCCCGGGCATGCACTTGTTCCGCTCCGCTTAATGGTAGGAAGCGACCACGGCGAAATGTAGGCCGATAGTCGCACCGATCCGGCAGTCCGACTCCACCCAGTCACCAAAGGCCGCTGTTGTGAAACTGCCACCCGGCCAAGATGTCCACTCAAGGTCCCGGCTCCAGGGCCGCACAGGCCGCAAATTGCAAATACCCGTTTCTCCGGCGGTACAGCCGCCAGAAACTTCGGAGTCACTCGATCGGTTGCCGCTCTCATTCACAAACACGGGCGCATAGCGCAGGCTGAGGATCTAATGCAGGATATCCGTGCGGGATACGGAGGTTCACGGAGCCGGGAGTCTACGCTGCCGTCCCGGTCGCCATCTTGGCTCCTCCCCCCGGCGCTGGCTTTGTTGAAGATGTGGTGTGGGCACGGGTCTGACGGGGAGCCGGAGTGGATGGTGTTCATGATTTTGATGGTGTAGTCGTCGTTGATGTTGGTCCAGGTGAGCAGAGGGTCGCTGTGGGTGGTGGCCGTGGGGCTTGGTGTCGTTGGCTGTCGTGGTGGTCTGGTAGTCGAAGATGTCGTCGATGTCTGCGATCTTGCGATAGAAGAAGGGGGGCAAGGGAGTTGCACAGGTCTTGCGATGGTGGGATGTCGTTGGTGTTGGAGAGTTCCTTCACGATGTTGAAGAGCTCTTTGCTGTTGTGTGCGTTGTTGTCGAGGCGGTCCTAGAAGGAGGTCTTTTTGGCGGATCTGATGAGGTGATGGTGTTGGCGCATGGCGTTTTTGTGGGCTGCGTGGTTCTCCGGTGTCTGTTTGTGGTGTAATTTCTTCTCTAGTTTTGGGCAGGTTTGGAGGTCTGCGGAGAACCAGCTGGCACTCTTGTTGGTGCGTCTGTTGGAGGGTTTCTTGATCGGAGCGAGGGTGTTGGCACAGTCGTCGATCCAACGCCTGAGGTTGCTGGTGGCGGCGTCTGGGTCGGTGGGGTCTGTGGGTGGGCTTCGGACAAGGGCGGTGTTTAGCTGGTCTTCGGTGATTTTTCCCCAGCTGCTGCGGGGTATCTGTTGGGTACGGTGGTGCGTGGTGGGGTTTGAGAAGGTGAAGTGGATGCAGTGATGGTCGGTCCAGTGGAGTTCGGTGGTGTGGCTGAAGGAGACGTGGGAACTTGCGGAGAAGATGAGGTCAAGCGTGTGGCCGGCGGAGTGGGTGGGCGTTGTGACAAGCTGTCTGAGTCCAAGGTTGGCGAGGTTGACGATCAGGGTGGTAGAGTTGGTGTTTTTGTTCTGGAGGTGGTAGTTCAGGTCTCCGAGGAGGATGTAGTCCGTGGAGGCGAGGGTGTGCGTGCTGATGAAGTCGGCGATGGAGTCGCTGAACTGAGGCCGGGGTCTTATGGGTCTATAGATCAGAGTGCCTCTGAGGGTGGTGTTGGGGTCAGTGTGGATCTGGAAGGGCAGGTGTTCGGTTCTGCTGAGGGTGTCGTCGGAGTTGGTCGAGACCTTGTGGGTGGACTTGTGGATGACGGCGATTCCCCCTCCTACTCCGTTGGTGCGGTCTCTGCGGGTGATCTTGGAGCCGTCCGGGATGGCTATGGCGATGCCGAGTGCCGAGGAGTCGTTCATCCAGGTCTCTGTCAGTAAGGCGACGTCCGGGGAGGATGTGTCGAGCAGGTCTCGGAGTTCAACAGCGTGTTTGCTAGCGGAACGGGTGTTCAGGAGTATGCATCTGAGGTGGTTGCGTCTCATCCTGGTGGGTGGATTGGCGGGTCGGATGCTGGTGAAGCTGCAGTTCCGGCAGGAGAATGGTCCTTGGGTGCGCTTCGGGGCGGCCAGGATGCAGGTGTGTGATCTTCCGGTGTTGAGTGCATGGAGGGTGCTGGCATCATAGTGGAGACTGGCGTCGTGGTGTTCGCGGGGGCCAGAGGTACTGGCGATGGGCGTGGTCCATGCGCGGACTGGCGCAGATGGGCTTGCCTCAGGCGCGCCATCGGCAAGCCAGCGGCGCGCCCTCTGAGAGCGTCCGCTGCACGGTCGCACAGCGGCCTCCATTTAAGGGGAGGTGGGAGGGTGGGGCAGCTGGGAAGCGGAAGCGGGGCGGCGAATGGGCGGGCAGGGGGGCGGAGCCGCAGGGACGCAGCGGCGGGAAAAAACGGGTGAGGAACGGCGGAGGGAACAGAGGAGGGAACAGAAGGCAAAACCGTGCACAGAAAATAGGAGGGAGAAAGGAAATTAAAGCAATAACAAATGACAAAAACAGTCAAAACAGTCAAAAACAATACAAATACAGATGCAGAGCAAACCTAAGGCCTACCACTGGCCACCAGGGATGAGGCGCAGGTGGTAGCCTGCGGGTGGAGGAGGGCCTCGAACTCGCGTCAGGCAGCAGCAGCGAGCTGAGGCGGCGGTCACAACAGGTGGTGCTGTTACGGCGGCGTGGGGAGCGACCTGCCTGAGAGCAGGGTCAAGGGTCGCTATCAGTACAGAAAAGTTTGAAGACCCCTGGCAGTAGTGTCTTCTTACAGGCTTTTTTAATGCCGCTAATTAACTAGAAAACCAAGGTGCAGAGCTGCTAATTCTGCTAGTGCTCTCTGTGCAAGAGAATACTTCTGATTTGCCCTAGTTAATTTTAGGTTTATTGGTTTCAGCATACACTTGTGCATCTTCCCCCATGCTCCCTTTACCCAAGCTAGTGCAACATTGTCTAGATAAGACTCAGTTTGTTCCGAAGTGGGGCACACAGTTGAAGAGTACAACTCTGCTTAGTAATGCAAACAATTCCGAAAGATCCCTTCCTTGCGGAGTATCTTCTCCCCTAACCGTGTTCTTAATGACTGAGCTACTGTCTGTGACTTGACTCGTCTCAGCTGCCCAGAAAGAGAGAAGGGGGGTGGGGGGTGGGGGGGGGGGGTGAGAGAGAAGTCTGTCTGTCTGTCTGTCTGTCTGTCTGTCTGTCTGTCTGTCCGTCCATCCTTTTGTGCTTGGTTGCCCGTGTCACCTCAGATTTTGGAATCTGCGCATAAAATCCTCTGCCGAAGTGTGAACTATTTCTCCTTTCCTGTTTGTGATAGTCCTCTTGTAAGATGGTTTGCATGTCTGGATCCATTCTGCATCTAACTGGACCAGCCTATCCTGTCTGGAGGGACAGCACGTTCTGCATCAACTCACCAAAGATTGACTATCCAGGATAGTAGGAAGCTGCCATAAATTCAAATGATAGCATACCTGACTGACCCAGCATGACTATCGGAAGGTAAATTTTGGCCTCTTCAGCGTAAGTGCTTTGTCCAGTGTTTGTCTGCTCAAGGAGGAGATCCTGTGCACCAATACTATGAGAGAAGACATTGAGGGGCAGGAGTGGACTATTGAAAGGTTTCCCTTCTGAATACAAGGCTTATGTCTGCAGAGACACCTTGCTGCTGAACCTGTGGAAAGAATGAACGAATTACCTGTCTGCACGAGTAGCTGGTGTGCACCTTCCTGGATGATGTGAGCTGATCCTTCAAGAGTCAAACTCCAGCTGACTGGAAGGACTGGCCTGGAGGACATATTGATGCACTGTTAATGCCCAGGAACTGCAAGGCTCCCCAGCCAGCAATGCTGAAATCATGAACACCATTTGGGTTGAGGAACTACTGCATCTCCTTCATTAGCGAAAACGGTACACTTGCATCGACTTCCGACCATACCTGCACCTGTAGGATGCTTTGAATCGTCTCTCTAGATGTCTCCTTGATGTGCTGAGAAATCTGACTTCAGCCATGGGCATCGGCATAGACTGGTGGTGGCTGGTCTTCACAGCTTTATCGATTCCAGAGATAAAGGAGCTAAAGCACCAGTCTAGACTTCATTGTCCAAGCCAGTGGCAAGCTGGTAACTTTACTTTATGTGCCCATTATTGGTACCCCTGCTTTCAGACAATCTTGGCCAAAAATGGGAGAGATTCAAAAATCTCCTATTCCGAGAGCAATCCAAGTGGTTCAACAATCTAAGATTTTATTGTAGGGGGTTTGTATTAAAAGAACTAGGATTGTCAGGCTGATTGTTGCTGTTATTAGTTTAAACCAGCTACTTTTCATAGACCCCTTCCACATACACATGAGCTCAAATATTAGAAGCCTTGGAGACTGACTGGCTGCCTGCCATCTGTAGTTTGGCAAGATGCTTACTTCCACATTCCAGACAAAAAAACACATTGATAGTACAGAAAATGTGTCTTCAAAATTGGCATTGCCGATACAGATCCCATTTTAGTTTCAGATCTGCACTTAGTGTGTTTATAAATGTTCTGTCAGCACTAGCAGCTAGTCTTTGTTCAGGGTATTCACTGTTTTATATTTAGAAAACTCGCTTCTAAAAGATGATTTGCCAGCATCGTGTTCAAGAGCGACTTATTCTGCAACTTACTTTTCAACCTATTATGCAGTGTTGCATATTTCATCAACTAGAAAACCTGTCTGCTTGATAGTTCCAAGACGTCTAGGTCTGATGGCTTCTTATATCCTTGTTAAGCCTTTAGCATGCTTATGGGTGAGTTCTGCATCATCCGGCTTGAAACTTGCACAAATCTTTAAGGCTTAATGAATAATATTATCTTAACCGTCCAACACATGGCCTCTGGACTCTCCGGGAGGCAAACCTTCTCATCAGTTACTTGGAGATCAGTCCTTTTTTTACTAAGGCTCATACACTTCCTTCCTCTTTTACCTGAATTTTTTTTACAAGTTCTGCATTCTGCACAACTCTGTGCTTTTTGTAATAAAACCAGGAGAGAGACATTCTTTACGTTCTGACCACTCAGCTTTTGGGTTGGCCCCTTGAAAATGACATCTTCCGGTTGCATCCAGTATTTAAGGGAAATTGGACTTGCCCCAAACACTCAAAGAAAAGCTATCATTCTCTTTAAAAGCTCTAAATAAATTGCAGAACACAACTGTTAAGTTCTTGTGACCAGGAGCTCTCAGAAGACTGTGGCTTCAGTCTTCTAGAAGTATGTGGTGTGGGTCGGAATGTTGGGATTCAAACGGAGCAGGAGCTGAGGAGCTGGGAGAACAGGTGTTCATTTGTTGAAGCTAATGTATTAAAGCTGGATTTGGCACTTACGGTGTCTTGGCGTATTCTGTGGACCACTACACCCTTTTTGGGGACGAGAAGTCAACTGGACACCACCTGCTGTGTACACTGACCCACCGACGGTCTTCCTTTCCACGGCCAGCAGGAGACCACACATCATCCCACAGACAATCCGTAACAGCGCGTTCAGACTCTCATTGGACATCGTCCAAGCGAAGCCTTCCAGGAGTGCTTTTTATTTTATTATACATGTTGGTGCCAGTTCAAGGATCCAAGGGCCTCGGGCCCGCTGCCTCTGGGGAGCTCGTAGGCGTTACCTCCGAGGAGCTGATTAATGCATCACCGGAACCCACTAACGAGTCACTTGTGTGTTTCACGATCCACAGTTCATTTCTCTTCTCAGTGGAGCACAAATAAAAACGTCTGCCTTTCAAGCCTCAATAACGTGAAGGAATTACAGCCCTCGTGCTACTATTGCTTAAAGCGTCTCTAAAATGCCGTTCGCTTCTGGATACTGAAAGTCTGTTGGGTGACAAAAGGTTGATGTATTTGGTAAATGTTTGCTGTGCGACGTTCTTTCACTGTGAGGCCTGTTCAAGACGGAGTTTCCAGTTTGAGATCCACTCTAACTCATCTCCAGGGGCATTGCGCCATCTAGTGACATAAACCTTAATGGTGCCATTGTAATATTGGCTGTTACCGGAGTCTAGCTTGACATTTGTCTTGTTTTGAACACCGACGCTTCCTTCTCAGCTTTCAATACAGGTACCGGTATTTTTATTTTAGGATATTGTATAGAACTACAAGCACATATATGATACACCCACCAGGTTGCTGTTTGGTTAACTGTGCATGTCATCTCAAACTCCGGTGAAATGCACACCAGTTTCCAGTAATAGAACTCTCATCAATTGATTTTTATTTTTTTTATTCTCATTTTTTATATACATACATATGTGTATAAACATATATGATACCTACATTTATTTGTGTTACATGTTAATATTATGGTCTATGTTGGTTTAAATATGTGTATATATATATATTCACTTAAAAAACCATAGGTTTCACACATGTTATAGTTAGGTGGATATTTCACTCGTAAAAAACCAATAAAATTCCCCCGTTATAGTTAGTTCAGCTAACTATAACTCGCGCGCCCGCAATCCACTGCTCATGACGTCACATATTACATCACTCATGACATGGTCAGTGGCATCACTCATGACATCATCCTTGTGATAGAGTGGTGGTCGCGCGAGTTATAGTTATCTGAACTAACTATAACAGGGGAATTTCATTGGTTTTTTACGAGTGAAATATCCACCTAACTATAACATGTGTGAAACCTATGGTTTTTTAAGTGAATTTGCAAGGTTTTTTAAATGCTAATTCCTAACTATAACGTGTGTGAAACCTATGGTTTTTTCAGTGAATTTGTACGGTTTTTTAAATGCTAATTTATTTATGTATTATTATTTTTTTATATATATTTATTTTACAATAAACTACGTATTAAAAGTTTTTTTTGTGTGGTTTTTCACTGTGCGCGCACCCCCGCGATTTAATAAAAAAAAAAAAAAATTTTTTTTTCTGCCTTCGGGGTCCTTCAGGGACCCCCTGACAAAGGCTATGGGGTCAGGAACTCTCTACCCTGCCCCCTTTCCACGTTCGCCACCTTCCTTTTTCACTCTCGCACTGAAAACAAACAAAATGGCGGCCGACACTTCCCGATTTCGACCGATTCGAACGTTGACTAACATGTAACCACCAAACAGAATTACGCTCGCGCACGTTAGGGTGCGCGCACGGTGCGCGCTTATAGATATTTATATGCTTTTAAATGCTATTTTCTCAGGAACTACTGAACAGATTGACACCAGACCTGCAAAAGGCACTTCCCTGACCTGAGGACTACCTCTCTGCCAAATTTCAAGTAATTCTGTTCAGCCGTTCGGGCTGTACCTTCGACTAAAGGTCCTATGGAAAAATGCATGGGGAAAACGCGTTTTGGGACCCCCCTTTTTTCTCGGCCCCCGCTTGACGAATCACCCCGAGACTTTCAGGGTAGGAGCTGAACGGAGCGCCCCATTAGTTTTGAAAATTTCGCGGGGATTCGTCAACCGGCGCCAAAGTTATTCAAAATAGAATTTTCAGATTTCCTATGGAAACTCGGTCCTAACTATAACCATCTACTGGCGACCGCCAGTAGATAATATATATATGTATATATAGAGAGAGAGAGAATTGCTTGACTTTTGTCTAAAGTGCATACTGGTTGAAGGTTGCAAGTTTCAATCTCTCACAACCATTTAGTAACTGTTGTATCTATGTACTTATAATGCAGTCAGTAAATCCTCCACCTTCTGTAGGTTGAGCCTGGCAGCGCGCTTGCGCTGCTCTACCATGCATACTGTATCTGCTCAGGTGCTTAGACCACACCCACTGCTTTCAATTTGTCCCTTTGTGAATTCCTTTCCTTTTATTGGTAAAACGCTGCTCTTTGTCCCGCCTTTGGGTGTGTTTTTTACTTCGTCGGGACTGCCCCTACTATATGTCCCCTGATGCTTTGATTTATATATTGTTTGTTCGGGGTACTCTATTCAGTTAATTGGTTCCCATGCCATGGACACAACTTCAAATGGCCGCGCTATATTTTCCAACACGTTATTTAAATATGGTTGCGACTGCCTGGGCAGCTAATAGCAGGCACGGGAGCAATGCGTGGGAAAATGGGCCAGCTTTGCCGGCACACACCGGCCAAGCTCGGGCTCACTGCTCTCTTCAATAAAGTCAGAACGCTTAAGGAAACGCTGGTATTGCTTCAGCTTTGCATCGGAACATTGTGCTAGATGCATACAGTTGCTGGCTGCCTTCGACACTTAGTGTGGTATACTTTTCAACACTGTTTGATATGGTTACACCTGCCTAGACAGCAGGAATGGGAGACATGCGTGGGGAAAATGATATCGCAAATTTTTGGTCTGTGCTCTCCAGAAATATTTGCAAACGCTGGAGAGGCAGACAAAACACGTGGGAGAAGCAACCCAACCCTCAGCAGCAGACCTAGTCTTCCTTGTTTCCAAGAGCCCCTCGCCGCACAGCTGCATCTGTAAATTCAACACCTCCCCTGCCAGCATCTCCTCCGCTCACCCTGCCCATGTCTACCCACAATCCCTGCATCTACTAGCACTCCCAGAGGCTGGCAACTCAAAGCGAAACCCTCTTCAGAAAAGAGGTTACGCACCATCTTTCTCTCATTTCCTACCAAGTGTTTGCACTGTATTGTCACACCTTTTTTTCTGTCTTCACTATTAGTCTGCCTTTATTTTTTGCCTGGTTCGCATTTTTGTGCATTTTCACCAATTTTCTTTACCTGTTGTTCCCTTGTCTTTTGCTTTGCACTGTGCGTCGCATCTCACTGCTCGTGCCCTTTCGCAACCGCCCTCCCTCCTCCTCACTGCTCTTTACCTGCTTCTGTGCCTTTTTCCACTCTCTCGCACTCTGGCACCTCTCCCAGTCCAGCCTCCACCCCCTACACTTCTCACCATCCCTCGCGTCTCTCATTACTATTTATTAAGATGTAAAATATGTAAGCTTTCATTTATTTTCTTTTACAGTGAAATATAACATATAAGCGAAGTGCTCAATGCCTGTTGCAAATATTTGAATAATTCTTAATTGCAAAATGTCCTCTGCCTGTAGTCTCCTCTCTGTTTCTATGCTGAGGAAGAAGGGCAGCAGTTAGTAGATAGTGTGCTGAATGGCCAAATACTTAAATGGTCCCAAAGGCGAGACCTATTGCTATGCCAATGCTTGTTTTTAAAAGTAGCAGGCGATCTACCTATCCACTGAAGACATTGGTTTGACGCTTTTCAAACGTATCTAGGGGCAATAGGAGCTTCTAGGTTCAGCCCTGAAAGGATTTTTTTTTATTTTTGCACTCATTAGGGTTTGACGGCAGAGCTGTCTTCAAACATCTCCCCGATCTTGTAGACCAAGATGGTAATGGTTTAGATGAATACCAAGTGACTATCAGGAAATTAGAAATCATGTTTGATGTACAATGAGTCGATACTTTTAAGGTATAAATTCTTCAAAAGAGTACAGCTGCAGAATGAAGACATTGAAACCTATATTTCACCATTAATAAGACTACATCAGAATGCCAGTTTGAAAACTTTTCTGATCAATTAATTAGAGATCAGTGTGTTACACATTGTGTGTATAGAGGGATAGAACAAAAACTACTTACCTTCAGTAATCCCACCTTAGAGGAAACTATAAAGATGGAAAAATCTATCGAAAATTCACAAATCTCTGTTAAGGAATTGAATGATGAACACACAGCTTCTGTGGGAGCAGTTCTAAACAAGTATCGGAAAAGTTGTAAGGACACTAAACCACATGATGTATCGTTTTTTAAACTAAAGAATATATGTTTTTGGTGAGGTTTCCCTCCTCATGTAAAGGAAGAAAGCCATATCCCACAAAGAATGTTGTGTGCAGAACTTGTGACAAAACAAGGCAGCTTTCAAAGTAAAGTCCTGCTTGCTAGTGGATTCTGGCGCTCGCGTTTCCTTGACCACACAAGAATTATTTATTAGCAAGAAGAGTGACATGGCACTCCAACCACCTAATCACGTCCTGGTTTCCCATGAAGGAAAGAACATTTATCTGCTTGGGTTCTTTGAGGGCACGCTTGAATTCAGGGGACGGAAAATCGATGGCAAGGTATATGTTGTAAAAAAACTGATTGAACATTTTGGGATGGTTTCACCAAAGATTGTATGACATGGTGTTGAGATCTAGTGCAAAGGAGCAGGTCTCTGTAGTTAGGTCTAAGGACTGCATGGAAGAATTGGTAGCTACATCTCCAGCAGTTTTTACAAGTATTCTTTTTTTTATTGTTATAAATATTTTTATTATTTTCAAAAACAAACAAAGCATAACTAGATTCAGTTACAGTCATACAGTCTCTGATGTTATTAGTCAGCATATAAAACAGTATATCTTCATAGCATTTACATGCCTCTTTGCAGCATAGCCACACGTCAGCCAAAGATTTCAAGCCGCTCCATATGGCTACCCCCTCCCCTGAATAACAAGGGACCCTCAGTTTATTGTTGATTCTGGAAGAACTATTCCATTAGGGTCCGGTTGAGTATTCCCCACTATTACATCAAAACCATAATATTTCCTCCATTTGTCCCATACCATGTGCGATTTCTTCAGGCAGCCCCTCGCTTTGTAGGTGACCCTTTCGGCTGCCATATACATATCCATCTCTGCTCTCTATTCTCGTTGCAGTGGTGTATCTATGGCTCCCCATTTCCTCGCTATGTCTCTTTTCGCCACTACCAGCGCCAGAGTAATAAAGATTAATTGTGGTCTACCCAGATCAACCTTCGTTCGGGATGCTCAATAATATAAATTTGGGATCTAGGGGTACAGTAGCTTATAGTATTTTGCTTAATTCCTGTGTTATCTTTTTTCAATAGGCCTGTATCTGGACGCACTCCCAAATAATATGGTAAAATTCACCTTCCCTGTGTCCACACCTCTGGCATTTAGGGTCATTCGCTCATCCTATCTTATATAGTCGAACACGGTCATAATAAGTTCTGTGAAATATTTTGTATTGAATGAGGCGAAGTCGTTATTTAATCGCCACCTCCCTAGGGATCATCAAAGCTTCCTCCCAATCTGTTTTCTAGCGTGCCCAGATTACCTTTCCATGTAGACCTCAACTTGCCCAGTCTGTCTGGTGCTTTATTGTTCAGGGTCTTGTATGTTCGTGAAAGGGCCTTGGTCGTGATATACTCCTAGTTGGCGCATATTCTGGCAATGGGGAGTCATCTCTATTTTCTGCTTGCCAAGCATGTCTAAGCTGTGCGTATTTGATGAACTGGGATGGTTGTAGTGTAAATTCAGCCTTGAGGGCATCGAAACTTTTAAGCTTACCATTGTGTAGAATGTTTCCTAACGTGGCAGTACCTATGTCATCTCACCCTCCAAAGCCCTTTAGTTTGTGCATTTCTTTAAGCTAGGTGCAATGCCATAGGGGCGTCTCTTTGGTGAGTTTATATCCCCATTTTATTGCCTTCGTAGCTCTCCCCCATGATTTTATGGTAGCCTGGGTGGCCGGGAGGAGCCTCCCCTTGCCTTTACCACCATATAGATAGTACAGAAATGTGCGGCTGCTCATTGTTGCCCTATCCAGCCTGTAGGTAGGGTGGGCCCCTGGTGAATGTATCCAATCGTTGATTGGGGTTAGTTGTTCCTCCCCAGTAATAGGCTTCTATATCAGGTAGTAATATCCCCCCATTAGGATAGGATAGGATAGGATATAGCTTTACAAAGCGCTCGTATGCCGTAGCGTCTTGGCGCTGGTAAGTATGGGGAAGAAAAGAGTCAGTCTTAAGCGTACGCTCCATAAAATAACCAGGTTTTTAAAGCTTTCCTGAAGCGTTGATGGTTATCTACAGATTTTAAGGAACAGGCGAGCTTGTTCCAAAGTTCAGCGGCACAGTTTGAAAAAGCTCTACCTCCCCATCTAGCTCTCCTAATCCTACTCACCTGAATAAGAGTCCGGGTGCTGGACCTTAGGGTGCGACTGGGAGTATAGGGAGTCAGTAATTTCTGGATATCCTTGGCTCCACCCCCGAAGACAGCTTTGTGGACCAGGCATAAGGCCTTAAATTCCACACGCTGTTGGACAGGGAGCCAGTGTAAAGTTCTAATTCCCGCCGAGACGGATTGGTCTCTGGGGATATCCAGGAGTAATCTTGCCGCAGCATTCTGCAAAGCGTGCAGCCTAATCAGCTGGGCCTTGTTTATCCCTAACATTAAGGCATTACAGTAGTCCAGCTTACACAACAGGAGCGCCACCACCACTGTCTTGCGTAACTCTAGCGTGATAAAATGAAAGATCTTTCGCAAGGTCTTTATTAAGAAAAATCAGGATGACGCAAGACTATTCACATGGGCCAAGAAATTTAACTGACAGTCAAACAGCACGCCCAAGTTTCTCACCTTGGACACAGGGCAGGGGCACTCACCGGCCTTCAAAGGCCACCAGGAGCTGTTCCACAGGGGATTCCCCTGGCCAAACTCAATGATCTCTGTTTTTTTTGTATTGATCCTCAGGAAGCTTTCATTCATCCAGGCCATAATCTCCAACAGACACATATGAAATCTAACGGCTGTGTCATCAGATTGCTTGGCTGTCGAAATTATACGCTGGGAATCGTCCGCATATGACACTAAGGCGAAACCATGCTTCCTGATGAGTCTGGCCAGAGGGGTAACATAGATGTTGAACAGTGTGGGGGACAGTGCTGAGCCTTTTGGAACCCCACAGGGGAGATGGAAACTGTCGGACTGAAGGCCATCCCAGTATAGGCTTTGCTCCCTTCCTTCCAAAAATGATGAAAGAAGGGACAGCGCTGGGCCCTCAATTCCGACCGCCTGCAATCTCTGTATCAACACTGTGTGGTTCACGGTATCGAAGGCAGCTGATAAATCTAGCAGGACAAGAATCGCCCTGCCCCCTTTATTGACTATACAACGAATCTCCTCTGCTGCCATGAGCGGTGCTGATTCCGTCGAGTGTTGAGCGCGAAAACCATGCTGGGTGGAATCTAGCAAATCATGGGAATTTAAATAGTCCGTCAGTGAGCTATTAACTGCTTTCTCTAAGATTTTAGCTGCCTTAGGTAGCGCAGCAATAGGGCGGTAGTTCTTAGGTACATAGGGATCTAGAGTGGGCTTCTTCAGCAATGGCCTGATCGTAGCTGTTTTCCAACTCGAAGGGTAGTCACCAGACTCCAGCACTTGATTGATTAGAGGAGTTAATCGCCTGCAATTCTGTCAGCAGCAAGGTGCATGATCGACGGAGGGCAGGGGTCTTTTGGGGAACCTGATTTAATTAAAGTAATGAGTTTAAAGGTTTCTTCCCTCGTTATTGATGGAAACTTCCTCAAACTAGGATGAGTCGAAACTCTGTTAATCGATAATTGTCCTTGCGTCTCTGGGCTAGGGTGAGTATTCAGAAGTTCTTTATAAATTAGTTGGACGTTTTCCTGAAAGAAGGAAGCTAATTTTTCACACATTACCTGATCAGGCTGAAATGTGTTAACCTGACATGGTTTAGAAAGTACAGTAATTGTTTTAAAAAGCTCTTTAGTCGAGTTCCCTGCTTCCCTAATCCTAGTTGCATAAAATGAACTTTTTGCGGAAATTATTGCGTTCCTATAATGTAAAATGGCACAGTTGTACCTGGTTTTATTCTCAGAGCTATAGTCCACCCTCCAGAGGCGCTCCGCCTTTCTGCAGGCTATTTTTAGGGTTTTGAGTTCCAGACTATACAAGGGGGCGGACGGCTTAGCTCTTCTGACAGCTAGCAGCTTTTCAGGAGCTATCACGTCAACTGCTGCTGCCATTGTACTGATTACGCTGTAAAGTATGAAGCGCAATACTGGGCTGTTTCCCCAGCCACAAGAAAGAGCGTAATTCAGCCGCTATCGCTTGGAAAATTGTTTGTGATAGAGGGAAATATGTGTTTTGTAGGGCATATAAAAATCGTGGTAGCGTAATAATTTTGAAAATGGAGGACCGGCCCCAGTATAGTGAGCGGTAGTGATTTCCATCGTTGCACCTCTTCATTGAAGTTTGTAAGTATGTGTTTAATGTTTTTCTGTTAGCAGAGGTCTTTATCTATCGTAAGGTAAATTCCCAAATAGGTAAACCCACTGTTTGTGGTCTGGAGATCTCCGGGGAGTGTGGGCCATGTGGGCTACATATCACTGATTTATGCCAGTTTATTGTGTAGCCTCAGTTTTGTCCATATTTATCTATTGTGTGGAACAGGTTATAGGTCGTTGTGTCTGGGTGCGTAATATATAATAGTATGTTATTCGCGTACAAGGAAATCTTTTCAGCCATGTCGTCTTCTGGGTTGATTTGAAATCTCTGTATCCCCAGGTGTTAGCGTACCAAACAAGCTAAAGTCTCTATCATGAAGGCAAAGAGTAGTGGGGACAGAGGACAGCCCTGTTTAGTACCACGCCATATGGGGAAATCTACTGAGGTCTCTCCATTTACCCGGACTCTTGCTCTGGTGTCTTCATACATTAGTCCCACCCATTTCCTAAAATTGGGACCTAAACCAAATTTAATCAAGCTGGCCTCCAGGAAGGGCCAGTGGACTGCGTCAAACGCCTTCTCTGCATCTAAAGATAACAGATGTGGGGTATCTCGGTCTTTGACCTCCATTATTCAATTGTGGGTCCTGCGCAGGTTCAGCCTGGTCGCTCAGCCACGTAAAAAACCTGATTGGTCATGGTGTACTAGGGTTCTTATCACTTGGCGCAATCTTGTGGCCAGGATAGTTGACAGTATCTTCACTTCTGTGTTTAGTAAGGATATCGGACGATAGGAGTCGCATTTATCTTTTGGTTTCCCCTGTTTGTGAATCAATATTATTGTGGCCATACGCAGGTCTAATGGGAGGACTCCCGCTACACATGCTTCCTTAAAAAGGTTTAAGAGTTGTGGACCAAGGAGTTCCATACATCTTTTAGAGTTTTGCTGGAAGGCCGTTTGGTCCCAGGGTCCTACCTGGGCGTGGCTGGATTATAGCTGCCTTGATTTCTTCAATTGTGATGTAAGAATCCAACCCCTCTCTATCAGCATCTTCCAGTATGGGTGTATCTACCTCTGCTAGGTATGCTATAATGTCAGAGGTGGTACGTAAATGTCAGGCATCATAGAAGTCTGTGTAGTAGTATGCGAAGGTCTGCAATATCTACTCATCTTTGTCCTGTGGTATCCCTAGTGGGTCTGCAATAATCTCAACCCAGAGGGCCTCTATTTCTTTTCGACTTAGCCAGGCTAAGTGCTTTCCTTATTTGTCTCCCACGTCATAGAGTTTGTGCAGGGTCGCTTGGGCCTGTGCTTTAGCCGCCTCGATTGCTAAATCTTTATATTGGTGCTGTGTATCTATCAGTTGCCTTTATATCTGGGGATCTGTCTGTGTTATGTTCCTTTCCTCGAGTGTTAAGATCTGGGCTTCTAGTCGTGCTAGTTCTTCCTGTTCTTGTTTCCAAACCCACGCTATACGATTTTGTGCTCTGTCGCGCAGGACTGTTTTATAGGTTTTCCATATTATGACCCCCGATTGCCCTGATCCCAAGTTTTCTTAGAAGAAAACGGTAATATCTGCTCTAATGCCCTTCAATATCGTCTCCTTTTGGAGGACCCACGCATTTAAGCGCCAGTATGTGTTTCGGTCTCGTAGTCGGTCACCTATCCGCACGGATAAGGGGAAATGATCCGACAGGCCTCATGCCAAGTATTCTGCCTCATATATTTCTCGTATTTCACCTTTTGGGAGAAACACATTGTCCATTTGGGAGTAGACCTTATGTGCACCTGAATAATACAAATATTGCCTCACCTCCGGATTCAGATATCTCCAGACATCCACCAAACCCGGCATCTCAGTAATACGTGTAAACAATGAGGTCTGGGATGACTCAGTATGATCCCCTGTTCGATCTACGGAAGTGTACATTACTTTGTTAAAGTATCCCCCTATAACATGCAGTGAGCCCGGTGTCTCCAGCAATATTTCTGTCAGTTTATTTAATGTGTGTGTTGTAGTTTCGGTGGTGCGTAGGTTGAGACCAGAGTCCCGTTTTGACGTATGTGCCCTGGGGATCTAACCATGTCTGTTTCACACAGAAAAGGGGCGACTTCTTAATAAGGATCGCCACTCCTCTGGAACCGGAGGTGTACCACGCATGAGCCAGCACCGTGTATGCCCCTCTCGCTAGGATCCCACATTTGGTGCCCCTTAGATGTGTTTCCTGTAACATCACCACGTCGGGGTGCCTACGTCTGATAAAGGATGATAGCAGCCCCCTCTTGATTTTATCCCCGAGGCCGTTAACATTCCATGCCAATATGGTTAAGGGTGTATTTTTAGATCCTCTCATTTTTATCTGTTGTATATCAGTAACGCGCGTCTGCTGCTACATGGACTGTAGCCTGGCCAGATCACAGTATCTGGATGTGTTTTTTATGTAGATCCAGTGACTGAACTGAGACTGATACCTGAGACTGATACCTGAACAACTACTACTTTGCAATTAAGCTAAGCAATTAAGCTAAATCCATCCCACGCCACCCCCCTCGCCACCCCCCTCCTCCCCACCATCACACGTTCCCCGAGAGTTTTCCTCTCGGTGTTGTGAATAGGGGTGGGAAATGTGTGTCGCCCACCCTACCCAGAAATGTACTGTATAGGCCCCAATTCCTGCAATGCATTAAAGAACTGTAGAAAAAGCAGCAGAGAGGGAGAGGGAGAGGGAGGAAAGGGGATGGAAGAAGTAGGCTGGAAAGAGAAGTAGGGACACAGAGATAAATGTCTCAGGCCCAGTCTGGCCTGTCACCTGCTCTTGGTTTCGGAGTGTCTGCCCCTGTGCAGATCCAAGAGGGTGGTGTTGGGGGAGGGGGGGGGGGGTTGGAAGTGGTTGTGCATGGAGCTCCTGGTTGAAAATCTGCGGCAAGTTCTTGAAGTCTTTAGTTATGAGTTTGAGTCGGGCGCCTCTTCTTGTGGAACAGGTTTCCCCACCTCAGAGTCCTGTTCCTTTTACAAGTATTCTTGGTAAGAATGTGGGGTTCAAACATCTTATCAAAATTATGGAAGAGGCCATACCCATAAAGCAATAGTTGTGGAGTATACTATTCAGTGTAAGGTCAGATTTGCAAAGGGAGCTAGTCAAAATATGAGAGCAAGGGGTTATAGAGCCAGTGGAATCAATTTTATGGCTTTCACCTTTAGTTGTAGCATGGGAAAGGTCTGATGAACTTAGAGTATGCATTCATTTGTACTCTTTGAATAAGGAGGTGTGGATTGATTCCCATCTGCTTTCCAAAATCAGTGACCTCGATGTACTGAAAGTTGCTGAATAGTTTAGCAAAACTGACTTAGCGTTTGCTTATCACCAGGTGGAGCTAGATCTTTCTTCATATAATTTCACAGAATGCCATTTGGGCTTGTGTGTGCCGCATCCGCTTTTCAGCGGATTATGAATGATTTTTTAAAAGGGGTTAAAGGTACAGAAGTATTTCAGGATGACGTCCTCATATTTGCCAAGGATAGGTAAACTCAGGATTTCATTCTGAACAATGTGCTTAAGATTTTCCAAGCATATGGTGTTGTAATCAAGAGCAACAAGTGCACATTTTGGAAACAAGAGGTGGAATTCTTAGGGCACCTTGTGTCTCAAGAAGGTGTTAATGCACACCCAGGTTTGGTCAAGGCTATTGTCGGGATACGTGACGTTACAACGCATGCCATTACATTGCAAGCCGTTGCAACGCCAAACTTTACCCCGACTTTCTGTCGGGGGAATGCTGAAAGTTGGAATAGATTAATTTTCTATTCCAACTCCAGTGTGTGCAACAGTAGGGAAGGTGTTGGAGTTAAATCCAACACCTTCTACCCACTGCTGCACACCTTTTTTTATTGCAACAGCATGAGGTGTAACTGCATGCGTTGTAACGGTTGCGTTGTAAAGGCTGCTTCCCCTGTTGTTGATGCCCAGGCATCCAAGGATAAGAAAGGTCTGAGATCATGTTTAGGATATGTTTATTTTATATCGGGTTTATCCCTCATTATGCCAACTGTAAGAAACGACTAATATGTTAAGTGGGTCAAAAAGAAAATGACCTCTCCAAAGTATTAAAACCCTATGATCCAGCGCTACTGTGCAAAGTCAATATTGATGTTTGAAAGTATGGCTTAGGAGCAGTACTAGCCAATGTAATGTTCTTAACAGAAAAAAAGATGCAGATCTGGATGGCAAATTACAGGTAAGCTGTGTTTTGCACGACTTGAAGCTTGGAGAGTAATGTCTCATTGGCAGAAGCCAAAAAAGCATTAATGTAATGAAGCCTGCTAACAGCAAGAGCCTGTACCAGAGTTTTCCTGGCCTCAAGCAGAAGGAAAGGTAGTGCTTTCCTCAGTAAGTGGAACATGTGAAATCAGGTACCTGTTATAGACATGACCTGCTCTTTCATTGTAAGAGCTTGATCCAACTTAACCCAAGGTGTTTTGCAACCTGACTGGGGGTAGGAGCATTCCCTAATTCTGTTGACCACCAGTTGGGAGTCCATATTTGTTGGGCTTTCCTAAAGAATATCATCTCCATATTTTCAGCATTGAGCTGAAAGTAGTTCTCAGACATCCACTCTATCGCTTTCATCTCATAGGAGAAGCTGTGCTTCACTTTATCCACATTGTTGCCGAAGAAAATGACATGCTGAGTGTCGTCAGCATAAGACAGGATTTCAAAGCCCAAGGATTTGTTAAGTTTGGCAAAGGGGCCACATATATATTGATCAAGGTGGGGCTCAGACACTATCCCTGGGTTACACCTTTATCAATCATCCTGGTTCGCGACTTAGTCACCCAAAGCGATGACTTGAGATTTATTTTTCAAGAAGTTTCAAAACCATTTCAGGGCAGTTCCGTAGATCCCTCTCTCATTTAGCCTATTTAGCAGCTCATTGTGCAACACGGTGTCGAAAGCTGCATACAGGTCTAAAAGCAAAAGCACGGAGGGAATATTAACGTCCAATGAACATCTTATGGAATCTGACACCGCAACCAAGGCTGTCTTCATGTTGAGCTCTGTCCTGAACCCAGATTGAGAAGGGTCCAGGATATTGTTTTCTCACATATAGGCTGACAGTTGTATGTTGATAAGACCTTCCAAAAGCTTGCCAAGAATTGGAAGCAAGGAAATGGGCCAGTAATTAGTAAGGATTGAGGGGTCTTAATTGGCCTTTTTTGGGGGATAAAAACCTAAAATGTGCAGACTTCCAGGCCATAGGAAATTTCTCTGACTCTATTGATCAAGTAAATGGAGATCTATTAGCTGGTGCTATCTGCTTACAAAGACACGCAGAGAAGCTAGTCCTGTCTATTCTATGAGGGGTATTCAAATTCAGCTTAGTTTTTAGCTGATTAGAGGGAGAGACACATTTTTGGTAAATTGTCAGTATTTGAGACTAAAAAAAAATCTGCAAGAAAATTACATAATTCCTGAGAGAATTGAATCGTCTGAGAGCAAGCATGGGGGTTAGAAAAAATAATTTAAAACTTTAAAAGCTCTTTCGAAGAGTTTCCTGTATGGGTAATTTGATTAGTAATGTATATTTTGTCAGCAGTTTTTATGTTCTGATGATACTTAGTAAGTACCTTTTTTTTTGTACGCCTCTTTATTGCTGGGGTTATTTAGTCAGGCGCTAGGGTCTCTCTAACCTGGTGATGGAGTATGTTAAGTGAGGTTGGCCTAAGGAAAATGTACTGCATCCAGGTCCTTACAGCAAGGTTGCTGATGAATTGTCAGTGGAGGAAGAAGTTTTACTAAGATGTGAGCAAGTCATTCCGTCAGTGTTGGTACGGACTTATTCAAAGTGCTCACAAAGCATTTGACACCTACCTGTGTCTTGGTGTCTTCTGTGGACCACTACAACTACTTAAAGATTTTGCAAACTTGGTCCACCTATAAATAAATATTTACACCACACAGCATAACTCAATTTCTGGATTTTGCATTTCTGGAGAAACCTCTCCGGGAATAACCTAGACAAATCAGGAAAGTTTCTTTATGACTTCTCTCTGAATCTCCTAATTCAGTATACTTTTTTTGAAATTCTGAAGGTGCCTCAATGTGAGATTGATAGTGATTGTATAGTTATAGTCTTACTTGTCATGGTTCTGTGAGCTCCTCCCCTCCAAATAAAACAGGTCTTGAATGCTTATTGATGCACCTTTCCTTTCGTTCTGAACTTGAAAGTCTACGATCTGAAAAATGAACTTCGACACAATTGCAGATTTCACAGGAAAACATCACCATGATGTGCATCGTTAAGAAAAATTCAACTGGAACTAGGAAGCTAAATAGAAATAATTGGCTTATGTTCTTCTACTAGACTTGAGATATAAATGTGAAATCCCTCTAAGCATTTTTAATCATGTTGGCTTACATCATAACTCTAATTGATTCTTGCTAAGGTTGTCAACAATTACAAGTTAATTCAGTACTCCTAATGGTATCCTTGCTCCTAAAAGTGAAGTTGCAAAGTTCCCTGCATTTCCATCCTCCTACTAAATATATCTCTCCTAAATCTTACTTAAATTTAGTCCAAGTCTCTCATCTGGACCAACTGTAGGAAATCCGCCTTTTACTAGTGGTCACCCTGGATTTTCACCTTTTTGTGGTTTTAGAACCTTGTGCACTGTAGTAAAGTGGCTGTGCTCCCCTTTAAAATGTGTGAATTGCCATACTCCTAACTGGCATATTTAACTTGCCTAAGTCCTTAGTGTATGGTGCAAAGTGTACATAGGACTTGGAAGTTAAATGCCACGATTGGAACGCAGCACCTACTGTTCCACCCACTAGTGTGACAGTGTAAAACATACCTTCAGGCCTACCATTGTAGTCTTTCTGTGGCACTTTAAACACCGCGATACAACCTATCAAACCCTAGCAGCAAAAATTTACTTTTTCACTGTTGCAGGCGTATGTAGAAAATGTATTAAAATCCTTATACTGTATACTGTATCCCTGGAATGTGACTAGCTAGAACAATAACTAAACAACTATTTTAAATAGTTATTAAAAATCCAATAAAATGGTGAAATCCGATTTGTAACGAATATTAAGAATTAGTAACCTTTGGAAAGTTCCTTTTTCCCCTGCAAGAAGTTGCTGGAAGCTAATTTGCAATTGCTCTCTGGCCTCTCGCACCCAAATGATTAGCATTTGAATACATGTAATTACTCACAGGAGTAAAAAACTAGCTGACCTGAATGGGCAGAGATTACGCCTAGGAGTCTCACAGAATATGCAGGGTGGGGACTAAGGGCCTCTCTCTAACAGCACAGTGTCCGACCCTGCTTTGTAGGTCTGCGGAGCCACATGTAACACGTACAAAGGAGAGAACATGATCCCAAGACACTTCTTGTGTATTCACTATCTGGTTGCTGAAGGGCCTACTAAATGCCTGTCTCTCAATTTTACATATAGCACTTGGAGCGCACATGAAAGGAAGGGAGTAGAATGCCATGATGATTCTTGTGTGTATACACTGTCTGGTTGCAAGAATCGTGCGATCTGTCTGAGGGGGTATGTGGCTTAGACAGGGTCCTCCTGACTTTGTGTTGTATTTTGGCCATTTTTCTGGATGGGAAACGGTCATCTCTACAGCGTTTTATTTTTCCCCCCAGTCTTTTAATTAAACAATTGTTCAGAAGCATGGAAACTGTTATGCAGCATTCTTGGATGACTCTGAATAGCGATAAGACCATTCCGATATTTGCGCACTAAACTGTGTTTAAGACTATAAACAGCATCTGAATTTTGGCTCAATAACCTTCTCCAATATCACTAATCTCTAAGTTCCGGACCCACCTACACAGACCTATTTATATGAGAATCCTTAGAGTCCCCTGTACTCCACCCACCTACCCCAAACCTTCCCCCATTTTCTAGGGCAACCCGACGACTTTGGAATATCACTTTTTAGGCTACACAGCACTAATCAACTCCCAATCTACCACTCTTGGCGTAGCTCCACCCCCCAGGTCCTGGCTATGTTCCTCTTTGCTTTCGCTGTTGCAACCATTAACCATTACCTGAGGTATATTGGCCATTTTTCTTCCCCAGTTGCGCACAATATGGGCCATCTGACCTCCAGTGGGATCGTTTGCCCCACGACTTCAGTTAAAACCTTTATCACTACCCAGCACTGTTGGATATTTGGGCAGGCCCATACAATGTAGAAAACAGAACCCACTTTCCAACAGCCCCTTACACATTGGTCTGTGTCGCAGTCGGTGCATGAGGGCTCTAGACCTTTGAAGTATACAAAGCTGTATGAGACAGAAATGCACCCTTGTGATTCTCTTTCAGTTTGCCTTTTAGAAATACCTATTTGGTATTGTATGTTGTGCATGACTAATTTGTCATTTATTCACGTAGTATCTACCTGTACATATATCACTTTCATAACTTAATCAACATTTTCTAAAGAGTTATATGAGAGCAGAAGGGATCTGTAATCTGTCCTGAAGAAGAAGAATTATGGTTCCAAACATGTTGACACACACAGGAGGGATCGCTCATTAAAGCAGTATACCTCCGACCCACGTTTTTAATACCGGCTCTAAGGAATATTAAAATGTTCTAGTCCATAGGAGCTAGGTATTTTTTAACTCACTCTTCACTCACTCCTGACCCTTTCACTCACTCATTCCTATACCACACATAGTTTGGAATTCAGTGCTCCCACGTATCCGTAGGTTGTAGCACCCCCGTCCCGCAGCGGGTCAGGAAGACCCCATGATGAAGCATGACACCAAGGGCCCTTTTGGTGTGTGAGGGGTATTGAAAGAAACACTATGTGCTTCCAACTATTGTAGGTAATGCACATGACCTATGAGTAAAGTTATTTCTGTAAACCTATCTAAGGGTGGATCATGTTGTTTATAATATATATTTTTCGCCTGGGCAATAAATGTCCCAAACAGGAGTTATTGTGCTCCTTTCAATAGTCATACCCCAGAGGGTGTTCTGCTCCAGGCATTGCAAGGGCAACCAACACACTGTACCGCAGACAGAGACTCTTGGCAATGCAGGGAGGGGGTGGGGAGATGGGGGTTGAGAGTTAGAGGGGGTGAGGGTGAGACTTACGCACAGTCCGATCCGCGACAGAAGGGAGCATCTTGTAGAGAGACACATGAGAGGCTGGGCCACAATATACAGGAAAAACCTGATCGAAAGTGGTAAAGAACGCCGCGGAAGTCGCTCAATGTGCTTTTTGATGTTCTTACTTCCTTTGGGAGAAATTCGGGTTTGATAATTAACTGGTCCAAATCTTGCGTGTATCCTATCTCTGGTGGCCTTCCTCTCCTGCCGCCGCGGCTTCCGCTCCAAACATCTCAATCCGGCTTTAAATACTTGGGGATATACGTTTCGTTGGATCCGGCGGTCCGCTACGAGCAGAATCTCCTGTCTCCCCTCCTGCGTTTGAGGGCGGATACGGCCCGGTGGTGTGCGTTGCCCTTGTCTCCGCTTGGTCGCGCAGCACTGTTTAAAATGATGTCCCTTCCCAGATTTCTTTATGCACTCCAGAACTCCTTCGATATCATTCCGGCGGCCTACTTTAGGGAAGTGGAGAGTTTGCAGAGGAGACTGGTTTGGGACGGTCGTGCGCGTATCGCTTTGGCAAAGCTGACTCTTCCCTGGTATGACGGGGGCATCGCGCTCCCTGACATTAGAAGGTACTATTGGGCCTCCCAGCTGTCTGCCATTAACCATGCTACGTACGCTCCTGGCTCGAACCCGGCTTATGAGATGGATAAATTCCTGCTTCCCGTCGGTAACTATAACAGAGCGCTTTACTCTCGATCTGCCGGAAGGACCCTCACGGGCCCTACTAGGATAGCGGTACGTGTGTGGAAGGCGGCGAATGTAGCTGTGGGCTGGAGTGAGCGGTTGACGTGTGCTACTCCTCTGTTCGCCTCAGAGCGCTTGGGGAGCCTCTGGACAACGAAAGGCTTTGAGCACTGGGATACGATCGGCATTAGCAGAGTGGGGGACCTATGGGTTAAGGGCGCGGTTAAATCCTTCGCGACGCTTCAGAGCGAGTACGAGCTTAGTGAAAGGGAGTTCTTCCGCTATGCCCAGGTTCGGCACGCCCTACTCTCGGTCTTTGGGGAGGGGACCACGGTCCCTGTTTCTTCGCCTCTCGAGGACCGTATACTCGACGGACACGTCCCTGACAGCACTATCTCCCTGATTTATAAAAAACTCATAAATAATCGGGCTGATCTCTTGGTGCGTCTTCAGGAGGTGTGGACGGGAGATGGGGTTGAGTTGGACGACGAGGACTGGCAGTCTGCGCTGTCATCCCCTAAGGAGGTTGCCATCCCGGCCCGTCTCCGTCTGGTCCAGCTTAAGATTCTCCATCGTGTCTACGTGATGGGTCCCCGTTTGGTCTCGATGGGGTTTTCTGACGACGGGCTCTGTAAGCGTGGCTGCGGTCTCAGTGCCACCTTTCTCCACATCCTCTGGGAGTGCCGCGAGGTGGCGGAATATTGGCGCCAGGTGCATGATGTTTTGAAACGAGTCACTGGGGTCGCTCTGCTGCCGGAGGTGCGTCGATGTGTTCTGAACGTGTGGGAGCCCAATGACTATAATGCGGCCCAGGCTCGGTGGGCGGCCCTTGGGAACATGATCGCAAAGAGAGATATTGCGCAGCTTTGGGGTTCCCAAAGGCCTCCCACGTGTCCGTATGGAAGGAGAACATGGACTGGTGCATGTTCAGGGAGAAGACGGTGTATGTGGCTCGTGGTAAACCCGGGGCGTGGGGTAGAATCTGGGGTCAGTGGAATATGTATCGAGGGACTATCTGTTCTCCCCCCCTGGTGGATACGTCTGATGTTGCCTTGTCCCCCTGATCCTTGACGGTTCCTTGCTTAATTAGTTCATCTGAGTATAGATTTGGTTTGCCCGTGGCCCCCCCCTCCCTCTCAGACCCCCTTTTTATCGACCACCCTTGGGTGGTCCTGTGTGGAGTTCCTCTGCTGTGGTTAGACACCCTTTCAATGTTTCTCGCCTTGCTTTTTGTTTTTCTTTACTTTTGTTGATATTTATGTAAAAGGGTGTATCCTGACTTTCCTTATGTGCAGCCTGATCTCCTGTCATTTAGCGGAGCCCCTGCGGGCCAGTCATTGTTTTTGAACTGCTTGATCATTTCTGCATACTAGCGGCCGGCCCAGGCGGTTGTAGGCCCGTGCTTGTACCCTTTTTATCTGCACAATAAAAATAAAAAAAGAAAGTGGTAAAGAAGTGGTGAAGTGTTCCTGCAGCCGCTAGAGATCATAAGGCAGGAGCGCTGTTGCAAACACAAGAAAAAGCAATATCATGCGCACATTAAAACAGCAAAGAGGAACAGGAGTCCTGATTCTTTTCTTGCATGGGCTGCGAGCAGTGAAGAAAGAGGACAAGAGAAGAGGGACAGGAGCAGATGACGGCATGCATGGCGGCTGATTGGATACTGGACTTGTTTTGTTTGAAACTTAATTTGTCCCTGGGTTCTGTGGGAAATTAAGTCCTCTATTGATATGTTTAATATGGTTGCTATTTAAATAAACGGAGAAAAAAATAGCATAATCCTCGCCTCCGGGTGCTGACATAGAATCTACTGCAATTTTTTTTGTTTTAAAGAAGCACTGGGGCACCCATGTAAGCCTCCGGGGATAGGTCCCCGGAGCCACTCTGGGAAGGGGGCACCCCCCACTCTATAAAAAATTGAAGGGCCTTGGGAGAATGGGTGCCCGGAGCCACTTTTGGCTCGGGCAGGAGGACCGCACGCCCCCTCCCTATAAAAAAACAAAAAAATAACGGCCTGGGAGATGTGGTCCCCAGAGTCTGTAGAGGCTTGGGGAGAAGGGTTGCATGCCCCCCTCCCCTTAATTAAAGAAAGCGCTCCAGGGATGAAGTGCCAGGGGACGTAAAGGCTCGGGTGGGGGTGTGCACACCCCCCTCCCCAATATTTTCTGGCGGAAAAAAAAACTTGCCATCTCCCACAGGCACTTGTGATTGGTACTACCATGGGAGCTGGTGGGGCTGCGAGTATCCTGGGACTCTCCCCGCAGCCCCCACCAAAACGAAAATAAACTGGGTGTTCCGGATGGGCATCGGGACACCTGTATTAAATTTAAAGGCAAAAAAATGAACAATAAATGAGCACAGGAGCTACTCATTTAATATCCACTGCTTCTGTGAAGGAATGTCCCAAAATGCTTTGTGGCATATTAAAATTTCTCAGTTTCGTGCTTGTGGTGCCCCTAGAAGAGGCAGGGGCACTATGAAGCATTTTTCTTAAATGTTTGGTGCTGCAAGAAGTGCAGCAGCCCTCAATCAACTTTTAAAAAGAAAAATGTAAGTCTCCTGGGTCATTAAATCCGTGAGCCAAGGAGAACTTACCTTATTTTTTATGCACTTTGAGGTGGAACTCTATTTATGATTGCATGTTGTGGGCTACAAAATGTTAAAGGAAAGACTCAGACATGTTGAATTTTTTTTAAATTAAAAAAAAATATTTGAGTTTTTCTTTTCATATTTCAGCCTACCAAATGCAATCTTCATAAAAGCAATGTTAAAAGAAAGAAAGACTCGCAGACACGTTGATTTCCTTTTTTTAATAAAATGTTATTAAATATGTTTATAATAATAATTAGCAAACATTATTGAATGATAAGATTTGTTTAAAAAAAAAAGATGGTGATTTTTGGAAAAAGATGATAGGCGTGCCTTAAATATCTTAGTATGCTCCCCCTTTGTTAAATGTCAGTAAGCCAACTTTGTATGTTTTGGTGTTAAATGCGGAGGCGTGGGGTTGGCTTTCCTGCGGCCAACTCCACGTCAGCACAGCCATGGGTTGGCTGCCTGCGTGGGCTGCTACCAGGCCCTGTGGTCAACCCCACGCTACGTACGGCCTAAGGCGTGGTGTTAGCCTTGCGTTTGATAATAACATATCAAAATACGTAAAAAAATTAAAAACTAGAAAAACAAAGGTTAAAGTGATGTTACATTTGGGTATGGTAATATGTTACTTGACATTATTTACATAAAAAAAATGTAAATTCACTGAAAAAAACAAAAGGTAAAGGGAATTCTAGTTAGGGGAAAAGGTCAGTTAAAAAATACCTTTTTAAACTAACAAAATCACTGAAATTTACCAATGATAGTTAACTCAAGTAACTTTAACTCGTGCCTTAAGGTACCTATGACCCGTGCCCTCGCGATGCATTGCTCATTACCCCACATATTACATTAGTTATGACATATTCTATGACATCATTGAAAACATCACTGCAACATTTGCAGTGACATCATTGGTAACAAACCTGTGCATGGTGGGGGCATGAGTTATATTTACTTGAGATAACTATAACAAGTGAATTTCAGTGGTTTTGTTTGTTTAAAGAAGTATCTTTTATCTGACATTTTCACCGAACTATAACGTTTCTTTAACCTTTTTGTTTTTTGTGTGTGTGTGTGTGTATATATATATATATATATATATATATATATATATATATATATATATATATATATATATATATATATATATATATATATATATATATATATATATATATATAATTTACAAGGCCAATCGTCCTGAGCAAAGGGTCAATACTTCCGCCCAACCGGTTAGATTGATTCGTTAGATTGATTCTGTCATACTCTAAACAGGAAAGGCAGATCAGAAATATTATTAGGCGGAATTGGCATTTTATACAAGATGACCCGGTGATAGGAGGCAATATGCTTACTAATCCCTCCATCACTTATAGGAAAACAAAAAGTTTGGGTAACAAATTAACAAACAACAGTCAAGATGTGAGTGCAAGGATATGTGGCTCACTGCTAGAAAGGGTTTTTTCAAGTGTTCTACTTGTAAGGCCTGCAAATTCGGTAACAATGCAAATACATATACTACAGCATTCTCACCCAAGATCCGGGAGATCAAGCAACATCTTACGTGCAAAACGGAATTTGCAGTATATGTTTTGGAATGCAGTTGCCATCTGAAGTATATAGGAAGTACAAGATTAGCTGCACACAAGAGAATATTGCAGCACATACGAGCGATCATTAACAAAGATCAAAACTATCCAGTCGCAAGACACTTCCAAACCTTTCATGACAGTGATCCCAATCATTTAAAATATTTTGTCATAGAGGCTATCCCGGTCACCAAAAGGGGAGGGGACAGAGAAGCGAAGCTAAGGCGGCTGGAAACTCGCTATATATTAGAATTTGACTGTAAGCACCCAAGAGGATTAAATGCAACCGAAGACCTCTACACTTATTTGTAAATCTCCTACTGTACTAGAAAAATGGATTGTACCTGAAATAAGGAATTCGTGAATTATTTGCTATGTACGTTTGGCCCTGTCTATTTATAGGATATCTTATTGCTCTTATCCCAATATTTATAGTATTTTAAACTTTTTAGACTTACATTTTAGACATATGGTTTTAATATTTTATGTCTACTGTTTGTTCTGATGGTTTATAGATCATGGTTATCAAATGATACAGCTAAAATACTAGCCCAATCATCCTGACTCCCCTATTAGCATCTCTATTGGCATGTATGTAAAAATATCAATTCCTCTTGTTTTAGATTTTTATTGGCTCTTTTGAACCAATTAGCACTTTCTGCACTTTTTTTGATTACTGAGTGCCTCTTGTTTGCATTAATGAATTTACAATTTGTAAATATGGGAATTTAATGCAATGATTATTTATCAATGCACCTCTCTATTGTATTTAACATAGACGCCCTTAATACAGACAATTGTCTTAAAATTGCAACCGAGGTGGTACTCAAGAAGTGGTTTATATAGATAAATGGCAAGTAGATCCCAATTATTCACTTAATAATTCTTTTTCACAATCACGCATGTAAGTAGGAATAGAACGACTGAAAATATTTCCACAAAGGTTACTTACTTATCTGTATTTAAACAGTTATTTGTAAACACCACAATGATTGAGAATAGTCCTATGAGGGTTATTTACCGTTTTGTATTTAAACAGCTAAAGAGTTAAATTATAAATACCATCATTGTTTTTTAATTGTTATAATTGCCTTCATGGGTATGTATGAAATGTACTAAGGAGGTATTTTGCCAATATTGTTTTTTTAATTGTATTCTTACAATTAAGTCTACAGTACATGAACTACATATGTGGATCCTCATTAATGGGATACAAGTTCAGTCTTTCTTCATTGTCTATCAACTTTTACATGTGTGATAGGTTGGTTTTGGAAGCACTAGCACTTTAAATAATGAGAAAAAATCTCTGAACATTGTCATGTGATCAAGGCCGCTTTTGACGGCTGAAACGCGTAATGGCAGACCAGGAGAAATAAAAAATCTTTGAATTATACAACGAGGTCCACGTTCGTTCTTGTTTTTCTTGGAAGAAACGTGTGAGCGAAGCAAGCTCGTATATATATATATATATATTCACTTAAAAAACCATAGGTTTCACACATGTTATAGTTAGCTGGACATTTCCCTCGTAAAAAACCAATGAAATTCCCCCGTTATAGTTAGTAAAGGGAACTATAACTCACGCGACCGCAATCCACTGCTGATGACGTCAGATATTACATCACTGTATTTATTCACTTATTTACCCATTTTTATTTCCTTTAACCTTTAGCTATACATATTTAATAAATATTTATTTTACAGAAAGACAGTGATGTAATATCTGACGTCATCAGCAGTGGATTGCGGTCGCGTGAGTTATAGTTCCCTTTACTAACTATAACGGGGGAATTTCATTGGTTTTTTACGAGGGAAATGTCCAGCTAACTATAACATGTGTGAAACCTATGGTTTTTTAAAGTGAATTTGCAAGGTTTTTTAAATGCTAATTCCTAACTATAACGTGTGAAACCTATGGTTTTTTCAGTGAATTTGTACGTTTTTTTAAATGCTAAGTTATGTATTTATTTATTTTTTTTAAGGTTTTTTACCGTGCGCGTACCGTGCGCGCACGATGCGCTTCGCGCACCGTGCGCCCACGTTACGCCGTTCGCGAAATTTTCCCATTTCTACCGTGCGCGCCCGGTAAGTGCACTCCGCGATTTTTCGTAAAAATATTAAAAACATTTTTGACCCTTGGGGGTCAATGGCTAGGGGGTCAGGAACTGTCCACCCTGCCCCCTTTTCATGTTCTCCACCTTTATTTTTCACCTCCCTCGGACTGCGAGAGACAAAATGGCGGCCGACACTTCCTGGATTCGACCGATTCGAATGTTACTAAGATCTAACAACCAATCAGAATTGCGCTCGCGCACGGCAGGGTGCACTTACCGTACGCGCACGGTGCGCGCCTATAGATATATATATGCTTTTAAATGCTATTTTCTCAGAAAATACTGAACAGATTTACACCAGACCTGCAAAAGGCACATCCCTTACCTGAGGACTACCTCTCTGCCAAATTTCAAGGTTTTCTGTTCAGCCGTTCGGGCTGTGGCGCGGACTAAAGGTCCTATGGGAAAATGCATGGGGAAAACGCGTTTTGGGACCCCCCCTTTTTCTCAGCCCCCGCTTGACGAATTCACCCGAGACTTTCATGGAAGGAGCGGAGCGGAGCGCCCCACCTATTTTGAAAATTTCGCGAGGATTCGTCAATCGACGCAAAAGTTATTCCAAATAGAATGTTGCAGATTTCCTATGGAAACACGGTCCTAACTATAACTATCTACTGGCGACCGCCAGTAGATAATATATATGTGTGTGTGTATGTGTGTGTGCGCGTGCGTATATATGTATGTGTATATATACTTATGTATGTGTATATATACACATATGTATGTGTATATATACGTGTGTATGTGTGTGTGTATATATATATATATATATATCCACAAACAGAAAAAGCTCCTTCCGGATCTGCTGGGACCCTAGAGAGGTGGCGCACACGCCAGCGGAGCACGCCGGCAAAGTTAATGTCCACACACAACGAAATGAATGTTCGTGCGCTCTCAGTAATAAACAGGTAAATCAACGAGGTGAATAATCCAAGAGTTTAATCACACTACGCGTTTCGGCGACAAGCCTTGATCACGTGTGAAAATGTGTTACCCAACAGTCCTAATAAAGCATAGAAATTGCACTGTCATCACATTGGATAAAGTTAGAGCCAAGGCAGCGGCCATCTTAGAGTGGTGTAAACCAGTATTGGTACAAGTGGAAACATTGCATACTCTGAGTAAATCCATAATACAAAGTTAAATCAATGATGCAATATGGCGTGTCTACACAAGTGCGGAACGTCCTTTTGGCTGCACTGCTAGATAAAGAAAAAGAAAAATTGCGGGTAGTTAAAACGAAAATGTGAAAATGTGTTACCAAACAGTCCTAATAAAGCATAGAAATAGCACTGTCATCACATTGGATAAAGTTGGAGCCAAGGCAGCGGCCATCTTAGAGTGGTGTGAACCAGTATTGGTACAAGTGGAAACATTGCATACTCTGAGTAAATCCGTAATACAAAGTTAAAAAGGTAAATCAATGATGCAATATGGCGTGTCTACACAAGTGCAGAACGTCCTTGTGGCTGCACTGCTAGATTAAAGAAGAATTACGGGTAGTTCAAACGAAAAAAGGGTGGTTACCATGGCGATGATCCCCCCAATTATTAACACGAAAAATGCGTGAGCTGTAAAACGGGGGTCATGTGAATAACAATCTCCGGGCGAATGCCCCGGCAACTACCTAGTAATGTTAAAGTTAAGCGTTGATAAACGAAAAACAAACTTCATACTGCAATAGTAAGGCTCTATAAACAAAAATTGTGTACGTGAAGACTAGATCAATAGGACTTATCTTTGGCCAATGAGCGTGCACATGTGCTTAGACGAGGAACCGTCGGGGAAAAGGATTGAGGTGATGAGCAAGTGAAGAGTGAAGTCATGGAGTAAAAGGGTAGGATGCCCGTGCCGGTGAGTCAAAGTGAAGGGCTCCTTCCTTCTCTCCTGTAAATAATACAAAAAATGAACATGTCAGTGCAACGAATAACATAGCTCATAAGGTTAACACAATAAAGGAATATTGCATAACATAGCTTGCACATCGAAAAAGAGACTGTTAAAAGACAAAACAACTAAAATTAGCTGTACAAGGGAGAGCATAAGAACACGGTATGCTGGAAGGGAAAAGGAGCAGTTGAGACATAACAATGTAAGCTGGATGTCTTATTGTTTTAGGTGGATTGACATTTCCTCATCCATGTTCAATCCACCTGGGCTCTTTGTTTGAAAATCAATAATATACCTAGATTCACGTTGTCTGAGGTGAAGAGTTCTGTCCCCACCTCTGGGATTCCTAGGTATATGCTCCAAAATACAGTAACTCATGTCGTTAATGTTGGAATCATGTTTGGAGAAAAAGTGACGAGCAACGGGGTATTTGGGGTCATTATTGGTAATGGCCCTCAGATGCTCCATCACCCTCTTTTTGGCAGGACATGTGGTACTCCCTATGTACCAGAGTCCGCACGTACACTCAATAGCATAAATCACAAAACAGGTACTACATGTGAGAAATTGCATGATTTTCTTAGACACCCCACCATATGTCAGTTTGTCTTTGAATGTGCTGTTTCTGCAGGCTTTACAATGGCCACATGGGAAAAATCCCATGAGGCCATGGCCAGTATTAGTGGTGCGGTCAGTGATATCATTTCTGACTACTATGTCCCTGATGTTCTTATCCCTCCTGTAGGTGATACTGGGCCTGTCAGGAACCAGATTGCCAACCACCCCATCTGACTTAAGGATATCCCAATGTTTTGCGAAGATGCGTTTGATTTTATGTGCATCAGAATTGTATGTGAGGATCACCCGGACCACATCGGAAGTATCGTCGGTGGTACTCTCTACTCTTTCTTTAAGGGTATCTACCCTATCAATCCCTTCCGCACGTTCTTTTGCTTTTTTGAGAACCCAATTGGGATAGCCTCTAGCTTGGAACCGGCTGACAATGTTCTCCTTCTCTGCTAAGTATGCCTCGGGATTGTTGCAATTTCTCTTTGCCCTCAGTAGCTCCCCATAGGGTATACTCCATTTGAGAGTATCAGGGTGGCTGCTGAGGGCATGCAGGATGCTGTTACCCGCTGTAGCTTTCCGAAAGAGAGTAGTGCATATTTTGTTCTGTACTACCTCCAGTCCTACGTCAAGGAAGTCAGTTTTGATGTCATTGATGCTCCCAGACAGAACGATGTTGTAACTGTTGGTATTCAGTTTCGAGATAAATTCCTCTGCTTCACCTCTGGTACCATTCCAAATGATGAACAAGTCATCAATGTAGCGCCGCCACATGACAACTTTGCGGAAATCGGTTTCCAGGGTCCTGCTAGCTATATATATATATATGTGTGTATATGTATGTATGTATGTATGTATATATATGTGTGTGTGTGTGTATATATATATTCACTGAAAAAACCATAGGTTTCAGGGGTGTTATAGTTAGCTGGACTTTTCACTTGTACAAAACCATTGAAATTCCCCCGTTATAGTTAGTTCAGCTAACTATAACTCGCGCGCCCGCAATGCACTGCTGATGACGTCACATATTACATCACTCATGACATGGTCAGTGACATCACTCATGACATCACTGATGACATCACTGATGACATCATCCAGTGAATGTGTGTTATTCTGAAAATTAAATATGTTTTATATATGTATATCTCAAGGTCGATGGAAGAATAAATGGGTATATAAGTGTCTAAATGGATGATTTGTTTTTGAAAAATTGATTGTGTAACTGACTGATTAAGTGTATCATAGTGAATACATGGCTTAGTGAGTAATGTTTAAATATGTAAATATCTGTATCAGTCTCTCACTTTGTGTATAAGTGGCTGCATGGGTTGGTGAGTAGCTACATGGGTGTCTATATAGGTTATTAGTTGGTTTTTTGAGTATCAGTCTGAGTGTCTGCATGGTTCGGTGGGGGGTATTACGTAGTGCATAGGTGCATGAATGAGTGACTCACTGTTTGTATGTGTTGAACACAGTATGTGTGCAGGACTGTATGGGTGGATGAGTGTGTGTATGGGTGTGTTAGTGAGTGAATGACTGTCTCAATAGTGTCTTTATGAGTAACTACATAAGTTTTAAACTAGTATATGTGACCATTGGTGTATATATGTGAGTATATGTGAGAGTGAGAGATTGAAAGAGTTCCTGTATGAATAAGTATGTGTTTCTATAAGTGATTGTTTAAAAGACTAAGTATGTGTAAGTTTCCGTAGAAGTAAGTGTGGTGGTGTGTGTATAACTGTATATGCAAGTAAATGTATGTTTGATTCTTTATTAGCATGAGTGACTATGTGTGTGAGTAACTCTATGGATGAGTGGCATTGTGTAACAGGATGTATAGGTGTATGAGTACATATGATGAGTGAGTACATGTATGAGTGACTGTATTGGACTGTTGGTGAATGAGTGGATGTGTATGTGGATCTTAGAATTACTGAAGAGGTTGTTGTAACTGGTATTGGTATGTCCATTGTTTTGAAAATTTTAGTCTCCATTTTTGAATGTGTGTATCAAAGGTTATATTAGGGAGAGAGGAGGTCTGCCACTCTATCACAAGGATGATGTCATCAGTGATGTCATCAGTGATGTCATTTGAGATGTCATCAGTGATGTCATGAGTGATGTCACTGACCATGTCATGTGTGATGTAATATGTGACGTCATCAGCAGTGCATTGCGGGCGCGCGAGTTATAGTTAGCTGAACTAACTATAACGGGGGAATTTCAATGGTTTTGTACAAGTGAAAAGTCCAGCTAACTATAACACCCCTGAAACCTATGGTTTTTTCAGTGAATTTCTGAGGTTTTTTAAATGCTAATTCCTAACTATAACGTGCCTGAAACCTATGGTTTTTTCTGTTAATTTCAAAGGTTTTTTAAATGCTAATTTCTAACTATGCCTACAGAGATAGGACATGTGAAGAAAGAAGAAAAAATGTACAGAAAGAAACAAAAGAAGTGCAGAAAGAAGCAACAGAAGTCCTCAAATACGAAGATAAGTGCAGGAAGAAGGATAACGTGCAGAAAGAACAAAAAGAAGAGCAGAAAGAAGCCTTGTTGCAAAATCATCCTGTACCCTCAACTTTTTCTGACGGATACTGGTGGTAACTGAGTCTGACTAACCAGTCCTAGAGCCAGTGCTATGTTCAAAGACACTTAGAATACAGTGAAAACACCTACATACACTAGGGAACATTATGCGTTGGGGTCCCCCTGTGATTAGCCTTACCTCCTCTATAAGCCCCTAGTATATAATAGGGCATGGGGATTAAAACTACCTCTTAAAACAGGCCACAGGGCGTTTTTGCACACGTTAACTCAGGCCCCGTCCCCTCCTTTCACCATTGTGTAAACACGCCCTGTGTCCGTTTTTAGTTGGGAGATTAAGTTCATTTGAGTCCTGAGGGTCCCTAGGGTCCAACTAGCCCACTAGGTACCTCCAGTAAGTGCCACAGAGCTGCGTTGCAGAGAGGTGTAAAACGTGGCACGGCCTGGACCACCTCTCTGCAATGCAGCTCAGTGGCACTTACTGGAAGCACTTGGTGGGCTAGTTAGCCCCCAGGGGCCCTCAGTATTGAAGGGAAATTAATCCCCAATTTAAAACGTGCCATGGTGCGTGTTTGCACACGTCACCTCAGGCCCCGTCCCCTCCCTTCACCACTGTGTAAACGCGCCCTGTGGCTGTTCTAAGTTGAGAGATTAAGTCCCCTTGAATCCTAAGGGTCCCTAGGGTCACACTAGACCACTAGGTACCTCCAGTAAGCACCACAGAGCTGCGTTGCAGAGAGGTGTAAAAAGGGGCTTGGCCTCAGAACACCTGTCTGCAGCGCAGCTCCCTGGCGCATACTGGAGATGCCTGTTGGGGGCGCGTTTGCAGAGTGCTGCATGGAGGGGGCATGGCCTCCGGGACGATGCCAGTCTTTTATTTATTCTAATTTATTGGCCCTGATGACCCCATCCCCCAGGGCCTGTCTCCTAATTATATTTTTTTGACCCCAATCCCCAGGGCCGGCCACTGTTTTTTATTATTTTTAAAAAATATATATTTATAGACACACCTACGACATGCTGGACAAACCGTACGTACCTATCACCATGACGATTTGCGTGATATTCATTAAAAGGCGACTATGCATGCAATTAATCCACGTGGAATGTATTTACACCACTAGTGAAGCTCTGACATGTCTGATGCTCTACCGTGCCTAATCCCGGTAGACACCCTTGTCGTTTATTTATACAAACATGGGTAGCTATTGACGGGCACATTTAATACACATGCACACTAAGCCATTCAAAGGGGATTCGACAAAAATTCGACCAAAACAATGCAAGAACCCCCCCTCACAGTTAATAAAACACACACCCACTGCCGGATGTGTAATACTTTTTATTTTACTCTCTGGAAAGGGGACGAACATCACTTGCGAGTCACAGCGCGCTCCTGACAGAGCCCAATGCTGTGTTACACCCACCATTGCCTGCCGAGTGCCACACACCTCTGTATTGTATTCCACTAGCTAGTGCATATGCTATGACACTCTCTAGCCCATGTGCACTGTAACACCACCCCGTGAAAATGTCATGCCACACTTGTCTTCGCACGGGTTATATTGCCCTATCTAACGTGCCTTCCTCGATGCCTATGTTATAACGCACAGTGCTATGCCATACATATTACAATTTGGGATCCATATCTTTGTCACAGTGCATATGCAACGTTACACTCCCCAGCACATATTTTATATTACAACTTTAGAGACTAGTTAGGTTACACAACACTGCCCTGTGCATATTACACTCCAAGGCGCATATCGCATAGCACGCGCTAGTGCCTGTGCTATCTCGCGCTCTCCAATGAATCTGTCATTGCGCACAATGTATTGCATATTATATTTCACGCCTGGTTCATCTTATATCACACTTTTTGGTGCATAGTTTATACCATACACTATATCTAGTTTTCATTTTCAATCGTGCTCTCAGGACTATGTTCTATATAATACTGTGTTCACCTACCCTTTTCACGGGCATTACATTTTGCGATAGGGGGTGGAGGGTCAGGGGGTGTTTTTGCCAAGTGAGCCCGGAGTCACAGTCACTAACGTCTTCTTCTTCCTGAATAAAAGTGAGATTATGCTGCATACTTGTTCATATTTTAAGTAGTTTGCACAGACAAAATGTTTTAAAAACAATAAAGTTTCTAATACCCGCCTTCTCTGAACAGTTAGCTTGCTGCCCCATCCCCCTCCTCCCTATCCTCTGTTGTGTGAATCCATGGACTAGCCTCCTCCCTCCTGCCATGCATGGTCTGATGTGCTGCCACTGCCCTCAATTTAGTATGATGTACCAGTCCACTCCTCCTGCCCTCCATTGCCCAATTCTATGCCCCATCATTGACCTCCTGCTTAAACTCTGTGCTTAGCTTGCTGCCCCTATTCTCCTTCCCCCTGCCCTCCGATGTCTTTGTGCATGCCCCTGCTCCATCCTTTTTGCCCACCATGTCCCATGGACCTGCCACTCCTATCTACTCTGAGTGTTCTGTTGAGCTGCCACTCCCCTCCCACCTGCCTAGCATTGTCAGATGACTGTAACCTGTCCCTGCCACCTCCACCCTGCCTGTCCACATGCCATGCCTCTATCCTCTTCCTCCTGTCCTACATGGTCCATTGTACTGCCACACCCTTCTGCCCTCCCTGGTCTGTTGTGCTGCAACTGCTCCTCCTGCCTGCCCCGTGTGGTCTGTTGTGAGGCCCCTTCCCCTGAACTTTCTTGTCTGTGCACAGGTCCTGACCCTCCCTTCTATCCTCCATCGTCCTTTGTGCATGCCCCTGCACCCTCCTTCTTGCCCATCATAGCCATTGTGCTGCCACTAACACTCCCACTTGCCATGCATGGTCTTCTGTGCTGCCATGGCCCCTCCCACCTTCCCTGTGTGGTCAGTTAGCTGCCCCTGACCCCCTCCCACCTTCCCTCCATGGTCTGTGTGTATGCCATCACAGTCTCACTGTTGCTCTTCATGTTGTGTCTTGCTTCTAGTGCCCATCCTGCCTGACCTCCATGGCTATCTTGCTGCTCCTGCCCTGCCCCCTTGCCCCCAGCCCTCTGTTTACATGTGCAGACCCCTACTCCCTCCCTCCTGGCTTGTCTGTTCCATTGTAATGCCCCTGATCCGTCCCTCCTGCCCTTTATGGTCTGTTATGCTGCAGCCTTCTCTCCTGTCTGTCCATTATGGTCAGCTAGCTACCATTGCCTCTTGCCCCTCTGTTCTCTGTTGTCCATGTGCATGGTCCTGTCCCCTCCCTCTTGCTTTCTATGGATTGTTGTGCTGCACTCCCGTCCTGCATGCCCTGTGTGGTGTATTGTGCTGCTGCAAACCCTGATGCCTGCCCTGCAGGGTCAGTTTGGTGCACCTCTCCATGTCTCTCCTGTCCTCTGTTATCCAAGTCCATGTCCCTATCCCATTTCCTTCCATGATCCAATGTACCATACTTGCGAACATTTTGAACTTGGTAAGAGGGAGATTTTGAAAAAAAACTGGGGTATTGATTTTCCCCTTTGAGTTACATTGAAAAAGAGGATATTGTAGACAGGAGACAGATCAAATAAAGCCCATTTGAGCTTAAAAACATTGGACGTTTCCTGGCTGTATCGGGTCTGTTGGCATGTATGGTTGTACTACCATTGCCTCTTCCTTCTGCCCACAATGGTCTATTACATTGCCACAGCCTTGAAGGAGGGTAGATTTTGTATCACAGGGGGCCCCTGGCCCGTTCTGTCCACACCTGAAGTATGAGACCCTTGTCCTTGCCCTGCCAGCCGCATTTGTAGGCCGTATTAAATTGACCAGCGGGTCCTGTGTTGCTATATAATTATCCCGAGACATCCTTACCACTCAGCCAGCATAAAACCCCTGTGTAGGCCCTTCTGTTCAATATGTAGGCCTCTTTGTTAAATTGACCATAGCTCTGCAATTTTAGTGTATAGCAGTCTGAAGGCAGGTCTGCGAGGCCTTCTGCTCCAAACTAGTAGCCCCCACCCTACCCGAGTGCTCCGTGCTCGGTATCAAAGTTCAACATCCCCCTGAAGCTGTCGACATACAGTAGGCTGCATCCTGGACTGGTACTTGCTTCCTGGGCAGGTTTCCCGCTTTTAAGGAAGTGGCAACCGCAGAGCGTCAAGTTAGGAGAACTGAGGAGATTTTATACATGAATATATTGAATTCCTGTACAATACCCATTATTTTCTGCTTGCTCTATGGAACTTACGATAAGCGATTGGCCTGAGAGACTGACCTTTTCACCCAGTCCATTGTCAGCATTAAGTGGGTAAATGACGAAATGTCTGGTAAAATCTGCAGACGAAGCTTTTGGGTAGCATACGTAGGTAGATGTAGCGTGCAAAGGAGCCCACAAAATGATTTAAAAAGGGAGCACCCACAGATATCGACGGACAACCTCGCCGTCTGTATGTAGGTTAACAGGCTGTGCAGGTTTTCCCCAAGAACTGGGAGCTCTTGTCTTCCTTTGCTTAAAATGTCTTGCTCTGCTTTGCTTGAAGTATCTTATTCTATTTTACCTATATGAAATGTCATGTTATGTTTAACCATTGTTCTCTTTACTTTTGCATTTAAAAGATGTTGTATTGTAATTGCAAGAATGCTTGCTCTAAGAGTAAATGTGAGTGTCCCTAGGTAACATTTTCCTTGGTGTAACTTGTTTCTCATGATGCATTTATAGATGTGTTTTCTCTCTCTCTCTGTCAGTCCATTAATTGAGATACAGAGAATATCATGACAGCTGTATGATTATCTGGATTCTGTATTTTGTACTTTAGGTCTCTATTCTGCGGTTTCTTTGAAGTTGCATCTTCTCATTAAACTGCCATTGTATTCTGCCTCCAATTCCATGTCTCATATGTCTGTTTTCTTCATTTTTGGAGCAAGCGTTCCTAGGCACCCCGGCTCAAATTAAGGTGCCCCTTTTGTCCCTGACTCACTCTCCTGCTCAGTTCTGTGGTGGCTCCCGGGGCTCTGGGGACCGCCCCTAGCTTCCTTGACCCGTAATAGATCTTCCCTCCAACAGCCTCTCTTGCAAGTCCTGTATTGTTGGTTTGTTGCCCCTGCCCCTCTTTCCACTGCCCTCCATAGTCTGTTGTGCTTCCACGGCCCTTCCTGCCTGCTCAGTGTGGTTAAATTGTTGCCTTTGCACCCTCCTACCTGCCTTCAATTTTCCGAGTCCGTGCCCCTGGCCTCTGCCTCTCAACAGTATCCTAATGAACAACTAGATTGCTAACATTCTATATTTATTACAAAAGTGTGGAACGCCTGACATCATCTTAATGTAATCAAAACTGTAATACCTAGAGCATTCCTTTAGAAATTACATATATGAGAGGGTCTTATTGGCTTCAAAATTATGGTTAGTGCTCTAAAAGACTAAAATAAGGACATATTTTCTGAGTTTTCAAATAGCGACAAAGCACTTTTAAATTATTTGTTATCTTTATGTTTTTTTATCTAGTTGACAACTTGATTAAATGTTGCACATAGGGGAGAGGATGTGGTGTTACTTCCAGAACTGCAGACTTTGCAACTGGGGAACCAGGTTGAAGTTTCTGCTTCAGCTCGACATTCTGTGATTCTGGTCAAATCACTTAGTCTCCCCATGTCTACAACCAAAATGAATTTGTTCTTGTGTGATGTAACCAATGCTCATGTAAAGCACTCCAATACCTGACAAGTCTGCACTATATAACACTGCAAAAACACAAAATAATAAGTGTTTTGCACACTTCTGTCATTGGGCTATATTTGGGCTATATCTGGGTGATTTTGGGCTACATTTGGGCTCTTTTGTCTCCGGTGGCCATCTTGGGAGATTTATTTGTTATGAAGTTTCCTAATTTCCTCATGTACTGCAGTCTCCTCAGTCGGAAATGCTTTCAGTTTTTTACTTTGATTCCATCATGAAGGTATTCAGATATGTCACACATTTGCGATAAATTCTGAATGTTAGCACTCTAGTTGCTCATTAGATCACTGTAGTAAAACTACTGTTCACCATGGAAGTCTGCTCCTGGTATTAAAAGTGCATGTTTCAGTCTGCATGTCAGAATTTTTTAATGAAATAGAAGAGGATTTGAGAAGTCACTCAAAATGTGCCCTCATTTTCTTTCTTCAGCATTAATCATAATTTCTATGGCAAAATGAACCCCCTCATTGTGTTCCTTTTTAAATTAAATGTTTTAAGTGTTACCAGTTTATTCCAATCAAGATGGCTTCAGGTGTGCCATACTTTTGTCATAATGAAGACAGTAAGTGCTCTAGTTGTTTTTAAGAACATTCTTGGACATTCTGTCATTGGGCTATACTTGGGCTACATCTGGGTGATATTTGGGCTACATTTGGGCTCTTTTGTCTCTGGTGGCCATCTTGGGAGACTTATTTGTTATGAAGTTTCCTAATTTCCTCATTTACTGCAGTCTCCTCAGTAGGAAATACTTTCAGTTTTTTACTTTGATTCCATCAAGAAGGCATTCAAATGTGTCACACATTTGCCATAAAATCAGAATGTTAGCACTCTTTTTGCTCATTAGATCACTGTAGTAAAGCTACTGCTCACCAGGGAAAACTGCTGCTGGTATTGAAAGTGCATGTTTCAGTCTGCATGTCAGAATTTTTGAATGAAATAGAAGAGGATTTGAGAAGTCACTCAAAATGTGCCCTAATTTTTCTTTCTGCAGCACTTATCATACTTTTTATGGAAAAATGAACCCCCTCATTTTGTTCCTTTTTAAATTAAATGTTTTAAGAGTTACCACTTTAATCCAAGCAAGATGGCTTCAGGTGTGCCATACATTTATCATAAGTAGGACGGTTAGCGCTCTAGTAGTTCTTTGGAACACTCTGGAAAGCTGCAGTAGAACACAAAGGAATCAACTGACAGTCTCTGCCCTTGTTGGATGTACATGTTTTACTGAGAATGTCAGACTTCATTCTCACATGACTGAGAAAGATAATGTGAATTTACAGAAAATAAGCTCTCAGTTTAGCTTATAGATCACCTTCCAAACCTCTGTGGTAAAAGCATGAGAAAATATTTTTCTCTCAATCATGATATCCCAGCAGAAGGCTTTTTCACATGGTGAAATCACCTTAGAACATACCACAATTCCTAAAATGAGTATGGTACCATCAACAAATGATTTATAATGTAACTAAAGTCTTAAAACCTTCTATTAACTGCAATGCTTTTTAATGAGGTGCTATCATGTATATTGGTCCCAAGATGGCTGCCAACACTTCTTGGATGAAGTGCTGACAGCCAATCAGATCTCAGGATGAGATGTGTGGTTAGGCTCCGCCCACATATATATATTGATTTAAATGCTATTTTCTCAGGAACTACTGAACAGATTTACACCAGACCTACAAAAGGCACTTCCTTGACCTGAGGACTACCTCTCTGCCAAATTTCAAGTAACTCTGTTCAGCCGTTCGGGCTGTAGCTGTGTCTAAAGGTCCTATGGAAAAATGCATGGGAAAAACGCGTTTTGGGACCCCCCTTTTTTCTCAGCCCCCGCTTGACGAATCCCCCCGAGACTTTCAGGGTAGGAGCGGAGCGTAGCGCCCCACCTATTTTGAAAATTTCGCGAGGATTCATCGACCGGCGCCAAAGTTATTCCAAATAGAATGTTGCGGATTTCCTATGGAAACAGGGTCCTAACTATAACTATCTACTGGCGACCGCCAGTAGATAATATATATATATATTCAAGCTCCCAAAGATGCGAAGCACTCACGGGACCCATTCCATAGATTTAATTCAGCAGATGCATTTCTGCGTTCAAGCCTTCCTCAGTGCCTAACAACTTGGCAATTGGCAGTTTACAGATTTAAATATACATCACCCCGATCCCATTGGAGGAGCACATAGTCATGGGCAGCAACGAGGGACTAACTTCAAGGAGGACAAAATACCCCTCTCTTGTATATGTATATATATGTGTATATTTAGAATTAATACGTACAAACCAAAAGAGAAATAATATAGCGAAAAGGGTTGTGACGTGGAAGAGATTCAAAGAGAACCTTGTGGTAAATAGTAATAATCACTACCTAAAACAAGAACATTTTTGAAACATGAAGCTAGGAAAGAAGCGTTAACAGAAGCAACTTTCTAGCCATTTTGCATGCAGATCCCAATTTACGTTGTGTTATTTAGACTGGCCAACATGTGCTTCAAAACCTCATTGCCCGAATGCACTCTTCTACACTGTCATTGTTCATTGAAACATCTTGAATTAGTTTTAGAGAGATCTTTATTACAAAAGAAGCTGCTTATCCTGCAGAGAGTTATTTTATAGGGAGTGAACACAAATCTAAAAGACGTGTGTTAACATATATATCTAATTTCATTGCATGTGCCAGCAATGCCAACATATATGGGTGTATAAAAACGTAACTTGCTGTCATATTTGTTTCTTGCTACTGACTGTGGGCAGAAAGTGAACTCTTGATACGTAAAACACATTTGCAAACCCCTGTTTAATGTTCTCTGTATTTGTTCTGTTTTACTCATTAAAACTAAATGGTCCTGATTGGGTCAATCATATTTCCCTGACTTTTAGGATAATGCGCGTACAAAGCAAAAGGTAGGATGCTTGCAGCAGTGGTTTTTGTCCTTGTTTTCTAACATGTTGTTTGGCAATCATTCATGTAAGGGCACTGCTTTAAGTCTTTGAAATCATTTGTCTGCTTGTGTTGTAATGAGCTTCCTTACTAAAAGTCGATATTCTCATGACATATTTGTTTTGCTCGTGGTATTTTTGTCAAATGCACGCCGTCATCCGTGATGGCTTGGCTATGTTTGTTGCATCACGCGCTCACTTCTTTTGCTTCCTTGTTTTCATTTAATTATTTGAAATTTAAAGTTTGCTGATATTCAAATGATTGTGTAATCAGAGTGCTTCAAAAGAATATTTTGAGGAGGCCCCGCAGAACCTACAACAGTCTCACACTTGGCAAATTACTCTTCTTCATAGTTCTATTGTACTGTTTTACCAGATGGTTATGTGTATTTGAATGTTACGCTTTGGGGGTGTCTCTAGTAGGAACAGCCCATATGACATGGTTCCTATACTCTAGACCTTACCTGCCTGCTTTCAAATATTTCCAGGGCTTCCAGTAGTATAACCTATACTACTCAAACAGAAATATTGCCTCTGCAAGCCCACCATAAACTTCCCCCAACTTCGGTTTTGAGGTGGGGGGAAAAACAGCTCTTATATAGATTTATTTTGCACTGCCAGCCGGTGACCATACAACTAACCAAAAATATTGTTCTAGAGGAACACTGGCCTATACCAGGATACGTGTGTTCCAGTTGCTTCCTTCATGTCGGGGGGTAAAAAAGGTAGGCCATTCAGGTGGCCAGGAGAGTCGACAACACAAAAAGGGCTACAAATGTTTGTGTTTATCCCTTCACCTAAGCATAGATATAGGGAGTTTTAAGTCCCTTCCATCAACTTTGCAGAGCCTGGTGGACGAAAAGGGCGAAGTGGTGTCATCATAGTCACTTAGTCTGAGATGCTGGAAAACTTCATATTTCCTATACATTTTCAACTGGATTTGATCAGCAATATGCATGTAGGCACCTTGTGTAAAAGGTATGGTGCTCATCTCGAATGGCAGATAAAATAAGAGAGTTTCCTCCTCTCACTTTAGTTCCTGGAGGCTGCTCAGCATCCTCTTCCCCTAGGCTCACCCTCAGGACGTCATTGGCCTACCTCTCGGCCAGTCAAATATCCCAGCCACCTCCTGGTAAACACAGGGATCAAAGCAGCATTGCACGATCAATTATATCGAATAAAGTGTTTTTAATTGGTTGAAATTGATGAGAACCAGATAGATGAAAATACAAGAATGAGATATTTATCGTCCTGATGAAGTCCCCATAGGGGATGAAACATGTTTAATGATTTTTCAGATTTGATTTGAGTTTTGTGGGCAGTCGAAATTCTGGGAGTAGGCACAAGGTACATAAGAATTTTGGAACACTGACCAATGCAGAGTGGAGAATCACTACTTCCATTTTTTAAAATTTTGGCTGATAAAATAATCATGTCGCAATTCAGTCTTCAGCAAGTGGAGATTACCCAAGAGCGATCTTTTCGCGACAGAGAACTATCTGTCAATGATCTCTATACTCAGTTCATCTTTTGTCGGGGGTAACAAGAAAATTTCTCAGGGGATGCTTTCTGCAACTTTCATCTAACTGCCTTGATTCACAGGATTCTCAAAAAGGTAGATATTTCCAACAACTTAGAGATATGATACTCTTGCCACATTTTGTCTGAGATAGATTTGTTTTTCAATCCTGATTTCTAGCTGCATTTCCCTGAAATGAACTTTAAAGCTTTGTTCCTGAATAAATTGCGTAGCTCACCAAGGCTTGTCAGAAATTAGCAGTGGTATTGTGGGTACCAAGGAACAACTCTACTTTTAATCAATAAACACTTGGCTTTGTTTTTGTGACTCTGCTCTTGTATTGCTTTGTCTTTTTTCCTGAGTCGGGATACTGGCTGATAAATTAATGGCATAGATTACCTCTTAGCAATTGTGACCTGTTTTAAAAGACCTAAAGACAATTTCGTCTTGAAAAATGTATTTGTTCTAAAGCATGTTGATGGCATTCTAGGTTTTAAATCTTCCTGTAGCAGAACCTGCTCCTCAATGGGTTCCCCCCTTAGTCTCTTTAATGCAGAAATTTCTTGAGCCTTTGGCATCACGTGACATAGACCTTTTGACATGCAAAACAGGTTTCTCAGTTGTGATAACTCGGTATAGATGTATGGGGATCTTGAAGTTCTTTCACTGAAAGATCCAAATTTGGTTTCATATGAATATAAATTGGTTCTGAGAACAGTCACCTATTTTGTTCCAATGATATTGATGAAATCTAATTTTTAGAAGCAAATCACTTTTTGTTTTTTTTAAACCAAAGCCTTGTGGTTCTCAACTGAGGATTCTCTACACCATTTGGATGTTTCCAGGGCCATAACATCCTACGTGAAAAGAATGGTCAACTTTAAAAAGTTGTATCGTTTTTGCAGGTGTGTTTTTACCCAGCAGTCGTGGGATCCATGCTACTGTTCCAGGTGGATGGTCTCATGCCTCTCAAAAACAAATGGGTTAAACTACTTTCAGACTTCAAGATTGCTCGTTCCACCTGCACTAATACCTCATCACTGGATTTCCAAATAAGCTATTCTATTGCAGAAAGGTATGGGACAGCTATGTTTGCTTCCGGTCATCATTTATATGCATTGTTTCTTAGCTGCAACTTCATACCTCTCAGCATTACAATTATGGATTTCATTCCAAATACTTGGAGAAAGAGGAAGTACCCGAAAAAAGAGTAATGACAAATAAAAGAAACTACATGAGTATTCTGCCACTCTTAGTTCTTGCACTTTTTCTTTTATAAAATGCCTTCATTAAGCATATACCATGCACCAGCCATTCATATTAGGAAAAAAACATGAAATTATGTTGTGGCGCTTGAGGAGGTTTTGGGAGGGGGGCAGTGTATGAGGAGTGAACACTCATTCTGGGTTCCTTAACCAAACGTTTAAAGCGACATCATCGTTAAGTGACTTTTTATAAGATCCTGACAGCCATGCAGATATTTTCCATCTAGTTGTGAAGTGTGGAAACAGTAAAGTAAGAATCATTGAACCACCATGAAGTAGTTCCATGAAGTAAATGTTTCCTTTATAACATTTTTGACAGTAGGCTGGGGTTTGGTTAGATTGCTCTAGTGGCATGTACCAGCACAACCAAGCAGTTTATTTTAACCTACAGAAGCACCTCAGGTTGACAGCTCTGCATTATTGCAGGCTGTCTGCAAGAGGTTGACCCACTCCGCTACCTGAATATGTGCTGCATGAGTGACAGTGCTAGGATGCAGTAGTTTCGAAGCTGCTGTATAGAAGGGAGGAGGGTATGGGGGACTGGCAAGGTTTGGCTTGTGTTGAAGAGGTATACGGGGCATGTTGGGGGCAGCAGGTGTTTCTGGTTTCCCACTTGAACCCCCCACAACACAAGCCACTAGTCTGCAATGGCAGCCTGATAAACTTGCCTGAGGAGACATGTGAAGATTGTGTTTACAATTTGAGTAAGTCACCTTTGATAAGGTAGGTTCCCTTACTCTCTAGGTTAGCGTATCTGGGAGCCATGCACTTTCCCTAGAGTTTTAGTGTCTTTTAGACTTTGCTTGGGGAAAGGGCACACATTATTGTCCCAACACCAGGTTGGGGCCATTTTACCGTTATTCGGTATTTGGGAACCCATTTCTGGAATTTCTATCCTATAGCGAGTGGTCTTACTTTCTCTTTTTATTGTCATTAGTGAGGCGGATGCAGCCGACCATTTCATTTCTTCTTGTTTGGGTACAGTACTGACAGAGAATCTTTTTTTTTATAGGAGTATGTTCTACAATCAGTGGATACAGAGCAGACTGTCTTTATTCAGAATGGGGTCCTGTTCCTTCTTCTAACCACTTGACTAGTGCCATGAATTGTCAAGGAAGCTAATATGGGCTGTGTTGTGTATCAACCTGCTTGTTAAAATGGTACTGAGATAATTAAATGGAAATGTTCTTCTCAGAATCAGGTATTTTGCTAGTAACCTATACAGATGGAGGGTATGAGAAGATATTAATAAATATGCTATCAAAAAGTACCAATCTTGAAAGTGATGACCAGTGAATATGGAAGAAAAGACCATTTAACTATACATAAAAAATTAAAAACAACAGCAAGATAATGCATTGTGTGCTTCAGATGACACAATGAATCAAAGCTTGGAACAACCGCTCAGTTTGTGCCATGTGCCTCTCAGTCACTCCAACCAATTCCCCATTTGAGAGACTTAACGTTTGATAGCCTTGGAGGTAGAATGCTGGTTCCTCAGCAGGTGATCAGAGATACTAACCTTGAGTAAGCTTTACCAAACCTGAGTCTTACAGCTGCTCTGAATCTCATAAATGTTGTTGAGCAGCAACAGGACCTGGTGAAAAGTTGTGTCTTGTTGTATCCTTTTTTTCATGCTTCAGGAGCTTTGACGAAGCTGCCGGAGAATACAGGACGCAAACCTTATAGGTGCATTGTCTACGGCAGAAATCAAATGGTCCTCTGCATTAAAGAATGCCTCAAAGCATGGTCTTGGATCTGCACCACAAGAAAACTCACCTATCAGCCCAGGGATTGCATCTAAATTATCCACTGAACCAAAATTCTCAGCTATTTCCAGTGCCAAATCATACAGGAAATCAGGGACTCATCCTTTAACTGCATTAGTGTCACCACATGATGCACTGTTGGTAAAGTTTGTGTTCTTCACCCTTTGTGAACAGATTAACTCTGGGGTAAAAGTCAACCTTCCCTCACCCCAACCACTTAGGCACCTCACCCTTCAGTGCCATCAGGGGTAGCAAGCAAAATATATATATATATATATATATATATATATATATATATATATATATATATATATATATATATATATATATATATATATATATATTCTGGTTTTTAGATATTATTTTGTATCTCTTAAAACACAACAATGCTTATCAAACAGTTTGAAACATCCATCTCAGTTCTCTGTTTTTGTTACGTTTTTACTTCATTAGAGAAAGTTTGTAGTGAAGATGGACACCCTTAACTTTCATCATTGCTAATTTAGCTCCGCCTAACAAGTGATTGTTGTTTTATACAATCTGAAGTTTGTCTCTCTTACTGAATTTAATTTACTCTTAATGCAAAGAACCACTTTTAGCTACAACTGAATGCCAAAAATATTTGTGAGGTATTTCATTATTGAATGTTTTTATCCATAGAAACATATACGAACAACTGGTGAAGTTGACCCAGTTACTCAAGGGATGTCCCTTCCTATTTGGGAAAGGCTCTCGGCCAAGGTAAGCATTTGGATCACGTAAATTGCTTTATTATATTGCTTTTGAAATGTTTAAACATGTTAAATCAGGATGGGCCTTTACCCTGTTACTTCTGATTACTTTGGTTTTTAGATGCCTAAAAATTATTTTGAACACACTGAATATATCGATTTAAAGCCCATGCATGACTGTTAGAGTACCAATCTGAAAGTAAAACCCCTGAAGAATATAACTGAACACTTCAAAATGACCTTTATTCAGTTACTGAGCGAAAATACTGTAGAAGCCTTAGTGCCCTATGCGTAGTGCCTACCTTAAAATTAACCATTACAAAATAATGGGGTGACCCATACTAGTCCATGGACCTGAGTAATGCTCGGTATAGAAAACAATGGTCCATAGACTAATTTCCTTAGGGAGGTTTTCATGAAGTCAACATCTATGAACATGGGTCTTGGGAGATGTCATGAGGGATCTGGTTCTGAAATCCTTCCAGGACCTCCTGAAAGATTTTCACATGCTGAAATGCCAATTCTATAAGTACCTTCAATTTCGGCATGCTCTGTCCCCCAGCCTGGAGGGCTTGGAGTCCTTGGCTGAGTTCAGCCCGCTTGAGGCAAAGGTTTTTATGGGAGACCTCCAGGATCGCAAGATCTCCAAGATCTACCAATCCCTAGTTATTCATTGCTCCTCCACGCTACAGAAACTCCAGGGGATTGAGAGGGGGATGTGGGTCCCTTGGATGAAGAGGACTGGGCGAAGGCCCTGGCTGCTCCACAGGGGGCGGCCATAGCGGTGAGTTTGCGCCTCTTCCAGTTTAAATATCTGCATAGGGCCTACTATACACAAGTACGTTTCTGAAGGGCGGGGCTGATTGCCTCTCCTGTGTGCCTTAGATGTAATCGGGAGGAGGGTACGCTAATACACACGGTCTAGCAGTGTCTCTCCCTAGATCGTTTCTGGAGGGTGGTTCACACCTGCTTATCAGAAGCTCTGGTTTGGGATCTTCCTCGCCGAAACTTGCTCTGCTACATGTCATGGAGGGGATAGGAGGCAACATCTACAAACGACACTTATTGCTGTTGGGTTTTACATTGGAGAAAAGGAACATAGCGAGGGCATGGAAGGCACCGCGGCCACCCTTCAGTGGCTGCGTGGAAGAATGGTTTGGACTTTTGCATGGGCCTGGAGAAACCCATCTTCTGATGGATACATCTGCCAGTGGATTCCTCACCTTGTGAATATCCCCTGCGCCAGCATTCCACGGAACTTTTCTTCCCCAGCATTCCACGTCGACGTGGGCGACGTCATAATACACCGGCTCCGCTCGCGACTCCGATCGACGTCACCGGAGCCATAAGAAGCCCACGTCGGCGTGATGACGTCAGTTCCCTTTTTTCCGCGCCTTCGACGCGCAACGGTTTTTCTCCAGTGGTACTTTGTAGTTTGGTCGTGTATATCGGTTTATTTGGCTATGTCTTCGACTAGGAAGTCGGGCTTTAAGCCCTGTAGGAAGTGTGGAGGCCTGATGTCGATAACGGATCCACACCAGAATTGTTTATGGTGCCTTTCCTCGGAGCATGATATGGAGGAGTGCGGATGCTGTAAAAGCATGAACCCGAAGGCACTCAAGGAAAGGAAGACCAAACTCTTTATGAAGAAGATTGGTGAAGAGAAAAGAGGGGGAAGAAGGAGAGATCGAAGAGGGAGTCATCGACTTCGAAGTCGTCGAGGTCGAAGAAACACCATAAGAAGAGTAAACACTCTCGACGTCGATCCTTGAAGTCCAAGAAATCGAAGTCGAGGTCGGCGTCGTCTCATCGACGTCGGAGCAGAGGTTTGTCTCCTTCTCCTTCTCCTTCGAGGTCACCGGAAGGTTCTCCTTCGAGGAAGCAGACTCCGATTCAGTCGCCGACGAGGTCTTCGGCTCCGTCTAAGACGTCGACTCCGGTTCGTGTGGAGTCGGATGCATCTATGCATGAGGAGCGGGAAGAGTCTGTTCCAGTACCTGAAGATCCTGGGGCTCCAGTGGAGGATTCTACGGAGCCGGTGCCGGAGGCTCCACAAGAGGTTCCTTTGCCTCAGTTCCCGGCCCCAGGTACAGATTCGGCTAATTTCTTAAATGCTATGTATGGCATTTTTAATAGGGCGGCCTACCCATCCGGAGCACCAACAGGTCCCGTGGGTCCGATGGCCTTTACGATGGGGGTGCCGCAGCAGTATGCTCAGGCCCCCTTCATGCCCTTTATGCCGATGGCGTCTTCTTGGCAATTTCCGGTGCCTTCTGGAGAGCCTATTCGACCTCGGAAGGTCCAGCAGGCTTCGGAGCCTCCTTCGACGCCGAGACTGGCTCCATCGACGCCGGGACTGGTACCATCGACGCCGAAACCGAATCCATTGACGCCGAGGCTGACTCCAGCTGCGCCGTGTCCGGCGCCGTCGACGCCGTTTCCTCTGGCTCCTCCGACGCCGTCGACGTCGGTTCCCCGAATCCGGTCGAGGAGGGAAGCCCAGAGGGTGTTGGAGGAAAGAAGATATCGAGAGGTGGAAGAAGGCGAGGTCGATTCTTCTTCGGACGAATTCGAGGGCATTGAGGAAGCCAGTGGGCTGGATACGACCCCAGAGTGGGAACATGCATCTGCCAGGTCTTCTCCTCCTCATGAGTTGGCTCCCTATCACGTGGTGATAAAGAAAGCAGCAGAGCTTCTGGATTTACAGCTGCCTTCTGTGGAGTACAAGTCCAACCTACTCACAGAAGTGTTACATTCTCCAACTGCGACATCGGAGCCTTTGCTACCTTTCAATGAGGCCATATTGGAGCCGGTTTTAGAGGTATGGAAGAAGCCCCTTTCTTCTCCTGCAGTGTGTAGACAGGTGGCAAGGAGGTACAAGGTTGCTCCAGGGGACCCTGACTTTTTATCCTCTCATCCGTCCCCGGACAGTTTGGTTGTGCAGGCTTCTTGCTCCAAGCATGCTTCCGGTGCTTTTCCTCAGTCTCCAGCTGACAGGGAATCCAAAAAAGCTGATCAGGCGGCCAAAAAGACCTTTTCGACAGGAAGCATGGCGTTGAAATCCACTAATGCTACATGCCTGCTGGGGCGTTACGTGCACGCTCTTATGGATTCCATTAAGTCCTTGGCCCCTAAGTTGCCTGAAGGGGATAAGTCATCCTTCATGGAGGATATAGCTGACACTCAGGCGGCTGCCAGGCAAGTTATCCAGTCAGGGTTGGATACTGCGGACTCAGTGGCAAGGATCATGGGGTCGTCTGTTGCTGTAAGAAGGCAGGCTTGGCTCCGTAACTCTGGTTTCTCGACGGATGTTCACGCTACTCTGGTCGATCTTCCATTTGATGGTCAGAAGCTGTTTGGGGAGAAGGCGGACTCTGCCCTTCAGCGTTTTAAGGACAGCCGATTGACTGCAAAATCCTTGGGTCTGCAAGTACCGCCAAAGGGTTCGACCTTTCGGAAATTGAGGGGCTTTGGGCGATCGTCTTTTCGCTCTTACCGGCAGCCCCAGCAGCAGCAGCAGAATCCCCTCTATAAGTCCTATAGAGGGAGACAAAGGGGTCGGAGAGGTTCTGGTCGCAACCCCTCTTCTTCCTCCTCCTCCTCTGCTCCCAATGAGGCCTCAGGGAAGCAGCCCTAGATCCCCCATCCTGGGTCATGTAAGTCCTGTGGGGGGTCGGGTGTCCTACTTTCTACGGGGTTGGAAATAGGTTACATCAGACCTTTGGGTTTTGAACCTCGTGGAGACTGGGTACGCCCTTCCCTTTCGGGAGTTTCCTCCCCCTTACCCTCCTTGCCAAGGTTATTGTTCGGAGGACCACCTGCTTCTCCTGCAGAAGGAAGTTCTAGCCTTGCTTCAGAAGGGTGCAATAGAGGTGGTTCCGGAGCAGGAAAGGGGTCAGGGATGCTACTCCCCGTATTTCCTGATTCCCAAAAAGGACGGCAGATTGCGTCCGATACTGGACCTCAGAATCTTGAACTTTTACCTGAAACAGAAGAAGTTCAAGATGCTGACCCTTGCGCAGGTTCTTCAAGCATTGCAGCAAGGAGACTGGATGGTGTCGCTCGACTTGCAGGACGCGTACTTCCATGTCCCAATCCTGAAGTCGCACAGGAAGTATCTCCGATTTACGGTTGGGTCGCAACACTACCAATTTGCGGTTCTCCCGTTTGGTCTTACTACCGCACCTCGAGTCTTCACCAAGGTGATGGCGGTGGTGGCTGCTCATCTCAGGAGGTCAGGTGTCCCGGTTTTCCCTTACCTGGACGACTGGCTTCTGAAGGCAGAGTCCCCAGAGATGGTGCAGCGTCATCTGCAGGTGACATCTCAGCTGTTATTCGACTTGGGTTTTTCGATCAATGTGCCCAAATCTCACCTGGTGCCCTCTCAACGCAACCTGTTTATAGGGGCAGTACTGGACACTACTGTGTGTCGAGCATTCCCTCCTCCTCAAAGGATTCTCGACATTCAGGAGATGGTCCCTTTATTCCACAATGGATCGGTTGTTCCAGTTCTGAAGGTGCTTCGCCTGCTCGGTCTGTTTGCCTCCTGCATTCTGTTGGTCAACCATGCACGCTGGCACATGAGGGCGCTCCAGTGGTGCCTCCGCAGGCAGTGGTATCAGCACAACGGGGATCTCCGGGAGTCGATCAGGATCTCCGGAGAAGCTGCAGCGGATCTTTCATGGTGGAGCGTAGAGGGCAATCTGTCGCAAGGAAAGCCCTTCCATCTGCCTCCATCGGTGGCCACAGTGATAACGGATGCATCCACCCTAGGGTGGGGTGCTCATCTGGGGGATCTGGAGATCAAGGGTCTTTGGTCTCCAGAGGAGAGGTTGTTTCATATCAACCTTTTGGAATTGCGGGCGATTTGTTTGGCGCTCAAGGCCTTCCTCCCTTCCCTTCGCGGTCAGTCGATCCAAGTCCTGACAGACAACACGACCGCGATGTGGTATGTCAACAAACCGGGAGGAGTAGGGTCTCTTTGTTTGTGCAGCGAGGCCTTACGTCTATGGTCCTGGGCTCAGGACCATCGGATTTGTCTGATGGCAAATCATCTGGCCGGGGTGCTGAACGTACATGCGGACTGTCTCAGTCGGCAGTTCTCTGCCGACCACGAGTGGAGGCTCCATCCGGAGGTGGTTCGTCGCGTCTTTCGGACGTGGGGGACGCCTTGGGTGGATCTGTTTGCCACTCTCGAACGCGCACTGCCCGTCATTCTGCAGTCTCCAGTATCCGATGCAGGGGGCGTTGGGGGACGCGTTTCAGTTGAGTTGGGGCTCACGACTCCTTTACGCCTTTCCTCCCATACCCTTGATTCCTCGGGTTCTGAGGAAGATTCGCCAAGACCGGGCCCAAGTTATATTGGTCGCCCCGGATTGGCCAAGAAGGGTGTGGTACACAGATCTTCTCCACCTCTCCTTGTGCCCTCCGCTCCGTCTCCCTCTGAGGGCAGACCTCCTCTCGCAGTCGGAGGGGCAGGTTCTACACCCCCACCTCCAGAGCTTACACCTTCATGCCTGGAGATTGAACGGGGCAACCTGAGTTCATTCTCTCTCCCACCTGATGTGGTGGACGTTATTTTATCGGCCAGGCGACACTCCACCAAGTCCATTTACTCCTACAGGTGGTCTAAGTTTGTAAAGTGGTGTGGAGAGAGATCCATTGATCCTTTAAAGGCCCGTCTGTCCAATGTGCTTCAGTTTGCTCTTTCCTTGGCTCAGCAGGGTTTTGCTGTGGCCACGGTCAAGGGCTACCTTTCGGCCTTATCGGCATTTCTGTGCCTCCCATATCAACCTTCACTATTTAAATCTCCGGTTGTTCTGAGGTTCATCAAGGGACTTACAAACATGTTTCCTCCTACTCCATTTGTAATGCCTCAGTGGGACCTTAATCTTGTTTTAACCTTTCTAATGGGGTCCCCATTTGAGCCTCTACATAGTTGTCCTTTGAGGCTGTTGTCCTTTAAGGTGGTTTTTCTTGTGGCCATAACCTCGGCAAGGAGGGTAAGTGAGCTTCAAGCTCTTAGTTCCAAACCTCCTTTTCTTACCTTACATGCTGAAAGGATGGTTCTCAGGACCAGAGCTGCTTTCCTGCCTAAAGTTGGCACTCCTTTTCATTTGGGACAGTCCATTACTCTCCCTGTTTTTTACCCACCTCCTCATCCTTCCAAAGAGGAGGAAAGACTCCATCGCCTGGATCCAAAGAGGGCTGTGAGTTTTTATTTGGACAGAACCAAGGACTTTCGCCTTGATGACCAGCTCTTTGTTGGCTACATTGGTCGTTCTAAGGGGAAGGCGGTGCACAAGCGCACGCTGTCAAGATGGATAATCCTTCCCATCAAGATCTGCTACGCCCTGGCTGGTAAGACTCCTCCTGAGGGCATTCAAGCTCATTCAACTAGAGCTAAGTCATCTACATCTGCTTTGGCCCGGGGTGTTCCTGTGGTAGATATTTGTAAGGCCGCGACTTGGGCCTCCCTCCATACTTTCGCAAAGCATTATTGCTTGGACTCTGAGATGAGGAGGGAGGGCCACTTCGCGCGCTCTGTATTACAAGACTTTCTGGTATAGGAAGGTGGACACCCTCCTCCGGGAGTGGGGACTGCTGTGGGAATCTATTCACAAGGTGAGGAATCCACTGGCAGATGTATCCATCAGAAGAACAAGTTACTTACCTTCGGTAATGCTTTTTCTGGTGGATACAGTATCTGCCTGTGGATTCCTCACTGACCCACCCGCCTCCCCGTTGTCCACCTTTGTATACCATGAAATGGGTCTTGTTGATATGTTTTTATGCTTTGTTGTGCATTTGTAGGAAATGCTTGTTTATTTAGCATTCTTTTTCTTTGTATGCTATGCATATGTGTTGGTGTATTGTATACTGTGGATACTTTGAGTCTGTCGTTAGTCCACCTGTTCGCCTCGAAGGCACGGGGAAAAAATGGGTGGAACTGACGTCATCACGCCGACGTGGGCTTCTTATGGCTCCGGTGACGTCGATCGGAGTCGCGAGCGGAGCCGGTGTATTATGACGTCGCCCACGTCGACGTGGAATGCTGGGGAAGTAAAGTTCCGTGGAATGCTGGCGCATGGGATATTCACAAGGTGAGGAATCCACAGGCAGATACTGTATCCACCAGAAAAAGCGTTACCGAAGGTAAGTAACTTGTTCTTCATTGCCAGTGGGTGCCCCCATAAACACTTTAAAATATGGAAAAGGTGAGTAGACTATCGGAGATTGCTGTTAGAGCCGGTTCCAGTGGCACGGGACCCCCATCTATAGAGATTCTGTTTCCCTTGGGGGGGATCCAGGGAGTGGGGGGTGGTCAAGAACTCTGGTGATAGCCCTACTGTACTATCAAAATGGTTCTGTCTGGTGTGGGTGGTCAGTGCGATCGGGAGGGGGGGGGGCGGTTGGAGTGGAGAAAGTTAGATTTTAATTGTATTGCTCTTCATTTTCCTGTGTATCAATATGAAAATGTCAAAGTCAGTATAACATGCTCTGATTGTGCAGACGCCTCTGGGGTCTGTCTATGTGCCATTTGACAAATAAAATCTGTTTAAAAGAAAAAAAAATGTATGAACATGGTACACATAGAACTCAAGTCACATCATAAGTGTACCCCAGTAGTTTCTCAGTTCAATTAAGTATATCCTCAAAAAGACAAACAAGCACCATAAATAGCTTCATTAATGACTGTCTAATCGCAGTCTCAGAGTTCAGCGCTGATCACTGGGACTGTTGGATTCAATCGACACTGCTGCACTGAGTACTGTACATTGAATTTTCAATACCAATTCTAATTCACCGCTGCAATCATGCGGACCACCACCTGAGGCGCTGTAACCCTGACTTCGCCTTGATACAGGGTAGAGTCCAATTACGATCTCCCGGTTAGACTTCTGTTATGTAGTAGAGGTGCGATACAAGTTCCTTCTGAAGCATCAACTGAGCAAGACTGCTCCAGATCATTTGTACGTTTGTTCCTGGATGCCCCTGTCTTGGCAGTTAGCTGCACAGCTTCTGACTAAAGGTCCTCTAAGGCCTTAGTAGTCCTAAAACAATTAATATACAAGATGAATCCTGTTCTGGTTTAGCAGTACATGTGAACACCCGGCTGGACCAAATAGGACTTCTAGAAAGACATAGGGAGGACTCTTTTGGACATGCAGGAGAATTCCAAAGTGGTGAGGAGGGCAGGGTTGAACAGGGCAGTGGAGAGGTACTTGAACTAGAAACAACTGGTGATGATGACCATCTTTAAAATATCGCAAAGTGTGGACGCACATATGACCTGAGAGGACCCCAAACTATGTTAAATACTTCTGTAATTAGCGCATCAGAATTTAATCTCAAACTGCTAAATTTGTAAAACTGTTTAACCGAGAGGCTGAACAATTCGCTTATAGGGGACCCCAGGCACTTGTAAAATCTAGAATTCCCAGGAGCCAGTTTTGAGTCACTGAAGACTCTCAAATAACATCAATGCATATCTATGGAATTAATACTTTGAAGTGCAGCCTGCATTACTTTCCAGACAGTAATTCCAGAGGTCTTTGACTATCTTGGACATGTTTTTTGAGCATTAAGCTCAATTCCGGACTGTAGAAACATTGCCCATGTAGAGCATAATCAAATATTAGGACTTCCTGCCAAGTGCTATCCAGTATCTCCATACACCTATTGTTTAGTTTGGCTCCCTACTGGCACCACCAACTTCTCTAGGGTAAAGTCTTAAAATGTTGGGTCCCCCGTCCAGCTAGATTGCATGCAAATTGATTGCGATAATTGACTTCCAAAGAGATATGGTACTGCCATGATTGACATTATTATTATTATTATTCTTAAGCAATTTATTGAGCGCACAAATACCCTTAGGTGTCTCGGCGCTATGGACAGCTAAGGACTTACAGATATCAGCAGTTTTCCCCTTTGGGATATATATATATATATATATATTTGGGATATATATATATATATATATATATATATTTTGTTAGATACGGCACCATTGGCGTGGGTCTCCCTTCCATTTTTAGGTCTCGCCTTGCTATCGCGTAAGCGATTGCAAAGCGAGACTATTGTAAAAGGGCATTTCAAAGTGCTCCCAAAAAGCGGATTGCATTGCTAGCACGCGCACAATCACGCGCTTGGTGCCGCCATGCACTCCGCTTTTTGGGAGCACTTCAAAGGGTTTGCTCCCCCGCCTGGAATGCGCTCCCCCGCCCCCAAGCGCGCGCGCGCGCCACGCTCCGCCGGGCTTGTCTTTTTTTTGTTGTTTTTTTTTAACTTTAAGCGCGAGGCGCGCGTGCAGCCAATGCTTGTTCGACATGGGCTCAGAATCTCTCCTCAGGTTTGATGCATTTTTATTGCCCTCCAAATAGTTTTTCTGGTCCTTAGTGCAGTCTGCCTACGAATAAAGTAGGTTTCTTCTACAAACATTTCTGTGGCTGTTTCCTGCGGGCGTTACTACACTTCTATTTGGCGACTATTTGTAGAGCTGCTTTAGGACCCTTGTGCAGATGTGCTGGTGTCAACAACCGAGCATCCATAACCACAAGTACTGTTTGATAAAATCATCATTACCTCCCGGTGGGGTTTCCCGTAGTCGTACGGACGTGCTTCCTTTTCTTCATTGAGATCGCTCTTTTACTGTGTTATGACATTTGCAGTTCTCGTGTTTATAACGACAGGCGGCCATTTCACGGCTCTCGCTCTGTGAAGTTTCATGCTGCCTCCAGTGAATCCTCTACGTGCCATGTCACGTTTCATAACGTCGGCCCATTGGTTGTGTTTGCAGTTTATATAGCAACGTCCCTCACAACTATTACTTGGTGCTGGCTTTTCCTGTTTAGTGTTTCGCCGATGCGCACATCTTATGTGCACTTTAAAGGGCGCATCGTGCAATTCTACATGATTTCGCCGATGCGCACAGCTTTATCAACCTATCTGACATTGATCACAACCATTACTCCGTGCTGGGATTTCCTTGATTAGTGTTACACCCATGCGCATGGCTTATGTACGCTTTAAAGAGCGCATTGTGTGGGTCTACACGATTGTGCTGACACACTGGTGTTTATTGTATTTTTTACACTGTTCCTTGTTTTTGCATGCAGCACAATTACAACACGGGCCCAGATACAGCTAACATCTAAGAAGCTTCTAGCAGGCGACTGTGAAGGCCATAAACCACCCACCTTTCAGTGCGAACACAAGGGATTGTAAACATCAAGGGGCCTTCATGCGGAGCTCAAAGACCTTATAAATCAGGTGCTTATCTCTGGGAAGTTCATTCCTTAGCTGCCCTCTAAGCAGGGACAGGAAGGCAGGATTACGGTTCCAGCAACAAACAAGCATTTGCAATGCAATAGGTCTCGTATTTACACGAGTTTAAGCTATTGGCATTGTAAATGACAATGCCTTTTATTTAGGTTTTAAAAACAAAAATAAAAGGCATTGCCATTTGCAATGTCAATATCTCAAACTCGCGTAAATGCGAGACCTATTGCATTGCAAATGCTTGTTTGCTTTTGTCGCCTCTGTGTTTGCCGGTGTTAGATGCTCTGGGCGCTATGCCACTACCATTCAGTGCCAAGCGCAAGTGCTCCCTATTGTAAATTGACTGTATGAATTGGTATAATCCTAATTGACCAAAGGAACATGATAGGAAAGTCGAATTTAGTATGCATGAGCTCCAAATATTAAACTGCATCTTTTAGTGATGATTATTTCTATATTCTGTGTTTAAAACTACCACTTTTGGGAAGTAGGTATTTTCCTGCCTAAGCCTTCCCGTGTGCTCTGCTGTTGTGTATTGGCTGTCTGGTTTTGGAGGGTCAGGGTAGGCTGAGACCGACCTGGATTAAATAGAGAGATCTGCAGTTGGAGTATGGGGAGGGGTGACCCTTTGATCTGAGCAGGGCTGTGCCTGGCAAGGTGAATGATGGCTCCACCTCCCACTGTGCGTCTGATGGCAGACCCCCTCTCCCTGAAAGGCAGGATGAAGCCTCGTAAATAATGTGCTCCAGGACGACACCAAACTGGTTCTGGCTGGGTTCAGTTATTTGTGAATTTTTGAGAACAAAGACTTTTGGGGTATAAAGATCTGTGCAAAAACCCCTACACGGTGTGTTACTTATGGATGTCCAGACGAACCTCTGTCTATGTAACGAGAGGGAAAGGACTTTGATACTTTTATCCATCTTGCTGAAGCAACTACCCAAGGGCCTGATTTGAGCTTGCCTCCTGCTGAAGTCTCAGGGACATTAGACTTCACCCATCCGCCCTCCGGATTCCTATTTGAGAGGCATTCTACTCGCTGGTGAGGCCTCTGTTGAGAATTCCAGAGCCTCTGGTTCTACTGCGGGGAACGCGGGCTGAAAGTCATCGCATCGCTATTGTGGGCCGCCGCAGCTGAGGAGCTGTTGCCGCTGAGAGGCCGCATTTGCCTGTGTTACCAAAGTCATCGCATCGCTATTGTGGGCCGCCGCAGCTGAGGAGCTGTTGCCGCTGAGAGGCCGCATTTGCCTGTGTTACCAAAGTCATCGCATCGCTATTGTGGGCCGCCGCAGCTGAGGAGCTGTTGCCGCTGGGAGCCCGCATTTGCCTGTGTTACCAAAGTCATTGTGGAGAAGGGTTTACGTTGTAAAACCAAAGCAAAAGGCTGGCAGCCAATGCTGCTTTTACGGGTAGGATGTTATGTAATAGGTGGTGCGATTTGTGTCCAGACCAGTTGCTACTGCCTTTCATAAGTTGCACATAACTGAATGCCTCTTATGGTTCTTGGACTACTATTGCCTGAACATGCAGAATTTGTTTAAAAGAGGGGTTCTTGCCAAACGGTAGAACCTCGGTTTTTGAGGAGTTCAGTTTCAGACAGTTATTGCGCATCCAAACCAATATGGAGCATGCAATCATAAAACTGAAATGCAGTGGCTTCAATTTTCGGACATAACGAAATACGTATTGTCAGCATACGAAACCAGCACAAAACCATAGGATTTGATCAACGCTGCAAGTGGGCTGACATATAGATTAAATAGGGTGGGGCTCAGAGACGAGCCCTGAGACACCCCACAAGGCAGTGAGAAGGCTGGTGATGTAGAAAGTTCAAACCCACAGGGATTTCGGATCAGATAAAGAGTTTTAGTGGAAAATCAGAGTGTTTGTCAATGCTAAAATTGCTTTTCAGATGTACTAAGCCTTTTTAACCCTTCAGAAAACGTTTCTAAATCATTATTTGGGGTTAGGAAACCATAAGTCAATATTTGCAAGAGGTGTACGTAGGGCACCCTTCCAAATATTGATTCTGTATGGCCTGTATTAATGTTTTGCTACTGAAGTCCTGTCACAAATATTAATATTTTACCGAAACCTCCAAAAACATTTATTTTCTAATTTTTGTGATGCATCCCATTTTTCTTTAAGGAATATGAGCTGTATTGTTTTTAATAGAAATGATTGTTTTATTTAAACGCAATCACAGATATGGTGGTCTGTGCCAGGCTCCTCCGTTCCGATATTCTCAGGACTGTGTTGATGCTCTAAAGGGGCCCACCTCTGGACAACCCCAAGTCTGGCATACAGTAAAACACAGACTGTTGGGGTAATCGAGCGGGGGAAGGAAAGGGTAGGGACTGCGGGGAGGGAGATCTGAGAAAGATACAAAAAACACAATATGAGCCCAGTGTCTGAGTTATACTAGGGCACTGAAAATGTAAATGGAAACAAACATCATACACAATGTCTCCCACACCTCACCTGAAAAGCAAAGAAGGTGTAGCCTAACATACAGAAGAGAGCAAAGGGCAGCGGCAAGTTCACCTCGGGAACTAGTGTTTTAAGACAAAGAACAAAAGAACATATGGATTTGATAGGCACTTCAGGGATCGCAACACATTAGAAAATGCAGGATTCAGTTCCTCCTATTTCACCTACCAACTCTTACTTGAAGTGAGGCTAATATGCCTAGCCTATGTGGCAACACACCCTCTCAGGAAGCTCTCTCCTATAATAGGTAGAGAAAACAAGAGAAAAAATAGTGAAGGCTTGCTTCTGGACTTTGGAGCAATAAAAGTCTTGCTTTAGCGAGAATGTGCTCTGCTAGCGTTTGTTACACATCCACAATGTCACCAGCATAACATGTGCAAAGTAATCCATGTAACATAGCAACTGTCCCCTTACTGCTCTGAAACGATGTTCGCCAGGGATAACAGATACCAACAATACTGACAGAGGTTTCTCTCGGCCAACATAGGAATGCCGAGACTTCAGGGCTACGAAACAAAGGCTCCTATGCATGAGACAGGAAACGACGGGTCTCGGCCAACAGAGGGGTTGCGAGGCTTTGGGTATCTGAACCAAAAGACTCCTCTGCACGAGACTAACCAAAACGGGTCTCAGCCAACAGAGGAGTTACGAGTCTTTGGGGATCTGAACCAAAAGGCTCCTCTGCACGAGACCGATCAAAAACGGGTCTCAGCCAACAGAGGAGTAACAAGGCTTCAGAAACATAAACAAAGAGTCCTCTGCATCAGACCAACAGAGGAGTAGGGGAGGTAACAGTGAGATTTTCCTACGTCCGGTCAGTGCCGATATAACCAGGGGTGCTTTCGCACTCTTAACGCCCAGAATGTTGACGTCCACAGGAATCCGTTACAGGCACATCCAAAAGGAATTATCGGCGACGAAGAAGTCTTCCGTCACCTTTTTACTTCCGCAATTGACGTTACGTTGGTCACGTGAGGCGTGACTCGCAAAGCCTGCCGGGACGTGTAGTTTTGGCAAGGTTGTGTCCTTCAGTCCGCTCTACACGTAATAACGGCAGTCCGTGTACTACCGGTAGCGCAATCATGACAGTCTGCTTAACCCAGCAGATCACCATACCTGTGAAGGCAACGAATCAAAGTGGTTCGCAAATTATTACCTGCCTCATTCATATTAATAAGGTGGTTGAATTAACATCCACTACGATTCTGTACTCTCTGAACCAATCTCTTAGTATATAGGTCGGTAAAAAAAAGATAATGCAGTAGGTAAGAGTTGGTGTGCAAAATACGACCACTTTTACCAAATACACTGCATGTACATCTGGCCCTTCGTTCTGTTTTTGAGCCTTATTATTTACCTGGAAAAAAAATAGCACAACCTGAAAAAATGCTCACACTTGACAAGTGATGTGCTAGCTGTACCAAATAAGTAGAAGAAAGACTGATAAAGAAGTATATAAGATTTTTCCTGGCTGCACTTTTTGGCAGAACGGGTAATTGGAATACATCTCATAGTAAAAGCAGCACCACATACAACACACTGAAGAAGAAGAAGAGCAGCATCAAGTTGTGTTTGGAGGCTTGGTGACATTATTGCTATAGCTGAGCTGTCATATATGTGTCATTGAAACAGGGAGAGAGACGCCAGAGCCTCGAGAGGTACTGTCTCCTAAACAGCGCAGTTGTATGCAGACATTGCAATGTTTTCCTGATATTGCTTTATTGTCTTTGTGGTCTGCATGGTTTCATGTTAAGTAAATCTTTTTAATAAAGTGCGCAAATGCCAAAAAATGGCATCTTGGCGCTAGTGTCTATACAGTATTCTGAGACAAAGGGCGACTGGAGCCAATTAGTGGCCGGAGGTAAAAAGCCAGGTTTTAAAAAAAATCTGAAACTTAAGATTGGCCTGCGACCTGAGATGGTCAAGCAATGCATTTCACCATATACATGTGGTATGGGAGAAATTGAGCTGTTCTTATTCTAGGGTCAACTACCTTATTAGCAGTGGTGGATCGTAGATTGCGTGTAGGTATATGCCATTTAAAAATCTTTTGAAAGGAGAGAGGGCCAACCTTGTGTATGGCCTTATTAGCCCGGCACAGGGCCTTTGACTTAATCCTCTCTCTGATTGGTAACCAATGCTTGTCACAGATGTTCAGTGAGATGGAGCTAAATTTAGGAAGCTTCAGCAACACTCGAGCTGCAGCATTTTGAAGAGTTTGTAATTTTCTCTGTAGGCACTGCTGGGAACCTACATACAGAGCATTACAGAAATCTAGCCTCAAAATTGCCAAGGCTAAAATTACTGTTTTTTGCAGCTCTAACTGAAGAAAAAGGAGACATTTCTTCAAGACTTTTAATGTAGTGAAACCGGAGGAAGTCACCTGATTTACATGGTCGACAAAGACCAGATTAGAGTCAAAGTTGACCCCCTAAGTTCCTTGCTTTTTGGACTGGCGATGAAGGTGAACCTACATTGGAGGTGAACCTACATTGGAAGGCCACCATGAGGTATTCCAGAAGGAGGTATTGCTACCAAAAAGCAATACTTAAATCTTCTCAGAATTAAGTTTTAGGCAATTTTTCTGCATCCACTCAACGATGTTCTTCATGCAATTGCTTAGCTACTTTTATGGGGTTTAAGGAGACTGACTGATACCGCTATCTGGGTGTCGTCAGCATAAGAAAGTACTGAAAAGCCGATCTAATGTGCTCAATGAGTGGGGTGATGTACACATCAAAAAGAGTAGGACTGAGTGAGGATCTCTGTGGGACCCCGCATGGGAGTGTAAAAGGATCCGAAGTGAAGCTTTCAAAGGTGACAACTTGCTCGTTATTGGACAAAAAGCAGTTATAATGCTCGAACCCCGATGCCTGTGTTTATGAGCCAGTTGATCATAAGAGAGTGATCCACAGTATCGGATGCGGCCAAAAAAATCGAGCAGGATCAGGGTCGCCTTTCCACCATTATCAACAGTGGCTCAGATTTCTTCTGTTGCATCTATAAGAGCCGACTCTTTACCATGATTGGGTCTGAACCCATGTTGTGATTCAAGAAAGGCCATGATTTCTAGATTCAAACTGTTTTTCTAGAATCTTCGCTGGAAGCTAATTCGGGAGATCGGCCTATAGTTTACTTCATGGGGGCCTGTTGGACCTGGCCCTTTTGGCCAGATGGTCCCTAGACTTTTCGCCCTCCACCTGTACTTTTTCTGACCTGTTGTTGGCTATTCTATGACTCTGGGCACTTTACCACTGCTGATCAGTGCTAAAGTGCATATTCTCTCCCTACTGTAAAATGTATATGTTGGTTGGATTCCATGATTGGCTTATTTGGTTTACTGTCAGACCCCAGTAAAGTGCACCAGGAGTGCCCAGGGCTTGTAAATACAAATGCTGCTGGTGGGCTTGCAGCACAGGTTGTGCCACCCACAGAAGCGGCCTGGTAAAATGTATCTAAGGTCTGCCATTGCAGAACCTGCGTGCAGTCTGGTACTGTCATGCTGACTGGGTAAGTGCACACACTTGCCAGTCCCTAAACCTTCCCTTAACTTCATATCAGACACCCCTATGGTAGGCCCAAGGGCAGGGTGCATTGTAAGCATAAGGTAGGACAAGCCCTGATGTGTGTGGCATGTCCTAATAGTCAATTACAGCCATTTTCGTTTTTCACTATTGTAAGGCTACCTGTTCTCCATAGGCCTGAATGGGCTGTTAGAATTGTTACATCCTATGATCCTAACAGACCCAGGGAACATGGTAGAAATTCGAGTTTAGTATGCCTGAACTCAGAATAATAAAATACATCTTTTAGTAAAGTTTATTTTAATATTCTGTGTTTGCAAATACCCCTTTTAGAAAGTTGGTATTTGCTTGCTTGACCATTTCAGTCCGCCTCTGCTATGATGTGTATCTGCCTGTCTGGTTGTGTGAGTGACAGGGCTGGGGAAACCCAGAGGGGCAGGGCTAGGCAGCCTGGTGGTGAATATGAAGATTGGCAGTCAGATGGGTGGGAGGAGTACACCTGGGCTCTGAATAGGGTTGTGCTCTGCTACCACAATGCTGGCTCCACCTCCTGCGGAGCGGCTGATGGCTCTGCCCTGCAACCTGAATAGAAAGGCAGAGGCATGTCAACAGAGTGCTCAAGAACTGGTTTGGACTGGGCAAAGGACCCTCAACCCCAGAGGAACAAAGGAATTAGGGGTATAAGTATTGGGACCCTGCTCCCAAGAAATTAGATCCTGCTGAAACAAGAAGAACCTCTGCCAGAGGAGAAGGAACTGGGAAAGCTGTAGGAGGAGTAACTGTCCCTGACCTGGGGAATTGGCCTGCAGTGGTTGCCTTGCTACTGAAGGAGAGGAGAAAGACTGCTAAAGACTTTACTTCAACTTGTGCTTTGAAAAGATCTCCAAGGGCTAGAACTGAGCTTGCCCCCTGAACGAAGTCCCAGGACCAGTGGACTTCACCCCCAGCTCCCCAGAGTCTTTTGGAAGAGCCTGCTGTTGTTGTTGGGCCTTTTGAGGGACTGCGTGTCGCAAGGAGCTGGAAGCGCGACGCAAGGAAGAGAAGCGTGCCGCCGTCGTCGCATCTCGCAGAGAGTGTCACCGCGGCAGCATCGCATCGAGCGGAAGCGTCTCGCATCATTCCGGAAGTGTCTCGCAACGCCAAAGAAGCGTGTCGCCATCGTAGCTGTCGCATTGCACAGCATCGAGAGGAGAGTCTCGCATCGAGGAGGAAGCGTGTCGCCATCACAGCCATCGTAGTTGTCGCATTGCACCGCAACCAGAAAAGCGCCTCACATCCATGGAGAAGCGTGCCGCCGTCGGAGCCGCTGTCATCGCATCTCGCAGAAGGGGTGTCGCCGCTGCAGCATCGCATCGAGCGGAAGCGTCTCACAACGTCGGAGATGAGTGCCGTTGCCAAGGCCGCTGTCGTCGCATCTCGTCAAGGGTGACGCCGTTGTAGCTGACGCATCGAGTCGAGCCTTCTCGCAACATCGGAGAAGTGTAAGGCATCTGGAAGATCCCGTCTTTATTTCTTTTGCACCAAGAACTTCAACGCATCTGCGTCGCTGCAACACTTTCGTTGCCCTGCGTGTCGCATCTAAGGTACATTGACTTAAAGTGTCGCATTTAAGAACTTAAGAGAAACTAAGCAATCATCTACCAACTAAGCAACCGTATTGTGTATTTTTAATCGTTTAATGGTCTTGTGATAATCCTATATAAAGAATCCTTATTTTTTATATAAATACCTGTGTGGTGTCCATTTGTAGTGTTGTCACTTGGTTACTCTATGTGTTCACAAATGCTTAACCTATAACGCTCTGAGATAAGCCTTGTCTGCTTGCTCCAAGTTACCTAGAGGGTGAGCAAGGGGTTGTTTTAGGAGTGTAACCCCTTACCCTGACTAGAGGAAAGGTTCCCTGCTTGTCACAAGTACCTACCTGTGCCAACCAGAGAACCCGGATTCTAACAGGGCCCAGCTTATTTTTTTTTTTTATAAGAGAGGCAGGAATAGAACCTTTTTTCCAAACTAATGAAAAGCAGCCAGAGGAGAATATTTTATTTAGGAGTGCTGGAAGGTGAGTCGGTATTGTATTTGCTACCGGATGAAGAACCTGCGGAGGGCAGGGATCCCATGGGCCACCTGACTTGGCACTTTTGATTAGTTTGGTCACTTTATCCTCTGTAAGAGGGGTAAAAGTAGTAAGCAATAGCTGCCTTTGCTCAGTATTAGAGGTACTATTTTCCTCTAATGCCTTATTTTTAAATGACCTCTCAGTGATACCTGACAAAGCGGTAAATTCCAGAAATATATTGTTGTCTTTAGACGAAAAGAAATCCACAATTTTGTTACACAGTGACTGGTCAGATCAACAGAGGCTGTTGCGACGACCGGGGGACTTTACTGCTGCTCACTGGTGCCCTGCCTTACCTCTATAGCTGCTGCCGCTCCAGACCAGGAAAACTGCGTTGTCCCTCACCATTGCCGCCACTGCATCGCCCAGGGGAGACTACAACTCCCAGGCGCCTGAGCGCCCGTTGACGCCAGTTACGCGCCCGGAGGCGGACAAAAGTCCGAGGCTCCCTCGGGGGAGCGGGAAGTTCAAATCAACAGAGGCTGTTGCGACGACCGGGGGACTTTACTGCTGCTCACTGGTGCCCTGCCTTACCTCTATAGCTGCTGCCGCTCCAGACCAGGAAAACTGCGTTGTCCCTCGCCATTGCCGCCACTGCATCGCCCAGGGGAGACTACAACTCCCAGGCGCCTGAGCGCCCGTTGACGCCAGTTACGCGCCCGGAGGCGCACAAAAGTCCGAGGCTCCCTCGGGGGAGCGGGAAGTTCAAATCAACAGAGGCTGTTGCGACGACCGGGGGACTTTACTGCTGCTCGCTGGTGCCCTGCCTTACCTCTATAGCTGCTGCCGCTCCAGACCAGGAAAACTGCGTTGTCCCTCGCCATTGCCGCCACTGCATCGCCCAGGGGAGACTACAACTCCCAGGCGCCTGAGCGCCCGTTGACGCCAGTTACGCGCCCGGAGGCGCACAAAAGTCCGAGGCTCCCTCCGCGTCGCGGGACGCGCGCGGGCGGCGCCGGGCTAAGCCCGGGCAAAGGGCGGGCTGTCTGTGGCCGTCAGGGGCCGCGGGAGGCCGGGCTGGGCCGACTCTCTTGGTTCCCGAAACAAGGCTGTTAATTGCAGCTTCGTATTTACAAGAGGACAGTTGAGATAAGTCGAGGGAGGGGGCTTGAGGGTTACCCACCGTTTGGCACATTGAGCCCCAGACACAGGACCACATCTCCCAGGAATCCCTATGCTGACATCACCTGCACCTTGGTGCTCTCCCTGTTCGCCCCGCCCCCCGAGCACCTCCCTCCTATATCAGGATTAGTACTCACACGTTGAGCATACGGGAGCAGCTCGGGACAAGTCTGTGGCCGTCCGTGATTGGACGAGGTTGGGCTGGACTACAATTATTGGTTTTCTGTCTTATCTTATTTTGGATCCCATCGTAGAGGGTATCCATCCATTAATACAGATTGTGGTTTGGTCTAGGTATTGTTTGCCTCAATATACTTTAATATGTCTTTAAGGTCTGGTAAAGATCGTACAGTTCAACTGCAAACTTCTAAGGGGGTAGTTTCTGGACCGCTTGATGCATTCATAACTCGAGCAACTGGGATATTAGAAAAAGAAATAGCAATGGCTGAGAAAAGGCTTTCCCTAGATTTAGTCAGTGGTAAGCGTTCCTCTTTGGGTACCCTTTCTACAATTTCTAGCCCTGTGGCTCAAGTCCTGTCTAATAGCTCATACTCAGTATCGACTGAGGCACTAACGCATGTTGAAGTAGAAGGGATGGGTTCTCTACATTCTGTAGACAATATTGATTTGAGCTCGGATGACACTCAGAATAGCGGGGATAAAGACAGGGGCTCAGATAGTGTGGACATAGTTAATAATTCTGAGTCTAATCCTCCGGTAGTGGTTGATCCTTTGAGACAAACAGCCCGTAAACGGAAAAAGGTTCAGAGCCGTCAGGGGAGGAGAGATCAGAAGTTGCTTAAGCTAAATGTCCCTAACAGTACTTGTGCCGTTGGCTCGCTGTTGCCCACTGCTCCGCAACTCCCCCCGGTACTTCCCAATGTATTATGCCCCTCTCTAATTCCCCCAGGTTCATCAGATTCATGCCCTACCTGTCTTAATAGTGATGAAATCCTGTTGGTAAAAATGGAGGCTATGATTCAAACTCTCCTGCTTCCTGTTTTGGAACGAACCACGTTGATGACCGTTAAAATTGATGCTTTGGAGTCTGTAGTGAACACGAATATGCGCTTGCTTCAGAAATTATCTGTCCCCTCCACAGTAGCGGGGGCTTCTACTTCTCAGGCAAGTAAAATTAAGCGTTTAAACAATGATAGCTCTGGTAAAGCAACGGGGGTTGTAGTAAACAATTCTACAGCACTGGGGGGTTCTGGGGACAAAGCTAGCACTGCTGATGTAGGCACCTCGGCGCAGGAACCCAGAAAGGCCACCTCTAAGTTAATCGCGCAACGAGTACAAGCAGGCTGGTCGGACGACAGTGCAAACGTCGCCCCTAGTACCTCATCCCAGTCTTCTTTAGGAAAGCCAGCCATTATTCGTAATTCCACTACCCATACTGGGGGGAACGCTACTAAGAATGTTCACCTTCGTACAGATTTACCCCCCGAAGCAAATCAATATACCATTGTGTTAACTGGGGTAGCACCTGTAAAGGAGGGTATTAAAGAGACTGACAGGGACCTACGCAATAAAGTAGTATTTTGGCTTAATAAAAATCGCCCCCTCCCGCCATCAACTTCAACTGAAATTCTATTCGTGAGGAGAGTAGATTGGGTGGGTCACGGGACCAAAGATTTAGAGGGTGATTGTATTTTGGTATCGTTTAAGGACCCTTGGGTGGTAGAGTCTATTCGAAGGGAAGCAAGGTTTGCAAGACTGGGGGATGTACAAACTCTGGGGCTTGCTTACTTTTATCCCGAAAGACACTTCAAATTCCCACCAGGCCCCCCACCTAAGAGATCACTAGATAGGAGGCGTCCAACTGTCAGAACACCTTACCTCCCCCAACACCCTATACTCTTCAATCGCTACGGCCCCCTTTCCGATCTAGAGGCCATCGATTGACTACACCCACCAACTAGGGTGAACAGTATTGCTGAGTGTTGTAGGAATGTGGTAACTAGGCCTGAAAGGGCGGAATCCTTCCCTGGGAATGTTGAAGAGGGGGGCGTAATGTTAAACTTTACAGGGGGGGGCGGTTGAAGCGTCCGCTGAGCATACTATAGAGGCAATGGTGGGGGTGGATAGCGCACGTATGGTTCCCAGTCCGGAGACAAGGGCAGAACTAGTGAGGGAAGTGGAGAACCCAGCTACTACTGTGCCAATGGTCCAATTTTCCAAAAGTAATGTAACAACTCCATATGATACACTAAAGGTAGCTTCCTGGAATGTGGCTGGGATCAAGGGTCGGCTACACTCTAAGGAGTGGTTGGAATTTATAGATACCTTCGACATCATATTACTCCAGGAAACTTGGGCAACGGCTCCAATCCACAGGGTTGGGTTTAATAATTTTTTTAAACCCGCAATTAGAGGTAGCAAAGGGCGTGCTTCAGGGGGGTTACTGATTTGGGTGAAGCAGGCCTTGGGATTCCATCTGTCTGAAATACTTGTAGAACATCAAGACCTTTTGGGAATTAAATTGAGTAAGGTTATCCATCGGGACCTGATTATAATTAACATCTATGCACGAGGCCTACCTGGAGGCCGCTGCCCTGGTATTGTTGACGTAGTGGACAGGTATTTCGATGGGCTGGGAAGCAATAATTTTCTTGTTTTAGCGGGTGATCTGAACTGCACCTTTGAGCCGCTTCAGGCAGTTGGGGACAGTTGGGGGTCTGCAGAGGATGCTGTCTGGAACATTCCGGATTTATCAATTGATAAAATTGTTAAAGGGACCGAGGCTGCCTTGAACTGGATGGCCTTATGTTTGAATAGGGGCTTAAGGGCAGTTAATGGTCGCTCCACATCAGATCAATGCGCCTGTGATACTTATGATAATGGTCTAAGGAAAAGCCGCATAGATTATATTTTGCTAAAGTTGGAATTCTGGCAATACATGATAGACATGGAAGTGGTATCCCGCCCAGAAAGCGACCACAATCCGTTGTCACTTAGACTAAGGCTGCCGGGTATAAATAGATTGAAGGATCCAGATACTCTTAGGACAGGAGATGTCGCCCTGACCAATGACCGAAGAAGGCTGAAATGGTCCAGGTTAGTGGGGGACGTCACTCTCCTTGAAAGTATTAAAAATTTGGTCACCAATACGGTGAACGAACCCATGCCCATTGTGCCTGAGGGGGCCGGTCTTGATTATGTTATTGAGTCTCACGAATGTTGTTTTGAGCAGCTTAAATCTCTCTTATCCATTCCATATTCAAAAGGCCCGTTAAAAACACCTGGTTCCCGTCAGACGTGGTATAATGGGAAATGCAGGGAGGCCTATAGTCAACTAGTCAAAGCGGTCAAGTCTCGGGTTATGAGTGATGTCAAGCTAGCAAGGGTACAGTATAAAAAAACCTAGTGGGATGCTAAAAGAGAGTGGGAAGATAGGCACTGGTCCGACCTTTTGGATGCATCCACATCCAATAACCAGACTAAATTCTGGGAACCTGTAAAGTGGGGTAGAGACCCAGATTCCCAAACGCCTACAAATCCTGTTTCTCCTGAAACCTGGGTGGATTTTTATGCTGCCCAATTTAGGTATGAGAACACGGAATCCTCTACAATGTTAAGTAGTGTGTATACATTGTCTGATCAAGGTGGGGTCCTGATCTTCACAGAACATGAAACTGAATTAGCCTTGGGCTTGACTCAGCGGGGGAAAGCACCGGGGATGGACCTAATCCCTGCTGACCTGTTTAAAGCCAACCATGACCTTTGGGTACCGTATATTACCAGGTTAGCCAATGCAATTGCCAAAGGAGCTAGAATCCCCAAGTCATGGAAGGGGGCTGAGAAGCTTCCAATTCACAAAAAAGGAGATCGGTCAAATCCGGGCAATTATCGCCCGATTAGCCTTATTGATTCTCTTCAAAAGGTCATTGCACGGATGGTCTTAGGTAGAGTTCAGGGTTGGATGGTTTCTGAGGGCATCTTGTCTCCCATGCAAGCAGGCTTCAGATCTGGCACCAGCACCATCGACCAGGTGTTTAGATTTTGTCTGATTTACTGGAAGGTGGTGCTGCTGGGCGGGGGAACAATCTCCGCCGCGTTTATCGATCTGAAAGCGGCTTTTGACATGGTGCCGAGGGCTAAACTGTGGCGTGTCTTGAGAGACTTAGGGCTGCCCATGGAACTACTTGATTTAATTGTTAAACTGCATGATGACAACTTTGCAAGGGTTCGGTGGGGAGGTCAAGGACAAGTGATGAACAGCTTTCCGGTAACACGCGGGGTCTGTCAGGGGTGTGTTTTGGCGCCCACACTCTTCCTGTTTTTTATTGACCAGGTAGTAAATTTTTTTAAGGCTTTCCCTACTGACGCTCCTTCCCTGGCCGGGACGAGGTTCCCCATGCTTATCTTCGCTAATGACACCCTGCTCCTCTCTAAGACCAGAAGTGGTTTACAGGGGGCTCTGAACCGCTTTGAGGAGTTCTGTGTCATCAACGATCTGAAGGTAAACGTAGGCAAAACTAAGTTTATGGTTCTTACTAAGAAACTCTCGGTGCGGAGTTCGGTAAGCATGGGTGGGGTTAATTTGGAACAAGTTGAGCATATGACCTACCTAGGGGTGACCCTAGATTTTCGCTTGCGATGGAAGGAGCAGGTGGTCGAACAGCAGTTAAAACTGGCCCGCTTAACTGGTTGCCTTCTTAGGGAGCAAAAGAGATCCTTCACCAAACGTGTGCACCCAGCGCTAAAAATTTATGACACAAAGATTAATGCTGCTATTTTGTATGGTGCGGATCTCTGGGCGTATATGGATCTCTCTAGCCTGTTTAAAGCACAGTGTAAGTTCTTGCGGAGTTTAGTGGGGCTACCGCAATCCACTCCATCCATACCTCTTTGTTTGGATTTAGGATGTAACCCAATAAATGAGATGGCAAGGTTCAGATTGGTAGCCCTTTGGAGGCGGATTTTGACTTCTCCTGACCTTGCCCTTTTTGCTAATGAACTTGCTGAAGTTAGGTCTATTGAGGGTTCCGGGAGAATTCCATGGCTACGTACGGTAAAAACCATTCTGGTTGAAATGGGAATGGAACAGCTGTGGGTGTCCCCAGGTACCAATGTGTTTCCCACCAAACATGAATTTAAAGCTCTGTATTGGGCCTCAGTTCGACAAACCCTAGTGAATGCCTCTAGCTCTACCAGTCTAACAGGAAGGTTCCTGATTAATAAGCTGGATCTCTGTCGCGAGAACTACTGGGATATTATTACCAGGCCTCTCGATAAGAAACTCTATCATCAGTTTCGGGTGGGATCCCTGCCTTTGAATTCATTCACAAAAAATTGGGCTTCAGGAGTATCCGAATTTTGTCAATGGTGCCCAGGCCATAGGGAGACTGAGGGTCATCTCTTATTTGCCTGTCCCATGTATCAAGACCCACGTAGAAAATGGATAAAACCTCTGTTCCAACGCCTTACCTGCAGTAGGTCTGCGGAGGCCATTCGGGTATTAAAGACCAATACCTCAGAGTTATTCGTGGTGAGCATGGCGAAATTTCTTGGCTGGGTTTGGATCATTAGAGCTAAAAACAGGTAGAAAAGATTTCTCCTCTGAATTATATTTAAATCATTATTTCTCTGATCTAACGTTGGACATTGTATATAGTATATTAAGATTGGTTTATTTATTGTTTTTATATTCTTAAAATTATTTAGACGGGTTGTCTTTGTATTATTAGGATGTTTAACAAGGGTTTTAATGTACTGATCTTATTGTGTGTAAAAATATTCGTAAATTGGACAGTTTTATTGTGATTGTAAAGTATGAGTAGTTTGATAATTGGTCCAAACAGTATGTGTTGATTTTGCTGTCTTTTATGATTTTATCATCGAAATAAAGACTTTAAAACCTGAAACCTGACTGGTCAGATGTCACAAGGCTTGTATTGCTAATCTTAGACAGGGTTTTAACTGTGTTGAAAGTTTTTTCGAATAATTTTTTGCAGTATTAATTTCATCTGTAAAACATTTGGTCTTGCAGCGTTTATTTGCCTTTTATAGTCTTTGCTCAAGTTTTGATGGAGTGTGAGGGTTGGATGGTTGTGCGTATTCAACACATTGGCAACACCAACACACTCTACAGGGCATGGGGCACACGCAGGATATCATAGTAACCCCAAGTCTTGCTTTAGGCTTATTAAACACTAATCGGTGACAGATTTATAAAACAAAGAAAAACGAAAATTCTATTGGCTTTCGCTCATAAGTCGCATAGGTCCTTTCTAAGATTCAGTTCCTCCTGCGTACAGTGGTAGATTCTACATGGTGAGGGACTTTGTTCTTTTTACTCTAGATGTGAGCCATGGGTCAGAGTCCCTTTCTAACACTTCATGGATGGTCAGTGCTACAGGTGAAAACACTATAGAAACATTTCTTGGTAGAAACACTAGAGAAACATATCTCCTTTTAGACAGTGCTACTTCATTGGTCTATATGTGTCGCTGTTGTGACATACCGAGTTATAAATCAAAACAGTTGCATTTTAATGCCAAGTTCAGAAAACCCTGCTCTGGGACAGTCTTTGGGAACTTTCTTGTTACACATCTGACTGTGCAAGGGTCCCCTTTGTGCCCTCTTCAGCTTACTCAACAAACTATCAGGCTCTGAAGTAGGTACCACTGTCCCTCTCTGCTTCCCCTGCCTCCAGCTATATTTCCCTCTTTGTATTCTATGAATAATTAGCCTGTCTAGCATTGCAGAAGTCTGATGAATGCCTTCACAAAAATCAACAGTATTCTTAATCTAGGCAGTTAGCAGATAGGCAAACAACATAAGCACTGTTTGAGGAGACAACACTGCAATAAGCAGCACAGCACCAGATCTCGCAGTGAGAGAAGTTCAGACACTTGAAATCACGGTGGAAGACCTCAAATAGGCCCATGGAAATATTTGGCAGCTGCCAGGTATTCCACCCTACTTAGAGATGCTTAATCGGCTCAGGCTAGAAGAATGGCTTTGAGCCCTTTTTTTGGTGCACTGCTGGTGTAGCCTCACTACATCTAGCTGATCAGTGTAAAACTGTCAGTTTGGGACTGACCTGCCTACCTTTTATGATTCTCTTGGTGAATTTCCTTCCCTTTTTAATATCTGATACCTTCATTATTATACAATGTCATGAACATGGCATTTCCATTCCTACTTAGATGTTCCCATACATAAGTTTAAATGGTTTTAGTGCATGTTGAACTGGAAACCTGGTACAGCCATAATTTTTCAGCTTTTTCCATAGTCCTGATAGTGTATATTCTTACATCATCGTGCTCTGCCAGTGTTTAATATTGACTGGAACACTGGACTTTTGCATTGCGAAAATATCACATATATTAGATTTTCAACATTTTGTATACAAGCGCAATTTAACTTTTTAATTGCTGAGAATTTTTGCCAGCGATTAGCTCTTGTAAAGGTCTCCTCTATAGACAGCGCTCCGATTGTGAAAAGACCTGTTGTAGGCTAACAGAGGTTATTTTTGGTTAGCTTATTTTGGCTTTCCTTCCTCTTCTTATGTTTGTCCCTCCCCTAAAGCATGTCCTCGTTAGGTGTGTCCGTTAGGTGTGTCCGTTAGGTGTGTCCTTCCACTGCTTATTTGTCAGGTACGACTTTTTAAAAACTTTTGGTTTAAGCATTCCATTCAAGTTCACGTGTTTTCCAGCTGTATCCTTTGTGTACTTCTGTACACCCCTCTAGCTCTCCTTATTTCTCTAATGCGCTTGTGTGCTCCTCCCACCAGCCTTTGCCCATCCCCTCCCGCCCCCGTTTTTCCGGAGCCCTCCTGCCCCCCTTTGCCAGACATCCTCATGGCTAGATCCCCCGGACCTCCCACTCCATTTTGCCAAAACCCCTCCAACCCCCCCGCCCCTTTGCCAGACAGCTCCTCTTTGCCGGCCCCAAGCCCCTGCCCTCCTGCTCCCCTTTGCTGGGAAACCATAGCACCATGTACTGCCCTGGGTGTCTTATTTTCACAAAGGTCTCGTTACCCTAGGTTTCCCTAGGTGCTGGCCAAGCCAGGAGCCAAATACGACAGCCTTACTTACCCTTATGTAAAAGGAATGGAAATTGGGCTTTTGTTTTCAGCCTTGGTTTTGACATCTGCATTTGTTTGTGGGTAAGAAAACATAGTAATATCTATGCAAGGGGAAACATCTATTACAACCCTGGAATTACATTGTAGTGCCTTTACAATGCAGTCAGTTACACGACTGCGACGTTACCATGAGTTCTATTACATCGCAAGTCATTACGACTTGCTTTAGGGAATGCGATGTCGGACTGGTGTTGGATTTTAAGCCCAACACCTTCCCTACTGATAACACCGACTGAAGTTGGAATAATAATTAAACTATTCTAAAGTCCAGCGCTTCCCTAAAGCAAACCATTGTAATGACTTGGGTTGTAATGGAACTCGTGGTAACAACACATTTTTGGTATTGACTTTGTTGTTAAGCCACGTGTACTTTTGGCATACTTGGTAACAGATGGTATTCCTATATAAGCCAAAGGACCATGAACTCCCCCGGGTATCTAGTTTTCAGAAATGTCTGAGGATGGTGGGTTTCCCTAGTTGCAGTCGAACTGGACCCCCGCCCATGATGGCAACATTGACTGAGTGAGAGATATAAGGGATTGTGCTTGCGGATTTTTAACTGTACTTCTTTGCTCCTCAAGCCTAGAAGTACAGGCCCAAGAAGTACAGGCCCTAGAATCGGAATATTGGTGCATTCCAACATCAGGAATTATTTTCATGGGGCATTATGCTGGCACAATGGGTTTCCAAGTACACCATGGCAGGTCGTGACTGCACAAGCTTTTTAAAAGTGATAGTTTTCATACATAAATTATAAATCATATCCCTGCTTTAACACCCCCCCCACCCCGCCAGGATAAAATGCTAATAGTGAACTAAGAGGCACATCAGTTGTTATGGGCACCCTTTGGGTTGCCTGAGATCGTATTATACAAGAACAATATTATAGTTTATTAAATCAAGCACAGGAGAAACTTTAGTAGAGTGCTTATTCTGAAGTCATGTATTCCAAGGTCCTCTAATATGTGAAAATGAAGAAAAAAGAGGGAATGTGAAATAAAAAAATTGCCTAAGATCGCACAGTTTGGTCAAGTGGGGAAGCCGGGACTGATCCCAGGTTTTCTGGTTTCACATCATGCAATTTAGCCACTAGATGTAGATACGTCCCTTGCATCCCCCCCCCCCCCCCCCCACAACCCCCCACCCTGCTTACATCGTCACGCCACATACCAAACCTTTTGGTCCATGTTTGCGAGTACCCATGATCTAGGCCTAGGGGATGTTGGTCTGCCTCTATGCCAGGGGACGCTCCTCTCATTCTTCAGATAAGATAATTTCCTGATGGATTGTTGGAAAATGCCTGCTCATGAATCGCATCAGTCCCTCAGGAGGAAGGGGCATCCTTTTATTTGGGAGCAACGTGATTTCAAGGGTGCTAGGAAAAGCCTATTCTGGTTTCAGTTCCAAACATCACTTGAGAGAGCAGAAGTCGTGTAGCCAAGAGAGTCAAGATAACTCCTGCAACGATATGAATGTCAATGAATTGGAACCACACCTAACTTCGTTCTGGTGACAAAGAAATGTACACTCCACTAATCTTATCCAAGATACCCTATTTTGGGTACTATGGCTCTTTATGGAAAGTGGCTTTTGGGCCCTTTTCAGAGTACAATGTACCAGCTCAGTGCAGAAGCAAATCCATTATTAATGCAGCTGATAATCTTTGCTTTCTCACTAACAGTTTCAAGCAGTCCATGCACAGGTTTTGTTGGTAATACTGGTAGTAGTGTCTTTGATAATTATAGTTTGAGTTATTTTATGTTGTGGGAAACACCTTCATCTTGCGCCTGCGTGCTAGTTCATGCGTCTGTGTGCTAGTTCATGTTTTTGATTTATAGTGATGCAGGATGGAAGCTGATTTTGCTGCCATTGAATCCTGTAACTCCAAGGTTGAACACAGTCCTCCAGAGTCATTGTATTAGTCCATTTAACAATATAACTCCTAGAATTCATGGGACTTGCATTTAAATCGATATACCACGCGTTCCTAAATATTAGTGATGGTTGTTGTGACTGTTAATAACTATAAATTCAAAAATGTAAAGCCTTTTTATAGTGGTACGTCCGTTTAAGCAGATTTCTCCATTATTTGGGCTGGACCTTGGAATAATCTCCGGTCTCGTTATATTTTCTGCCTTTCATGTGCACGTGCAGTTTCAAGAAATAAAAGGTGAAAAACATTAACTGCCTTGAACATTGCGGTATTGAAATATTCCTTTAAAAGTATCCTGTGTTATAGAAACCAGACAGTAAATCATTTGATTGAAAGTAATCTTTCAAAAATATATTACGGCATTTATAAGGTGATAATGCGCTTTCCGGTATGGGTGTTAATGAGTGCTTTGTGGCATGCGTCGGCCTTTGCTTTATCATGACCAGTCCTGGTAATGTAAATGGCTGTAAACAAAATGAGCCTTAAGCGATGTTAGCATTGTGGAGGCTTTAAAACTGTATAATAAATTCCACTGTAATTCAGTGCACCTTTACCAGAGCCTCTGTTGATTGGGGCAACATATGATGTTAAATATATTTGTCATAGTTTGAATCTCATCTCCCTCGCCACCCTGCTCATTAGATTATTTTACACAACTAGGAAGGAGTTTCAGGGTGCTTTATGCTTGAAAATGTTGACCCAAAGACAAAATCGCCTCCATTTGGATTCTTGTGCGCATCTTGAGCACGTTTTACAGAGTCGTATTTTTCTTATGTTGTTAATTATTCATGCTCAAGATACAAGCAGTGAGCCGCTGTGTTATTGAACCTTCTTGTAACTTGAGGTTTACTCGACTTGTTGTAAGCTGCTGAGTTCATATTATCATTGTCTTGCTGCTTTTGTTACTAAGCAACCACTCTGATGCTTGCTTATGTACTGCAACTCTGTTGCTAATGAATGGTGACCTGTGGGACATTACCTTAAGTCGATGGAAATACAGTTCATCTGTAATTCACTGGTTGAGCCTTCTGCTGTTTTGAATACATCCGAAGAATATAGTGTGCTCCGGTAAGGAATATCTTTTACCCCTAAATCAAACTCTTAATGTTTTTTTTAATTAAGTCAGCTTTTTCTGAAATGCGCTTTTAACTTTTCTTTGGTAAAGTCCTGTTCAGTAGGGGACTAATAAACAATTTGTCGAAAATTAACAGGGAGCAAATGGATTTTTAAAATTTCCGTGTAATATCTCAACCTGACATTGTGAAATTTGGGTGATTTGACTGGTTATGGTATACTTTTTTCGAGAATGCATATGGGAGTAATGCAAAACGAAACGGTGTCCTAACATACACATCTTTTTTAATGAAATTACAGTAGGTATCAAGCTCTACGGAAATAGCAGAGATATGTTCTATAGGCTTATGTTGGAATGTTTGAAATGTAAACAAGGCTGCAGACCTAAACCTATCCTATAAAATATTATATGTCATTGATACTTGAGAAACTATGCACTCTGAGCAGTGGAACCCCTCATTTGAAAATACTAACCACGGTATGTGTGTAACCTGCAAATGAGACCGACAGTCCTGCTCCAATAAACCATCATACATATACAAGGGCTCCAGAGTTACAATCTCCATAGAAAGATGTCCAGTAGAAATGATCCATTAGCTAAACTGCCCCATACAGATCTCAAATCAAAGATCAGAATTAATCAGTGGAGAGCCACAAAAAGGAGGATGATTCCAGAGACAATCCAAGATGTATAACCAGTGGTGCATGATCATTATTTTGACAAGATGACGTAGTTTCACTGTTCGCCAATTTCTGTATGCTGATAACAGTGGTCGACGAAGAACTTCACGGCATAACACTAACCAATTTTAAGGAAGTGTTTTCAGTAAGTCAAATTGTGTCTATATTTGACTAGGTACATATCAAAGACTACGGTTGGTATTTTTGTAATACTAAATATCTTTTTTGTAGCTGTAATCTTCTGTCACTCATCACTCGGTTTACCGTTTGGAAAACCTTGAATGGTTTTATAATGGAATAACTGAGGTGTGAGCGTGTAGCTTTAAAAATTTGTCATGTCAGTGTACTGGATTTGTCATCTGGGGGTGATAATCTTAGGGTGCTATGTTACTCACATAGTTTAACAGTGCAACTACTTACAAAATTTGACCATGAATATGAGTTTCTTTTTTTATTATTCTTTTGCTAGTCTAGCATATGCCATTTTGTGCAAAAAATAGAAAAGTCTGCTTACTCTTCCCTTGTTTGCCCAAATCAGTTAAAGGGTTTCTTTGTATGCAAGATTGTTTGTTAAAGGTTCGGAGAACTTGGAATTGTCAGCCTACATAGAACAACATAAACTGGAAGATTTGATTGGGTTGTATATATTCGACAAGCAATGACCACTTGAGTTCTTAAGAGATTTTTTTTTTTTTATTTTAAATATTTTTTTTTAAGCTTTCATGAATAGTACCACATGGGCAAATATTAGACCACAGGGGTGCAGGAAATTCCAATCAATTGCACATAGATTACACCAATAGTCTCTACCACAGATCACCTTTGACGACTATGAAAAGACTACAATGGATTCAGAACTTATCCAGTATTGGGGTATCTTTCATAGCTTCACATGCTTAGAATCCTCCCCGCCGACGAGGTGGGAGTCTCGCGGTACAATAAAACATATACATAATAGTCATAAAAAACATTATACAATAGGCTACTATGGACAGTAAAGTCACTACATTAGCCTATCTTAGTCTTTTTGTATAAAGAAGCAAATTTGGAACACAGCCAATCAAGCTGCAGCACCCTCTTAGAACCCTCCACAGAGAGGCAAACCCTCAGATTTTCTACCGCACGCTCTGCTCAGTTTTTCTTCACCTTTGGCTGTCTTTGTGAGTAGCTATGTCTGATTCATCAAAGAAGAGCTTGATTTTGCCTTGTTCCTCATGTGGGAAGAAGAGATAACATTTTGAGGATCCCCACAAGGAATGTATTTATTGTCTTTACCCAGCACACAAGGTTGAAAACTGCAGGATTTGTAGAACCTTCCCTGCCAAGACTTTGAAGGACACAGAAGGAAGATTGCTGGTTTGGCTGGAGAAATTGAAGGCTACATCTAATGTTGTTTCAGGAGATGATGGCAGTGAGAGTCCTCAGGCGTCCACCCCTCTGGCCAAAAAGAGGGATAGATCTGGTGATCCCCCTGAGCGACAGAGTAAGACCTTGAAGAAGCCTCACTCTGAGACTGGTCACTCTTCCTCTAATAAAGAGAAGCTTTCATTCTCTTCAGATGTGAAATTTGGTGAAAAAATGAAGAGTTCAGTGAAAACTGCCTCAAAACAGCAGAAAACTAATTCTGAGACTGCCAGGATCCCGTTGACGTCGAAAAAAGCACCGTCGACGATGAAATCTCCTCAGATGGCGAGTGATTCCTCGACGTCGATGAAGAAAATCCTGTCGTTGACGATCGCTTCATCGGCACTGTCGACGATTATATCATCGCTGTCGACGATGTCAATCTCGTCGACGCCTACTTCGTCGTCGAGGGGACACATGCCGCTGACGCTTTCGACGTCGATGACGATAGAACTCTCGTCGACGGGTCCACTGTCGACGACGAGTCTACCGTCGATGACGGCAGCGGCTTCGACGACAACATCGTTGACGATGGTTTTTCCGTCGACGATTACAAGGTCGATGGTAGCTTCTTTTATAGCTATCTCGGCTGATACTTACTCACCGTCTGTGTACATCTCGTCGACGCTGAAGCGTAAAAGGCCTACATCTTTGCAGATTACGCCAGTTTTGACGTCAAAATTATCGTCGTCATTCTCATCTTCAAGTAACTATTACCAGGGCGTTTCTCATATTTCACCTTTGCCTCCTAGTCACTATCTGGAGGAGTCAGATGATGATGGACTTTTTAGCCCAGCACGTAACCCTTCTCAACTCCGGATCAAATATCAGGATGATGACGAAGAGTACTTTGCACCTTGTGAGTCTCTGTGGGGTCCTCAAGAGACTCAATTTCAGCAGGAACCTATGGTGCAGATGCCTATAGCCTTGATGCAAGATCTGACTGCTATGTTGAGGAATTATCATACATGCTATCCACCAACAGCGCTTGTTCCAACACAACCTACTACACCTACGGTCTTGCAGATTGCAAGTCCTTCTGCCCCTATCAATGTACCTCAGGAGGTTGTAACTGCGCAACATTTAGTCCAAGATGATGATGGCGATACTGTGGCTGAAGATGGGGAATTACCAAACTCACCCACAACTGTGGATTAATGGGATGAATACTTGATTCCTACGCCATCCTCACCAGTTCCTCAGGCAGTAGATTCCCCTCCTGAAGATATTGGAGGTTTTCACGCAATTATGGAAAGGGCAGCAACTAGGTTTCATCTTCCTGTACTTGTGAAGCAAACCAATGGTTTCCTTTACGATTTTAAGGATCCGAGTAGGAAGTCCGTGCGTTCTATCCCTATAATAGATCATATCTGGGAAGAAGGGACTAAAGTAATAAACTCCATTTTCAGTGCCTGCGATTCTCCCTAAAATCTAAAAAAATTACAAAGCACCGGATAATGCTCCTGCTTGCCTGTCCGGACTTCCTAGACCACATTCCGTTATTTCACAGGCGGCTCAGCGTAAGTCTCGAAATCCATCCATTCCTGTGACAGCACCGCCGGATAAGGATGGGAGGCTCCTTGATAACATTGGTAAGCGTTTCACCACCATGGCGGGTGCTTCAGTTCATGCTACAAACTCTTTGGCGATTCTAGGGAGATATGACCGCCAACTATGGTTGGATATTTCTCCATACCTTGTTTGCCTACCTGATGACAAGAAGCAGGAGGCAAAGAAAATTCTTCTTGAAGGAGAAAGGGCTGCATCGGAAATTATTGATATTTCTATGGACCTAGCCTCCTTGGGCCTTCGTCAAATTGCCGAAGCAGCAGTCCTTAGACGTCAGGGATGGTTGAAATCTACCACTTTTCCCCCTGAGGTCCAAACGAAGATTTTGGACATGCCATTTGATGGCTATATGTCATTCGGGAAATATATTGATGAGGCTTTGCAGGACATCAAAAAAGATACTGGCACTGCCAGAGCCCTTGGCACCTTACAATATCGGAAGACTCCTTTTCGGGAGCTAGGGGCAGAGGATCGAATTCCTTTTGTGATGGCTATCAAAGATACCAAAACCAAGGCAATCAGGGAAGATATAATTATCAACAGCAGCAGTCCTACAGAAACCCTCCAGCTGCCGCTTATAGACAGCAGAATAGAAGACGTCAACCTCAAGGTAGGGATTCTGCTAGAAAGCAGTGACGACTTCTTAGCACCTGCAGCAGATCTGCCACACCTTATTTACAGGATTCCAAATGTATCCCGACATCTCAACAATTGGAAAAGATTAACCACAGACAAGTGGGTCTTTGATATTCTCAAATTTGGGCATACCCTGAATTTGTCAGTACCCTCTTCCTCATCCAACTTTAAAGAAACCTCCTCCACATCTTGCTCTTCTCGGGAAGGAAGCATTAACCATGCTCTTGAAAGGAGTGATGGAGAGAGTACCTCACTCTCAAGGGTTTTATTCTCGCTTTTTTCTAATAAAGAAAATGTCAGGGGAATGGAGACCTATCCTGGATTTAAGAAAGCTGAACAAATATCTTCAAAAGAAATCCTTTCGCAAGGTCACCCTTCAAGAAATCCTTCAGCTTCTGGACCGTGCAGATTTCACGACAACATTGGATCTCCAGGATGCATACTTCCACATCCCCATTCACCCCAAGCATTGTAAATTCCCTTGTTTCACTGTGGCAGGTGCCTATTTCCAATTCAAAGTTCTCCCCTTCGGCTTACGCTCAGCCCGAGAGTCTTTACGAAATTCCTGGCTCTGGTGGCGGCTCACCTCAGACTTAAAGGCCTACAATTATTCCCTTATCTGGACGATTGGCTAAAAAAGGCTCTTTCCTTTCGGCAGGCCTCTCGAGCAACGTTTACATTCTTACAGCTGTTTCGATCCCTGGGTCTTTCCCTGAACATTGAAAAATCAGTTCTTTGCCCTTCTCAAAGAATTCTATTTGTAGGGGCAGTGTTGGATACTACCCGGGACAAGGTATTCTTGTCCAAAGAAAGGCAATCACGTCTCATTTCTCTGGCATCAGAACTACTAAAAAGAAGGTTCGCTTCTGTGAGAATCATCAAATCATTCCTGGGAATACTATCATCCGCAATTCTGTTAGTACCTCACACCCGTCTGAGGATGCGGCCGATTCAAGAGGAACTAGACAGTCAGTGGCTGCAGATCTCGGGGTCGTTCAACGACCTAGTGGAAATAACTCCAGTTATGCGAGAAGCGCTTTTCTGGTGGCTGCGCTCCAAGAATGTCTCAATCGGGCTCACTTTTCTGCCTTCCGCACCGGATATCATCCTCACCACAGATGCCTCCCTAGAAGTGTGGGATGCACACCTTCAGGATCTTTGCATAAGAGGAAGGTGGTCCGCTGCTATGGCGAAAATGCATATCAATTTCTTGGTGCTTTGAGCCATTTTCCTGGCGTTGCAGTCTTTTCTCCCAAGGATTCAAGGGTCAACAGTTCTTATCAGAACCGACAGCACCACTTAAACAAGCAAGGATGTACCCGTTCTCACATTCTGTCTCAAGAAGCTCAAAGCATTTGGGAATGGCTGCTGTCTCACAATATCACGATCAAAGTGGAGCATTGACCGGGGATTCACAACACTTTAGCAGACACTCTGAGCAGGAACTTGAAGTCCTGTCACGAATGGGAGCTGGATCAATCAGTCGTGGAACACATATTTCATATGTGGGACAAACCAAATCTGGATTGCTTTGCCTCCAAGAACAATCGGAAGTGCCTATTCTTTGCCAGTTGGGAACCGGAGAAGGGCTTGTGGGGCAACGCCTTCATGATGAGATGGACAAGGATCTTTGTGTACGCATTTCCCCCCCTTTCCGTTGATCCCAAGATTTCTACGCAAGCTCAAGATGGAACCATGTTGCATGATTCTCAGTGCTCCGTGGTGGCCGCGTCAGCATTGGTTTACGGAGCTTCTCCTACTGTCCAAATGCAGACTATACTGCCTTCCTGCAGTTCCGGCCTTGTTATTAATGAGCAAGGGCCAGATACTTCATCCTCGTCCAGTCCAATTGCATCTTCATGCATGGTTTCTGGATCCACAGAATTTAAGGAGATAGCTCTACCTCAAGATTGTAGAGATATTCTTGCTAGGGCAAGAGCTCCTTCTACCTTAAGACTTGTGCTTTGAAATGAAAACGATTCTGTGCCTGGTGCGCTGACAGAGATATACATCCTGTTCTCCAGATAAAGTTCTGCCTTCTCTCCTTTCGTTATCTAAGTCTGGTCTTATGTTTACTTCTGTCAAGTTGCATTTAGCGGCCATCTCGACCTACAGACGTTCTGCAGGAGCTGCATCCCTTTGCACAAATCGCTTGATCAAACAATTTCTAAAAGGGCTGCTCAGAACTTTTCCACCTGTCAAAGCCCCTCCTCCAGAATGGAGGCTTAATCTGGTGTCACAACTGATGAAGCATCCGTTTGAGCCTGTTCACAAGGCTGACCTCAAATACCTCTCTAGGAAAACGGCACTTTTAGTGGCACTCACCTCTGCTAGGAGGGTCAGCGAAATCCTGGTTTTCACTATCAAACAACCTTATTTGAAGTTCACCAACGATTATGTCCTCCTCAGAACTAATCCAACGTTTATTCCGAAGCTTCCCTCTACATTCCATCTTAATGAGCGTGTTATACTGTGTTCTTTCTTTCCCAATCCTTCTTCCTCTGCTGTAAAGACTTTGCATACCTTGGATGTTAAAAGATGTCTGAAATGTTATATTTCACGTACTGTGTCAATCAGAAAGTCGGATCAATTGTTTTTCTTATGGTGGTCAAAAGCCTGGAAAAGCAGTTACGAAATCCACTATTGCAAGGTGGATTGCATCTACTATCCAATTCTGCCATAATACAGCTGGACATACTTTATCTGCGAAACCCCAGGCTCATTCCACAAGGGCAGTGTCTTCATCTACTGCTCTTTTTGCCGGAGTGCCTATAGAGGAGATTTGCCGTACTGCGACCTGGAAAATGGTGCACACTTTTACACAACATTACTGTCTGGATCTGGCGACAGAGGCTGAATCAGCTGTGGGTCAAGCAGTGTTGCGAAACCTTTTCAAATAAGCTAAGCCTCTGTAAGGAGGTGATTATTTCATTACATGTTCACATATGCATGGTGTATTGTTTATTCTGTTTTTCATACTATGCTTCGTATATATATTTATATGATGTGATCAAGGCCTGTGGGAAGGGCTGAAACGCGTCATGGAGACCTCTTGCACGAAAATAAATTAATTTTGCACCAAAGTTGGGTCCGTACCTGTTTTCTGCCTAAGAAGATACGCGCAATCGAAGCGAAGTACCTTGGAGATATATATTATCTACTGGCGGTCGCCAGTAGATAGTTATAGTTAGGACCGAGTTTCCATAGGAAATCTCAAAATTCTATTTTGAATAACTTTGGCGCCGGTTGATGAATCCTCGCGAAATTCTCAAAACTAATGGGGCGCTCCGCTCAGCTCCTACCCTGAAAGTCTCGGGGTGATTCGTCAAGCGGGGGCCGAGAAAAAAGGGGGGTCCCAAAACGCGTTTTCCCCATGCATTTTTCCATAGGACCTTTAGTCGAAGGTACAGCCCGAACGGCTGAACAGAATTACTTGAAATTTGGCAGAGAGGTAGTCCTCAGGTCAGGTCTGGTGTCAATCTGTTCAGTAGTTCCTGAGAAAATAGCATTTAAAAGCATATAAATATCTATAAGCGCGCACCGTGATGATTCTAAGCATGTGAATCTAAGAAAGATACCAATACTGGATAACTAAAGTTACAGGTAAGTAACTTGTTTTCTTAGCTGCCAGACTACTCTTACATAGAAAGTCGCAAGACCACATCTCCCCTGCCTTGAAAGCCCTGAATTGGGTACCGGTTGCCAGAAGATCCACGTTCAAGCTGCTTTGTATCCCCCACTAAGCTATACATGGAATGGGACAGCTCTTCGTCAGGAAAAAAAAATCATCAAACACGTTCATCAAAGGAACCTCCACTACAGAGTGGCACCTCACCTCAAAATCCCAACGTACAAAAAAAAAATCACGGGTGGCACATCCTGCTCTGTTCAAGCAGCCAAACTATCAAATCTTTACCCCCAAACATAAGATCTATAGATAACCATCTTATCTTCACAAAACTACTCAAGAATTGTCTCTTCCCCACATAACCACCTTACGCAAACATAAATATTCAGAATATCCCTCTGAATATAAGCATTTATTAGGACTGTAGGTATGTACCTATATTTGTGTATTGCTTTGTATAAACGTGTATAATAATTGTTTTTAAAAATATAGATTTTCGTTAGTTCTGCTTAACAAATGTACATATTACTGATAGTTACATTATTCAATTTTTTTAACATGTATATAAGTGACTCCATAAATAAGTAAATCTTTTATCATAACTATTTATCTACAACTGCTTCATTATAGAATTACAAAAAAAAAAAAAAAAAAAATGCAGCCTCACTTGAAAGCCGGAGTTTATTAAATGCATCTTTAATCTACATATACTACCTTCCTTATGCATAAAAACACCTTCCATGTACTTATGTATAGATATATTTATTACTGTTCTTCTAATTCAGCAAATCCAATGCACTATCTTATTTCTCATCCTATACCACTCAATATATCCTCTACCTCAACTGTGACTCATCTCAAACCTCATTTTACTACTCTTTCCAATGCACTACCCTATTTCTCACCCTATACATCTGTCAATATATACTCTACCTCCACTCTCTCATTCATCCCAGGCCCCATGCCACTACTATGATCCCCTGGATAACCCTTTCTGGGCTCTTCCCTCCCCTGTCCCTCCTTGCATGTCTCTTTTACTATTCCAATCTCCCCAACAGGCCTTTCTAAACCCTTACCTCTGACTTTTCCCCCTCCACCTCCCTTTTACTCATCCCAGGTCCCCTCCTACTGCTATGAACTAAAAAAAAAAGTCTAGACCCATCCCTCTTCTCTCCCGCCTTCCCTCTTTAATCGCTCCTTCCCTCTTCTATCCCTCCACTATTCCTTTTAAATCCAAAAAACAGAATAACATGTCCACTTCTCAAATTAATTTCAAATTACCCTATACTAACTCCCCTCCACCTCCTCTTTACTCATCCCAAACCCCCTCCTAGAGCTATAAACTTCAACAAAAAAAATCAAGACCCTTCGCTTTTTTATCCATTAACTATTCCTTTTCAATCCGAATAACAGACTAACATGTCCACCACTCAAATTAATTGCATATTGCCCTATACTAATTCACCACTAATACTTTATGGGTTCTGGAGTAGAGTGCTACTAGCCGAAAAAGCGCTTCAACACCTCATCAGGGGGTAGCAAGCGCTATATAAATTTAAACCTTTTTCCCTCTTCTATCCCTCCACTATCCTTCCCAATCCAAATAACTGACTAGCATATCTATCACTCAAATTACTTTCATATTTCACTATACTAATTCACCACCAATCCGGAGTAGCACTATATAAATGCAATTACAATACAATATCCAGAACAATACCAATGCATTACCTCCAACTCCACCTGCCCCCTCCACCCCCAAAATCCGACATGGTCCATTATTAGCGTTATGATGAAAGAGCACATCCAACAATTTAAAAGAGACCTTTTAGTCAAACATATCTACTTGTATCTTGAAACAGGTTTTGAAAAATATATCGGATGAGTTTGGCTTTAAACAAATTGCAGTGAGCATAAAATAATTTGTAATTTACGCCCCATGATTTTAAAAATGAGTGAGGCATTGAATCTCTCTGAAATTTGCTCAAGGAAATAATTTATGAGAATGAGACTGGGCATGGTTGGCATCCTGTTTTTTGAAGCATATTTATAAGGGATTTCCATGAGGGAAACATTATTGTATAGGCTTATGTCCTTTACTTCCCACTGTGCTTCACATCACAGTGGCATGTCTCATGCTTTCAATTTTAAAAGCGAAATACTTGACTGCTTGGGAGATAATCTCAGTCTATTTTGAGGATGATACTTTTTTTTATTGTCAGGAACTACACAAGAAATACTTTCTAGATGTTAATTTTATAAATCGCCTCAGAATTTAAGTCTAAAAATGAATTTGCATCATTGCATTAGCTGGTGTACTGTTAAGCGGGGTTCTCTATAAAATAAAAGATTACACATTTAAACAAAATGCGTCCCAATGTATCTGCACTCAAATGCATGGACATTAATAATTGTATAAATGAGTTATTTAAACTCTTTAGCGGTCATTTATGGATTGCTCTTGCCACAGAGATTCTGAAGTTAGCAAATATTAAAATTGCTTGAACTTGAAGTCTTATCAATGCATCACATTTAGAACTACTACAGGACATGTTATCTCGCATTAATGCCACAATTACAGGTTTCGCATTGGAATGTGATTTTAGACCTGGCATCATTGGCGTGGGTTTCCCCTGTATTTTTGCCTTGACCTCCTGTGTTTTTGCTTTGTGTTGGACTCCGTTTTGCAGGTCTAGATGCTTTGGGCACTTTGCCACTGCTGTTCAGTGCCAAAGTGCAAGTGTCACCCTTTGTAAATTGTTGTTATGGATTGGTGTTCCCATGATTGGAATATTTGGTTTACTAGTCAGGCCCTAGTACAGTGCACTGTGTGTGCCCAGGGCCTGTAAATCAAATGCTGCTAGTGGGCTACAGCACAGATTGTGCCACCCACATAAGCAGCCTGTAAATGTAACTCAGGCCTGCCATTGCAAAGCCTGTGTGCAGTCTGGTACTGCCATGTCGACCTGGCAAGCACACCCACTTACCAGGCCCTAACCTTCCCTTTTCTTACATGTTAGTCACCCATAAGGTAGGCCCAAGGTACCCCTGTGGGCAGGGTGCAATGTATGTAAAAGGTAGGAGATGTCCTGTGTGTGTGGCGTCCTGATAGTGAATTACTGCCAATTTCGTTTTTCACTATTGCAAGGCTACCTGTTCCCATAGGATAGAATGGGGAGTTTGCTTATAACATCTATAAGCCTAACTACCCCTGGGAACAAGGTAGGAAAATGAAGTTTTGTATGCCTGAACTCAGAATGTTAAAATGCATCTTTTAGTGAGGGTGATTTTTACATTCTGTGTTTGAAAATACCACTTTTAGAAAATAGGTATTTTCTTGCATAGCCATCCAGTGTGCCTGTGCTAGGATGTGGATTGACTAGCTGGGTTTGGAGTGTCAGGGGCTGGGAAGGTGCAGTGGCGCCAGAGATTCTGATGAGTCAGGGCGGGGTGAATAGACCTGGGCTGCATTTAGAGTAGGGCGAGGAGATTTCCTTTCACCTGAATGGGCCTGGTCTGCCTTCCACAATGCTGTCTCCAACTCCTGCCAGGAAGCTGCACCAGAGAGGACAGAACTGGTTTTGACTGAGCACAGTGCTTCTCTCACCAGAGAACAAAGGATTTTGTAGATAAAAAAAGAGGGGCCCAGACACCAGACTTTTAGATCACTTCTGGGAATCAAGAGGAACATTTGCCAATGAGAAGAGCCCGAGAAGCTGAGGAGGAATACTGCCCCTGTGCTGTTTGCTGTCTGGGGTTGGCCTGCAGTGGCTGCTTGCTGCCGAGGAAAGGAGAAAGGACTTTGCTGTTTGAGTCCCCTGCTTGAGGAAGATCTCCAAGGGCTTGAAACTGACCTTGCCTCCTGTTCTGAAGTCTTATGGACACAAAGACTTCATTTCTTCTGTCTTTCTGCATCTGGAACTGCTGTTTCAGCTGCCACAGAAGGAAACTGCAACACTGACGCCTTAACCTGCACCGAAGCCGTGGGCACTACTTGTGAAGAGCACGACGCACTGCCCGACTTGCACAGTGGGCCTGAAACCTGTTGACGCCTTGCTGCATCAACTCCGAAGCCATCACCGAGGCCGCTGCCTTCACCAGAGCCGAAGACTCTGCTTGTGACATCCATGACACACTGCCCGACTCACACCGCAGCCCCGACTTCACCAATGCCTGTGCTTCATCAACGCCGAGCCGATACTCGACATGGGTGACTCCCAAATCCATCGACACTGCACCTTCGCGAGGAACTGCCGCTTCGCCGCCGCCGTGACGTCACCTTCCCGACATAGTAAGGAACCGACGTCTCACCTCCCTTGCCTCGCAGTAAGAAACCTTCACCTCCCCTGGCGTCGTAAGAAACCAATGCTGCCCGGCGCCAACGAAGCATCACCTCCCTGACGCCGTGCACTGTCTTTGCTTTCATCGTTTCCAGGGCACTGTTCTTTGGGGGTCTGCTTGACTCCACGCCTAACACCGTGCACTTCGCGGTCGGCGCTGTACTTTGGGATTTTCATCTGTCACAACGTCATAATAACTCCAGGAAAAGTTATTTGTTGCTATAAACTTATTTGAGTGAATAACCTATTTTTAAGGACATCTTGATAACTGTATTGTGGATTTTTGTCGTTTTGTTCTGGTTTGGTTTAGATAAATTAATGTAGGAAGACCAGGGTGGTGTTAACGCTGGGGTGCACGCTATCCTTGAAATGACCCAAAATAATGCTGGTACATGCCTCACAAACGTCTAAACCCATAAACCATTGGAAAGAGGTAATTATAGGTAGATGGTGGATGTTTGTACCCCTAAATCCTGGAATAATTTGAGGAAGGTAAAATCCTTAGTCATAAAGTTTCTTTATTATGTTATTTTTTTTTTTGTTACACCTTGTAACCTCATACAAAGCAACAGAAAGACAACCAACACGTGTTTCGCCCGGTGGCCAGTTGGCCGAAGGTTTTCTAAAGGCTGTGATGTGGTGAAAACCCATGAGTGTTAGAGTAAAACGTATGTTATAAGTGCATAAAGATATAGAGGGATGTGAACGGGGAGTGTTAATACCATGGTTAAGACCATAAGAGCAAAGACCAATAAAAGGCAGTAGGACAGGTATAGACAGCGGGGATGGAGCGAGGGGAGGGGAAGGATAAGGTAAAGAGAGGGAAACAGAAAACAAACATAAGGGTATGGAAAAGTGACATATGGAATAGTACGCAATACAAAAATCACTGATATACATTCAGGGGTTATTTTAGAAGTGTATCCCCCTTACCCTGACTAGGAAGAAGGGTCCCTACTTGGACAAAGGTACCTACCTCTGCCCACTAGAAACACCCATTTCTAACAGTGAGCAATACAAGGTAACTGTCAAGTTTGTTCTATTTACGTGGTTATTCAACATTGATGAAATATGGTTGGACTAACTTTAATTTATGTAACCTCCAATAGCCTTCCTTTATTATCCCATATTGATGCACTAAGCAGAAGCTTTTGCCTCCGACAGAGATGGGGCTGTACTTGGCACCTTATGCGTAATTTTTCCAAATCCTGCTGTCAATTTAAAATAGCAATGCGCCGAACCCTGTGTTTAGATACTTTATAATTACGAAGTAGAAGTACAAAGTAGATTTTAAGACGTTTATTTCTGCCCAGCTCTCTCGAACTCTCTTCCCATTCTTCAGCATGTCATCACATTCACATTTCAAAGAACGTGATGACCTGTCAAACAAGACACATTCCCTACTTAAGAAAACTCACAAGAGCCACACATATATAACCCATATCACATATGCATACAGTTCTTCAAGAAACCATAACAAATATACAACATAAAATCAACTGTTTATAGAGATCTAAGAAAAATATAATATTTTCGGCTAAATGTTAACACTGAGTTTTCTTTGGTAGAAGTGCATGGAGGTGACTTTGTGCATGCTCCTTGGCAGAGGTCTGAGTTTGTATTTACAATACATTTTCCAAAGGTTAGGGAAGAACCAGAAAACTGGTATACAGGAGTGATCAGATTAGTGACAAACTCGAAGGTGCTTCGGATTGATTTGAATGCATTATTTAAAATAGTGATTCCAAAGCACAGGCGTGCCCACAGTAACACTTTAAAATATGGAAACGATGGGCAGATTTTAGGGTCTCCTATTGGAACCGCCCCCGCCAGAACCTGCAGAAGTTGAAACCATATAGGGATATGTCACGGGACAGTAATGTAGTTACACCAGATGTGACATATATGGAGGGGCTTGATGGGCATGACCAGTGTTTTGCTATGCGGTATAAGACACAGATGTTACGGACTTTCATTTACAGACCCGAATGGTTTATTTTCTTGCTTTATAAATGCTACATAGTAGTCACCTGCATGGAACCTATATACTAATTAATGTATACTTTCATTTCTTTGTAATATATGTGATTACTTTATCTGATGAGTCAAAGTTTTGAAAAAAAAGTGATTCCAAACTATTTGTGGCAAGAGTGTAAAGTAGCCATACATTGTCTAACAAAGGGACCTCAGAGGGTGCTTCCTCATAATAATCTAGCTCCTCTTGTTACAAGGAAGTGATTACACATTGAAAGCAAAAATTCCTAGAGAAAGAAGTGAATTAAGATCATGAGAACTTCCCAAGAGCCAAAGGAGTCAAATTATGCATATTATGAGAAGCTTATGAAGATTTATTAGAAAGTTCATTGGAGTCGTAATCCACACAAAAGAAAGCCGTGGTTTTTGTGGCGTCTTTCGGTTTGTGTCCGGATCTTAGTTCTCGTTTTCAACACAGTGTGATATGTTTGTAGGCCAGAAGAATGGATGACATATTGAAATATGCAAAGCACTGCAGTGACTGTTATGATGAAATTAAGCGGAAGCTGAAGTAAAAATGAATGAGAGGTGAGGCTAAACATTTTCATAGAGGTTCTAGAAATCTTCACGAAGATAGCCAATATCTTTTTGCGTTTAGATTCCTCAATAAAGTCCTAGTTTGGTGTTTTATCTCACAAGGGTATACGGAAAGCCCCTCAATCTATAGTCAAATACTAAAGAAAGATTTGGACAATCTGCTGCAGCTGCCCTGTAACTTGGTGCTGGTGCAGTATATTGATGATCTGATGTCTAATCCAAAACAAAAGCTTGCATGTTGAATACAGTTGCTCACTTGAACCAAAGTGTCTCCCGTAAAAATGCATTACTGTATAAAATAGGTGTTCTTTTAGGGTCACCATATTGAAAAAGTAGTGAGAAAGATGTCTAAAGAATGCCTTTATGCAATCCTGAGAATGAATCCTCCAAACACGCAAAGAGAAGTAAGGATGTTCCTAGAAATGGTTAGATACCTTAGACTGTGGATTCCAAACTTTTCTCCCATTGCAAAATGTTGACCGGGGCTTACTCACAGCCGTGTTTCTGATCCAGTGCCATTGGATGATGATTGCGTGAGTGCCTTCCTCAAGGTTAGAGATAAACTCTGTAGTGCACTCACTCAAGGAATGACAAATTTAAAAAAAGACTTTAACTTATTTTGTCACGAAAAAGAAGGGTGTGCTCTACCTATGTTTGTCCAAGAACATGGCGAAGTCAAAAGACCCCCATGGCTTATTTCTATACCATATAGATCCAATAGCTGTTAAACTTCCTGGATGTCTGAAATTGGTTGCAGCAGTTTGTCTTGCAGTTCAGCAAGTGAAGGGATTGTGATGGGTTCCACACTTATTGTGTTAGACCATCATTCGGTTGAGATTTTGCTGACTCTTACACAAACTCTGCTTTTGACAAATAGTTGTCTTAATAAAAACAAGCAAATCATTTTGGCAGTTGACAATATTTCAGCCAGGAGATGCAATTCCCTGAATCCTACAACACTTTTGCCAATTGCAAACAAAGATGAGTAAAATCAGGAAAATGATAAGGATTGTGACCATGACTGTACTGATGTAACAGAATTTTGTAGCCATCTAAGACCTGATGTATATGATGATCCTCTCGACTAGGCTGATCAAATTCTATTTGCAGGTTCTTATTTAAGATACCATTATGGTGCTTTTAGAGCAGAATACTCAGTTTGCACCATATCGGATATCATGGAAGCATCATACTTGACTGATGTAACTTGAGTACAAGTAGCTGAATGGATTGCCCTTATAAGAGCATGTTGTGTATCTTATGCATCGAGTGTCACAATGGTTTTGGGGTGCTTCGTGATTTTGGGCACTTGTTGTCACAAAGGGTTTTCATGACTTCTTCTGCTAGCCCAATTCGCAATGGGACATACATTCCAAATTTGTTAGAATCAGTGTTACATTGGTGTTTAAGAAAGAATGAGACTTAAATGTGAAAGTGACAAACTAAATCAGTGCACCTTCTGCTAATTTTTCCTCCGCTGAAGAGCCTTTCAGTGCTGTGCCTAATTTCAATGTTGATGTATGGTTTCTTTAATTGGCGGCACGTCACCAATCTTGCAGGAGCTGAACGCGGTTTCATTCAGTCAAGGCCAGCAACTCATTACTTTACCTCATCACGATTCTTGCTTTTTGCCGCGTTTCATGCTTGCTACTTGTTTCTTCATACCTGTCCTTCCCAATCAGTGCTTCCTATGATCATTTCACTTGCTTTCAGGTCAATGTCTCTCCAACTGCTTGTGTCTTTGGTGCCCCCTTTCCCTATCCGCTTTCTTAGTGGCACCTCCCCCAACCACCTTCATGCTAGCCACCTTCCCAGCCACTGGCATACGTGGTGCCGTTCACTTGGAGATGCCCCTTAACTCTGTTTGCTTACAACCCAACATGCCTACTTGATTCCCATCCCTCACCAACATAAGATCACCTGCCTCTTTCAGCACCTTCCCACCAAGACATTCATTCTCTCGATTTGACACCCTAACCTCTCTCCTCACTGCCATCATCCCTTGTCATGATGTTCCCACGTCCTTCCCATTATTGTTCCAGTATCCGGTCCCTGTGCCTGTCTTCTTCCCAACTCTTTTATTCTCCTCTCATCTACTTTTTTCTGCTCGCAACCTGGATGTTGTTTACATCTTATCACTTTTTCTGAAGTCGTATATGTGCAAGATCTCTTCATTACTCACTTTGCATGAAGCCAAGTATGATTCACTTTAGTCTTCTGCAGAACCTACCTGCTTACTTTGTCTCCCATTTATTCAGTACATAACTCTTCCATCTGCCTTCTTTTCAAAGTCTACCTTATTGCTCAAGTCATCCTCTCATTTCTTTGTTTTAAAGGTAATTATATGTTCTGTTTTAATTATCGTAAAGCAAATAAATATATTGAGTACATAACAAAACAAATTTGCATGAGATCTGATGATACCCTAATTGTCACAATGACGGCTCACACGTTGGACGCCATTTCCTTGCATTCACGCCATTTTCCAGTCTAACTACAATTCATCTGGTCACAGACAGTCTATTTCCTCTCTTGGAGTACTTCTGCTTGCCACATTACTGCTAGGCTCCAATATTTCGACCAAGGCCTGAGATTTTTGTTTACAATTTTTAGGTTAGCCTCCGCTTCCATAAAGCATATTTTCAGCTAGCATACAGCAGCCCATAGTCGGAAAGGTCGTAAACTTGCAGCTTTCCCACAGCCTTTTGATATCTCAGCCTGCTAATATTAGCCTCATATTACAGAGCACCTGCGTTTGTCACTCTGATTGCTTAGTTGTTCAGCTTTTCACTCACAGCTTCTCTTTAATATTCTCTTGTGTTCATGCTCTTATCTTTGCACCTTTGTGTGTTCCTGCAGGCCTTCTCGTAATTGATGCTCTTCTTAAGTCCATTTTACCGCCATCCCTGCTGTGTTCATTCACGTATTGCCCCCAGATAATGGAGCGGCCGTTCTCTCTATGATTTTCCCCATTTTGCACCCTTTTCTTAGCAAACTCAAAGAGCGTTTTTTCCCTTGCCCCCTCTGTTATTTTTCTATAATGTTGCTTTAATGTTGTTATCCATGCGTATGTACAACTATTACCTTTTGTATGATGGTTTCTCAAGGGAGCACTATATATTAAGTAGCAAACCATGTGATGTCGTTTAGTTGCTTTTTGCCTATGAAGGTACGTACCCATGATACCATTGCAGCGCGTAAAACCGTTTAAATGTGTTTCTGAAAGGATGGTATTCATTTAAAAATGTGGAATCGTGCAGTTTTGCTTAGCTTGCTGACCATATAAATGGCAGGAATACGATTGACAGGTGTAGGTTATAAACATCCTTGAACAACAAAACTCCATCTGATTGATGAAATGTGTTCTTCAGCATGCAAATATATTCTCTTTGTTCCCTTCTGCAGGAGAGGCTACGCCATGAGAGAAACCGGGAGTACAATCAGTTCCTTAGGGAAAAAGAAGGTGCAAATGGAAAGTTCCGGTTAGTTGGCGTACAGAATATGCAGGTAGGTCTTTGCGTCAGTGGTTAGGGCAGGGCAATAGTGAAGCACTACTTTTAATGCACTCAGGAACAGACTTGCTTTTGTTTGTATTGTTTACTGTTGCAAATACTTTAAAAGATGACATTATTTTTAGCTCGTGTGATTTGCCCACTGAGCCTTGCTTGTGGTTTTCTCTTTCTTTTTTGGTTACATTAGTGTACTGATACTTTCACAAATTATGGAACTTAAGGCGTGTATTTAAACCTATACTGATTTTTTTTTTTTACCTTCTACTTTTGTGTGCTTGCATGGTTTTCTGAATTCAAATACATGATGATTCTAATAACCCTCATCAATTTCAAATTAAATTAAGAGCACACGTTGTTCGGTGCGCTGTGGGTCCATTCTTAGGGTCTAGGGGATGGACTCTGATAACCATTGAGCCTGTCTTAGGACTATGTGTATGTAATATGTTACCTCCGCCAATCGCTGCCAGAGTTTTTCGTTTTGGTTACATGTTTTATGTATTAATGACAACTGTTTAATTCATTGGGGATGTACAGAGCTTCCAGCACTAGAATGCCCCTTACAATGTCATTTGTGGACCGAGTTCCGGATTGTTCCAGGGGCATTACAGATCCAAGGAGGGTACTTGAATGTACGAAATGTACTCTGGTTTTGATATAATTCACGCACGATGTATTCATGTTTGAGTTAAATATATGCTGATGTCTGTATGATTCGGAAATAAAAACAAATTGAAAAAAAGTTTAATTAAGAGCATAATTTCAGTTCGTGAGCAGTTCATTTGCATTTTGTATGCCTCTATATTAACTTGCACAGACAAGTATTGGTATTAAGTGGACTTTTCTAAGTTCAAATTTGCGTAATATAGAAGCATAATATGCAACCTTTCAATATGAGTACCCTGTTGCACATAGTTCTTTCATGATACGCCAGTCTTTCTTTCCATTATTTGATTCAAATAGCAGCTGCATTTGTAAAAAAAGCAATTGCCATAGGTTCTCAGTTTGTTACTTCCATGCCCAGTTTTCCAAGCTAAAAGCATCTTTAGCAGTGGTGTTAGGTAATCTTTCTTTGTTGTCTCTGATAAAAGACTCTGCCATCAACTTTCGTAATGTATCCTATATGTAGAAATGTAGGGTGATGTTTTCCTTGTATTTGTACATTTCAGAAGGGTTTATGGATGTTTGCAAAAGAAAAACATTATATTTTACCCTTGAAGATCGTTTTGAGCAGATAATAATTACACCATGTCTGCCTTTGACCCTCACCTTGGTTCTTGCTAAATGTCTAGTCTTAAGATGTGAATAGCATTGGTACTTTTCTCTCAGACAAGACTAGCAGAGTTGAGAAACTACAAGCATATATATCAATCCTCCTGTCGCATGAGACTTGGCCTGGATTCCCAACGTTGTTCTGCGTAAAATTTGAATCCATAGGTTGATCCGTGGCGTCGGGTTAGCAAAAGGTCTCACTCGACTGTAAATCAGCGCATTACAGTAATGTGAAACACAGCTTCCCAAATGAAGCCAAACACTCTGAGGTTCAGAGTATTGAGATCAGGTTTAACAAGAGCATCCGTGGTAGAGTGCAAGCATTAAAGCTCTCTTCCTGTGTGCAAATAACAGCTTTATATACATGTGATGGTGTCCCAAGGTCAGAAGAAACGTGCGTGAGCCTACGTCGGGGTAAAGCGGGTTTTATTTTTAAACAGGTACGCTTTCTGCGGTCTGCCAGACTGAATTTAGAGTAAGGGGAATAACGAGTCTCCTCTCCGGTCCTCCCAGCGGCGTCTTCCCTTGTCCGCCGATCGGTCTTCTTCCATCTCTCCCCGGACTGGAGGCGTACGTGGAAGGACTCGGGATCCCCAAAAGAAAAGTTAAAGGCAGGGGTAAGTATTCTTGTGGCACAGTGAACAATAAGGGAAAGGAGTGAGGGAGCAACCCAATCCAACCAGTGACACACGACAAACGGTGAGGAGTGAGGGTGATAAGTTGGGGCTGTGTACTATGCACAAACGTCGGTAAGCGGTTGGCGTCTCTACACGTCTGGCCTCTCCCGCCTCCCGACCCAGCCCGCGAACCGCTCCCGTACCTGTGTCAGCCACGCTCCTCCTGGGGCGTGGCTTGGCGGAACGCGTTCCCGATGGCCTCCTGGCTTTCTTGTCCACTCTGGGCTTTCCTCCTCCCCTCGTAGGCTAGGCGTTCGTCCCTGGTGTCTCCGTTCTCCGTCTCGATCTTGGTTCCTTCTTCCTTCGTTCTCCTCTTGCTCCGTCCAACCTCCGGTGATAGCGCACACCGATTTCCGGTCGCCCTCTTCTCTTATTGGATCAAACGCGACGACGTCCTCACTGGGGGTGGAGTCGGCAACCAGCGAGCTACAGTTAAAGGGACCACCGCCTGATTCCGTGAGGTCCGGCTGGGATGAATGGAACCACTCGTCCTGTCGGGGAGAGATAAGAGGAGAGGTAACATCACGGGCCTCCCACCAGTCTTTTGTCAGTCCTCTTGCCCCGGGTATGCCCGCCTTGTGACACTCCTCCTCCCCTGGATTCTCCCGCTTGGGGAGAGGAAATACTCTCGAGAGATAGTCTGCGCTGCCATTGTCCATTCCCCTGTGATGTTTGACAGTAAAGGAGAAGGGTTGTAGAGAGAGAAACCAACGGAGTACCCTTGGATTATGAGCACTGTTACGGCCCATCCATTGTAGGGGGGTATGGTCTGTGTACAAGGTGAAATGGTGACCCTCCAGGTAGTAACGCAGCTTATCTATGGCCCATTTCACTGCCAAGCATTCACGTTCAATAGTGGGGTATTTCATTTCCCTTGGGAAGAGTTTTCTACTTATGAACACTATTGGGTGGTCTATACCTTCCGGGGATAACTGTGAGAGAACGGCCCCTATATCGTGGTTTGAGGCATCGGTATGTAGGAGAAACGGGCGGGAAAAATCAGGGGAGGATAAACGGGGCTTGTGGTGATGATGCTTTTTAGTGTCTGGAATGCTGCCAACATGGGTTTTGTGGGGTGTAATAAGACCCGTGGTTTCACCTCTTTTTGTAATGTGTTCGTCGAAGGGGATGCCACCTCTGAAAACCGAGGGATAAACCGCCTGTAGTAGCCAATGAGACCCAGAAATGCTCTCATGTCTCTTTTCGTGGTTGGGAAAGGGGTGTCTACGATAGCTCTTACTTTTTCAGCTTGCGGGGTAATCAGTCCGTGTCCCAGTACGTACCCCAGGTATTTAACTTTTTGGAAAGCAGCCCAGGACTTCTTGTCATTTATATGCAATCCTGCGGCTTGTAGAGCTTGCAGGATTGCTCGTAGGTGGTGCAAGTGCGTTTTCCAGTCTGGGCTGAAGACCACTATGTCGTCCAGGTATGCCGACGAAAAAGAGTGGTAGTTTTGTAGCACGGTGTTCATGAGCGTCTGAAAGGTTGCTGGGGCTCCATGCAACCTGAAGGGGAGCACTGTGAATTCATAGAGCCCATCCGGAGTTGAGAAGGCGGTCTTCTTCCTGTCTTCCTCCCGTAAAGGTACTTGCCAGTAACCTTTTGTTAGGTCACATGTTGTAATATAGCTGGCTTCTCCTAACTTTTCAATTAACTCGTCTATTCGGGGAATAGGGTAGGCATCAAAAGACGAGATCTCGTTGAGGGCCCTAAAGTCCATACAGAACCTAGTACTGCCGTCAGGTTTTGGGGACCATCACAATCGGGGATGACCATTCACTTCTCGATGGTCTTATTACTCTCAGATGTAACATGTCTTGTACTTCTTTTTGAATGGCCGTTCTTCGGGCGGCGGGGATTCTGTAAGGTCGTTGTTTTATCACCTTTCCAGGTGGCGTCTCGATTCTATGTTCAGCCAGAGTTGTTTTTCCCGGATTGTCAGAGAATATAGGAGCAAAGGGGCTCAGGGCTTCTTCCAATTCTTCTTTTTCTTGTTGGGTGAGGTCGTCGTTGACTACCAATTGTTTTATTGTACTGGAGCTGCTGGCCAGCGTAGGCACGGTGAGGGTGGCTGTCTTGGGTATGGGTCCCAACCATTTCTTTAACATGTTGATGTGGAAGGTCTGGGTACGGCTCTGGGTTATCTGCAGCTTATATGTTGTTCTCCCAATGGTAGAGATGACTTTATAAGGGCCATTCCATTCTGTTTTGAATTTCTGGGGGGAAGTCGGCAGCAATACCAGTGCCCAATCGTTTACGCTTAGGGTCCTCCACTTCTTCCCTCGGTTGTAATACTGACTCTGTTGTTCTTGTTCCTTCACGAGGTGGGATTAGGCTAGGTCGCGTAGTTTTCCTATCTTTGTTTTTAGGTCTTGGGTATACTCTAACATCTCTCTGGTCTCTATGGCGTCTTCTTTCTCCCAGGCCTCCTTCGTCATTTCTAGGAGGCTTCGTGGTTGTCTTCCATACAGCATCTCAAAGGCGGAGCAGCCCAAGCTGCTTTGTACTTGACTTCTTATCACGTACAAGGCCAAGGGTAACAGCTGGTCCCACTCCTTGCCATTCACCTCCAGCATTTTCTTTAGCGTGGCCTTTAGCGTCCCGTTGTATCTCTCAATGAGTCCGTCAGTTTGGGGGTGATATACGGATGTCTTGATGTGACGTAGGTCAAGAATCTGGCATACTTCTTTCATGAGGCGTGACACAAAGGGAGTGCCTTGGTCCGTTAATATTTCCTTTGGGAAGCCTACTCTTGAAAACAGTTCCAGGAATCTCTCAGCTATGTTACGTGTGGTGGGGGTGCGCAGTGGGAAAACGGGTGGCATAATCTACTATTACCAGTGCATAGACGTTTCCCTTTTTTGTGCGGGGCAAAGGTCCTATCAAATCCATCCCTACTCGCTCGAATGGGGTGCCTATAACAGGGAGGGGTTCAAGGGGAACTGCTGGTGGTCTGTGGATGTTTCTTTTCTGGCAAAGAACACATGACTGGCAGTGTATTTTTATATCTTTATAAACCCCCGGCCAAAAGAAATGTCTTAACACATTTTGGGTGGTTTTCTCCGCCCCCGTATGCCACGCCGTAAGATGGGAGTGAGAGAAGAACATGATCTGGTCCCGGAAGGATACAGGTACTAACAATTGTTGGGGTTCAGTGGGGGATGCCTGACGATACAGTAAGCCTTCTTTTATAAGGAAGCGTGGGTATGTAGGGGTGTTGCTGTCTTGTGAGCTATGGGCCTGTTCCCAGGCATTGTATAGAGTGGCATCATTGGCCTGGGCAAACTTAAAGCTGCGATCGAGGGGCCATGGTTCTGGGGTTACTAAAGCAGGTACCGTATCGGACGGACAGCTAGTTTTTTGTTCGTTTCTCCCTGCAGTCTGCAACACGTGTCTGAAAAGGTTAAGGAACTCTGGGTTATCTGTCCCAATGATCAGATCCTCTGGAAGGCCGTCTAAAACACCCATCTTTATACTACTCCTTAGACAATCTGCGTGTGTGAGAGGTATTATCGCTAGGGGATAGGGTTTCACATCGCCATGCACGCAACGGATGTGCATGGTTGCATGAGGCAACCCCTGTTCTCGGGTAACCAACACCCCCTGTATAACAGACTGTTTACACCCTGAGTCGAGAAGAGCTTTGATAACCCTACCGTTCACCTGCACACTCACATGAAACGCCGTCCCCATTTTGGCCGTATATAAAATAGACCTTGGAATATAACCCACTTCCATGGGTTCCTCCGTTGGTATTCTCCGAGGGCACACCCGAGCTATTTGCCCCCAGTCCCCACACTCGAAACACTGGGGTCCTTTGACACTGGGTGGTTCAGGTTTCGTTTGGCGGAGTTTTATCGGTTCTGGTGGGGGTCTGGGTTTCTTATCTATCCTGAGGTTTTGGTGACGCGATTTCTCTGAGTCCCATACCGCCACCTTCGGTTGTGCCTGTGAATATGTGGTCGCCATTTCAATGGCTTGTTTTGATGTCAGATGTGTGTGTTGGCGCAAACAGGTATATTTTCTCCATTATTTCCTCTTTGGTACTGGTAACTGGGGTTAACCATTTGTCGGCCGCCGTTTTCAGTCTAAAGAACAGGGTCTTCGGGTTTTCCCCGGGAGCTCTCCTTTCCTTACGGAAACGCACTCTGTAGGCCTCGGCATCTAGGCCGAGGTGATCTAGTATTATGGTTTTTATTTCTCCATACGTAGTGTCCCCAGTGGCATTGGCCACTTGATAGGCCGCTTGTGCCTCTCCAGTGAGCAGCGGCGCTAAAAAGAATGGCCATTTATCCACGGGCCAGCTACATGCTCTAGCTACCCTCTCGAAATTTGTCAAGAAGGCGTCTGGGTCCTCTCCGGGTATGTATTTTTGCAATGAAACCCCAGAGGGAGGATGGCTGGTGCTTCATATCTCACGAAAAGGACCTAATTGGCTGTTCTGTTACCATTTTCTGCAGACCGTCTATCTGGGCGGCGATGGTGTCCTTAAACACGTCTCGGTCGGCCTGCGCGGAGGCCATTTGCCGTTCGACAGCCCACTCTAGCTTTTCTTGGCCCTTGATCAGATGCTGGATCAGGGCATCCATCTTTGGTTCACAGATGGGCAGTACTATGCCCGCATTCTCCATCAGCAGTGTCCCAAGGTCAGAAGAAACGTGCGTGAGCCTACGTCGGGGTAAAGCTGGTTTTATTTTTAAACACGTACGCTTTCTGCGGTCTGCCAGATTGAATTTAGAGTAAGGGGAATAACGTGTCTCCTCTCCGGTCCTCCCAGCTTCTAGCGGCGTCTTCCCTTGTCCGCCGATCGGTCTTCTTCCCTCTCTCCCCAGACTGGAGGCGTACGTGGAAGGACTCAGGAACCCCAAAAGAAAAGTTAAAGGCAGGGGTAAGTATTCTTGTGGCACAGTGAACAATAAGGGAAAGGAGTGAGGGAGCAACCCAATACAACCAGTGACACACAACAAACGGTGAGGAGTGAGGGTGATAGGTTGGGGCTGTGTACTATGCACAAACGTCTGTAAGCGGTTGACGTCTCTACACGTCTGGTCTCTCCCGCCTCCCGACCCAGCCCGCGAACCGCTCCTGTACCTGTGTCAGCCACGCTCCTCCTGGGGCGTGGCTCGGCGGAACGCGTTCCCGGTGGTCTCCTGGCTTTCTTGTCCACTCTGGGCTTTCCTCCTCCCCTCACAGCAAAGTGCCGGGACTGCTGATTTTCTGTCGAGGGGCCCCGTACTGACTATGGTTGGATGGCGAACATTTTACTTAATTTATTCAAGCTCAATACTCACCAGGAGGTAGTAACCGTCTTCCTCATATCTATGAGATTTTATCTATGCGATCGTCTTCCTTAATTGAAAGGTGGCGTGTCGTTAGTCTTGCCATCTACTTGTGTCGCCACTTCATATTTCATCCATCTGGTTTTTATGCAATTTAAGTTTGGTGCACCCACTGTTTGGTGTATTTAGCCTGCTTTAATCCCTCATTCCTTGATCATTTTCCAGTGGAGATTTATTGACTGGACCTGTGAAGGGAATTGTCTCCTTTATCTAAACTTTGTTAAACCAACAGTTCTATGTGATTAAAGCCCGGCATCATTTTTTGAAAACTATGGTCAAGAATTTATCCCATGATTTGTCCTAAACTTAAAGCACCTATTGGGCTCTGAAGAAGGAGCTTGTTTATTTGTATGGGATCTCCGAAACTCGCGTCGGCGCTTGCTTCTTTTTGCTTTGTCTATTTGTGTATGTATACGTTTTATTGTATTTTGTCATTTAATGTCTAGTTTAGTTTTTTTCTTTGTTAGGTTTAGTGCCTATGTACTGATTTTGGTCTTCTTATGTATTTTCACCTATTGATTCCTTCATTATTGTATTTGCTGGGCTGAAAATTTGTCTTTATTGATTTTCTTTGTGTTATCTATCATATATTAAAATTGTAAGAAAAAGATAGATATATTATTATCATTAAAAAATATATTTTTGATAAATGAAAACAAACTAATTTTTTATAATTGTACTCTTGGTCTGTGGTTGGTCTCTTATTCTATGGACGTACTGCCAATATTTGAAAGTATAGTGTGAGGCAAGTACTGTTGTTTTCTGACTTTCCTCCTCCCCTCGCTGGCTAGGTGTTCGTCCCTGGCGTCTCCGTTCTCCGTCTCGATCTTGGTTCCTTCTTCCTTCGTTCTCCTCTTGCTCCGTCCAACCTCCGGTGATAGCGCACACCGATTTCCGGTCGTCGTATTCTCTTATTGGATCAAACGCGACAACGTCCTCACTGGGGGTGGAGTCGGCAACCAGCGAGCTACAGTTAAAGGGACCACCGCCTGATTCCATGAGGTCCGGCTGGGATGAATGGAACCACTCGTCCTGTCGGGGAGAGATAAGAGTAGAGGTAACATCACGGGCCTCCCACCAGTCTCTTGTCAGTCCTCTTGCCCCGGGTATGCCCGCCTTGTGACAGATGGACAAACTGTTGGCACTCATCAACCCACTTATAAGTCTGTCTCTATTTTCAGCCTGTGTGGTTTAGACACTGTGGAATACAATAAATCTGCAATAGTTGCAGAAGTTTATTCGTAGAGTTAGTTCTTTTTATGCTCTTTTCATGTTTGCGAGATGTTGCTATCCGCAAGGAGTATGTGTTTCAACCCACTCTCTGATTTTGTCAGATTTATGGCTCCAGGTTGTGGAGGGTGAGTGTATTTGCTAAGTGACTGGGGTTTGATCAGGCACAACTGACCTGGTGACCTTTGCAGTCTCTGGAAAACAAATAGTTGGAGGCATGTGTGCTGTAGATACACTTGCTTTACATACTCCTGCCATCTAGTGTTGGGTCTGCATGCTTGCAAGTTGTTTTTCTTCGAAGAAGTCTTTCCTAGTCACAAGGTAAGGTGACTCTTCCTTTCGGTGATAGTGTGCATGGGCATTGACTCCTTTGTTAGATTGTTTTCTTTCTACCGTCAGGTTTGGACGCATATTGCTGCGCTCCGGTTCGAAACCATCCTTCGGGTTCCCCTCAGTGCGCAATCCACTCTACCCCTGATGGTATTGTTAATGTACGTGTTTCCCCCTCTTCGCGTATCCATTCGTATGGAAAGTCTCATCTTCGGTCGAAAACATCTTGGGCGGCCTTCAGGCCTAGCCGTGTCGATCCACTCCTCTGCCGATGGAACGGACACCGTTTAAATTCTGTCCTCGGTACCGCTTGAAGTACCCTCGCACTGATCTACACCAGGTCTGCAACGTGTGCTTATCACCGGAGCCCAAGGAAGAATACTGCAAGGTCTTGTTCAGGTCGAAAAAGACTCTTCGAGATTGTTGGGCTCGATGACAAGAAATGCAGTGCCAAAGCACCCACCAGACTCCGGACATCTTCGGAGAATGGGCCGAACAAGAAGGGGCATTTGCAGAAGGAAAGGAGGCCTTCTCGGTCAAAGAATCTGATTCTGACCACGAAATAGAGTTGGAGTCAGCAGACATTCCAGCGGGACAGGGTGTCGTGAGTACAAAAACCTCTGTACCCCAAAAACAATCTTTGGCCAAACAGAAGGCTTTGGCACCACCTCTGCCTTTAGGCTTTGGTCGGCACCGAGACAACAATTCTGACACCCCGCCTTCGGGCCTGGCACTGAAATAAGTCGTCAAGCCTTCCTGATCTGGATCAAGCTGAGACAAATCGTCTTCGGACCCGAAACATTATGCTCCAAAAGACAAATCTGGTTTGGAGCCAAAATCCTCTGTTTCAAAACAAAAGTCCGCTTCGGAGCCAAAACCTTCGGCTTCCAAGGACAAGGCTTGTTCGGCACCAAAACGTTCGGCACCGAAATCAAAAGAAGATATTTTAGAGTCACTGGAACCAATCTTAGACATTATGAAGGACAGATTAGATCCAAAGCAGAACAAGCTTTATCCAAAGCAGAAAAAGCCTTATATCAATCCAGACACTGTACACATATCAGCCAAAATTCCTTCCAGAAGGAAAGTCCTTTCAGAGGACACTGGATACAAGATACCCTCTAAGAAGAAGAAGAAGAACATTGCTACAAGTCCTATCTATTATACTTCTCCACCACCCCTACCCCTTTTTTTTTTTGTTGCAGAGTTTTATATAGAGTGAACTTGACCCGAATCCAATCAGGTATAAGAGCGCTTTACATAGCACAAGTTACGTTACATGAGGACACACATTCATTTTTTGTTAGGCACAGGGAGATTAAGTGATTTGCCTAGAATCACAAGATGTTTAGCGTCATTACCGAGACTCTAACCCAGTTCCCTAGATCCGAAGTCGAGCGCCCTAGCCGTTAGGCCAACTTACCTTTACCAGTACTGCCAGGATAAAATCCATTACACATAACACCACAGTGATCTCCTCACACACAGCTGGATTTAGGAGATGGGGATGATGATGATGATAATGCTCCTTTTCCTACAGATACATGGGATGATTACAATATTGATCCACCCATGGATAATGATCCCTACCTATACCCTGCAAAACCTTCACCTCTAGATGATAATGTATCCTATCTGGAGCTAATTTCCAGGGTAGCAGAATATCATGGGGTTAGACCGCATAAAGAGGCCTTAGATGACGATTTGAGACACTAGGGTCTTTACACAGTTAGTCAGTCTCCCTATGTTAAAAGCCATGAGGAGTCATGCAGATGATATTTTTAAAGATCCTGTTCGTGCACAAATTTTAACTCCAAGGGTTGTTAAAAAATATAAACCATCGCCCTCTGATCCGGTTTTTATTAAAAGACAGCTGCCAATAGATTCTCTGGTAGTTTCCAACACTCATAAAATAGCGAACTCACAGACATCTGGTGATGCACCACCCCCAGATAAAGAATCTAAGCTTATTGACGCATCTGGTAAAAGTGTAGTTGCTCAAACCTCTAATCACTGGGGCATTGCCAACACGCAGGGCCTATTAGCAGATATGACGGAACCCACTGGGATGGGATGGAAGGTCTACTTCAGTACCTCCCAGAAGAACACAAGAAAAAGGCACAAGAGCTAGTTCAAGAAAGAAAGCTAATTTCTAACTCTTCTATGAGATGTGCTCTTGACGCTGCTGACACTGCAGCACGAGACGTTACCACCAGCATTCTCTTACTTAGGCATGCCTGGCTTACAATTTCCAGCTTTAAACCAGAAGTCCAATAGTCTATTTTAAACACTCCCTTTGACAAACAACATCTTTTCGGACCTCAGGTAGTTCAGGCTTTAGGAGAGATGAAAATAGCCACAGACGTGGTGAAATCCATGGGAGTGCTTCAGAATCCTTCAAGCAGAGGCTCCTTTCATCGCTCATTCTATAGAGCAGGGTCTAAAAATACATGCTCAGACACTAACACTTCCTCCTACAAGTCCAACACGCAACCCTCTTCTGGTAGAGGTTTATTTAGAAGAGGGTACAGAGGAAACAATTTAAAAGGTAGCCATAATGGCATGCTAATGCATAACTCCCCTTCCCCCAATAAGCAGTGACTTGCCTACACTTCCCCCCGTTCATTTGACCCCCATCAGGGGAAGGTTTCAACAATTTCTCCCCATTTGACAATCCATAACATTAGACAAATGGGTGTTAGACATTATCCAACATATTTATTGCCTGGAGCTCACCAGCAATCCTCCCAACATACCACCTCACACTCTCAAACCTTTTTCCGAGCACCTACAGCTCCTCAAACAAGAGGTGACGCTGTTCTAACCCGTGGCGGCGCCTCCAGGGAGTGCGGTGGGCGGGACGGGGGAGGGGCAGAGTGGGGGGGGGGGCAGTAAACTTCGGCATACGGCCGAACGGAGTTAAGTAAATAAATACAATTCACATTGCGTGCACTGCAACGCCAAATCGGCGATGCAGCGTGCGCAATGTAAATCGTTTTATTTATTTATTTACTTAACTCTGTTCGGCCGTATGCCGGGGTTTACTAACGCACACCCTGCCCCTCCCCCACCCGCCATAACGCCCATCACTCCTTGGAGGAGCCGCTATTGCCTCTAACAAAAGGAGTTATAGAACCAGTTCCATTACAGTACCAAGGCTCAAGGGTCTACTCTGTACGTCCTAATCCCCAAAAAGGACGGTTCCTTAAGACCAATTTTGGATCTAAGGACAATAAACAAGTACGTATTTTCAGAACATTTTCACATGGTCACGCCTCAACAGGTCCTTCCACTGCTACAGCAAGGCGATTTTAGGTCCACACTGGACTTAAGACGCATACTTCCATATTTTGGTTCACGCAGCTCATCACAAAAACCTCTGATTTGTGATAGCAGTAAAACGCTATCAATTCAAGGTACTCCCGTTTGGAGTAACTATTGCTCCCAGAGTATTCACACAATGTTGGCAATAGAGGTGGCACATCTCAGAAGACAACAGATTCATATCTGGATGACTGGCTCATCAAAGCCAGCGCACACCAAAAGTGCTTACACCACACTCGGACTGCATTAGACTGACTCTACCAATTGGGTTTAACGGTCAATGCTCAGAAGTCTCACCTTCAGCCTTCACAAAGGCAGTCTTTTCTGGGAGCGACTCTAAACACTTGCACAGCTCTAGCTTCTCCCAGCCGGAATTTGAAATATTCAAATTCTTCTACTACATTTTCAGACCAGTCAATACTTAGCAGTCAGAACGTTCATGCAACTGCTATGTATGATGGTATCATGCATCGCGATAGTGCCTCATGCAAAGTTGCACATGCGTCCTCTACAGGAGTGCTTAACACGTCAGTGGAATCAGTCGCAGTGTTAACTAACAGATCTAGTGTTGGTAGACAGCCGCACCCATCACTCTCGGCAGTGGTGGAACACACCATGCTTATCAAAAGGGCGGCCCTTCATCAACCCTGTTACACAGATTGTGCTAACAGCAGACTTATCCCTAACAGGATGGGGTGCCCATCGTCATAACTTGACAATTCAAGGTCTATGGGACAACAATTACACAGCTCTGCACATCAACTATCTAGAGCTTCTAGCTGTGAATCTAGCACTGAAAGCTTTTCAGTCTCACCTCATAGGGTAATTTGTCTTAGTCCGCACCGACAACATGACAGCAATGTACTATGTACAAAAACAAAGGGGAACACATTCTCTACAACTGTTGCACCTCTCTGACAATTTGGTGTTGGGCAATTCATCACAGAGTCCATCTTCTGGCAGAGCACCTCCCAGGAGTGGACTATCAGATTGCTAACCTCCTAAGCATAATGCATCAACAAATTCACGAGTGGGAACTTCATACCCAGATTCTTCTTCCATACTTTCAAAAATGGGGATTCCCACAAATAGATCTGTTCGCTACAGTGGGCAACTCAAAATGCCCAAACTTTGGTTCCCACGCCCTCTATCCAAAGGCAATGCACTATGGATGAATTAGTCAGGGATATTTGCCTACGCTTTTCCACCTCTCCTTCCATTTCTCCTTCCATTTCTGCTTCGGAAGCTCAGGCAAACATCCCCAACACTGATTCTAGTAGCTCCTACTTTGGCTCTTCAACCGTGGTTCAAGACACTTTTAGAAGTTAGTAGTTCCACATCAAAAGCTACATCTCAATTCCAGTCTTCTCACGAAGAACCATGAAGAAATCAGTCATCCAAATCCCAAGGGGCTCCTGAAGCCATAGAGTTTGGATATCTTAACTTGCCACCAGAATGTATGACCATTCTTAAAGAAGCAAGAAAGCCTACTACCAGAGCATGCTACGCAGCTAAATAGAAAAGATTTGTTTTATATTGTACTAATAGCAATATTAATCCACCGGATGCATCTGCTTAAAATATCATTTGTTACCTTCTGCATTTACAGAGTGCTGGTCCAGCCTACACTTCCATTTGACTGCATCATGCCCCAGTAGCCGCATATTTGTAAAACAGACACCATCTATCATTCTTCAAGGTTCCAGTGATTAAAGCCTTTATGGAGGGCCTTAAGAGAGTAATACCACCCAGGGTACCTCCAGCACCAGTTTGGAATCTGAACATTGTGCTTGCACGGCTCATAGGTCCACCTTTTAAGCCATTACACAACTGTCTGCTACAGTTTCTTTCATGGAAAGTGGACTTCCTCATTGCGAACACTTCTTTGAGGAGAGTTGATGAGCTGCAAGCTTTAACCTTAGAAGAACCCTTCTTTCAACTTCATAAAGAGTAGGTCTTAGCACCAACCCAAAATTTCTTCCCAAAGTGGTTTCTGTTTTTCATATCAACAAATCAGTTGAGTTGCCTGTGTTCTTTCCTCAACCTGATTCTGTAGCAGAAAGAGCTCTTCATACTCTTGATGTCAGAAGAGCGTTATTGTACTACAGTGAAAGATCAAAAGCTTTTCATAAAACAAAACAATTGTTTGTTGCATTTGCTACACCTCACAAAGGCAATCCGATTTCTAAATCAAGTATTGCAAGATGGATTGTTAAATGCATTCAAACCTGTTACTCTGCAGCTAAACAAACTTTGTCTGTACCTCCTAGAGCGCATTCCACTCGTAAAATGGCAACTTCTATGGACTTTTTAGGTAACATCTCTACAGCTGACATTTGTAAAGCAGCAACATGCGCCATACCACACACCTTTACCAAACACTACTGTGTGGATGTGTTAGGATGCCAACAAGCCAACGTAGGGCAAGCAGTGCTAAAAACACTTTTTCAAACAACTGCAACATCTACTGGTTAGCCACCACTTTGGGAGAATACTGCTATGTAGTCTATTCAAAGCATGTGTATCTACAGCACACATGCCTCGAACGGATTATGCTACTTACCCAGTAAGCATCTGTTCTTGACATGTTGAGCTGTAGATTTATATGTGCCCTTCCACCCCCCCGGGCCACTGTAGTTGTTGGAGTCTTGCATTAGTTACATTACATACACATTGACATCTCTGTACGATACTTACTTAGTCCATTCTCATCCTCTTGTGGGAAAACAATCTAACAATGAAGTTGATGCCCGTGTGCACTACTACCGAAAGGAGGAGTCACCTTACCTCGTGACTAGGAAAGACTTCTTCGAAGAAAAACAATTTGCAAACATTCGGACCCAACACTAGATAGCAGGAGTATGCTAAGTATGTGAAGCAACAGCTCTACATGCCAAGAACAGATGCTTACTGGGTAAGTTGCATAATCCATACATTTTGTGGACCTTGTGCTGGGCAGAGGTAGATTATGTGAATTCACAGCTACAGCAGTTGACTCTGAGAATAGATATACAAATTACAGTGAAAATAGAAAATGGTATACATATGAGGGGTGCCACCTGGCTTGTTTGTAGGGCACCTTCACATATTGCCTTTACCCATGCTGCAGTCTATTTTCTATTTCTGTCCGCAACATATCACAGGTGAAGTTTGAATAAAATATGTGCGATTGTGGTGAGGGGTGCGTTACATGCTCAGTGTAGCTGCGTGCATCCGCTACAATAATTTACTCAAGCACCAGAGAACACCTGGTACTTATATTAGTGGCACTCCTCTGCCAACTCCCAAGTCATTCCACCTCACCCGCGTAGTCTTCAGTTCTGAGCTACATAGTGATTGTGTGCCGTGTGCAATGTACTCTACGGATAATGTTGTCACCTCTGTGTCTCAACCAAGTGCATGCAGCCCTCTTGTTCTCTTTTTTTAATCCCTAGTGAATACATCTGATTTGCCCATTCACCAGAGTGCCCGTGTTCTGCAGTCTTTCATATTCAGTTTCTCTTCTTTATTCCCAATACAATGTTCCTGTGGCGTACTTCGGAGGTGTTTTCAGGGTTTAGTTTCTAGTTTAGTCAAAGGACTTTAAATTTGAATTATCTGAATTCAATTTTGCCTAATGCTAGTTTTCTTTGAATGTGACATAACCCCAGTGGGTTAGTAATAGTGTGGCAGCGGGCTGCATGAAAGCTGGGGTGGTGGGATAGGTTGACGCTGGAAAATCCCCCTGTGGGACACTGATCTCCTAGGAGGGCTCCGGAAAGTTGAGAGCCATGGGAAATGGGACCTACTGAGTATCTCTAAGCTAGAAGACGTATGGAAAGAGGGGGTGCAGGTCCCATTTGGTGGGTTGCAGAGAGAACAAACTGATGGGCAGCCAGATCCTATGGTGTCAACCGAACAAGCACATCCTGGATAGGGATGGGGCCCCCCCTAGCCTTCATAGAATTGAAATGCCCGTTGGAATACAGAGTACTCGGTCCCCCCCCTTCCTGACGAGTCAAGGGATGTCCCAAATTTACTCTACCCTACAAACAATAGTTTCCATCTCTGGATCCCCCCAGGGAGAAATGGGAGAGGGTCCTGGGCAGACTTGAGGATGTTGATTGGAGTTAGGTATGCAGGTACCTGAGAGAGGCACCAATTACGGCTGGATTCCGACTGATCCCGCTAAAAATACTACACAGGGCATACTATATGCGTACCCTACAGTTCCAAAAGGGAAGGGAGACCGATTACCTCTGTTTGCAATGCTTACGGATGAGGGGCACACTGAACCACGCACTATGGGAACGTCCGGAGGTCCAGGTCAACTGGGAGTGGATCGGTAAATGTCAGAAAAACTGGGTTACAGGGTGCAGCTTACTCTCCAGCTGATCTCCGTGGGCATCTGGGGAGCGCAGTCTTTGGATCAGTACGCACAGCTTCTCAGCAACATGGCCTTGATTGTTGCCCGCAGAAATGTCCTTAAACAATAGGGTGGCAGGACATTGGCGACTTGACGTGAGCAGTAGGAAGGTATGGACTAGTGTATGGGAGCAGTGCGGCTGATTTACTGAGCAAGGAAATGCCCCAGGAAATTTATCCATGGATGGAAATGAGGGAGGACACAGGGTAAAGCTCCAGGGAAGGGCTGAGGCAAGCTGGGGTGGGGATCCAGCATGGACATGATCCCACAGTGGATCTGACTGGATGAGGAGCTGCTATACCCTAACTCTTATAACCTCACCTAACTACAGTCCAGGCTATTAATACAATAACTGAGACTCCTGACCCCAGACTCGATGAGATATTACTATCTCTACAACAAGTCAAAGAAGACATCCAAACTCTACATGACCTGATCCTGCAACAACCCAAGCCACACACAAAACTCTTTCATCAGCAACGTCCTAGCACCCCGATACAGAAGGTCCCTAGATGGAAAACAGTTCCTCACCCCAATGCCTCATCCCGTCCGATCAGAAGAAAAAAACCCTCTATCATTGAAAGATCTAACATCCCTACTCCACTGTTACGAGCTCCCGACTCCTCCCCCTAATCTTGCATACACAGACAACACACAGAAATTGTCCTTAATCCAATCCATCCCTTTCAATGCATCTAGAGCTACAAGACGCGTCCCCTATTGAAAACAATCTCAAGAGAGTACCCATCTCACTTGACCCCAACACTACTCCTACCAAGGCTCCGTTAAAATGTATCCTACTAAACTGTAGGCCGGCCACACGCCGCCGCCGATATAGCCAACCTCATTCCAACTAATGAACCTGGCCTCATCATTTTTAACGGAAACCTGGCTAAATGAATCATCCATGCCCATCCTAGACATACTAGTTCCCCCAAACTATCACATCACAAGACTAAATAGAATTGATAGGCCAGGTGGTGATATTGCCTGCATACATCGGAACAACCGCTCTGTGAACCGCTCCAACTCCCCGGTTCTCTCTGCCTGTGAATACCTATGTCTAAACATCACTAACAATAACAAGCCAATATGCTCACTATATTCATTTTACCATCCACTGGAAAACAACCTTATCTTAATTGAACACGTAATGGATATCCTAGCCACAAATGTCGGACAACAGAACATTCAGATATTACTGGGGGACTTCAACCTCCACTGGAATGACCCGGACGACCCAGAGGTCAATAGCCTCAAAGCTTTCCTAACCGACCTTAACATGTCCCAAATCTGTGACAGCCCCACCCATGAAAAAGGCTCAACCCTCGATCCTGTAATTTCCAAAGCAGACTCCACCCAGCTGTGATCGATCCTCCCCTGTGACTGGTCTGACCATCACATCATCACTTTTCATATCAATGAAGCAGTTAAACTACTCTGTCCAACCCACAAGAACGAAAATCTGGAAGAGGAACCCAAAAACTTCAATCTTGCCTCACTCGCAACCGCGAGTCCTATCTTAATGCCCCCACCTGATTGTTTAAATGATGTGCATGAACTGACTAATCATTATTTCGACTCTATGAACATGGTATTAGACAATCTAGCTTCCCTACAATTGAAAAGAGTTGCCATAAAAGACTCAACCCCCTGGTATGATGGTAGGCTAAACGAAGACAGAAGATCACTAAGTGCAATTGAACGACAATGGAGAGCAGCACCATCCCCTAACCACCTCAAATTACTAAGAAGCACGAGAAACTCCTATTTCAGAAAAATTAGACGATCAAAAGCGGACTTCATCAGTAAACCATTAGACCAAGCCAAGAATCGGCCCAAAAGATTATTCGAAATAATCAAATCTCAATCTAAGGGTGTCTCCCACTCCCCCCAAGTTAATTCAGACACACTCCCCAACTGCGAGAAATTTGCTTCTTTTTTCACAACGAAAACATAAAAATAGACCTACTTAACGATCTTTTATCCCATACCGACCCACACATGATCTCCTCACTGACCCCGCTTAGTTGTTCCGCAAATCCTGACCTTAAAAACAACGCCTCCTGGGCCTACTTCTACCTCTATAGCGAAGAAAATATCCTAAAAACGCTCACGGCCTTGAATCCCTCCAATCACTTCACAGACCCTCTCCCAGCAACCCACTTAAAGGACTTAATTCCATTGTTAGTGCCCCAATGGACTAGGATTATAAACCCCTCTCTTTTGCAAGGAGACCTCCTTAAAGCAGGTCAGGTATCCACCATCTTAAAGAAACCATTGTCGAACCCGTCAGACCTGAATAACTATAGCCCAATATCCAACATCTCTACCCTGGTCAAACTATTAGAAAAATGTGTTCACACGCAGCTTAGCAACCACATAGACCACTTCAACTTGCTCGATCAATTCCAGTCAGGTTTTCGAACAGGACACAGTACCGAATCAGCGATGACCCACATAATAGATGATGCATTAAAAATATTGGACCAAAACAAAGCCTGTTTACTAATCTTGCTTGACCTATCCTCAGCCTTCGACACCGTCAAACACGACAACTTACTAGAACTCTTAAAACATAGAATGGGACTATCTGGAACGGTTCTAAACTGGTTCATTTCCTTCCTTCAAAACAGAACACAAAGAGTCAAGATCAATCAATCTTTATCCAAGCCCACTCCAGTCACTTTAGGAGTACCCCAGGGATCCTCCCTCTCCCTGACACTCTTCAATCAGTTTATGGAACCACTGAACGAGCTTCTCAACTCCTCAAATGTCCACTACCATATGTACGCAGACGACACGCAACTCTACATTAAGGTTCACTCACTTGAGGACATCAAGTCCCTCAACTCAACGCTCCAAAAAACGCAGTCCTGGCTGGCCAAAAACAACTTAAAATTATCCAGTATTAGGGTATCTTTCATAGATTCACATGCCTGAATCATTCCCCGTCGTCGGGGTGGGAGTCACCGGTAAATAACAAAGCAATGTCTCAGTAGACATATATAGTAACAGGCCCCAAAAGGCCTTAGCTTAGTAAGCTATCCATGTCCTTATGTAAAAAAGGACCAAATTTTGGCCAGTAGCCAATCAGCTAGCACCACCCTCTAGAACCTTCCTGGAAGGAGCTCTAGTCCCTCAGATTTTCTACCGCACGTCGTGCTAAGGGAGTCTCCACTGAGCTCTGCTAATTTCTGCTGGATTTCCAGTGTTTCTTGCTAACAAACTTCCTTAATTTCGTCATGGCTGATACCCCAAAGAAGGGACTGTTCAGATCCTGTACTTCATGTGGGAAGAAGAGGCTTCACGTGGACGACCAGCATAAGGACTGTCTTTATTGCCTTTATCCTAGCCACAATTAAAAAGGCTGTAAGGTATGTCGTACCTTTTTATCTAAGACCCTGAAAGACCGAGAAGGGCGTCTTTTAATCTGGCTGCAAAGGCTGAAGGACAAGGAAACTGTTGTGTCCTCTGAGGAAAGTGAGGGTTCTTCTATCTCTTCTCACTCCTCGCATAAAAGACCAAGGGTGTCCTCTCCGGACCTTCGTCGCAGCCACCTCAAAAGAAGACGCACAAAAAGTCTTCAGAGGTCCTGGCCTTGCCTCCGCCAGGGATTGTTTCTCCTAAGGCTGTACCACATACCTTTAAGAAACCAGTCTCCACCCAGTCGACGATGACGACCTTGACGACGGTGGCTTCGACGACGACAAGATCTCCGTCGACAGCAATCTGTTACCTCGTCGACGGCGACACGGTCTACGGTTACATCCCACTCTATGTCTTCGACGACGACCACTCCATCGTCGACGGCAGGTAAAGCTATCTCGTCGACGTTAGCCATTAAAAAATCATCGTCGTCGAATAAACTGCCTACGGGAGCGTCGACGACGACACCATCGACGAAAGCTTCCTCGTCGACGAGGACACCGTCGACGAAGCAATCGTCGGCGACGAGGGCACCGTCGACGACGAGAGCACCGTCGACGACGAGAGCACCGTCGACGACGAAAGCACTGTCGTCGACATCGTCGTCGACGCCATCATCGACGAGGAGGCCATCATCATCATTACCTTTGCCGCTGACGACGACACCGTCGACGACGTCTCAAATGCAAATGATACCTGTTTCACCATCTACAACTCTACCGTCGACGGGCCCGTCGACGGATATGGATTCTGATATGCAAAGTACTTATGTGCACCTAAAAATAACCAAACGTGCACTGACTCCGGCCCTCACTTCACCCAGTAAGGTCCCAACCTTGCCTCCGACTCACCTTTTTGACGAGGAAGACTCGGATGACGCCAGTCTCTTTCCTGCGGCGACAAGTCCATCGCAACTACACGTAAAATATCAAGATGTCTCTGACTATGAGGACATTAACCAGGAATATCAGGAGGTTTCACCTCAGGAATACGTGCAGCCCCCACCTTCCATGGTTTTTCTGCCTGCGTCTCTGGTCACGGATCTCCAATTCCTGATTTCGGATTATAAACAGCGGTTTCCGATGCCAGCTGGGCCTCCAACACCACGGCCACGACCGCCTCCATTGGTTTTGCAGTCAGAGCCTGACATATCGCTACTTCGTCCCACCACGGACGACGAAGATGAGAAGGAGCCTGAAGAAGGAGAGCTTCAGGACACTCAGTCTCACCAGGATGAATGGGATAACTACATCCTTCCCTGTCTGGTTTCCCCTGCTCCTACCGCGGCCGACTCGCCGCCAGAAGACATTGGCAGTTTTCATAACATCATAGAAAGAGCGGCCCAGCGCTTCCAGATTCCAATGCCCTCGCACCAACAAGACTGTTTCCTTTATGATTTTAAGGAGCCTTTTAAGAAGTCTGTCCGGGCGATTCCAATAATAGATTACATTTGGGAACAAGGCATAAAGATTATGCAGAACCCTTCATCGGTCCCTCCTGTACTACCACGGCTGGATAAAAAATATAAAGCACCAGACACCGCTCCGGCTTGTCTCACAGGCCATCCAAAGCCGGACTCTGTCATTACTCAGGCTGCACAGAGGAAGTCAAACAACCCAGCTGCTCTGTTGACGGCTCCACCAGATAAGGAGGGTAGACGACTGGAAAACATAGGCAAACGTTTTTCCTCAATGTCGGCTTTAACAGTGCGTGCCTCCAACGCCCTTGCACTGTTGGGACGTTACAATCGTCAGATGTGGGCGGACATTGCGCCATACTTGGCAGACCTGCCGGAGGAGTCAAAAGAAGAGGCAAAGAAGATCTTGCTAGAGGGGGAAAGATCTGCCTCTGAACTTATAGGCTGTGCAATGGATATTGCTTCGACTGGATTTAGACAACTAGCCGGCGCAGCAGTCCTTCGACGCCAGGGTTGGCTCAAGGCAACCTCCTTCAGGCCGGAGGTCCAAACTAAGGTGCTGGATATGCCATATGATGGCCAACTTCTCTTCGGCGCTCATATTGATAAGGCATTGCAGGGTATTAAAAAAGATACTGATACCGCCAGAGCTTTGGGTACTTTACAATTTCGGAACCCTTCCTTTCGTGGTTCAAGAGGAGGAGGTCACACTTCCACTAGGGGAGAATTTCAACAACGTTCTTCCTTCTCTTCCTCCCAGCAATACCGTCCGCAATACCAGCAGCGACAGCAATCCTCATACCCAAAATCTTCCTTTCGTGGCAAATGAGGAAGACAAAAGGGCGCCGCTCGGCGGCAATGACTGTCCACTACAGCCGGCTTCAAACTTCTCTCCACCCTCCAAGATTGGCGGAAAAATCTCCCACTTTCTCCCAAATTGGCAAGACATAACTACGGACCGTTGGGTCCTACAATTAGTACAATTCGGCCATTCTCTAGAATTCATACAGATCCCTCCTCAAACCCCTCCCCGCCAAATGCTTCACAAAAATCTAGGTCCTTTACTTTTAGAAGTGAAGATTATGCTCCAAAAGGGAGCTATAGAGAGGGTTCCCCCAAGCCAACGGGGAAAAAGGTTTTACTCCCGCTTCTTCCTCATCCGGAAAAAGGAGAAAAAATGGAGACCTATATTGGACTTGAGAAACCTGAACAAGTTTTTAAAGAAGCAGTCGTTTCGTATGATCACCATTCAGGAGGTATTACATCTACTAAATGCGAACGACTACATGGTGTCGCTAGACCTACAAGACGCCTACTTTCATGTACCAATACACCGCAACCACAAAAAATTCCTACGATTCATGGTGGCGGGCAGACATTATCAGTTTCGGGTTCTGCCATTTGGGCTCAAATCGGCGCCACGCATTTTCACCAAATGTCTAGCTCCAGTGGCTGCATACCTACGCCATCACCATCACCAGGTCTTCCCATATCTAGACGACTGGCTTATCACGTCTCCATCTCTAGAAGGCGCGACAAGGTCTTCCAACGCTTGTCTGAGGCTTTTCGATTCACTGGGACTAACTCTCAACCAGGACAAGTCTGTCCTGCAGCCGTCTCAGTGCATGCAATTTCTGGGAGCTACTCTAGACACCATATAGCGAAAAGCATTCCCATCACAGGAACGCAAGGACAAACTTCGGTCTTTAGCGCTCCGGATAATGTCCAGAAAGACGCTGTCAGTGCGTCTCTTCAAATCCCTACTTGGGATAATGTCTTTTTGCATCCTATTAGTCCCACATTGCTGTCTTCGGATGCGACCCCTTCAGGAAGCACTGTCGGATCAGTGGGTCCAGTGTACAGGGTCCTTCGACGACATCATCGACGTGACTCCTGGGATCAAACAGGCTCTACGATGGTGGGTTTGCCCCCAGAGCCTTTCTCAAGGCTTGCCTTTCTTTCTTCCTGCTGCTCCTCATATAATCCCCACGGACGCCTCCTTAGAGGGCTGGGGGCTTTCCTTCAAGAACTGCAGATAAGCGGAAAGTGGTCCCCTTCAGAGAAGATACTTCATATCAATCTTCTAGAACTACGCGCAGTCTATCTAGCTCTGGTGGCCTTCCTTCCAAGAATCAAAAACTCCATAGTGCTTGTCCGAACAGACAACACCACGACAATGCACTATTTGAACAAACTGGGGAGAAACTCGCTCGCTGACACTCTCGCGCGAGTCGCAAAAAATTTGTAACTGGCTGCTCCGTCACAACATCTCTCTCCGAGCAGATTATGTTCCAGGTGCACACAACGTGTTGGCAGATTATCTGAGCAGGAGACAGGCAGCATGCCACGAGTGGGAGCTGGATCAACTAGTCCTCAGCAACATATTTGCTCAATGGGGCACCCCTCTTCTGGACCTCTTCGCCACCCAGCAAAATGCCAAATGCCAACACTTTGTAAGTTGGCATCCCCAACCAGGGTCCCTGGGGAATGCCTTTTCGATTGCATGGTGCAACGTCTTTGCGTACGCCTTTCCGCCATTTCCCCTGATTCCCAGGGTACTAAGGAAGATGAAAGCGGAGCCCTGCACTCTAATATTGATAGCTCCAGCTTGGCCACGCCAACACTGGTTCACGGAACTTCACCTCCTTTCCCTGGAACCTCCAATCAGATTGAAGCCGTTTCCATCTCTTCTAACGCTCAACAATCAGCAGGTTCAACATCCGGATCCGGCGTCTCTCAGGTTATCAGCATGGCTCCTGAGTTCAGAGAGTTTCAGGGCTTAGACATTCCTCCGGACTGCAGACAAATTCTAGCTCGAGCTTGAGCAGATAGTACCAACAAAATGTAGTCGCTCAAATGGAAGAGATTCTGTATCTGGTGTAAAACAAACAGGTTACACCCTCTTTCTTCCACCCCGGAGCAAGTCTTGCCGTACCTCCTGCATCTGGCAAAATCTGGTCTTGCTCATGCCTCCATTACAGTCCACCTAGCAGCAATATCACGCTTCAGGAGATCCTCTACAGGGCCATCATTATGCTCTCATAGACTCATTAAGCAATTCCTTAAAGGGCTGTTTCGAACATTTCCTCCAGTGAAGCCTGTTCCACCGGCTTGGCATCTCAACACAGTGTTAGCTCAACTAATGAAACACCCGTTTGAGCCAATACATAGAGCAGACCTTAAGTATGTCTCCTGGAAGGTTGCGCTCCTGTTGGCCCTTACCTCGGCGAGGCGATTGGGGGACCTCCAAGCATTCTCAATCCAAGACCCTTTCCTCAGTTCAAACAGGATAGGGTCCTTCTCCGCACAAATCCAACGTTTATTCCTAAGGTTCCATCTCAGTTCCACCTTAACGAACCTATTGTGCTGCGTTCATTCTTCCCGAATCCACAAACAGTGGCGGAGAAAACTCTACATTCCTTGGACATTAAGCGCTGCCTAAAGTTTTACATTGATAGAACGAAATCATTTCGTAAGTCTAATCAACTCTTTGTAGCGTACAGTAGGCCTCGAAAAGGACTACCGCTCACCAAACAGAGCATTTCCCGCTGGATTTCTTCAGCCATCACCTTCTGTCATCAACAGGCGGGAACGTCCGCTGCGATCAACAGTTTGTGCCCATTCCACAAGGGCCATGTCTACTTCCATGGCACTGTTTGCAGGGGTGCCCATTGTAGACATTTGTAGAGCAGCCACATGGAAGACGCCGCATACATTCACCAAGCATTACTGCCTGGACACGGTGATCATGAAGGATGCGTCAGTGGGTCAAGCGGTACTCCGCCATCTATTTCAGTAGAGGTGAGCCCTTTCTTTCATCCCACCATCCTTGCCTTTTTTTACGCACATTTCGCACTGTAATGTATACATTGGCTGAGTCTTTGTTTTCTAGTGCTTCTTGTTTTTCACATGATATGTTATTATCTAGTGACTGGATATGTGATATACCTTTCGAAATGTGCTTATCATTGCTTACTACTCTGATTCAGGCATGTGAATCTATGAAAGATACCCTAATACTGGATAAGGAACGTGTTACTTACCTGTAACTGCGGTTATCCAGTATTGGTATCTTTCATAGATTCACATGCAACCCACCCGCCTCCCCTGGAAGGGCTCTCTTGGATCTCTGTGATACAGCTACTTAGCACTGTGCTTACGAAAATCTGAGGGACTAGAGCTCCTTCCAGGAAGGTTCTAGAGGGTGGTGCTAGCTGATTATCTACTGGCCAAAATTTGGTCCTTTTTTATATAAAATGATGTGGATAGCTTACTCAGCTAAGGCCTTTTGGAGCCTGTTACTATATATGTCTACTGAGACATTGCTTTGTTATTTGCCGATGACTCCCACCCGACGACGGGGAATGATTCAGGCATGTGAATCTATGAAAGATACCAATACTGGATAACCGCAGTTACAGGTAAGTAACGCGTTCCTTAAACACCATCAAAACAGAATTCCTCTTAATCGCCTCCCCTCCCCCTCAGCCAAACAACCATCATCCGCGAGTGGATGAAGCACCTAACAGCACTCAGTGGTCAACCTCTTATTATCGACTCTGCTAAAGCGCTATGAATTACTGTGGATAATGAGCTAAATATGCAGAATCACATCAGAGCTGCAACTAAAGGAGCACATTTTCAGATGAACCCCTTGAGAAGATTGAAACCCTTCATACCTGCAAATAACTTTAAACAGGAAGTTTAGACTCTAGTAATCCCCAAAGTGGAGTATGGGAGTGTCGCTCAGATCGACAACGGCCCCTCTAAGAGCTTCAATCCACGCAGCGGCCAGACTCATCACAGGTTCCAAAAGAAACTGTCATATCTCGCTGGACCTTCGTGCCCTCAACTGGCTACCTTTTGAGGCCAGAATCCATCTGAAAATCGCCTGTATGAAAAACAAGCATTACATCACAACACCCCGAGATACCTAGCGGAGAAATTGGTACTATCGGATGGTAACAGAACCACTAGGAGTTCCTATAATCTTCTACTGAAACCACAACGATTTACCAAGAAGAAAACATATAACCGTACCTTCTCAGGAATGGCTCCCAGGATTTGGAATGCCTTGCCCTCAGAAATGAGACAGAACCCAGTCGCAGCATCTTTAAAAAAAGAAGTGAAATAGATTCTCTTGGCCAAATTCACTTGAACTATTTTTTACATTCTTGTAGAAATCTACTATTCTGTATTAGTTACCACTGCTGTATTAACATAACCAATAGTATTTTGTTGTTGTTGTTGTACATGTCTATCACCTATATATGCCCTGTAAAGCGCTCTGATACCCACGAGGATCTTGTTGGCGCTATACAAAACCTTTAAAATAAATAAGAGATGCACGGTGCTGTCTCTGCATTCTATATGGGTAAATTAAGTGGTCCATCAAGCATGTTGGATTTCTTGATATGTTTGGGAGCTCTGGAGTTTTTGACAGTTAGGACGGAAAATAAAGGAGTTTGTTCAAAGAAACCTGAGCAGCTGTAGAATCGGGATGGGTCAAGATTCAGGAATGTAGGGGAGAAGTATTGAACATCAGAGAGCTGCAGCAATGGATATATACACGACACAGACTTCTGTAAAAGAACTTCTGTAAGGTGGATTGTTGACAAGGCATACAAACACTTGTCTATTTTCATTTTCATTTATGTGTATTGTAAGTTGTTTTCTAATCTTTTTCTTCCTCGTATATCACATTGATGAATAGGGTTTGTCTTTTTGTTCTCATGATAGACAGACAGACAGACAGAGACAGACAGACAGAGACAGACAGACAGACAGAGACAGACAGACAGAGACAGACAGACAGACAGAGACAGACAGACAGAGACAGACAGACAGAGACAGACAGACAGAGACAGACAGACAGACAGACAGACAGACAGACAGAGACAGACAGACAGAGACAGACAGACAGACAGAGACAGACAGACAGAGACAGACAGACAGAGACAGACAGACAGAGACAGACAGACAGAGACAGAGACAGACAGACAGAGACAGACAGAGACAGACAGACAGAGACAGACAGACAGAGACAGACAGACAGACACAGACAGACCGAGACAGACAGACACAGACAGACCGAGACAGACAGACACAGACAGACCGAGACAGACAGACACAGACAGACCGAGACAGACAGACACAGACAGACCGAGACAGACAGACACAGACAGACCGAGACAGACAGACACAGACAGACAGAGACAGACAGACCGAGACAGACCGAGACAGACAGACCGAGACAGACAGACCGAGACAGACAGACCGAGACAGACAGACCGAGACAGACAGACCGAGACAGACAGACAGAGACAGACAGAGACAGACAGAGACAGACAGAGACAGACAGAGACAGACAGAGACAGACAGAGACAGACAGACAGACACAGACAGACAGACACAGACAGACAGACACAGACAGACAGACAGACAGAGACAGACAGACAGAGACAGACAGACAGAGACAGACAGACAGAGACAGACAGACAGACAGAGACAGACAGACAGACAGAGACAGACAGACAGACAGACAGACAGAGAGACCGACAGACAGAGAGAAACCGACAGAGAGACCTACAGGGAGAGAGAGACAGACGGGGAGAGAGAGACAGACGGGGAGAGAGAGACAGACGGGGAGAGAGAGACAGACGGGGAGAGAGAGAGACGGACCTGGAGAGAGAGAGAGACGGACCTGGAGAGAGAGAGAGAGAGAGAGAGAGAGAGAGAGGGACCTGGAGAGAGAGAGACGGACCCGAAAACGGAAGGTGGGCTTTAGATTCTTAGACCTGGCTCTGCATCTGGCCAAGAAGCGAATAGCACTGAAGTGGAAAGCTGCGGCAGCCCCATGGGACACCGGGTGGCTAAGGTATGTCACGGTCTGGACAAGAGCAGAGGAGAGGGCCCTGATCCGGGAGGAAGCACAAGTGGTCTGCCATAGCCAATCAGAGGACTGTGGGCAGAGATACTCTACACGTAGAAACACCAGGGTTGGGTTAGAGAGAGTGAGGGGAGGTCCAGGGCACACAGGGTGAGAGGCTGGGAACAATACAGATGAGGACACAGATGAGGAGGCAGATGCACACTGAAGAAGTACAATTGACTGCAATATCTGAGAGAGGCACGCTGCATCAGAGGGGACAGAATCCGGGCTTGCGAGTGGGACCGGCCCCTCTCCCCTGCCCCCACTTATCCTCCTACTGACCAGAAAGTGTTTCGCTGTCAGGCGCAGCAGCGGAGCCTCCCCCTATACACTGTAGTCCATGACTAACCAACTGGTAGGGTTGGATTGAGATCCTCTGACAATACTATACTCGTCCTGGTGACAGCCCCTGAGACAGATTGTTTTTTTGTTTTTTTTAATCTTGTTTATAGATTTAACCCCTTAACTGCTAGGCCTCACCCCCCTTTCCCCCACCAGCCCTCCCCCATGCTAAGCCTTTTCTTTTGCTGTTTGGGGTAGTTCGCCCTTAGGCCCCTATAATTTTTTGTCCACATAAGGATCCACACCAAATTTGCGTCCTTTTTCTTACAACATCTTAAGGATTCTAAAGGTACCCAGGGTTTGTGGATTCCCCTGGAGGGGACCCAGAAATTAACCAAAGTACAGCTAAAATGTATTCTTAAATGAGTAAAACAGTGCTGCTGAAGAAAGCGTCTGTTTTTTCCCCCTGCAAATGTTATCGGCAAAGGGTTTGTGGTGCTGAAATCACCATCTTCTCAGCTTTCAGGGACAGGCAGACCTTTGTCAGAAAACCAACATTTTATGTACAGATTTGGCATTTTACTGGGACATAGCCTATTTTTGCTATGTATTGTGCTTTCAACCTCCTTCCAGTTAGTGGTAGAAATGGGTGTGAAAGCAATAATGAATCCCAGAAAGCTATGCATTTCTGAAAAGTAGACACGATTCTGAATTCAGCAAGGGGTAATTTGTGTAGATCCTTCAAGGTTGTTTTTATAGAAACTAACAGTTGAAAATAAAAAATATTGAAATTGAGTTGGAAAAAACGGCCATGATTTCACTTGTAACTCCTCCTAAGTATGATAGATTTTTTTAAAGCACTATACCGTTCCATCCACTGAACTCTTCTGGTTGCGGGGATTTATAGCACTTGTAGACTCACCAAGAACCAGAGGAACCCAGAGCCAGTAACTGAGCTGCGTCTTGCAATTGTTTTTCATTGTGTACTGGGTATATAGCAATTCATTTGGTGAGAAGAGTGAAAAGTAGGTACCCAAAGAAACCTATACATTTTCGAAATGGGAACACAATTTAGAGTTTAGAAGCAGTGTTTTTTTTGCACATCTCCAAAATTGTGGGTACCCATACACGCATGTGAATTAGAGGTCATTTTTCAAAATGACTTCCTTTTTACAAATTGTCTTACATTTGGAAGGCAGAAACGCAAAGAAAGTCAATTGTTAATAACACTTATTCTGCTGTTCTGTGTTCCCCTAAGTCTCCCATTAAAAGTGCTACCTCACTTGTGTGGGTAGGCCTAGTGCCTGCGACAGGAAACGGCCTAAATCGCAACATAGACCCATCTCATTTTTCCAGTGAAAACTGCCCCTTTTTAGGTTGAGCCTGGGCAGCGCATGTGCGAGGCATGCTGTATTGGAGTATGGAATAGAAGCCCTGCCCACTCTCCGCCCATATTTGTCATTGGCTTGTGTCATTGTCCTTCGTAAATGCTGGCTTTTGATTCGTTAATTGGCTTCTTAGTCCCGCCTTAGTGCCGCCTTATCTTCATTTGTAACCTCCCATGAGGACTGGCCCTTTTACTTCGGTTGTTACACGGTACATATTTTTTAGTATGTAAGCACTATTTTCTTTAAATAGTTTCTCCTACTGCAGGCAGGACATGCTTTCCTGCAACATTCAGCACGCCAGGCGCGCTTTCACTTTCTAAGCAGCCCTGGAATAGGTCTTGAATTTACAAGAGTTTGAGCTATTGGCATTGTAAATGACAATGCCTTTTATTTATGTGTTATCAATGCAGATAAATAAAAGGCATTGTCATTTACAATGCCAGTAGCTTAATTCTCGCAAATGCGAGACCTATTGTATTACAAATGCTTGTTTTGCAATGTGCTAAGCTGTGGATTTTGAACCCTAGCTCTGCCGGCACCTAGGGAAACCTAGCAAACCTATACATTTTTGAAAACTAGACACCCAGGGGAATCCTTGATGGGGTGACTTGTGTGGCTCTCACTAGGTTTTGTTACCCAGAATCCCTTGCAAACCTCACACTTTGAAGAAAAAAAAAATACAATTCTCACATTTCTATGATGGAAAGTTCTGGAATCTGCGTGAATCCATAAACTTCCACCCATCCAGCATTCCCCAAAGCCAATAAAAATGGTACTTCACTTGTGCGGGTAGGCCAAGTAACCCACGGCATGGAAGGGCCCAAAACGTATTGTGGAGACATCAAAATTACCTGTCACAAAAAGCCCTGGTTTTGCAAGGGGGGTCACCTGAGTTTTTGGTCCCGGGCTCAGCAGCCGTTTCGGAAACCTACCTAACTCAAACATTTATGAAAACTAGACAGCCGGGGGAGTCCAGGGAGGTATGGCTTGCGTGGATTTTCCAGCGTTTTCCTACCCAGAATCCCCTGTGATTATGGGTCTCCCCTATGATAGATACATGTGATATAAACCACAATACGTTTTGGAATTGTATACAAGTAATACCTGGGGACAAATATCCAAAATCTACCGTAAGATGAAGAGATATTTCAATTATCCCTTCCTATGAGTTTTATTCTCTCGAAAAAATCTAGATCTTATTCAAATCAAAGTCAAAAAGCGATTCAAACAAAAAACAATTCAAACAAAAAGTCTTAGGAGGGAATTTTTTGAAAGCAAACTTTTTTTGTATTTATTTTACAACTTTCAATATGTGTGTGCATGTGCATTCATCTATTCTTACATACAAACACTTACGTAACATAAAATATATACAATATTTACACTAAAACAAACGCATCTTCTCTTTCTCATTGCCCTATTAGTCAATAAGGATGCTCCCAATTTTTTTTTTAAGAACAAGCATTCCTTTTATGAGAGGATCACCCTTCTAAGGAGTACTGAGAGGTATATTACTCCAACCTCAACCTTTTTACAGTACTTTCCACTTATTTAACAATGCTTTAAATTCATACGGGTGTCTTCAATTTACAGGTCGACGCGTTTCATCCCCAATGGTATCGGGCCTCATCATGACTAGGGCAGTTGAGCATAACTTTTCCAAGGTTATCCTAGGAAATCAAATATACTTTTTTACCTATACAATATAAACAATAATATTTACACACATATACATATATATATATACACACAGGAACATGAGACCCAAAAGGTCTTTCATGGATTTCTTGGGGTGGCGGGCCACAAGCAATTAATCACCTGAGTGTGCACAATATAAAAAACTAAAGCCATCTTATCACTCGTGCTATTCATATAGAGAAAGTGAAGTGTAACCAGAAAAGCCTCTCTCAACACCATTCTCCTTAATGTGATTCAAATCTAAAGTGTGACAACCCAGCACGGGAAACAACAAAACTATATATACCACTTCATTGCGGTTTATAATGATCTTCTGCGTTCATCCAAATCAGTTATTTCCTTACATGAAGGCGCTGAAAACAAAATAACACTGTAATCAACTTTATTGCATCCAGGAAAAACCAATGTCTGATGTGGTTACGTCTGCTATAATGCCACATCCATTTACCTAGTATTTATGAAATGGAAAACCATCTCACTTACCGGTCACCGGTGGGACATTTAAATCACCGCGGCGTCTTGAAACTTTGAGCTTTGAGCTTCTATGGAGCGTAATCTTTTCTACATCGAGACCGCCACCCCAAGAAATAGAATGTAACGAAATCCATGAAAGACCTTTTGGGTCTCAAGTTCCTGTGTGTATATATATATGTATATGTGTGTAAATATTATTGTTTATATTGTATAGGTAAAAAAAAAATATATTTGATTTCCTAGGATAATCTTGGAAAAGTTATGCTCAACTGCCCTAGTCCTGATGAGGCACGATACCATTGGGGCTGAAACGCGTCGACCTGTAAATTGAAGACACCCGTATGAATTTAAACCATTGTAAAATAAGTGGAAAGTACTGTAAAAAGGTTGAGGTTGGAGTAATATACCTCTCAGTACTCCTTAGAAGGGTGATCCTCTCATAAAAGGAATGCTTGTTCTTAAAAAAAGTTTTGGGAGCATCCTTATTGACTAATAGGGCAATGAGAAAGAAGATACATGTTTGTTTAAGTGTAAATATTGTATATATTTTATGTTACGTAAGTATTTGTATTAGGGAAGAGGTTTGGCGCCGCGGCCAGGGCGACTGACTCAGGAATCTGGATATCACGGTTCGATCCCCGGCGCCAGAGGCAGATTAGCCCAGCACCATGTGACTCTGGGCAATAGCTTGCTTAATCTTCCCGACGGCCCCCAGCGCCTAGAGACCCTTACGGGTGATTGTTCGCGCTTTACAAATGTGGATTATTATTATGTAAGAATAGATGAATGCACATGCACATACATATTGAAAGTTGTAAAATAAATACAAAAAAAAGTTTGCTTTCAAAAAATGAGCTCCTAAGACTTTTTGTTTGAATTGTTTTTTGTTTGAATTGCTTTTTGACTTTGATTTGAATAAGATATAGATTTTTTCGAGAGAATAAAACTCATAGGAAGGGATAATTGAAATATCTCTTCATCTTACGGTAGATTTTAGATATTTGTCCCCAGGCATTACTTGTATATAATTCTGTTTACCCAGATGCTGGAGGGTTATTTGGGGGTACCCCCTGTTTAGAGCACAATACGTTTTGGGCCCTTCCCTGCCACGTGTTCTTGGCCCACCCAAGTGAGGTACCATTTTTATTGGGAGACTTGGGGAAAGGCTGGGTGGTAGGAAATTTGTAGTTTCTTTCTGAAGCGTGAAAATTATGGCACAGTAATGCAAGGAAAATGTGACATGAGTCACATTTTGAGGTTTGCAGGACATTGTGGGTAAGATAACTTGTTGGTATCCACAAGAGAGACATCACCATGTACTCCCCATGGTGTTTAGTTTATGAAGATATCTAGAGTTGGAGGATATTTCCTAGAGGGGATGTACACCATGGCAGAGCAAGACAGAAAAGGCAATAATTACTGCACAACCATCCATTCCTCAAGCACACACACACATAATGGTTGGATTTGGCACTAGGGTGAGTGATGGTTCAGTATATACAATTTTACTAACAAGCCATTTCACAAAAAAGAAATGCACTATTAATAATTGGAAGGACAAAAAACTGATACCAGCTCGTGAGCTGTAAAGCCTCGTCAACGCCCCAACCTGTTTACAGGCCATTCACACACCTTTTGTTCGTGATACACACAAGACCACTCACACCGCCAGCCGTGAAACCAACACATTACAACATTCAAAAAGAGGGACCATGTTTACCCTGCCAGAGAAAGACAGAAAAGACCAATATTACTGCACAACCATATATTCCTCTAGTACACACACACTGGTTGGATTTGGCACAAAGGTGAGTGATGTTTCAATATTAAATATATCTGAAAGAAACATGTTAGTTATAGATTCCTTACCTTAGAATTACCCTCAAGCGTCAGACTGGATCCGGACAATTTTTCGTCTGCAGTACCTCTGCGCGTCGGAAGGTGGCATTGGTCGGCTCTGCATCCGTCGTTGGAGTCGTGGTCACCTGGATGACGTTGCGGCAGCTACTTAGATGCCGCCCTTGCTCGCCGACGTCAGTTCATTCTTATTCCGCGCCAGCCAGCGCAGATCTGGGAAGAGCGGTACCTCCAGTCACTTTTTGGCTAACTTTTTTTTCTCGACTTTTGTCGACTTCTTTTTTGAGTCTTCGACTCCTGGTGCACAAGGGATGCCCGGCTTCAAGGCATGCGATTCCTGTAACCGACTGATGTCGGTGACGGATCCGTACCGCGTGTGCCTCTTTTTCCTGGAGCGCGACCAAGACCCCAAGTTGTGCTCAGACTGCCGGTCAATGGCGCCGAAGGCTTTGTGGGAGCGGTCCCGAAAGCTGCTTTAGCACCGGCAGTCGGCTCCGTGCCGTTCGAGGTCCCGGTTGCAAGGGAGGTCGAGGAGCACGGTCGCGGAGCCATCATCATTCGTCCAAGTCATCGAAGTCTTTGCACTCGGGGTCAGGTAAGTCGAAGCATAAGAAGAAGTCGAAGAAGCATCGTCGCTCTTCGAATTCTCCTCGTCGGTCAGCCGATCCGACGAGGGATGCGGGTGGTGCCCCTCCCGCGGCTGCGAGCGCAGAGCTTGAAGAGTCGATGTATGCCATGTTTGGGCGTCCCGAACCCGCCGTCGCACCTTTGGGCTCCGCGGACTCAGTTGGAGAACTAGTCCTTCTCCGTCGACGGCTCCGGCGCCGCAGGCCCCCCTTGGATCCAGGCCTGGTGCCAGTTGACCTGATGACACCTCCACCGGCGCCACTTCCTCTGGCACCAATACCTCATTTAACGCCGGTCGGACCCCTGGCCAGCTTCAACCCCGGTCTCCATCCTGAGGTGGACCCAGACAGTGGGGTTTTTGTGTCCCTGTTTACTCCTGGGGTCCCTTTACGACCAGAATGGCACCCAGAGGATGAAAAGGAGGACTGGGAGGAGTCAGGTGACCCTCTGATCGACCAGTTGGATGAACAGGACTGGAGAGAGGAACTGGGGGATGCCAGTGGTCTCGACACCTCTCCTGACCTTGGCATGTTGTCTCCTCCTACCATGGCTACAGAGGAGGGAGCGTCATATGCTGTGGTGTTGCGTAGGGAGAAGAGGCTCTCAACCTCGAGCTTCCTACAGTGGCGGTAAGAAATAACCTTCTGCCAGCCCACAGGTGTCACTTGCGGTTCATGGTAGACCACGAGCATTTTCAGTATACCGTGCTCCCCTTTGGCCTTCCCAGCGCCCCTGGGGTGTTCATGAAAGTGATGGCGGTGGTCGCAGCTCATCTGCGCAGATTAGGGGTTTCAGTCTTCCCCTATCTCGACGACTGGCTGTTGAATGCGGGCTCGCCTCAGACAGTTGTCTCCCACCTCCAGACTATGGCCGACCTCCTGCATTCGCTGGGGTTCTCCATCAATGTGCCAAAGTCACACCTGATAACTTCTCAGAAGCTCCTTTTAATCGGAGCGGTTCTGGACACGACACGGTTTCCGGTCTATCCTCCAGAACAGCGAGTCCGGGATATTCAGGCTATGATTCTGATCTTTCAGCCTCTATCCCGGGTGTCAGTCAGAATGACCCTGAGGCTGCTGGGCCTCATGGTCGCCTGCATCCTGCTGGTTGATCATGCCAGGTGGCATATGCGGGCTCTGCAGTGGGACCTGAAGTTCCAGTGGGTGCAGCATCAGCGGACAGCGGAATCTGTCCGATTGCGTCCAAATCTCAGAGGGCACTGCACGGCTATTGCAGTGGTGACTCACGAACAAGGATTGGGTCAACGGCAGATCCCTCTCCCAACCAGAACACACAGTGGTGACAGACTCATCCCTCCTGGGATAGGGCGGCCACATGGGAGAGGCGGAAATCAGAGGCCTCTGGTTTCCGGCGGAGTCCGGGCTCCACATCAACCTTCTGGAGCTTCGGGCGATTCGTCTTGTACTCAAAGTATTCCTTCCCTCTGTCCGGGGAAGAGTAGTGCAGGTGATCACGGACAACACCACTGCCATGTGGTACTGCAACAAACAGGGTGGGGTGGGGTTGTGAACCCTATGTCAGGAGGCCCTCCGCCTCTGGACATGGCTGGAACATCGGGGCATATCCCAGGTGGTTCAACACCTGGCAGGTTCCCTGAACGCCGGGGCCAACCAACTCAGCCATAGGAGCATGATGGATCATGAATGGTGTCTTCACTCAGAGGTGGTGCAAGGTCTCTTTCAACACTGGGAAGAGCCTTGGTTAGATCTATTCGCCACCGAAGAGAACGCGCAATATCAGCAATTCTGCGCATTGGAATTTGCTAGGCGGCACTCGCTAGGTGACGCTTTTCGTCGCGAGTGGAGTTTGGGTCTGTTGTTCGCCTTTCCGCCTATACCACTTCTGCCCAGAGTGCTGAAGAAGATCAGGCGCGACTGGGCCCAAGTCATTCTTGTGGCTCCGGATTGGGCACGGAGAGTCTGGTATCCCGAGCTGCTCAACATAGCCATCGATCCTCTGACCCGTCTGCCTCTTCGGGAGGATCTTCTGTCGCAGCGATAGGTCTACCACCCGAACCTGCCCAGCCTCCACCTCTTTTCGTGGAGATTGAGCGGTGGCAGTTGACGTCATTCGACCTGCCTCCCAAAGTCTGCGATGTACGGTATACGCCTGCCGGTAAAACAAATTTGTGGCATGCTGCACAGCAAAGGCTGTGGATCCCTTCTCTGCCCCTCTTTCTGAGTTTCTTTTGTTCCTTCTTTCTTTGACCCAGCAGGGATCTGCTCTAGGCACAATCAAGGGATATCTCTCGGCCATCTCTGCCTTCCTTCGGCTCCCAGTTCAGCCTTCCCTATTCAAGTCCCCGGTGGTAAGTCGCTTCTTGAAAGGCATGACTCGCCTCTTTCCTCCTATTCCTTTCGTTATGCCTCAGTGGGACTTGAACCTAGTTTTAACTTATTTAATGTGCGCTCCCTTTGAGCCGCTTCACAACTGTCCTCTGAGGCTCTTGACTCTCAGAACTGCGTTCCTGGTGGCCTTCACCTCTGCTATACGGGTGAGTGAGCTCCAGGCGCTTTCTTCTAAGCCTCCTTTTCTATCCGTGCTTCCGGACAAAGTTGTCCTCCGGACTCGTCCATCCTTCCTGCCCAAGGTCGTCACTGTCTTCCACATCAGACAGACCATCACTTTGCCCACCTTCTTTCCACCTCTGCATCCTTCGAAGGAGGAAGAAACGCTCCACCGTCTGGATCCAAATGGTGCACTTTCATTTTATTTGGATCGCACAAAGCAATTCCGGGTGGAAGACCAGCTCCTTGTTGGCTGCATGGATGCTAAAAAAGGTCGGGTCGTGCAAAAACGGACCATCTCTAGATGGGTCGTTTTGTGCATTAAAGCTTGCTATTCCTTGGCAATGAAGGAGCCTCCAGTGGGGCTACACGCCCACTCCACCGGAGCGATGGCAGCTACCACTGCTTTGGGACATGATGCCCCACTCAATGACATCTGCCAGGCAGCTACGTGGGCATTGCTGCACACATTCACAAAACACTACTGCCTGGACAGCCAAGTCCGGAGAGACGGCTTCTTTGGCTGTTCTGTTCTCCAGGACTTTCTGGTGTGAACTTGGTTCGCAGACCCACCTCCGGGGTTGGTCTTGCTGGGTATCTATTTTAAGGTAAGGAATATATAACTAACAAGTTTCTTTCAGATGAGCAAGTTACTTACCTACGGTAATGATTTATCTGTAAGAAACATTAGTTAGTTATAGATTCCTTACTGCCCCACCCATCCTCCCCATTCTGCGAACTGATTTCTAGGGTTAAGGACATCCCTTCAGGTCCCTAGTTTTGTGCACCAGTGTTCAGTGTCTTGCATGGATCTGCGTTTCTGGCGCGGAATGTCGTGTACAGAACTGACGTCAGCGCGCAAGGGCGGCTTCTAAGAAGCTGCCGCGACGTCTTCCCGGCGACCACAACGCCAACGATGGATGCGGAGCCGACCGACACCACCTTCCAACGCGCAGAGGTACTGCTGACGAAAAACTTTCCGGATCCAGTCTGACGCCTGGGGATAATTCTAAGGTAAGGAATGTGTAATTAACTTATGTTTCTTACAGATATATCGTTACTGAAGGTAAGTAACTTGTTATTTATTAATAAGAGATTTCACAAAAATGAAATACACTGTTAATAATTGAAAGGACAAGAAACTGAATCATTGTCTCACAGCTCGTGAGCTGTAAAGACACAACCAGGCACCAACCTCTTTACAGGCCATTCATACACCGTTCATACGTGTGACACACACAAAACCATTCACACCGCCAGCTGCGGACCCAGCACATTGCATTCACATCATCAGACCGCACCATTCAAGGCCCATCACTTTCACAATCCCACATGCCTGACACAGCAACCACACCGGCTGACTAATTGTGTGGACTGGCATTTGGCTACCAGTGTTTAGTGACCAGCAGCAGGTCACTACTCGCATACCGCATGCCAATCGCCAGTCCACACACACCGCCAGCCAAGCGCTACTCCACGCACACCGCCAGCCAGGCACCACTCCACACAAACCGCCAGCCAAGGGCCAGTCCATGCACACAGCCAGACAAGGGCTAGTCTATGCAAACCACCTGCCAAACGCCAGTCCACGCACACCGCCTGCCATGTGCAAGTCCACGCACAACGCCAGCCAAGCGCCAGTCCACGCACAACGCCAGCCAAGTGCCAGTCTACACACACCACCATCACATTTAGGTTTTTTTTTTATACCAAAAAAAAACCCACAAATTGTAAGTAGATACAAAATTGTAAGAACAAAAGCTGAAACTAACTACATCACAATAATGCCAACCTTGAAACTGAACAAAAAAATATAAAACAATACAGAACAGGCAGTTCACTTGACCACTCATTTTTCAAGGCAAAAGTCTGTCTGAATCGTCACAGTCAAAAAGTAGAAATTCAAGAACGTGGTCTCTGTGATTCCCCTATCCTTCCCGAACCACAGAGATAGAGGGAATTACAGAGACCACGTTCTTGAATTTCTACTTGATTGACTGTGACGATTCAGACAGATTTTAGCCTTGAAAAGCCCCAGGACGATTGTCCACTGGGCGAAACACGTGTCGGCTGTTTCTTTGACGTTGTTAACCTGTACATACAAGACAATAAAGGAACTATTTATTGTCCAACGCAACACATCTCGTGGAAAATTTCTTTCCTAAACAAATCATTGCATAACCAAAGGGTACGAACCTCCATCAACTAACCACAATATGCTTCCTTATGAAGCCCATCAAAAAAGTTAAACCCAAGAACGTCTTCAACTCTTCTAGATTTGTGGGAGTCCACTGGGTAGCTCTAGAGTGGGGCTTAAGTCTGGCACTGTTGACCCTCAAATACTGTTCAGCATACAAATTAGTCTGCTCAACAATCTCTGGCAAAAATACATCGTCCATAAACAACTGAAAAACATTTATAGGCAAAAAGTAAAGTCAGGCAATGCCATCTCTTCCAATGGGAAGCCTTGCAGCCCCAGGCTGCAGCCCAGATGCCTCTAGCTGCACTATCGGCACATCAGTGTCCTTCTCTAAAACAGGCAGTTCATCTGCACTAAGTGTGGTTTCATCATCCGATGAGTCCTTGTGGACAGAAAACTCACTGCCAGAACCTTCCACTCCCCCTTTGTCTCAGATGCAAAGTCAGTCTCTGAACCATAGTCCGAGGAAGACTCAAAAAGCATGCCATAAATAGTACACACAAAAAAAATTCTTACCAAACAAATGCAACTACACAAACTGCAGAACCATGTGCGACGAAGCTGCAACCTGGAACATCAGTCAAAAGAGCAAAAGCCTTGAACTAGATTTAAAAATAGAAATAAAACATTACAATCGCAATTCACAAGAAATAAAACAATTAACATTGTAACACGCTATGTCATTACTCTAATGGCCAATTTGCCACCAAGTGGCACAGAACTAAATAATAACAAATGCCCCATCCCAATGGGGCAGCCCTAACTCAAGAGGCCACCGTCAAACTTAAATATATACATATCCCTAGAGGGCTGTCTGCCCCCCCTCCCTCCCCCCCTCCACCCCCTCAAATTAGGGCCAATCTAACCCCAGAGGGGGCAGAAAATGGGCAAACGCAATTTTATAAAACTATTAGCGCCAATAGGGGCGTCCATTACCCAAGGAGCCATGCCAAATCATAAATATAGTAGAAATAATGACAGCTTGGCGTACACTCAAATTAAACTAGTGAACCAACTCCACTAAATATGCTGCTGTTGTTCTAGCTTGGTGTGCACTACCTGAGGTGGTTCTACCCTACCACCTAATAATTGAAAAATATGTACTAGAGCACTATGTTCTAGACAGGATGTGCACAACCTGATACACTCAATTGTGAGTGTGTTATCAATTCATTACGCGATTTGTATACTTGACATTAATAAAAATGTGAAACATGAGCATCATATCATAATCACAAATCAATTGTCCAACCAGTAAAACAATAAACCAAAATTGTGTCCTTCTTCTTAATGTGCTTTCCTTTATTGACACGTCTGATTGGAAACCAAGTTCAAAATGAAGATCCAACAATCCATCTGGTAGAACAAGAAAACTTTTTCTCAATCCCAATGCATTTCGGGTGATGTCGTCACCCTTCTTCAGGGAATATCTACAAATGAAGTTTACAAAAGAAGTTCATCACATTCAAAAAAGTAGCTATAGCTTGAATTGTCAATTGTGAAAGCCAAATGCTGAGAGAAAAGAATGGCCCTCTGTTATCCAGGAGGATTAAAGTGAGGCTGTGAGTATCTTTCAAGAATTAGTGATAGACCATGGATGTGATTGTTAAAGGAGAAGTCGAGAACAGCGCTCCCCTAAAACCACAAGGGTGCCAGCTACCCCAGTGCACAGCGTGTTTAAAATAACATGTGCCTTCCCATTCAAAGAAAACGGTAACTACCTATAAACAGACCAGATGTAAACCTGTATTCGTGCCCAGGACTGCTATCCAAACATATCGCTGACAGTCTGTAAAACAAGAACCGGTGTAAACTCCAAATGTCCACTAAACGTGAACTTCACTCAAGATTGCGAGGTGTGATGATGACGAAAACTCACCAATCGTTTACGACGTCGTGTATGTATAGCCGGTTGTACGTAATTGCAGACAATAACCCAAAAAAGCGTGTTGTTTCAAGCTCGTTAAAGATTCAACTGCATATAAATCCAAAGCACCGCAGATGCGTTTGAATTGCTCTCTGTAAAATACATCCTGATCGAAGATGTGATACAGATTACGAAAATGTAACATCTTGCTACTCGACTAAATTCCATAACCCGAAAGTTACTTACAGAGTATCTCAAAGGCTGCTGCTCTCCTACAAACACCCAGGTGAAAAAAGCCCCGTGAATAATGCCGGCTTAATGAATGCTCAAACGTGTGTTACGTCGGTGCTAGTGAAACCGAGAACGGACTGTGAATGAGTACCTAACAAGTAATATGTGTCGGCCATGTTGGAAGAGAGTGCTGCCATCGGGTAACATTAAATTTATGAAGGTTGTGCTGGGTTATTCTGGTATAAGTGCTTGTTAAAAATAAAATAAAGTGAAAAGATAAAAACAACTGGAATTGTGTGCAGAGAATCTGATTAATGTTAACAATATTTGGTGATAAACACAAAGACAAACATTATATGAGATAGTACTCTCTCCTGAATTTACGTGAAATTCATTAATCTACGTCAAATACTGAATATGACATCCATTCAATGTTATACATTAGACATTTAAGTTGATTATGAGTATATTGTGATTCTGCATCAACTATTCAATGTAATCGTAATCCAGTATTGAACATAAACAGTTGGATTCTAAATGTATAACAATGTTATCCTCATGCAACAATATAAAATTAACTCTGCATTGAAATTAACAAAAAACAACCTCGTTGACTGTGTTATTGTGTCTGACGAACAAGATCACATACATTTGTATCTGATTGCACTCAATGTTCGCGATTATAGCATCACATGTACTGAAATGTCAAACTACAATTAATCTGATGGGTACACGTACATGAAGACTGTGTTATTATGTCTAACATGAGCAATATCACATACATTTGTACCTGATTGCACTCAACGTTCGCGATTATAACATCACATGTACAGAAATGTCAAACTACAATTAATCTGATGGGTCCACGTACATGAAGATTCCTCATGCTATACAGTTATGAACAACGTGTAACTAATTCTAATTGTGAATCGTAAGTAAAAATAGAAATAGAGAACTACGTGACATCACTGTAATGGTTATTGAACAATAACTATACAGCAGCACAGAACCAAGGAGTGTACATTTGGTGTTGTGTTATCAGGACTGTCTGACCTCTTTAAACTATGTGCACATCTCTAAACATGTGATATCAAATAAAAACTAACAGATATGTGTGTGTGTCCCTATGATTGAACTGAAAAGTGAGTAGTGACAGCTTACTGTGAGTGGCACTGAAGGGCTATTAGGAGCTCTCAAAATTATAATCCTTCCAAATTAAGCTAGATCTAGTAGCTAACCTGTGGCATGGAACTAATGGTCTATAAAAAACATGATAATTCCATGCGGTCATTCAATCCCTTGGGATTCATGGTGTCCAAATACCTGATCAAGAACGTCTCCCTCTGTGTAATGTATTTAACCATGTACCTATTCTTATATTCCTGAACCACTTCTATGACACTGAATCTTAATTGTGCTATGGTATGATGTGCATCTGCCCAGTGACTTGCTAAAGGGGAACTGAGAATTTTAGTGCGAATTCTACTTTTGTGTTCTGTAATGCGAATACATAGAGACCTTTCGGTCTTACCTACATAATACAGGCCACATGGGCATCGTATCATGTAAATAACATTTTGAGTATTACAATTAGCTGAGAAATTGAGTTTAATCGATTGTCCTGACTCAGGATATGCTATGTATGTTCCAAGAATCACATTATTGCAGTGTGAGCAGTTATACCATCTCATCATACCTTTGTGTTGTGGGTCTTGTGTGTCCTGTTTTTTGAGTAGTTCTTTGAGATTGCGTGACCGTTTGTATGCAAAAATTGGGCGATCTTTGAAGAGATCGCCAAAATCGGAGTCTGCCTGCAGTAAATCCCATCTGTTCAGGATAAATTTCTTAATGGCAGGCGAGTGGGTCGAGAAAGTAGAGACAAAGACTTCCCTATTCTCAGATATTTTTGTTCTCTTCTCTAAGAGTACTGATCTAGGAAACCCCTCTAGTCTAGCTGCTGCTTCTTCCACTATCTCTCTCGGGTACCCTCGTGTCAAAAAATCTTTTTTGGTGTTTTCAAGAGTTTCTGCCAATTGAACCGGGTCTGAAGTGATGCGCTTGATTCTCAAAAATTGAGAAAATGGTACGTGTCTTTTTAAGGATTCCGGATGAAAGCTGGTGTAAAGAAATGTGTTATTGCGGTCAGTGGATTTTTTAAAAACCTTGGTGGTGATTGTAGAGTCCTGTAACTCAATATTTACATCCAAATAGGATATTGACCGACTGTCTAAAGTGTATGTAAACTGGAGCCTGGGGTTAAGTTCATTGAGGGCAGTGAGCTTCCTCTCTAGATGTTGTTTCTGTCCACGCCACATGATGAAGATGTAATCAATATACCAACGGTATATGATGAGATGATCTGTCCATGGTGTGTCACTCAATACATTCTCCTGTTCAAACTTCATCATGAAAATATTTGCTTAGCTGGGTGCCCCCGCAAAACCCATCGATGTACCATTGGTTTGAAGGAAATATCTTTCCTTCCATCTAAAATAACTGTTGAAAAGACTGTACTGTAATAGTTCAAGGAGAAAAACTTTAGTGGCAGGAATATCCCCCTGCTGTAGTAGGGCCCACTCAATGGCTTCAATGCCCTCAGAATGGGGTATGGAGGTGTTGAGAGATACATCAACTGTGTCTAGCCATATTGTTTCTCCAGAAGGTAAAGTGAGATCGTCCAGTAGCTTTAAAAAGTGAGTCGTATCCTGAACGTAAGTAGGTCCTGATTGCACAAAAGGTTGCAGGAAAGTGTCTAGATAATGACCCAAAGGTTCATGGATGGAATTGCATCCTGACACTATGGGACGAAAAGGAGGATCATACAGATTTTTGTGAATTTTAGTTAACATGTATACGAATGGTCTGCGTGGAAACTTCGTGTACAAAAAATCAAATGTTTTGGTGTTAATCCATCCCATGTCCTTAGCATGTGTCGGAATGTGTAACAGGGTTTTTTGAAATTCAGAAGTGGGGTCCTGGCTGAGTGGTAAATATGTCGACTCATCTGACAGCATCTCATTAACTTTGGACTCGAAGAAATTTCGGTCCATTACTACCAGAGCACCCCCTTTATCAGCTGGAAGGAATGTCAATGACTCGTTTTTCCTCAATGATTTGAGTGCTCTTCTATCCGAGGGTGTCAGATTGTGATGTTTTTTAGGTGGAGTCAATAAAGAAGAGAGGTCTCTCTCGACTAGTGTCTCAAAAGAGTCAAGAACCTTATGTGATATTTTCGTAATCTGTATCACATCTTCGATCATGACGTATTGTACAGAGAGCAATTCAAACGCATCTGCGGTGCTTTGGATTTATATGCAGTTGAATCTTTAGCAAGCTTGAAACAACACGCTTTTTTGGGTTATTGTCCGCAATTACGTACAACCGACTATACATACACGGCGTCGTAAACGATTGGTGAGTTTTCGTCATCATCACACCTCGCAATCTTGAGTGAAGTTCACGTTTGGTGGACATTTGGAGTTTACACCGGTTCTTGTTTTACAGACTGTCAGCGATATGTTTGGATAGCAGCCCTGGGCACGAATAAAGGTTTACATCTGGTCTGTTTATAGGTAGTTATCGTTTTCTTTGAATGGGAAGGCGCATGTTATTTTAAACACGCTGTGCACTGGGGTAGCTGGCACCCTTGTGGTTTTTAACAATCACTTCCATGGTCTATCACTAATTCTTGAAAGATACTCACAGCCTCACTTTAATCCTCCTGGATAACACAGGGCCATTCTTTTCTCTCCGCATTTGGCTTTCACAATTGACAATTCAAGTTATAGCTACTTTTTTGAATGTGATGAACTTCTTTTGTAAACTTCATTTGTAGATATCGCCTGAAGAAGGGTGACAACATCACCCGAAATGCATTGGGATTGAGAAAAAGTTTTCTTGTTCTACCAGATGGATTGTTGGATCTTCATTTTGAACTTGGTTTCCAATCAGACGTGTCAATAAAGGAAAGCACATTAAGAAGGACACAATTTTGGTTTATTGTCTTACTGGTTGGACAATTGATTTGTGATTATGATATTATGCTCATGTTTCAAATTTTTATTAATGTCAAGCATACAAATCGCGTAATGAATTGATAACACACACTCACAATAGTGTATCAGGTTGTGCACATCCTGTCCAGAACATAGTGAATTAGGGGGCGATCCTTGCCCAAGGGCTGACCTAATGCACTTTTAAAGCAAATCCCTGGGTCTAGTGGGGTTTTCTGCACCATTATCCCCCCCCCCCCCGGGCCAATCCATGCCCGGAGGGAGGGGGGCAGAAAACAGCCACAAGTACAAAACAAAAATTAGGGTGCGATCCTTGCCTAAGGGATCACGGATCACCCCCACGCACTATCATAAGAAATCCCTGGCTCTGGTGGGGTTTTCTGTCAGGAGAAATTGCACATCACAGGAGAGACAGCTGTAACTGCAGATTTGTGTTGCAGAGATTAGATCAATGGCGATATCCTTTGATATGTTTTTACTAGGAAAAAAAACCCAATGGTTAAAGGGACATTATAGTTAGAGGAAAATGTGAGTTAAAACATAATGATTTAAACCAACAAAACCACTGAAATTCACCAGTTAAAGTTCTCTCAAGTAACTATAACTCATGCCCTAAAGTAACAATAACTCTCGTACCCTCGCCGTGCAGTGTCAGTGTCAATGATGTAATTTCAGATGTCATCAGTAATGTTATCAATGCAATTGTTTAACCTATCAGGAGTGATGAAATTTGTAAGGGTACAAGCAGTACATGGCGAGGGCACAAGTTATAATTGTTTACACATAGTCCTCTGTCTGTCCAAACATCAAAATATAGGTTGGCTTTGAAGTCTAAATTTGTCTTACCACATGTTTAGGCTGCGTAGTGCTTCTACAATAAAATATTAGCAACCTAAGACCATGCTTGAAATTCCCTGTGGTGTCTGTTAGTCGGCAAATACATTATTTTCGGTCTTTTCAGCAGGTCATTTAAGGAATTTGTTTTTCTTCAATACTTGTGAGAACATCTATTCCTATATATGTTCACCCATACTAATGTTACTTGTTATGAAATTAACTCCTATGGTAACTTATAGGCGAGATGTAGGCATTATATATTTTATGCCAGACCATCTGTTTACACCACTATAGAAGACAATGAATGACCCTAAGAAGTAGACATTGGTCTTCGGACAATTTAGGCAGCGAGCCCTGTTATCCTTCCGTGGGGGGTTTTCGCTAGTGTTTTTAGTAGGAAGAAGCAGACAAACAAATAGACTGAACTTTGAGTAATATCTGTACTTTGTTATGAATTGACCATCTCTGATCATTCACTTTTAGTACCTTGGAAGGATGTGCTGTCAGCTTACTATCCTATTCATTTTGTCATGTGTCATCTGTCTCTCTTTAAAACATTCCCTTAGCTTCTAATATTGTTTCTTTAGGTTGTGACTATTTTTATGTTGACGATTCACATTTTTCTCATTATCTATCTTTCCTACTCCTCTTCAAGAACACATTTCTGCTTGTCTCTGGTAACCACCTTATTTTCTCAAATTTGTCCATAAAAATATTTTTGTCTCCTGCTTCATCTCCTTGTCCCGTTCCGTCCATTTCCCCCCGCTTGGCTTCCCTGTATATATTGTGTTTGATTTAACATTTATTTTATGTTCTCAGTTTTCCTAAGTAGTCCAAATTTGTCATTTCTATTTTTACAATGTACTTCAAAATGTGTTTTCTTTTTGTCTACAAAGCTACTTCCTCAGTCTGTAGTTGGTCTTCCTTAATATTTGTCTTTGCTTCTACAGACTCTTCAACATTGTGTCCACCTTCTTTACTGTCTTCCTTACCATATGCAGATTTCTCAATAACCCCCTTAACCTTATTGGCTCATTCTGTCTCTTCAACAAGTTTAATTGTCTTTGTATTGTCTTTAAATGTCTTCACTCCTTGGCTTCTCCTTAATTGTGTTATTTGGTCTATATTTATACTCCGGCAGGCCTCTTTGTTCTTTCTCTTATGTTTCTTTTATCTGTCCTTGGCCTCCTTGTGACTCTTCTCAATTTCGCTCAGTGAGTTTACTGGTTCACAAACTGTGGTATGAGCTCCCGTCTTTTGTTAGAAGTGGTACCATCTTATCCATTTTGAAGAAACAGCAGAAAAAACATCTGTTGCCATAACTTGAACTTGATCATATGCTGTAACCTGTTCTTGTTCCATTTCTTATTTTTTGTGCTATAAAAGCGCTATAATAAATTAATACATTAAAAAATAAAATAACAGTCTATACAGTGGCAGATTGAGTACTGTGCTGGAGTAAAAGACTAACCTTCCCGAATGTTCTGGCACATCATAGCCTCCACCAATCTTCCCCAGAACATAGGAAGCAGAAGGAAAGGCGTTGAAAGGCATGAGGTACCAGTTCCCGAAAGCCTCTAGCTGTCACCTGAGGCGCAACGTACCAAGGAGTATGTGACTGCATAACCCTTCTTGCTAATCCAGACCTTGTAGGACAGGTGTATTGGCCACCAGTTTCCCCGGGCATAATTGGTGGCTACAGACTCTTCCGATACCAGTTGCCCATCTCGGCAAGATTAATCCATCCTTACACTCTCCTCTAGCTGTCCCTCTCACCGCCTGTCTCTTCAGACATAGTGGACTCCATGGCAGAAAGGTCAGTTCTTGCCGGAGTTATAAAAAATCAACTAGAATCATTATTAAAAAATAAATTGTTTTATTAGTATTCTACTTTATTTTGCACGTTTCTTCTGTGAGTCTCCGCTCAGAACTTGTACCAGAAATACAGATAAATGCTCCTACGAAGCCACAAAACATGGAAATATTGGTAACATTGTTTTGGATAAATTTGGTTTCATGTTTTCCTTTCAGTTCTTGCCATCTGTGGTGTTTTTCACTATCTAGGGCTTCCATTGGGTTTTCAATTCTGTCCTGCTTAAATGATATTCTAATATTTTGTTTCTTGTAACTTCTAATTTTCTGTTTAGTGCTTTATCCCAAGAATCAGTAACGATTGATCCAGGATCCTGATCTAAATTACTTCCTTGTCCTTCCTTTCAGAACAGGTTCAAACTATTGTTTTATTTTTAGTATTGGTCCTTCTTTCTATTGTTTTTTTTATTATTAATGCTTAATTTAAGTAGCCAATTCTCTACTTATGCTAATGGCATGTTTGGTAGTAAGTGGTTATAATATACTAATAAAAAGTAGCATAAAGTAATCCACCTTTGACATGTGGAATGCGCTGAATTTAACCAGACATGAATAAGTATTGGCAGGTTTTATTTGTCGCATCAGTCCTGATGAATATCTTTTACTTAAGTGCACTGTAATTGTGTGCATTTGTTCAACTTTTTTATTGGAAGGGATACCCCTGTTTCTCTTTATTTTCTTTCTCGTCTACCACCACAATAACCTTTTGCTTCTCTCTGGAAGAACCTATTATAAGCGACCCCCTCCCTATAGTTTTCTTTTTTTAATGATTCTTTTTATTTAACATTCATCGACAATAAATTATACAGTACAGAGGATGCAGAACCTTCATTCTTAGCGAATACAGTGTGCAACAGTTCTGTGCGACAGTGCATATAAAACAGGCTACGGCGTGGGGGGTTCATCGTGATCAATGCTACATGGTGGGCTACAGATATCCCCTCTGTAAGAATTCCACAGGCTCCAAATTTGGGACCATTTCTGGGGGCAGCCCCGGGCTGTGTAGATAGTCTTTTCCCTATACATGCACCAGTCCAGGTCCATTTCCCAGGCCTCTACAGAGGGTGGATACGACGCTCCCCACAATTGCGCAATATTCCTATTTGCCACCATTAATCCCAATGTGAGCCATTGTGTGTGGCAGCTAATAAATCATTGAGCTCCCAAATATTCAGGAGGCATCTACGTGCTTCTTAGCGGAGAACTATCGTGAGTACTTGACTCAGTTTGCCGTGTATTTGCCGCCAATAGGGTTGTATGTGCTCGCACTCCCACAGTATGTGCATAAGTGTACCTTCTTGGTCGCATCCTTGTCTACATTCTCCTCCCTCAGCCCTCCCCATTTTGTACCAGGCGGGGGCCCTGTAAGATACACTCTATGGAGAATTTTGAGTTGCACTAGCCGGAGTCTAGCTGAAATTGCCACCACTCTGGGGGAGGAGACCGCCTCCTGCCACTCTTCGTCGTCCAGCTCAATGCCGTCCCCTACCCATTTGTCCCGCAGAGATCATAGGGGGTCTGCCATATTATTTATCAGTTTTTTATAGGTGAAGGATATGATTTTCTCAGGCAGATGACCATCGAGTAGTCTGTCTTCCAACGGAGAGGTATCCGGGGGGGGAAAGAGCTACTAGGGAGGTGCGATTGGAGTGCATGGCGGACCTGTAGGTACCGAAAGCGCTCCGAATCAGCCAACGTATGTTGTCGCTGTAGAGAGGCAAATGTCTTTACGTCGCCCTTCCCCCACATATCTTTGATCTGCGAAATCCCAATAAGGTCCCACATGTCAAATCCCTTCGACTTCCATAGGTTACCCAGCTTTTCGGAATCCCATAAGGGGGTTGCCAACGTTAGTTTCTGTCCCCAGCCTAGGGTTTTAGTAGCGGTGTGCCAAATGTGAACCGAGTGTTTAGTGGGGCCCCTCAGTGGGTGCCGATTGGGTTTGGAGTAGAGTGCCCTGTTGTAGTTACAACCTGGTAGGAGCCACCTAGCCATGAGATACCCAGGATCGTCAGGTCGACCGTATGTACCATGGTTGACGGCTGCAATCTGTGCCGCCCAGTAGTATTTTTTTATATCAGGGAGGCCAATTCCCCCGTCATACCAGTTCAACGTGAGCTTGTTTAACGCAATGCGAGGCTTCCCATAACAAGTCCCTCTGAAGGCCCTCAAAGTTCTTTAAAATAAGTCGTCGGGACAATGTCCAAGTTCTGTAAAGCATATAAAAACTGGGTAACAACATCATTTTAAAGAGAGCCGCTTTGCCTAGTAGCGAAAGAGGAAGCGCGTTCCAACTAGCAATGTCACGTTTAAGCCTCTGTAGTGGCGGGAGAAGGTCGTGGTTAAAACGGAGCGTTGGATCCAAGGAGAAAAAAATCCCCAGGTATTTGAAGCCTATCGAGCTGATTTGAATTGGGCAGGCTCCCTGCGGCGAGGGAGGATCCCCTTTGAGGACTTACAGGAGGGATTTACCCCAGTTAATGGAGAATCCGGAGTATCTGCCGAATATTGCTAGTATATCCAGGACTGCCGCCAAGGGTCTTCTGGGGGAGGCCAGGTACAGTAGTATGTCATCTGCGTATAACGAAATACGGTCCTCCCAGTCGAGGGACCAACGCAGACCCCATACCACTGGGTCCCTTCGAATCCATGCCGCCAATGGTTCCAAGGCTAGGACAAAAAGAAGAGGGTAAAAGGGACACCCCTGACGGGTAACCCGACTCAGCGTGAATGTATCTGACTTTTTATTATTGACCACGACTTGCCCCATGGGTTCCAAGTACAGGAGTACAGGAGGCGCACCCATTGAATGAAGCCTGGTCCAAGCACCATTTTGGCGAGTACTGCCAAAAGATATGGCCACTCAATGGTATCAAATGCCATGGTTGCATCCAATGATACAATTATCGCCGGTTCTTGGATGGTGGGTACTCTACCTAGGACCCCATGCAAACTGCGCAGGTTTAGAGCTGTGTTGCAGTGCGGCATAAAGCCTGACTGATCAGGATGTACCAGGCCCCCAATAGTTTTGACTACGCGATTGGCAAGGAGCTTAGCCATGATTTTAGGCTCTGCGTTCAATAATGAGATCGGTCTATAGGAGATGCATTCATTCTTGGGTTTGCCTTCCTTATGGATTGTGATTATAGTGGCCACTCTTTGATCCATTGGTAATGTCCCCATCTCCTTGCTTACATCAAACATGGCCTTTAAATAGGGGGCTAATTTGTCGGGCCTGAGTTGTATAATTCAATTGGGATCCCATTTGGGCCAAGGGCCTTCCCTGAGTGTAGTGATCTAATGGCCTGCGCTATCTCATCAATAGTTAAATCGCTGTCTAAGAAGTTACGGTCTTCTTCGGATAGTGGGGGGAGCAATATGTCATGTAATAATTCGTGAGAGTCTCCCTCGGTATAAGATGCACCCTATAGTTTTCTGTTGATTTTAAGCCATTAATGTGTACCTTTTCCATCCTCTTATCTGCCTATATCTATTTTCTCTTACTACAACGTTTTCTTTGATCCGACTCTTCTCACCTACCCCTAAATTAGTCATCCTCTCCCCCAGTGGTCTCATTGCCTTCTTTTTTTTTTTTTTTTTTTTTTTAAAAAACCTTTATTACAGTTTCAGAGACATACAAGTATGGGCCTACAACCAACAGGCCGGCCGCTAATGCACACCAGAAGCCTAGACACAGCTTAACAACCACATCGATGAAGCAATAAGAGAGCTACTGGAGTGCTAATCAACTCAGCCGGCCGCAGCCGCAGTCCATAGACAAGCAAAGAAAGGTTTCATATTTTTGAAGAAAACGAAAAACATCACACACACAAGGCAGAGGAGGTTAATAGCAGTAACATGTGCTCCCCGTATCGAAGGAGTAAACAAACCCAGGGAGAAAGAAGGGGGGGGGGGGGCAGGCAGAAGAAACCAAATGCGCATGTCGCAGGAGCATAGAGGAATGCGCGGGCTAGGGAGACAGAGCAGCATCCATCTCACGCGTCTGGGGCGGGGCGCAAATACCTCCACGATAGGAGTTCCAGGGACCCCACACCTTAATCCACTTCCCAGGCTTGCCTCTCGCCACATACACCGTTTTCTCTCTGAACATACACCAGTCCATGTGTTCCTTCCACGCTGAGATGGTTGGTGGCCTCTGGGAGCCCCACAGTTGTGCAATGTCACGCTTCGCTACCATATAGCCCAGAGTCACCCACTGCGTCTGCATCACATTGTAATCAGTCGGCTCCCAGACATTCAGCAAACATCTCCGTGCCTCCGGCAACAAGGCAACATGCGTGACTTCTTCTAAGACCGCATGCACTCTACACCAAAACCGAGTCACCTCCGGACACTCCCACAGGATATGGAGGAAAGTCCCCAGTAGTCCACAGCCTCGCTTACACAGACCATCCACCGAATACCCCATACGCATCAAACCAGGCCCCGTGACGTACACTCTATGAAGTATCTTAAGCTGGACGAAACGCAAGCGGGCCGGGATAGCCACCTCTTTCGGGGAGGCCACCGCTGACACCCAATCCTCGTCATCAAGTTCCAAACCGTTGGCAATCCATGTCTCCCGCAATGAGGTCAGCAAACCCATTCGATCATTGATAAGCTTCTTAGAAATCAGTGAAATGGTGCTATCCGGCACATAGCCGTCCAATACTCTGTCTTCCAACGGGGAGGACTCTGGAATAGCCGCCACGTCCGGGAACACGGAACACAAGGCATGATGAACCTGAGCATACCGAAAGTATTCCCTATCGTTCAACTGATATTCAGTTTTCAGCATGTCGAACGTCTTAAATTTCCCTTTCGTCCAGAGATCCCCTACCTTGCTGATACCAATCATATCCCATTTCTCAAAGCCTTTCGTAGTACACAGATAACCCAAACGCTGGGAAGCGTACAATGGCGTTGCCCGAGTCAAGCGATCCCTCCACCCTATCGCCGCATTTGCTGCATGCCATACCTGCACCGCGACCCGCGTCAGGCCTGTCAATCGCGCATCAAGGGACCCAGAGTATAGTGCTCGATTATAATCCCCGCTTGGCAATAACAATTTGTCCATCTCAAAAGCCGGGTTCAAAGCAGGCCCATACATCCCGTGATTGACAGCAGCCAACTGGGAGGCCCAATAATATCGTTTAATATCAGGGAGAGCGACCCCCCCATCATACCACGGTAGGGTTAGTTTGGCAAGAGCAATCCGCGGCCGCCCATCCCAAAACAATCGACGCTGAAGACACTCCACCTCCCGAAAATAGTGGGCCGGCACTACGTCCACAGTGTTCTGTAGGGCGTACAAAAAGCGTGGCAGCGACATCATTTTGAACAACGCCGCCCGGCCGAGTGGCGAGAGCGGCAGCCGCCGCCAACCCGCCACATCCGCCCTTAGGCGCTGAAGGGGGGGGGAGAAGATTCCGCTCATACCGGGCCACCGGGTCCAGGGTTATGAAGATTCCCAAATACTTGAACCCCGACTGCGCAACCTGGATAGGGCACCCCCGCGGAAGGGGGGGGGCCTCCCCGGAGAGAACGTACACACAAGACTTAGCCCAGTTAATGACCAATCCGGAGTTGCGACCAAAGGAGCTCAACACATCCACCAATACAATGAGCGATTTGCGCGGAGATGCAAGATACAAGAGGATATCGTCCGCATATAGGGAGACACGATCCTCGTACTCCGGCGTCCATCTAAGGCCACGCATCGAAGGGTGCCACCGCAGCCACTCCGCAAGGGGCTCCAAACAAAGCGCAAAGAGAAGAGGCGACAACGGACATCCCTGTCGCGTGCCCCTACCCAAAACAAAGGGAGCCGACACCCGTCCGTTGACCACCACCTGTGCCAGTGGGTTATCATAAAGCAATTTCACCCAACCGATAAACCCTGGGCCAAACCCAAACTTCGCCAATGCTGCCCAAATATAAGGCAATTCCAAGGTGTCAAACGCCATGGTAGCGTCCAGGGACGCCAAAATGGCCGGCTCACGGATGAATGGCGCTCTAGCGAGGACGCCATGCAGTCGCCGCAGGTTCAAAGCGGTATTGCGATGGGGTATAAAACCGGATTGATCCTGATGAATCAGGTCGCCCACGACCCGGATCAGGCGACTGGCCAGTACCTTGGCAAGGATTTTGGGCTCCGCGTTCAACAAAGAGATAGGCCTGTAAGAAGTACACCGATCCCGCGGCTTCCCTTCCTTATGGATAACAACAATAGTAGCAAGACGTTGGTCAGGGGGGAGGGAGCCCGCCGCCTGTGCCTCAAGGAACATGTCCCGGAGATACGGCGCAATCTTATCTGGGCGCAACTTATATAATTCAGTGGGAAGGCCATTAGGACCCATGGCCTTGCCAGAAGCAATAGAGCGAATGGCCAAAGCAATCTCATCCGGCGACGGGGCCGCATCCATCAATAATTTATCCTCATCAGATAGAGATGGCAGAGCAATGTCTTTAAGCAGCAGTCGAGAGTCTTCCTCCGATCGCTCAGAGACCGGAGAGTAAACCCCGTGAAAATACTCCGCAAAACAATCAACAATATCACCGGGGTCCGTCACACACACACCATCCACCCTCTCAACAACCGGCACCACTCGACTCGCTCTCTCCTTCTTATCCAACCAGGCAATCAACTTCCCCGCCTTATCACCCATATCGTACAAACGCCCCTGTTGCTCCCTGCTCATACTCTTAGCAGATTCAGTAACCAGCGCCTTGTAGTCGGCCTGCTTAAGCCCCAGCACATGCAGTCTGTCATCCGTAACACCTTGCTCCAAATCGATCTCCAACTCTGTGATCTCATTTTCTAGTCGAACCACCTCTTTCGCCTCGCATTTTTTGGTATGGGAGATGAGAGACAGAGCCTGCCCCGGAGCACCATCTTAAAGGCCTCCCAAAGGGAGACGGCGGAAGACACCGACCCCACGTTGTCGTTAAAATAGTGTTCCAGGGACTCAACCAGGTCTGCACGGATCGTGGGGTTTCGTAGGTACCAGGGGTTGATCGGCGCCACCCTCCCCTCCGCCCCCAAGGCGATATCTAAGTGTAGCAAAAGAGGGGAGTGATCAGATATACCGCGGGCCAAGTGTCGCACCTCCCCAATCATCCCAGCTTGGGCCGCAGACACTAGCATATAGTCAAGCCTCGAAAGACTACGGTGGGCCCCGGAGTGGAAGGTATATTGCGCTTTTCCAGGGTGTTTCAACCGCCAGCAATCTATCAGTCCCAGGGTATCCAGAAAGCCCCCCAGCCAGTTCTGGGCCCGAGGGAGGTCCCTAGGGGGGTGTCAATCCTCAACTCCGGAAACCACTGCGTTAAAATCCCCCCCCCAAGACCAAAACCCCCCCCGGAAGCCCAAGTAGCAGGCGCCCCAAATCAGCAAAGGTGGCCGTCTGCAGGCCCGGCGGCACGTAGACAGTAACCAGCGAAATCAACTTACCCTCCCATCTCCCCACCAGCGCAGTGTAGCGCCCTCTGTCGTCGTGGAGCACCTCATCCACCTCCAACGGGAGAGAGGTCCTAACTAAAATGCCCACTCCCCTCGAGCCAGAGGTGAAACCAGAATGGGCCAGGAGGCGATATCCTCGCCTGTTCATGGCATGGAAAGAGTTCCCTATGAGGTGCGTCTCCTGCAGAAACACAATATCAGGCGAAATACGTTTCAAGAACTGCAGGACCACCCCCCGCTTTATCCTGTCTCCCAGCCCATTCACATTCCATGAAAGAAGTCTCAACCCCTTACCCCCCATCCCTCCCAGCACAAACTATCCCCCTCCCGGAGAGCACAATCATAATAGCACAACAGAAAACATTACCCCGCCTTGTGATGCAAACAAACAAACCCCAACCCCACCCCATCAACCCCAACAAAACTCCCCCCCCCCCCCTCCCTGCACCCCTGCGTGAGCCCAAACAGCCCCCCCAACGTGCAGTGTGCCTGTCGCCCCAATATGAAACTCACTACAAAAAGGACAAGAAAAACCCCAGAAGGAGGAAAGGGCCCCAGCAAGCCCCCCGCAACCTCCAAATACCAAAGGGCAAAGTGTTACAAACTGGAGTCCAGTGCAGCCACAGGTGCAAAACGTTACCAGTCCGGTCCATAGCCAGGATCCCAGTTCCATTCCTACTCCGTCGAACACTCTCCGCTCTCCGCCATCCGACCTTCCCGACCTCGACCCCTAGGTAGGGCATCCAGCCACTCTCCCACCGCCTCCGGCCGGTCAAAGAAATGTGAGCGACCCTCTAACTCAACCCGCAACCTAGCCGGGAATAGCATCGCATATTTCAGCTCCATGTCCCTCAAGCGCCGTTTGATGGCCAAAAATCCCAACCGTTGCTTTTGAACCGCTTGCGTGAAGTCTGGATAAAAGCTAACATTAGAGTTCTCAAACTTTAATGGCCCAGCCACCCTCGATGCCTGAAGGATAGCATCTCTATCCCGAAAATTAAAAAGTCGGGCAATGATAGGCCGCGGGGGAGCACCCACCTTGGGCGCACCACCTGGAATCCTGTAGGCCCGTTCCACAGCGAAGAACTTGCTCAGCCCCTTGGGTGCTAGATGAGTCACCACTAGATCCTCCACAAAAAGATCCGCAGCAGACTCCTCCGATCGTTCGGGCACCCCGATAATACGGACATTATTCCGCCTGGCCCTGCTTTCGGAATCCTCAAGGCGACGATCAGTCAGGTCACTGGCGAGCTGCAACCTCCGCACCTCCGTCTGCAAAGCGGCCACATCTACAGTTAGGCTCGACGCCGCTTGAGTCAATGAGTCGACCCGGTCATTTGTTTTGGACAGGTCCGCTCTGACCAAAGTCACATCAATCAACACCGAGTCCAATTTATTAGCCAAGGTATCAAATTGCTGGTTCACAGTTTCCTTCATCTCCTCAATGGCCCCCATGACATCCAGCAGAGTCAATTCGGATGATGCGCCCGAGGCCTCCTTGGGCGGCTCAGGCGATTTATGTGATCCACTAGGGGATCCCTTTGGCTGCGCATAGCGGTCCATGTTGTTGGCCTGGGAATAAGCTCCCCTCCGGGTAGACTTGGGTTTCAGCTTGTCGCCGTCCACTCTCGCCGCCATCATCAGCGACCACCAAGGTCAGCACCCTCCAGCACCCGGAGGAAGGCTAGGCGACAAGTGCAGGAGATCCGGGCCACCAACTGAAATAGGCCCGTTTACAGTTCGAGAGCCAGGCTATGCACTCCGTCCTCGGCGCTGCTCACCCAAAGTCCCGACGTCAGTTTCCGCAGATCAATTTGAAACCGAAAGTGAAAGCACGGGGTCCGGGGCAGGTCCAGACTGGCATGCCGCTGTTGTTCACTTCGCACCCGGGCACCTCACCAACTCGAGTTCGGGACCAAGGCCGGAGAAGGCAGCGAACTTCAGATCGCCACCAGTCCGGTTCCCGGAGTCCAATTTCGATTTGGAAAACGAGTGGCACCTTAGCGCAAGATCATAGACAAAAGCCCGTCTAAAAAACCAGGATTATGACAGGATAGAGGAGGGAGGTTGCGGAGGCCCTCGGGAGCCACAAGCCTACGCGGCCATCTTGGTTGCGCGCTAGGCTCCTCCCCCCTCATTGCCTTCTTAACTTTTATTTTGCATAATGCTTCTCTTCTACTCCTGTGATCAGGCTCTTCTCGCCTTATACATGGAATAAATACAGTTTCATTTTCTTATATTTTAGGAAATGGAAGAACTGCTCATGGCTTTCTGCCTACCAGACTTTGGGTTTGATACCCTTGTGTTAAAGACCACTTCTCCAGAAATGTAATTTTGTCAGAATGTTATTTTTGTAGTTAAATATCTTAAAAATTGTATGCCTCAATATCATTCTTAACAAACAATCATACACCTGGTAAAAATCATACCTTAAAAACTGCTTTTGTTGCACTTACTTAATACACACTTCTATAAATGTATTCTTGTTTTTACCACCATGACTTAAGTAATTCTTTTTTTATAACTTTATTTATTTGCGACCTCTTTCTTACATTTCGATAAGATCTTACATAGTGATGTCAGTGAGTCCTTCTACTTAATGTATACATTCTGCAGAGATTTTCTCTGTAGCCACAGATAATCCCATTCAGTTCAGTGACTGTTACCCTTCAAGCAGCCACCCTTCTTTCCCTCTCCACCTCCTAGCCCTCACCTTGTTGTCTTCGCCAGAGATCTGTGTGATCATAAAGCTTCTGTACAGTTTAATGTTTTCGTGTTTTTGTTCTCATAACTTGCATGATTGAAATAAAAATTCTGAAATACCTTTGAAAATACGAATTAATCATTCTGTCATGTACATTCAATGGAAAGGAAATGTCTAAACAGGAGTGTTTATTATGTACATTAATGTTGAAACGGTGCATTAACTGGTATACCATGTTTTATTCTACTTATCAGAATGAGAGGACAGTTAAATTTCATGTTAAGCCTGAATCATATACGCAAGTTGAAACATCGCAGAGGGGACAGCTCCCACAGAAAGATGCATCTACCTCAATGGAAGCCTATGAAGAGCTGCTAAATAGAAGGCGACAAGAAGGCAGAAATCGCAGACTGGGTGATGAAGTTGAAGTAATGGAGAGAAGGCGGCATAGAAAAAGTGATGAAGAGCCTGAGGTGTCGAGCATAACACATCAAAAACTTGACAGTGACATCGATATTTCAACCAGACCTCCTAGGTTTCCAGAGGATCATGACTTTAATCGATCTCGTATGAAACTTCACCTGGATCACGATCCCCGTGAAGATGTGTACCGGAGGCCTAGACATGAAAGAGATTTGAGAGAACGAATACCGTCAAGGCTTAATCACCTACCTGAGAGGTAATTTTACTCTTTGTTTTTCTGTCTGGTCTTCTTTTAAGGGTCTCTTGAAAGAACTTGTCTCATGACAGAATAATATGACAATAATACATAATTGAATTAAATCCAAAGCTGGTTAGAAAAGTTGAATAGTTAGAAATCAAGACTTGATTAATAATAAGAAACTAGATCAGTAAGTCTTAAAACCGAAAAGCAGGTCTCATCAGTGGTGTCCGTGTTGAGGTCATTGATAGTCTGATAAACCATCTATCAAATGTCTCATGCTGATAAATTGAGCTTTTTGCCAAGAATAGAATTTTAACCTCAAAGGCAATCTGCAAGTGAGTAGATCCATCAATTTGAATTTTCTGCTCCATAGCCTGTAGGGAAAGAGCAAGTCTATTGTTCATATATGGTATACATGCAGATGTATTAAGTGAAATACGCTATGTATTACCCATGTTGAGTGTAGGGGTGGACCATGACACACCAGAAGCAAAAGCTCAAGTGGTGATGTGCCTCCCCTACCTTAACAACGGTAATGTATAAAATATTATACTTGGAGCATCTGCATATATGGTGTAAGCCACAGTATTTTTTGATGTGTACTTGTTTTAACAAAGGTATTTAACCGAAACCAGGATGTAATAATTTACATTTGTGCAGTATTATGCAGTATTATGGAAACTGATTGAAGAGACCTTATGACTATTGGGAAAGTTGTTTTTCTGTATAAAGTAATTGTAACATGCAATCTGTGAGACAGTAAATATACAATTTCTCATGTAAATTTTGCTGTACTTTGGTAATGCATAAAAAGCATGTTACACCCTGCACTTCCACATATATATTATTTATGCCATGGCAGTGAAAATATGTGCACAGTTTAAATTTCACTAAATAACTGAAATGCAACACCAACTCTTTCTCCATAAGCTTGGAGAACTTAGAGATGGACCTAGGAGTAGAGACTCTCCTAACTGTGGAGGAAGACAGTATGAGGTTTAAAGAATGGGCTACAGGCGCACTAGATGCTATTGCCCCAGTCAAAAGTATAAAAAATCGGCGCCTGTCTGCTTTAGCCCCTTGGCTCACCAAAGACATTGCCCAGGCTAGAAAAAACTGTAAATACTTAGAGCTTGGCGAAAAGGATACCCTGAGGAAAAGAAAGCCATCTATTTGCAGTTTTTTTTTTTTAAAGTGTGAAACTTGCCAAAAGACTTTAATATGAAAAACGTATTTCAGGCTCATTTAATTCCTCTAAGAGATTTTTGCACTAGTCAATTCACTTATGAATCCCAGCTGCCAAAACATATTCTAGTATCTAAAACTGAGGAAACGTATGAAAAGGTATCTCTATTCTTCTTCTAGATCTTTAAGGCTCTTATAGGCTCCGATAATTCAGTTGAGTGGAGGTAGCTCCCTGCCACTCTGAATTCACTTTGGATAGATTTTAGCTGGTTGCTCCCACTACACAAATTACTGCTTTTCATCAAATTGGGTTCACTTACAACACCCGGCTCAGTTCTGTCAAATTTGCCAATATGCCAGTAACTCCTTTAGCACAGCTATGCAACCTGTCTTTGACATCTGGCAAAGTTCCCACAGCCTGGAAACAGGCACAATAAAGCTGGTCTTAAAGTCAAATGCAGACCCAGTGGACATGGGCAACTTCAGGCCAATATGACTTTTACCCCTCTCAGTTATGATATTCGAAACACATGTGAACAATCAATCAATCAGTGATTTGTGGAGCGCGCTACTCACCTATGAGGGTCTCAAGGCGCTGGGGGGAGTGGGGGTTCGTGCAGCTCCTTCTCAGCTGAAGAGAGCCAGGACTGGAGGCTCTTCCTGAATGTTGCAGAGTGGGGGATCGTCTGATGCTGGGGGGAAGTTTGTTCCAAGTCTAGGCCGTGATGTAAGAGAAGGCTCTTCCTCCCCTCTGGCTTTGCGGATGCGTGGGATTTCGGCTAGGGCAAAGTCGGCAAAGCATAGGTTTCTCCCAGGTGCGTAGAAGGAGATTCTTTTGTTGAGGTCTTGGGGTCCGGTGTTGTGGAGGGATTTGTAGGCATGAGTGAGCAGCTTAAAGGTCACTCTCTTTTTGACGGGGAGCCAGTGGAGATCTCGCTGGTGCTGGGTGATGTGATCTTGTCGTGGGATGTCGAGGACGAGTCTGGCTGTAGTGTTCTGGATGGTCTAGAGTTTGCAGAGTAGAGATTTGTTCATCCCAGCTTAGAGGGCGTTCCCGTAGTCCGGTCTGCTTGTTATGAGTGCATGGATGATAATCTTTCTGGATTCGGGGGGGGATCCATTTGAAGGTCTGGCGGAGGATGCAGAGGGTATTGAAGCACATGGAGGAAACTGTGTTGATCTATTGGTTCATGGTGAGGGAGGAGTTGAGTATAATGCCGAGGTTGTGGGTGTGGTCTGTGGGTGTGGGTGTGGGAGGGTTGCCGAGGGCAGTGGGCCACCAGGTGTTGTCTCATGCAGAGGGGGTGGATCCGAGGACGAGGACTTCCATTTTCTCCAAGTTGAGCTTCAGGCAGCTGCTGCTCATCCAGGATGCGACACCTTTCATTTCTTCCTGGAAGCTTTGTCTGGTGATGTCAGGTTCCTTGGTGAGGGAGAGGATGAGCTGGGTATCGTCTGCGTGGGATACTATGCTGAGTCCATTTCCTGACAATGGTAGCGAGGGGGGCCATGTAGATGTTGAAGAGTGTGGGGCTGAGCGAGGTTCCTTGGGGTACTCTGCAGCTGATCTCTGTGGGTTCGGAGAGGAAGGGCAGGAGTCTGATTCTTTGAGTTTGGCCCGTGGGGAAGGAGCTGATCCAGTCTAGGGCAGTTCCCTGTATGCCAGCGTCATGGAGTCTGGCAGTAAGTGTGCGGTGGGAGATGGTGTCGATGGCTGCTGAGAGGTCAAATAGGATGAGGGCCGCCTTGTGGCCTTGGTCGAGGAGAGTGCAGATGTCGTCTGTGGCGGCTAGGAGGGCGGTCTCGTTGCTGTCGTTGCTGCGGAATCCGGATTGGGAGGTGTCGAGGATCTAGTTGGATTCTATGAAGTTCGTGAGCTGGATGTTGACTATCTTCTCTGTGACTTTACCTGTGAAGGGGAGGAGAGAGATGGGTCTGTAGTTCTTGAAGTCTGTCTGGTCTGCGGAGTACTTCTTGAGGAGGGTCTTGACTTCTGTGCGTTTCCAGTTGTCGGGGAATGTGCCGGTTTTGAAGGTGATGTTGATGGTACGTGTATTTTGACACACATGAACCTAAGCAGCAGTTTGTCAGAATTTACATGCACATCCACATTAATCTTTTTCTCAGTTTTGGCTTCACGATAATTATCCATATGTTTTTTTCTTTCCTTCCTTTCTCCCCTTTCCTATTCAGCCTATAGTGCTCTCAAACCTAACCTCCTCCCCTGCTTGTAGAAGGAAAAACATAGACCCGTAGAGAAGCCCAAAGGATATTCCACTAAGGTCACACACTAATTACACATCAGTTGAGGCACATTATAGGTATTAGTCCTACAAGAATTTCATATATCAAAAAAGTCAAAGAGAATTTTAAAGTCCACAAACAAATAAAAGAATTTCATTAGTTATCATTTGTTTATTATTCTTTTCTTGAATTGTCCAAATTTCATTATAACACATAACAGCCGACACGTGTTTCGTCCATCCGGACTTCTTCAAGGCCCATTGGAAAGCAGAGTCTCTCTCCATATATATAGAATCAGAAATATAGGACCACTCCTTGTTCGCATTGGTCAGTCCTGGCATTAAAAGGTCAGTGTTACATGTGATAATTTTCTTTCTAATGCCTCGAACACTCCCCACGCTCGTAATCAAATTGTCACGGCCAGGTAAACGTCGTAGCGCTAAGGTACTGATACACCAGAACGTATGGGTCCCTTTCCTATGTCTTATGGAGGACCCCTGTCACCATCAGTGATGTAGGAACCCACTCGTATTCTTATAGTCGTCCCATCATTGTCCTTGTCGAACGTTTCCCCCAAAAAAGGGTTACCTTCCAAGCAAAAGTTTATCGAGCAGGTCGTGATAAACCTGTCGACGGCACCCGTAACCTCGTCTTAACTTCCGTAGGAGAATCGACCACTGATGGTACGTGTATGGTGGCAGCGGCTCTGTGGAAGATGTGCGGCAGGCAGGGGTTCCTCAGTGTATACTCGTCATGGTTTTAGCGGTGCCTTCTGTGGTGACAGGGAACCAGGTGGTGGTGATAGGCTGGCTGGCGTTGCTAGTAGTGGGAGTAGTGATGGCATTTTTGATCTGTTTTTTGAAGTTGTCGTAGAGATTCTTGATCTTATGATGGAAGTAGGAGCGGAGTCCTGGGAGTGAGGGGTGTCTGAGGTTTCGCTGGGGGGTTTGGTGAATTCTTGTATGATGCTGAAGAGTTCCTTAGAGTTGCGGGATTTGGAGAGGATTCTGTCCTGGATAAAATTCCTCTTTGTGGATCTGATGCGTTGGTGGTGTTCTGTCATGGCAGTTTTGTAGGCGGTGAGTGCTTCCAAGGTTTTGCTGTTCCTCCATGCTTTCTCAAGACGTTGGCACGTTCCCTCTGGATTCTCGGAGGTCGTGGTGAACCAGGTGGCTTTCGTGGGGCGTCTGTCTGTTGGGGGGCAAGCATGTTTGCACATTCGGTGATCCATCTGTGGAGTTCGTTGGCTGTAGAGTTGGTGTCGGTAGTGGTGGGTGGAGTAGCGCTGTTGAGGGCAGAGTTGAGGTGCTCTTCGGTGACTTTGCTCAAGTTCCTGGGTGTGGGCGTGGTGTAGGCTTGTATGCAGTGGGTTTCGAGAAGAAGAAATGGATGCAGTGGTGGTCCGTCCAGAGAGGTTGCATGGTGTGGCCGAAGCAGAAGTTGTTTCCTCCTGCGAAGATGGGGTCAAGGGTGTGTTCTGCCTTGTAGGTGGGGGTGGTGACGAGCTGTTTTAGTCCGATGTTGGCGAGGTTGTCCAGGAGGGTGGTGGAGTTAGGGTTGCTGAGGTTGTCAAGGTGGAAAGTCAGGTCTCCGAGCAGTACGTAGTCCATGGAGGCGAGGGCGTGGGGCGCGATGAGGTCCGTGATGTTTGTGGTGAACGTGGTGTGCGGTCCGGGAGTTCTGTAGGCGAGGCGGCCGCATAGTCATTCTGGAGTTGGTCGGGATCTGGAAATGGAGGTGTTCCATGGGGGGCGAGGAGTCGTTCGTGCTGGCTGTAGTGAGTTGGAGGGAGTTTTTTTGTACAATGGAGAGTCCACCTCCAGAGTAGTTGAGGCGGTCCTTCCTCTGGATCTTGTACCCGTTGGGGATGGCAGTTGCGATGTCTGGTGCGGAGCTGGTCCAGGTCTCTGTGAGAAAAGCGACGTCGGGCGAGTGTTGAGGAGGTCCCAGATTTCTACTGCGTGTCTGTGCAGGTAGGGTACTTTGAGGCGGGAGCAGGAAGACGCAGGGGGCGTTCCTAATCTTTTGTAAATACTCAGGGTTCACTGCATAGCACTGAGACAGCCTATAGGTGATGCCTTCAGGTGGATCCTTGATGAGGGTGGAAGGGCTGCCTTAATTTTGCTAAATTTATCTACAGCTTTCTATACCATTTCTCAAAATATGCTTTTGTCAAGATTAAACGGGATTGGTATTGATTGTTTATTATTGAGCTGCATCAAATCTTACTTGTTAATAAAATTCAACAGGTAAAAAATGAATCATTGCTTTCCACAAGTTACCCAGTTAATTATGGTGTTCTTTGGGGCCCTACCTTAGCCACACTGTATTTAATATCTAGGTAGCACATCTAGCCAAGCAGATTACCTCATATGGATATCATTTTATATTGAACTCTGATGACACTCGGCTAGTGATTCGATTTTGTGGCAATTGTACTTTGAATAGTTCATCATTTAAAGAATATTTTTCCCTGACAGCGTAGTGGATGCATAATATCTCCCTAAAAGTGATTACTGCCCAGGCCTCAGACTGGATCCAGAAACTTAAAAGCAGTACTCCTTCCTACCAGGAGCGACGAGTTGGATGTGTAAGGCTCTGACAGTGATATTGTGCACTTAGGCTGGGAAAGCCCTACTTTAACTAAATATTGGGGAGATGTCTGGAGGGTTATGAATGAGCACTGGGAGCTTCCATCAGATTACCCTGGTGCTGTGCCCACAGGGATAAAGTCTCACTGTAGAGCCTGCATGAGTACCATTGCGTTAAGTAACAATAACATCTGTTATTCAGCGCCAAGAGGCCCTTCCGAGTGAATGTGAGCCACAGATGTTATGTTTCATGTTATTGGCCTGCAGGAGTCCAACAGTCTGAGGTGTCCGCACGGAGATTCAAGACTGAGGCTGAAACTTTGGGATCATATCCCAATGGTCTTGAATTCTCCCCTTAGGGGAAAAGGTACAAAATTGTGCCATTTCCAGAATAGCTCTGATGAACTGGAGGTTCTGTGAAGGAGCCAAATATGACCTCGGTACATTGGTAGTGAACCCCAACAATGTTAGGAGAACTGCCGTAGATGGTTGACGACTGCCTGGAGCGAGCCTCCCTTCAGCAGCTAGTCGTCAAGGTATAGGAATACTTGTACCCCCAACCTCCAAATGTGTGCTGCGATTGCTGCCATCTTTTTCATGAACACCCGAGGAGCACTGGTGAGGCCAAAAGTGGAGCACGGCAAACTGAAATTGCTACTGGCCCATTGTAAACTGCAGTTAGTGCCTGTGGGCCTGCATGACAGAGAATCGTCCTAGCGGACCAACACGTCTCCAGCCATCGTGAATTTGTCCTTTCACAGGAAGGCGTTGAGAGGGGGTAGGCCGCCTTTTTTCTTTAGCGCAAGTAAGTCACAGGAGTAGTACCTAGTTACTACTACCGAGCCTGAAACCCTTTCTATTACCTTTTTGTCCAAGAGGGCCTGCACTTTCTGCTGCAAGACAGACAGATGCAACTGCTCTGATGTTGGCAAAAATGTGTGGTGGTTTACAAATAAATGGAAGGCTGTAGCCCTGATGAATAATTTGAAGGACTCCCTTGTCTGAAGTGGTGGCCTACCACCTATGTTTCCTTTAAGGTGCGCACATTTGCGGCCATGCAGCACCACTTTCACTTCTGCACACCTAATTACGAGGACCACAGACGTTCCTAAAATACACTTAAATTTGTGGGAAAGGCAAAAGAAAGGGGTGCACTGTCATTGCATTCTTGCCGTGATGCTGCCTGAAAGGAGGCTCTTTCCCTCCGTGCACCAGTGCCACATCAGACTTGTGAAGTGTGGGAGGGGTTGACAGGTGAGGCTTCAACAATGGTGTCGAATGGAGTAGCTGAATAGGGCTAACTAAGCTGCTCGAATGAATGTCCCTTTTGCCAGCTTTCAGTTTGAAGATCATATGTGCAAAAAGGCCTCCAAGCAGGCACCATTGTTTACATGGTAAATTATGGGACAGAGTTGCAACACAGTGTGTTTCTTACTTTACAGTAGCTTTAGAAACTCGTTTTCAGGTTTGAGTTGCTAATAAACAGGTATAGCAACACTTTCAGGGAAGATACCCTGAACTAAGAGAGGACCCAAGCAGTGGCAGGTTCTCCATTAGGGCTCTAATTTTTCTAATTATTTCCTTTAAATTGTTGTACAAATATTAAATAGATCAATTTATTTAGAGATACGATTGTGTCTCTAAATGAATCAATGTATTTAAATATGGGCTGTCTGTCCCAGGCTGCCTGCCCCGCCTTGCTCTGCAGCAGGAGATGGAAGCCAGGCAGTAAATCAACTTTCTGAACAGTGACGCACGACCAGGGCTTACTGTTCTAAAGCCCTTCATAATAAATCAGTGCCATTGTAGTCAATGGCAGTATCCACTATAGGCCAGTGACATTTTCGGCTCCGTGGTTTCGGGCACAGGAGTCTCCGTCTCTGCGTGAGAGCAGCTGTCCGTCATTCACAGGCATAGACCTCACCCTTTCCCATTCGTCTCACGTAGGATTGGATGCATGCACGTGTGTTTTGATGCCTTGTCCTCAGTAATTGTAAGTGTTTGAATGCTAATCTTCTGGTATGTATTTTGCTTCAAGACCCCTCAACACCTTAACCTCCCCCACGATCACGCCCCAGGCCCTGGCTGCACGTCTCTGGCCCGTTACAAAGTGGAGCTGCTGCCTTTGTTCCTCTTTGAAATGGATCCAAAAGACGAGGAGGCCAGGATTCTTGTTCCCTGGTGAAGTTGATATCCGAGTCAAACACAAATCAAGAGAAATGTGCTTACAGTTGACCGTTATCTATTGTATAACTTTAAAACTGACCCCAAGTACCGAGTCCTGCAGAGAAGTACATGTTGTGCGTCCTAAAGTCTCCCCAGTCCAGCTGAGCTATGTTGGCTCATTTGATATAAATGCAAAAACAACAATTGATGGACAGAATGCAGAACAATGTCATACATTTACCCCAGTACAGAGATCTGGGCCTAAATCCATCGTTTTTTTGCTCACCATGCCATTCCAGTTTGAACCCAGCCATATGCAAATCAGTCTTGACCCTGTACCTCATGGGAACAGTCCAGCCCGAACTGCCAAGCCAGGTCCTCCCTGGACTGGAACCAAGCATCCTAGGACCGGTTTCGGGGATTCACCCCTCTTTAGCCAGGATAGCTTGATTCCTGTGGCATGCCAATGTGTAACATTCAGTCCATCATCTTGTGTGTTTTGCTGTTCGCCCTATGTGGGAAGGGTATGCCCAGACGTGGGTCCCGTGCTCATTACGCCACTGGAGTCAAGCTATCTTGGCTGAAGAGGGGTGAAACCCCGAAACCGGTCCTAGGATGCTTGATTCCGGTCCAGGGAAGACATGGCTTGGCAGTTCGGGCTGGAGTGTTACCATGAGGCACAGGGTCAAGACTGATTTGCATATGGCCATGTCTGAACTGTGGTGGCGTGGTGAGCAAAATAACGATGGATTAAACCCAGATCTGTGACTGGGGGTGAATGTTTTGCCAATGTGTAACATTCCGTCCATCTTGTGTGTTTTGTCATTTGATATAAATGCATTGCAGTTCTAATGCGGTCTGCTGGCAGAGTGTCTTTAAATCGGCTGCATGCGGGGGGGCGTGGCTAGCCGAGCAAGATGGTGGACGCACTCAGAGTACTCCGGGACCCCTCCACCATCCGCTCGCATTCCTTCCCCCATAGGAGCTGGATCCCCCCTCTCCTTACCTGGCTGCGTGATCCGGTGGGGCATCCCGGGGTCCGGAACCCGGCGACGAGACCTCCGAGGTCGGAGCCGGCCTGCCGACCGCTGGAGTCAAAATGGCGGCCCCGGTCCGCGGCTGCATCCTCCGCTGCCATGTGCAGCGCCTGGCCTTCTGAGTGGCGGGGCCCCAGGACGCTAGCTGCCCCTCGGATCTGCTCTGGCTGCTGGCTCGAACTGGGGAACATCCCTGCACTCCGCCGCCCTTACTGTTGAGTGCGCGGCCGTTACCGCGCAGCAGCTGCACTGCCTGTGGTGCTGGGCGGTCCCGGGAGGGGAGGTGGACCTGCCCTGCCTCCTGGGTGCATTGTTGAAACTCTGGTGGGCCGAAGCTGGGCCGCGGTGTGCGGCGCCGGGGCAGCGCCTGAAGTTCTCTCACCCTTGGATTCTGCCTGGGGGGCGTTAGAGGGGGCGGCCGCCATATCGGGTGGCGGAAACTGTGTGGACCCGCGGTGTGGGCGGCCCCCTGTCTCTCCCCCCCCCCCCCCCTGCTGGAGTACTTGTCACCTCCAGTGCCTGGCCCACCGGGAGGAGGCGGCGGGAGCTGCTCATCGCGACAGACGGAGGCGGGGGTGACACCTGGAGTCCTCGGGCCTGCCCACGCCTGCTTTTCTGTGTGACCTGCCTAGGGCAGCGGCCGCTGTGTCGGGCGGCAGGAGTGGCAGCGACCTTGGAGCGTGGAGAGGCTCTGTTGGTGTTTGGTGAACTGGGGTGAGTCCTGCACTGCAGCGGCTGGGTCCTCTCGGCGGTGGGGTCCGGGACCGTAGATTTGCCCCCCCCGCATGCACGAGTAGACGCCATTGGAGGGGGGCCGGCCCTGTGTGGTTCCCCGCGTTGACTGGCTTGGTCTCTCCCGCTCAAGGGGTGCACGGCTGGTTTCTGAGTGGACAGGCCCTGATCCCAAACCCGTGGGCCCAGGCGGTCCTGGGACCCCAATTCGGCCGCGGAATCGCGTGGCGGGGTGCCTGGGGTGGATCCTATGATATCCGGGGGGCCTGCCTTGGCCTTTTGCTGCATCCAGAGTGCTTTCTCGCCCTTCCATCATCCCTGGAGACACCTTTTCGCCTTTGGCCCTCCTGTTGAGACCCTCGGCTGCTTGTCCCGGCCGGTGCCTGTCTGGCTATTTAGGCGGGCTCGGCGGTCCATAATTCCAACGTTGAGCAGTGAGGGCCTTCCCCGAGGCGCTCTCGTGGACGGAGACCTGGACTGACCAGGGCTTTGAAACTGACTGTCCTGCCTGCTTGCCTTCGGGACGCCCATGGAGGTGTGGGGGGTCGCCTACTGTGGAACTTCCTTGCAAGGGGCCCGGGTGCTTGGGCTCTCGGGGCTGACATCATGGGCAGGACGGATAGGTCGTCCAAGGCCCCCACCACTCAAACCAAAATGGACCGTTTCACCACCTTGGAGGCGGGTGCTTCCGGGGGGTGCCGGAGCAGGAGCCGCCACCCTCAGCTGAGTTGTCAACCATCCTGCAAGCCATCCATGCTTCGCAAACCTCGGTGGAGGGGAAGATCGCTGAGGTGCGCGTTGACGTGACCCTTATCCGGCAGGACCTCCGTAACGCCAATGCCCGGATCAGGGAAGTAGAATCTCGCATCTCCACCGTTGAGGATGACGTCCAGCAACTCAAGGGGCAGGTCACTCGTCTCCAATCCCATGCTCAGGAGCTGCACCTCCGGGCAGAAGATGCAGAGAACAGGTCCCGGCGCAACAACCTTCGCCTGGTGGTGTTCCTGGAGGGGGCGGAGCAGGGCCGCACGTTGGACTTCCTCGAGAAATGGCTCAGATCCTGGGTCCCCGAGGGTTCGCTCTCTCCCTGGTTTGTGATTGAGCGGGCCCACCGGTTCCTGGCCACGCGGCCTTCCCCGGGTGGGGCTCCCCGGCCTATCATAATGCGGGTCCTGAACTTCAAGGACCGGGACGTCATCCTGTCGGAAGCCCGCAAGCAGCAAAACCTCCTGTACGAAAACCGCACCATCATGATCTTCCCGGATTACACCCGCGAGGTTCAGGGTCAGCGTCGCTCTTTTGATGATGTGAAACAAAAGCAGAGGGCACTCAATATTCAATATCGTCTTCTCTTCCCGGCGCGCCTGCGGGTGGTGTTTGATAATAAGACCTAGTTTTTCGACAGTCCGGCGGAAGCATGGACCTGGGCGACGGAGGAACGCCCGCGGCACACTGATGACCGCGCCCCGCGACAGGAAGGGGCCAGGGATGCTTCAGCTCGCCCTTTGCCTCCCACTCTTCAGCCCCAGCGGAGCCGCTCTCGCAGGCACCGTGGACGGAGACGGACGCGCTCAAACTCTAAACCCAACAGCCCCCTTTAACCGGTGTTGCTCTCCGACGCTCCATCATCTGGGATGCGCCCTGGGTCATCTGACCAATTGGCTACTGGGGTCACTTCGCCCTGTCCATCCTTGCAGGTCCCCCTGGACACAGACCTCTCCTGCAGCCCAATGCTTCTGAAAGATCCAGTTTCCGCAGCCGGAGGACATATCTAGTTTACTTGTATTTTATTTTCTCTCTGATGGTTCGTACAAGCATACCCTGCAATGAGGAGGGGTCCTCCAAGCTGCCCGCTTACCAAGTGTTTTCGTTTGGGTGTTCACTCTTAGGTTTGTTGTTTGGGCGACAGATGCTTCTGTTTTTGAAGTGTAGGGAGGGGGTTGGGGGTAGGGGGGGGGCGGGATCGTTGTCCCGAGTGTTTTTCTCAGTTTTGTGTTAATGTATGTTTCTTAGTTTGTACTCATTCGCACCCATGCAGCACCTTCTCTTCCACCTGACGCAACAGATTGACTGGATCTCCCCCTTCCGGCCTGTAGCTCCTTTGGCAACTCACGTACCATGTCCGACACGCCATTAGTAAATGCCCTCCCTGCTTATCATGTCTTGGAATGTTAATGGGCTCCTGGATCGCCTTAAACGCATGGCCGTCCTTAAGTATGCGCAACGCATAGGGGTGGACATTTTATTTCTACAAGAAACCCACTTGTTGGGTAATCGCTGTCCCTTTCTGGCGCGGTACGGCTATGACAGAGTGTGGCACTCTGGGTTCGCTCGGGGTTCCCGGGGAGTGGCAATTCTAGTACGACGCTCCCTTCCTTTGGTGACCGTTCACACGACCCTTGACGCCCAGGGCACTCAATGGCAACCTGCGTAACCTGGTGTCCCTTTACCCCCCCCCCCCCTCGATGCTGAACAAGACTCTGGCTAAATCTGTTGAGCTCTTGGCTTCACTGCCCTCTGGCCTGACATTCCTTGGGGGCGACTTCAATGCGGTCTCGTCACCGGACCTAGATACGACAGGACCCCCATCCCCAAGTAGAACCGTCCAGGCCAAGCAGCTGCCGTCATGGTCTGCCTCTCTCGGTCTGTGCGACGCCTGGCGGCTGTGGCATCCGCACGCTAGACAATTCACACACACCTCGGCGGCACACCATACATAGGCACGCATTGACGCCATCTTTGTTCCGTCAACGGACTGTCTTCTGATTCAGGATGTCTCGCTTCTTCCGCGAGGTATCTCCAACCACGCGCCGGTGCTGATTCGTGCGGTGCCCCCTCCCGCCTTTGCCCGACAAATATGGAGGTTGAATGCCTGGTTTCTTCATGACAAAGACTTTCGGGCGGCGGTGGGGGTGGAGCTCAAGCAATATTTTCTCTCCAACGAAGGCTCTGTCTCTTCTCTGGGTACCCTGTGGGAGGCGGGCAAGGCCACGATTAGGGGGGGTCACTAAGGGCCGCCTCAAGCCCCAGCGCCAAGCCCAGCTGGAGCAGATTACTTCACGGGAGGCGCAGGCCCTGCGCCTCGAACGAACTGCGACCCGATTCCTGGATGGTTCCGACATGAGACTTCTGGCCCGCCTTCGGACGGGGATTAAACAGCTGTTGCTGGATGCGGCTAAACTCCTTTGGCGCTCCTCTGTGGCCAGAGTATATGAATGGGGTGACAAGAACGGCGTGCTCCTTAACCGTCTGGCAACGTTTTCCCGAGCGAATAGTATCATCCCTGAGATAGTGACCATCCCTGAGATAGTGACGCCGGAGGGGTCACCGTGCCGTGCCCCACTGGAGATGGCGCAGGCCTTTGCTACCTACTACCGCAGGCTCTACGAGGCCCGGGCCCCGGCCCTCTCCCTTGCGGATCTGATGGACGGTGAGGGCGGATGCCTTCCGCGGCTAGACGCCACCGTCCAAACCGACCTGGACCGCCCCATTTCCCACGAGGAAATTGGAGATGCTATTGCTCTTGTCTCCTCTGGCAAAACTCTGGGCCCTGACGGCCTCCCCTAGGAGTAATACGCCCACTACCAGGACGTTCTCCTCCCTCATTTAGATGTGTTATTTCAGGAGGCTGTGGAGAAGGACTCCTTTCCCCAAGAAACTGAAATTGTCACCATTGTGGTCATTCCGAAGTCCCAGCCCCCTTTGCTGCAGTGGGCGGATTATTGCCCTATCTCCCTCATTAATACTGAGGTCAAACTGTTTGCCACCCTCCTTGCTCAGCGGCTCAGGCCCCATCTGTCTATGTTGGTCTACTCCGATCAGTGTGGGTTTATGCCTTCCCGTGGCACCCGACATTGTCTCCGTAGGCTGCATTCCGCCTTGGCTCGCCGCCACCTTCTCACTCCTTACCTCGCGCTACTCCTGGTAGACTTCGAGAAGGCCTTCGACTCTGTGAATTGGGGCTTCCTTCAAGATGTTCTCGAGGCGATGGGACTTGGCCCCCGCTTTCGGGCCATGGTCAAGGTCCTGTACGCCCTCCCGCGGGCTCGTGCCCTAGTCAACGGGGTCCTGTCAGAGCCCTTCCCGGTCTGCAGGGGAACGAGGCAGGGTTGCTCCCTTTCCCCCCTGCTTTTTGCTTTAGTGATGGAGCTTCTGGCGTCCTTGATGCGGTCCTGTGACCGGATGCAGGGATGCGAATGGCCCAGCGTCGAGCCAGACAAGATTGCCCTTTATGTGGACGACGTTCTCATCTACCTGGCAGATCCTGCCCAGTTGGGTCCCCATTGTCTTTGTATCTTGCGATCCTTCGAACAGGCCTCTGGCCTCCGTTTGAAACCCGATAAGTCGGTCCTGGTACCCTTGCACCTCTCCCGGGAATGCTTTGACTGGCAGTCCACCATACCTCTGCGCCGTCAATCTTTTAAATACCTGGGGATTTGGGTTACCCTACTGCCCGAACTCAGCTGGGCCCTCAACGTCACTCCTCTCGTGAAGCGAGCGAAGGCGGATCTCCAGCGGTGGCAGTCATTGCCCCTCAACCCCATGGGGAGGGTGGCGCTCTTCAAAATTATGGTGCTCTTCCGCTTCCTTTAATGCTTCAGAATACCCCTGTGGGTTTTCCCAGGGCCTGGTTCCGTACGCTGGATGGCTTCATCACCAAGTTCCTATGGGGGAAAAGTAGGTCCCGATTGGCGCTCAGTACATGCAGGATCCCTTCATTTGACGGGGGATTGGGGATGACTCACCTCTACTATCTGGCCACCCGACTCCTTTCCATACATGACTAGTTTAATGGGGGGTGGTCCGTCCCGGGCTACAGGCTTGAGCTGGGGGATCTAGGCCTGGACAGACTACACTCCTTTCTCTATGGGACCCCGATTTCATCCCGTCTTCCGGAGGTGACACGTTCCGTGCTACTGGCCTGGCGAGCCTCATTGCGGCACACTGGCTGGACACACACGATGACCCGCTGTACGCCCTTGTGGCGCGGGACCTGGCTCAGGGAGGTGTCTGGGCTTTGGGGCTTCGAGGCTTGGGACCGCATAGGCATTTCCCAGCTGGGGGATGTTTGGTGGGAGGATCACATGCGCTCCTTTGAAGATCTACAGGCCCGATACTCGCTGCATCCCTCACAATTCTTTCGCTACCTCCAGCTGCGACATGCCCTCCACTCACACCTAACGACGGGCACACGATTGCCTGACCATAGCCCACCTGAAGCACAGATTATGTTCGGGGAAGGGTGGCATTTCCCGTATTTATCGTACATTGATTAATAACACCCCGACTTCCTTGGACAGACTGCGAGCGCAATGGGAGGTCTGGGTAGGCCCCTTGGAGGAAGAGGACTGGTGAGATTCCCTTATGGCCCCTAGATTGGTCACTGCCTCTGCTCGGCTGCGCTTGGTGCAACTTTACTATCTGCATGCCGCGTATCTCACCCCTGATCGTCTTCACTGCGCAGGGCTTAGCCCGTCCTCAGCCTGTACCAGGTGTGGCCACGATCCCGCAGACTTCCTGCACATGGTGTGGGCCTGTCCCCTCCTAGCGGGATATTGGGAGGGCATCGAGGTCGAGCTTTCGGAGGTTCTGGGGTGGGGGGTCCCCCATGACCCCAAGCTCACGATCCTGGCATCACGGACGGGCTGGATGGGTCACGAAATGACAAACTGTTCTTTAATACGCCCATGGCGGTTGCTAAGAGAGTCATTGCTGCCTTGTGGAAGTGCCCGGATCCCCCCACCGTGGGACGTTGGCGGAGTGGGGTAGACTGGTGTGCCACACAGGAGAATATTATGTACGCAGCACACGGCTGCCCCAAGAGATATCTGGGGGAAGTGGTTTGGTGGGGGGGGGGGGGGGGGGCCGTGTCTGATCAGGAAGGACCTGGTTGGCTCCATCGTTTTTGTCTCATTATCATCCGTATGCTGGGGGTGGGGATTCTGTGACTGTAATTCCCGATTGTTGAAGTATAATGTGATCTGGCTGGTGCATTCCTTTTGTAAAATGAATAAAAATGTGTTTATCAAAAAAAAAATCAGCTGCATGCCTCACTGCAAGAACTACATCCTGTGTGTGCATGACCATGCTGCTTAGTCTCCAGACCGAGAGCATGCCCTGCAGACATTAACAGTAACATGGTAATAATGGCACAGTTTTATGTTCCTACTGTTTGATGAAATAATACTCTGAAAAGAAAAGCATTGTGTGTAGTTTTTTAAATTTGATTCGCAAGATAAAGGTGGACATTAGCGATCATAGTAGTCTAAACCATGCCCCTCCAGCCCGCAATACCACAGTCTTGCACGCCAGTGACATGCCCTTAACATCTTTAATGCAAAAAACATGGATTGATTTAAAAATCATTAAGGCAATGCATGTCAGCTATTTAGTTCCTCTCTTATTTCAAGTTTTGCTTAATTTTGCCTTCCTCAGAATTCGCTATTTAATCATGTTGCTTTTCTTTCTGTAATTTATTTTCCATGCATTTTTTGAGCTCTGCAGGTGTTTGAGGGGCTTTGATTGAGAGCTCTGATGCTGAAGCAAAAGCAAAGTGCCTCTCAGTAGGTTGGACTCTGCAGATCACAATACAACAATGGTCATGTATTCCAGTTGTAATTGCAATTTTGTGAAAATGTGTGTGAAGGGGATGCACAATTGGCAAAATATTTACAGGGCAACAGCAAAAGGAAAAAATGCATATTGTGAGTGCACTGTATGTTTGGAAGTGGTGGAGTGAGGGAGATGCAAGGAAGTGCATTCAGGGAGAAGAGTGAAAAGAGGGTGCTGAAGAGGAAAGAGAGGTGGTTGAAGACCTGCATCTGGACGAGATGTGCAGAGAAAAATACATATATATCCAACATAAAGTGCACAACATAACAAAGTCAAAACTCTTTCCCCAGGCCTCAATACTATTGAAATTTCAGAATTGTAACATTTTAATGGTTCATTATTTATTACAAATCCTTGTTACTAATTTATGTTAAACAACTAACCACCATTGACAAAGCCAATCATACTGACAGGTTTTAGGTGTGGGTCAGTTGTTGTGTTATATATCTGGGTAACATCTCAAAATACCGGTCGGGTAGCACACTTTGGTAATCACAAAACTTTATTTTACGTGTTCCCTTTTAGAGAATAAACACATTTTTCATCCCACCTAAAAACCTGTCTTCACATATTTCTATATGACTGATTGCAGTCAGCAGCTGTGGGTCGTTAGCGAAGCCTGGTTAGAGCATTCTCTTCCAAAGTAGATGCCGCATGCAGTGCAAGACACTGTGCAAGCGCAGACTTTAAAAGGCTGAAGTTGTTGCTTTGCACATTTTGCACAGTTGCACATTACATTAACTTTTGAACATATTAATGCAGTAAGATATAGGGCAGTTTTTAGGTGTTTAATATTTCAAAACTATACGTTCCCACTGCTGCTTTATAAGCCTTGCTTTATCACTAAATTAATTTGCTTTAAAATTCACCATATGCCAATCTATTTTCTATTTTATTCTCTGGCGGAGGATCCAGCCTGGCCCCCAAGTTTGTCCATTAAGCTTGCACGCGTCACTAACTACATAAGTCATATCAAACTTTTACGCCTCACCACTTTCAAATGTCACCAGCCGACACTGGACTCCAGGCATGCAACGGGGCCATCATTCCTCCTTTGAGAAATCTGTGATATTTATGGCCAGGCGCTTACAGAGTTTTGAAAGAAAAGAGACCATGATAAAGCAAGCAGTCAACCTTTCCTCACCAAGTTAACAAAATATGTCCATTAAGCAGGAACCATCAGGTTTGTAAACGAAGACCATGTCCATAACTCAGCGCTGCTTCAATTAGCACCCACATGCAGGGCTAACATTCATCTGCAACAGGAGGTTTAAACAGTAGCCTCACAAGCCCACTGACCGCCCCTATCATCGCTTTTGTTGCATAGGACATGTCCTTTCTAGAATGCTATTGGTCATATTGGAGTTTGCAATGCTTTTGAAATAGTAGCCATAAGGATGTCTTAGTGAGCAAAACAATTATTGCTGACATGTGCAGTGTTCTGGAGATCGTGAGGCTAAATGTCGACATGCCTTTAGGTAACAAATGAATAATGTAAGATTTAAATTTCCCAACAGCAAGCCATTTCTTGTCTCTTGTAATCCAGCTTCCTGGCCCTCATGACAGGAAGGTGATTATTCCAGTTTTGGGAACAAACGCCTAAATCGGGATTACAAAAATCAAAGTAATTCTGTATGTTTTTCCCTCACACATTTTGCCGTAAAAATGTGTACAGGGAAAATACCACACATTTCTAGTTTTGTAACTCAGAAATGGAAAAATATGGAATATTACAGCAGTATCCTCAGTACTGCAGTGCTGAAATCCGTAATGAGGAGGTAATATTGTACCCAGTAAATACTGCACCCGGTGGAATCTGTATTTACGTGAAGCATTCCTTCCTAAAATAACAGGCAACTTGTAATGAAGCCCTGTAAAGTTGTATATACATTTTTCAAAATTATAAATACGTTGGCATTGCTCATGTAAAACCCAAAATGTATTTCTATGTGGGGTGTTGTGAGCCAAGTGGTTAAAACATGAAATATGGAGCACCAGGTTCAGGGAGCAGTGTCACATATCACAAGTGTCATGCTGAAAACTCGCCTGCATGTCTCTTCATATCCATGTTCATTGGATAGGTGTTTTGTAGCACTTACACACCACCAAATTAAGTGTTAAAAATGGCAAATAACACTTTAGCAATTATTTAACATTTATTTAGCAAGAGTTTATCCTTTACCATATCTCATTTTGAGTGCTAATATCATTCATTTTAAGGAGTCACGGAATGATAGCCATTTCTGATTGGCTGATGATAGTGCTTATATTTTTCAGGTATTCAAGTTGTAATTATTTAAAGATTTAGTGACACTCTGTTTGTATGCAAGGAGATTGTACTTTTTAACTTGGGTTATCCCTGGTTAAAAGAGTAACCCAATGTAAAGGGTTAGCCTAAGTCCACTACCTTCTAATTTGTTGTGTCAATCTTTAGTCACTGTAGAATACTGTGGGGATAAATACAAGCAAAAAGTGCTTATACAACAATGAAATAATTAATGTATGTAAAGCCTGCTTGTTTACCTGTAAACATTCCCAACTAAACCATATTTATAAATCCCTGGGAAAAAAGTAAAGAAAGAAAATTTACAAAAATGCAAGCACAACAAAAAGGATTTCAGTATATCACAAATGACCGAAAAGGGCAGAGTGGCTCACTGTTCATACGTTCCTTGTTACTTTCTTGCGGTTCTTAAAGACGTAATGTGGTTAAAGATTCTATCCCAGCATTCAATCCACATGGGGGTAGTCATGATTTCGAAAGTAATCCTGGGGTTACAACCCCTTACTTTCTCCTATGGCTAATCGAATTTAAGGATGATATGAATATGTCGTTGGACTCCTCCCAACAAAAGGTTGGGCATAATTATTTAGGCACTCTTCAGGACTAAGGAAGACCAGAGAACTCGAGCCACGTTGCATGTAGAAACCATCATAGACTGCAGGTATCTTAACTCTATAAAACTTGACACGTTCCAGGATATCCGTATAACATGCAGTACGCCTGAAGACTATGCAGTGTCAACCAATGACCTTACTTATGTTATCTGAGTGGAGAAAATACAAATTTCCTTCATAAGCAATGGCTATGCCCGTGCCCTAGTCATCCGTGAGGAGTTCTACATATCACTTTTCCTCCTCATAACTTTGCATATAGTCACCTCCTTCATCATAATTGTCAATGTCAGAGTGAGTGTTGAAAACATTATGCAAAGTTTGAGCCCTGCCGCATGGTAATGGCAAACCGTTAGAATCTGAAGGATTGCCGATCGGAGCCGGGCACAGCCTCAGTTAAGGTTGCAGTGGTTTGTGCTCGGAGTCAGATAGCACAAGGGGTTGCAAATCCTCCTCCGGGGTCGGTTTCAGTGTAGATGGAACAGGCGCAGTGGGTGGTGCCAGAACCAAAGTCTGTACCAAAGTCAGTGCTCAACCAGATATGTGTTCGAGGGGCACAGAAGGCACTAGTGATAGACCTGTCAGTGGAAGTCCGACTGGAGCCCCCTATGGAACCTTTGTGTCCGAAGGCACACCAGAGGGAACTGGTTAATTGCCAAAAAAGTGCAGCATGGCCCCTTTGAAGGCCTCTACTTGATGCAGCATCGCCACCAAACCCAGGAAATTTGAGTACATGGGGACCAGGTGCTGAATCAGCTCAAATTGAGATTGGAAGTGAGACCAGGAGGCCTATTGATGTCCTTGTGCCATCGCTAGAGTCTGAGAGTGGCGGGAAGCAGCTTAATCCCACTTTGACTTCTTTATTTATTTATAGTTTTGTATAGCTCGAACATGACCCAGGTGGGTATCAGAGCGCTTTACATAGGTTTAGGTAGTGAGAGAGACAAGTAGGGCAATATACATCAAGAGCAAATCAGATAAAAAACAGTCATTTATAGTCAGTAGGAGCATAGCATCAAGATCAGCACGTTGTTCGTTAGGAGTTTGTTCAATAGTAGCGATTTGACTTCCTTTTTGAAGGCAAGGGTAGAAGGAATCAGTCTTGTTTCCACTGGAAGGGAGTTCCAGATTCTCGGGGCGATGCCAGAGAATGAGCGATTGTAGGTTTTAAGCTTATTAAATTTCTTGGGCTTGAGTAGCAAAGTGCCTGAGCTCCTTGTAGACCTGGAGCCACCAGATAGCTCAAGCTTGTTAGTCAGGTAGAGTGGGGTGTTGAAGTGTAGTGCTCTATGGGTCATGCATGCAATCTTTAATTGTATCCTAGCTTCAAAGGGAACCCAGTTGAGCGATTTCAAGTCTGGTGACATGTGATTGGTCTTCTTAGAGCCCGTGATGAGTCTAGTGGCAGCATTAAGAGAGGCTCTGATAGGAGCTAGACTGAGTTTCGGCAGACTGCAGAGAGTGGCACTGCCTTATTTTAGCCTGGAGCTGACCAGTGCTTGTACCGCCGCTTTAAAGTCATCATGTGGAAGGAATGGTTTGAGTTTTCTTAGGATGCAGTGTTGAAAGTTCGCTCCTTTGGTCGATGATCTGATGTGGCATTGCATGTTTAGGTTGCAACTCCCATAGATTTAGTAGAGTCAACAATGTGAGGAGTGCCGTTGAGGGCAGTGAGGTTACAAAGAGATTGCAGCCCAGTGGGGGATTGTCTAGCGGGTGCAATGAAGAGGAATTCCGTCTTGAGGGCGTTTAATTTGAGGTGGTTGGAAGTAAGCCAGTTGAGGGTTTTGCGAAGGGTTCCATTGAGCGATATGATGTCCTCAGGGGAAGAGATTTTCATGTAAAGTTGCGTGTCATCAGCATACATGTGATATTGGGTGTTGGAGGTTTTAAGAATTAGTTAGAGGTTCCAGGAAGAGGTTAAAGAGGGTGGGGGAGAGTGAGGATCCTTGGGGGATACCAAGTGTGCGGGACTCGAGTTGGAGAGAGATTGGTTGGATTTGACTCTTTGGGTTCTATTGTCGAGGAAAGATGCGAACCATTTAATGACCGTGCCTGAGAGCCCCATTCTGCGTTCCAGTAGGAAAAGAAGATTGCCTTGTTTGACAGTGTCAAAAGCCGATGAGAGATCGAGCAGAATTTAAAGGCAGGTTTCATTTTGGTCGAGTAAAGTGAGGGCGTCGTCAACGATGTGAGTGATGGCCGTTTCGGTACTGTGGCCACTGCGGAAACCCGATTGGAATAGGTCGAGAAGCTGGAATTGCTCAATGTGTTTGAGAATTTGTTCATGAACACATTTCTCCAGAAGTTTCGCCAGGGTCGGCATGTTTGTGATTGGTCGGTAGTTGTTCAGGTCATCAGGGTCAACCAAGGCTTTTTTAAGAATAGGGAGCACCTGGCCTGCCTTCAAGCAGTCCGGTATCTTACCTTGAAGAAGTGAGGCGTTGATTATTTTGGACCATAGTGGTGCAATTGAGCCTATCATTTCTTTAAAGAAGTTGGGGGGAGGGGGTCATTGTAGAGGTTAGAGGGTTTAAGGGTGGAGAGTATGTTGCGTATGGAAATGTCATTGAGGGGAGTGAAATGACTCCATGAGGCATTGTTCTTGAGTGAGAGGACCTGATGCGGGGACAGGGGAGTGGAGACCGGGTCGTTGGAGGGGACGCGAGAGTGAGCACAGCAGACCTTATGTCTGATTCGATTTTGTTAGTCTTTTCAAGGGAGAATTCAGCCATCACATCGCAGTTTGGTTGCGTGCGAGCTGTGAGCTGAGATTGGGTAGCAGTGTTATTGGATTGAGATTCGATGAGCTCAAAGTCGTTTCGGGCGATTTTTGGCACTATCCTGTTGGTGTTTGAAGAAGTTGGAGTTCATCGTTCTTATGACTTTGTTGTATCTACTTCTTTGTGATCTAAGAGATTTTAGAAGATCTGTGGAGGGAGAAGATCTCCATTTTCGTTCAGCTAGTCTAAGACTGCATCTGTCAGCATTAAGTCTGTCATTGAACCATGGTTTGGAGTCTTTAATGGGAATTCTTTTTAGTTGAATGGGAGCCGTATCATTCAAGGCAGAAAGCATGGTGTTGTTATAATGGTCGGTATAGTCGTGCACGTCAATCATGTTGGAGGGCGGGGGAAGGGAGAGATTGCAGCGTTCTATGAGCTCATTAACGCTTATGGTGTGGAGCGGTCTTTTCCACTGTTTAAGTTTGAGTGGTTGACCCGATTTGTGGTTCCAGCTTTCAGTTATCAGGAAGTTGATAAAATGATGGTCAGACCAGTCACAGGCGAGAATGGATTCGAGTTGAATGTAATTGTGGTTGGAGATTGAGATCAAGTGTCAAGCCTAAGTTGTGGGTGGGGGTGTCGCAGAATTGGGTAAGAGACATGTCAATAAGGACATTTTTGAGGGTTGTGACAGCCTGATCGTGTGGGTCATTCCAATGGAGATTGAAGTCACCAAGTAAGATCTGGGGGGGGAGTGTCTGTCAAGGTTTGAGGATATGGTTTCCATAACCTGTTCGATTTAGAAGGAGGTCATCACCTGGGGGGTGGTAGAAGATGTGAAGGCTGCATAAGGGTTTGAGAGTGCTGGTGATATCTATGCAGAGGTATTCGCAGGAGGAGAGATTGGCAGAAGTGGACTGTTTTGCTGAGAGAGAGTTGCGGAAGATGCAGGCAATGCCACCTCCCAATTTATTAGCTCGGTCGGGTCTAATAATGTTGTGACTAGGAGGAACTAATAGGTCAACGATGGGGCCGTTGAGCCACGTTTCTGTGAGAATAAGGAGGTCTAGGTCTCGGGCTAGGATGAGATCTGCCGGGTCTGTGGCATGTTTCACCACTGATCTTATGCTTTTTTTTGGACTTACCTGAAGAATTCAACCCCTACGATGATCTGTCGTGGGAGCAAGATGAGAAGGGGATCTTCCTTTCGATTTTGACCAGTCGTGGCTTAGAGTCTTATGTTTGACAACATAAAAAGTCTGGCGTTGCAGTCCTGTATGGCCTTTGGATTCATCTGGTCGCAGTCATCTCAAGTCTTGAGGCCAGGCTCCAACCCCAGGCACCAGAGACACAGTTTGTAAGTGTCCCTCTCAGGCATCTGTTTGTGACAGTTCTTGCACGGCTTGAAACTTGTTGTTTTAAGGGGTGACATTACCCCTTGCACACTGGTAAAAGTTTTAATAAAAAAATGGGTCTCGAAGTCCCAAGGAGAAGCTCCGGGTCCACGTTGGAAGGCACGGAAAGAAAGGAATTGACATCCACATGCATAACTGGCGTTTATATGTGGCTCTTCTGTGTGGCTCCTCATCACTTCCGGTGGGGAATGACTTTTGAATGCAGCTGCATGACACCTCCTACTCGCGCACAGGAGTACTGCCTTAAAGTTTAATGCCTGACGCCTGTGGAATATTCACAAGGTGAGGAATCTGACGTTAAAAGTATCCATCAGAAAAACTCAGCAGGTCTGCTGATTGGTGGCCTACCGGTATGGCCTGCCCCCCATCCCAAAAAGACAATTATGAACCATGCAATACTGATTTTTTTTTTTTTTGTAAATTCTTTTTATTGCCATTTATTATTACAGTTGTTACACATATATATTTTTTACGCATTAACATTGTACATGTGCATCCAATCAGCTATTATCGTTATAGGCATTTACAGTTGCGTCAATTTCACGTAGATGCTGTGTGCGCTATAGCAGGTGTTTATGAACCATGCAATACTGATGAAAAAACAGTTGTTGAATGCTCAGGCTAATAAAACACTGTCCTTCAGTTTTGTTTTACTTGAAAATCCTTAAGAAAAATATAACTTTTCTGCTGGGAGATGCTAAAAGAATAGTAGTTCAAGCTTATATTTGCTCCAGATTAGACTACTGTAATGGTCTTTACTTAGGCATAACAAATAAGCTCTTCACCAAACTTCATCTTCCTTTGAATTCAGCTGTCAGAATGACCAATGGATGGCGCAGCTCCGAGCACGTCATTTAATAGGAAAAACCCTCCATTAGCTTCCAATCGAGAAGCAAATCCTGGTTAAGACACTTAGCACAATACATCAAGGCCTTCTCAGGAAAGGCCCAGTATAGCTCAAAGACAAATTTAAGAGCTATATACCAACCCAGTAGCTGAATTCTACCGAACAGATTAATTTTATAATGCCTCGGTGAAGAAGTCATGATTGAGAGGAAGAAACTTTACCGACTGAGCTGCCCAACATTGGAATGCTTTCCTACTGTTGATGAAAAAGGTCACTCCTCAATCTCAATTTTGTTATACGCCGAAATCCCATCTCTTCTCCTAATGTGTTGTGTGATCTTGTTTTCTGCCCACTGTCTTCTAAGTGCCAAGTCTTCATCGGGGTAACAGTTGCAATATGCAAAACTGTTGAAGGATGATTGATGGTGACACTAACTCTCCACACAGGCCCGCACCCCCCACACCACCCCACCCCCTTCCTTGCTCAATGAGAGGGCACGTGTGTATGTAGAAATAGGAGTTGGCCAAAGAAAAAACATTGGATTCCATAGGATAAAGATGTGAATAGAGAATTAAACAGAGAAATTGTCCGCAGAGCTGAACAAGTGCAATGTCAGACGTGAAAACAAACATGTTGTTATGTTTTGCCCTGTGCCACTTGTCGCTCTTTTTGCTGAAAATGCATTTTCTGATTTTCCTATAACATTTATTCCCATGGACCGATTTCAATGAAATTGGGTAATCTACTTACTTGGTCAGCTAAGGACATGCAGATCCATGAAGGGGAAAAGAAGTTAAAGGAGTGATTGGGTGAATCAAGAAGTGTTTTCTTATTTTAGCTCCCATAGGGAATTTTTCGCTTTCTCCTACGGCAAAAACCAGTGAGCGAATTTGTGACAAACTTGATATGAAAGTAGAACTACTCAGTATGCTTTTATTGGTTTGGTGTTAATCTGTTCAGTAGTTTTTTAAGATTTAAGAGTTTAAAAGGTTGCCAGTGAGCTTGAAAATGTAACACTTTTGTATATTCCTGCTATTTTTAATCGTGAGTCAGAAAATCATGAATCCTGTCAACCAGATTTGCCGCCACTCATATTCAATGTACATGAAAAAGGAAATATCTGTACTGGCTGTGACTTGCAAACTATCTGCCACATTTCATCCAGATTCATCAAACAGTGCCACACTTACTTTATTTAAGGTTCTTCTTTAAGTTATTAAGGATATCCTTTTTTACTGTCACCCCTTAATATATCTTCACAATTTTGAACATACCTAGAGTCAGATTAACATAAGTGACTGCCAAATGTCATGTATGGTTCGTGCGCCAATCTCCAAGTATGTAATTGATGATTACATTTTGAGCTTGCAAATAGTTAGTCTGTGATACTTGTGTGGACAGTAAGGCATAATCCTCATGGCTTCTGAAGAAGAGTGGAATGTTGGTTCGTAAATTGATTTCAGTGAGCTGCTGTAACACATCCTTGCTTTACATGGATATTAAATAATGTGAAGTATTACTGATGTTTTTAGGTCATTACCTCAGGAAAGAGAGCGAATGGTTGACTATAGCTATCATCAAGCTTCCTATGCTCCAACACAAAGGGATGAGTACAGGTGAGAGGCTTACAGTAGTTGACTTGCATCCCTTCTTCTGAACCATATCAATAATTGCCTTTATTGATTTTTGATGATGTGTAAAGGTTCTTTCACACCTCTCTATCTTTGAGTCATTGTTTCTCTGTACCTTAAGTGGACCACCCGCTGCTTTGATTCTGTGTTCAATTTGCATTGATCAACATCTCCTTCCGAGTCCTGTGAAGTTGCTTCTTTAAATTGTCTGAATTTCTTGCAGCTACTAGAAAGAGACAAACTGGGAACTATTCCCAAAAGGATGGTCACTGTGATCTTACCTCTAGTTCAGTCTCAGTGTTTCATGTAGGCCTTTTCAAGTACTCCAACATAAGTTATAAAAGCACTACATTTTTTGTTATGATTGGAGAAACGTAGTTTCTGCATTGGAGGAGCTTCATTGAAAGTAACAAAGGTCTGGATGATCTCCTGCTGTCTGCATGGATGTGGGGCACTGTTTTATAGATAGTTTGTTCATGCATCATAGCAGAGTATGAAAAATCCATTTGTCCATAAAACGAATGACCACATACTGCAGAATCTTATCAAAAGTAGATATGTTTTTGAAAAACCAAGGGAAACAATCTGATAACATTTGAATACAGCATTTCAACATCTTGGATGGAAATATCAGGGTAAAATTATGAGGACAAAATGTAACTTGATAGACTGATAATTTAAAACAGTGTGAAAAGAGTACTGTGCATTTCAGAACTTCTGGCAGTCCCTCTAGTCCTAATGCCTTGTACTGGCAATTTGTGCTTCACCCACTCATTTCTTATTCCCAGCTCCTGTGAGAAGGCTACGAGCGAGCATTTGAGGTGTTAAAATCTCAGGTTTTGAGAAAATACTAGTCTTTTAGACAATATTTCCTTTTTCACTCATTGTCTTTTACATCTGGCTGTTAAATGATAGAATTTCTTTTGTCAATTTAAGGATTTTTTTCCTCATTATTCCTTCTATAGTTGAGAAATGCCTTCCCTGTGGCAGGAAAAAAGATGGCTCAGACCCTCATAAGGTCTGTGTAATGTGTCTACCTCGGTCTCATTGTGTCAAGGACTGCAATATCTGCCAAAAAATGTCCAAGTGCACTCTTAAGCAGGGCATCAGACTTTGAGAAATGCTTGAAAACATGAAAGCAGAAGAAAAGAGAACAGGACCCTTTCAGGTGGAAATTCTCAGAGAAAAGGCGAAGGGAACCCTATTGACGTGACTGCTTCTGACGCCATACAATATTGACAGCCAGAGGTTCTATTGAAGGCATTGTCCCCAACATATTTGTTGTCAAAGTTGGGGTCCACACTTTCCCATCAGAGGCATTTACACAGCGAGCACTGCTGTTAACGTTGGAAGACACAGTTGACATGAAAAGAATTGCTGACAGACTGACATTGACACATCACGGCTGATCTTATTGCCATCATGCCAATGAAGACTTGCTTTGCCATCGAAACATAAACGCTGAACGTCAACATTACATGGAACACCTTCCAGATATCAACTTTTACTGGCGACGGTATCCCCTAACTTCACAGTGGTTGCAATATCAGAACTCATTCAAAGATCACAACCCCGAAGGTTTCGTCTCCTAGAAGAGGGAAGCACTCATCAGGGAGGCATTGAGAAACTTTCACCTCCCGCCCCCACTAGTTTCCTAGTCCGGTGGGAGGACACTGGTCCTCAGTCATGAAGGGCGTGTGGGTATTGAGCATTGTATCTCAAGGATACTGCCTCCCCCACAACCTTCAAAACATTAAACAAAGAAATACACTGCCTAAGGATGTTAAGGGAGAAAATGTCCTCACTACAATCGACAAAAAGGCTTAGAAAAAGTGCCATTCAAACAAAGGGTTCAAGGCATTTGTATACTGAAGATACATCTTAATTTAAAACCAGAAGGGCCCAAGTTCATATTTAAGAACAATCTACATCTACTAAACAAATGCATCAAAAAAGACAAATGTTGAATGCTGGTGTTAGATATAATTGTCCCTCATCTCCGATTGGACAGGCTCCCCACCTACCTACTCCCCCCAGACGCGGCGCATCCCTCGGAGACTACTAAATCTACCTAGCGGGCACCTCACCCGACCCACACACAGACAGACTACTCATGGCACAGCTGACGAACAACGCAGACATTAACATACTCACGCTCAATACACGTGGTCTACACTCTCCACGTAAGCGCTATGCGATATACGCCTACGCGAAGCAACAGAAAGCGTCCATCCTTTGCCTGCAGGAAACCCACCTTAATTCAGCTGAAGTGGGCAAACTGCGAGTAAAATGGCGCGGACTTATCTGCGCCACGACCTACTCCTCGTTTGCCCGGGGGGGCACTGATCTGGATTCGCCCAGGAACCTCATTCCGGGAACTTAGACGGGTGGTGGACGAAGAAGGCAGATTCGCCCTACTGGAGGGACTTTTGGACGGGGGGGCTGTCCTTTTGGGGAGTGTATATGCCCCGAATGTCGATCAGGATAAATTCTGGGACCGACTCACAACCTCCCTAGCCCAATTCACACATGTACCCTGGATACTAGGCGGGGACTATAACTGTATCCTGGATCCGAGACTGGACCGATCGCACCCCCCACTCCCGCACTCCCCCACCTACAGACAAATCGAACAATTTAAAGCATGGGTCGCACACTGGTCGCTCACAGACGCATGGAGACTGCACCACCCCCAGGCCCGCATTTATTCTTTCCATTCCATCCCACACAACCTGCGAGTCCGGCTCGACCGATTCCTATGCACCGCAACGCTTCTCCCACAAGTATGCCACTCAGATTATCTGGGCAGAGTCGTTTCAGATCACGATGCACACATTCTCGGCCTCCAGTGGAGACCCCCGCACCCCCCAGTCCCCACATGGCGATTAGCTCGGGAATGCCTCACAGACCAGGTTTTCACACACGAACACCAACACAGCATTTCAGATTACTTTACTCATAATACGGGAACTGCATCGTCGACCCTGGTCGAGTGGGACGGCTTCAAGGTGGTAGCCCGCGGGGAATGTATTCAGCAGAGGGTCGGGGTGAGACATACCTTAGAGCGAGTGGCCACGACCACTAAAGCCGCAGACCAGTCGGTAGTGACGGTGATCCAAGTCGCCCAAGCCAAATCAGCATATCAAGCGGCGTGCATGGACCTACGACGTCACAATTTCTGGACCTATGCAACCCGAATGCACAAGGACCGTGATAAAACGGGCACACTCCTGGCATGGCTCGCCAAACAAGATGCTGAAGTCCGACCCATCACCGCAATCATAAACCCCCAGGGCACCCTGGTGCACTCCCAAGATGAAATCCTCCAGGCATTCTACCAACATTATTCAGCGGTCTATACTGTCCCCTCACCTCTCGTCCCAGGGGCCGTCGACCACTTCCTAGACCCTCTCCCCCTCCCCCAGATCTCGGAGGAGGACAAGAAGGGGTTAGATGCAAAGATACAAGCCACTGAGATTACAAGCGCTATACGAGCCCTGGCCCGTGGTAAGGCCCCAGCCCTGGACGGGTTTCCACTCGAATACTACACCACCTTTGGCCCGCTGCTGACTCCCCGTTTATCAGCAGTGCTGGACTCGACACTCAGAATCGGTGAACTACCCAGCTCCATGAGGGCATCGGTGATCGTGACATTCCCGAAGCCCGACTGGGACCCCCAACTCCTAGCCTCTTACCGCCCCATCACACTACTTACAGCCGACTGCAAAATCCTGGGGAAAATCTTAGCGGATAGATACTCACAAATTATACGCCCGTTGGTACATCCTGACCAATGTGGTTTTGTCCCGGGGAGGAATACTTCTCACGAAATCCGGCGCCTCTTTCACATCCAGGATCAGCTTGGCGACCGATTCCCTCGGGCGGCGTGTCTGATTTTGGACCTTGAGAAGGCGTTTGACACCCTAACATGGCAGTTCCTCTTTGCCGTCCTTGGACGAGCGGGACTGGGTCCCACGCTCATAGCCTACACTCGCCTGCTCTATACCAACCTTACATCTCGGGTCCGCCTTGGTCGCTACATCTACGGCGGACAGATACACACTCGAAACATGTACTACCACAGGTCGTATGCCCATACCAGAGTTACGCCGCCTACTTTTACCGGGATCTCGCCCCACTCGAACCTACCCCCTACAAGTAGACATCGCCCGGAAGTGCGTTCAACGTATACATCGCATGGCACCAGAATGCCCCCCCATACACACCATTGCTACCGCTAGTCGGCTGGCCCAGACACGGGGGGTTTTTCACCTCTGCCATGCTTCGGGAATGGACGTCTAGAGACGTAGCCGAGGCAGAAGCACTGTTTGAAGAAGGACAGCTCCAGTCGTACCGGCGGCTTATGGACGATTATGACCTGCCCCCAGGCCGGTTCTTGCTCTACCGCCAACTTCTCAGCCACTACCGACCATACTCCGACCTCACTTCGGGGGAACCCCCCACACACCCAGTTCTCCACTCAATATTACGAATGGGATCGGGTCGCCATCTCACCACATGGCTGTACAAATCGATTAGGGAACTGACACCCCCACTATTAGGATCCCTACGTGCCCTCTGGGAGGAGGAAGCAGGACGACCATTTCATGATAGCGAGTGGGAAAGAGCGATAGAATTCCCCCAAAAAGTATGCAGGAATGCCCGGTTTAAGAACATACAGTTTCACATCCTACATAGGGCCTACCTAACGCCAGCGCGCCTCCAACGCTTCTACCCCGACACGACCTTTCTTTGCCCTCGTTGTCAAGCGGGGGACGCAGCCTTTTCCCACATGTTCTGGACCTGCCCGGGCATTCAGACCTACTGGTCATCTATCCACTCGACGCTCGGAGATCTCACCGGGCTGACCCACCTGACTACCTGGGAGGGTTGCACGCTGGGCATACTCGGACGGAGGAAACTACACAAAATACCAATGCGCTTTGTTTTCCTAGCCCACCTGCTGGCCAAACGCTGTATAGCCATGCATTGGCGGGCCCCATCGGGTCCTCCACTTGCGGCATGGGTGGGGGCGGTTCTTAAATGGGCGGCAGCCGAGGAGGACGCAATCCGCGAGGAAGAACCCAAAGGTATCCGCAAGGTCCCAATCTCTTTAGAATGGGCGCTTCTACTGCACCAATTCAGACAATCCCAGACCCCGGAGGTCCCGGGCACGGACCTACATACCCCCGACACCGTACAGCCTCACACTGCACAGGCTCCCGAGGCAGGGGATCCCCCTCCACGACTTCCCGCGCCACTCCTAGACCCGCCGGGTCTGTCCTCGCCCGTCTACCACACTCCACGGCCCCCCACGTCAGCCCGCGCACCCGCTTCCTCCCAGGTGAATAGTAGCTGCACTAGCGAGTAGGCAATAACGGACCCACAGTACACGCCTGGCCTAAACACTAAAAACCCCATGGCACATCCCAGTTTAGTTCTCCCTCCAGTTTTTCTTACTGGCAAATGACCTGCTACAACACAGACCGCATCCACACTGAATAAGATGTAAAACGTACTCTCTATATTGATGATTGGTCTACTCTGCTACTTCTGTATCACAGTCATCTTTACGAAACATGATGTGTGTACGCTTAAATTACCAAATGCCAATAAAAAGAAATTAAAAAAAATATATAATAATTGTCCCTCATCTACAACAATACAATTTGACGTGCCTAGTAGACCTAAAACATCCATACTTCTATATCCCAATAAGTCCACGTCACAAGAAATGCATTTATTCTTCTTTAGAGTATTGGTTTCTAAAAGCACACCCCCACTGGAAAGTACTGCAGGATTTGGTACGAACTTGCAAACTGTTAAAATTCTTGGCTTCAGTTCTCAAAAGTCTCAGTTACTTCCAGTGCAAAGGGTAACTTGTTTATGTGCCAAAGAAGGTATCCTTTGGATGAGAGAGTGTTATCAATACTGGAGAAATGTAACACCATATTGAACACAATCGGTCCAATGGCAAGAGAGAGAATATCACTTCTGGGGTCTATGGCATCTTGTATTAACTAAGTTGTCCCTAATGCAAAATTACATATGAGACCACTACACCAATGTCTGGAAGACCAAGGGAGTCAGAAGTACAACAATTGGGATGATCACATGTCGCTCTCATTAGCAGCGAGGCAGTATCTCAGTTGGTGATGTATTAGGAACAATCTACTTTAAGATGTTCCCCTTCAAAAAGAAGGAACAGTACAAACTATTGTAACAGATGCCTCCCTCTTAGAATGTGGAGCCCATCTGGATCATCTAACTGTTCAATCGATGGTCAGAAAAAGAAGCCTTATCAATAAATCTGTTGGAATTGAGAGCAATTCATTTAGCTCTCAAAGCATTCCTTCTATCCTTGAACCCCAGTACCCCAATCAGGATGCAAACAAACAACATAACCTGTATGTTTTACATCAACAAGCAGGGAGCATGACCTGCACATTTTAAATCCACAAGCAGGGTGCATGACCTGCATGTTTTACATCAACGAGCAGGAAGGCACCAGATCAAGAACACTTATCACATCACTGGAAACTCAAACAATTTGGTATTGGGTTTTTGCGAGAAAGATAAAACAGAAAATCTGTATATATTCCAAGTGTAATAAACTATCAAGTGGACGTTTTAAGCCGACACTATGAAGAAAGTGGGTGCTAGACAAAGAGGTTATAGTTAACATATTCAAAGAATGGGCTACTCCATTAATAGATATCTTTGCTAAGGGGCCAAATTCTACTGCTGAACCTAACATCGTAAATTTGGCAGCATGGCTCCAGACATCATACTGGATGGTTATCTATGATTACCACATGCATGCATGCATGCATGCATGCATAAACAACCTGCTACCAGACAATTAAATTAAATGGAAACAAGTTTTGCATATGGTGTTAAAACAATGGTTATAATCTCATTATGTGCCATCAAGTTATACTACCATATTTAGTACATGTGTCCCAATCAAAATTGCAATTCTTTTTGAATAAGGTTAATTTACCTGTCATTACAGCCTATACCAGCCTACTACCAGTAATTAAGGGGTTTTTAGAAGGCCTGAAAAAAAGTATTCTTCCTGTCAAAAGACCTTCTCCATCGCATCTTAATTTTGTCTTAGCAAGATTAATGAACTCATACATAACGCTACATTACATCATCTTTCTTGAAAAGCAGCCGTTTTAATCACTATTATTTCTGCTAGGTGAATTAGTAAAACACAAGCGCTCTCAGCTACAGAACCCTATACTAATTTCCACTCTTATAGAGTAGTTTTTAGAACAAGTCCTGTTCTCCTACCTCAGGTAGTTTCAGATTTTCATATTACTCATTTTGTCAATTTTCCAAGCTTTTCCCCTAACCCTTCCCCTCTTGCTGAGCAATCTCTTCACTCCTTGATATCAAAAGGGACCTCAAAGTTTATCTTCATAAAAAGGACATACGCAAGCATAATCAGCTGTTTAACTATGGTAACATTAGACAGGGAGAGTCTACCTCTAAACAATGTATTGCTAGAAAGGTCTTTACTATGTATAACAACTTGTTACCAGCAAGCAAACAAACACCTTATAGGTAGACATAAAGCTCATTCTTCTAGGGCTAAGGCAGCTTCCAACTCATGACTTCAAAATATTTCTGTTGCGGACATTTGTAGAGCAGCAACTCTGAAATCAATACATACCTTTACTGGACATTATTGTCTTGATATAGATACTCCAGCAGATTCTAGGACGGGGCAAGAAACTCTAAAGAATCTCTTAAAGTAGAAAGTGAAGTTTATGAAAAAACTTCACATTATGTACATATTTAAATTGGATACTTATCATAGGAGATACTGGAGGTCACCAGTAGGTAGTTATAGTTTCGACCTAGTTTCCATAGGCAAACCTTTTTTTTGCTATGCTAATAACTTTGACAAAACTTCATGACATTTTCAAAGCTAGTGTGCCTGTCACTTCAGCTGCTGTCTGGAAAGTTTTAGGGTGATCCGACAAGCGAGGGCCCCAAAAAAAAGGGGGTTCCCAAAATGCATTTTCCCCATGCAATTTCCCGTAGTGATTTTAGACGCGACTCAGCCCAAACCGCTGAACGGAGCTACACTAAATTTGGCAGAAAGCCTGATCTTTGCCAATAAAGGGTGCTTTTTGTAATTTAGTGTAAATCTGTTCAGTAGTTTTGAAGTTATTAAAGTAAAAATATAATTTATATCTAGAGACGCAGATCTCCTGTGAATTCTCCGTGGATACAGGCGGATTTGCGGATCCACTTGTCAACAGCAATGCAGTGATCGGCAAGCCTCAACTTGAGAGGAAAGTTGCTACCACCATTTTGTGCATCGGGACATGGTTTCCAGGGGAGGAAATAAAATGTGAAAGGGATAGAAAGGGTTAGGGTAGAGATACCCTGTCCCCATGGGACTGTTGGAGGGGTCTTTGAGGGACCCCTCATGGGCAAGAAATTGTTCAAAAACTGTATTTTTTTTTTGTTTTTTTTTTAAATGAGCACACAAGGATTTTCAGATGCTTCTGGATCTGCGGATCCAGACCACAATAAAAAAAAAAACATACACCCACTCACAGAACCACACATCTACTCACACACACCCATACAGCCAACCACTAACACATCCACTCACAGACCCACAAAACCACCCACACATCCACTTTCAGACCCACTTCCACACCCACACAACCACTCACCCACCCATATAGCCACTCGCACACCCATATAGCCACTCACACAGCTACACAGTCGCTCACACAGCCACTCAGACAGGCAGTGATACACTTCTAGAAATTGCAATATCATATGTTTGTATTAAATATGTTATTGTTTTAGTTTTTAACCCCTTCCCCGCTCATGACGGAACCGGTCCGTCATGAGCCACGGTTGCCGTGTGCTCATGACGGAACGGTTCCGTCATGACACTCCTGTTGGCGGCCGCTCCGCCTGCGCGGTGCTGTTTCCCCGCCTGTGCGGGGGGACAACGCAAATGGGCGGAGTCATGACGGAACCGTTCCGTCATGAGCACAGCTCAACTGTGGCTCATGACGGAGCGGCTCCGTCATGAGCACAGGCCCACCGCGCTGCCCCCCTGCCCCCCCCAGCGCTGCAGCGGAATGTCCGCAGCAGCGAAGGGGTTAATGTACTGAATATAACCGGCAGACCCCTTATTTGTTCAAGACAATGCAATGGATCCATAAATTAATTTTAAAAATAGAAAGACTTGGCACATTGCATTCGTAGAAAGACTGCATAAGTTATCTTACCTTAATTTAAAAAAAAAAATTGTTTTAAAATATATAATAAGAATGTGTGAATAAAATGTATTTATAAACTTGTGAACATGTATATTATTAATAAATTGAACTTATGGGTCAAATCATAGTACAATTTATATTAAAAATAACTGAAATTCACAAAAGATACCAAAGGTTTCAGGGATGTTCTAGTTAGGAAATAGAATTTAAAAAATCTTTAGAAATTCACTGGGAAAAAAAGTTACATGGACGTTAAAGTTAGGTTCTAATTTTACACACACAAAACCATAGAAGTTAAAGGTACCTTCAGGAGTTCTTAAATGCACAGAACGTTTTTCAGTCTGTTTTGTATTCAAAGCCTATTAAGGGTCATTTTTCTCCCATTTTAACTCTCCTTTCCATCTAAGATGTTGAGATCCAGCATTAAAATGTTATCATGATGTATGTGTTGGATTTTCAGAAAAGAGCACTTTTAAAAGACTGCTGCAGGGTGCTGCCATTGATTCTATGGACAAATGCATTCCTCACACCCTGAGTTATGTTGGATGAACACCATATCTATCAAGCAGTGCTCCAGGTCAACACAGACAGTGGTAGAACATTTAAACGTTTTTTTTACTTCAATGAAGATTTCTTCAATGCAGTATTAGGACTACAAGCAAGTAACTTTTTCTTCCTTTCACACAGATTTGCCTTGCATGTTGATTTATTGTTTTATAGACACTGAAGCTGTGTATCTGTCTTTCAAGTTGCTGACCGTTAGATGTTCTGGAGCTTGAGTGGCATATTTTAGCTGGCTTTCAGTGCCACAGAGTGTCTGTTTGTCCTGAAGCTTAGGTGATTAGCTTACCGCATAATGTTTCACCTTTTTTTTAATGTTTCATTCTGAAGATATTTTCCCCTTATTCCAGCATCATGGGGATTGGCTGTGATAACGTGACACTTTTTTTATTGCTACCACTTTTTGGGTCAGCTATGGACATGTCGACAGAATAGCAGTTGGCAGTTCCAGACTATTGTCCTTAAAATTAAAGCAAGATCAATTTTGATAAACAGATTTTGGGTTCTATTTTAACCTTATTTGAGCTTCATATCTTCACCAATGACTCTCCTTCCGTGAATGAAGGGCTTTACTAGATATTGTTGACTCTGGCAGCTCTTTTTCAGTCTGTATAGTTAGGAGAACCCCTCAATGAATGGTTGATACCTGAGATCTCAATGGACATTTTAAACTTGATTCAGATGACTGACATATTCAAAAAGCTGTACAATGTGCAATTATATGAAGGAGTTTGTGAGATTACAGTTTTGGATAGCTTTAGTCAGGCTTATGCCCTGCTGCAGTACATATCTGTAGAAGACTGCTTGGCACCTTGCTCTTGTGTTTCATAATCTGGCTCTTTGCCCTACCTCGATTGCCCAGCAGATCCTCATGAGGTCGAAGTTGACCTATGCTTTTTACCAAGTTCTCAAGAAATGTTACATTAACTTTCTTATCGACCAGAGTCAATGGCAATTTGTTATTCAGTAGAACAGCATAGTAAAACTTTGTGTCCTTGACACTGTGGTGCCCACTAAAGTCTCACCGGGTTCTAATGATGCTTACTTGGAACTCCTTCTGGGGAGTCTACTGCACACCTACTCTTTGAGAGAAAATGTCCTCATCCTCAGCAACTACGGCTATCGATTAACTACATATGCCTACCAATCCTAAGAGCTGAGCAGTAAAACCTCTTCATATGTATTGATAAATTGGAGAAGAAGAATGAAAGTGCTTACCTTGAAGTGGCTAGCCCTTTAACACCACATGCGTATACTGTCTTCCCATATAGCTGTGCGTTCTGATGGCTGGCCCAACCCAATCTGACAAGCATTGGGTATTTTTTGTATGTAGCCTCTTCTGTCCAGGAAGTGCTGTGAGTAAGTCTGATCATCGAGGAGGCCTTAACTAATTTTTGTTCTCTGCTATAGAAACGGAAACTAATATGACCAATACTAAATATAAAATTCCCATGGACAAAATATTTGCGTTCTTTCTTTGGTCCTGAGGGTGTTGTGAATATTGCTACCACAGATGAGACCAAGCAGGTTTGCGGCCTTATTTAGACTTTGACATATGGGATATACCATCACAAATCTGGCATGTGCCTTGGTCGCTGTATTACTAGTGCATTATAGCGAATGCCACTTGGAATGCAGTGGATGGGATATCCTGAATGGTTTGACAGAGTATTCTCTCTGTCAAACTTTATACAAAGGCCTTAGTTCTCTGCAGTACTTTAAGATAAACTAAATAATTCCCTAAGGCCAAACGTCAATTCTGTTTTGCATCTAAAGTATACAATTTAATACTATTTAAAAATGTTATGTGGTTAACTGTGACAGACAAGAAGTCCAGTTATAAATGCTCTTGACCTATGCCATTAACTTGATACAGTCCTTTTTGTTCAAGAAGTTAAGTACACTACAAATAGACCTACATGTAGGAGCAGTATCCGAACACTTGAAGATTTAGCAGTGTGTCCAACGTTAAGCCATTGTGACTGGCTAAAGGTCCAGAATCTGGAGCTTAAAGTAAGTTCTAAGCTTTACCTTAGTCTTAAAATTAGCAGTAGTAGAAGGAAATATCCTTCATGGTGTTCTGCTTAAGAAGGAATAAAACCTTTCAATTTTAGCACAGGTTCCCGTTGCTGTTGAGCTCTATGGCGTTTAAAAGACTGTGTGTGCCTTTGTCAGATTTCGCTCTTTAGTGTGTAATAACTGTATGTAGGATTTTTCTATTTCTTGGTGAAAAACCATAACTGCCATTCTCCATTGAGGTGTTGTGGTTTGGAAATCGCATATTTTACTTCACGTTCAGAAGGCTCCTGAGCTGCTTGTCTTATTCCTGAGAGGAATTGCCATTTGAATTTATTTGCCCTATACAGCATCTGGAGAGCCTGCTTGTGATAGGTAGCTCTCCACATAGGATGAATAGATAAGTAAAGGCATAAATTGCAATTGTACAATATCAAAACTAGTAACCAGTCGATTCCTTTCTTCTGCCACATAATGTTGTACTTGGCTTATATTAATCTTTTGGCTTAGAATCACATAAGGATTTGGAATAAGGCCATGTATAAGGTTGGGGTGGAATCCTCATGGTGCATAGATTCATGTAATACTCAAAGACCTCAGTTTCTCGACCTGCCATATGTAGACTGTTTAATCTTCAGCATTTCTGTAAGTGTAAGCTACGAATTTTCTGTCCGTTTTCTCGGCCATGTATAAGGTTGGGGTGGAATCGTCATGGTGCCTAGATTCATGTAATACTAAGAGAAAGACCGAAGTTTCTCAACCTGCCATATGTAGACTCCCCCCTATTCCATATGACGGTTCCCAGTGAGATATGTAGGGCCGAAACGTGAACCGTGGGATATGCACTAGAAGGTTATGGAAGAAATACAGGAGGTGGAAGAGCATCACCATTTTAGATAACTATATTCTCCCTTGATCTGTAAGCGGTAAGGTGCTCCAAAAGATCGTGTGCGTGCGCAGGGAGGGTGTGACTCTTGTAAGGTTCCCATTGAGGAGATTGTGCGTATCGTAAGGCTCCCATTTTAATAAGTGGATGTCTACCATTAGTTGTTGCAGAGGACAGCTCGCCCGGAGTGGGAAAGCACATGACTTGGACCGCTATACCTCCAGCCCCGAGGCCTTGCGAAACCCCTTGAGGGTCTCTGCAATTCCAGTGATCCCCTCCTGGATGTTTCGGAAGTAGAAAAGACATCTGCATAAAGTGAGACTGTGTGCACACCCTCAGTTAGAGGGATTCCCCACTCCTCGCTGTGTTGGCGAAGCCATTGGAATAACAGCTCCACCGCGAGAGTGAATAAGAGCGGCGAGAGGGGCCTCCTTCGCTGGTTCCTCTACTCATTGTAAATTGGGGCGAGATAGGTCGACCAATTTTCACTCGGCCGTGGACTCCGTGTTAAAGAGCCGGGTAAGTCGCTGCAGTCGGCCGGTGATGGCTACCAGGCCCAGGACAGCAAAAAGGTAGTCCCAGTCCACCGTGTCAATCGCCTTTTCTGAATCTAAGACTAGGCAGGCCCACTGGGCTGGTGCTAGCTCCATTACTATGTGTAGGCATTGTACGTTGATGGTGGTAGTTCTTCCAGGGATGAAACCATTTTGGTATGGGTGCACAAGGCGCGGCATGTGTTCTAAGAGGCGGACCGCTGTGATCTTACTGAATATTTTATAATCCGTTCCCAACATGGAAAACAGACGATAAGAAGTAACTTCCATCTGGTCTCTGTCGGACTTGGGTAAAGACACCAGTAATGATTCACGAAAAGACTGCAGAAGGCAGCCCTCCGTGAGCGCAGCCTGGTACAGCTCCAGCAGTTTGGGGGCTACAAGTGACTCACAGGCCTTGTAGAACTCAACAGGCCTGGAGTCTTCTGCGAGGCAGCACCTCCAATTGCTCCAGGGATTTCCTGAAGCGTAAGAGGAGCATTCAGGGTCTCCCTATCTAGGGGATCTCTAGGGTGGGTAATCCTATATCATATACTTGTCAATATGTACCTGGCGCTCAGTGGGGGAGGGGTCATATAGCGCTTTATAGTGTGTTATGAGCACCTCCCATTCCTTTTTCTGAAGGTGGCCAAACCCCAGTTGTCCGCTAAATAATGTGTTATGACCACTCTTGTCTCCTCCCTGATGACCTGGTCTTCTAACATAGTTGGCTGAAGCCGCCATGTGGTCTCTGCATCCCCAATCCAGGATGTATCTGTAGTGGATTATAGTCAGAGAATGATATCCCGAGGTACTCCGTACCGGGACCCTGTGTTTGGAGAGTGGAGTGACAAAGGATGCGGTCTAACCGCATATGCAACTCATGGGGGGCTAAATAATGAAATACTCCTGAGCCCTGAGGTGTAGGACACGCCAACTGTCATGGAGGGACCAATGAGTAAGCTACTGGGTGAGGCAGATGGTGGCTGTCACCACTGGTGAGGTCGGTAGCAGGGTGATGAGACCGGTCTATCTGCAGATCCAGAACGCAATTGAAATCTACCCCCAGGATCCAAGGTATGTGAGACCGCCGTGTTTGGTGCATTGAAGCTCCCGAGCAACAGTGGCCTGCTGTCCAATTGGTACTCCACCAATAAGTGGTGCCCCTCAGGAGTCCATCTACTCACTTGTAGATCGAAATGGAACCCCCGGGCAGACCCAAATGTGGGATCTCCTCGCAAACCCAAAATACATAGTGCTAAAACATTGCCCCTGCCAGTGCTTCTATAAACAGCCCTCCTCATCTTTGGCAGTATGAGTTTCTTGGAGGAGCACTGTCTGTACTCCCCTTCGCGGTATGTATTGTTGCACTGCATGTCGTTTCTGGGTTGTCCCCATCCCCCTCACATTCCATGTAAGCCATAGTCCATCGTCGTGTGGGAAGAGTCAGAGTGGGGGGAGGGGTGGAACAGGTCAGCACACAGGAATAAGGAACTGTGGAGAACTGTGCAAACCATGTCTATGTGTTGAGTTTTGCGAGGAGAAACGATCTGATGCATTAAGCGCACCTTCCACCGTGCAATCTGTGTTGTGCATACTAGAAGAAAACCATGCAACTCCCACACCAGGCCAGACCTCAAACATGAGCCCGTCCAAACAAGTAACCAAAAGTTCCTTAATGAGGGAGCTCTAAGTCACCATCACATACACCTATGTCACTATTGCTGCAAAGGCGGAGGTTCGGGGGAATAAGGTTGTATATCTGTAAATCACAACAGCTGAAGGCTATGAGAGCAAAACAGAGTAAATAAAAAGGGAGGTAAGGTTAGGAGTGGCATGGTAGACCCATTTCTATACTGCAATACATTTTGAGACAAAAAGTACGTTGAGGATCTCCAGTGAGCAGCGGATAGGCAGCACTTTTCTCCTTGGTTGTAGCTCAGGGTGATTGGGACAGTTGTACCATGGTAGTCCCCAGGAGAGAGTCAGTTACGTGGAGGAGAGGGCCCGTTCGGTGGAGTCAATCCATCATTCTGCCAGCCACATATCGCAATAACTGAGGTCCGTCAGTCGCTATGGGCGACATTCGCTGAGTAGCATCCATGCAGTTAGATCAGAGTGTCAGCCGTCTGCGGTGTGACATGGGGGGGGGGGGGGGTAGCCAGAGAGTTGGCACTGCCTGCAGAAGTATGGGAGACGTGTTCGAAGAGGCAGTCGTCTGCCTGGCTGAGGGTTGGGAAATGCTTCTTTGCCCACCAGGGGGTTGCTGTGGATAAAGCCTGGGACTGGTCTATCTTTGTTTGTGCTAGAGTGGGAGCCCCCTCAGTTTGTCCATCCCCACACCCTCTGCTCCTGCACTTGACTCTCCTCCTGGGGCCCTCTGCCCGTGGACTTTCAGATGATGGGGTTCAGTGTGCCTGTGTCATATCTGCGTTGTTCAACCTGGTCCCGATCATCTGGGAGTTTGGTAAAGAGGAAGCTCGTGTTGTTGGGTAAGACTTCAAGCTTAGCTAGGTACAACAGAATACTGGAGGCCAATCTGTTGTAGCTCCCGCTTCATGTCCTGGAAGGAGGCTCTGCGACGCTGTACTGCCACTGTGTAGTCTGGAAAGAGGTATATGCGTGCGTTCTCGTAGAGGATTGGCCAGCAGAGCAAGTCTCCTGTAGGATGGTTTCTTTGTCTCTATAATTCATCACCCTTGCCACCACCAGCATAGGGGGCCTCGTGTGGATAGATTGCAGGCTGGGACCTGATGGGCACACTCAAGCAACGTGAAGTGACAATTTCACTAGCGTCACTGTCCTCCCTATCTTCAAGTTCCTGGACTTCAGTGATGAGAGATCGGACTTTGCTTTCTAAGTTTCCTATGCCTGGTTGCAATTCTGTTATGGCACCAAGCTCACTTGGCTGCCTTGGATCAGGGCTACACAACGTGGCTTCTTGCCTGCACAGCTATGGTCTCCCGGGCCCCTGGCACAAAACCTAGGCACTGTAAGCAGCCCACGTCCGGGCCAAAGCATGGCCCGGGGCTCTCAGGGGGAACCGATATGGGATCTGGCCCTCCTCTCTTCTGCTGGAACTGCCCCCTCAATACTACCCACTCATGCTAGACGGCAGCTGCAGATCAGACCCAGGCCGCAGACTCTATCACCGCCCCGTCCAAACAAGCCTATGCACCAGACGTCTGGCGGAGCGGTGTTGTCGTCTCATGCCCTTGCCAGTGGCTCACATAAGTTCCAGAGTGGTACTGTCAACAACGTATACCCTAACAGGCAGGTCTGATGTCCGACATTGTGCCGATACTCGGATGCTTTCAAGTAGCGGCCCCAGCCATGCGGACTGGGATGACTCATCCTGCTGCACCCAGACTTGGGACTCCACCATCTCAAGGAAGCATCAGGAGGCGCTGCAATGTCTCCGTGCCCTGCTCCACACCACAAGCAGGCTGCAGCTTCACAGATTACCATGGTTGCGTGCGGGTCGTGGATGCAGAGCTTCACTAATTCACATCCGCCATCTTTCCTGGGAAGCCACACCCCCTTCTTTTAATTGTCTCTTGAAGCTGATGAAAGAGGGGTTAGCTCTGATTTGTACTGGGAGACAGTTCCAGATTTTGGGGGCATTGCCCGAGAAAGAGCAAGAGCGGATATTTCTTTTTTTGTTTTGGTGATAAGTGTGTTCAGCTTCTTAGATTTTTTGTTTCTCCTGCCTTTGTGAGTTTGGACGTGAGGTAGGCTGGTTTACCAGTGTGCAGAACTTTGTGGGTGAGACAGTTCCTTTTTGAAGCAGCAGTGTGCTTCAATAGGTAGCTACTTTCGATTTTTCATTGAAGGGGAGATGTGATTGTATCTCTTTGCTCCGGTGACCATCCTTGCTGCTGCATTTTGTATGGCTCTCAGTGGGGCCAATTATGATTTTGGGGTGCCTCTGAGGGTGGCATTCCCGTAGTCAAGTCTGGACAGAATCAGAGCTTGCGAGGCAGTTTTTAGTTCATTTGGTGAAAGGACGAGCTTAATGTTGTTTAGTAGTTTTAGGTTGTAGAAAGTGCCCTTCGTTGTAGTCTTTGTGTGTGCTCATTTTCAGACTTGAGTCCAGAGTGATCCTCAGATTTGGCGGAGTCCGCCAGAGTCTGCTTCCAGTTTGGAACGTCCAGGTTTTTTAGCTGGTCTTGGATCTGGTGGGACTGGCTGTGGTTGGACAGAAGAAGAATTTGTCTTTTCTTGGTTGAATTCGAGGTGGTTGTGTGGACTTTTATGAGAGTAGCAATAAGCCAGCGTATGTCATCCAAAGCTATATTTCCAGGTAGAGCTGGGTTGAAGGTGATGTTTGCTTGTTTAAGTATTTTGGTGAGGGGTTCTATGTAGATGTTGAAGGGTGTTGGTGAGAGGACTAAGCCTTGCGGACACCTTGGGTGATGGAAGAAGTAGCTGAAGTTGATTTTTTTATTTTTTATTTGTTGAGATTTGTTACGCAGAAATTAAATGAACTGTGGCGTCTGCTCCGATCCGTTGTTGCAGGGAGTCCAAAAGTAGCTTGAGGTTGACTGTATTGAAGCCCTCTGATAGGTCTAGGAGGATGAGCTGGCAGTATCTGTTTGCATTATATTACTCACAAAAGATAATGGGATGCTGCTACAAAAGGGGATAAAAACAGACAAAAAGGGAATCTATTCTTATAAAGACGAGAACCCTCACTCACCCGAGGGTGACATGCTTCATCATTGGGTCCCCTCTTGCACACTGCAACCGCAAGGTGTACAGTGTGGGCTACAACTCTCAAAACAAGAAGATATGAGCATGAGGTGTTCTATAAGGATACCAATTGAGGCAGCGGGAGTGAGGGGCAGAGTGCAAATAAAGAAAAAAGTGCATAAAACTAGCTACTGGGTGACAGAAGTCAATTTACCGTCTGTCCCCATGGGCTAGGATTAAAAAGAGGTGATATAGCACTGAAATAATATCCTAATCATTAATGGTCGACATGTTTCTGCCAGATGACTACAAGTTCGCGGCATTCATCAGGACCTCCAATGTTATCACTCTGCTTCAAAATCAGTGAAAAAATTAAATAAAAACCATACTCAATATTATGATGGTTTGCGACAAAAGGGCCTTTGGCTGTTGCCGTTAACGGAAGGACACTGAATGATCTGAGTGATCTGTGATTTGAGGCAACACCCCTATAAAGGTGGAGGTAAATTAATATTACCTGCTAGACACTGGACCGGACTGCAGCTGGTTCTTTTGTAGCAAACCATCATAATATTGAGTATGGTTTTTATTTCATTTTTTCACTGATTTTGAAGCAGGGTGATAACATTGGAGGTCCTGATGAATGCCGCAAACTTGTAGTCATCTGGCAGAAACATGTCGACCATTAATGATTAGGATATTATTTCAGTCCTATATCACCTCTTTTTAATCCTAGCCCATGGGGACAAACAGTAAATTGACTTCTGTCACCCAGTAGCTAGTTTTATCCACTTTTTTCTTTATTTGCACTCTGCCCCTCACTCCCGCTGCCTCAATTGGTATCCTTATAGAACACCTCACGCTCCTCTCTTCTTGTTTTGAGAGTTGTAGCCCACACTGCACACCTTGCGGTTGCAGTGTGCAAGAGGGGACCCAATGATGAAGCATGTCACCCTCGGGGGAGTGAGGGTTCTCGTCTTTATAAGAATAGATTACCTTTTTGTCTGTTTTTATCTCCTTTTGTAGCAGCATCTCATTATCCTTTGTGAGTAATATAGTGTTCGGAGTGGTGATGTTGGATGCTTTGACTCACTCCAACCATTTGAACCCTCTAGTGTGATATATAGTATCTGTTTGCATCCAGAGATTTATGTCCGTCATCTGCTATATTCAGAATAGCTGTTTCCGTGCTGCATTCCTTTCTGAAACTCGACTCGTGTGAATCAAGTAAGTTGTTGGTGTCAATGTGTTGGTTGAGTTGGGAGAACACATTTCTCAGGAAGTTTTGCCAGGAAGGGAAGGTTGGAAATGGGCCTGAAATTGTTGAGGTCCTCGGGGTCTGTGCTTGTGTTTTTTCTTTTTTTTTAGCGGGGGGGGGTGATTTGGCCCTGTTTGAGGCAGTCTGGCATAATCCTGTTGCTCAGGGAGCAGTTAATTATCTTTGTCCTGTCCAGAGAGGGGTTAAGGCGTGGTTGAGACAATTTGCCAGGAAGGATGAAAGTGGGCCTGCATAGTGGGAGGAGGGTTTGGATTTTGCAGTCACCTTGAAGATGTACTATTCCATGAGTGGTTTGAATGCCTGCCAACTCCTAGGTTCAGTGGAGGACCGTGGGCTCTGGTTGAGTCAGGTGGTCTTTTGGAGAGAAGCCTCTGCTTGGGGGGGCCGCGGAGCGAGTTAGGGTGCTGTTAACCTCTGTTGTAGAGTGTGGGTTGCCATTGCAAGTCCGCGTGTGGCAGCCTAGGGAGAGCTTGATTTTTGTGATTTTATCGTTGAAGAATTTGGCAAAATTGTTCCAGCGTTCTTTGGAGACAAGTGGGGCTTTTCTGGTTGGTTTGGAGGCTTGTTGTTTGAGGATTTTGAAAAGAAGCTCCTTGGTGAGGTTTTTTGCTTTATCTAGTGCACTGCAGAAGAAGGTGGCTTTTTCTTTTAGTATGTGATTCTTGCATTTAATGCATTCCCTTCTGAGATGGTAGAGATGGGTTAAGGACGGATTAGCTCTCCAGAGTCTTTCCATGGCTCTTAATTGTCTTCTTTCCATGCAGAGTTCCTTGTTGACCCAGCATCTCGAGGGAAGCGTCTCTGACCCTCTTTAATTTCAAGGGGCTACTTGGTCTAGGACAACTTTCATTGTCAAATTGTAGTGAGTTGTAAGTTCATCTGTTGTGAGGTTGTTTGTGGGTGTGAGGAGTAGACATTCTTTCTTCCAGATCGGTTAGGGGGATCTGATTGATGTTTCCTGACTATTGGAGAGTTTTCTGAGATTGGTAAGGTGGTGCTTCCGCTTGGTTCAGGTGGAACAGGATGATGTGGTAATCTGACCAGTTGACTGGAAGGATATTATCCATGCTTGAGTCTTCGTTTCGGGCTATAATGGCGTCTAAGGTTGAGTCTCTGTTGTGGGTTGGTACTTGCAGTGTTGGGTAAGATCGTTGCTGAGTAAGAGTTTTTTGTATCTTTTTGTATTTATTTATTAACAGCTTGATGGAAACCAACAATATACTGTAGCCCACTCACAGGTGGGATGGTCTATTATTCGACACCAGAGTGATCATTGCAAGCTGATTTTATGACATCGAGCCAAACTCCCGGAAGTGAAATACCCCTCCCCCCCTTGCCCCCCTCCCACCTTGGCACTGGTACAGAACAGTCGTGGTTTACTGGCGGTAGTATATGGCAACGCCTAGAGCCCCAAGAATCAACATTTCATTCGACACAGAATGCATATACTAAGCACCACTACAGAGAGATAAGTCAAATCCGGGTTAGTGAGGGGATACCCTGGCAGAGGAGCCCAGAAATCCTTGGGTCGAGATGCATCAGGCAGTTCCTGCGCATATATTCCCAGTTGGTCCCTGCAGTATAGCAAGTCTCTGATCCATCTAGCTACCGTTGGCACGGCCTTTGCACCCCAGCATTGAGCCACCGCTCTCTTAGCGAAGAGAGTAGATACGGCAACCAAACGTCTATTGCAGGGTTTCAACCTCTGCACCCAACCCTGCAGACACACCTACGGATGTTGCAATTTGCAGTCAGGCGCCCAGTTAGCGCACAGCAAAACTTCCAGGCATCCAGTCTGAACTCAGTGGATAGCACAGGTCTTTCCATCTATTATACAAGGGGGATGCAGTGAGCTCTTGCTCACGAAGCGACGCATTATACAGCCTAGTGATCAAGCCACTGTTATTCTCACCTCCCAATACTACCTGTACGGCTTGTAATGTCTGTGGTTCATTAGGGAACTCAGGGTAGACATCCCGAATCACCCGCCGAACGCGCACTTAAGTAAACCCCAACATAAATCTGACGTCGTGGCCCGCCTGCAGGTCCGACAAGGTCTGGAATCGTCCCATCTCGTATAAGTCTGCCAGTTCCCTAGCGGATGGATGGGCAGCAAGCGGTAATTTGGGGGCATACAAGTAGTTCAGCCGTGCTCTGTGGGCCAGTGCTTTCCATGCCCAGGCAGTGCAGTCAACTGGGCTAATTTCAGTGCACGGGCCACCATTCCCTCCCCATCATTGCAGCCGATCTCAGATGCATTGGCAGTATCGAGTCCGCCTCTATTGCAGTGTGCGGTTGAAACCTCTGCGGGAAGTACCAGAAGTGCGCAAACTGCGCCTGGACGCACAGGTAATACAGACGCAGGTCAGGAGCCTCAAAGCCGCCGCGGTCAAAGGGTAAAGTAAGTACCGTTCAGCTACAGCGGGGTTTTTTGCCCCCCCAAACAAATGTTAGCACGGTCGACTGCAACGTGGCAAACAACGTTTTATTCAAATGGATGGGGATATTGATAAATAGATAAAGGAGTTTGGGTATAGAATGAAAATTTTAACAACTGCTAAGTGGTCTGCAAGCAAGAGGGGAAGTCTCGCCCACCGCTCAGCCTGATCCGTAATCCCATCCACCGCCCGACCGTAATTGGCCGTAGTCACCACCTCAGGGTCCCTGTGTAGCCATATACTGAGGTATTTCACTGGGTCTACTGACCATTTCAGAGGATAATAGAGTTGAATTTCCGTGGTCCCAGCGGGCAGCGGAAATACGGTGGACTTGGCCCAGTCGATGCCCAGTCCCGAGAATCATTCAAATGTGACATACTCACGCAGTAGCGCCGATAAATAAGTGGTCGGTTCTCGGACATAGAGCAGCATGTCGTTGGCATATAATGATAGGGCCTCTGCTGGTACCTCAGTGCGGCCTGTGCATGCAGTTGATGGAGCTTGCATGCCAGGGGCTCAAGCGCCCGAGCTAATAGCATTGGCGACAGGGAGCAGCCCTGCTGCGTACCGCGCTTTATAAAAAATGGGTCAGAAATCCAACCGTTCACCCGAATTCACGCCACTGTGGCAGTATACAAGAGATGTATCAATTTAAGGAAGAATGGCGGCATGCCCATGTGCAGCAGGACAGTAAACATGAAATCCCATTGTAGCAAATCAAAGGTCTTGGCAACATCTAGAAGCACGGCCACTGCCTGGAAGTCCCGCTCGAAGCAGTGCAGGGTGGCGAAGATGGTGCGGAGATTGTGCACGGTGGACCTAGAAGGAACAAATCCTGCCTGGTCCGGGAGGACCAGTTTGGGGACCAGGGGCTGGAGCCGAGTTGCGATAATTTTGGCTAAAATCTTGGCATCAATATTGATAATGGAGAGGGGCCTGTATGAGTCACAAAGATTCGCTGCCTTGTCCGGTTTCAGCAGCATAACCAACAGAGCCTCCGTGAGGGAGGGGGGCAGAGCTCCAGATTCATACGCCTCGGCGAACACCTCCAACACGCGCGGTGCGAGGACATCCGCATATGCCTTATAAAATTTGCTGGGGAGCCCGTCCAGGCCAGCTGCCTTACAAGTCGGAAGAGACATGATGGCTAATTTGACATCTTCCTCGTCGAAGGGTTGTGTGAGACACTCACGGTAGTGTAGTGGTAACCAACCCAATGCAACATCATCCAAATAAGCATGGATTTCCTCAGCTGCGGGATTTCACGGTCCCCATATAAGTCGGAGTAATAGCCCAGCACCACGTTGCTAGTTTCAGCAGTGCCATAATGCGGCACTCCCTCCCCATCTAGCAGTTCGGTTATGTTGGCCTGGTGACGTGGAGCAGCCAGATTCTGCGCCAGAGAGCGGCTAGGGTGTCCACCCTCCCCATAATATCGGGCGATGTAGCGCCGAGATCTTTGCACCATTTCCTGGTTTACCGTCTCGTTGTGTTCCTTTACCAGCACACGGATTTTAGAGAGCGTCTCCGGTGCAGGGTCACAAGCATAGGCCCGTTCTAGTGATACTATTTCCCCGACAAGTTTGCGGATTCTGCGGCGTAAATCTTTTAGAACCCCTGCCTGCGCCCCAATACAAACCCCCCGAATGGTAACCTTAAAGGCTTACCAGAGAACCGCCTGACTATCCACTGTTCCTTCGTTCTCTCAGAATTTTTTTTGAATGGCTTCCCCACTGTATGCCTGAAAACCTGGTCAGTAAGGGAAGATGGCTGCAACCACCACGAAAATTGAGGACGTTCATAACCCGGAACCTGTAACTCAAGAAGGACCGGGGCGTGGTCAGATAGCGTTTTTGCTAGGTGCTGCACATCCAGGACCCAGGTGCAAGCGACCACCGACAATAGCCAGTAGTCCAACCTGGACCACATGCCATGCACCGTGGAGATAAACGTACCCTCCCTAACCCCCGGATGCCGCATACGCCAGACATCATACAGATTCCCTGCTTCCAGGATGCCCAGTAGTGCCGTGGTGGTTAGTCTCTGCCTCCCTGCTCCAGATCCCACCCTGTCTGCGCTTACATCCAAACAGGTGTTAAAGTCCCCCATCCCAGATAATTTCCGCAGCAGGAAACGCTGAGATGCGACGCCACACATCCGTATAGAAAGGGTGATCATCCACGTTCGGGCCATAGACATTGACCAGTAACACACTTGCACCCCCAAGCGTACAATGCACAATGGCTAATCTGCCCTGGTCATCAGTCTCAGTGCTATGAACCTTGTTTGACAAGGATCATCACCCCCGAGAGTAGGATGAGTAGGAGGACATGATCCGCACCCCTGGCCACCGGGACCCCACCTTTTGATCAGATAATGTAGTGAGATGAGTCTCCTGCAACATCGCCACTTGGATATTGAGCCTATCTAGGGTTACCATCACGGTGCGTATCTTTTTTGGGCCATTAAGGCCTCGTAGATTCCACGTTAAGAATCGAAAATTACCGCGCATTACTGTGGGAGGTGCCATAAATACATACACATACAAACATAGCTGAGAACCAGTAAACCGGTGACCCGCTGTGCATTGCAACATGAGTCAGCAGCAATCCCAGGTAGTCCACAGTTGGTATAATGTCCCAAAAACTCTCAAGACAGAGTAACTCCAAGGTGTACAAAAATACAAGAGTTAGGTCTGCAATATTCATGCCAGACGGTAGAGAGCAACTATTCAGACAGTGCCATTCACTACCCCCCCACCCGCTCCACTCCCCCGTCACCGGCCCCCCTCCCACTTTGGCCCCCCTCAACTTGCCAAAGCCATCCCTAACACACCCAATCAACTCCCAAAAAACAACACAAACATGTAGCAGTATGTGGGGAATTCCCATATGGAGGGCGTTAGTGCTACTGTCCTCATACTAATTAGGAGGTGGCTGATCAGGTCGTGTACCTGTGTTACAATCCTTAAGCTAATACTTAACCAAGTGCATCATGCCTAATATGTATGTGACAGTACAGCAGACGTCGTAAAACCAGAAATGAGAGTCAAATAAGTAAAACGAGTGCCCAAAGGTAAAACCATTATAAGATTCAATGCAGTGGGGCCCATGGGGAAAAAACTCCTATCAATGGGTACTATAATATTGTCAATCCCCCTCTCACTGATCAGTTACAGTCTCTCGGCGGTGCCTCTTCAAGTGCTTCGCATGCTCCATCGCCGCCTTTGGAGTCGAAGATTTTAAAGTTCCGCTCCGCACTCACACGGAGGCGTGCTGGGTACAGCATAGCATACGGTATGTTTTCAGACTGGAAGAATTTCTTTACGGCCCCATACTCACGCCGTGCAGACTGGACCGCAGTTGTGAAATCAGGAAAAAAGGATAAAGTATTCCCCTGATGACAGATGTTACCCTTCTCTCTGGCCAGCCGCAAAATGGCATCCCGGTCCCGATAGCTCAAAAGCCGGGCTATGATTGGTCGAGGGGGTGCCCCAGGGATCGGTCGTGCTGCCAGGGAGCGGTGGGCCCTCTCCACCACAAACATTGGAGACAGCTGCTCTGTGCTGAATACCTCCTTAATGAGTGATTCGATGTAAAGCTCCATTTTGCCCGTGTTTGTGGACTCAGGAAGACCCAAAAGTCAGATGTTCCGTCTAGATCTAGCCTCTAAATCCTCGTTCTTGGCCTGTATGATGGCCAAGACCTTTTCCATATTAAGGGTCTTACTGGTGACATCACTTAGTCCGTCCTCTGCAGTGGAAACCCTCTGCTCTACCTCCCCCATTCTTGTAGTCTGCTTTTCTAGTTGGGAAGACATGTGGTCCAGTCTGTGATTGATAGTGGACATGCTGCCCTCAATAGCCCGCAGACTTTTCTGCATCGCCAGTAATGTAGACTCCAGACTAGGAGGGCCATCTCTTTGACCGTCTGCCTCCTAGTCCGAGGCCACGTTCTGAGGACCTCTGTTTGATTTTCGTGCCTCAAAAGTGAGGCAGGACTGTGATTTGTCCGGCTTCCCCATACTCAGCAGCGGCGACAGCAGCTCCAATATCAGCAATGCAATGACCCAAAGCTCGAGAGCTAGCGTCTCAAGCAAGTGGATTGATAGTGTAGCGCAGTGGATACCCTATATGGCAAGTACCTTCAGATTGACATACCATATGCAATTGTGATATTCCTAGGACGTTAAGGGAGCCGTAGCTTCACAGCAGGCTTAGATACAGTCCCACTACAGAGACAACAATTCTCCAGAGACCCAGAAGTTCAGGCTTCCAGGCGACAGGTTGATATCCAGTAACGACAAAGGTCACACTGCCATATACTGGGGACACATCAGTCCAAAGGCAGCCACAATCCACTCGGGACCACGTGGGCACTTTCAGCACCAGGGCAGATCACTGCAAGAGGGAAGGACCCAGTCGGACGCCCACAGCAATGAGGCCCAGCTCCCCCGGGAGCGGAATGCAGAAGCGGCCTGAGTTATTGTGCAATGCCTGGGGGCCCCCACCACGATGCAACCTCTAGGTCCAGTGGTCGCTGCCAGGCCACTCTCCGTCCTCCGACGCTGCAAGACCCAGTATTGCTAGGCCCGACACCGTGTGCAGTGAGTGCGGACCGCAGCACAACCTAAAGCTCAGGCCCACACCACCTCCGCAGCCGCCCGCACAGGTCCTCAGGTACCACAGGAGCTTCGGGAGTCCTCGGCAGTCTCCTCTCCAGGCCAGGTCCGTTATCCGCTGTGCAGGATTCAGCGGGCACAGTCTCTCCCGGTCACCTGTGTCCTTGGCCCGCTTGCGGAGAAGTCCCGGCCCCACCGCAGAGTTCGCAGGGCGCAGCAGGCAGTCAGCGGCACATTAGTCAGGTGCAGGCGGCCCGGGATGACAGCCCCCGGAGCTCCACCTTTGATTCCTTATGGCCCCGTAGATGGATTGTACCCCTTTCCGCAGCGATAAGAAACGCACGCACCCAGTCCGGGCGGCGTAGTGCAGCACAGTCACCGCAGCCCCAGCTCGATAAATGGGCCAGATGTACTCACTAAAAAGATTTATTCTGTAGCAACTGGCCGATGTTAAAAACGTTGCTGAGATACCTTTATTGGTTAAATTGACCACTGGTATCTAAAAGTGAAATAAAGTGCTGGTAAGTGCAGAAGAAGGTCTACATGTTTCAACCTATGTGATGATATTACTTAGGTTTTCGTCAGGACCGAATGATGTGACCTGGGCGGTGTACACACGCTAAGGTGTACCCTACCCTTGATCACAGAAACCTAACCATTTACTCACGGTCAAGTGTCCTGTCATCCCATTTGAAGACAGGAAGAAATTATAAGACGCGTAATAGCGTGCCTCATGGGAGTCAGGGTCGTGGTGACAGCTCAGAAAACACGATTTAGTGGAGCTGATCACCGGCTAGTACGCCTACCCTAAGCGACCCGCATCTGCTCCCCGAGGGATCCCACTACACCTGATAAAAGTAGTTTTTTAGCTTATCTACAGGTTTTCTTCATCAATGTAATTTTATATGACAGTAATGTACATAATATTCAACATTCCAGTAATTCCGATTGTATAATGTAATTAAATCTACCTTTTAACATCTGACAGAACCAAAATCCTGACTGAAGTGTACAATGGCAAACCAACACATAAAATGCCCTATAGCACACACAGATACTTGTGTAAAATAAAAGTGATTCCTTAAATAGAATTCATTGATGCAATGGTGAAAGGTGGGGGAGGTTGCGAGAAGAAATCCCAAAGGCAGAATGCTTTTTTTCAAATCCCCTTAAAATAAATTTCAATATTGCCTTTAATGCAGTTGGGATAGAAAATATGCAAAAGAAAGATAGAAACACAGCTAATTTGCTTGGCAAAGAAGTACATGCTATGTATTTGGAAATTTGAATGCACTGACCAACATTTAATAGACATTTACAGAAACTGCTTTTCATTCATTCAGACTTTGGAGCCATCCAAACTGAAATGAGATCCATAATAACAAGTCAGGTCAATAATTTAGGAAACACATTGAGAGGTCACTTATTGAATATTGTAAGCTACATGAAATGTATGAATATTAATTGAGACATAGGAAAACATGAGTTACATAGGGAGACTAAATAACAATTAAAATAAACTACAAAACCACGACAAAGAATCCTTATTTCTGTTTTTGGGGGGGATCAGCAGTAGAGGGTGGAGGTGGTACCGAAAGTCATTGGAAGATGGTTCAAGTACTGATAGGTAGTGGTCAAGTGAAATAGATCTCCAGAACAAGAAAATAAATTTTCTTACAGAATTAACATGGGCATTGAAAGTGGATAGTTTTTCTTTTGTTGGGAGAGAGTCCCAGAGTGTGTCCGACCCGCTCAAAGATTTATATTTGGTCTGTTTTAGGCAGAGAGCCATCTTAATTAGTATCAATGAAATGTGGTAGGTGAGTGATCGAACAGCGCGGCATTATTCTGGTGGCAAAATTAATGACATGGCCTTAGGAAAGATGACTTTTTTAAGGCAGACCCACAGTAAACTGTTACAACAATAATTACATTCTAGCTTAACTTATGCTTTTTGAAGGAGCACAGCTAACAAACCTGAAATGGTTGATAGCTGTTGCGCCTGGACTGACATAGATAAACAAGCCACATTGCATGAACTATTAAGAATGATAAAGTGAAAATTGAAGCTAAATTTCCCAGACTGGAAAACTTGGGAAACATCTAGGTACAGTCTTACTAAAGAACTATATAAAGACCCTCTGCTCTATTTATTAGTACACTTGCAGTTGGTGCCCAACATGCGCAATATTGAGTTCTATATATTTGATACTCCTCAAGGTATGCATTGCCAAGACAGCAACATTTAACACCGCTCTTAGAATTTGTGGTTTACATGGCAAAATCTCAGAGGCAGATAATTTGCTTCTTAAATATACAAAATCACAATTTCAGCAGACAAATATTTTGTAATTCGTGCTAGATAAATATTTGAATATATTTCAAACTCTATTATTATCTCTACTGGCTAAATTACACTTGAGTGTGTCTGATCAGTAGCTTTTGGGGTATCAGAATGGTGGGTCATGCTGGGGCTAAGGCGACTCCTTTGTCCAACCTCTGGGCTGAAGGGTTGTTTACAAAGGTTCATCTAGGTTGTTAAAAGGGTTTGCTGTGCCTTAGTGTTTAAATTTAACTAGGGTTTGAAGATACCACCTGCACGTTTAGCAAAGCTATTGTCTTTTTAATACATCATTAGTCTATAATTCACACTTCTGTTCTTGTATGAGTAGGCCTTTTTCCTATTATTTTAATGTTATAGGTATGTATAAGGACTCCCGGCAGTCTTTGTCAACACATTTCTATGGTTTAATAGACTCCTATTTCATAAATTGGGTCACATTTACAATGACAATTCATTTATTATTGCCTCTTTACAGTTTTATAATCCCATTGAACATATATATATTCACTGAAAAAACCACAGGTTCCAGGCACGTTATAGTCCGGAACCAGCATCCAAAAAAAAAACAAAATTCACAGAAAAAACCATAGGCCTCAGGGGCGCCACAGCCAGCTGGACCCCTCACCCGCACAAAACCACCGAAATTCCTGACTTAATATTCTGCATCAAGCATGTACATTTTTCAATTATAGTAATTTATATAAATTTTCAAAAAAATATTACTTAGCTATGATTTGACAGTAGGATTTCCAGTTGTTGTAATCAGATTAAGTTAGGAACCCAAGTAATGCAATATTGTCATAATCAATTTATAAAACCAACATCCCTCTCTTATATTCCTGCTTAAAAAAAGTGTGAAAACATTTCCCAAATTGTGTGTGAGAATGTGTGTGTGCGTGTGTGTGTGTGTGTGTGTGTGTGTGTGTGTATATATATATATATGTGTGTGTGTTTGTATACATATGTGTGTGTGTGTGTGTATATGTGGAGGTTGATGACGTCCGCAAGATGATACAGCGGTGCAGGGTCCGGTCGTGACGTGTCCTGGAGAAGAGGCTACGGGGGACCGCGTTCAGAGTTGAAAACGAGTGTGGCTGGAATCGCGCCTGCCGTGCCGCTCTGCTGGGAGGCTGGTGGCTCTCCCCCTGTGAAGGAGTGGGACAACGATAGGCTGGTACCTCGTGCCTCGGGGAGGAGTGGTCTGTGGGCGGTGAGCCCGCCTGCGGCTAAAGTTGCCTAGAGGGCCCAGAAGACAGCCTTAATGGGTAAGCCTGACACGAGGCAACCAAGGATCACTTTTGATAAAAAATCCAATAAAGCAACGGAAGGTGATTCCAGCCAGCAGAGTCAGGTGGAAGTCGGGGCTTCGGCGGTGCCGCCGGAGGAAGACATCCGCTCCATGTTTAGAGATCTGAAGTCCAGTCTCCAGGGTCTCGACTCCAAGATGGATTCCCTGGCGGAAAGAATGGACAGGATTACGCACAGGATGGAAAAACAAGAAGGCCGAACAAGCGTATTGGAAACCAGAGGTGGAAGAGGGACATACTGAAATGGATACGAAATTGCGGGACATGGATGGGGTGCTGCGTGTCATCAAGTTAAAGAACGAGGATTTGGAAGCCAGGTCGAGGAGGAACAACGTACGAATTACAGGGATTTCGGAAACGACAGACATACAAAACATGGAGAAGTACACAGAAACCATGATGCGAGACTTATTTGGATCGGCCTTATCTGCCATGTTTCTCATAGAATGTGCCCATAGAACACTGGGTCCTCGGCCACGGCCGGGGGTGCCGCTGCGGCCCATACTGGCGAGAGTCCTCAACTATAGAGATCGGGATGCGATCCTGCGAATGGCGCGTGAGAAAGGGGCCATACAATATAATGGTAATGACATCGCTATGTACCCAGACTTCACGCTACAGGTCCAGGCGGCCCGCAAAGAGTTCTTGCCAGCCAAGAAGATATTCCAACAGATTGGCACCAAGTATTCGTTGATTTATCCTGCCAAACTGCGGATCCAGGGTCCCAGAAAACCTACATTCTTCACGGATGCGAAGGCTGCCTTGGCGTATGCGAAACAGATGGCCAAAGAGCAAAGGCAGAGCACGCCGCTGGGTGAATCCCAGCCTGCAAGCACTCTGAGTGACAATGACTGACGGATTCGACAAATCAAGCGAGCTGTGCAGATAAGTCCATATTTTAGAGTTATTTAGAGACTGGGTTGTTGCTCCCTGTAGTAGCCGCGATCGCACTATCATGTGGGATCGATACGTTCACATTTTTGTATACTCACGAGTCCTCCCCGGTGCACCAATAGACATTGAGTACGGGCTGTGTTGTCTCTGGTGCTAGGGCAGTAAGTATTAAACTCGGCCACCCTGCCATGAGTGCAGGGGTGTTATGCCGGCGGACCCATGTTCCCCATGAGATAATTCCCTTTGGGCTCCCAATGTGGAGCTATCGTTTATTGTTGTGGAGGGTGTGGGGGGTGGCTATCACAACCTGTTTGGGGGGGTTGGTGTGGGAGGGGAGGGGGGGGTGGTAGTTGTACTTTTGGATACCTGCTGACTTTTGGATGTATGCATAATGGTAGTTTGAGGTTGAATTGTGTGTATATGCCCGCAGCGGATAGCGGTGATGCTGCTGCTGAGACCAGCCCATGGCCTAGGAAACTGTTCACTGTGGGTCTGGGGGGTCCCGCATTATCTATCGTGTACAAATGCACTGAGTTTTTGTTCCTGCTATGTCGCAACTAAAATGTCTTACATGGAATGTTAGAGGCCTAAATGATCGCCGCAAGTCGAGACTGGTCCACTCATACCTCTCTAGACATGGAGTAGATATATGTTTATTGCAAGAAACGCACTTAACGGGAGGCACGTCCAGCATGCTTTGGAATCATAGATGGGGAGAGGTGGTAGAAGGGGGATATTCTAATTACTCTCGTGGAGTGGCAATCTTCTTTCGTAAAGGGCTGCAATGGCGCACACATCACAAATTGATAGAGAGGGACGGTATATCCTATTGCATGGAACACTGTACCATACACCCGTGGTGTTAATCAATATATATGGCCCAAACTTGGATGCACCTGACTTTTTTTCAGCATATCTGACAAATGATCCAGTCCTGGGGCGGTGTCGCGGTCATCTGGGGTGGAGATTTTAATGTCGTCCTTTCAGACGTAGCGGATAGGCAGGGGGCATCCCGGGAGCATCACCCCAGGGCGGCCGCGGTGTTGCAGGATACTGTGTCGGACCTGCACTTAGTGGATTCATGGAGAGCGTTACACCCTACGCTTAGAGAGGGCACCTGTGTGACGCACCACCGTAACGCCTCATCTCGTCTGGACTTTTGGTTAACATCTAAAGACATACACACTTGGGTCATCACGGCCGAACACCTGCCACGTACACTGTCGGATCATGCACCTGCACAAATGACACTTCAAGTCCCAGGTCCATATATAACTCCATTCAGCTGGAGGTTCCCCTCAGGGGCACTGCTGGATCAAGTCTTTAGGGAAGAATTGCGAGGGAAAATAGAAAGTTTTTTTACACTCAATGAAGGATCGGTAGAGTCCCCAGGTATGTTATGGGAAGCCTTTAAAGCGGTGATTCGAGGTGAAAGTATAGCCCTAAAAACAGGAGTCCTCCGAGATATACGTACTACGTTACAGAGGCTGGAACGTGAGATTGGAGCGCTGGAACGCGCATGGGCGCGTTCCCCATCCCCTGCCATTGGGGCACAGATCAGATCTAAACTGTCCGAATTTTAAGCAGAAGCGGAGAGGGAGACTGTTTACTTGCACAAACATGCTCGGGCACGGAGATACGGAGAGGGGGACAGGGCCGGGCGTACGCTAGCGGGACTGCTCAGACCACCTAGGGGGGCGGACTATATAACCGAAGTGCGCACAGAGAATGGAGAGTTGGTCAGATCACCACCAGAAATCTTGAACACGATGTCCCGGTTTTATGAAACACTTTATGCCTCCAAAACCAATCCCTCGCAGTCCGACATAGTGGACTATTTGGACACTATGGCGCTGGCATGGTTTAATGACAGAGCTAGGCAATATATGGAGCTGCCCATTACGGTGGAAGACATTAGACAGGTAATAAGCGGCATGCCGGCGGGGAAGGCTCCGGGGGCGGACGGACTTACGGCGGCCTTTTACAAGGAATACTCTGACTTGCTGGCCCCGAGACTGCTGCAGGTTTACCTGGAGGCAATGGTGACAGGTATCCTACCTCCCACATTACGAGAGGCCCCTGTAGTGGTTCTGCAGAAACCCGATAAGGACCCTGTGGCGCCTGACTCGTACCGTCCACTTTCTTTAATAAATCTAGATACTAAGATTTATGCAAAATGAATTGCTAACAGACTGCAACCCATGCTGCTGCAGATAGCACTGCTGGATCAGTCTGGTTTCATACCAGGTCGCTCGACTGCCCATAACCTGAGAACGCTGTTCGGCGTTTTGCACTATCTGGCCCCCCACGTGCAGGCGATTGCGGCGCTGCTGGATGCCACGAAGGCGTTTGATTCTTTGGAGTGGAGGTTCCTATTTGTTTTGCTGTCCCGTATGGGGTTTAGCCCATTATTCCTAAAACAGATTCAGTTGCTTTACTCGGGGCCAGTGGCAAGGGTTAGGATAAATGGGCACGTGTCGGAATCTTTTGCCATTACAAGAGGAACAAGACAGGGTTGTCCGCTGTCGCCGCTGCTGTTCGCCATCGCAGCGGAGCCACTCGCGGCCCGTCTTCGCCAACACCATACTCATAGGAGCATAGGGTTTTCCACTAGAGGGCTGTTAATCTCAATGTATGCGGATGATATGATAATATACCTAACAAACCCTAAAGATAACTTTGCAGCGGTGATGCGAGAGATAGTTCGATATGGTGGGCTTACAGGCATTCAGGTAAACTGGTCTAAATCTGTGATATTTCCACTAACTGAGGGAACCATTCAGGTTGACATGGAATTCCCTATACAGTGGGCAGTTGGGGAAGTCAAATATCTGGGGATACAGGTGAGCAGATCGCTGCATGAAATCTGGCTGTCCAAATATGGCACAGTAACGGACTGGATAGAAAGCAAAATAAAGAAATGGAGTCAATTACCGTTGTCATTGATGGGTCGGATTGCTATTGTTAAAATGGTGATTTTGCCGAAGCTTCTATACCTATTTGTAAACATACCAATGCCGCTAAATACACATTTCTTCAGGAAACTTAGATCCCACATCCTAGATTTGGTGTGGGCGGGTAGACAGCCCAGAGCTTCTTGGAAGCTGCTGACATTACCATTTACCCAGGGTGGATTGGGGCTCCTGACTTCGAGCTGTACGCCTATAGCGCTCAGGCGCAATACTTATTTTTCTGGCAACACCCAACACCCTTTCAACCTCATGTGGCGGTCGAAATTGATAGAGTGGCTCCCATCCCGCTGAACACGGCAATTTATCAGCCCTACAAGAGACCCCACATGGAAATAGACACGGTGGAATCTATGAGGTGGGCTTGGAGAGGGATTGCAAAAAGGGCACATCTCGGGGAACTTTATGCTCCATCCATGCCTCTGGGCGGTGCCCATTATTCACTCCATTAACGGACAGAACTATTGCAGCACGCGCTAAGGCGCATGCGTTGGAAAAAGGGGGTGATCTGTTTCCGAATGACTCGTTTTTAACCATACAACAGATGTGTGGCTCACGCGCACCCACGTCATCGGACACGCTTCTGTACTACCAGCTTAGAGCGGCTTGCCGTGCAAGATACGAGTCTTTCCCGGAGGCACCTCCGGCATTACCCACGCTCGAAAATGTCTTGGTAAATCCGTCTCCTCGTAAACGGATCACGCGCATTTATACCATAACGCAAAAAGAATCGCCCGTTGTCGAGTGTACGTCCAGGGCAGAGTGGGAGAAAGACCTAAACCAAGTTATCACAGATAAGCAGTGGCATGACTGCTGCTCACAGTTGGAGGAGCTATCCCCCAATTACCGACTGAGATTAATCCACTTTAATTTCCTGCACAGGCTGTATCGTACGCCCTCTCAACTGCATCGCATGGGTGTTCACCCAGACGCGCGATGTTGGAGATGTGGGGCCCCAGACGCCACATTCTTACACTTGGCGTGGGAGTGCGGTCCGATAAGGGGCTTCTGGGAGAGTGTCATAGAGCATATCAGATGCATTACCAAAAACCAGATTCGGGCCACCCAACTGACAGCACTTCTGGGCTTTGTATCTGAGGTTCCGAGAGGCTCTCTGAGGCTCGCGGCCATGCTGCTGCTGCTAGCAAAGAGGCAGGTGGCAATCCACTGGAAGAAGCAGCAGCCTCCCACTATTACTGCATGGGTTAGCACAGTAATATACTGTAAAGACCAACTTACCAACTACTGGGAGCTAATGCCAAGTAGATCCAGGCCTGTAGACATTTGGAAACCATTCGAGGCATGGCTGGGTGCAGGGGGGTCAGACCTTTTAAGGAAATAAGCAGGGAAGAACTGCAAATCGTGACGTGTACTCAGAGTCGGCATGGACTCACTAGGGCCTGAATCTTGAGTGTGGGGATGTAGAGAACAGAGTACTTGGAGACAAGGGTCATGGAGAGGAGGAGAGTGCAAGCTGGGACATGGCAGTTACACGTACCACACGCTACATAGGGTGACACCATCAAAACTTGGACAAGGTAGGGGGGAGGGAAGGATTGTTTGTCATGATTAATCAGCGTATATGTACGACATAAGCTGTAATAGTGCTGCCAATGGACCTGGAGGACGATGCCCGTACAATACTCAATCGCTGCCGGCCCGTGGGGTTGTAGGCATACAAGCTGTCTCCTTTTGAAAGGTTATTTATGTACTGCAGGCTGCCGGCCTCCGGGTTGTAGGCAAACAGCTGTGTTCACATAATTTTTTTGTTTTTTCAATAAAAAAAAAAAAGAAGATAAATGCACTTGTGATTGTCTTGTTTAGTAGTAACATTTAGCAATAATCTGGGTTTAGTGGGGCCCCAAGAGCTTTTGGCCCCAGTGTCACTACACCTGCAGCACCATTCAAATCAAGCCCCTTTTAAATGCAAGGTAAACTGCACTTGTGGTTGCGTATTTAGGAATAATATATAGCAATATTTAGGTGTTTAGTGAGGTGCATGGAACGTTTGGTCCCAGTGCCACTGCTCCACTATTGAAATCATGACCCCAGTGTTTGCTAGATAACTGCATTTATGACTGCCTCTTTAGTTGTAAAATATAGCAATATAATGTGTTTAGAGGAATTCTGATAATTTTTCGGCCCGGTGCCACTGTACCTTCTGCTCTATTGAAATCATGATCCTAGTGCTTGCTAGATAACTGCACTTGCGACTGCCTGTTTAGTTTTAAAATATAGCAATATTAGGTGTTCAGTGGAGTTATGACAACTTTTGGCCCCAGTGGCACTGCACCTGCAGCTCCATTTAAATTACGCCCCTTTCAATTGCAAACTAATTGCAATTGTGACTGCCCGTTTAGTAGTAAAATATAGCAATATTAGGTGTTTAATGGGGTGTGTGGAGCTTTTGGTCCCGTTGAGACTGCACCTGCAACACTATTAAAATCATGACCCTAGTGCTTGCTAGATAACTGCACTTCTGACTTACTACCTGTTTAGTTGTAAAATATAGCAATACTAGGTGTTTAGAGGATTCTGACAACTCTTGGGCCCGGTGCCACTGCACCTGCTACACCAGTGAAATCATATCCCTGTTGTTCACAAGGTAACTGCACTTGTGACTGCCTATTTTGTTTTAAATTTTAACAGTAATCTGGGTTTAGTGGGGACCCTAGAGCTTTTGGCCCCGCTGCCACTGCACCTTTCTAATCAAGTCCCTTTTAACTGCAAGGTAACTGCAATTGTGACTGCCTCTTTAGTAGTCAAATATAACAATAATATGTGTTTAGAGGAGTTCTGACATCTTTTGGGCCCAGTGCCTCTGCACCTGCTGCACCATTCAAATCATGGCCCTGTTGTCTGCAAGGTAACTGCACTTGTAGCTGCCTGTTAGTAGTAAAATATAGCATAGTTCTTGTATAGTAACTTTATTTTTAACGTGCAATGTTTATTACAGCACTCAGATTTTGATCTAAATGACCAAATAGGTTAAGTTGACAAAATCAATGTAATAATGCCTACAAAGTGCAAAGAAAGGTACTGAGGTACGAATATGAAATGGCACACACGTTCTAAGGCTAAAGCATCTGCTTTACACAACTAAGTAATAAAAAGCAAGCATTCCAGCATACCTTTAGAAGCTGTCTTGCCTTTTCCGTGGGAAGAGTACTTATTTTGACAATTAATGAGGCTTAAACATTGTGAACAGCTTTATTAAAAGTTTTGTAAATGCGTGCAACCAGAGGAAGTAAACAAAATAAAAAAGTTCCCCACAAGAGCGATTGAACACAGTAATTTGTCTATGGGAACTGATAAGAATCCCCTTTTAAGATATATTGAATACACAAGATTTTACAAGCACATCACAAGCGAAACCTAATGAGGAATAGAAAAGCAATGGAGCCTCAATTTTAGTAAAATAATGTGTTGATGTGAGAAGCACTTAAAATTTAAAATGAACTCTGAGTAGACATGCTTCAACTGAAATATCTTCTACTCTGATGTCTGGCATGTTTTGAAAATGTTTGTCGAAACTATAAAGGCTTAAGGGCTGTACTTACAAATTGCCACAAATCATCAGATATGCCATAAATCACACATTTTTAGTACATCAGTAAGCGGATCTGAAATTCTGGAATAAAATGGATGGATTTGCCGCTGTGATCTGCACATACCACAAGCCAGAGCTGTTCATCTTGTTTGAACACCAGATGTAGGATCGTAGTAGCTCTGAGGGTCATAGTTTCTAGGCTTAATACAGTTAACCTATTGAGTCTTTCATACACTAGTTGCAACGCGTATCTTTTTGAAAAATGAATATCTGTTTTAATTGGGTAACAGAATTGAACACCAAGTAATTGAAACCTGATTGGATAAGAGTGCTTCATAAATTCACAAATTATTATCAATATTATTACAGGCCCCTCAGGGAGTTGCAAGAAAGAGACGTATCAACAGATTATGATGATGAGTTCCATAGGCGGTCTATTAGAAGACCAATCGCAACAGCTCCAAAAACCAGGTAGTAGTACACAATTATCACTAGCAGTAATTTAGGAATACTTTATAGGGTTACCACTTGCTGAACTCCACAGTTTTGCTTATGTTTCATTACATTTATTTAAAATGCATGCAGTTATTATGTTTTCTATTTGAGTGTATGTGAAGGTATTATTTTTCGGTCTAAAATTGTGTGCTTTTCAGTTATGCATGCACAGAGAAGTGTTACAAGAGTGTATAATGGAAGCATTTTAACTATTTCACTGCCCTGCTGACTTAAACCCCCCCTCCACCCCCTAAGTCGGCCATCAACATCCTTATCTGGCTGGGAGTGGGGTGAAGAAGTGTGCTGGGGCCTCATCTTCTCTGGACATCAGCAAACTCCTTAATTAGGGAACCCTCTGTTAACTTCTGAGACACCTCGTATGCATCTGGATCACCCAATATGCATCTGGATCTCTCATGAAGCATAGTGGTTGGTCCTGGGAGGTACTCCATAGAAGGATCATGCATGTTGGTGGGGCTACGAGCAGTGCTACTGGCCTCTGCTCCTCCCTAGCCATCCCCACTAACTTGCGAAACTTTTTTTCTGTTGGTGGGAGGAAAGGCAGGAGGAGCAGCCCATCCATCCTCCCTGCCACCACCTGAAAGAGAAAACAAACCAGAAAGTGTGGACTGGAAGGGGAATAGACTATAATTGTTCATAGTCTTCCCTTTCATTCTCCACTTCTTGATTACATTTTGGACTGCTCCTAAGTTGCCAAGTGCTTCTCTGTCCAGGTTTGTTTTTATTCACCAACAACCCAGCATATAAACAATGGAAAGAAGCTGTGGCGATGGAGACTAACTGAAGAGATTCCTAGTCATCTGCACACCAAGAGAGCTATGAGAGGACTGTGAGGCCACACACAAAGTGTGTCGGATCGGTGACAGCCTCTGTCTTGTGGTCAGTTGTAGAGGAGATATCATTGGTGCAGCTTCTGGGAACCCAGATCCATCAAAGAGGAATACTTGCCAGAGCAGGTGCCACAATTAATTGAACCTGTTTTCAGGGGGGGCGTGGTCTGCCGAGCAGCGGAATGGCCGCTCTCTGAGTGCGCTCCGCAGGCTGGGATAACAATCCTCTCATAATCCTACATTACGGTGGGGGACGTGGAGCTGTAACGGACTCCCTTATCCATCTGCCCACTCCTGCATTGCTCCGAAGTCTGTCCCGGGCGGGCCTGGAGTCGTGAGATAGAGATGAAGGTTCACTGTGGCTTCTGAGCCTGCCTCAGGTGACGGCGGCGGTTGGCGGCCCCGAAATCGAGCCTGGTGCTGTGGAAACAAAGTGGGCCTATGAGAGCGGTGATTTGGCCCGAGTGACGCCGGCCGCTACCGAAAGAGGTGGTGCGGAGCTGCACTGGAGGTGTGCTTGCGGACTGGTAGGCCCGGATGAGTTTGATGCCGACGGCGAGACCTTAGAGCGGCGTTGGAGAACACAGGCGCGGATCGAGGGGCCCGGAGGCGCCATCTTGGACGCGACGCCGTTAGTTGCAGGCAAGAAAGTAGCGCGACCCCCCGTCCTCTCCCCTGTTTGTGGCGGAGCCCTGTGGCGTGCTGTTAGCGCTTGAACCAGGTGTGCCATTTGATGAGGATTTAATACTGCTCCTCGGCGGTAGGTCAGTGCTGCGTGGTGACTGTGGTGCGACCAGATTTGGGGTCAGCAAATGCAGCGGCGACACTGCGAATGGGCCATTGATTTTGGGCGGATCCTAGTCTGCCGGGGTCGAGTAGCAGCCCAGATGAGCCGGCACGGCGGAGTTGCATAGCTCTGATCCCTGGTGGGAATGCCTTGCTGCTGTGCCTTGGTGCTTAGACCCTCTAACTGGTGTATAAGCGCTTGTGCGGGGATAACTCTTTTGCGGCCCCGGGTTCCTTGAGTGGTGTGTTGCTGAGAACGGCCATCATACTGAGCCTACCACTCCTGCATAGATTTGGCTGTCGCAGAAGGACGCAGACGATTGACGCAGCGCTGAAGATGTACAGTGCGCCCTAGAATTGTGAGGAGCAGCGCTTGTGCCCCGCACTGGGATGTAGGCTCTGTGAAGGTCGAACGTGGGGCACCTGGAACTTACACTTGCCGCCTGGGGTTCTGGTCCTTACCTGGCTGTTGCTGGGTGCTGGTGATTCGGCGCACGAAGGGAAGCACGACGCCAAGCAGCCGAGACTGACATTTGATAAGAGGGCCACACGTTATGTTGAGGCACTCTCTGATGTGCAGCCAGAGGAACAGCAGGAGCTGCACGCTGAGGATGGGGGGAAGATTTGCGTACTCTTATGCTAGAGATGCGCTCAAGCCTGCGTAATATTGATTCTAAGCTGGATACCCTGACCTCGCAGTTGGACTCGGTCAAAGCCCAGGTACAGGTGCATGAAACCCGATTAGATACTCTGGACAATCGGCATACTGAATTCCATGAATTCCAAGTGGAAACAAAAGAACATTTGTTGAATATGGAGAAACTATTGGGAATTATTCGTGCCAAAAATGATGATTTAGAAGCGAGGTCGCGCAGAAACAACCTACGCATTACTGGGATTCCGGAGACCACCGCGATTGACAGGATGGAGAGCTATGTGATGACGCTACTGCAAACGCCGTTTGACCCCAGCTGTCCCCTATCTTCGTGGTGGAAAGGGCGCACAGGTCCCTGGGACCAGAGGCCTCCGGTCGGGGCACCACCTTGGCCGATATTAGCCAAGCTATTGAACTATCAGGACCGAGACACTATACTGCGACTGGCAAGAGAGAAAGGTCAACTTTCCTATCAGGGTAATGCTGTGTCATTCGATCTGGATTTTACCCCAGCTGTGCAGGCGGCGAGACGCGAGTTCCCACAGGCAAAACGCATACTCCTTCAGGCGCAGATCCCGTACTCTTTGCTTTGCCCTGCAAAGTTGAAGGTTTCATATGATGGTACCACACATTACTTTACGGATGCCAAATCCGCACTTAAGTTCACCAAGCATGTTGGAGGGCGGAAGGGTAAATAAGCTAGTGGATCATCGAAGCCAGCATCTGGAAACATCAGCGACAATGACTAGTATAGCCTTTGCTCCTCATTGACTTATATGCATGTTCATTGTACTGTTGTAATATGTAATGTTTTACTATAACGCAATAGTGGGTCAATATGATGGTATTTTTATCTTTGATATTTTTGCCTTTGGGATGTCAGGAATGGGTTCATGACCGCACTGCAGTTTTCCCGCCCACCCTGTTCACTCAGGGGTGATTGCTACTGCCACCATGCCCCCTATGGGAGATTTCCTTTACAAGGTCCAGAGTTGGGGGTGTTTGTGTTTGTTAGGATGGGTAATTCTGCAACCTGATTTGGGGTTTGGAGTGGGAGGGGGATGGAGTTTGGGGATAGTTTGGTTTTTTGATACCAGTGCGATTTTGAATAGTAAGCCACAGTGTACCTATACCGATTTGCTTAATCCCGCGGCGGCGCGCCTGCCACTCATTGTGGAACTTTGTCAGGAGGCTCACACGCACAGCCTCTGAATTTGTTAACATGGAATATTAGAGGGCTTAATGACTGTCGCAAGGCCAGGCTAGCGCATGCCTATTTGTCTAGGCATAATGTTGACGTATGTCTGTTACAAGAAACGCATCTGAATAATATTCCCTCTCCGAAACTGCGCCATCGTAGATAGGGCCAATCGTACACGTCCATATATTCCAATTATGCCAGGGGAGTGGCCGTACTGATTCGACAGGGGGTTGATTGGAGAGTGAGGGAGGAACATAGGGATCCTGAAACTGTGTTGTGGGGGGGTGACTTTAACGCCATTATGGATGATGCGATGGATAGAAAGGGCACTGCTCGCACTTTGCACCCGGCTGCTAGTGCAGTCCTGCAGTCTATAGTCCGAGATGGGAATCTTGTGGATTTGGCGCTGTCGAAACCCCCAGGCGTGGGAAGGCACGTGTATATCGGATTTCCTTTGTGCGTGGTCCCGCTTGGACTTTTGGCTGGTGTCGAGAGATGTGGCAGCCTGGACTACTGATGTTTCGCATTTGCCGCGTACGTTATCGGATCATGCCCCGTGCATGTTGCGGTTGACGATCCCGGGGTCGCTCCCCTGGGCGTTTTCATGGTGACTCCCACCACATGCATTGTTGGATGAGGATATCAGGGAAGAGATCCGGGGAGATACCACTGACTATTATACTAACAATGAAGGGTCGGTAGAGACTGAGGCTTCACTCTGGGAGGCCTTTAAGATGGTAATCAGAGGTCAATGCATTGCACGACAGGCGGGGGTACTTAAGGCGATCCGTGGCACGCTGACATCTTTGGAGGCCCAAATTAAGGAACTAGAGGGGGTATTTTGCTCTACAGTTGACTCTGTGTCACAGAAGCTGAAGGCTCTTCTGTGGACTATGCGGAAGGGGCGCAGCGTGAAACGAAATTCCTGATCAAATACGCCGAAGTGCGCAGGTATGGTGAGGGAGATAGACTGGGTCGTACCCTTGCAGGGATGATTCGACCATCTAGGTCAGCGACGTTTGTACATGAGATCCGAAACCCGCAGGGGGTCATGGTAAGGGGGCACACGGAGGTGTCGGGCGCATTCGCTAAGTTCTACAAACAGCTATACACGACCACTCAGGGTTCATGTCCGGAGGAGCTGGATGCATTTCTTGACACATTGGCACTGGTTTGGTTTAATGACTCACATAGGCAATACATGGACCTCCCGTTCACTGTTGAAGACATGACACAGGTCATTAGAAGTTTACCTATGGGCAAGGCTCCCGGACCAGATGGTCTAACCACAGCTTTCTATAAGGCTTATGCTGAGGAGCTGGCGCCTCGACTATTGAAAGTTTATGGAGAAGCACTGGAGACGGGGATACTGCCTAAGTCCATGAGGGAAGCGGCGATCGTCACGCTTTTAAAACCAGGCAAACTGGAGGAGGAGCTGGATTCATTCCGTCCCCTCTCCATGATAAATGTAGATGTAAAAATATTTGCAAAACTTTTGGCAAACAGATTACAACCACTTTTACCATTGATAGTGCTTCCAGACCAATCGGGGTTCATCCCGGGGCGATCCACATCCCACAATTTAAGAACGATTTTCTCAGTTCTTCACTACCTGCATCCAGATGAAAAGGCTGCGGTGGTATTCTTGGATGCCACTAAAGCGTTCAACACCCTCGAAAGGTCATATTTATTCTCCATTATAAAACAAATGGGGTTTAGCCCACTTTTTATACGGTGCATCCAGCTGTTGTACACCTCCCCGTCGGCGCGTGTACGAGTCAATGGTCTGTTGTCTGGCTTTAGCTCCCGTAACCTGCTTATTTCCCTGTATGCAGACGATGTTACGTTGTATATCATAAATCCTGAAGACAACCTAGACCCGCTGCTGAGGGAATTCATTTGTTTTGGCGTGCTTTCAGGTGTGTGCATCAACTGGGCCAAATAGGTGATTTTTCCGTTGACTGATGGCACCCCCCTGGTGACATCGGAGTTACCCTTGCATTGGGAGGCGGGTGAGGTTAAGTACTTTGGGATCTGGGTGAGTCGGGACACGCAGGAAGTATGGCGCTTAAACTACGGCCGTATGATGGTATGGCTGGATAACAAAGTGAAACTATGGGCAAAGCTACCACTGTCTCTGGCAGGCAGAATAGCCCTGGCTAAAATGATCATTTTACCAAACTTTTTGTATCTGTTTGTCAACATACCGCTCCCGGTGTAAACAGGAGCCCCAGGAGAAACAACAACAACCCCTCAAGACTGAAACAGGCCCCATGGGCTGGTGGATACCAACCACTGACCGTCTTGAACTGTCTTCCCTCTCTCAGGCAGGTCCGCATAATAAAGCAGGATCCGACTGGAGGACGAAGGAGAAGACGCCCGCAGACGCCTAGGAGAACCTTGAGAAGGACCGATCCAAAGAATTAAACCCACGAACCAGGGAGAAGGGAACCATACCATACGGCTATCTATCTGAACTGGGAACCCTGTAGGAGAGTTAGACCTTGTGCAGATTAAAGCTTTGTTGAGTACAAAATTCCGAATAAAGTAACAGGAAAAGATACCTTCCCTCTCTCGTTATTGGTGCCGAAACCTGGGACCCTCTCCATTGACAAAAATGGACGCTCTTATTCAGCACATAGTACAGGCCCAGGACAAGCTGGGATGGGCCCTGGAAAGACAGCTCACGTCGGCACAGGCAGACCGCGAGGTCTTTTCGAATTCCATGTCCGCACAGTTAGAGGGGCTACACAAGATTGCTGCCGAGCAAGCGGCTGGTCCCCACCCTGTGCCACGCACCTCCCACCATGGTCCAGCAGGGGTGGCTCTACAGTAGTTCGTACAAGGGGACGATCCGGACGCCTACCTCACCAACTTTGAAAGGGCGGCAAGAGCTTGCAGCTGGCCCCCTGAGAAATGGCCATATTTTCTCGCCCCTTTACTAACTGGGGAAGCCCAAGCGGCGTATCAAGTCGCCAACCCAACCGGCACTACACCCTACGGCGAAATAAAGAAGGTCATCTTGGATCACCTTGGGTTGGATGAGGAGGCGTATCGGCTACGCTTCCGAAGAGACAAAGGCCAGCCAGGTGAAAACCCTAAGACGTTGTTCTATCGCTTAAAGTTCGCGGCCGACAAGTGGCTTAAACCGGAAGAGTGTTCTAAGGAGGAAATCCAGGACAAGATATATCTTGAACAATTCTTAGATGACCTGCCGTACCACACGCAAAGGTGGTTGCGACAACACGCGAATTTTAGCACGAAGGAGGCCATGGAGATGGCTGCCACGTTCGCCAGAGCACAACCGAAAACAGGCACAGGAGACTCAGAAAAGGGGTATCGACCACTACCTGGGAAGTTCGTTAGACCTATCAGGCGATGACCTCTTGAGCCTCCCAGGAGACGGCCCAAGCCAGCAGAAGCCTTTCACCCTAAAGGTCCCCAATGTTTTGATTGTGGGGGTTGGGGCCATATCGCAAGAGCATGCCCCCACAACAAACCAGCAGAGGAGCCTATGGACATCGGATACGCCCCAAGAGCCGTACTGTACAACGCGGAGATGGGACCAGCCTTTTATGTAAGTGCTAGTATCAACGGATACCACATAAAAGCATTGTTGGACTCCGGTTGTAAACAATCAGTCATCCTGAGGGACTTAGTACAACCCCAAGATATCATCCCAGGGGCGGTAGTGCACATCCGATGCGTACATGGGGACGTCAAAACATACCCGGTAGCCACAGTGACCATAACCATAGATGGAGGGACCCCTTACACGCTCCGGGTGGGGGTCATGGGTAATTTACCGGAAGAATTAATCATAGGAACGGACAACACCCAATTCCTGACATTATTCCATAGCATAACTAAACGCCACACCAAGCAGGCTCCGCCGAAGCCAGAAAGAAGTACGCAAGTCGCTTCGGCCTTGGCCAATTCAGAACCCTGGGTAATCGATAAAAGCTTCAGGTTTTCCCAGGAAAACGATAATACCCTTAGACATGCGTGGGACGCCGGGGTCACCGTCCACCAGACTCCTCCACCTCCTCCTTACTTCTTAGTCAAAGACGGTTTGCTGTATCTAGTTAAGGACCAGACCTCTGAACCCCAACTGTTGGTCCCCCGTGAGTTCAGGGATCAGATACTGTTCTATGCCCATTCCCACCTAACGGCAGGACACCAGGGGGCAGAGAAAGCGACACAGGCAGTCCTAAGACACTTCTATTGGCCGGGGGTATATCAGGATCTGCTAAACTATTGCCAACAATGTGAAACCTGTCAACGCCAGAGCTCGTACAAACCCCCGGCTGTACCATTGCAGCCCTTACCCATAATCGGGACCCCGTTCACCCGTATTGGGATGGATTTGATAGGACCCCTTCCCCGAACGAAGAAGGGGCACGTGTATGCCCTATTAGTCGTTGACTACTCCACGAGATACCCCGAAGCCTTTCCCTTGAGGTCCCCGACCACCACAGCAATAGCAACATGCTTAATAGAACTGTTTTCACGAGTAGGATTCCCCAAAGAGATCCTAACGGATCAAGGCTCCCCATTCGTCTCTAAATTAATGAAAGAAGTGTGTAAGACACTCAACATAAAACACCTAAAGACCTCCGTGTACCACCCACAGACGGACGGATTAGTTGAGAGATACAACGGGTCCTTAAAACGCATGCTACGAAAAATGCTGACCGTCGAAGGAAGAGAGTGGGACCGTCTGCTTCCTTTAGCCCTCTATGTCCTCCGGAGTCAGGTCCAGAGTAGCCTGGGTTGTTCCTCTTTCCAGATGTTATACGGAAGACAGCCCAGGTCTCTCTTGGAAATGACAAAAGAGGCATGGGAAAGACAGGAGAAGGAGGAATCCACCCACTTCCTCGACTATACCCAGTAATCTCTGTGCGAAATTAGGGAAACTCAGAGACCTAGCATACTCGAACCTCGAAAAAAACCAGCGTAAACAGAAGACGTTCTATGATAAGGGAAAAAAATGGAGATATCTAAGTCAGGGGGATTGGGCGTTGGTAAAGATACCCTCCAGCCTAGGCAAAACCAAATCCGAGTGGTCAGGTCCTTTTCACGTCGTAGAAACCATTGGGCAAACCACCTACCGCCTACAAATGAACAGACGGAAAACACAATGCTTCCACATTAACCTTTTAAAGAAATGGATCGGTCGACACCCCCCCCCCCCCCCCCCCTCCATCCGTTTCGCCTCCTCTATCACCGAGGAAGCGTCCACAAGGAAACACCTCGTGGTTAATCCTACCCTGACATGTAAACAAAAGAGCGAGCTAGAATCAGTGTTCAGAGAGTTCGTGTCCACTTTTTCAGACACACCCGGGAAGACCTCTCTTGCAGAACATGCCATAGAGACAGAACCGGGTAAAACCGTGAAACAGCGTCCTTATCGCATTCCAGCTGCCAGACGGGACGCCATCCGGAAGGAGGTACAGGACATGTTAAAATTGGGAGTTATAAGGGCGTCAAAGAGCGATTGGTGTTCTCCCATTGTCCTGGTGCCCAAGCCGGATGGGTCCTCAAGGTTTTGTGTGGATTTTCGCGCCCTAAATAACATATCCACCTTCGACGCCTATCCTATTCCCAGGGTAGACGAACTGATAGAACGGTTAGGGGACGCCCAGTTTATCAGTACCCTTGATCTGACAAAAGGATACTGGCAGGTCCCACTGCGAGAAAAAGATCGTAAAAAAACCGCCTTCGTCACACCGGACGGCCTATACGAGTTCACTGTGTTGCCATTTGGCCTTCACGGAGCACCAGCGACGTTCCAAAGGCTCATGAATACAGTGCTACAAAACCATCGAGCATGTGCTGCCGCTTATCTAGACGACATAGTGATTTATAGCCGCTCATGGGACCAACACCTACATAACCTGAGACAAATCCTAGGGTGCCTCGCAGAAGCAGGACTGCATGTTAATTCCCGCAAGTCCAAAATAGCGTTTGACAGAGTGAAATACCTGGGGTACATGCTCGGCCATGGGGTAATCGAACCGCAGGAGGAAAAGGTGAAAGCCATTAAGAACACTCAAATCCCCACTACACCAAAAGAGATCCGAGCCTTCCTCGGTCTCGTGGGGTACTATCGGAGATTTATTCCCCGTTTTTCAGACGTGGCAGCACCCTTAACCGATCTCCTGAAGAAACGGAAGTCAGGCACGTCCTTACCCGCCCCCTCCAAAGCAGCTATAGAGGCTTTTCAAACACTGAAAGACATCATCACCTCCGCTCCAGTGTTGGTATCACCTAACTTTACACTCCCATTCATTCTTCAGACTGATGCATCTGACAGAGGGATAGGAGCGGTCCTCTCCCAATTGTCCCCCGAGGGAGTGGAACACCCAGTCTTGTTCATCAGCAGGAAGCTGTTTCCCCGTGAGGCTCGCTATTCCACTATCGAGAAGGAGTGTCTGGCAATAAAATGGGCGGTGGACAAACTTGGATAATATTTAGATGGTACTAAATTTACCCTCTACACAGACCACGAACCCTTGACATGGATGTGTCGAAACATGGGGAACAATCCTAGAATCATGCGATGGTTCTTGACCCTACAGCCGTACAGTTTTGAGGTCAAACATCGTAGGGGAAGTTCCAATGGCAATGCGAATTATCTGTCACGTGTCACGCCTCTCCCCGAACGGGAGCAGCATAGGGGGGAGGTGTGTAAACAGGAGCCCCAGGAGAAACAACAACAACCCCTCAAGACTGAAACGGGCCCCATGGACTGGTGGATACCAACCACTGACCGTCTTGAACTGTCTTCCCTCTCTCAGGCAGGTCCGCATAATAAAGCAGGATCCGACTGGAGGACGGAAGAAGATGCAGGAAGCAGTGTCTCCTTTAACTGGCATCGGCCCTTCGACGACAACGCCCCCTCGAATGATGACGAAGAAGCGGAGCCAATCATTGAGCGGGACGTCACCAGAAAAAGGGAAGACGATGACGGAGAGCCGGGAAACCCGGAAGAGACTGAGAGAGCAGCAAGCGTGGACCGAATAAGACGAGAAGCAGAGGAGTTCGTACAACGGCCCCGAACCTGCAGACTACAGCCGGAGGAAGGAGAGCCAGGGGGCCAACGTTCCGGCGACTCGCCCAGCCACACCTCAGGAGAGGTGTGGCTCTCGCAGGTACGGAGCCGCGTAGCGGGTTGGGTTGGGAGGCCGGCTTGGGGTGCAAAAGCTAAGCGCTAGCCCCGGTTTACTCGCCTTCCCCGATCACCTCACCCCTAGCACTACTGGTATTGTGTAGTAACTACTCGTCACACTGACACAAAGGTGGTACCCCCCTCCCTCACTTCCTACCCTGGGACCCCTGCCTTACGCCGCTATACACTACTCTGACACTCTTTACCTTTCGTTCCATTTCATGTGGGGAGGACAGCGTGGACGCAGCCTGCCCTAAGGAGAAGACGCCCGCAGACGCCTAGGAGAACCTTGAGAAGGACCGATCCAAAGAATTAAACCCACGAACCAGGGAGAAGGGAACCATACCATACGGCTATCTATCTGAACTGGGAACCCTGTAGGAGAGTCAGACCTTGTGCACATTAAAGCTTTGTTGAGTACAAAATTCCGAATAAAGTAACAGGAAAAGATACTTTCCCTCTCTCGTTATTGGCACAGTACGTTCCCGCTCAGCCTAGCCAGGTGACACCCGGTCACAAAGCACTTCTTGAACACACTTAAGTCTCACCTCCTGACACTGACGTGGGTGGGCGGGCAGGTCAGAGCCTCCTGGGATCTTCTCACTCTCCCGTTGAAACGGGGAGGTCTGGGTGCTCCAGATATGCACCTATACGCACTATGCGTGCAAGCTCAATTCCTACACTATTGGGTGCACCCGACCCCTTTCCAGCCACATGTGGCGGTCGAGGCGGACATTATGGCCCGATCCCTCTTAAGGTGGCACTGTATCAAAAACCGCGCCGCCCCAGAGGGGATATAGATTCGGCTGGCACCCTATGCTGGGCGTGGGACAAATTGCGTAAGAGGGCAAGACTCCCGTTGATATATGCCCCCTCTGTTCGTCTGCTACAGAACCCAATGATGCCCTGTGTACAGGACAGCATCAGCAGGTCACTAGCTGCGTAACTGAAGCTCCAGACGTTTGAAGACCTGTATCCAGGGTGCATGTTTCACCCTCTACCTGTCGTAACTGAGGAGCAGGAGGTGACATTCGCTGAAAGCTTCTTGTATCACAGAATTCGAACAGCGTGTCACTCTTTATGGGCGGAATTCCCGAAGGCACCGCCGACGTTGTCTGCACTGGAAAATCTGCTGAAATTCCCCTCCTCGCGAAAACTGGTTACCTGTTTGTACACTCGCATGCAAGACTCCGCCCCGATCATGACGCCGAACTCTCTACAAAATTGGAATGCAGAATTAGATGTAGATTTATCAGACGAACAATAGGAGTATTGCTGTGGGCAGCTGACGGAGCTTTCCCCGAATTATAAGATACGTTTGAACGACTTCAAGTACCTGCACAGATTTTACGGGACTCTGGTTAGTCTCCATCGTATGGGTCTCCAAGCAGGAACTGATTGCTGGAGATGCGGTTTTGCACCAGCTACATTTTTGCATGTGGCGTGGCACTGCCCCGGGGTGGCTGCATTCTGGGTGGAAATCTTTGACTCAGTGAATAACATATTGGGATTGGCGCTGACTCCAACACCTGTGGTGGGTCTATTGGGGTATGTCAGGGACTCGCCGCCCAGGCTGCGCAAGCTGCATGCCTTACTCCTTCTATTCGCTAAGCGTCAGGTTGCAGTGCATTGGGGTAGACGGACAGTGCCTACTGTTAAGGAATGGGTTAGGGACATCACCTACGGGCATACCCAACTAAGTACATATTTGGAGTTGCTGCCGCCTGCCTCCAGACCCCGGAACATCTGGGACCCTTTTCTGACTTGGAGCAGTGACGCATGGGGGGAGGTCGAGACATTGGCAGAGACAGCATCGTAATCATGGTTGTAGATGCGCACTAATACTGCTTGGCCGAGGACACTAGTCTGAGAGTAAAATATGGTATGAGCTAATGTAATGGGCCCTCTCAGGGAAAATATGTCTGGAAAGTATATGTTTGTATTACATCCGAGATCAAATATGTATACTAAGGCATCAGAGGTTGTTTGGGTTATGTATGTGAGTTCGGGGGGGTTGGTCGCGGCGCGATATACGACTCATCATGTAAAAGTGGACACATTTGAAACAACATTTCGCTTACTGGATATGTAACTGGCTTGTTTGTCTGATTCGTTGTTGTTGTATCAAAAATGTCACTAAATTTTTTTTTTTTTTAAAAAGAACCTGTTTTCAGAGCTGAAACTGCTGCCATTTTAGCAACCGCAAAATTAACAGTGATCAACATAGAGACAGTGGAATTTGCAGACAATGAGGTAACAGGAAAAGGTGAACTCCAGCGCAAACTAATTTGAATCCTCTAGCGACAATAAAAGTAAGAAGGCTGCAATGTAGCATGGGTGCACAAGGTGACTCAGGTGAACATTGACCAGTGCCATGGAAGAACTGTGGTGCCGGACTGTGCCTGGTGCAGAAGCCAAACGCCTTGTGGCATGGGTTGTATGACAGAGGCATGCATGGCTAAACCACACGTGCCTCTACTACGCTGCCTAAACAACTAATGCGTCTGAACATCGCATTCCTTTACCATGCAAACCTTTACCACACAATTTTGTGATAAAGGAATGGTTAGTTATAGGGATGTTTGGTAAAGATCACAGCCTATGTCACCTTCCTTTAGCCCTAACAACTACCCCGTCCCCACCCCCGCCCATTCCAGCATCTAGACTGCGCATAGTCTTAAGGCATATATGTGTGGTTAAGGCAAGCGCGGTTGCGCTTGCTTTGGAACGGCACACGTGGCTCTGCCCGCGTTCTTCAGGCCGTTTCCCTGTGGCATGTACAGAATATATGAAGATTGCTCCCTGTAGTCTTCTAATACTTAGCAAAGAAGGGATCTGTAGGTAAGCATGGGTGGTGTGGTGCAGGTTTTCCTTGAGAGGGCTAAGAAGCTCTCCCTTGATACCCTTCTAAACTAGCAATGGTCTTTCACACCATTGATAATCTAAAAATAGAGGTGAAGGACAGAAAACAATCAAAACTGTGTGTTCGAGGCAAATGAGCTGCAGTTCACACACACAGCATAGAACGCCATCTGGTGTTGGGCCCGGATGTTTGCACTTGTTTTTGTCTTGGAAAAGTCTTTGGAAGTCACGAGACAGGTGACTCCTCCTTTGGACTATAGTGCGCATGGGCATCGGCTCCATCCTCAGATTGTTTTTTTCCGCCATCGGGCTCGGATGTGTTTGTCGTGCTCCAGTTCGGAACCATTACCGATTCCACTTCCGACGCGCAATCCTTCACCCTTTCGACGGTATTGTCTCGATCGCGAACCCTAATCGTCGCGCATCTCTCCAAATCGAAGTCCTCGATTCCGATGGTCGACTAAGGCATTCGGGCCTACCTGGGCCTTGGCTTCTGGCTCGTGGAAAGGACGCAATTAAAGAAGTTTCCTCAATGTGGGTCGAAATTTCCCCACACCGATCTGCATGAGGTATGCTACCTCTGCCTTTTACCAGAGCACAAGGCCCGAGACTGTCCAGCTTGTGCATCTTTCCGCTCGCCGAAGACCATTCGGGACAAACGCGCACAAAGAACCACGGCTCGCTTGTCCAGATCAATCCCCAACGACATCTTCCAAGAGGGCGTTGATGTGACGGAGCGAGAGCGGGTCGAAGAAGGCCTAGTCAGCGCCTCAGAAGCAGACAACTCCGACGTTGAAGAGATCACTCCGGTGCAGCGGGTCGTAAGTAAGAACGTCGACCCCGACTCCATCCCTGCACCCTCGAAAAATGCTTCGGTCCCACCTTCACCTTCGGGCCCAGGTGCACACCGAGAGACTGCTTCCCATGCCCCGCCCTCTCGGCCCGGCAAAGAAGCCTACTAAGCCTTCAGGCAGCTCAGGCTCTAGTCAGCCTGCCGTCGGTACCGAAACACAATCGCCAGCACCGAAAAAGAAACCGCCCTCCTCCTCCTCCTTCATGCCGACAGCTGCTTCCACATCCAAGCACACGGCACCAAAACCCAGAAGCGCCGACTCGTCGACACCGAAAAAACATTCGGAGCCAAACAAAAAACCACTCCCGAAGGGCTCTGATTCGGAGCCAAGGAAAGCCTCGGAACCGAAAAAACAACAAGTTCCACAGGCCTCAGACTGTAAAGACGCACGGTTCCAAACCAAAACAACACAGAACCGCTACAGAGTCGGTGCCGAAGAAGCCTACGGAACCGAAACGCTCGGCACCGAAAGACCAATCTACAGCAGAAGAGCTGTTCATACCAGACCCTGCTCAAAAGACTCTCATAAGGGATCCTAAAACTGGTCAATTGACTCTTGGTTCTAGGAAAAGACCACTAGAGGCGCCTGCACTGGCTCCACCACCTAAACAGAGGGACATTGCTACATCTCCTCTAAGACTCCCTTCTCCACTTCCTCCCCCTCCACCACCTCCTCCACCACACCGTTCCCCTACACCATCTCCTACACCAGTAGACAATGATGACACATTGGATGACATGGGGGAGGGTCCGGACGATGTGCCATTTGGGGATCCTAGTCCACCTTCTTCCCCAGACCCCTGGGATGACTATAAAGCTCCAGATGTCCCTAATATTCCACAGGATGACATCTACCCTTCCAGGCCTTCCCCTCCAGAGGACACCATGGGCTTTAATCAGCTTGTCCACAGAGGTGCCCAATACCACGGATTTGCCTTGCATACCGACCCCATAGAGCAGGACATCCTAATGGATACATTTGACGACACTCAAAGATCCACCTCAACACTACCTATGCTTAAAGGCGTTAATAAGCATGCACCTGAAGTCTTTAAAGATCCTGTTAGGGCTCGAGTTATTCACCCCAGGATCGACAAAAAATACAAAGCTGCGCCTGACGACCCAGCTTACATTAAAGGCCCAGTACCCTTAGACTCCCTGGTAGTTTCCAATGCTAGGAAAAGGGCCAATTCTCAGGCATCAGGTGACGCTCCACCACCCGACAAGGAGTTTAAACTCTTGGACGCCACTGGCAAGAGAACAGCCTCACAAGCGGCTTACATATGGGGCATCGCCAACGCTCAAGCGCTGTTAGCCTGGTATGATAGGGCACATTATGATGAACTAGAGTCTATAATGCAGCACCTCCCAGATAAATACAAAAACAGGGCCAATGAACTCATACAAGAGGGTAAGCTTATCACCAACAACTCCATCCGTTGCGCTCTTGATGTGGCAGACACCGCCTCCAGAGCAGTAAACACGAGTGTCCTTTTGCGTAGGCATGCCTGGCTACGCATCTCGGGTTTTAAACATGAAGTTCAGAGCTCCATCCTCAACCAGCCTTTTTATCAGGAGCACCTATTTGGCCCAAATGTGGATTCAACCCTTGAAAAAATGAAAAAGCATACGGACACAGCTAAATCAATGGGAGCCTTGCAGCTGCAAGCTTCCAGAGGTTCCTTTCGTCGCTCACCTTACAAGGGCACCCCCAAAGGCTACTCCTCAGACAACCCCTCCACCTCTTAAAAGGCTCCCGCCCAGTCTGTATTTACCAGAGAGGAGGATACAGAGGCAACACCAGCAAAGGCAGAGGCAAGACCATAAACACCCGCTCTGCCTCCACCCTTACCCAATGACTTCCCTGCTTTTCCCCCCAGACCATTCCACTCCAGTCGGGGGAAGACTACAACAGTTCCTGCCTGTCTGGACCAACATCACTACAGACAGGTGGGTGCAACAAATAGTTCAATCAGGTTACTGTCTGGAACTTATTTCTACCCCCCTACACATACCATCCAAACAACGCCCAATGTCCTCAAAACACTTAGCTCTGCTAAAACAGGAGGTCATCTCCCTCTTACAAAAGGGTGCAATAGAACCAGTTCCCATGCAACAACAAAAACAGGAGTTTACTCCCTGTATTTTCTCATACCAAAGAAGGACGGATCTCTCAGGCCTATTCTAGACCTCAGACCTCTAAACCTGTACATACAATCGCACCACTTTCACATGGTTACACTCCAACAGGTCCTTCCTCTTCTTTCACAAGGCAACGTCCTTGCTACTCTAGATCTCAAGGACACCTATTTCCATATTCCCATTCACACAGCTCACAGAAAATATCTAAGGTTTGTAGTGGACGGCCAACACTATCAATTCAAAGTACTCCCTTTCGGAGTCACAACAGCACCAAAGGTATTCACCGAGTGCCTAGCGGTAGTGGCAGCCCACTTAAGAAGACAACACATTCACGTCTTCCCATATCTGGATGACTGGCTTATAAAAGCCAGCTCATACAGTCACACTCACACCACTATCCAATTACTCCACAACTTGGGGTTCACAGTAAACTACCCAGTCTCATCTACAACCGTCCCACATACAACAATATCTCGGTGCCACAATAGACACCTCAAAAGCATTAACCTATCCCAACCCCACCAGGATAGCAAACCTGCAAGCTCTCATAAACAAATTTCAGCCTCAACACTCTCTCCCAGCAAGAGTGTTCATGCAGCTAATAGGGATGATGGCATCTTGCATACTCATAGTACCTCATGCTAGACTCCACATGCGTCCTCTCCAGGAGTGCTTAGCACGCCAATGGAACCAGGCTCAAGGTCAGCTAACAGATCTGGGGTTGGTAGACGGTCGCATTCTTCGATCTCTGCAATGGTGGAACACCAAGAACCTTTCCAAAGGGCGACCATTCCTAGAGCTAGTTCCACAGATAGTCATGACAGCGGACGCATCGCTCTCCGGCTGGGGAGCACACCTATTACATCACACCATGCAAGCCAGGTGGGCTGCTCAACAAAAGTTACTCCACATCAACCACCTGGAGCTACTAGCCATTTTCCTAGCCTTAAAGACTTTCTAAAAACAAATAACAGGCAAAGCTGTCTTCGTCCGCACAGACAACATGACAGCCATGTACTACATACAGAAACAGGGCGGGACACACTCTCTGCACCTCTCTCAACTGGCACAGAGCATATGGAGATGGGCTATGCCCCAGAACATCTTTCTTCTAGCTCAACATTTCCAAGGAGTCCAAAACACCATAGCAGATCTGTTAAGCCATCAAACGCAACAGATTCAAGAGTGGGAACTTCATCCACAAGTTCTTCAGCCATTCTTTCAAATGTGGGGGCAACCAGAGATAGACCTCTTCGCCACCCACGAAAACGCCAAATGCCCAAGCTTCGCCGCCAGGTATCCACACCCATTGTCCAAAGGTAATGCGACATGGATGAATTGGTCAGGCAGATTTGCATACGCCTTTCCACCTCTCCCACTCATTCCAATGGTGGTGCGCAAACTACAGCTACATGCGCTGACTCTCATCCTAGTTGCTCCAACTTGGGCCAGAGAACTGTGGTACACCACACTACTGGAAATGTCTGTAGTTCCGCACCAAAGACTACACCTTTCCCCACGCCTCCTAACACAGAACCGTGGAGAGATCAGACACCCGGACCCAGCTCAGCTCAACCTTGCGATCTGGCTCCTGAGGTCTTAGAATTTGGTTACCTTAATCTACCCCCTGAATGCATGAACGTCATTAAGGAAGCTAGACACCCCACCACTAGAGCCTGCTATGCAGCCAAGTGGAAGAGATTTGTAATATACTGTCATACCAACAACATCAATCCCCTAGACGGGTCTATCCAACACATCATAGGTTACCTACTACATCTCCAAAGGTGCAATTTAGCCTACACATCTATTAGGCTACACCTCGCTGTCATAGCAGCCTATTTACAAAATAGCGAACACCTATCACTTTTCAGAATGCCTGCCATCAAAGCCTTTATGGAAGGCCGCTAAAGGATAATTCCACCTAGAGTACCACCCTCACCTGTGTGGAAGTTAAACATTGTTCTCACAAGACTAATGGGTCCTCCCTTTGAACCTCTGCATAAATGTGAGCTCCAATTTCTAACGTGGATAGTTGCTTTCCTAGTAGCTATCACTTCTCTTAGAAGAGTTAGTGAACTGCACGCGTTAACTATTCAGAAACCTTTTCTACAAATCCATCACAATAAGGTTGTTCTCAGAACCAATACAAAATTCCTCCCTAAAGTCATTTCTCCTTTCCACCTCAGTCTGTAGAGTTGCCAATGTTCTTCTCACAACCACAGACAGTCGCGGAAAGAGCTGTTCATACCCTATATGTCAAAAGAGCATTGCTCTATTACATTGAAAGAACACAACCTTTTCGTAAGACCAAACAATTTTTTGTGTAATTTTCACCACCACACAAAGGCAACCCCATATCAAAGTATGGGATGGCTAGATGGATTGTTGATGCATACAAATTTGCTATCACAAAGCAAAACGTACTTTGTCTGTTCCTCCTAAAGCCCACTCAACATGAAAGATAGGGGCTTCAATGGCATTTTTAGGGAACATTCCCTTAGATGACATCTGCAAAGCAGCTACATGGTCTACACCGCACACATTCACAAAACATTATTCTGTGGATGTGAAAACAAAACAACAAGCTAGTGTGGGCCAGGCTGTACTCCAAACACTATTTCAAACTACTGCAACAGGTACTGGTGGTCGCCGCTAAGGATGGGTACTGCTATACAATCTATGCTAAGTGTGTGATCTGCAGCTCATATGCCTCGAATGGGGAATGCTGCTTACCAGTATGCATCTGTTCTTGGCATGTAGAGCTGCAGTTCCACACACGCCCACCCGCCTCCCCGGCTACCTATAACTGTTCCAGTACTATCTTATTTAGATACAGCATACATGGGCATCTTTCTGTCTCTTACAAAACTCCATCATTTCCCTGCTGGCGAAAAACAATCTGAGTATGGAGCCGATGCCCATGCGCACCATAGTCCAAAGGAGGAGTCACCTGTCCCGTGACTTACAAAAACTTTTCCAAGACAAAAACAAGTGCAAACATCCGGGCCCAACACCAGATGGCGATCTATGCTAAGTATGGGGATCTGCAGCTCTACATGCCAAGAACAGATGCATACTGGTAAGTAACATTTCCCTTCCTCTTTGAAATTCATGCAGAGGAGAAGTGTATCTAATTAGCAGTATCGAACCTGAGAGCTTTAAATTACTTCATTTGAGTAGGGAAAGTGCTGAGGATCACATGGAAATAAATATTATTCAGAATTCCTGCTTTCGTTGTTTATTTTTTTTAGATTTACAATAGGTATTTTATATATTTCTTTTTTAAATTGTGAAAATTGGTGGTTAATATTTTTTTTTTAAAATTTTTTTATTCAGGTTGGTGCTACAAAAATCTGCCTGACTTATTATAATCCTTAAAAAATATATATATATTCCTGTAGACATCAATTGGGTAATTTTTCTGCTAAGTGAAGAATGCACACTATTCATTTTCATATATTTTAAATATTTCATGTCCTACTTGAATTTTTACATATATCTTCAGTGATTTTTCCTGAAAAAAAGTTTTACTTTAAGGTGATTGAAAGGATTTCTCACATTCTTGTTTGCAGCGCTTTTGAATTCTCTAGATCTGGTGGGCTGCTGTTGCCTAACATGGGAACTTAACGGCCTTGTGTTTATGGTTTTGTGGCACCTAGTGCCAGTGCATGCATCCAGATGGTATCATTTTTCATTAATTCAAAGACCTCTACCTTGCCCTTCCTTGGGACTCTCTGCCCCAGCCATTATCAATTTGTGTGAAGTGTTGGTTTGAACTGTAAAACTCCCAATTGCCATGCAGACTAGATCGCCCCAGGAATCAGTTTAAAATGGCAGTGTGCCATCTGAGTTCATTCCTAAAGTACCCAACGACTATTCATTCTTTTATTTTGAGAGGCATATTCACACATATACATACAGGGACAAAAAATCATCTCTAACTTCAACTAAAAACCGTGTGACAAAAGGGAACCTCTGCTGTTTCTTTTTTATCTTCTTTAAATGGAGCTTTGGAAACATTATTTCACTTTTGGTAATGCTAATAAGAAGGGTTGTTAAATGTAGTAGAGGGCTCACAACAAAAGTGGCGAATGGACGTTCCTGTTACTCTACACAAGAACACCCAGAACCACCCGTGGCCACAAGTTCATCAGCGGTGCTAGGGGAGTGTGAAGACGTGGATAATTGTCTAGCAGGGTAAGTATAACTTAAGAATTGGAGCTGAGTCATGGGCCACCAGTTATATCAAGATACTGTACGCCCATTCACAGCAAGCAAAGTGTTGCAAAAGAGAAGGCTGCATCTAGCTACATGCATGGGCCTGCACATGCATGGGTGGAGGGTGAAAAGGGCAGTGGGATCAGAGTCATAGGCTACACTGTAAGAGACAAACACAGGGAGTGGAAGGTGATGGGAGCTAGAAAGACAGAATAATGGAGAGAGCCAACCTCCATGGGCCTACATGCCTGGCATCCCTTAACCACCAGCTCCTATTAAGTTCCCCTTACCCTCTGGGTCTCTTGCATACATCCTTTAACAATTTCAGAGACAGATGGGTTGCTTGCTCGCCTCCATATCGCTTCTGGGAGTGCCACTGTGCTGACAAGAAGCACGTAGAGCAGAAAGTATGAAGGCGGAGTGGCAGTGATAGAGCTGAAAGGAAACAAGGAAGAGAAGGGACAGTGGTTGTAGGAGGAACGGAACTCCTTGCTTTTCAGTCAGATTGTCCCATATGACCACATCCAATAGGTCCATCTGATAAAGGCAATTTCTGAAGAAGGGCATTTTTAGGTCGAGCCTAACGGCAGCGCGCATGCACTGCTCGTTCTGAGAGGCATGCAGTAGTGGAGTATGGCTTTGAAGCCCCGCCCTCTATCCGCCCATATTTTTAGTGGAGTATGGCTTTGAAGCCCCGCCCATATTTTTAATTGGCTTTTGTCATTGTCATCCGTAAACGCTAGCTTCCGATTCATTATCAGGCTTGTTAGTCCCTCCTTGGTACCGCCTTGTCTCCATTTGTTACCGCCCATAAGGACTGGACTTTTTCTCGTGTCCTTACTGTATTGCTCCCATAAGCCCTTCGCGAGAAATCTTTGGTTAATCAATCTAAAGACCACTAGTGGGAGGCCAGCTTAAGCAATGGCAGCCATTTTTGTGTAACTTTGTCACTTTCACAATGTGCCACACGCACCCACAATGGGCCACTGCAGTGCCCCCAAAATCAGATCGCTGCTTTTCTTTAATTTAAATGAGCAGAGCTGCGGGATCGCTGCTTTTCTTTAATATAAATTAGAAGAGCTGCGCAATTACATAATTTGGAAATTACATAATTTGAAAAGATTTGCAGGTCGTTGAACCGACACCAAGGTTTGAACCCTAAATCCCCAGCTCAAAGTCGGCAGCTCTGGCACTGTGCTACATGCTATTCTCTACGTGGCAGCCGTTTTTTGGGTAACTGTTCAACTTTCAGAATCATAAAAGCACATGGGAAGATATACACAGAGATTGAAGGATAGTTATGATATCACCCAGGCATTCAGAGCAGAGCAAGGATTGCCATCAAATTGTTATACGTAATAGAGCTAAGGTATCCAGCTCTGATGATCAATGTTATCATTTGGTCATCCGCCAAAAACAGAAGGTCAATCCCTTGATCATAGGGATTGCTTCTATGGCAAGCTCTAATGCTCATAAGCAATGCCTTACCAGAACCGGGCAGACATCAGAAGCAAAAAAGTGTACTTGTTGGTGAAGAAATCTCATGTGATGCAGTGCGACAAAAAGAAAAGAGATTAAAAAGATTGTGTGGAGAGACTAGTTGCTCTAGAAACTGTAACCCTCCTCGTAGAACTTCAGCAAAGCAAAGGGTAAGTCTCTTGATGGTGCCTGTTCGCACAGGGTGACCACTCCTTGGCCACAAGGGAGATTCTTCAGTCTTCTTCTTTCGTCGAATGTCGAAGGTCCAGAGTTTCTGTTCAAGTTGCAGGGTCAGGATAATCTACTTTAGCAGGGCCCAACTAGCTACTAATATACTGGGCTAGTGGGCTGGGCTACCTCCTCCCAGGAAGGGGAGTGGCTACACCCCCTTTCCTTTGTCCAGTTTCGCGCCAGAGCTGGGGCTGGAGTGCCCCAGCACCGTTTTGAACTGGACTATGCATAGAGCACCTTGTGTGCCCCAGGCATGTCTCATTCCTTTCAGCCCTCCCTGCCCCAATACACTAAAGTCTGTCTGGGAAGGTGCTAGCACCTCCCCAAGCAGGAAACCTATTGTCCAGGCCTCCCTGGCTGGGAGGGCTCCCAGCAGCAGGAGGTCAGACTCGTGTCTGTGGCAGCAGCATCCATTTTGTGATGCTGAGGCTTTGGTGAGAGTTAAACAGCAAAGTAGGATTTTAACATGTCTCTCCCTCTAGAAGTGAGGAATAATATCCTCATCACCAGAAATGGTATGGGGGTATTATTCCAAAGTGTTAGACACCTTACACAACATGTTTTGATAAAGCCAAACCATAGTTACCATAACCGTTTAAGATGATAAGGTACTTTAAGAGTATATGGTAGGCTATATCATAGAACAGCTATAAGGACATGGTTCCAAAAGCTGCAGACAGGCTCAGCTCATGCTAGAGCACCATCTCACATGTTACCAAGCACTCTGCCTCCAGGATTGTTAAGGCCTGCCATAGGAGTGGCTGATAGGTACACGTGTCTATATATAAGGGTAGATATAGGTATACTATTTCTAAGCAAGGGGTGATTACACGACCTTGCCCCAGCTGAGTGATCAGCCAGTTGTGTCTGATTGGAAGGCCAGACCAGGGGTGGCATAATACATGCTGCAGCCCCTGGGAGGCCTAGGGTACACCTATGCCCTGGGTACCTAGGGTACACTGTACAGGGTCCAATAAGGTGATCCTTACCAATTGGGTATGTACCAAGGGTACATGGAGTCAATTTTTTAAGAGAGAGCAGACAGCCTGAGACCCTGAATGGCAGGATCTCAGGCCAACTAAGTCGAAAAACCAGCTAGACACTAGGCAAAAAGTTGGGGGTAACCATAGTCAGATATCCACCTTCCTACAGCGCTACCATTTTAACTGCACGATTTTTACCCAGACATGATAGATATGAGAGCCCATCTCTTTAGTTTGGCCTTCAGGTTATTCAATAGTGGTGGATAGTTAGCCTGGAACAATTGTGAAAGTTTAGGTGTCAATTTAATGCCTAGGTAGGTAAGGCTTTTCTTTGCCCATAGGAAGGGTGTTGTAAGGATAATAGTCTCCATCTCTCCCTCTGGAACAGTTAAGTTGAGGAGGAAGGACTTTGATAGATTTATACGAAAGCCCGCCACCCCTTCAAATAGTCTGTTTGTTTTGTAGGGCGTTCAGTGAGTTTTGTAGATCTGTCAGGGGAAGCAATATGTCATCTGTGAATATAGAGTTTTTATGATCTTCCGACCCAAAAGTGATCCATTTGACTGATTGATTGGCTCTTATCGTTTCTGCTAGGGGTTCGATGCTCAAGGCAAAGAGAAGGGGTGAGAGTGGACATCCTTGTCTAGTTCCTCTTTCAAGTCGAAAATGTTCCGCACTTATGCCATTTACCAAGACTCTTGAGCAAGGCGAGGCATGGTTCTCTTGAATCACTGTGATAAACGTTTCGCGAAAACAAAATCACCCGAGGGTAGCAAAGAGAAAAGCCCAATCCACACGGTCAAACGCTTTCTGAGCATCCAGACTGAGCATAACCGCTGGGATCCATTTTTGGTTGCCTTCTCTATAAGATGGAGGACTCTTCATACTTTAGCATGGGTTTGTCGCCCCTTAATGAACCCCGATTGAAATCGCCCATGAGAAGTATCTCCCCTTTTGCGAAGTCTCCTAAGAGCGTCAGTGTCTCTGTTATGAAGGCCATCTGGTTGGAGTTTGGGGCATAGATCGCTGCTTCTGTACACAATTTCCCCCTCATGCGCCCGATTACCATGACCACTGTTCCCTCTTTGTCTGTCTTATAGCCTTCAGGTTGGAATTTCAATGTTGTGTGGAACATCAGTGCTCCCCCGTTGTGTTTGGTGGGACTGGATGATTGTGACATAAAAGCTGCCACCTTATATACCAATCTATGGTCCTCCAATCTTTTGAGGTGCGTTTCTTGGAGAGTGACTATATCATAATTAAGGCTCCCGGTTTTCATTTTTGTACGGATTTTTACAGGTAAATACAGATTGAAAACAATGTGTTTTCTGTCTGCATTTATTTGTAAGAGTGGATAAATACAGAAAATTGGGCTTCTTTTAAGGGACTCTGTGCAGTCTTTCATGAATTATAGGCCAACAGCTGAGAAGATTGAGAGCATGGGAAATTAAAAAAAACAGGATGCAATTTCATTAAATAATGCCATGTGTCAATTTATTTTTGTGGTAAAATGCTAATATTAACCAGTGGATGTTTTGTTATATAATATTTGGCAGCTAAAATAGCTAAAACACAGACATCAAAGTATGAGTGTGCGTCTATTAGTTAAATAAATATGGAAATGTACAGTTTCACAACTGCATTTATCCGCAAAACACAAAATAAATCTGGATAAATACAGAGGGAAATGCTAAAAAAAAAAATAACACAAAACTGGGAGCCCTAATCATAATGCTCATCTAGCAGGGATTTCCATACTCTGTGACGTTTAGCCGGAGAGTTCAGCCCTTTCCCGTCCCACGTTATGGCCATCTCACCAATCTGGCTGAGCCCCACCCATTTTATGCCAATGGCTAATTGTCATCATATTCCCCCCATTTCCCCCCCAATCACCCCTCCCTTCACCCCCTCTTGCCCCCCTTTAACACGTCCCCTACCGTCCTTTCATATGCCTGTTGGTTTCCGTGCTTTTCTACTCGTTGACTACCTAAAAGAAAAAAAAAGAATCCCATCCCCCCAGTTCAAACCTTCAAGAACTGGTTCCTGTGTTGACTTAAAATGACCGATCATTACGATCGTATGGGGCAAATCGGTCCATATTCGCTGCCCTGGCTTTGTTGTCGCTGTTGCAGCAAGGGTTCATATCCTGCTCCCTTAAGTTTAAAGTTATGAGCGGCCTGGTCGCGGTCTGCCTGTCTGTATAGTTTATGCAGGCTATGGTGCATCGTTGTAGTAGTGGCGTGTCTTTGTTACCTATGGTTGGTTTAGCACTGTAGGTTAAAGGCCTTCCTGATTCCCCGTACTCCACATCCCCAGTCCTGGCGTTTGTAAGGATCTCGGATACCGACAAGTTGTTTAGCCAGTTCTGTCTGCCTTTTCAATGTTTCCTCTGCTGTTTAGGTGGGCACCGGGTGAGCCATGGTGAGCTATTGCCGCTTCCTCCCGACCTTGTTCTCGACACTTCCGGGCCGCCTGTCGCACGTCCGCTCTCCGGTATCTCCAAAACTAGGATTGTCCTGGCTGCTTATAGTTACGTAAAATGTTGGGACTCTATTGTGATATTCAAAGGCCAGTCCGAAGGGGAATGTCCATCTGTAACGGATGCTTTTCTGATGCAATTTGTCGGTGACTGGTCAGAACTGTTGCCAGGCGCACCAGAATCGCTGGTACGATAACTTGAAATAGAGTGCATGAAACTCCCTGAAAAGTCACTTTGTCGACTTTCCTTGCTGCCTGTAGGATGGCCTCTTTTATTTTAAAGGAGTGTAACTTGGCCAGAATGTCTCGTGGTCTCTGGTTGTCTCTTGTTGGTGGTTTCCCCACTCTGTGCACCCGGTCTGTTTTAACTTTAGCTGCGCTTAGGCCCAGTGTTTCACTGAACAGGCCAGCTATGAAGGCTTCCAGGTCCGGCCCCTCCACTCCTTCCTCCAGATTCCGGATTTGGATGTTATCCTTTCAGGACCTGTTTTCCATATCTTCAGATTTGATCATGGCTGCTTGTAGTTGCGTCTTGAGTGTTTGCGTTGTGTGCTTCTGTAGGTCAGATTCCTGCTCTAATTCCAGCACTTTACTCTCCAGATTGACCAGCTTGCTCCCTACTGAGTCCAAATCTTGCCTAAGGGCTATCCGCTTTTCATTGAGGTCCGTCTTAAGATTCTCCAGTGAAGTGGACAAGTCAGTTTTCAGCTCCTCACGTAGCTCCTTTTTGAAATCGCGAAGGGATGCCAGGAAATTCTTTTGTGAGCGCCATAGTGTCTTCTCCTCTCGTTGACTGGCGGCTACTGGTAGCTTCTGTAGGGCCAAAATAGTTGGATACTTTATTGTTCTGTAGTTTCTTTGTCGGCATAGGGAAAGTCTTTGTCCCCCCTGCTGACGACTGGGAGAAGGGTCTGCCAGTATGCATTCTTGTTTGTCTCTGTTTTGGAGGAATCCCATTGCCTACTAGTAGGATGGCTGGTGATTCCTACACCTTGTAATCCTCTTTTTGTTATGTAACATTTTCTAGATTGATTTACACATGTATGATTCATTGTCTCTGCATAATTTGTGTGAAGTAAAGTGCTCTGACACCCTACACTGGTGTGAATAGCGCTATAAAACAAATGAAATGCATGTGATAGACGGGCTGTGGAGCGATGAGAGGCACTGGTGGAGTGTGGTAGTGAGGGAATCTGTGGAGACATTGGTAATTGTTGCACCTGGTGCCGCCTGCTCTAATGCCGGCCCTGAGACAGTGAGTCTGTGATGTCTGTCATTGTGCTGTTTGAGACTGATGGCATACTAAAGTGGTAGTACTGTATAGATCGATGACAGGAGTTGAATTTCTAAGTTGTGATAAATGGTGTTTATATAGCCAAGTTGTAATGGCCTTGCAATTTTACATTGACTTTTCCGAGAAACCAATGAATTTTCTAAATTGTCCATGATTCTGCAAGCAGCTCAGCTGTAGTGGTCGAAGGAGGTGTAGAATCATATACGATGATGTGAAGATATACATGCCAACCCTCCTAATTCACGCGACAGACTACCAATTTCAAGGCTAGTCTCCCACCTCCAGATTCCTGCATGCATAAACCCTATTCCTCTGTCGCTTCAGATGGCAGGTCTTGGGTGACTCTGATTATGCACTGCCAGTAACTTGTGAGTGAGTGCACATTTGTCAGGTTCTTTCTGACAGCCATAGCGCTTTTTACCTTGCTCCTTCCTGACGTGTGAGGAAAAAGTATAGTTGCATTTCTCATATGCGATCCTGCAGCAGCACTCTTGTAAGTACCATTCATGACAATAGACACGATTCAGGCCTCAATAGAAGTCAATGGATAAATACATTCTCCCGATAATTTTTTTTTAAATCTGAAACTTTCCACTTCCAAAATGTTGACATGTATGTGAGGAGAATATGCAATGGACTTTACTGCTTATTTTTGCTAACAAGACAGTGTCACACTGTCACTCATTTGGTCATTGAATGTCATAAGTACACTGAAACAATAAAAATGTCACAGCTACGCAATCTTAACACGTGGCAGCTATGTTTCACTCGGATTGCGCCACTTATTGAGGTTGGCCTCGTTCAGGTGCTTAGAAGTGTGAGGAGGCCTCAAGATGGCTGACGCGACTTCTGCGGTCACTCGAGGCAACAGTGATTTATGCAGCTTTCATCAGGGGCTCCGCTGTCAGTCTGGGCATCTCGGCGGATGCACTGCACTTTGTGCTGCTTTTTATTCTCTCCCACCACGGTTCAGAGAGATGCTGATAATATCTGTTGGTGCCCTAGCGCTTCACCAAACTCACCAAAAAAACATGCGTGTGTCCCAGCAGTCCCGCCCCCGTCAGTTCATTTTATGGTCACTGCACGTGTTTTGTATTCCTGATTAGTATCCCTCGCCCTACATATAAAGACCCCCTTCATGTGTTCTTCGTTCATATTCAAAATTATTATGACTGTCCTTGTGGAAAGATTCAAGGATAATGACAAAATTTAATTTTTGAGCTTTCTGTAGATAAACATGGCTATAGGAGGCATTATGTGCTATCTTATTCTGTAACTAAACCATCTCTAAAACATATTTAGCTGAGAAATATGCTTTAAGCAGTAAATAGCCCAACTAGGTATCAGTTTTTAGTTAAGAAAATTGACACTGCTGCTTGAAGGAATGCAGGGGCTCCTGTGTACCAGAATGCAGTGAAGTCTCTTAAGGCTGCCTATTTTCACAATATAAGCAGTTCCAGCTATAGAGCCAATTTAACATGGGGAAGGTTGAGTTATCAAATCAGCAATCCCATTGTAGAGAACCTGGATTATAAGTATGTTAATTACCTTTCTACAATGCAATATCTCCTTTGATTTTTATAGCCTTTAGAGAATAGTAAGAAGCTCATCCTACAATCTCAGAGATGGGTTAACTAACGGGAGAGAAAATAAGAATACAATCCTGAAAGCAATTTACACAGAGAGGCTTGGCCAACCGGTTGCCTGTTTTGAAGTCCTAGTCAATACTATAATGCGCGGTAACGGTATAACTGCTCTACAAATCTCACTAGTTGTGAAGACGTTTTTTTGGCTTTGCCAACGTCCTGTGTAACCAGCAGATTTATACTGTATTTACTTGGCAAATGGGTTATTTAAAAAAGGTATGGATATTTGAGATTGAGCATTAGAGCGGCAGGCTTATGTTGTGCAAGCTCTTGGTTCTCATACACTCATTGTCACACAAGCATTGATGTGCATATTGGAATTTGGCATCCTGCTGATCTTAAGCCGTTGGGATATGTGTTGATTTTGATTGTGCCACCTAACTCTTGCAAACTTCACATTGGAGGGTAGGAAATGTGGTAACTGATTTTCATTGAAGTGTTTTCCAGAAATCCCAGAACCTTCTGAAAGGGCACCCCTTTGCTGCAGAGAGCATTGCAAGGCCATACAAATGACTTTAATTCCAGTTTGATATTGGTGGACATATGCAGAACTGTGAATCTCACAGCTGGGCTTAATACTTTCTGTTCTTTAAATTCATGCTTTCATATTGATGTGATACACCAATAAAAATGTTGCTGGTGCAGTGGGTGTCTCTAAATGTTTGTAATTTGCGTACAAAATGTTTGCCCTTCTCAAATCATAGACTTCCGAAATGACACTAGATCACAATTATTGAACTTGTTTGCCCTATTTGTGCTGATGTGGGGCCCACTGTATTACTAGATCTGAAAATGTATACTACTTAATTATGCCGTTCCGTGGACCCTATGTAGTTTAACAAGTTATACGGCTTCTGCTCCATCGGCCTTGCAGGTAGCCATGGAATGTCAGGTGTGTTCTCTTTGCTTTGCACTGTTCAAACTGACGTACATTCTTTTCCAATTCTTTCTTTTGTAAGCTGGAGACCTATCCGACGTTGTAGTCACCAATGAAACACAGTAAAGTGATAGGCAGGTGTGGCCCTTTTACCTTGTACGTTACGCAATGGCAAGCAGTTTCAGATATATATCCTATTTTGATGTTAATGAGCCTAAAGTTGGTATAGAATGCTCAGGTCAGACTGTTGCCCCTTGGTGGCCTTGCTTGACTTCGAAAAGGCATTTGATACATTGTTATGGACTCTATCTTCAAGGCATTGGAGAAGTTGGGAACAACTTCTTAAAATGGGTCCGCCTACTATATTAAGCAGGGTGATTTTAGAGTGCTGAGGAAGGATACAGAGGGACAAGACAAAGCGGACCATTGTCGTCCATCCTGTTTGTGCTGGCGATTGAGCCCCAAGCTTATGTGTTTCGTGGGAGAGATTTGGAATGGGGAATTCACTTGGAACAAGGGCATCATGTTGTCTGATTATATGCAGACAATGCTCTGTGGTGTTTGCGGAATTTGAGACAGTCTTCCAGAAGTGTTGAGTTTGGTGGATAGATATGGTGTTTTATTGGGTCTCAAGGTGAATTGGGGAAATTCTCTTTTGTAGCTGGTCCTTACTACAAAGTGTGTATATTTGTTGGAGGTCAGGAAAACACACCACCCTCCAATACAATATAATGTAAGTTACAGTAAACACATTCAACCTCTTCACCCTCCATGGTACACCCTACCCAGCCTCAGTGGGGACAATACCATCTAACTGTTGCGAACCCGGGGAGGTGTTCAATTTGTCCAAATAGGCCTTGAAAGGCCCCCATATATCTTTTGGGCGAGATGCTAGCGGTTGGGTTTCTGCAATAGGCCAAACTCTGGAGCCATGCTTTTAATGTAAGCAAAGTTATACAGCCCCATTTAATAGCTATCTCTCGCTTTGCAAGCAAGAAAGCCATGGCAGTGAACTTACAAACACTTTTTGGAAAGTCTAACACAGATCCCAGGAGAGCGTAGTCAGGGGTAGGTGCTACCTCCACCTCTCATCTTAGTAAGTTATTTGCAAACGGAACGCCAGTAGGCCCAAATCTTAACACAGGTTCAGACGAGATGTGCAAAATCAGCAGGCGGAGCCCCATATTTTCGTCAGGAGTGTGGTCTATCCGGGTCAATGTTGTGAATTCTTTCTGGATACATGTAAACCCTCTATAAGACTTTAAAATGCAGTAACCTGTGTCGACTGTTTGAGGAGATTTCTTTGATTTGAGCACAACACCATTCCCAATGTGGGTCTGATATTGGATGCCCCAAATCCTGCTCCCACGCCTCCCAAATCTTAGCATCTTTGTTGGGGACTATAGCCATACACGCTCAGTACATTTTGGAGACTAACCATTCAACGCCAGGTGCGGTGATCACAGTGGTCAATGGGTCAAAGCCAGCTGGCTCTAGGGGGAACTCAGCAATGGTAGCTCTGAGCGCGTAGCGGACCCGGTTCAAAACGAAGTGGTCCATGAACATGGCCTGGCTTAATCTATCCTCCGACGACCCTGAGAAAACATGGCCACCAGTAAAAAGATCCCCAGTCTTACTTATCGAGAATTTAGTTAGCTTGCGTTGCACAAGCTTTTCTTGCATGATCGGGATCCATGGGTTATTTAGTATTGGAATATCCGGCGAGTAAAGTGTAGCCGCAGCAGTTCTATGACCAGTTTCCGCCAAGCCCAACTGGTGGTTGATACAGTTTGGGTGTCAAGGGGGTCTCTGAGGGAAACTCTTAGGCAATATTGTGAGTAGCGTCTCCAGTAAAACTAGATCTGCCTCGGGCCTAGTATAGGGAAGTCGAGCATCCGGATGATACCAAGCATGTGCAAAGCAGCACTGTGCTACTTAATAAATTTTTTGGTTAGGCACCCCCAACCTCCCTCACTCATAAGGCAGCGTCATGGCGTCCCAGCTGACTCTGGGCCTCTTACCGCCCCATGTTAGTTGAATCAAGTGAGAGCAGAGCGTAAGGAAGAAACTAGTGGGAAGTGGGATCGGAAAATTGTTAAAAAGATACAAAAATCTCAGGATTACTATCATTTTAATCAATTCCACTCGACCAGCAAGGGAGAGGGGGAGGCGCAGCCTTCTGTCCACTTGTATCTCGAGGTTATGTGTTGCGGGACCATAATTCAGTCGGACAATTTGCTCTGTGTTCATGTGAATATGGATGCCTAAATATCATGTCAAGTCAGAGCACCAGTCAAGAGGGAACTCTCAATCCGATTTCTTGGTGCATGGAGTGATTGGAAATATGACTGATTTGCCCCAATTGATCCCAAGAACGGAATACCCTCCAAAGCAGATAATTTCCCTGATAAGAGGTTCCAGATTTTCTTCAGGAGAGCGCACATAGAGGATGATATCATCCGCGTACAAAGAGATGAGTAGAGGGCCCGTTCTAAACTGAAGTCCTCTATGTAAATGGCGTTCTTGAAAGTGTCTAACCAGGGTGTCCATTGCTAATATGAACAGCAACGGGGAGAGCCGACACCCCTGCCTTGTGCCCCGAAAAAGGCAAAAGGCTGCGATATTGTACCATTCAGCCTGAGTCGGGCCCCGATATAAAAATGCGGTTATGACGATAAATCCCTTTTGCATGCCCATCCTGCGCATCACTGCTAAAAAGAATGGCCACTCAAGCTAATCAAATGCTCTTTCTGTGTCGAGTAATATTGCTGCTGCCGGCACCTCCGGTGATATTCTGTGTAAGACCGCGAATAGAACCCTCAAGTTGAGGGCTGCCGATCTATGAGGGATAAAGCCCGATTGGGCAGTGTAGATTATCCGGTCCAACAGCAGGGCCAAAAGCATCGCTATCATTTTCGAAAGGATTTTATTTTTTTTGGAAATCTATTTTTATTGTTTTAAACAAGAACATTACTTGGCATTTGACACAGTAGGTAAGCAGAGAGTTGAAAACATATGTGGGGGATCACCCCGCATCAGGGTCAATAACTACTACTTCATGACATGCAATCAGGCTTATTTGTGAACACTGTCCCCAGCGGAGCCATCTACAGTCTCTTTGACAGTCCCGGTGCAGTCTCATCAGGAGTGACAGCATTAACCGTACCTCAGCCAGGCTCCGTGCCTGTGCGCGAGTGCTTCCCGCCCCATTCAGGTAGTGAAGAACAGGCAAAATACCCGCAAGGTCCAAAGATTATACATAACAAAACCTTAACAATGGCAGCATAAACTGTACATACAGGCTCAATACCCCCCAGCTGTCAGTAAACCCCCCACCCCTCCGCACCCCCCCGAGGATCCCCCATGTGTGTGCCTCGGCTGTGAACAACGCCATGCAAGTGTGGGTGTCGTGGCGCCAAGGGAGGAAGCAGTCAGGGGCATATCATCTCGACAGAGGGGCATCCCCCGATCCACCCCCACCCACGTCAGCTCCGTCGGCCGCCTCCTGCAACTCCGCGCGACCCTCCGCGCCTAGGCGTCTGAGCTTCCCCAGCAGCTGCTTCCAGCGGTCTGCCATGGGTTCCCTCCGCAGGCCCAGCGTTTCCTCCCTCTGGATGGCGGTCCCCTCAGCCCCGGCCCATGCCTGAAATGAGGCACTCCAAGCCTGCACGCGCGGCGGGTCATGCGCTTTCCACTGCTTCGTAATGAGGCGTGCCGCTACCACTAGCCCCAGGTCTATGAATCGAGACGTCACCTTATCCTTACGCGATCGTTTAAAGTGGTGCAATATGTGTTCGGGCCAGTCGAATGGGATGCTGCGGCCCACACTCTCTAGCAGCAACCCACTGACCGATCTCCAGTAGACACCCAGCCGTGAACAGCTCCACAACATATGTAGGAAACCCGCCCCCGGCTCACTACATCTAGGGCACACTGCGTCAGTACGGTGAAAATACCGATTGATTAACTCCGGCGTGAGGTAAGCTCTGTGCACGATAAATAACTGGATTTGGCGGAACCGCAAGTTTCGGGGTATACGCACCGGGCCCTTGAGTATCCTTTCCCACTCCCTGTCCTCTAGCGGTCTTCCCAGGTCCAGATCCCACTTAGCGCGGAGGCGGTCCAGGCTGATGGACGACAGCTCCCTCAGTGAAGCTGCAAACCAGCGGATCAAGTGCCCTCCCCTCCCCATGACATGCAAGTATTGCATGGTCAGATGCAGGGTGGGTTCCGAGGCCATAACTCCCCACTGGGTGGTCATGCTCGCTATCAGCGAGCGATGCGTCAGGAACCCCCCGGGCGGGAGCCCGTCCTCCGATACCAGGGTCTCGTATGGTATGAGCTCGCCCTCCCGGTACAAATCTCCCAACGTGCGCACATCAGCTCCCCACCAATCCACCAGCATGGGGGCCGTGAGCACCCCTCCTCCACCAGGGGAGCCCTCCAGCGGTATTGCCGGCGCATACGGGACAATAGTGCGCGTGAGGAACAAGGCCCTCCGGAAACACCTGTGCGCCACTTCCAGAAGGAGTGGTAGCGGGCGCGCGATCCTGTGAAGAGGATGGAAGGACCTGGTTATTCGCTCCAGGGAGTAAGGCGCCAACCCCGAGGCCGTGTCATCCCTGCCCCTATCAGCTAGCCAGCGGGCCACCCATTGTAATTGAGCGGCCAGGTAGTAGTGCTCAAAGCAAGGGGCGGCTAGACCACCTCTGTCTGTCGGTAGATACAACTTCGCGAGCGCCAGCCTGTGTCTGGCATTACCCCAGACAAAGTCCCGCAGCAGCTGATTAAGCTTACCAAAAAATGCGGGGGAAATATACATCGGAAGGTTGGCAAAGTAGTACAGGAGGCGGGGGAGCATGACCATTTTGGCCAGCGCCACCCTGCCCGTGATCGTCCGTGGGAGTGCGCTCCAGAAGCGTACCTGCGACCTGAGCGCCGTGACCGCCCTCCCCAGATTCCCATCGAAGAGGTCGGCCGGGCAACGGTAAATTTGGATCCCCAAGTAGCGGAAGGTGTCTTCCTTCCATTGGACCAGCGTGCCATCCAGGCAGTATCTCGGATCGTCAATACCGGCGTTAAAGGCATACAGGCATGATTTGGCTGCGTTCACACGTAGCCCCGAGGTGGCGGCGAACGTCCTCAGCAGCCGCGGCAGCTCCTCCGGGACACGCCCCACATCTTGCACATAGACCAGCAGGTCATCAGCGTAGAGCGACACGTGGTGGACAGCGTCCCCCAACTGTATACCATCTCCCAGGGTCGCCCGCACAGCCACAGCCAGAGGCTCAATTGCCAGGGCGAACAGGAGCGGGGAGAGCGGGCACCCCTGGCGGGTGCCTCGGCCCACCGGTATCGCCTCCGAGACGTGAGGGCCCAGACGGACACGGACCGTGGGTCGCCTGTATAACAGGTCGACCATCTTCAGGAATTCCCGGTCCAACCCATATCGCAGCAGCACCTCGGCTAAGTAACCCCACTCCAGACTGTCAAATGCCTTCTCTAAGTCCAAGATGAGACACCCCGCCCTGGGCCACCTGTGCACTGCCTCAGTTGCTACCCTGAAGTATCGCCGAATGTTCAGGGACGTTGACCGTGCCGGGACAAAGCCATTCTGGTCGGTGTGCACCAGATGGGGGACCACCGGCGCCAGCCGCTCCGCCAGCACTTTGGCGAGGATTTTGTAATCCACATTCAGCATCGCTAAGGGACGGTAGGAGCCCAACTCTGTGTGGTCTCTGTCAGGCTTAGGCAGGGAGACCAGGAACGCCTCCCGCATAGAAGGGGGGAGCGACCCCACCTCAAGTGCTTTATTGTAGAGCTCTCTCAGCAGCGGCGCCAGGGACTCGCGGTATGCTTTGTAATATTCCGCGGGCAGGCCATCCGGCCCCGGCGTCTTCCCAGATGCCATTGATTGAATTGCCTCGCCTATTTCCTCCAGAGAGAGAGGCCCGGCGAGTTCCCCATTGTGTGCCGCCGTGACCTCGGGGAGCTGGACAGAGGCCAGAAAGTCCCCAAGAAGCTGCGGGGGGCAGTGCCCCTCGCTTTGTACAGTATTTTCGAAAGGATTTTATGATCAAGGTTCAGTAGTGAAAGGGGTCTATACGAACCACAAGACATCGGGTCTTTTCCAGGTTTAGGGAGTAGTATGATTACCACCTCCCGCAATGTAGAGGGTAACCTCGCCACACTCCAAGGCCTCATCATAGACCTCCAATAAGCGTGGGGCTAACAGATCTTTGTATGCCTTAAATCCCCCATAAAGCTGTCTAGTCCAGGTGCCATGGAGCTATAAAACCCTTCTTGGGTTACATCAATCTCGAATCGTCTCCTCACTGCCACTAACTCACTGTGCTCTTGCTCTTTCAACTAAATTTGTGTTAAACAAATTGCAAAACATAGAAGGAAAAAGACAAAACCTTGATTTAGCATTTATTGAGAAAATGCAAATCAATAAAAATATTGATAATTGAAGCAGGGCGAGAATAAGGAAATGATCATATCCATAATTTTAAAACCTGCCTATATACACTTTAGTTGAAAGCGTTAGGTGGATTTAACAAAGTCTGCATTTTATGTTATGTTAAATTGTTTTCTTAAGTGCTCGAATACCCGAGGGTATCTTGACTCGGACTATAGGTGCAGTGTGAAGAACCCCCGGATAATGGAGCCTGTGCAGTGCTAAATAACCAAGTCTTCGGGGCCTTCCTAAAGCCAGTAAGTTAGGCAAGGCTTTGATATGCTAAGGAAACATATTCCAGGCTTTTGTTATTCTAACACAAAGTTTCGGCTACACCAGGCCGCTCATTTGAATCTGGGCCCTGCGATTAGCTTGGCAGTTGCGGTTCTTAAGGGTCTATTTGGCATGTACCAGCTTACCCTGTTTTTTAAGAATTCAGGCCCTAAATTTTGAAGTGTTTTGTATACTATGCAAAGTGCCTTGAAGGCAGTTCTTTGCCTAATGGGCAACCAATTAAGCTTCATCATGGGCATTGACTGGTGCTTGGAAACCTTCAGCAGGAGATGAGCAGGGGCGTTTTGCAAGGTTTGAAGCCTATTGAGCACATGTCGATGTGCTTTCAGATAGACCATAACAGTAGTCCAACTTGGATAGCACGAGGAAGGTAACTAACGTTTTCTGAAGATGAGATGGAATAAAAGGTAGTACCTTCTTTACCAGCCTGAGGGTGTGGAAAGCACCAGGTGTAACAGCATGGACTTTGTCAGTGTAGGTCAGTTTATCGCTAATCAAGACTCTCAAGTTGCAGGTTTTTCTGACTGGGGTTGTGAGGGGGCCCAGGTCTTCTGACTACCAGATGAGAGTCCAGAACAAAGACTGAGCTCCAAAAAGCATATCCTCTGTCTTTCCCTAGTTAAGCTTTAAACGGTTATCAGACATCCATAGGCTGACTGCTTGCATGTGGTCACAAAATCTGGCTGCGTTGCCAGAGTCCTTATTGGCCAGGTAGCTGAAAATTTGAGTGTTGCCATTGTAGGAAGTAAGGGAGAAGCAAAAAGATTTCATAAGCTCAGCTGAAGGGGTGACCTAAACATTAAAGAGTGTGGGACTAAGGCAGGACCCATGGGGAACCCCACAAGGAAGAGTATGGCTGTGAGACTAAATTGTCTAGTTCAAAGTTACTGTTCTTGTCCATGAAGGAATAAGTTAAGCGAATCCCCAGCTAAGCAAGTCCCAAGCGGAGCCCGTGATACCGATGCTAGCTAAGCGATCCATCAGCAGCCCATGGTTAACGGTATCGAAAGCCGATGACAGAGTAAGATCAAGGCTGCTCTGCCTCCCTGATCAAGGGACATCCTGATCTCTTCTGTCGCTTTGATTAAGGCAGTCTCTGTGCTATTGCCGGTGCGAAAGCCAAATTGGTTAGTGTCCAGTAGATTACGGGGTTGAATAAACTCAACTAGTTGATTGTTCGTTATTTTCTCTATGATCTTAGCTGGCATACGTGTCTTGAGATCGGAGTGATAGCTGTTAGGATCAAGAGGGTCCAAGGAAGCTTTTTTTTATGTATGAGAGAGCACTGAAACTCTCTTCCAGATAGTTGGAAAAGAGCCAGACTAAAGCATTAAGTGAAAGATATCAGTCTGTATTGAAGCAATTGACTCAGCAGCAAGCATAGGTACCCTAGGTGGACAGATCTTGTGGATTGCACCAATCATATAACCTCATCTCTAGAAGGTGGGGTGAATGCATTGAAAGTAGTGTCCGTGGGAAGACATGGACATCATCCTTTTACCTCAAAAATCTTCAAGGCCTCCTCCTGATTCACCAGGACTACATCTTTGACTGAGAAAACCTTCACGCCCGCAGATATTAACCAAAATCTGTGCTTGGGCTGTATACCCATCTTCACTGTCCTGAGGAAGACCCGCCGTGACGCTTATTATATTTTGCACAGTACACAGGGTCGAAACGTCGACGCACCCTTATATGTCTACACAATGCTTCTGATCACAGATTAATTCACATAGGATCTTGTAGCATATGTGAAAAACCATAAAGACATATCAAGAAATAATGTACCTTTCTATTCTACTTATTCACTTTTGCCGCATTTGAAATATATTGTACATACTATTTATCATCACATGTCACTTTATCACCACAAGTCACCAATATTTTGCTCTTTTGAACTTGTATATTACGACAGCCCATAATACTTTATTCCCTTAAATTACCAAATTGCAAACTTTTTATTTGTGTGTGCTTTTTTCCTCATTTATCTGATATCTGTTACATGTAATGAATATTTTTTAAACTTTCTAAAAGAAATTAGAAATTCCTGACAGAACCATTGTATTTATATAATACGCCTGCCCAGGTTCTGAGGGACACCGGGACACCCCATTATTTTTGCTCAGTGATTAGATAAGGAACAGGTGGGGGGCCCTAAGCCGGGGACTGCATGCCGTCAAGGGAAGCCCCTCTGATAAGTAGCTTACCAGCGGAGACAAAAAGTAATCCAAGCTTTTCCTCGTGTCATCAACTACATCAGCCATGCGCTCCAATGCCAAAACCCTCCACAGTCTCACATGCCATTGGGTTAAGGATGGGACCTCTTCTTTTTCCACGCAGTGGCAATTGCCATTTTAGCTGCCCCCAAGCAAAGCCACATCACTGATTTATCACCCTGTGTTTGACGTTTCAACTTGGGATCTCGAACCCCCAACAAGACCTGTTCCATGGAGCTAGGAATAGGATAACCTGGGATAAGCTTAATTTGGGACAAGATTTCCTTCCAGAATGGTTGTATGGAGGTGCAGTCCCACCATATATGCCTGAAATCGCTCAACATCCCACAACCCCTCCAGCACCTGTCTGATGAATTGGGAAAAATCGTGTGAAGTTTTTGAGGGTATAGGTACCAGTCGTACATCATTTTATAGTGTGCCTCCCTGAGGTACATGGAGCGGTTGAATTTCACTATATCCCTGCCTAAATGTTCCCAGTGTTTATCTTCTAAGGGGATAGCTACGAGTGCGTCCCAAAAGCGTTTGAAACGCAGGGACGTTCTGATACTCATTGCTTGTATGAGAGCATATAAATAAGAAATACAACCTTTGGAAGAGGACCCTGATTGGGCAAACTTCTCGATGGGGAGCAACTCCCTTGGGGCGGCCAGCCGCACCAGGGGCTGCTGCACCCCGCGTTTCTGCTGCAAGTAGTGATATTCTTCTTTAGCAGTCAATGCGAATTGCTTCTTGCATTCCTGAAAAGTGAAGAGTTCAGCTCTGTCAAACAGGTGAGAGATCATGTGGCAACCACCCTCCCTCCAGGCTTCAAAGGGACCCTCGTGTAGCAAAGGGGGAATGCAGCGTTAAAATGTATAGACCTGTGAGGAGAGGGGAAAGTCAAAGGGTGCAATCTTTTAATAAGGATGTCCCAAACCTTGAGTGTGGTGGACGTAGGCGTGCTTTGGTTTCCATAATAGATCTCAGATTGCGCGCCCTGTTATATGTCTGTCTATATGTAGCCAGTGCTTTTCCAAATCCCCCGCAGTAACCATTCCGTAATTACCCGCATTTGTGCCGCTCGGTAATAGGACTGAAAGTCCGGTAGTGCTAGACCGCCTTCTTTACGCGGTCGTATGAGCAAATTATAGGGAAGGCGTGCCTTGTTCCCCTGCCAGATAAATTTGGTAAGCAAATGTCGCAGCTCCCTGCCCCCTCCATGGGAATAGGCAAACACTGAAAAAGATAGAGTAAGTGGGGTAGAACATTCATCTTAATAGCGTTAATCCTACCCAACCAGGTGATATATGCCACACTCAATTTACCCAAATCCGTCTTCAGTTGTTGCAGAAGAGGGGGGGGGGGGGGAGTTAGCTTTATGCAGATCCCGTATCTTACGGGTAAGCTTAACACCTAAGTAGGCGATGTCCTTAGTGGTGCAGCGAAAAGGTGACACCTCTTCAACCCTTCGCCATTCATCTTTTGATATTGTCAGGGTCAGTAAGAAGGACTTGGTCAGATTAATCTTGAATCCCGCCACCTGTTCAAATGCCTCCAGCTCTTAATGGATAGCCGGAAGAGAGACAATAGTGTCTGATACTGGGAGAAGCACGTCATCGGCAAATAGCAAAATTTTATGATCGTCTCTGCCAAAACGGATTCCCCGGATCTCTTGGTTTCCTCTGATCCTATGAGACAGGGGTTCTATGCTCAAGACAAAAAGGAGGGGGGATAGGGGGCAGCTCTGTCTCGTCCCGCGAGCCAGATTAAAAGGGGAAGACGCAATTCCATTAACAAGGACCAGAGAGCTGGGAGAATGATAGTTAGCGCGGATCATCCCTATAAAGGATTCATTGAAGCCGAAGCGCTGCAGCACTCTAGCTAAAAAAAGACCATTCCACGCGATCAAATGCTTTCTCCGCATCTAGCGAGAGAAGCGCTGTTGGGATGTTTTTCTTGCGGGCCTTTTCAATGATATGGATGATGCGTTGCAAGTTGTCATGGGTCTGTCGACCCTAAATAAATCTGGACTGGTCCGGATCGATAAGACCAGGAAGAACGGATTCGAGACGACTGGCCAGGACCTTGGAGTAAATTTTGGCATATAGGTTCAGGAGAGCAATCGGGCGGCTAGAAGAGCAGGCGGAGGGATCCTTACCAGGCTTAGGAAGCACTGCCACTATCGCCTCTCCCATGGAGGGAGTAACTTGTTGCATGGAGGCGATGATATTAAATAGACTAGATAAGAAGGGCACGAGCTCCGGTGCAAAGGTACGATAGAAGATAGGAGGGGGCTGAGAAGCCATCGGGCCCGGGAGCTTTATAAAGTTTAAGGGAGTCAAATCGCCTTCTGCACTTCTTCGGTGGTTATGGGTTGCGCCAAGTCTTCATTAGATCTAGCCCCGACCTGAGGGAGGTCCAGAGGGTCCAAATACCCTGAGGGGTCCCGCTCCCCTGGAAGCTCTGACGTGTAAAGAGTTTTGTAAATTGTTCAAAAGCCTTTGCCTTCCCCTCCTCCGACCTGTGAGAAACGCCTTCCTCATGTACAATAAATTTGATGTATTCCCTTTCCTGCTTGGCCCGTAGTTGACGCGCCAATAAGGACCCTACTTTGTTCCCACCCTTATAGCCCCTGGTTGGTAAGCGTAAGATGGTTTTCTCTGCTCTATTAGTGTAAATAGCTTGTAATTTCCCCTTCAGGGCCGTGACTTTCCACAATGCCTGAACAGAGGGATTGGCCTTATGGGCCTGCTCTGCAGATGTTAAGTCTTGTTCTAATTGGAGGCGCTCTTCGTGTTGTTGAGAACGTAAAGTAGTGGCCAGTTCAATACACTTGCCCCGGACTACTGCTTTGAGGGCGTCCCAGGTAGTGGCATGTGAAGTAGCTTTAGGGTCATTTAGCTCAAGAAATTCCCTAATGGTCTTTCTAAGGTCGTCATGGAGAAGTCTGTCACTGCATAGGAAATTGGGGAAATACCAACGTCCGTGTTTTGGGCGCGGATTCGGCCAAGTGATCGTCATCTCTAGGGCAGAGTGATCCAATAGCAAATCTGATGAAACTGAGTTGGTAGCACCGAAGGGAGCAGGGATTGACTCATGAAGATGTGGTCGATACGAAATATGTTCTGTGGGAATGAGAAAAGAACAAGTAATCGCGCATCGTGGGATTAGCTTCTCTCCATACATCCATCAACCCCATTAGTTGAAGCTGTGAGCGAAGCGCCTTTCCAAATGCCCCTCCCGTTGCCCTCTGTGAATGTGTTGTGTCCATGTTCAAATCCCAGACTAGATTGAACTCCCCCAAGAGCAAAATGTCCCCTTGAGCAAAATTCTCCAGAGTCATAAGGAAGGAGAGAATGAAGTCCTGCTGACCCGTGTTAGGAGCATAAAGAACTGCGAATGTACGTTGGCGACCTCTAAGTGCCCCCGAACCATAAGGAACCTCCCATGTTTGTCGGTTTTAGTATCCTGGGCTTGAAAGGGGACTCCTGAGTGGAACAGCAGCACCACCCCATTTTGTTTCAAGGAGTGTGAAGATCGAAATACGAGGGGATAAGCCTTATAGCGTAGCCGGTGCTCCTCCGACTTTTTGAGGTGCGTCTCCTGAAGAGCTGCTACTTGGACATTATCATCTAGCAGGTATTTCCAGAAGTGTTAGCGCTTATTAGGGGAATTCAATCCCCGGGCATTCCAAGTGATAGTTCTAACCGCCATTGTCACAGTGAAGAGAGTGCTGCCTTCCGGGTGAAGGGCTCTGCTTAGAGACCACTTTTGCTCTGCCCCCCCCCCCCCCCCCCCCCCTCAACCCACCCCACCCATAAACAATAGAAAACAAGCATTTGTAATGCAATCGGTCTCGCAGGTGTGAGAGTTTAGGCTATAGGCATTGTAAATGACCATGCCTTTTATTTATCTGTTTTGCTAATTAACACATAAATAAAAGGCACTGTCATTTACAATGCCAATAGCTCACACTCTTGTAATTGCCAGACCTATTCAAAGAAGCGGCCGCCGTTGCCCCGGGCTGCTCGGAAAATGAAAGCACGCATGGCGCACTGAATGTTGCAGGAAAGCATGTCGTGCCTGCAGTAGAAGAAACTCATTAAAAGAAATAGTGCTTACAGATTAAAGTAGACATGTTATGTTATGTTATGTTAGTTGCATTTTAATGCGCACAGCTGCTCCAGCGAAGGAGCGTCCTGGCGCAGGGAAAGGTAGACACAACACAACACTAGGTCCGGTAACAGAAGCAAACAAATAAAAGCTAGAAACAATTAAAACAGGAAGGTTTTCAGGGTCCTACGGAAAGACATTAGGTCATTCGAAAGGCGGATTTCCAAGGGGAGCGCATTCCAGAGGGTTGCGGCTTTCACGCAGAAGGAGCGACCCCCCATCCGACTAAGTCTGAAACGGGGGACGACCACCAAGGACTGTCCAAGGGATCGTAGTGAGCGGGTAGGAACATAGGGAGAGATCAGTGTATTGAGTATTCCGGGTGCCAACTCTCTCAGAATTTTAAAAACCAGGCAGAGAGCCTTGAATTGGATACGCTTGCATATTGGGAGCCAGTGCAAGGACCGCAGGGTGTTAGAGGTAGGGCAGGTTCGAGGCAGACCAACCACCGCCCTAGCCGCCGCATTCTGGACTCGTTGTAAACGAAGAATCTCGGCTTGGTTCGCTCCTAATAGGAGAGAACTGGCGTAATCCAACCGCGAGATGATCATTGCTTGAATGACCAGCTGTCTTGTAGGAGCATCGAAGAATCGCAGCAGAGGTCTTAGCCCGCGTAGTACTCCAAAACAGCAGGCCGCCACTCTCTTTGTATGAGTCACAAAGCTTAGCGTGTGGTCAAGCCATACTCCGAGATTTCTGAGTTCCAGGACAGGGGCCGGCGCTGATCCCAGCTCTGGAGGCCACCATTCGTCCCCCCAGTGGTCCGCTTCCCTTCCAACGATCATCACCTCTGTTTTTGACGCGTTCAGCTGGAGACAGTTGTTATTCATCCAGCTGGCCACCTCTCTCAGTCCACTTCGGAACCTGAGGGCATCCTGCTTGGCATCCCCGCTGATCGTAACCGCCAACTGAGTGTCGTCAGCATAGGAGACCATGGTAAGGCCCCATTGCCTGACGACCTCAGCCAGCGGCTGCACGTACAGATTAAAAAGCGTGGGACTCAGCGAGGAGCCCTGAGGGACCCCCAGGTCCAAAGGATGGTACTTGGACTGAAAAGGAGGGGTGGCAACGCAGAAGGAGCGATCACTAAGGAAGGAGCGGAACCACTGCAGAGCTGAACCACAAATGCCAATGTCCTGCAGGCGGTGTAGCAAGATGCGATGGGAGACAGTGTCAAAGGCAGCGCTCAGGTCTAGTAAAATAAGCGCTGCCGTTTGACCTGCATCGAGCACACTTCGCAAATGCTCAACCATAGCCAGAAGGGCCGTCTCAGTGCTGTGGCCAGCACGAAACCCATTCTGCGTGGGATCCAGGACATTCACAAGGGTCATATGCTCCCATGTAACAACCGAAGTAAAAGGGAGGTTACAAATGAAGACAAGGCGGTACTAAGGAGGGACTAACAAGCCTATTAACGAATCAGAAGCCAGCATTTACGAAGGGCAATGACACAAGCCAATGACAAATATAGGCGAAGAGTGGTGGGGCTTTTATTCCATACTCCAATACAGCGTGCCCCAAAGCAGTGCATGCGCTGCTCAGGCTTGACCTAAAAAGGTAAAGGGCTGCGATTTGATAGTGTCTGACATGCAATTTCCTGGTATACATGTGGGTCTGCAGCAGTGCTGTCTGCGAAAGCTCAGTTTCTTCTGAACTCATGATCACGCGCCCTATGCACAACTTTCCATGGCAAAAATAAAACTGTGTTAAATAGGTTTTGTGATCAGCCCTGAAAGCCTGGAAAGTTACTACAGAACATTCAATCGTTGTTTGCGCCAGGAGCAGATGGCGTGACCTTAAGTTACACTTTGTACGCTCCACACGAGTGTGCTATGCAAAGTTAAAGTATTCCTCGCTGCTTCTGAAAGTCTACATGTGTGAAAGTCGGATATGAAAGCCGAACTTTCTTCTGAAATCACAAGACCGAGACAAAAAAATGCTAGATTCAGAGTCCCAGAGGACGGTGCCCCAGCCACCTGCACAGTGCTGAAGTAAACATGGTTAGTCTATGGTAAATCCTATATTATAGTCAGTCCTTTCTACACTGCACTTGGTTTGAAAGTCGAGCATGCTGTCGCCTAAATACATTTTTTTCTCAAACGTTTATCGAAATGTAAAGCACAACAATGAACATTTTAGTTGTATGTTCTGAGACACTAAGAAAAAGCCAAATACAATAGGAATGTTTGCTTCATAATCCACAATATGCTTTGCTCGCAGACACAACCATGATGTCTCATACAAAAAGAATTATGCTCGCGCTCTATCGGGCATCCATTATGCAACAGGCCACTCTTTCCGACAGAATCCTAGTTCGAGAAGTTTATACTACAACCCGATTTCTTAACCGCAAAATACAAGCTGCCGGGATGAAAACTAAACCCGGGTGAAACGTCGGCTTTAAACCCAGTGCTGGAGGTGCACATCCCAGTTTCCGGGGAAGGGGAAGAAACATACTCGGGCTTATGGCGAGACGTGTGGCGTTGTGACGTCCCGCTATTTGTGGCACTATGAGGAAGCCACTGAACAGATACAACCGATATGTGGGCAGGGGCTTAGAAAACTGAGCGTAAATTCTCACAAACCCAACTATTCACAGGTAAGACCCATGGGAGGTACCCTTCTTAAAGCACACCGGTGCCAACAAATGGAATGGGCAAAGAAGTGACCATTGTGCAATGAACACAAGAGACATTTGGAGAAGGGTCAGACTCTGCGATGCCTGCGGGCCCCCAATCCGCCCAAAGGGCAATGAAAATCTGTGAGATACATTTGGGAGACTCAGGGGACCGGCCCTCTTCACATTGTGCAAGAGGCGCATAATTTTACTTTACGGCACTAAGTTTGGGGAAAGTTTCACGCTATCACAGGACTTAGCTGCGTCCTGTCTCTCTTCCCTCAGGCAGCTAGTCTATGGGCCCTGGGTGCAGTCTTCTATGCCTCCAGACACAGGTACAAAGAACAGGCGAGTCCCAAAAGAAACCGGAAGCACATCATGCCATCAACCACTCGAGAGAAACAAAATTCACCGGCCTTCTGAAACACGTTAAAAATGTTTTTCTGTGCTTTTTTGCAGTTTTAAGTTTTATTCTTCCCAAACGTTTATTTAAAAAACACAAGGAAGCCCGCGAGTGGTGCACGCGTGCCACTGCGAGCCATGCCCTATTGGTGTCTAGTACGCGCACCAAGCGCGAAATAGACACCAATAGGCCATGGGCGGAGCAATGCACCCGCCTTTGGCCAATTGCGTGCAGTCTTTTATAAAAAGACGCACGCAAAGGCCAATCGCGTAGCACAAAAGGAATCACACATACACGAGCGTGTGCGATTCCTAGGTCAGCTTCGATTCCCTGTATTTCACTTACTAAATGTCTCGCGCTGCGCAAGCACTGCTGCGCAGTGCACCGCTAGGCGCGAGACCTAAAAAGGCACCATGACATCGAACTAACTTAAAAAACCAGAACAGATACTTAAAATGAGTGCGCAAAATCCCCCTCCTAGAGGGGAATCCCAGTAACAAAATACACTCGAGGAACATTACCATTTCCATTCCCCTAATTCCATTCCCCCAGCCCTTATCATAGCAAATATCAAGGCATACGTTACAGAAGTATTCCCGTCTAAATAGCAATTAACACTGGAGTTTAGACCCTCGTAATAGGTATGGTTATTAAGATTCTCTAGATACAACTCAAGATGTTCAGAAGAATGCAAGTCTTGCGCCACCACCACCTTCCGACCGGAACCCCCCAACCACAGTGTGGATATAACAGACCCCCTGACCTCTCACCGCAGATATAGTGTCCTTACATGGTGCCCGTGCCAAGCGCTGAGTTTAAGGCATCGTGTAGCGCCTAGGCACCCGGGTCCTATTCAAGTACAGAAAATGCAAGTCCTCTGCTCCATCCATCTCTCCACATCTTTAGCATGATGCCCCCTAGGGTGGAGAGGGGGGGACAAATCTCCCTCAGTTTTGCAGAGGATCCGGTCAAAGGAGCTTCCTGACTGTTGTACCTCTATCTGGGTCAAATGAAGGACCTCCCGTGGATCCTTGTTCAATGGCCTTAGACTGGTGACTTTTTCTTTTTTTAATGTTAATAATTTTATGCAAAACCAACCAGAGATAGTGACATATTCTGCATATTGATGACATTCATGTAATAATCAGTAACAAGCAGCGCCGTACCATGTCAATATACAAGGGTGATCCATCAAATACGTACAGCACCGGAAATGCGTGGCAATTTCCAACATATTATTCACCACCACCCAAACACAAAATGCAAAACTCAAAGTCATATAGATCTTACTGTACACGCCCGTTACCGCAATGCATTCGATTGGCCAGGGGAAGGAGGTTGTAGCACCTCGGCGTCAGTGCCCATGTCAGGGTCAGTCAGGTTCATCGTTCTATTCTTATAGAAGGCCCAGAAGTTCTTCGGGCCATTACGAGGTGGTAGCAGCTCACTATAGTTTTCCGTCTGGGTGCAGCAATATGTCATATCTGGGTGATCGTAGGCGTGGGGCCTCGAAGCCAGCATATCGCCACACATCTTTTAACTAATAGTAACGCCATATCTATCAAGTGTCGGACAACCTTGGGGAGAGGTTTTGAATACCCAAGTAGGACCAGTAATGGGTCAGGAGCTAGTGCCAACTCTGTGATATGATTGAGTTCTGTGAAGACCAGACCCTAGAAATGGGCAATCCCCGGGCACGTCCAGGCTAGGTGGATGAAATCAGCAACCTGTTCGCTGCACCTTTCACATGTGAGCTCATCCCGCAATCCATAACAATGTAATCGTTCCGGGGTGTAGTACACCCTATTAAGGAATTTGAAATGGACCAACCTATGCCGGCCATTCAATGAGACCCGTTTGGTGCTCATGCAGTAGTAGGACCACTTGTCATCCGTATGGTCAACCTGCAAATCGTGTTGCCAGGCCAACCTAGATTTCGTGTACTTACTGCCCATGGCTGTCATAGAGATATTATATATTCTAGAAACCATCCTAGCAGGTGTTTGTGCTTTAATGACAGCCGTGAGGGCCAGCGCCTCAGGGGGCTCCGCTATATCGTCACCCAACAAGTCCTTGAGAGCATGTTTAAGCATGTGATATTGAAATTGAGCCAGGAGTGTGGGGGAGGCCTCAGCGCCCAACATGTCAGTCCATGCGCGTGCTATCCCATCAAGGAAGAGATCCCCCATAACCTGGACGCCAAGAGTCTTTAACGCAGCTATAACGCCCCTATCTCTACACGGCGCCAGCCAGTGGCACCACTCCAGACTGGCAACCGGAGAGTACAGCAGATTACCCGCCTGCATAGACAGCAAACAATGCCAGGCATGTGCGACCGAGTTAAGGGACTGCAATATGCCCGTGCGTCGGTCAGGCAGTGTGAATAGCAAGTCAGGGAGAGGTCCAGGGTCTGTGACTATCGTCTCAATCCGTACATGAGGGATGTCGGTCGGTCGGACCATGTATCCAATGATATGCATGGGAGCTTTGGGTGGCTCGATAGTATAAGTCCAAATCAGGTGCTCCCAGACCACCCAGCGAGTATGGCAGCGTCAATATGTGCCAGGCTACCCGCGGTTGTTTTCCCGCCCAGGCCAAATGGATCATGAGGGTTTGTAGGCATTGAAAGACCGCACGGGGCAGTACCATAGGTATATTCGTAAAGAGGAAAAGGAAGCGCAGCAAAACTATCATTTTCATAAGGGCCACCCTGCCCATCAACGATAGGGGGAGGCTAATTCAGCGCATAACGTCCTCTTCCAATTTAGAGATCGCAACCCCATAATTCTCTTTGAGGACCACCTCTGAATCTGTGTGTAATTTGATTCCCAAATATCGCACCACATCAGTAGTCCACTGCAGGGGGTATTCAGGTTTGATAGGCTTTGTGGCGGCAGTTAGGGGGAGCATGACAGATTTGTGGCAGTTAACCCGTAGGCCGGACAGCGAGCCAAAGAGAACTATCTCCCTCAATACTGGTGCGAGGTTGGTATCCGGATCACGGACATAAAGCAGTGTGTCATCCGCGTATGTGGAGACAATCAGGCGATAGTTCGGGAAGCGTATACCTCCATGGCTGTAGTAATCCCAGAGGGCGCACGCCAGGGGCTCGGCTACCAAGGCATAGAGGATAGGAGACAAGGGGCAGCCCTGTCGCATGCCTCTGTGTATCCTCATAGGTTCGGTGACCAGAGTACCTATTTTGATACGTGCTGTGGGAACATGGTACAATACCACGAGAAGTTGTTAAGAACACCTCACCAACCCCCATGCGAGCGAGAACTTGCCGCAAGAAGGGTCACTCAACGGAGTCGAATGCCTTCTCCATGTCTAAAAATACTGCTATGGCAGGAACTTCCGATCTAGTATGCTGCAGGGCCGCAAAGACCGTACGGAGGTTATATGTCAAATTTCGGTCAGGTACGAAGCCGGCCTGCTCCGGGGCTACCAAGGTCGTGACGAGGGTCAGCAGGCAATTGGCCAGCAGTTTCGCAAATATCTTTGTATCCACATTCAGCAATGACAACGGACGGTAGGAGGCGCATTCGTCCGGTGGTTTATCTGGCTTGAGGATAGCAACTATGATCACCTCCCTTATCGTAGGGGGCATCACCCCTGAGGTACACATGTCCTCATACAGCGCGAGCAGGTGCGGTAACAGTAAATCTATGAACGCCTTATAAAAGGCAACAGTGAGGCCGTCACCTCCCCCCACCCCCGGTGGACTGCCCTCCCTCATACCTGAGAGCGCCAGCAATATTTCGTTCCATTCAATCGGTCGCATTAGAAACTCCCTGTGCCAATTTGTCAGCCACTGTAGCTTAATATGCGTTAAATATTCTAGAATTTGTTCGTCTGGGCTGCAACCCCTGGAGGAATATAAATCAGAATAATATTGTCTGAATTGCTCCGCCACTTAGTCGTCCATGAGGAAAGTATCCCCAGTGGATGATTTGATTTCTGGGGTCGCAGAGGCATCCCTGCTCCTTCGTAGGAGCCGCACCAGTACTGCCCCTGGATGCTCCCCCTCGCCATAAGTGCGAGCAGTGGCATATTTCCCAAGATGCTTAATTTCAGCATCTGCCTCCTCGGTGTGTTCCTGCAAAGTCTGTGCCAGTTCCGATCTAAGCACCTCATCCGGACCGGCCAACAACTAGGTTTCCAACCTTTTTATCTTACGCTCCAGATCAGACAACCTGGCTCGAATAGATTTAAGGAACCCCGCATGCTTAGAAATTGTAACCTACCGAATATACACTTTGAAAGCTTCCCACACTGTTTGGAATTAATCTACCGAACCCACATTTACCTCGAAGAATGACTCTATAGCAACAGATATCTCCTCCTTAAAGGTGGCGTTCGTTAGGGAGTAGGGCGGGAAATGCCACATGAAGGGGGCACACACTGTTTCGGAGCCGCAAGAACCGACAAAAGGGGGGAGTGATTGAATAGGTACACGGCAAGATCGTGCAAGACTGAATGCGTTGCATTAATTGCCTGGCAGCAAACCAATAGTCAATTCTGGTATGAACATTATTATACGCAGAATAATACATGTACCCACCCTGTCCCGCATGTGTAGTGCGCCAAACGTCAGCACATGTCTAACCGAAGTAACGACGATGCTAGTCGAAGCAGACACTCGCCTTTCCGGACCGTCCGACCTATCCAATGCAGGGTGTCTGATAAAGTTAATGTCACCACCCCACAAAAACTGAGTCGTGTGAGAAATGGAAAGTTGAGTCAGGCTACGATAGAACTTTGGGTTATCATAATTAGGGCCATAAACATTTAGGATGAGCAGGTCTAATCCTTTACCGCTGCATTTATTGTGCACATACCTCCCCTGACTATCCGTCGCCAGCGGCGACAGCTGTATAGCCTTCTAAGGGTTAACCCATGTCAGTACCCCCCTAGCATGCATGGTGAAGCGGGCTGCGTGCACGTTGCCCAAGAGCCCCTTAGTGCAAAAGACCGGGCTATCCCGTGTAAATGTGTCTCCTGGAGTAGGGCTATATCAACATTATGTCTGTGTAAACAGCTCCGTATCTTCCGAGCTTTCCTAAAGTCGTTCAGGCTGCGCACGTTCCACGTGAGCACTGCAATCGTATCAGGGCCAGTGTCTGTGCGTTGTTCAGTCCTATCCGTCATAGGGAGAATGAGTGCACGTGTGGTTTGGTACTTTGCGCAGCAGATCTAAACATCGACGGCACTGCCCACCAGGAGCACTCACTACAGAAACGTTGCATATGTCATTCTCAATACATTCCTTCCCCCCCCCACCCACCCACTTCTGGCGACCCCAACAGGGCCTAAGAGTTGGAACACCCCTTCACGTACATTTCGATAGAAAACATCAATTAAAAAAAATTTCAATTCGCAGCAAAAAAATCTCACACCCCCCCCGCCCACGTCAGACCAACCCCAACTTGGCCACGTCTCAACTCCTCTGACCCATAAGGTCTACCCACCCCCACCCCACTCCCCCAAAAACAGAAAGAGCACTCCCCAGTGTGATTCACGCGTGGGTGGATGTTCCTCAGCAGTCAGACAGAAATATTCGGCTTAGTTAAGGCCACACTCCGTACACTGTCAGGTGGATATTATGCAACTGCGCTGTGTCACTCCCTTCAGGCTCCAACAAACCGAAAGAGTAAAAAATTACCCTATGGGCAGATCAGTCAATAAGACATCAGTTCCAGGGATACCAAGTTCCGAAGGACATTCCCAGGCCGCCCCAGCCACGCAGGACAAACCCTCCCATCTTAGGAGAACTAGCACTCAGGCCAAGGGTCTGCAACGCACCACCCAACAGGCAGGACGCCTCCGACACAGGCCCCAGGTCAGTAGAATTGTGCCGCAGAGGAGCCGGACACCATGAAACTTTCTTAGTAGGCCACTACGGGTGCGTCAGAGGAAACCAAATTCACTGTCCCATGTTCCCCATCATTGCCCCCTCTGCCCCCCACCCCACCCGCCAAAGCATAATTATCACACTTGGATATCAACTCGGCATCAGTCCTGTTCCTCCAACATGTCGCCCTTCGCCTCATCCGGCAAATGCTTTTCCGGGCTATGTCTCTGCTCCATCAACCATCCTTTCATGGCTACCTGTAGGGCGTTTGGGTCCGTAAAGATGTGGGATCATCCTTGCCTGTTGACATGTAGTCTCGCCGTGTAGAGCATGGCATAGTCCGCCCCATATCACAAAGTTGTTTCTTCAGCGGAGCGAAAAGTCGTTGAGCCTCGCTGTGAAGTCAGGGAACAGAGATATCGTGGCCCCCTCATGGCGCAGTGGTTTTTTCTCTTGAGCCAGCTTCAGCGCTACGTTCCTATCTCGGTAGTTGAGTAGCTTGGCGATGATCGGTCTAGGAGCCGCACCCGGAGGAGGCCTCGACCCCAGAGAGCGGTGCACCCTCTCCACCACGAACATGTCTGAGAAGGAAGACTCACCAAGCAGAGTTTTCAGCAAGCGTTCAATGTATATTTCCATTATGCTCGTTTATGTGTTCTCCGGAAGGCCCGTGATGCGTAGGTTACAGCTTCGAGAGCACGCCTCCAAATCTTCTGTTTTGTCCTGCAAGAGCTTCATAACCCTGCCCAGCTTCTTATGTTCAGTGTCCAAAGCAGACTGCGCCTCCTCCGTTTCCGTTAGCCTGCGTTCCGACATGTCGAGTTGCTCTGCATGCTTGTCCAGCCTTTTTGCCATACGGTCCATTCTATAGGTTAGCACGTCCATCTTGGAGCCAAGGGACGCGATTCCCCCCTGCAGATTCTTTTCCATGGTCAGCAGTAGTCCGCGAATGTCTTGCCTAGAGTCAGCGTCCGGCTGATCCCGATCTCTGGCTCCGTCCTCGGAGGAAGCATCAGTGGATTTGGATCTCTTCTGATTAAACGACCGTTTAGGTTGTGCTCTGTCCAACCTACTCATCTTGGCCTCCAGAGACACCAACACACACGCCGTTCTGTATCGTCGTAAAAATGAGCCGCAGCGCCAGCAGACAGAAACCAGGCCTCGCTGCAGTCAGGGGCTTTCACTGCCAGAAATACTGCAAGTCTACGCCCCAGAGGCAGAGCGCCACCTTACCGCCTAGAACACAGTGCCCCTGGCCTGTCCTCACGTGCACTGATGAGAAGGTAAGTCCGTTAGGCCGTCTGCAGCAGCGGTAGGGGGCCCCAGTAGAGAACACTCCGGACAGCAGCTAGTGTCCGGCGGCACCACTCCATCCTGCAGGGGGTATCAATGATGGCACTTCGACCCCGTCCAGAGCGGGCCTCGCAGATAGAGACAGCACCCCAGGTGGCCAGTCCAGCTCCCTCCTATTAATTCCAGTAGTGCGGGAGTGACACCAAAGGCACAGTTCTGCCTCCCGCAAGGGCATCACAGCATCCGGCATGCAGGGAGTCTCAGGCCTCACCAACAATGTCTCAGTGGACTCTTCGCGCTCAATCTTCCACAGAGCCTTCCCCGGTATTGCGCCCAGCGGCACCGCCGACTCAAGACAGACCTGCCCCAACCGCAGGCTCAGCAGCATCAGGGAATGCGTTTGACAAAATGGCGGCCACGTGGCAGTGGCAGCCGAGCCAAACCAAGACCAAGCAGCCTGGTGTGTTAGAAGGTGAGACTCACCGCCGATGCATAACTCCGGGCGTCCACCGTTTTTTTTTTCTCATGAGGATCGCAGCACCTGCCAATCTCCGCAGGCCCCGCTCCTCTGGATTCCTCGCGCTACAAGTCCCGCTCCAGCACGGGTGTCTAGTGCGCCGTCCAGTGCCTCTCTGCGTCCTGCAAGGTCGCAGCCAGAGGGAGGGCGCCTATGGCCGAAGCACACCTCCAAGTTGCAGGCCAGGGGAGCTCCGCGCCCATATACGGCAGCACCACTCGTGCGCCACTCTATCGATGTCCGCAACAGGCCCAGGCAAGCACCGCCCCCGGTTCCAACACGAGCCCGGTGCCCAAGTCCCAGTCAGGCCGCCATACGCCAGGTGCTCTAATTTCGGCCTGGAGCGTCACAGAGCGGCTGGGAGTGCCGCAAAACGGCTCAGTGGGGCTCCGGAGCACTGAAATCACCGGTGTCTGGCGCTAGCGCAGCGCAGCTGCAGGATGGCTTCAGGATAATAAGACAGTTCCACGGAGCTCTCTGCTCAAGCGGCCATCTTGGTCACGAGCAAGCTCCACCCCCCAACTTGTGCTTCATTTGCCCACCTTACGCCATTGTCCTCCAGTATGCCTATCAGGTTGACTCCTCCCATCCCGGATCGATGAAGTTGTAGGGAGCTCCAAACCCAGCAGATCCGCCGCCTCCGATAGTTCCACACAGTGGTGATGCTTGTTGTGCCATTGGAAAGTGATCCCAAAGGGGTACGTCCACCGGTATCTGATTTTCTTCTCTCGCAGATGATCGGTGACTGGGCGGAACCGCTGACGTTGCATAAGTGTGGCCTGAGTGACATCTTGATAGAGCGTGCATGTGGCATTTTTGGAAGCTGATCGTTTCTGCTGCCCTTGCCTTTTGCAAGACCAACTTTTTGATCTTAAATGAGCTGAATATCGCCAGGACGTCTCTTGGGCGTCGATTCTCCCCCGGCAGTCATGGTCCAACACTGTGCACTCTCTCCAACCGTACCTCAGGGCCATCCTCCCCCAAAGCTGAAGAGAAGAGGCCCACCATAAATGCATCCAGATCCGGACCCTCACAATCCTCTGCCAAGCCTCGGACTCTAATGTGGTCGCGGCGCGAGCCATTTTCCAAATCTTCGCACTTGAGTAGCATATCTCACAATTGGTCACGCAGCTCCGCAGTTCCTTCTTCCAAGGACTTAGTGTTGTTGCTCACCTCTTGTTGTTTTGCCTCGAGATCGAGGGTAAGCGTGCCCACAGAATCGACATCTGTTTGTACAGCCGCCAGCTTCTCTCACCTCAGTGCGAAATTTTTCAAAGGAGTCCTCCATATAAGCTTTAATGTCTGCTCTGAGCTCCGTTCGCAACTCATGCTTGAACTCTCAAAGGGAAACCATTAGATCGTCCCGGGCCAGCGCCATGGTTGCCAATCTTGGCGTCGTCTCCTTCTATTGCCCCTGCTCCGGCCTATGCAAAATAGTTGAAGACCTTGTTGTTGGGGGTCTTCTTGGGTGGCATAAGGGGATCCTTTGCCTGGGCAGCGCTCGGTCGCCCCTTCAGTCGCGTAGAATTACTGCACTTCAGTTATCCGCGAGTTGGTATCCCCCCGTTTACTCCAGTGCTCTCAGGCCGTCGTATTAGGCGCAGCACAGATAGCCAAGAGCCCAAATGGTGTCGCCGTCTGTTTGCTCTATTGGGCCTCTCCTGCAGTACCAAGTCCTGTCGTACAAGCGCCTCTTGATGGCTGTGTGATGGTAGAAGATGCCTCCATGGCGTCCATGTTAGGGTCAGGCATCGATCAGTGAGTGTTACTGTTTTGCTGCAACAGCAATCCTTTCCCAGCATTTATGTGGATGTACAAAGCCACATCTGTGTGTGTTGGAGGGCCAGCCTGACATGTTTTCTAGTCCAGCAGCTGCTGTTTCTGAGGAAACGAGACGGGTGAAAGATTTGTTTTCTCCTTTCACTAAGAGCCTATGTGCGGGGTAGGGGAGTGAAGGGACGAGTGCGAGAAAGATCTGCAATAAAACAACTACACTGCTTCTCAGAAAGGTGAGGGCAGAGAGAGAACAGGATCTATTTCAACCATTCTTGCTCCGTGTTGTAATCTCTACTTGAATAAACTGGTCCCACAATGGATTTTATTTTATGTCTTTTCTGCTTGTCTTAGGTTCAAATATAGGGTTAGAGAAACAACCATTCAAATCCAAAAAAACACCCAGCTGGCACCGATTTATCTATCTACCATAAGTATTAGTCATCATTCCCATAAAAGGAGCACCTGTTTCGATTGAATCATATTTGTGTTGTACGTGCGGCGCATTGGGATAAACAAAAATTCTTATAAAATAACGATAATGAGTTTGACAAGAGAGTGGCTGTAGCCGTGTGCATTTGTTGTTTACATTGCCCTCAGTGCACCTCTTTTCCGCCAAACCCAGCCCTGGCAACCAATAAAGATGGATACATTATTACGCTGCTGAATTATTAACTCTGGAGCTGACATGCAGGCTCAGCCTGAAAAAGGAGCATGAGGCGAGGAGCTAAAAAGGCAGTCAGAAGGGCCTCTCAAGGGGAGGCTCCGGTTCAACAGGCTAATACAACTTGCCATTTCACCAACTTCTCTTTCTCGTTTGAGTTTTAAGCATGTACAACATATGCTATCTCAGCAGTATAATTTACCCAGCGTTGTGGTAAAATCTATAGACAACATAAAATCGCACGAATGATACATAAACAAATATTTGTCACATTATGTTAGGGCAAAATAACAGATTTACCTCATTCTTCCTGGTACTAGATGGGTGCATGATATTGATAGAAAGCATAAGATCTAGATGAAGGTGGGGCAATTTTTCCTTTTAGAAATAGTGCCCTCACACACCCGTGCGAGTGTCATGCTTCATCATAGGGCGTTTTGCTCCTCATGGGGGCGGCGCTGCTGTCCCCCACGGGCCCCGTGTGAGGGCTCTTTGTTGGAGATCTTTTGGGAGACGCCGCAGTTGTGCATGTGGGTGTGTGGGCCTAAACAGTGTGTGAGTGAGTTAAAATTACCTACACTGTACCCAGAAACCACGTTTTATTCAGGGGTCCGGAAGGTAAGAGTAAAAAACATAGGATAAGGAGGACCTCTAATGAACAGATATAGTAGAGGGATGAGTATTATTCTGCTGCTGTCATTATCCGTGAGTGTGAGTGAAGGTGAGATTGTGTCAACATGTTTCACTCTCAATATAGGTCCCTAATGGAGCCTGGGTTGCTTCTTCAGGACCCTGATGTGTAATAGAACAATAAAAATAGGAATTAGGGAGGGCGACACCCTATATTCCTATGGTACCTATAATGAGGCGTGTGTGCGTCAAAGCGCATATGGGAACATCTCAGTCGCGTTCCTGTTTCCAACCTGGTGAAAGAGACGAATAAATGGAGCCATACAAACAGGAATAATGTGAATTGAGTCATTCACTTCAAATGTAATGCTGCAAATCGAGCGTTTACATAGACTAATCTCCCGAGAGGCATGTTGGATTTGGCATGCCCCTGCCATCTTTCTACCACATATACATGTGTGACAGAAAAACTGCACTCATTTGTAGCCGGTGCAGTGAAACACACACAGGCAAAATGTCACCTTTAACTAGCCATGCATTGCCGGTGGTGACTAGTATATCGCATGCGTTATCATACTGGTGGATACCATGACGATTAATTCAATGTCTAACAATGTGGTAGTAAAATCAAGACATCGCTGCCATGGTGCTGGTGTCAGTCTGTTAACTTTACATGATGGCATATCAACTCTCTCGGGAATCTCGGTTGTGTTGGAATTTGCGTGAAGAAATGACTGAGTCGCGGTGTAGCACTCACAACATTCGTACTCACACGCAAAATCATACCCCTCTATTAGAATGGAGTGGGCACCTCGGCCTACCCCGCGGTCACGTACAAGTATACCTATGGGATAATTAAAAATTTGTGAGCTCCTCACGATTCACGGCACAAGCTCGAGAATACCTCTGGTCGTGTGGGAGTCAGCAGAAGAATACTCACAAGTCACCTCCTTCTTAGCAGCCTATTACCTGCCCTGCCGCTAGTAGGATGCCGGTGATCGGAACGTGGCCATCTTGCCGGGTTATAACTATATCCCAGAGGTGGGTCGGAAATGACGTGACTGGAGCAGGTCGCTGGGCGTGGTGCGTCAGGGGTCAATGCCTGACTAAGGATCACTTGTGTGATATTGTCATGGATCAAAGTGGCGCCATATTGGAATGATATGGGAGATGGTGGAATAGTCAGTGCTGGGTGGTGATCACTGCCAGAAATTGGAAGTAACACCTAATGGCACAATTCAGTTATTATCGGGTATCTATGGAGGGAAAGAAATACCGAAAGTTGTGTGTTTACTGGTACAGATCCCAGCGAGAAATATTGTGAAAACGTGGTAGGGCTCCATAAAGTCCCCGATTAAGTGTGCTTCTGCTAGGAACTGCCGTTGCTCTGTACTCCACCCCAGTGCTTAATTTGTAAAATATTAAGTGCAGGTGCTCAATTTTGTTTTTTTAGGAGGCCACACCTACTTCCCTGGCTCCATCCACTTCCTCCAGCGGCTCCACCCATTTCCTTTTTAGCTCTATCCACAAGCCTCAACACATCAGAGCCACCTCCTCACTTCTTGAGTTCTGCAAGAAGCTGACGACCTGGCTCTCCACACAAGCACCTCGAGTACCTCACACCTGCCAAGCACCTGGATACCCTCTTGGGTGATTAGTGCGCTATAAAAATCAATACAACTTAATATAAAATATGGGAAGCCTATAACAAAAACTTAAAAGTGAACTTGATTACCAAATGTGTGTAAAGATCAAAATGCAGCTTTAGGTATGGTCTTTTGAGGACTTGAGGCAGCTTCGCAACTTAAAGAGAATGTGCTTGTACTGTGCTGCTTAAAAGAAAGAAAGGGATGAAGGAATAAATACATTGAAAAAGGCAGCAACAAATGCAGACAGGAAGGGGAGTACTAGTCTGGAGGGAGGAAATAAATGAGTAGTGGATGAAAGGAGAAAATAAAATGTGAAAGGAAGAAATGAAGTGAAGGAAAAAGGAAGCGAGATGTGTGATGGATGACTAAAAAGAAGAAAGGAAGGACAAAGAAAAGCAGAAGGAAGGGTTGAAAATAAGAAAGAAATTGAAGAAGGGATGAAAGGAGCAGGAAAAAAATTAAGGAACGAAAAGAGGAAGATGGAAGAAATGCACCAAGTGTAGTGATTGAATAAAAGAGATCTCAGTTCCCCTTGAGAAAAGTTGTACTATCAACCTTTATATTATGCTTCGTACACACCTACTCCCTGGCCAGTGAGAATGCGTTGCTTATAAACAGGTGCCTCTCACAGGGACATGCTAAAAGTGTGAATCCTCGCACGTGCTGCAAGCCTGCTGATCCTGTACGAGACACTGGTATGTTATATTCCATTAATAATACCCCTTCCAATAACATTCCTGTGACAAGAATGTCTCTCCATTCCTCTGGAGTGCCCCGCAAACTTCCATCCACAACACCAGCCTGTTCCTCCCAATTCAAGAGGAATGATTTCTTTCATTAAATATGATTTTTCAAGCACAGTCCTCTCCCAATTTTGAAAATAAATTACATTCCAAGCAGATTCTCACATAATAGTGACCGTGACAATGCTAGCTACCTCACGACTGACGCACAGTATAAAATCACAACAGGAAAATGCTGCTACCAGAAATAACTAAGACGCTTGCACTTCTACACTGCCGTAAATTTCAAGCTTGAACACCCGTAATCTAGCTTAGTGGGTTAGTGCCCAGTAGCAAATATTTGAATACCACATGAGATTCTTTTGTTCTACGCCTTAATTTTGAAGTCAGTAAAATGAGCACCACTGAGTTAGCTTTTAAAGTATTATGAAGTCCTACAACGAAGTCGCTAACTACTATCCTAAAAAAAAATAGGTTATTCCTTGCGTGTTGCAGAAAGAGTTACTGTACCCTACACGCATCTTACCAGCATCTGCCTGACTGCAGCAGGGACCGGCTGCCCCATATTAACAGATTAAACCGAGAAACCAGAATCGCAGACTTGACATTCTTGAGACTGCCTTTTAGTTTGAATTTACCCGAGGCCTGCTGCGCAACACACTGCTTGCGTCTTCTGTCTTCGGCGGCCAGTCAGTGCTGAGTCTGCACAGTATGCTGGGGCGGGCCGTGGGTTAAAACAGTGCTCATTGGTCCGAACTAATAGCCTGTTTTCCAAGCGTCATTGGTAGCACTACTGTGATTGATTGTAGTGACCGGTAAGCTGAGGCGGGGACCCAGGTGCTGGTTTCTGGCAGTGTGTGTGTGTGTGTCTCATAGGTCGGGCGTCCTGGCGTCCAATTTGAAATATTTTAAGCACAGTCGAGGGGCGAAATCAGGTCTTCGCCGCCACCGGGGAGACCCTTGTGAACTCAGTGAGCAGGCAGCACCTAATATCGCGCGTAGACCCGGCCCTAACAAATAAGTGCCGGTGCTAAGCACTGGCACAAATTAAGAACTGCTCCACCCGTATAAACCGTGTGGGTGCCCATATATCACATGGGCGTATGCATGATAGATCACGGTCCCTGTATGTTGTCTGTAAAGAGACCTCTAGTGCTGTGGAGTATCTTATGTGATTGGGTTTAGACCGATACGACCTGGATCGATATTGTTTCTTGACTGCACGTGTTGTACAATGATGAGCATCCAGGGACCAACTTGAGTGTGAGATAGAGAAACACGGGGCTTAGTCACTATCCCTAATAGAGTGTAAAAGTATGATAATATCACCTGGGATGATATGTGTACCCCTAAGGGGTCAGATAGTCAATGATCGTAGGTAATTAATTCAGCCCAAGGTATCTCATTGTTAAGGCCTCCTGAATTACTCTTCAAACCGAACACCCAGCGTTGTTCTTGCCGGAACAGTGTGCTCATTGTCAAGCTTGGTTTAGATTCGATAATAGTCCATCTGAGACTATCCGAGGTATGGTTTTTTTCAAGAAAATGACAAAGTAATTTGGTACTTGTTTTTTTACACCGTGTTGTACTTTTGTGCTCCCCTATTCGGATCTTGACAGGTCTGGTTGTCATCCCTACATACCTCTTGTCACAAGGACATGAGGTATATGCAATTGTTAGTATTGCAATTTGTGTGTCTTTTCTGGAGCCAGAGTCTAGCCAGACCCAAGTCAGTCTGCTTAGATTCTCCTGTGAGGGGGCAGACAGAGCACGATCCGCAGGGATGGTGACCCTCAACAAGGGGTAGTTCCCATAGGGTGGGTTGGGTGCTGGTGGTCACCTTCGGACGTGTGTGGACCAGAAGGTTCTTCAGATTCTGGGTGAGTTTGAACACGAATAGAGGGGAAGGACCTGGCGTGAACCCTCCTGTCTTAAGTATGCCCCAATGTCTTTTGATCACCTTCTGAATTTTTTGGGAATTGGGGGTTAATGTGGTCACACACATGAGTACATCTGTGTTTGGTTTCTCCCTCACCTCCAAAAGGGCTTCCTTAGTCAGGCATTGACCCCTGACCTACCACGCCCCGCCCCCTGCTCCTGTCACGTCATATCCGCCCCACCTCTGGGATATTGATATAACCCTGCAAGTTGGCCACGTTCAGATCACCGGCATCCTACGAGCGGCAGGGCAGGTAATGGGCTGCTAAGGAGGTGACTTGTGAGTATTCTTCTGCTGAATCCCACACGACCACAGGTATTTACGGGCATGCGCTGTGAATCGTGAGAACTAACGATACTAATTTTTAAGTATCCCATAGGTATACTTCTTCGTGACCGCGGAGCATGCCGAGGTAGCCACTCCATTCTAATAGAGGGGTATGATTTTGCGTATGAGTACCAATGTTGTGAGTGCTACACCGCGGCTCATAGTCATTTCTTCACGCAAATTCTGACACAACCAAGATTCCCGAGAGAGTTGATATGCCATCATGTAAAGTTAACAGACTGACACCAGCACCATGGCAGCGATTCCTTGATTTTACTACCACATTGTTAGACATTGTATTAATCGCCATGGTATCCACCAGTATGATAATGCATGTGATATACTAGTCACCACCGGCTATGCATGGCCAGTTAAAGGTGACATTGTGCGTATGTGTGTTGCACTGCACCGGCTACAAATGAGTGCAGTTTTTCTGTCATGCATGTATATGTGGTAGAAAGATGGCAGGGGCATGCCAAATCCAACATGCCTCTCAGGAGATTCGTCTATGTAAATGCAAAATTGGCAGCATTACATTTGAAGTGAATGACTCAATTCACATTATTCCTGCTTGTATGTCTCTATTTGTTTTGTCTCTTTTTCACCAGGTTGGAAACAGGAATGCGACTGAGACGTTCCCATAAGTGCTTTGAGGCACACACGCCTTATTATAGGTACCATAGGAATATAGGGTGTCACCCTCCCTAATTCCTATTATTATTGTTCTTTTACACATCACGGTCCTGAAGAACCGTACCAAGATCCATTAGGGACCTATATTGAGCGTGAAACATGTTGACCCAATCTCACTTTCACTCACTCTCACGGATAATGAGAGTAGCAGAATAATATTCATCCCTCTACCACATCTGTTCATTAGAGGTCCTCCTTATCCTATGTTTTTTACTCTTACCTTCCAGACCCCTGAATAAAACGTGGTTTCTGGGTACTGTGTAAGTAATTTTAACTCACTCACACACCGTTTAGGCCCACACACCCACATGCACAACTCCGGCTTCTCCTAAAAGATCTTCGACAAAGAGCCCTCACGCGGGGCCCAGGGGGGACAGCAGCGCCGCTACCACGAGGAGCAAAACGCCCTATGATGAAGCATGACACTCGTAAGGGTGTGTGAGGGCACTATTTCTGAAAGGAGAAATTCCCCCACCTTCATTTAGATCCAACTGCGTTGAAAAATCGAGACCACACTTTAGTATCTTCTATTATGCAACTAGAATAGGTTTGACTCTGGTCTTATAGGAGCAGTTACCCCATAGTGATTATACTTGATTCTTTGGGAGCACTGGTACTGGACCAGTTCTTTTCCAATTCGCTCCCTGCCCCCTCCCCCCTCTTTACATTGTGTTGTGATTTATAGAAAGCAAACACAGGACAAGCAGCAAGGAGTGAGGGACTGGGGACACAGGTTCTCTCACTTTGAAGCCAGAGAAAGAAGAAAAGGAAACCGGCGCCCTAAAAGGAAAAAGGCACTCTTAGGGAAAGAGCGTCTGACATTCGATCTTGACCTTTGAACGAACAGCAAATGTGATGAGATAAGAATACGAATTACAGCCCTGTTTACAGAAAAGCTTGGAGCAAGTGAAAAGACGAGCGTTCGCGTGAAGTGCTCTTAGACAAAGTAAAAAAAAAAAGGTCCTAAATTGGGAAAAGTGTAAGGCTACAAGTAATGGGGTGGTGCTCTGTGGGAGGAAATTATCCACGAAAGGGAGGGACAAATAGGAAAGATTGGAAGCAAGTCTTTTTGAAGGAGACTCAAAGAAACAAATGAAAAGCAATTGGAGGGCTGTAAGCCCACAAAGTATATACAACATGTCTCGGAAAGACAGCGTAAGCGCTGTCTAGGCAAGACCTGAATAGTTCTTGGAGCCTACCCATGGCTTACCACCCTCTCACTCCCTCTACCTGTTTCTCCCTCCATAGCGTTCATTTAAACGATGGGGCATCTCGCGTCTCATCATGCTAGATCATAGCCTCAATAGATATATGCACGCAAGTCACGCTTTCAACAAATACAAGGACAAACTCAAAGCACCTGCCCTCACAAAACACACTTCTTGTTTTTTACTTTAGGTTGCTCTACCCTTTTATGTATGCATTTATATCTTTCCTATCTCTCTCGGTCTCTTCGCCTTTCGCTCTTTCATCACCTGCCACCTCTTTCTCTTCCTGTCACCGTAGCATAAGTTTTTTGCTACGGTTCTAAAATCTCTCTGTTTCCCATCTAGTGTCTTCATGTTTCTCTCTTAGATCCAGTCTCTTTTTGTCACCCCTTTCTGTGCTCAACATCCACCATCATTCTCTCCTCTGTTTCTCCCTTGTTCTGTTGCATGTTTTTTCTTCCTTGCTCTTTCCTTTTCTGGCTTGCCCATCCTCATGATCTTTAATGTTCACCCTTCTCCCTTACCCTGCTCCTATGCTGTCTCACTCTCACCCTCACCACCCTTTCTTTAGTGTTCTTCACTCTTCTTTGTCCTTTCACCTGTCCTTTGCCCCCTATTTCCCCACTTGGTTGGTTTGCCCCTCTCCATCCCTCTTATCCCTCTTATCCCTCTTGTCCCCTTTCACCTCCCTTCTTCCCTTATCATCCTTCTTGTTTCTTATTCTCTCCTTTTTTTTCTTTTGTATTTCTTTTCCCTTGCTGTGGCCTTTTGTGCCCTCCCGCACCCCCGCCTCCCTCATTTTCTGACTTTTTTGTTCTCTTTTCTTCTTTGAAATAGCAAATCTCGATTTGCTATATCTCCAACCATCACATTCTTACTGTCCCGATTTCCAAGTTCTATATTTTCTGCGTATTTTTTTGAACTTGCTCTCTTTACTTCTTTCCCTTCCCTTCTCCTCCTCTCTATCGCCCTTCTCTTCTCATCCTCCTTATCCCATCTTTTCTCTTCATCCCTCCCCTTCTCTTTCCTCCCTCCCTTTCTCTTTCCTCCCTCCCTTTCCTCCCTGCCCTCCCTCATGCCTCTAGTTTCATATTTTCTTCTCCCATTTCTTTCACCCTCGTCATTCTTTTCCCTTTGTCATCCTTTCCTTTTTTCATTCACTTGTCATTCTTTTCCCTTTCTCTCCCTTTGTTCTTATCCTGCTCTTTCTTTGTTTCCCTCTAGCTTCCTTTGCTCCCTCCATCTATCACTCCACCCCACCCTTTATTTCTTTTACACATCTGTCTTTTCTCCTTGTTTATCTAGATGTGCTCTCTCCATTCCTTGTCTCCCTTCTCTCTTTATTCCTTTCCTCCATTATCTCCCTCCCCTTTTCCTCTTCCCCTCTTGCTCTGTGCAGAGCATGCCTAAGAAAGCCGTCCCAACTGACATGCGTACTTTTAAGTGCACTCCACTCCTCCCTCCCATTAGCCGGCCCACTCCTCCCTACATAAACATGGCTGAGCCAGCGCCTGAAAAACAAAATGACAATAAAATATCCTTTTATTTTTCAGCTGTCGGCTCGAGCCAGTGGTGCGACACTCCTCCGCCATTGCGAAGGCTTTGCAGCTGACCTTAAATGAGCATGAGCGCGTTACACTTTGTGCAAAAAATCTATGGATTTGCACATTTTTTGCTGATTTCAGAAAAATAAGTTGCACACAACAAGCCACAGAATTTCACACAATCCCAAACCACACCACACAATTCTACTCTAATATACGACACCCAGTTCCACGACACAATTCCACACCACACAATTCCACTCAACTCCATGCAACATAATTCTACTTTGTCCCCACAATTCCTCTCCACACCACACAGTTCCCCTTCGCTCCACACATTTCAGTTCCACTCCACCCCACACAGTTGCACTCCACGCACTCAAATCCACTCCATTCTACTGCACTCAATTCCATGCCACAATTCCACTCCACGCCACACAATTCTACTGCACAGAATTCCACGCCACAGAAGTTCACTCAATTCACTCCACTCCACACAATTTCATACCATACAATGACACACAATTTCACTCCACGCATTGCCACTACACACGGTGTACAACAAATCAATAGTTTTGCACATTTGCATAAAAGATTAGATAGAATTGTGCTACCTTAACTTAAAATCTTCAGAGAAGTGTATTATGCTTACACTTACACAGGCCTGGGAGTGGGCGATGGAGCTTTGACTGCTGCAGCTGACCGGCTCTGAAGTCTTGGTGGAACTGGGGGTAACTGAACGCTCTCCAGCCCTCCTGGCTTGAACGCCCCACAGAAGATGTACCCATTCCCAGAGAGGCCTACTGGGCCAGCATAGACCACAGGAATCGGTGATCCTGGTCCTGTAGAGGAGGCCCCGAATACTGTGCATCTCGATTCGACCCTCTGTGACAATCCGGCTCTCCTTTAAACCCTGGAGAACGTGCCTAACTCATTGACCTGAGCCCCTTTGATAATTGCATATCATACTACACTGCCTATGCCCATTTCTGTGGGACCCTGGGTCAGCCCACTATCTCTTAGGCCCCCAGATGGTTAGAGTCAATTCCCGAATTGTGACCGGTCTTTTGGACCGCATCAAGAAATCAGCGGTGCTACACTATATCGGGAGATATAGATCGGACGTGGTCCTGCTCCAGCAGACGTACCTCTTAGGTACCAACTGCCCTTTTCTCGGATGGTTTGGATATAATTGCATTTTTCACGCAGGATTCTCTAGGGGCGTGAAAGGGGTCATGATTCTCCTACATAGATCATTTTCATTGTCAGTTTCTGCATCCCACATGAGATATGTGGGAATTGAAGGGTGCCTGGAGGCTAGGCACTATAATTTTGTCTCATGCTGTGTTCCCCAGCAGCTCTTACAGTCGACTCTACAGGTGCTCCAAATTTTAATTGCGGCCCTCCCCCCGGGAACGATTTTGATCAGCAGGGACTTTAATGCGGTCCCGGACCCCACACGGGACACATCCAACGCTCCGCGCCCGGGTAGGGTGGTGCTCACTGCTCAGTTGACCTCCGAGGCTGACTCCTTAGGTCTCTGTGACACATGGCATACACAGCATTCCACACAGCGGGCTCACATGCTCATGTCCACAGCCCACAAAATAGAGTCCAGAATGTATCTACTTTGGCTCCCGGCCTGTGATTTCCTGCTGCTACAGTCTGTTCGGATCCTGCCATGAGGCATATCTGATCATACACCCCCTCTTTCTAGAATGGGGGACGCAGCTAGGCTCCCTCTGTCTGATGCATCTGACTTAATGCATGGCACCTGATGGACCAGAACTACGCAGACTTAATGGAGGAGGAACCACAGACCTTCTTTCAGACCAACCACAGCTCGGTGTCCTCCGCTGGGACCTTATGGATGGTGAGCAAGCCTACCTTGCGTGGCCTGATTAAAGGATATGTGAGAAGGATGGAACAACTCCAGCTGGTGCAGGTGGCATGTCTAAAGGGCCCATGTCCTTGCTTTGGAACGTCGGGCTCACGGTTCAGACCTGGGAGAATTCATACACCAATTGGCACTTGTAGAAAAATGGGTTTCTGTTGCAGTAAAACCACACTTTTTGCCAGATTTCTGATGCACTTTGAATGAATGTGTCCTGGGTCCATGCTAATCATGTTCCCAGAGCCTGTGTTCTTTCCCTAACCTGTACCATTGTTTCCACAATTGGCACAACTCTGGCAACTGTTAGTCTCTTGTAAAGGGTACCTATTGTCCCACTGGCATGGCAGCCAGGGAAAGGCCTCTGAGAGCTGCAGCATGTATTATGCCACCCTCCGAGACCTCTCACCACAGACATGCACCACTGTCATTGCAGTCTGCTTGTTGTGGTGCAGCTAAAAGTGTAGCGTCGACATGGCACACATCCCTACGTAGCACTGCATGAGGCCTGGCCAAGTCACCCTTAGGGCAATGTGCCCTATACCTCATGTGAGGACCTCTCTGCACGAGTAGACAGGCCAAGGCCATTCTTATATATTATAAGTGTCCACTAAAGCCATCCTGAGTATATGGTCTGGAAACTGGTCATTACGAGTTTCCTAGCACCATAATGGCTTCACTGAATCCTGGGATGTTTGGTATCAAACATCTCAGAGTAATAAACCTGCACTGATTACAGTATCAGATGTATTATTCCATGCAGTCAGAGGTCCCTTGTAGAGGGGACCCCTGAACCAAACCAGTTCCTGACTGGTGAACATCAGCCTGCCACCACAAGACAAGTTTCTTGACCGCTGGTGTGGGAGCCTTTGCTACCTGTGCCCTGAAACAAAGCCTTTCCTGGGTAGAGGTGGTCACACCTTCTCCAGGTCAGGCAGAGCCATCTGTGGCAGGGGATCTTCAAAGACCTTGCCGCCGTTGCAACACGATCCACAGCCTCTCCTGCTATCAAGAGCTGCCCCCCTTCCTGTCTCACCCCCTTTTCGGCAGGAGGACAGATGGGGAAAATTTGAACAGCCCAAAGGGTGTGCCCACCTCTGTCAACCCCACCCCTCAGGTGGGAGAGGCGAGGTGAAGCCCACTCCTCAATGCCTGCCTTTTTGCAGATGGCAGGCACCCCCCAATCAGGTTCAGGGACTGTGCCCACTCCCCCATGTAGGGTTAGCACACAGAGGGTATAGTCACCATAAGGTCAGTAGCCCATTGGGTACCGCCTTAAGACAGCCCTGAACCCAGAAGTTAGTTCTCGATGACCTAAGAAGATTTGAATACCGAAAACGTTGGAGCAGTGAAGACTCCAGGCTCAACTGACTTGGCTCCAGCCCTACTGGCCTGCCTGCAGCTCCGAAGAAAATGAGGGCTTCAAAAAGGATCAGCAACCCCTAGATTTGGTGAGGACTGATCCCCCACTTCAATTAAGACTTGAGACTCCCGAGGACATCAGCCCTGTCCACAAAAGAAGATCCACTTCCTGCAGGACCAAGAAACCCCGCTCCACGACTTACCCCTGCACCAGTCATCCACAACCAGTGTCCCGAGGGTCCATCTATCCTAAAGAGGTCCCCCAGCGGTTCTGACTTCCAAATCATCAAGGGTTGTCACCTCCAAGGTTCCGTGTCGACACCTGCAGCCTCTTCACAATGACCCCCTTCAACCATGACCAGACTGGTAAGCAGAAACCCAACGTCAAAAGGCACACCTGCAGTCTCTGACCCTGTGTCCTGGTGAACTGATCCCGATGTATCCTGACGTCGAGGGACATCTCTACTAACCTGCCCTGCTGTTGGTTACTCCCTGAAGACTTCCTGGACCGAGCCTGCTGTCAAAATCCAAAACCGGCAACCTCCATAGGATTACATTGAGCTCCTGACACTGCCTAAGAACCCTGCACCCGGCCACCCCTGTGCCGCTGGTGATGTAGTCTTGGTGCCAACATGGGACCCCCTTTGTCCTTAACCCAAGAGCTTGCCTCCCAAGACCGAGTGGCCTTCCTGTGAGCAGCCCTCAACCGAGGTGCCCATTAGACCCATTGGCTAACACTGGCTTCCTGCAGTCTGCACCCAGCCCCCTAGTGCCGCTGGTGGTGCATCTTGAGTGCCAACCTGAACCTTGGGGAACGTTACTTCTGCCCTCCAAAACGCCCTTCCTTCCTAAAACCGTTTACTTACCTGTAAACATAACACTTTGCTTGTCTCCATCGGACTGTGTGGTGGGTTTTCTTAGAAAATTCATGTTGAACTGTCTTGTACTGCAGCAAAGAGTAACTTAGGCCTTCATCAGAGTTAACCTGTTTATCAAATATTCTGTGTTGCTAGAACTGTTTTAGAGGGTGTTTCATGCCTAACTAGTAAAGTAATCGCAAAGTAATCTACAAGTAATTACAAACATTTTTCAACTGTTTACAAATTGTTTTCTCAACTATAAAAGTAATCTGAATGTTCCTACAAGTCCGTAAGTCACTGTATTGTGGAAAATAAAATTGTATAGAGAGTTTAATTTACCTGCTACTAAGTACAACTTGGTTCTAGAAATAAAATCACAAAATAACTTTTTATACAAACAATTGGTCTGGATTCAGTCTTTGAGTGTGTGACATCATTTCTTGCTTGAGTGTGTACAACAAATGCATAACACTACCCTCTTATAGCCTGACTGCTCAACCACACTGCCACAAAAGAGAGTAAGGTATTATAAACTATAGGCTGTGCTATACCTCTGGGGATTCACTGGACTCTGTGCACATTATACCTTACTTTAGTATAGTATATACAGAGTCAGCTTCCTACAGCACTAGCACGGTCTACTCTGCAACAGGTCTCTCTGGAAGAGGCAAAGCAGTGCTAGAGAGCGTCAAACCAGCAGTTATATGAATCCGGAGATAAGTACGACACACTCCTGTACTGGCTAGCGAACAAGGATGTCTCCAACAGAATAGTACCCGCCATCAGGGACTACTCTGGTGCCCTCTGCAAGGAATTACCTGCGATTGCTCAGGCCTTAGCTACATCTACCAAGACCTCTATACAGCGCTCTCAGTCCCTCCACAAGAGGTTGAACCCCCTTTCCTTGAGGATAGTTCCCCGACTTTGGAATATCTCCCTGCCTTCCATTCCTGACTCCTTGACTGGAGAACTTGATCAGTCTCTAATGGCAAAGGAGATAGAGCTGGCTATATTTGCCCTCCAGATCGGCAAGACCTCTGGCCCTGATGCATTCCCCATCAAATTCTTTCAACGCTGTCGCATCCACATCTTGGCTCTTTACAATGAAGCGTCAAAATTTGTTTTGGGGGACCTGCCTGTGACCATGTCTCTCTTATGGCAGATCTCCCTTATTAACGTGGACGATAAGATTTTCGCCCAAGCCTTAGCAACTAGGTTGAGCTCAACTCTATCTTAATTAATCCTCCCAGACCAATGCAGCTTTATGCTAGATAGAAGCACCCGACAATGCATTCGGAGGGTGCTGCTGGCCCTTTCTCAAGCAAACCACCTGAACCACTCCCTGGCCCTGCTTCTAGTCTATTTCCAGAAGGCATTTAACATGGTTTCATGGCCATTTGTGAAAGCTGTGTTCCAGTGGGCCAGCTTTGGACCCTTCTTTTGTAAACTTGTGAGTCTCCTATACAACACCCCTACCACCTAGGTATGGTGGCTCAATAGTATTCTCTCTCTCAAACCTTCCCGTTCCGTACAGGCCCCCTTCCCCGTTGTTTGCCTCGGCCATAGAGCCTCTAGTGCTCCTATGGTGCAATGCTTGGGTTTGAGGATGGCAATGGGAAGGAGGTATTGAGGACCACATTGCTCTCTATGCAGACGATTTCCTACTCTTCCTCTGCAATCCTCGGTCCTCAGGCCTCAGATGCCATGAGATACTGTTTCTTTGAGGAAACCTCCGGCTTGCCTATTAATATACGCATACCGCTCTTGGTGGTGGTAGCTTGAGACGCCACTGCCCATCTCTTTTGCCCCGAAATACCAGTGAGAATGAACTCCTTTGAATTACTTGGATTTCATGTTTCATGCCTCCGTCATCTGGTCTGGTCCCTCAATTTTCAACCCCTCGCATCAGCCTTAAATAGGTACTTGTGAAAGTGAAGCCACCTGGCGTTAAATCCAATGGGACGCAATGCAATTTTGAAAATAATGTATCTCCCTCTGTATCTTTATTTTCTGTCAATCTTTCTCCATCAGATCCCTCGGACATGGTTTTGATCCCTGACTTCAAAGAAGACAGACGCCTTTTGGGTGCAGGGTGTCATGGCCATGTGGGCTTTGCCTGTTTACAAAAGTCCCCGTTTATTGAGGCCTTGGCTTAATCGATATATATGGGTACTATCTTGCTACTCATCTGGCCCCAAACAATGAGTGGTTTACAGGTGGATGGGATTATCCCGCGTACCGTCTTGAGCTGCACCTCATGGGATTCAACGGTCTTCTTGGCTTGCTCTATGTTACCCTGATATCTATGACGACTCCCTGCTGCACCTGGGTGACTCTGCCCTGCTGGAGAGCAGCTCTGCACTTTATCCTGTGGAATCTTCGCCTTCCGAACATTACACCATTGTGGAAGGGACATGGCTCAGGCATGTTATATATGGTGGGATAGAATAGGAGTTGCATATTTGGAAGACGTTCACTGAGTGGGGATGTTGATGTCCTTTCAGGATATGCAAGACCAATATAGCCTCTCCCACACACAGTTCTTTTGGTATCTTCAGCTGTGCCCTGCTTTGCAAGTGCACCTCTCAGTGGATGCCCAAATCCTTGAATAAAATCCTCTTGAAGCCAAGCTAAAGATGGTAAAATTGGGCAAGGTAGCTAACTCTGTAATCTATTGTTCCCTGATGATTAATGCACCAGACCACTTCCTCCTTCATCAGAGGTGAGAAACCTGTGTAGGCGAGTTGAACGATGATGACTGGAGGGAGGTGTGCTTGTGTGAGGAGGAGCGGGTCCACAGGGGTAAACAGCCGGATGTTAACCAGGTTCCTTACCGTCCATATGCTGTTAGCAATGAAGCCGACACAACAATAAGTCTTTTCCCCGCCCCCCGGAAGTGACGGGACACAAGGGCTTGACCAATCCGGTAGCGGCCCCGGAGGTCACGAGAGGCAGAAAAAGCCAGAAGCAGAGGGAATCGGCGCGCCCATTGGAGAGAAGCTGGAGGTAACGGAAGCAGACGCCGAAAGGATCAAGGACGCCGCTCCCCTTAGAGAGGACGCCGAAGAGACTACCCCAGAAGAACCGGGAGACTCCGACATTTGGACCGAAGAGTGGTGGAGCCCGGGGGACGCGCACGAGCCGCCACAACTCAGGAGAGTTGTGGCAGACAGCGGTATGTAACGGGTGCCACAGGGATAGTATGGGAGTGGGGTGGGTGGATTCTTGCGAGACTGTTTTTTCCTGCCGGTGACCCATAATTACAATGAGAGGGGTTTCAAGAAGCCTGCAAATCCCTAGAGCATAAAAACGCCCTCCCTGTTTTACCATATATGAGCAGAACCCCCCCCCCCCCCACCCACCCCCCCTCTTTTTCCTCACATCGTTTCCTTGCCAAGCTCGCACATGGTGTGGTGACGGTTTAACCAAGACGCAGGACACGGCAGTGGCCGCTGTTTCTTTTGCTGTTTTTTTTTCCAATTGAGCGCTTTTGTACCCCGGGGGAAACCATACCAGAGAGAGCGCCAGGAGCTACAAGACGACCCGACTAACCGTACTGCAGAAGAGCCTTGGGAAGACCACATTGAGGGACAAATCTACGTTATATCCAAGGACTGGACTGTTTACTACTATTCTTTGTCTGCCTACAACTCATATCCTGCTTATTTTTTTTTTGTCTCGTACTCACGGGTTATTGACTATCATCAATAAAAACCCTGCAATATTTAACCCCTACGGCCTCCTCGCTTCTGTTTCCAACCGTCCCTCCGACATTTGGTGTCAGAAGTGGGATCGGAGGAAATGGAGGCCGTAGTTAAAAAAAAAAATGGCGGAAGGCCAGGACCGTCTCGAAAAGATTATGGCCAGGTTCTTAGAAACCGCGGAAAGCGAGCGAGAAGCGCTACACAAAACCCTTGCGGGACAAAGCCAAACCCTTAAATCCACCTTAGGCAAACTTGCCGAGGCACTGGAACAACCCAGAGGTCTTACCGCTCCCCCCTCGGTAGTCGTACAAAAGTATGTTCCAGGAGAGGACCCCGACTTTTTTCTAGCCAACTTTGAGAGACTTGCCCGTGCAGCTCTTTGGCCTGAAGACAGGTGGGGACAATATCTAGGACCACTTCTTTCCGGTGATCTCCAAGCCGCCTATCAGGCAGCCAACCCCCTTGAGACCGCTCCTTATCCTGACATAAAAAGGTGTATACTAGAACGTATGGGCATTGACGATGAGACTTATAGAATGCGACTTCGCCAAATAAGAGAAGGGCCACAGGAAAACCCCAGAGTCCTATGCTGTTGCATAAAAGACACTGCTGACAGATGGTTAAAACCCTTAACATCAACTAAAGAGGCTATACTTGAGAAAATCTACCTGGAACAATTGCTTAGTTCTTTACATCCCCCTATTCAAAGATGGGTGCATCAGCATACGGATTTGACCCTAGAAAAAGCGGTAGAAGTCGCAGCCGCCTATTTTCGAGCCCAAGAATTACAAAAGGGTAAGGTAAGGAAGATGGTGCCTGGAAGCCATCCGTTAGTCATTCAGTAAGACATCCTCGATCTCCTCATATATCCCGAAAGCCCGAGACGGTGACAGTAGTCCCCACTCCCGTAGCACCGGTACCTCGACCCCCCCCCCCCTCCTCTAGGTCCTCAATGCTTCCATTATGGCGCCTTCGGACACATAGCACGAATATGCCCCCAAAAAGAGGAACCTATGGAGATTGGATATGTGAGAATCCTGTATAGTCAGGCAGGGAGAGACCCGTCTCCATTTCAGAGGCAAATCGCGGTCAATGGTGAACCCAGACAGGCCTTTATAGATACAGGGAGTCGACAAACCTTGATGAGACCCCAAGCGGTACCCGGAGGACCCCCACCTACCACCGGGGCTGTTAATATCCAGTGTATTCACGGAGATTGCAAAACTTATCCCATGACTAATGTGGATATACAGCATATACCCATCAAACAACCGGTAAATATGAAAGTAGGTGGTCTTCCTCATCTTCCAGAACCCCTGCTCCTAGGTACAGACTATCCCCACCTTCATAGCCTTCTACCTACTCAAAGTACAGAACAGATAGATTGGACAGAAAAGGCCCCGTTCTTCCGTGAGATAGATCCCGGGTGGAAACAAGGGAAGGACAGAAAAAGCAAGCAGCAAAAAAGAAAGGAAAAAAAGAAAGGGAAACCCGTTCTGCTCATTCAGTCAGATAACTCTATATGGGGTCACGATCAAAACTTCCACACAGCACAAAGAGAAGATAACACCCTACAAGAAGCCTGGTGACAAGCAGTCTAACAAGAAGACCCACTGCAAGTAGGTCCCCAGTTCTTTCAAAAACGGGGGTTGCTGTACAGAAAGGGGGGAAGATCTATGCCCGTCCAACTGTTAGTACCTCTCCCCTATAGGGAAAAAGTCCTCTTTTTAGCTCATAGTCATTTGCTTGGTGGCCATTTTGGGGGGGACAGAACCGAGAAGGCTATTCTAGAAAGGTTTTATTGGCCGGGTATACACCAACAGGTCAGGAAATATTGTCGTGAATGTACAGTGTGCCAAAAAAACAGCCATCATATTCCACCCCACGTACCCCTGAAGCCTTTACCTGTTATTGATATACCCTTTTCCTGGGTAGGAATGGACATCGTAGGGCCCCTTTTACCCTCGCGTAATGTTTATCGCTACGTCTTGGTTCTAGTTGATTATGCCACCAGGTTCCCGAAAGCCATTCCCCTCCGGCAACCCAATACAACACAGATTGCTAAAGCCATGATCAACGTTTTTTCACGTGTAGGATTTCCTAAGGTCACCCCTTTCACCTCCAAGTTGATGAAGCAAGTCTGATACATCTAAACCTTTATTGGAGTATGTTACAAACCTTAAAACACATTTGAATCAAGTCCGGGAAATTGTAAAAACCAACCTAGAACAAGCACAAGAGACCCATAAGTCCCAGTACGATAAAGCTAACAAGGAGCGGTCCTTCCAAATAGGAGACCCGGTCCTACTACTACACCCCACATCAGAACCCAAACTCCTAAGTCAGTGGCAGGGTCCCTTTAAAGTGGTTGATAAGGTAACGCCTGTCACTTATAAAATAGAAATGGGCCCGTCGGGGAGCCCCACACAAATCTACCATATCAATCTATTACAAAAAAATGGGAAGGACCTAATCCGGTACTAGTCGCCGACCCATCCACCTCATTAATGGAACAAAGCATTGACACAGACCTGGCTGACCACCTTAGAGACCAGCTAAAAGAAACACTCCAACCAGTACAAGGCATGTTTTCCCTGCTCCCAGGTAGAACTAACCTAGTAGAGCATGAGATCCACCCTACACCAGGGAAGACTGTTCGTCTACGGCCTTACCGATCCCAGAGGCCAGGAGAGAAGCCATAGGACAAGAGGTGCTACAAATGTTAGAATTAGACATCATCGAACCCGCCAAAAGCGAGTGGAGTTCCCCTATAGTACTTGTACCTAAGCCCGATGGGTCCATCCGCTTCTGTATCGATTTTAGGGAGGTAAACAAAGTATCACAGTTTGATGCATATCCCCTCCCTAGAGTCGATGAAATGGTAGAGAGGCTCGGGAAGGCCCAATACATCAGTACCCTAGACCTCTGTAAGGGATATTGGCAGGTGCCCCTGAAGCCACAGGACAGGGAAAAGACGGCCTTTGTACCCCTACAGGCCTATACCACTTTAAGGTATTACCATTCGGACTACACGGAGCCCCAGCAACTTGTCAGAGGCTTATGAATACAATGCTGCAGAGTCACAGGCAATACGCAGCAGCGTACTTAGATGACATAATCATCCATAGCAATTCTTGGGAAGAGCACTTCTAACACCTAAAAGCGGTAGTCCTACCCTTAGGAAATGGAGGCTTGACCATCAATCCCACCAAAAGCAGGTTAGCTGCCAGATCTGTCAGGTATCTAGGCTTTCTCCTGGGGGAAGGATGTATAAAACCTCAGGAAGAAAAGGTAGCAGCCATCTCACAGGTTCCCTTCCCCAAAACCTAAAAAGACCTCAGAGCTTTCCTAGGTCTCCTAGGGTATTACAGACGGTTCATCCCCCACTTTTCCCAGATCGCTAGTCCTTTAACTGACCTATTGAAAAAAGCCATACCAACAGAAAAACACCTAAAAAGTCCATCTCCCGCAGAGCAGGCTTCATTCCAGGAACTAAAACGTCTCATCACTTCCCAGCCCTTTCTTGTGAATCCTGATTACGAGAAACCTTTTATCCTACAGACGGACGCGTTCGATAATGGTATTGGGGCAGTTTTATCCCAAACTGATGACCAACAACAAGAGAGACCCATTCTTTTTATCAGCCGTAAACTATACCCCAGAGAAACCCGATATGCGGTGATCGAAAAAGAGGCACTAGCCATTAAATGGGCAGTAGAAGCACTCCGTTATTATCTAGACGGTAGGAACTTCCTCCTTTACACAGATCATGCACCCCTTGAATGGCTGTCCCAGAACAAAGGTCACAACCCCAGAATCTTACGGTGGTTCCTGGCTCTTCAACCCTTCCAATTTTCCATCCACCATAGGAAAGGTAAAGATCAAGCCAATGCAGACTTCCTTTCTAGATATCCTCAAGAACCTTTTCTTGTTAACAAGAAAGATAGGGTAGGGGGATGTGAGGAGGAGCGGGTCCACAGGGGTAAACAGCCGGATGTTAACCAGGTTCCTTACCGTCCATATGCTGTAAGCAACGAAGCCGACATAACAATAAGTCTTTTCCCCGCCCCACAGTACGCCGCACTTGACCCGAAAGTCACTCCCCCCGGAAGTGACGGGACACAAGGGCTTGACCAATCGGTAGCGACCCCGGAGGTCACGAGAGGCAGAAAAAGCCGGAAGCAGAGGGAATCAGCGCGCCCATTGGAGAGAAGCTGGAGGCAACTGAAGCAGACGCCGAAAGGATCGAGGACGCCGCTCCCCTTCGAGAGGACGCCGAAAGGATCAAGGACGCCGCTCCCCTTAGAGAGGACGCTGAAGAGACTACCCCAGAAGAACCGGGAGACCCTGACATTTGGACCGAAGAGTGGTGGAGCCCGGGGGACACGCACGAGCCGCCGACAGCGGTATGACAGCGGTATGTAACGGGTGCCACAGGGATAGTATGGGAGTGGGGTGGGTGGATTCTTACGAGAATGTTTTTTCCTGCCGGTGACCCATAATTACAATGAGAGGGGTTTCAAGAAGCCCGCAAAACCCTAGAGCATAAAAACGCCCTCCCTATTTTACCATATATGAGCAGAACCCCCCCCTTTTCCTCACATCATTTCCTTGCCAAGCTCGCACATGGTGTGGTGACGGTTTAACCAAGACGTAGGACACAGCAGTGACCGCTGTTTCTTTTGCTGGTTTTTTTTTCCAATTGAGCGCTTTTGTACCCCGGGGGAAACCATACCAGAGAGAGCGCCAGGAGCTACAAGACGACCCGACTAACCGTACTGCAGAAGAGCCCAGGGGAGACCACATTGAGGGACAAATCTTTGTTATATCCAAGGACTGGAGTGTTACTACTATTCTTTGTCTGCCTACAACTCATATCCTGCTTATTTTTTTTGTCTCTTACTCACGGGTTATTGACTATCATCAATAAAAACCCTGCAATATTCAACCCCTACGGCCTCCTCGCTTCTGTTTCCAACCGTCCCTCCGACAGCTTGGTCCTGAGGAAACTGGTGATTTCCTTGCGGCTTTGGATGGTCCAAATGAATTTTCTTCACGCAGCATATCTGCCCCCAGCGGCTACAGCAGCTGGGCCTTGTAGCTCAGGCCACAAACGCGAGGTGTTACCTCCCTGCTGCCGAGTTGTTTCATGTGGTGTGGTTCTGCCTGGCCATCCTGCGGTGCTGGGCTGCCGCATTGATTTGGGTCCCCGGATTGCCAGCTGGGTCGTCTGGAGGAAGCTGGTGGGCCAAGATCCGAAATGATTTTCATGGCAATAACCTCCTTAGTGGCCAAAAGGGACATCGCCCGGACTTGGAAGTGGCCAGATTCAATATATTAGGCAAGCGACTGCTCCCAAAATCATGATAAGATATGGGGCAGGTGTTAGGCGTATCGAAGGCTACCATTGAGATAAAGATATTGCTAAAAATGATTATAACACACAGAAAGTGATGAGGATATTTGATTATTGGTGGATGATGCCTTGTAATGTAGAAAATTCCAATAAAATTTGATTAAAAACATAAATCTTTGACCAGGATGAATGTGTTTGATGTATCCGACCCACGCTCCATCCTTTAAATCTTTACCAACTAATTTCTCCAGTTCCTCTTAGTGAGTTTGTCATTTGTTTACTATATTTTATTTTTCTAATTTGTTTTGGATTTTTATTGTTTTGCATTTTGAATTTAAGTGTTTTAGTTTTGCATAAATAATTTACACATTGCCCTAAATTAAGCTAGTCTGTGGGCCATAGCTACCAGGAGATTGATCTGAGGTAATTTAGTAACTTTGAGGGTTCACCCAAACACCGGTCATGATTATTCCTTGAGGTGGGTGGTCACCCGCACCAAATAATAATACAGTTTCTTACAGTGAGGAACTGCAGTTGCAAGGGGTGCTTTATTATGGTGGCGCAGAACCCCTCTAGCGTCCTTCAAACTCTGCCAGGCCTTTTCATTGGTTAGCACTGTTCACAACTCTTTTAAACATATTGCTCCTTACCCGGGTCCACGCACCACGCCCTCCACTGATTTGGAAAGGGGGGTGCGGGGGGAGATTGTTGTTTTGGTGGACAGTGGCCATGGGCTGGGGTGGTCCCGCTCTCAGAGTTACAGTGACATAGCAAGGGTGCCATGGGCCCTAAGGGTTGCAGGTAAAATGGCCTCCTTATCGCCAATTGCACATTAAGAGGAAGACTTAATTAATTTGGGTGCAATGAGTTCTTCATATTTTTGCACCTCTACAACATTTATAAGGCCTGAGAGTTTCTGTTTGGGGAAGGCATGTTAAAGGCACTAGGCAGTATGGGGTCATGGTTAGCTACAGTGCTAAAGAAACCAGACACCTCTGCTCAGCTGAACTCCTGCTCACCCCCCCCCCCCCACTGCCCACTCCCCTGCACATATGCAGAGCCAGATGTTGTGCGTTGTCCTACCATGCTCCTAAAGCTTAGAATGAACTGCCCCTGCACACCAGAGCCTCCTCCTCAGTTCTTGAATTCCGCAAGATACTGAATACCTGGCTCGTCACCTAGCCCTGACCATGGCGCACCCCTGTCGCACCAGAATACACAAAGAACAAATGATGGACAGAATGCAGAACAATGTCATACATTCACCCCAGTACAGAGATCTGGGCCTAAATCCATTGTTATTTTGCTCACCATGCCATTCCAGTTTGGACCCAGCCATATGCAAATCAGTCTTGACCCTGCGCCCAATGGGAACAGTCCAACTCGAACTGCCAGGCCAGGTCCTCCCTGGACTGGAAACAAGCATCATAGGGATGGTTTCGGACTCACAACTCCACTGGATTCAAGCTAGCCTGGCTGATGAAGGGCAATGCCCTGAAACTGGTCCCAGGATGCTTGTTTCTGGTCCAGAGAGGACCCGGCTTGGCAGTTCGGGCTGGACTGTTCCCACAAGAACCAGGGTCAAGGCTGATATGCATGTGGCTGGGTCCAAACTGGGGTTGTGTGGTGAGCAAAAGAATGATGGATTTAACCCAGATACTTGTGATGGGGGGTGAATGGTTGCATTGTCCAGCATTCCGTCCATCAATTGTTTCTTTTGCACCAGAATACACTCCAGGTATTGTGCGCTATACAAATACACAACATAATATTCATATTTATTATTCTGTTTATGTCAAATCATATCAAAGCAAATGAAACAAGAAGCAGTAGAGATGCATAGTCCCCAGTAGGAGTAAATCAGGCAAGCTAGTGCCGGGCCGGACTGGCTAGATGGGACACAGATAAAAGCCTGAAAGACTAATAACAGGGCTGCTTTTTTGAGTGTATTAATGGAGGCAGTTGGACTCTCTCTCTCTACACTCAGTACATTAGGGGCAGGTGTAAAACATTTTCCAGGGCTGCCTTTAGTTTCCAATCCATCACTGGATATCCAGACTTAGACAGACCCCCCCCCCCTCCCCCCCCCAATCCATTGCAGATAGGAAAAATGAGCTTGCACTGACCCCTTCCCCCTCCGCGACACACACACCCCCTACGTGTTGGGAATTTCTGCTTAAACCACATCTATTAGCACAAAAGCAGCGGCAGTCACAAGACTCCCCTTACCCCGAGTAGGCCATGTATTACTTCAGCATTCAATGCAATGGTCTGCTTTCCTCGCCACACAGCTTGGCTGGCCACCTCAACCTGGATAAACTGCCTCTTTTAACTTCACAAGTCATGATGGCTCCTAAAATCATACAGAGAGATGTAGATGCAATGTTCCTAAGGTCCAGGGGTCCCAGTTCCAGAGAGAATTGCCCAGTATATAAAGCTTATTTGTTTGAGGAGATTGACTCGAGACACTGGACCTCTATGGCCTCAGGAAAAGTACATGCGTAAAGTTGTGAGTCAAAGAACTCCTCCTCAATTAGTTTAAAGTAAGAATAGTCAGAGTACTTGGATAAGTACAGGTTTTCGTTTTATTTGTTCAGACATGAGAAGTTCTTTTTCAAGTGTTCCAACTTTCAGATTATATCCTTTTTTTTTTTTTTTAATTCTTTCTTCACATTAGAGCAAAGTGAACAGCCGACACATGTTTCACCCAGTGGCTAAAATTGGGCCAGGGCGTTTTCAAGGCTCAAAATTCGAAGTAGAGGCACATCTTGTTAGCATTGACGTTTCGTTTTTCAAAATTACTTCACAATAGAGCAGAGCGAATATTTTAATCTGTTCGAGAAAGTCGTAGTCTCGGGGTAATCCCAACACTGTTCTTTCCACTAGAGTGTGCTCTATTGTAAAGTAATTTTGAAAAACGAAACGTCAATCCATACAGAGATATGTGTTTGTGGTTCTAGCTTCACACATGTACTCTTGAAAACGAGGGGTACAAAGTTCATCTTGTCCTTTTTACATACCTGGACAATCTCATTCTCTACAAAAATAAACCAAGAAAACAGAGGAGGATCATCTCTGCACCATTCTTGCTCCACTGGGCGAATGTGATGTATTACATGCAATAATACTATAAGGTAAAGGAAATAACCTCTCTAGTATCCACCACGCCATGTCTCAGACACAGAAGGCCATCAAAGTTCTAGCATATTCCTGGAGACCCCAGGTCATAGTTGACATCAGTTAGATAGCAGCGCCGTGCACTGTGTGTTTTGCAGAATTTAATTTCCTAGGACATATTTGGACTTCCAGGACCGCACTCCAAATGACATTGACTAACATTCAAAAGATTACTCGAGCTATCACAAATAGGAATGCCAAATAGATTCTTGTACACCAAGCAACATGATTCAGGTACTGGGATTTCATCTAACAAAATGAGCATTTAGTAAGTTTGTCTTAATTTGAACGAAATGGACCAACTGAAAACCATGATTTTTTTTTAATGGGAGCCATGACAGATGCGTTGTATTTGGCTTACATGGAACTGTATTACATTCCAAAACCAAAATAAGACAGGGACACTTTGCAATAATGAGTACATGACTTTAGGTGCAGAAGAGCTTATGCATTGTAGCATACAGCACTGGGTGGCCCAGGAATGGGCAGGGTAGAGGAGCATTTCACAGCTAGGAAGGATGGCTCACTAAACAAGTATTGGTAAATGCATTAGGGTTTGTATATGTTTATTAATACTTTTTAAAGAAAGTTTGCGCATGGTGTTCAGCTGAGGAATGTAAATTAAATAAAGTTTGAATAAGGCGGGAGAAGGTAAGGGGGGGGTTAGAAACACTAGAGAGCAGAAAGGAGGAGGACGGGGTGGATTGAAAACAGCGGCATAGGTCAACGAAAGAGACTGCAGGGACATGCACTATGTACGAGTGCAGGTCTAAAATATAAAAAATAATCTAAAAAAACAAGTACCTGCAGCCAGTAGTTGTGTGAAATGATATACATGAACGCCTCCCGCACTACTTTTTTTTTGGGCGGTGAGTGCTTAAATATGTGAAGCACGGGCGAGGTATGAAGACGTGCCAGGGAAAGATAACAAAATGTAAACAGACAGTAAATGGTATGCAGTGTTAGCCAAAATAGAAAAAAGTTGGCACTACCAACGCAGGTGGGAACGAGTAGTTAGGCGACGGGAAACTGATAAGAGTGACACAGAAGGGAGAACAGACTACAACCAATAGAAACAGGGGATAGCAAACTGGCAAGCACACGGACCAATAAGAAGTGAAGGAGGGATGCAAGTCCCTTTAACGATATATTAAAAACAATAGATTTCACAAGCTCTATGTAGGCAAAACATAATCAGAAGCACAGCGCAAGCGCTTTGCTGGCGAAGCCTAAAAAGGAGCAAGAATGAGTATGTGAAAGACAGGAAGACAAAGAAAGAAAGCAGGGATGTAAAGATTCTGCAAGAGTGAGATAAAGAGCCATGAAATGTAGGTAGGATGGTAGAAGTGGCATAAGGTAGAATCAAGGCAGATGGTTCAAAGGAAAAAGCTTGTTCCCCTACACTAATATTTGTTTTATTTAGCACTGCTTGATGTGTGAGAATTATTGAACAAGTCTGTAGTTAAATTAATATATACGAATATATATCGGGTGATGTATCAGAGGGCTACTTGTTGATGACTGCTTGGCACCGTGACAAACTTTGGGATGAGGCCCTTACGGCTGTTTAAGACGACAAACAGTTAACGCTGGCATTGCTAGCTGGCAGCCACTTCAGCTCGAGCTTGTTGCTTGCACACTAACTAGACATGGCAGTCTTGTGCATCCATTGTTTCTCTTTCCCAGGCTCTGCGAAGGCAACCATGCACCACCCACCCCGAAGTCAAAACCTTCCACTCTGGCACCAAGCTGAAGTTATGATCCCAATGACCGCATTGGCACCACAGGCTCCCTCTTCTACTTCAGGGATGTCAGGCCTCCAGCCATAAGGTCTTTCATTAATCAGATCCTACAGGGAGGCTCCGGAGTGATGGAACAGTATAGTCAACAATCTGCATACTAGGGCACAATTCACACCCTTTTCCGAAATGATTCTGACTCTTTGGAGGAGGATACTAAGGAGGTCCAATTTGTGTCAACCACAGACCCCAATTTCCAAGCTCTGGCACAGTCTATCTGCATTAAACCTCAGTGGAGTTGGATTTAGCCATTGCAATGCCATGAGTCCTCCACCACCGTAGGTCATCTTGTATCACTTAGTCATCACAAATATATCATTGTATATTATACTATAGACTTCTAAAGAAATGTATGTTGTAATTTGTAGTTGAAGATTGTTTTATTTTCTGTTTCTTCTGTCAGAGCTCATTTTCCCTCATGCTGAAAAAATAGTTACAGGTATATTTCAATAGTACCTATGACCTTCCTTCATCTTCTATCTCTAGAGCTGAGCATCAATAAATTCAAGCTTTTTCATTTTTTTTCTTTCAGAGGTCACGCAGCACAAACAGTTCTCACAACCGAGCGTGCCAAGTCTGCAACTGATAAAGAAGAAAACTTGTTTGTAACAGGATTACTTCTTGGTATGTAAGAAAGCTGTACATTAATTATAACATGTCTGCATTATACCGCGTTGTCTGATTTAAAAAAAAAAAAAAAAAAAATTCTAAATGCGAAATCGTTGTCTGTATCTGGACAGTATCCAACATGAAGGCAATATTTGTTGAAACAACCAAATAGTAAAATCCGCCCCTCCTCTAGTTTTTGGGCCAGTGTACAAAAGTTAGAGTTGAAAGTATGAAAATAAGCCTTCGATTTGTGGATTTCCAACAGGATTTAGTGTTTATTTTTCCAAAACATATTTTATTGTTGACATCCAATAGAAGACATGGGTTACAGAAGTCACCCATTTCCAACAAATAAAATAAATATATGGATCAACATTTCTAATAATCGTAACGGATGGATTCCACAAAAGATACATTATAATATAAATGAAGAACATGAAAGAAGAGAAAAAAAGAAGAAAAAAAAGGGAAACAAAAACCAACTGTGCCACATTATTTCTCCTTGACTGACATAAAACCTAGATATAGGAAAACATGTTGCCATCCACATTCATACCAATTACAGGAAATATATAAACATCAGCTAGCCAGTATCATGAAAGTGATTCATTAACATCCGTTGGGGAGGGGGGGAGGCTCTAGATATATCCCCCTATAGTCCGCCCACCTTTTCCAGATTTTTTAATGTTTCCGGGGGCATCCCTTTGCCTCAAAGACCGGGAGCTCCAGACCCATACAAAAATCAAGACCCTTCTTCCACACCTTAAGCGCCGGTGATGCCTCATCTTTCCAAGCCTGGGCGATGTCTCTCTTAGCTAGTGTTAGGCCCAGAAATAGGAAATGGCGTTTGTATCTGTTTCCGCCTATATCTTCCGCAATGTGTGAAATAGCCAACCTCGGTGAGGAGGCAATAATCCACCCCAGGACCTCAGACAGGCACGCAAATACCCCCATCCAGAATCTGGTCAGCACTGGGCAGGCCCATACAGTATGTATAAATGTACCCTCTGTAGATTTACAGCGCAGACAATGTGGGGACGCAATAAGTCCAGCCTGCCATAGCCTGTGCCGAGTATAATAAGCTCTGTGTAAATATTTGAATTGGATAAGGCATAGGCGATCTGCAATTGCTGCGCTGCGTGGAGATGCCAACGCTTCCACCCAGTCACCCTCCTCTAGGGGACCCAGATTTTACTGCCATGCCTCTCTAGTATTTTGGAGTGGATTGGGAGTGTTATTAATAAGTGTACAATATATTTTAGTAATTTTGTGATCCCCCAGGTCACCCATGATCACCTTCGCCTCTATAGGATTAAATTCAGGAATCTCCGTTAAATGAGATATAGACAGAGTTAGAGTGCAGGCGTGGCGGAACTGGAGGTATCAATACAATTGTGTTGGTGGCATGGCATACTCTGTCTGTATGTCTAGAAAAGACTTAAGGGTACATCCACATACAACTGCCCCCACTGTATCTATCCTAATGGCCTCCCAACCCCGAAAGCCAGGCAGATGCATCAGCTGTGGTAGCTGCCCGTTATTCCACTGTGGAGTCTCCTTAGTAAGTAACCCCCACCAACCCGTCTGATGATGCGCCGTCCTCCAAAGTTTGAAAATTATAGCCGTGGCAGGTGGTAATTTGCGAAGCAATGGCGCAGAATATAGAACCCAGTGGAGAGCATTGTTACCCAACAGCCAGCGCTCCACTGCATAGGCTGGATCACCATGATCACCGTATCACCAGTCATTGAGGACAAGTATATGAGAAGCCATATAGTATGCATGGACATCCAGGGTGGCTACTCCACTGGAGTATGTAGATTGGAAACAAGTCCTCTGTTATACAAGTCCTCAACCCCCCCCCCCCCCCCCCCCTAGAATTCGGGCGAGGGTAGCATTTAATTGGCGAAACCACAAGGGTTTGATATGGATATGGATGGTTCTGCACCTGGTAAAGAAGAAATCATTAAAAAAATGCGGATCCACCAAAAAGAGACAGTGGCAAGTGAGACCGTACAAGTGTCTGGTCTCCCACCTGCTTCCACAGTGGGGCAAGGTTTCTACTCCATGACAGGGCCTGGGACGAAGAAAGATGCACTCCAAAGTACTTGAAACCATCCATGACCAATCACCGAGTCCATCACCGCCCCACAGCTGCCAGAGAAAGGATTTTCCTCGATTCATATAGAGACCAGAGGTTTCACTAAACATCTGAATAATGCGGAGAAGACACGGGCCATTCCAAGATCGGTGTGGAAGAAGACCATATCATCCGCATATAGCGCTATGCGGTCGGAAATATCAGGAGCCCATTCGAAGCCACGCATCTGCGCAATCACCCCCACCCAAGCTGCGAGTGGACCAAGGCTAGGGCAAAAAGATAGGGGGAGAGCGGGCAGCCTTGGCGTGTCCCCCACCCAACCAGAAAGCTTTTAGAAACCGAATCAACCACGCTGACTGAGGCAGTTATATCTGTATATAACAGGCGACTAAAGCTGGGCAATCGGGGGCCCATATTAAGGCGAGTAAGGAATGCAAAGAGATAAGTCTGGCTAAGAGAATCAAATGCCTTATTCATGTCTGCCATAAGAAGTGCGGCAGGGTTGTTGAGCTTATCGACCACAGTGATGGCATTATGAGCAAGCCTAATGTTGTGTCGTGTAGCGCGGTTTGGCATAAATCCTGCTTGATCAAATCTGTAATATGTGGAACTAAACAGTTGAGAATCACTTTGTCCAGAAGCTTGGCCTCAACATTAGGTGAGGAAATTGGGCGATAGGACAAGAAGTGTTCCGGTGGACGGCCTGGCTTCAAGAAGACAAAGAACTCAGCATGTCTCCTGTCCGGTGGAAGGTGGCCAGATTCCCAGGAGGCCTCTAAGGCTGCTAGATAGAGTTTTAAGAGTTGCAGGTAATATTTTGAAAAAATTCACAAGGGTAGCTGTTCGGGCCGGGCGCCTTGCCCACTTGCATTTCCAACAATGCATGCAGAAGTTAGTCTATCGATAGGGGAACGTCCAGCGACTCTCGCACCATGTCAGACAACGCGTGGGGAGGAAAATCATTGATAAACTTCTGTATGAGGGTGGCAGGTAGGACTTCAAAGGGAGCATAAAGGTCCGCAAAGAACGAGGCGAAGCTATCGGCACTAGCGAACGGGTCCGTAAGCACAGTCCCATCTGGGCCACCTACACCTGGGAGTATCTGTCTCAAACAATGCAGCAGAGCACTAGATTTATCCTCCCACTGATAGATGTGACTACGGGTGGCAAGCCAATAGAGTCGTGCTTCATTAAGGAGCTCGCCTGCATAAGACTGCTGCAGTGTCAGCAGTTGTCTACATGCAGCCTGACCCACTGCATCTCTACTTACACGTTCCAATTCAAGAAGCTGAGCCTCGATCTCGAGCAGCTTAGCACGCCCCTGCTTGCGAAGAGCAGTGCAAAAAGCAATATCCGCTCCTCTGAGTGGGCTTCATAGCCTTCTACAAGGTAGCTGGCGATTCCACTGTACCCGTGTTAATTGATAGATAATCCGTTAGAGAGGTATGCATGTGTGCCCTATATTTCTCGTCCCGTAGTAGACACAGCGACAGTCACCATCAAATCGGGAGCGCTTGGGGTCAAGAGACAGGAGGATAGAGAGCGGCGAGTGATCGAATAGCCCCCTGGGAAGAATCGCAGCCTCGGCCAGTCTGTGGGTATGTGCCGCCTCAAGTAAAATATAATCTAGGCAGGAGAAGGAGTCATGGGCTCTAGAGCAGTAAGTGTAAGCGTGTGTGTCCGGGTGCATAGTCCTCCATGTATCCACCCATCCCAAACTCTGGACCAGGGAAAATAGTTTGAATCTGGGGCCTCTACGACTTGGGCCGTAGCACGCCATCTCTCCCGTGTAGTGGACATAACATCATTCCAGTCTCCTCCAACTACCATCAATACAGATGGAAGGTCAGTCCACACATGGTCAGCCTTTCTATAAGGGACCACAAGAGTGGGAGAGGGGCATAGACACTGCCCAGAACGATAGGCTCCCCATAAAGTGTCCCATAAATCACAATATATCTGCCCTGTGGATCGCTCCATGTGCGGCCATGAACGAACAGAACCCTGCGGTGCATAAGTAGGGCCACCCCCCGGGAACCTCTAGTGAAGCCAGCATAGTAGGCGTGTGCAAAGCCAAACCGTCCCAAGCAAGGAGTCTTAGTGCCTGCCAGGTGGGTCTCTTGCAAGAAGAGAACACCCGCCCTGTGCCGCTAGGCTTGACGCAAAACAGCACCTCACTTAATTTTATCTGGCAAACCATTAACATTCCAACTAAGAATTTAGAGCTCTCTACTCCCAACCGTGGCTACGTCCTGTGCTATAGATACTGGCACCATACAGAATAGCAGCTGATAAAGTGGATGACCGTGGCAATTTCAAAGTATAGATAAAGAGATACATGGTGGCAATAACAAACAATAACCAGAAGCAGAAACCCCACCCCTTCCCTTCCCTCCCCCACCCACCCTACCCAATACCTCAAAAACAATAGAAGTATCTGTCGCGGTGAGCATCATACCACCACCCCAACGGGGCAGAGCACGGTCCCATACCAACGGTTCCCCATATAACTAGCCCCAAAGAAACATTAAGGGCCTCGTGTAGGTAGCCAAATACCGGTCGGTAACGGCCGATTTTCGGTAATTTTACCGTTACCGACCGGTATTTTGGCTTTTGAGATGTAGGGGGCTCATTTCTGCATTCGGTAATTTACCGAATCGGTAAAATTACCGAATCGGTAATTTTACCGATTCGGTAAATTACGAATACATAAATGAGATGTAGGGGGAGTGTGTGGGTGTGTTTTGGAGTCGGTATTTACCACCAACTATTAGTTGGTGGTAAATAATGAATGGATGTGTTTAAGCGTTTGAAAGCGCTTAGAAGTGTGCAATGTGGCAGACATACATGCCCTTAGGGCATGTATGTGTGCCACATGTGCACACATGGCCGTTTAAGGGGTGCAACAGGGTGTCAATGTGACACCCTGCCACCCTTGCATGTGTTCCCCCCATTACCGAATCGGTATTTACCGATTCGGTAATGAGGCATACCTTCCCATCAATGGGAAGGTATGCCTCATTACCGAATCGGTAAATACCGATTCGGTAATTACCGAATCATTCCGAATCGGTAATATTTACCGACCAATTACCTACATATCATTTACCACTTCATAAATACCGAATCGGTAAAATTCGGTATTTATGAAGTGGTAAATGTGTCCCTACCTACATATGGCCCTAAGTGTTTAACAACTGAAAGAAGAGGGGCGAGGAGAGGACCTCATGCAGGCTCATATTCAATACCATCAGCATAATAGAGAATCAAGGCTCTCAGATCCCCATACTGGTGTTGCATAAACAAAAGAGAAATAACGAGAAATATAAAAATAAGAACAAATGAATTAGAGTTCACCAGGCAGTCCGATTTGCATTTAGACGTGTCCCACAAGTCTCAGTCCCCACATTGTGCCAGCGAGGAGTCACGCAAGCCCCCATCACCTTGGGAGCTGGAGGCACCTTGACATTTTGAGCGACGCCTCGAGCGTGGTCTGCGGTTGGTTTTCCCTTTAATTTTAGGAAGCCGCTGCATGGCCTCACCGGAGGACGACTCTTAATCAAAGCATGGCGGAGTGTGAGGCTTAAGCGTCCGTTGTTCGTCTGTCCAGGCAAAAACCTCTTCGGAGTATCGAAGAAGAGGGTGCGTGATTTGTAGATCACCCTCAGTCGGGCCGGGAAGAGCAATGCATACTGCAGTTTTAGATCCTGTAGGCCGGCTTTGGCAGCCGTGAACGACTGACTGCGTTGTTGCACCAATCAGGTATAGTCCGGAAAGATAAGAATTTGGTGGGAGTCATGATAGAGTTTGCCCGCCAATCTAGCCTGTGCAAGGATCGCATCACGATCATGGAAGTTGAGGAAGCAAGCTATAACTGGTCAAGGCCTGGCCCCCGGCAGAGGTTCTGCATCAGGGCACGGTGGGCACATTCTATGATGAAGCAGGAAGATAAAGATGACGGAGGGATCCAGCTCTGTATCCACGTAACAAGGAATCGTTCCATATTATTATCCTCACATCCATCTGGAAAGCCCTGAGCGTGAGCCCCACTTTCGGCATCTTCCGCCCTGAGCGCGAGCCCCTTGGTGATAGATTCGAGGGAAGACACCTTCTTCTGAAGGGAGGCCACTGTATCCTCTGTGGTAGAGATCGAGGTCTCGGCCTCTGTTATTCTGTCAACTGCCCTGCGTAAATCCTTGCGGATCAACATGACGTCCAATCCCACTGCCCCAATCTTAGCCTCAAACGCATTGCGGGTTTGTGTTATGGCCGCCATCAATGCAGCATTATCTGGACCTGGAGAACTCAGAGCCGCGGGATCCGTAGGCTGCGCCCCAGTGGCCGCAAAACGATCAAGCGTGCTTTGTTTGGCACTCTGCAACTTATCACGAGTCATATTGAGGGGCAACAGATAGTCCAGCACCAGCCGGTGGAATTCCGTGGGAGTCAACTAGAGGTGTATCCATGCTGCAACGCAGCAGCCGCGCAACAAAGGCACAAGCCGCACTGGGACCTAGCCCGGCTGCTTCGGCATGCAAGCGACTCCCTAATGGGTGCCACTGCCAAGTTCCATGACCTGTGCGCAACGCAGCACGATGATAGAAGTGCTCCGCAGCAGCAGCGGTGGAGATGCGTTGTGTCCCGGCACGCCACTGCCGCGATCCGCACCCACCTGGTATAATGAGAGGAGGGGGGGGGGGGGCGGCAAGTCTCCCGCAGGGCCCCTCAGGAAGGCAATCAATTATATGGCCCAGTGCAGGTCAAGCAGTCCACTTTGCAGCCCCCACTGCCTCACAACGCTAAGGGGGGCACCAGGCCCCCCGAGGAAAATCACCAATCTTAAAGTAAGAAGCAGGCAGGGAGACGGGCCTCCAGCAGCCAGGCAGCCACCCCCACACCCGATCCTATCCACCAAGACGCACCACCTCCGCACCGGCCACGCAGGCTATAAGGGGGGGGCCTCAGAGTGGCTCCAACAAGGCCCGAGGACGCTGGAATCAGGAGACCCAGGTAAAGACAGAATATTCGTAGTGAGTCAGCTGGGGACCCCAGAGATGAAGGCCAGAACAGAAAGGGGGAGATCACACACCAACATGATAGGAATCTCGCGGCAGGAGATGGGTCCCCGCACCACACCGGCCCAGGTCACGGCGGTTCTCCAGATGCAGGCCCGATATTCATAGAGCCACGCCCATCGGCAATAGCGTCTTCAGGCTGAGGGCAAGATCGGCCGCATACGCGTGCCGCCGTTTAAGTCCATGCGAGCACCACTGGGGAGGCAGTCCACACCCCAGGGGGATCGGGTCCACACTATCGTCGTCCCTCGAGGCGGTCAAAAGGCAAGGTCGGACTATCTCGCGGCGGAGAGCACCCAGACGTGGGCCCCCAGCCGCCGGCCCAGAGCAGCACCAGGCCCACCAGATGATGCAGCTGCCGTAAATCCTCTATGCCGCCAGGATGGAACTGCGGCGGGCCTCCGACCCTTCACGAGATGTCCTCCGGGACTCCCACGCTCCCTACGACTGATTGCGAATGGCTCCAGCCACAAAGGGCCGGAGGAGGCAGGATCTGGTGCGACGCGAGCCTGGCAGCAGGACGCCGCTTGGGAGGAGCTCCGTCAGTCGGTCTCCGTGGCGGTGATTCTGCAGCTAAAGGCACACTGCAGCACGCCCGGTACTCGCAAAAACACAGCGGGAGGATACTAGGCGTACAAAACACCGATGGGGAAGGAGAATTAAAAGGATGTCGTGGCGGGCCTTGGGAGCTCCTCTTGAGCCCGCCCGCCATGTTTAACTGCTCGGCCACGCCCCCCTAGTGTTGTTTTTAATGTTTTTTTTATTTATTAGATTTCAAAACATCAGTGTACATGCATTCAGAACAAAACACATCAGATGTCCCCATCAGTTACATGCAGAGAGCAAATAATACCGTTATATACAGAGTGCAAATAATGCAGTTAGTTACCCTTTCCGGAACAGTAGGGTAAGGATAATGATTAGTCTATGCAGCTACACAAAGTTCAGACCAGATCATCTCATTTGGCCTGGGCAGGAATCAGAATAAGCATACATGACATGAACTTAACACAGGCAATAAACACAATCTCCCATTGACAAGGTACCGATGGGTTGATGAAAAGTTGCACAATGTGCGCCGCACCTCGCTGCAGGTTACATCAGTCACCTGGCGTGTTTTATTTATCAAGTAAGATTGCAGCTGGCCCCAGAAGTTTCTTGGTCTATCAGTGGGAGGGATAGTTGAGTAGTAGTGTTCCAGTTGATCATTGCAAGTAATCACATTTTTCAGCCACGCCTTTACAGTAGGAGCTTTTTCTGACGGCTACATCTGCCTGTGGATTCCTCACCTTTTGAATTTCCCCTTCCACAGCATTCCACGGAAACTGTTTTTCATAGCTCTCCCACTTCGACGAGGACGTCACAGTAGCACGGCTCCGCTCGCAACTCTGTATGACGTCATCGGAGCCATAAGAAGACCTCGTCGGCGTGCTGACGTCAGTTCCCTTTTTTCCACGCCGTTGACGCGTAACGGTTTTTCTTGGACTCTACATTTCTTTGTGGTCTACTTTGTTGAAGTTGCCTGTAAACTGTTTCTACATGATGGCTACTCAGAAGAAGCCTGGTTTTAAACCCTGTAGGGAATGTGAGGGCCATATGGCTGTCACGGACCCCCACGAAGATTGCCTTTGGTGCCTGTTGTCTGACCACGAATTTCGAGGGATGTTAGTCGTGTTGTCGGATGAATCCAAAGGCCCTTAAAGAGAGGGAAGCGAAGTTGTTTATGGCCCGGACAAGGAAAGAGAAGAGAGGTCAGAAGAGGACTAAGTCGAGATCGAAGTCGGCGACACCTCGAGGTCGTCCAAAAAGCATAAGAAGTGGCGTCAAGGGTCCAAGCGTCGCTCTTTCGGAATAGTCATCAAAGTCAGTGTCCTCGGTCCAGCGGCGTCCTAGGAAGAATGACATCTCGCCTTCTCCTTCCCCGCAGGTGACTCCGGTGCATTCTCTGACACAGAGTGACTCTCCAGCGCCTTGGGAAGCATCTCCGGAACCTCCAGCTTCTCTAATCCGGGATCCGGTGTCTCCGGCGCCGCAGCCTGAGACCTCCTTACGCCCTCGGCCTATTCCAGGTCAGGTAGCTCCGTTTCCGTACCCGCCTTTTCTGGCTCCAAGTGCGGATCCATCGCATTTTCTTAATGCGATGTATGACATGTTTGCCAGGGCAGTTAACCCATCCGGCATGCCGACTGGCCCTGTGAGGCCGCTTTCCTATAATTTGGGTTTTCTCCAACATTCTCCCCAGACACCATTTGTGCCGATCCCGTCCCAGGAGGGAAGGATGGACTTTTCTCCTGTGCTGTTGAGCTCCGGTCCGGCACCGCCTTGACATCGTGTGGCGCCGCAGGCCTCTGTTGAAGGACCTCCATCGATGCAGGCTCCAAGGTCACCGGCGCCGTGTCTGGCACCGCCGACACCAATTCTGAAGATGCGATGTAGGAGGGAGGTTCAGAGGCTTCTGGAAGAGGAGGAATTCCAGGAGCAGCAGGAGCAAGCTGAGGAGGGTGAGATACGGGATCCTATGGATGACTTTGAAGGTCTTCAAGAAGCCAGTGGGCTGGACAATATACCAGAGTGGGAGCGCTCTTCTCCCAAAGCTCTTCCTTCTCAGGATGTGGCCTCAAACCATTCAGTCATAAGGAAGGCGGCTGACCTTCTGGATTTGCAGTTGCCAACTGCGGAGGTCAAATCTAACATTTTAACTGAGGAACTGCACTCCCCTTCTTCAGCAGTGGAACCTTTGCTTCCGTTCAACAAAGCTTTGACAGATCCAATCTTGGAAGTTTGGCAGAAGTTAATGTCTGCCTCTGCTGTGTCTAGAACGGTGGCAAAGCATTATAAGGTTGCGCCTGGGGATCCAGATCCAGCATTTTTATTGTCGCACCCTTTGCCTGAAAGCTTGGTGGTCCCTCTAAGCAATCTGCAGGTTCCTTCCCCTCGACTCCGGGGGATAGAGTTGGAACTATCTGCTATAAAGGTGTTTTCATTGGCCAGCATGGCCTTGAAGTCAACTAATGCCTCGTGCCTGATGGGGTATTACATCCATGCATTAATGGACTCCTTTAAGGAGGTGATACTTAAGTTGCCAGATGATGTCTGGGGTCACTTCGCTGAGGTACTGTCGGACACGCAGGCTGCAGCCTGTCAGGTGATCCAGTCCGGGCTCGATATGGCTGACTCCGTTGCCAGAGTAATGGGCTCTTCGGTGGCAACTAGGAGGCATGCCTGGTTGACAGGGTCAGGATTCTCTCCGGACGTCCAGGCCATGCTGTTGGATATTCCCTTTGATGGTTCTAGACTCCTTGGGACCAAGGCTGACTCGCTCTGCAACGATTTAAGGATAGCAGAGCTACTGCTAGATCCTTAGGCTCGCAATCCCAGCCTAAGGGTTTTGGTTACCGGAGATTTTGGGGCTTTGGGAAGGCTGCTCCGTTTCGGGGTAATCAGCAACAACAGAACCCACTGTATAGATCATCAAGAGGGAAGGGAAGAGGTCGTGTGTGGGGTCTGCTCACGAACAGGTCTCCTCCTCCTCCTCCTCCGCCTCCTCTGCCTCCTCCTCCTGCTCCTCCTCCTCTTCCTTTTCCTCTTCCTCCTCCCATGCCCACACCACAGGCTTGACAGGGAAGCAGCTCTAGATCCCCCATCCTGGAGCATCTTGGACCCGTGGGAAGTCGGGAGTCCCATTTTCTACAAAATTGGAAATCTGTTGCGTGAGATCTTTGGGTTTTGAATCTTGTAGAAAATGGGTACGACCTTCCTTTCCGGGAGTTTACCCTCCTTGCCCTCCTCGCCAGCGCTGGTGTTCGGAGGACCATCTGTTGCTTCTGCAACAAGAGGCCCTGTCCTTGTTACAGAAAGGTGCGATAGAGGTTGTTCCGGAGCAGGAAATGGGTCAGGGATGCTACTCGCACTATTTCCTGATCCCCCAAAAATGACGGGCGATTGAGACCGACACTAGACCTCAGGGTTTCGAATTTTTACCTCAAGTAGGAGAAGTTCAAGATTTTGATGCTAGCTCAGGTTCTTCTGGCGCTGCAGCTGGAAGACTGGATGGTGTCCATCGATTTACAGGATGTGTATTTTCACATTCTCATCCTGAAGTCGCATCAGAAGTATCTTCGTAACATTATCGGTTTGCGGTCCTTCGTTTGGTCTCACATCCGCGCCACGGGTCTTCACAAAGGTGATAGCTATGGTGGCAGCGCATCTCAGAAGGTCGGGAATTCCTGTTTTCCCATATCTGGACGACTGGCTACTCAAAGCAAAGTCACCAGAGATGGTGCTTCATCATCTGCAAGTAACAACTCTACTGTTGTTCGACTTGGATTTTTTCGATAAATGTACCCAAATCTCACCTGGTGCCCTCTCAGCGCAACCTGTTCACAGGGGCAGTACTGGCTACTACTTTGAGTCGTGCTTTCCCGCCTCCTCAGAGGATTTTAAACATCCAAGCTGTGGTACCAATTTTTTAAGATGGAGCGGCTGTTCCAGTCCTGAAGGTTTTGCACCTGTTCGCTTCCTGCATACTGTTGGTCAACCATGCACGCTGGCACAGGCGGGCACTCCAGTGGTGCCTCTGCAGGAAGTGGTTTCAGCGCAATGGGGATCTCAGGGAGGTGGCCAGAATCTCCAGAGAGACTGCAGCGGATCTGTTAAAGTGAAGTGTTTCAGGCAACCTGTCTTAAGGGAAGCCATTTCAACCTCCTTCTATGGTGGCCAGAGTGTTAACGGATGCCTCCACTCTGGAGTGGGGTGCTCATGTGGGGGATCTGGAGATCAAGGGTCCTTGGTCTCCAGAGGAGAAATTGCTTCACATCAATCTTCTGGAATTGCGGGCGATACATTTGGCCCTCAAGGCCTTTCTTTTCTCCCTTTGTGGTCAGTTTGTTCTGGTCCTGACAAAGAACACTACCGCGACGTGGTACATCAACAAACAGGGAGTATTAGGGTCGTATTGTCTCTGCAGAGAGGCTCTGCGACTCTGATCCTGGGCTCAGGACGATCAGATTTGCGTGATTGCAAATCATCTGGCCGGGGTGCTGATTGTGTGTGTCGACAGTCTCCGTCGGCCAAGATAGTCCATCACATTTTCAGGATGTGGGGATTTCCTCGGTTGGACCTGTGTGTTGCTCAGGAGAACGCGCACTGCCGTCGTTCTGCAGTATCCAATGCGAGGAGCGCTGGGGAACGCGTTTCAGTTTGATTGGGGCTCACAGTTTCTTTACACGTTCCCTCCTACACCCTTGATTCCTCGGGTTCTGAGGAAGATTCGCCAAGACTGGGCCCAAGTCATATTGATTGCTCCAGATTGGCCAAGAAGGGTGTGGTACACAGACCTCCTTCACCTCTCATCTCACCCTCCGCTCCATCTCCCTTGCAGGGCAGACATCCTCTCGCAATCGCAGGGGCAGGTTCTACACCCCCATCTCCAGAGCCTCCACCTTCATACCTGGAGTTTGAATGGGGCAACCTGAGCTCCTTCTCCCTCCGGCTGTGGTGGATGATATTTTAACGGCCAGAAGACACTCCACCAAATCCGTCTATTCCAGTAGGTGAGCCTGGTTTGTTAAATGGTGTGGAGAGAGTTCAATTGACCATTTAAAGGCCCATTTGTCTGATATTCTTAGTTTTTTTCTTTCTTTGGCTCAGCAGGGTTGTGCTGTACCAACTGTTAAGGGCTACTTGTCGGCCTTGTCAGCCTTTCTTTGTTTGCCAGGCCAACCATCGTCGTTAAGACTCCCATAGTCATGAGATTCATTAAGGGTCTCACTAATAGATTTCCTCCCACTCCTTTTATTATGCCTCAGAGGGATTTAAATTTAGTTCTTAACTTCCTGATGGGGTCTCCTTTCGAGCCTCTACATAGTTGTCTGTTTAGGCTTCTCTCATTCAAAACAATTCTGATTGCGATTACCTCTGCCAGGAGTGTTAGTGACCTGCAGGCTCTTAGTTCTTAGCCTCCTTTCACCTCTATCCATACAGATAAGATGGTTCTCAGGACCAGAGCTGCTTTCCTGCCTAAGGTGGTTACTCTTTTTTAGGTCGAGCCTAGAGCAGCGCATGCGCTGTGCTCTGGCGAGACTTTTAGTAAGGACTTCAGAAAATGCTACCACTGTGGCCTAGAGCTTGCGTGCATGGTCACGGGCACACGCTTGGGAGCAGAGGCGCCATATGGCTTTCCTCTCTCGTCATGGGTCATTAGCTTTCAAGATAAGAGAGCTTTCTTTCACATTCCTGAAGTCGATAGCATCCTTGTTTTTGTGGCCTGTGAGTTTGCTGCTCAATATATCTGCACAGATCGACTTCCACCCGCCCACAGCACACACACAATCACCACCCGTGGCTACAATAAACATTCAAGCAACTTTCCACACAATGCACGTCTGCCCAGCCTGCCGCCTGCACTCCCCAGCACGTCCCATTAACAGCAGATATAGCAACTTCAATAGGCTGCATAAGCTACCTTTTTACATTGAAGTCCTGCATCAAGTTTATACTAAATACATGGCTTTTGTTTTGCTGACACAAATTCATTGCTCTAGCTCAGCTTAATATATTTTTACAACTTTGAGATAAACACAAAAAAAAATTAGTGACATGGTTACAGCCGCTCTCCTAGTGGTTGATTTATAACAAATGAAGTGTAGTGCTCTTATCAGGTGGCAGCTTAAGCCAGCACATTTCTCTTGTTAGCCTGCTTAACAGAGAGCAAACAAAAATACAAACGGTGAAGGGGATATGGTTTAAAGGCCACAACTTCCAACGTGGGAGCTGGGAAACTAGGTCCAAGTCTAGGCTCTTGATTAATGGCCTATGATTCTGGACAAATGGCTTAATCTCACTTTATCCTTCGAAAATAAATGTGCCCTGAACTGGAGCTCAAGCACTGGTGCAGATTATTAGGTGCTGCTGCTGAGCACCTGAAACCACTGGCTAATATTTAGCTCTATACTGTTTCTATATGTAAAACATCATTCTCATCCAGGGGATACTCATCAAAGTCATCATCTATGAATAATCCCCACCCACGTGCGGGATCCCGGAGCATATAGAAAATACATATATATATACATATATATGTGAAAACCTATACATGCAGCCTAAAAATGTTTCAAACATGGCAAAGCTGTAAATTACATAGGTTTGCATTGCAGTGCCCCCTAACCCATAAGGAAACACGGAAGCACCAAGCCAATTGTCACACAACAATGCTTTATTGCCATAAAGCAAACCTGTAATTGCAGGCATTTGCCTGTAGGCTGCAGTAGAGTATCAAGAAACAAAGAAAATTGACACCTTGCTTTTAAGGCCTTATTATAGGGGGACCGTGCCTTTAAGACCTGCAGGAGACCCCCTGCTCCCATGATGCACCACAGGTGGCAGTTGGGCCAGTTCTTTTTTCCGGCTCCTTCTGTGAGGATCTTGGAGCTTGAGCTCTTCAGTTTTTTGACTGAAGGTTTGGTAATTCATATTTTTTCACAAATGTCGACATTTTCTGGCTCCTGAAGGTGTGTTCTGCTGGTTTCCTGAAAAATTCCATATTTTTTCCAGTCAGAATGCCTGCTTTATTCAGGAAATGCCCTTCATGTGGCAATAAGATGGCACTGGCGGATCCACACTCTGTGTGCATTGTGTGTTCGCCAACTTCACACAAGCCTGACCGGTGCCCTCACTGCCAGAAGTTTTCCAAGCGCACTCTGAGAGACAGAGAGTGCATTAAGCTACATGCCCAGCTGGAGAAGGAGAGAAGTCGTCGTGAAGGCGACCATTCAACATCAAAACCACCTTCTTCAGCTTCACAATCTCAAAAACGGCGACACACCAACTCTCCTGACTCCAGAAAGACCAAGGTTCCAGGAGATTCGCCGTCGACGTCGAAGGGACTGTCGAAAAAGCAGAGGACGACTTCTGCGTCTAGGGATTCATCTCGACGTCGATATTCTCCGCCGCGAAGAAGTAAGTCGGCGTCGAGGCGCAGTCCTTCGGGCTCGAAGGCTGTTAGTCCGGTGAGATCTGGACTGTCTCCGTCGACGTCGAGGCTTCCGTCGACGTCGAGACACTCTCCGCCTCCCTCGAGGGGGTCGGCGTCGAGAGATGCGGCGATGTACGTCTCGCCGCGAGTGGGTCGTTCGACGTCAAGACAAGCTCCCACTCGGCGACATGAAAGGTCGACGTCGAAGTCCCTAAGTCGACGTCGTAGAAGGTCGACGTCGTGGTCACCAGGTCGACGTCGTGAGAGGTCGAAGTCGCCAAGTCGACGGCATGGAAGGTCGACGGCAAAGTCAACAGGCCGACCTCAAGCAGCTGTTCGGTGACGAAGATCGCTGTCTATGTCTCCACAATGCCGTAGGCGATCGGCGTCGAGACCCCTGTCGAGGGCTGATCGCCATTCTCAGCAATTGGCACCGATGGTGACGCAAACGTCATCGACGTCGAGGGGTTCGCCGTCGAAGGATACAGCGGCAGTGGCCACGGAGAGAGGAGTCAGATCTAGATCTTCTGGAGGGCGATCATCATCTCCAGGCCTGCATATCGTGCAGATCTCTCCGGAAGTGTCACCTAAGGCACCAGAGAAGTTCGGACTCTCTCCTCGCTGGTTGGAGGGTGTAGGTACAGGAGACTGCAGAAGTCCAGGCTCGGACTATACCAGTACGTACTCTCCCTCCAGGATTTCTCTGCACAAGAGCAAGTCTCCGCAGGGTAGTCGAAGGCCGCCTTCTCCACGCCGGTCTCGATCCAGGGACCGTCCCTCTTCGCACAGAAGGCCAAGATCTTTTTCAAAGCACAGATCACGGTCCAGGGCTCACCGCAGCGACCACCCCCACAAGAGGTGGCGCACCAGATCGTCCACCTGGTCTTCCTCCACAAGGTCCTCGGTCCGGGACTACTCTCCGACCTTGTCTTCTACACCTCCGTCACGAGTGTCCCCAGTCGATGACATCACTACTTTCTCGGACGCTCTGGCTAGAGGTGCACAGAAATTGAATATCACGCTGCACACCCCTCTGGCACCCACTTCAATCATTTTTGACACTTTGCATCACCGGTCAGCACCCAGACCTTTGCTACCATTGGTGCCCGGATTGTTGGAGCCAGCTGTGGCCACATTTCTCACCCCCGCTACGGTGGGTTCTGTGCCTTCAAGACTAGCTAAAAAGTATAAGGCTCCTGCCGAAGACCCTTTATTTCTGAGGGCGGACCCGCCAGCGGACTCAGTGATCGTGGCGGCTGCCATGAAATCCCATTCTGCCTCAGTGTCGTCTTCTGTTCCCCCGGAGAAGGGCAGCAATCACATGGACTCCTATGGCAGAAAGATGTGCAACACTTCCGCCTCCCACATGAAAGTGGCTAGTGCTTCAGCCCTGCTAGGGCGGTATGATCGTTCTCTGTGGGATTCCCTCTCCAGGTTTGTGGAGAGACTGCCAAGGGAAGACAGGCAGGTTTTTACTGAAATCCTCCAGGAAGGTGGGCTTGTAGCCAATCAAATCATCAGTGCGGCGGCTGATACTTCCGATCCCGCCGCACATGGCTACTCGCATGGCGTATGTTCTCTGCGCTCAGCCTGGCTAAGGCTAACGGGACTCAAGCCTGACGCGCAGAAGAAGATTCTTAATCTGCCCTTCAACGGGTCGTCTTTGTTTGGGGCTCACGCTGATGATCAAATGACCAAAATGAAGGCGGAGTTGGACACCGTTAAAGCCGTGGGACTGGAAAAGCGCAAGGAATATCGCAAGCGCTTTCGGCAGGGCGACAAGCGTGCCTTTCACCAGCGCGTTCAAACACCCCAATGGTCCTCTCAAAATCAACAGGGGTCCCAGTTCCAACAAAGGGGCCGTGGCAGAGGGAGAGGAGGTGCAAAGCAGCAACAGTCCTCCACCAAACAGCCCTCAAAACAGTGAGATCTTACTTCCTCTGCGCTCGTTCGCCACTCCGGTAGGAGGAAGTATCAGTGTTCACCTGGCAGAGTGGGAAGCTATTACAAAAGACAGATGGGTGCTGAATATTGTACAGCATGGCTACTTGCTGAGGTTCAAGTCTCCCCCTTCGCAGGTACCCCCACAAATTAAGTTCCTCTCTCAAATCCAAAAACGGCTGTTACTGGACGAAGTAGCCACTCTCCTCTCCAAAAACGCCATAGAGGAGGTTCCGCTCCGGCAGAGAAACCAAGGAGTGTACTCCCGGTATTTTCTTGTTAAAAAACGAGGAGCGGTCAACAAGTACAGACCCATTCTCGATCTCCGTCTGCTCAACGGATTTGTCAAGAGAGAAAAGTTCAGGATGCTGGCTCTGCATCAAATCTTCCCGCATCTTCACCAAGGGCACTGGATGTGTGCCATCGACCTCCAGGATGCTTACTTCCATATTCCTGTCTCAGTGAAACACCGAAAGTTTCTCAGATTCCAGATCTCTCGTCGGCACTATCAGTACAGAGTTCTGCCATTTGGCCTCAAATCTGCTCCACTGACATTCTCAAAGTGTATGGCGGTGGTAGCTGCCTTCCTCCGCAAACGGAAGATATTCGTCTACCGTTATCTAGACGACTGGTTCCTGAAGAGTTCCACTCCTGCTCGACTCCAGAGCCATCTCTCGTTTTGCCTCAATTTTCTGCACTCGCTGGGATTACAGGTCAATTACAAAAAGTCGGTCCTCAATCCCACTCAGCGGATTCACTACCTGGGCGCCTTTCTGGACTCCGCAAAGGCAAGCGTGTGTCCTTCGGAGGAGAGGTTATCATCCATGCTTCAGAAATGTCACACGCTTCTCAACGCGGCACTTCCCACACCCAGGCAAGTGTCTTCACTTCTGGGGTCGATGGCGTCGTGCATCTACATTGTCCCCAATGCACGTCTTCACATGCGACCTCTGCAACAAGACCTAGAAGATCAATGGTCGCAGAGGACCGGCCGCTGGGAGGATCGTATTTGTCTTCACCAAGCTGCCAAAGACTCCATCAGATGGTGGATGAAACGCTCCCATCTACTTCACGGCGTCCCGTTCCATCAGGCGCCTCCGACACAGACAGTGGTCACAGATGCCTCCATGCAGGGCTGGGGTGCTCATATGGGCCATCTTCAAGTACAAGGTCTCTGGTCCGATACCGAACAGAGGTATCACATCAACTTCTTGGAGCTACGAGCAGTCCATCTAGCTCTCAAATCCCAGCATCCGTCCCTCCAAACCAACCATGTTCAGATTCAGACAGACAACACAACAACTATGTTCTATCTGAACAAGCAAGGAGGCACCAGATCACTAGTCCTATCTCTGGAAGCTCAGTCCATCTGGCGATGGCTTCTGGCGAGAGACCTGTCCATCATTGCTGTTCACCTGCCAGGGACCCTGAACGTACAGGCAGACGGTCTCAGCAGAGACTTCGTCGAAGCGCACGACTGGGTGCTCAACGAAGACGTCGCTCAAGAGATCTTCCGGTTGTGGGGAGTACCGGACATAGATCTTTTCGCAGATGTGGCAAACAAAAAATGCCCCGTCTTCGCCTCCAGGTTCCCCCAACAGGGATCTCAGGGGAACGCACTTTTGATCAGCTGGTCGCGGACATTGCTGTACGCTTTTCCTCCGCTCCCTCTCATCCCAGCTGTGATATAGAAGTTCTACAGGACCAGAACTCAGATGATCCTGATTGCTCCGGAGTGGCCCCGTCAGTGGTGGTATCCGGATCTACTCCAGCTGTCAGATGTGCCCCACCGGAGGTTGCCTTGCCTACTGAACTTGCTGACCAAGGACCAGGGGAGGGTGTTCCATCCCAACCTCCCCTCTCTTCGCTTGACGGCATGGCTCCTGAATTCATCCAATATGGACCCTTAGATCTTCCAGCGGACTGTATGAACATCCTCCGGGAGGCAAAAAGACCCTCCACTAGGAAGTCTTATGCTTTCAAGTGGAAGAGGTTCTGTATTTGGTGCAGGGATAACGCCCTTGATCCGATCCGGGTTCAAGAACAGGTTATTCTCCCCTACTTACTGTACTTGGCAAAGTCTGGGTTGAAGTACGCTTCCATCAGAGTCCACTTAGCTGCTCTCACAGCTTATAGGAAATCTCCTACCCAGGTCTCATTCTTCCAGATGCCGGTAGTCAAAGATTTCTTAGAAGGGCTTAAGAAAGTATTTCCACCAGTGAGGTCTCCTTCCCCTTCCTGGGAACTCAACATTGTTCTCTCTAAGTTGATGGGAGCCCCTTTTGAACCGATTCATAAGGCATCCTTGCAGCATCTGACCTGGAAGGCTGCCTTCTTAGTAGCCATCACTTCTGCCCGCAGGGTGGGTGAAATTCAGACCCTCTGCTGCAAGGAACCTTACACTGTTTTCCATGCAAATAGAGTGGTGCTACGTACTCATCCGAGCTTCCTGCCCAAGGTGGTCTCGGACTTCCACATTAATCAGGTGATCACGCTGCCCACCTTTTTCCCTCAGCCAACCACTCCCCCGGAGAGAGCTTTACATTCTCTCGACCTCCGGAGGGTATTGAAATTTTATCTTGCTAAGACCGTTTCGCTTAGAAAGTCTGACAGGCTTTTTGTTAATTACGGCCCAACGAATACCGGGCTGGCTGCCTCCAAGAGGTCCATTTCTAGATGGATTGTGTCATGTATAGCCTTGGCCTATCAGCTGTCTCACAAGGGTCTGCAGGGTAGACCAAAAGCACATTCTACTCGAGGGAAAGCCTCAACTGTAGCTCTCCTTCGCAACGTTCCCATGTCTGAAATTTGCAAAGCGGCTACATGGCGCTCAGTACATACTTTTACACGCCATTATTGCCTGGATTCAGACGCACAGGCCGACGCCCAGGTGGGGCAGGCCTCTTTGAGGAATTTGTTTGCATAACTGCTATGCTAATGTGATATTAATGCATGTTTTCAATGCTAAACTGCTCGTCCGCGAGACTTTGGGTATGGGCTTGCTACTCTATTCATAGATTGACTTTTGATGAGTATCCCCTGGATGAGAAGGATTAGTTACTTACCTGTAATCCTAGTTCTCATCCAGGGGTATACTCATCAAAGTCATAAGCGACCCACCCACCTCCCCGGACGAGCATTTCTCATTAAGTTATTGTTTATTGATTGCAGATCTACTCAGGTGCGAGTGCACCGTAAAAAAGAACTGGCCCAACTGCCACCTGTGGTGCATCATGGGAGCAGGGGGTCTCCTGCAGGTCTTAAAGGCACGGTCCCCCTACTCTAATGCCTTAAAAGCAAAGTGTCAGTTTTCTTTGTTTCTTGATACTCTACTGCAGCCTACAGGCAAATGCCTGCAATTACTGGTTTGCTTTATGGCAATAAAGCATTGTTGTGTGACAATTGGCTTGGTGCTTCCGTGTTTCCTTATGGGTTAGGGGGCACTGCAATGCAAACCTATGTAATTTACAGCTTTGCCATGTTTGAAACATTTTTAGGCTGCATGTATATGTTTTCACATATGCATATATATGTATATATATGTATTTTCTATATGCTCCGGGATCCCGCACGTGGGCGGGGATTATTCATAGATTATGACTTTGATGAGTATACCCCTGGATGAGAACTAGGATTACAGGTAAGTAACTAATCCTTACACAATGTAAAGTCCGGTAACCTGCATTAAATCTCTGTTTCCCTATTCTATTCACAATTCCATGTCCACCTGCACAAAAGCCAGACACAATCATCACCTGTGGCTATAGTAATTATAAAAGCAACTTCCCACACAATGCACTTGTGTCCAGCCAGCTACACTCCCTCGCACGTCCCATAAGCAGCCGACATTAAAAACTTCAATAGGAGGCACAACCTACTTTCTCTTTTGCATTTCTCTCTTTTCTCTAATCTAACCCCCTCCATTTTTTCTCTTTGTTTTTCTTACTCATTCTTACAATAACCACTTATACCACCTACTTCTCTTTTACCAATAACAATTCCTCATTCTTACTCCTCAAGGCAATTATACTACATACTTCTCTAATCTCAATAATTAATCTTTCTTACTCCTATGAAAAAAATACTGCAGCTACTTTTCTATACTAAATACTAATTCATCATTATAACTCCTCTACACATTACTGAAACTGCTTCTCTGTTCTCAATAGTAATTCATAACTCTTACTCCTATATGCAATACTACTTGCTACTTCTCTAATACCGACAAATAGCTTTCTAAGCATCAGTCAACAATTCACAGTCCCGTCCTGCCTTTTGTTTCTTCCTGGTCATTAGCCCATATTTGGTATATTTTCATTCAGCAAAGCCAAAATAAAGCTTTCATCTAACTTCTATATTAATAATAAGCATTTTATGTTGTTTTGGTTGAAGCTGTTAAAAAGCAGAAACATACCAGGTTGTAATTCCATCTAAAGAATTGGAATAAAATATAAAATAAATAAATGCAAAAGAGGACAGTTATTCAATAGCACACACAGAAAACATTTAACATGCAATAAGTTTACAATTTGCGAAAGTTTGACCTATTGGCACTGTAATAACAATGCCTTTCAATATATATGGTTTAAAAACATGCAAGCAGTGCACAAACACACATTTTATACTTCTAGTCCTTGCTTACTTAAAGCACAACTGGCAGAAATAAGCATTGGCATAGCCAATAGGTCTCTCTTTTGGGACCTTCTAAGTATTTACTTATGCAGCACAATATCCTAGGTGCAGCAACTGTTGCATGGCTAAACACTTATAAGATCCCAAAGGCGAGACCTATTGGCTATGCCAATGCTTGTTATCCACTTTCTAACCTCCCCCCTCATCCTTCTAAGGAGGAGGAGAGACTTCACCGCCTGGACCCTAAGAGGGCGGTCAGCTTCTACATGGACAGAACTAAGGACTTCAGGCTAGACGACCATCTTTTCATTGGTTATGTGGGAAAAATGAAGGGCAAGGCTGTCAACAAGCGAACGCTGTCCAGGTGGATAATCCTGTGCATCAAAGTCTGCTACTCCTTGGCCAAGAAGGAGTCGCCTGAAGGTATTATAGCTCATTTTACTAGAACCAAGTCTTCTTCGGCTTTGGCTAGAGGTGTCCCTGTTGTTGACATCTGCAAGGCTGCAACTTGGGCCTCCCTCCACAGTTTTGTGAAGCACTACTGCTTCGATTCGGAGGTGAGGAGAGATGGCCATTTTTCACGTTCTGTGCTGCAGGACCATTTGGTATAGGTAGGTGGACACCCTCCTCTGGGTCAGGGCTACTTGGGGATTCAATTCAAAAGGTGAGGAATCCACAGGCAGATATATCCATCAGAAGAACAAGTTACTTACCTTTGGTAACGCTTTTTCTGGTGGATACAGTATCTGCCTGTGGATTCCTCACTGACCCACCCGCCTCTCAGTTGTCTACCTACTTATACCAAAAGTTATTTTGAGTATGACAGTCTTGTGTTCATTGATATTGGGAATATATGATGCTTGTCGCTAGGAAATATCTATGCTTTAGAATTTCCAGTTCCCTTTCTTCTTGAATAGCATGTATATATTTTGTATTCTGTATATACTTGTGAAATGTTGTTGGTTCACCCGTTCGCCTTGAAGGCATGGAAAAAAATGGGTGGAACTGACGTCAGCAAGCCGACGAGGTCTTTTTGTGGAAGAGGTGAGGCGCAGCGGCCAGGATGCCTGATTCCGGACCACAGGGTTCACGGTTCGATCCCCGGCTCCAGCGGCAGGTTAGCCCAGCACCATGTGACTCTGGGCAATAGCTTGCTTAATCTTCCCAATGGCCCCCAGTGCTGGGACACCACTCTGGAGGTAGCTGTGCACTTTACAAATGCTGGCAGTTTTTCTTATGACTCCGATAATGTCAAACGGAGTCGCTAGCGAAGCAATGCCATTGTGACGTCCTCGTCGACGTGGGAGAGCTATGAAAAAAGGTTTCTATGGAATGCTGCGCAAGGGATAAGTTTGAAGGTGAGGAATCCACAGGCAGATACTGTACCCACCAGAAAAAGTGTTACTGAAGGTAAGTAACTTGTTTGTTGTTCCTCCCAGGTGCAGGCCACTCTTCCCTTTGCAAACAGTACTTCAACAGATATAAACTGTTGCACGCTGCATGGTATATCTGATAGAGACATCTAGCCGCAGGTTCCTTAACTTAGAATATCCCCAGGCGTCAGACTGGATCCGGAAAATATCCCGCAGCAGCACCTCTGCAAGCCGGTGGACGGCGCCACATGACCCCGCCCTGACGTCGTCCACGTGTGTGACGTCAGCGAGGTCATATAAGTCCCTCCCGGCACGCTGACATCAGTTTTCCTTCTTTCCCGGAACATTCTGGACATGCGCTCCCGACAGTCGCCCCCCCCTCTATCCGCCCCTTCCAGGTGTGTGGGCGAGTCGGGCCCAAATGAAGGCATATGCCGCAGCTCTGCAGGCCTCCTTTGGGCCCTCTCCCATTCCTGGGGCGTCCACGGGGCCTCCGCTTCTTGTGGGATCGCCGACGGACTCGCCGGCGGGTTGGCCCCATTTGAGCCTTTGCCCCCTAGGAACGTCAGAGATGTGGTGCTGTTAGGGCGCGGCCTGGTTGGGTCCCCCTCTACGGTCCACATGGAGTCGTTAGGGCGCGGCCCACTTGGGTCCCCCTCTACGACCCACGGCGCTTCCTGGTTGCCGGTGCTCATAGCCCTGTCTTGAGCACACCCCGGGCTCCCGGGCAGGCGGTCGCCTGTCCGGAGCCGGGGTCGTCGCCGTACCGGAGCCTGGGTCGGCACTGTACCCTCGCCGGATCCTCTGCTCCACCTCAGCTTCTTTCTCTGGAGCCGGAGCCTGTCATGGATGAGGTGGAGTCGGCGCCGGGGCGGTGCCGAAAGCTTGCCTCGTCGGCTCCGGCGCCTTCTCCTTCCTCCTTCTTCAGAAGGGGAGCTTGTCATAGTTTTGGCGCCGGATGCAGCTGAGAGGAGGCAAGGTCGGCGCCGACGAGCATCGTTTCAGCGCCGTGTCGACGCCGCATTATGACTCTTCTCCAGAGGACTCTTGAGACAGTTTGGTGCCGCCCTCTCGCCCAGCGTCACCGGAGGTGTTGCCAGTGCCCCCCTTGGAATGTGTTCCTCAGGAGCTCCCAGATCCGGCAGGCTCTTCGCCTCCCCAGGAGCCAGGTCAGGATCCTCATTATTCAATGGGGCTCCCTTCCATGGGGCATTGGTCGCACCCTCAGTGTCTTGCGAGGGTTAGGTTACAACCCTCCCCCACTGATGAGTTGTTGTCCCCTCCGCGGAGGGCTACCGAGGCTGGTGCGGCTTTTTTGAGAGTGGTCTTATTAACCTCCCGCATTTTAAACATGCAACCCCCTTCTGCCCCCTTGTCTGTGGACCGCTTGCTTGAGGTCCTTCACCGGGGGTCCAGGAATGTGTAGCCGCTTCTGCCCTTTGAGGCTTTTCTTTATGATATCCGTTTAGGTACCTGGGTCCAGCCTGCTTCAGGTGACCCGGTGGCTCGTTCGGTTTTGCACCGCCACCGGCCTGCTCCGCATGACCATGTTTGTCTTTTTGTGCATCCTGATGTGCAGGGGTTTGTGTTCCGGACTGCCTTTCCTTCACTGCCCCCTCTAACGCTTCCTCCCTCTCGGGAGTCTAGATGGCTTGAGTCATTGGGTAGGAACATCTTTGCTTCACTAGTGCTGCCCTACGTTCCTTAAATACAGTGTGTGTTTTGGCTTGGGCTACCTCTGCCCTTAGGAAGTCTGCAGAGTCTTTGCTTTCTGCCACATCTGAAGGTGCTCTGGATGATCTCCTTCACCTCCTCCGGGATGGCCGCGACCTTGCCGAATTCACAATCCGCCCAGCCTTAGATACTGCAGATTCTTTGGGCCGAGCTATGGCGGGCTCTGGTGCCTTAAGGCATCACGCTTGGTTGCGAGATAGTGTCTTCCCTGAAAATATCCGGGAGCGACTGGTTGACTTACCCTTTGATGGGGTTTTGCTGTTTGATGCTCACACTGAGTCGGCGGTTCACCGGCTCCTTGCGGGCTTTCGTCCTCCCACTTTGGTCTTCTTAGGCCTATCTTCCGTGGTGGTACTTTTTCATTTCGCATTCCTTAGATGCGCTCTGTGTTTAACATGGGCGGTGAACCTTACGTCCTCTTTTCTGTGCTCAAGGGTGATTACCCGTTTATTGGCATCCCATGGGTGCGTTTTGCTTTGTGCTGCCTGTTGACCTGCTATGTCCGCACTCCACGGGTTGCTGTGTCTGGTCCTCTGACTATGGTATTGACCCGGCGGCTCAGCTGGGTAATGTCACACGGCTCGGAACTCGGGTTCAGCTCGTTACTGTCCTCTTTTAGCTTGGCTTCTTGCCCTAAGAGGGTTTCCCGTTGTTTGAGGTATGCATACTCCATGTGGGTTACTTGTATGCTATTGTATGGCTCTGCTTATTTCACCTGGACCTGGAGAGCCTGTGTCTCCAGGCGTCGTCTGGTTGTCCGATTGTCCGTTGTTCTGTTTTTTTCCTGTGGCCATCCGCGTACGCCATGGTCAACCACCTCTTTGGGAGGTTTCATGGTCTCAACTTCTATAACGGCTCCTGCCTGCCCTTACTGTGCTAGGTATGATCCGGTATGGGCATGTTCTGGCTCCTGCCTAGCTCTGTCTCTACATGATAAGATGTTTATACATTCTGCATACATGCCGGTTGCCTTGGTGTTCCTCTTCCTATGTCGCCTCCTCTTTCGAGGCTGCACGGCCCGGACCAATATCTCCATGTTTGGGGGAGGTTTTCTATGTTGTAGCAAGTTGCCAATAGGTTCCTCCTTGCTTCTGCTTGCTGGGGTAATTTCACAATTTCACATATACTCCCTATTTTGGTGTTCGACGCTGTACGTGTCTTTTCTGGAGTGTTGGTCTCGGATTCAGAGACCCTTCCCACCATTCGTAAATTTGGCGTTTTCTGGCCACTTCCTTCGGATATGCTCTTTTCCACATTTTCACGTACTATTGTTACAGCTGCGCCTGCGGGACAGCTCTATTGTGGGTTGTTTCTCACTTGGGCTTCATATTGCCCGATCGGGCACTCTTATGCTTCTTGTGTAAACCACTTTAAGGTCTCTCTGGCTCTTTGCCTACTGCATATTTGTTCCTGCTTCGGTGGGTTTAGTATTGATGCTAATTGCCTCTACTTACCCTTTTTGGGGATTGTGTGTGCACTTGACATGTTTCCTGCTCAGCTTGCTTTTCCCAATGCATGGCTCAGGTTCTAGCTCTTGCCCTGGGCTCGTGACACCGGCTCCTTCGACTTCCTTCTTAGGTTAGTCTGTTAGGCTGGTTGCATCTCTTCAAGTTCATTTTGAGCTTGGGTCGGGGTACTCATCGGGTGCCATTAAGCGGAGAGTGGTTCTTCTTCCTTTCTCTCTCTTTCTTGCTCTGGTACAGGGCTCCTGCCGTTCTACCTGTCATTTTTTATACGGGTATGGTGTGGCGCCATTCTGGCGTTTTTGAGATTTCTTCTGTCCTGTTAGTTCTGCTCTTCCGAGCTGCTGGGTTGCGGTCTGGCTGTTCCGCCACAGCTTTCCCCCCCTCCCCCCCCCCCCCCTCCATTATCCGTCACTCTGTTGCCGGATTGGATGCTTGGCGCTTTCTGTTGTTCTATTGCAGACCCACTCCCCTTTTTGGGGTATGGCTGTGGTATCTATTCTAAGTTAAGGAATCTGCGTCTAGATGTCTCTATCAGATGTACGAGTTACTTACCTTCGGTAACGATGTATCTGGTAGAAACGTTGTCTAGCCGCAGATTCCTTAACATCCACCCAGCCTCCCCGTTTTGCGAGGACCTTGCCAAGTGGGGTTCTCCGCTGGCCCCCCTGTTGCAGTTGGCATTGGGTTTTTCCCTCATGGGTGCTCACATTGTTGCGTCCCTTTGAGATTTGCCATAATACGGCTGACTCCCTGTCAGGGGTTTCTGTTACTATAATACAATTGACTCCCTCTCAACGGTTTCTTATCTGTAAGATGATGCCTTTTCGATTGACCTTTACCAAGAGATTCCTCTTCATTTTCTTATCTTCTCCTGCTGCCTTTCCGCCTTCTCTATTGGCTCAGGGTTCTGGTCTCTTCTACGGTAGTCTTCTTTGGAGATCTGTTCACCTCTGTTTCAGACCTCCATTACTATAGGGGCAGTGCCAGACTTTTCCTACCTGCGGTGGACTGTTGTTCTCTCGCTGCTCCGTTCTTGCTGGACGGCACAGTTCTACATGGTACTGGCAGTCTATTTTTGTCTGTTGTTCTGCATGGTAATAAGTCTATTTCTGTCTGTTGAGATATTCTTCCCTTGTTGCACTTGGGAAGGGTCTTCGCTTAGCTTGCGAGGTTCTTTCTCACAGCTTTTTCAATTATATATAGGCAGTGTCTAATTGTGTCTTTTACGATGGTGTCTTGCACCATCCTCCTTATTTATTTACGGATTTTCATCCATCGCACACTGTTCCCATACTTTCACAGTTTTTTTGTTGGTGGCTCCGTGTTGTGTCGTGTAAAAGTTTCTCCAAAGAAAATTTGTCAGCGCTTCGGGAGGGACTTCTATGACCTCACTGACGTCACGTTCGTGGACAACATCAGGGCGGGGTCGTGTGGCGCCGTCCCCCGGCACGCAGAGGTGCTGCTGTGGAACAATTTCCGGATCCAGTCTGATGCCTGGGGATATTCTAAGTTAAGGAATCTGCGGCTAGACAACGTCTCTACCAGATACATCGTTACCAAAGGTAAGTAACTCGTACATTAATGGTACATCTCAATAGGGCCAGCATAAGGGACAACCCCAGAACCACCTCTGTACCACCTTGAGACTCGGAACACTTTGCAACAAAATGTACTAACCAACGGGCAACAGCAAGCAAGTGGTGCACCTGGTGAAAACATTTAAAATGAACCGGGCATAACTGGCCATTAGGTGACAAGGTCCCAATTTAGCCACAGCAATAAGACCACTTCTTATCTTAGATCGCACATCCCTGAACAGCCTCCCACAGCACTGGCTACCACAATGGGGGGGGCGGGGCCTCAGTTTACACTGTAAAGTTTTGTCACCAGGTGTTTATTAGATAGATTAGTGATGATCAGCATCAATATCTTACAGGAATAAGGTTCCAGAGGAAAGGTTGGATAATGCTCCTTATGCAATGCACAAGTCGGAAATAAGTGAAGGTATCTAGTGCAGAGTAGTCCTTGCTATATGTGTAGTATAAGAATTGACCATTTGGAAAAATATCCATCATTTTGTGTAGCCCACATGTCTGTATCCTCCGAAGCAATGATCTCTTTGGTGAGATGAACTATTGGGTAACGAGTCCTAGTGAAATTTTAAAGTGGTGGGGTGTAACACTTGCCACGATTTGCCGGCAATGAGCGAGCACACCCGACTCTTCCAAAGGGGCAGCAATTGGGGGGGATTCTCCTTCCATAAATCTTTTAAAACAAGAGGACAGTTTGCATCTAGACTAACTTTACTAAAGAAATTGTTTCAACATCTATAGGTATAAAAGCACATTCTTTTGGGTTACCAACAAGACCCTGACATACTTAAGGAAATATTTTCAACAATTCATCAACTGCCAAGTGTAACCACATCTCAATAAAATGTAGCATGCGCCAAAGTTCTGTCTGCCATTCTTGCCATTTGAACTATAAATCTATTTGCAGTAGAGAACTTGTGGTGCAGCATGGTTTTCAGATCGAAGCCTACCACCCAGCGGAGCTGTCTGGTTTACTAAGGACATTTTAGAGACATTCGGAAAGCTTTCCTGGGAAAGCATCCGCCTGTGGCTTTGTAACTCACATTTTGTTGGCTTTCTAATTGCTGGCTTTGTTTTTTTTAGGCTGTCCAGGGTGAGACCGACCCTACTAAGGAGCAAAGCCTTATCACACCAACTCCCCTTATATACTTCCACAAGTGCTCCTTTCAGTAAACAGGCCTGTACATATTGCTATTATCTTGTTACATGTGCTGTGCATTGAAAGACAAAGGAGAGGCGGGAAGAACAGAAAGAAAGGAAGGTTGGAGGGAAAGAAAGTAAGGAAGAAAAGAATGAAAGGAACGGTTGTCTGAAAGAATGGAAAAATGGAATGAAGGAAGACATGGAATGAGGAGGAGAAAGCAGAAAGAAACAAAGGATACACAAAGTAAAGAAGGAAGGAACAAAGAGGAGAAAGGAAAGGAGGAATACATCATAGGAAAAAGTGAAGGAAAGGGACAGAAAGAAAAAATAGGTAAATGAAGTAAGAAAACAAAGTGAGAAAGTAAGAATAGAAAAAATAATAGAAAGAAAACTGAGTGAGAAAGAAGAGAAATAAAGTCCGAAAGAGGGGACTGAGAATGAGATAAAGCAGAGCAGGGACAGGAGAGGAGAGAAATAAAAAGTACAGCAAGAAGAGAACAAGCATTTGCATTGCAATAGGTCTCGCATTTACCAGAGTTTAGGCTGTTGGCATTGTAAATGACAATGCGTTTTATTTATGTTTCAAAAAACCAAAACATAAATAAAAGGCATTTCATTTACAATGCCAATAGCTAAAACTCACGTAAATGCTTGACTTGTTGCATTGCAAATGCTTGTTTCATTGTGCCACTTGTCTTAGGACAAAGGGCAGTGGCTGGCACCCATGACTGATCTATTTAAAAGCGGACTGCAGTCCAAGTTTTCCCATATAGCCAGGCTTGGTTTTATTCCAGTCGTCATCCTATTGTGATGAGGGCTGATATGTGTTAAGCGCACTAGGAAAAAATACCTGCTGACATTAGAGCCTGTTGTGGACTTTTGTTTGCCAGCATTGAAGTTATTATATGCTGATGAAATAGTCTCCAGATCGGACCGTACTCCACAAGGTGCCGGTGGCAGGGTGGGTGCATGTATCCTGTTTTTCAGTTCCTGGGGCACACTAGTTATACAGAAGAGGCTACTGATTCTTGTGTGGCCCTTCTGTAATGTAGATCGCCTTAGTGCAAAATAGAGCGCATGATCCCACAGAGGTATTTTTCATTTGCCTTCTGATGGATACATCTGCCAGTAGATTCCTCACCTTGTGAATATCCCCTGCGCCAGCATTCCACTGAACTTTTCTTTCCCAGCACTCCACGTCGACGTGGGCGACGTCACAGCTAGCTACTTTGTAGTTTAGCTGTGTTACTGTGTAAAATTCAGTATGTATTCGACGAGGAAGTCGGGCTTTAAGCCCTGTAGGGAATGTGGAGGCCTGATGTCCATGACGGATCCGCATCAGGACTGCTTATGGTGTCTTTCTTCAGACCACGATATGGAAGAATGCGGGTGCTGTAGGAGCATGAATCCTAAAGCGCTGAAGGAGAGGAAGACTAAGCTATTCATGAAGAAGATCGGTGAGGAGAAGAGAGGGAGAAAAAAGGAGAAGTCGAGGCGGGAGTCATCGACTTCGAGGTCGTCGAAGTCAAAGAAACACCACAAAAAGAGAAAGCATTCTTCTCGGCGTCGGTCCTCGAAGTCCAGGAAGTCGAGGTCGGCTTCGCCCCGTCGACGTCGGAGCAAGGACTTGTCACCTTCTTCTTCTCCTTCTAAGTCTCCGAAGTCTCCCTCGCCGAAGCGGGCTCCAGCTCGTTCCCCGACGCCGTCACTGGCTCCGTCTAAGGCTTCGACTCCGGGTCAAGTGGAGTCTGATGTTCCTTTGGATGAGCAAGAACAGGAGGAGGCTGCTCCGGTGCCGGATGACTCGGCGGCTCCGGTGGATGATTCTGCGGAGCCGACGCCAGTGACTCCACAAGGGGATACAGGGACGGTCCCTTATCCCCAATTCCCGGCTCCAGGTACAGAGAGTCCTCAAGCTTTCTGAATGCAATGTATGGTATTTTTAATAGGGCGGCCTTCCTATCCGGAGCACCAACTGGTCCCGTGGGTCCGATGGCGTTTACGCTAGGGGTGCCGCAGCATTACGCTCAGGCCTCCTTTCTGCCGATGGCGCCTTCTTGGCAGTTTCCGGCGCCGGCTGGGGATCCGACTCGACCTCGGATGGACCGTCAGTCTTCGGAGCCTTCCTCGACGCCGAGGCCGGCGCCGCCGACTCCACCTATGGCGCCTCCGACTGCGGTACCTCTGGCTCCACCGACGCCGCGTACGACGACGCCGGCTCCCCGGATCCGGTTGAGACGGGAGGCCCAAAGGGTATTGGAGGAAGGGAGATATCGAGCAGAGGTGGAAGAAGGTGAAGTCGACTCTTCTTCGGATGAGTTTGAAGGAATAGAGGAAGCAAGTGGTTTGGATACCACCCCAGAGTGGGAGCATACTTCTGCAAGGTCTTCTCCTCCACAGGAATTGCCACCCTACCATGTGGTGATTAAGAAGGCCGCAGAGTTGTTAGATCTGCAGCTACCATCTGTGGAGTACAAGTCTAACCTGCTTACGGAGGTGTTACACTCTCCGACGTCGGCTTCAGAGCCTTTGTTGCCTTTCAATGAGGCCATCTTGGAACCAGTGTTGGAGGTGTGGAGGAAACCTCTTTCAGCTCCGGCGGTTTGCAGACAGGTGGCAAGAAGGTATAGAGTTGCACCAGGAGATCCGGATTTTTTGTCTACGCATCCATCTCCGGAAAGCCTAGTTGTGCAGGCTTCATGTTCTAAACATGCTTCGGGTGCTTTCCCTCAGTCTCCGGCTGATAGGGAATCAAAGAAAGTTGATCTGGCGGCCAAGAAGACCTTCTCCTCAGGAAGTATGGCGCTGAAATCATCTAATGCCACATGCTTGCTGGGGCGTTATGTTCATGCCTTGATGGACTCTATCAAATCTTTGGCCCCTAAGTTGCCTGAGGGGGATAAGTCGTCCTTCTTGGAAGTTGTTGCGGACACTCAGGCGGCTGCCAGGCAGGTGATCCAGTCTGGGCTGGATACGGCGGACTCGGTGGCGAGAATTATGGGGTCGTCTATAGCCGCAAGGAGGCAGGCTTGGCTCCGTTCCTCTGGATTCTCAGCAGATGTTCAGGCCACGTTGGTTGATCTACCATTCGACGGACAGAAACTGTTTGGGGAGAAAGCAGACTCTGCCCTTCAACGATTTAAGGACAGCAGATTGACGGCAAAGTCCTTGGGTCTGCAGGCTCCTGCTAGGGGTACAGCTTTTCGAAAGTCTAGGGGATTCGGAAGATCATCCTTTCGCTCCTTCCGACAGCCCCAACAGCAGCAGCAACAACAGCAGCAGAATCCCCTCTATAGGTCCTATAGAGGGAAGCAAAGGGGTCGGAGAGGTTCTGGTCGCAACCCCTCTTCCTCCTCCTCCTCCTCTGCTCCAAATGAGGCTTCAGGGAAGCAGCCCTAGATCCCCCATCCCGGATCATGTAAGACCTGTGGGGTGTCGGGTGTCCTACTTTCTACGGGGTTGGAAATCTGTTACAACCGACCTTTGGGTTTTGAACCTCGTAGAGACTGGGTACGCCCTTCCCTTTCGGGAGTTTCCTCCCCCTTACCCTCCTTGCCAAGGTTTTTGCTCGGAAGACCATCTGCTTCTCCTGCAGAAAGAAGTTCTAGCCTTGCTTCAGAAGGGGGCTATAGAGGTGGTTCCGGAGCAGGAAAGGGGTCAGGGATGCTACTCCCGGTATTTTCTGATTCCCAAAAAGGACGGCAGATTGCGTCCAATTCTGGACCTCAGAGTCTTGAATTTTTACCTGAGACAGGAGAAATTCAAGATGCTGACCCTTGCGCAGGTTCTTCAAGCGTTGCAGCAAGGAGACTGGATGGTGTCGCTCGACTTGCAGGACGCGTACTTCCATGTCCCAATCCTGAAGTCGCACAGGAAGTATCTCCGTTTTACGGTTGGGTCGCAACACTACCAATTTGCGGTCCTCCCGTTTGGTCTTACTACCGCACCTCGAGTCTTCACAAAGGTGATGGCAGTGGTGCCTGCACATCTCAGGAGGTCAGGGATCCCTGTTTTCCCTTACCTGGACGACTGGCTTCTGAAGGCAGAGTCCCCAGAGATAGTGCAGCGTCATCTGCAGGTGACATCTCAGCTGTTATTCGACTTGGGTTTTTCGATCAATGTGCCCAAATCTCACCTGGTGCCCTCTCAACGCAACCTGTTTATAGGGGCAGTACTGGACACTACTGTGTGTCGAGCATTCCCTCCTCCTCAAAGGATTCTCGACATTCAGGAGATGGTCCCTTTATTCCACAGTGGAGCGGTTGTTCCAGTTCTGAAGGTCCTTCGCCTCCTCGGTCTGTTTGCCTCCTGCATTCTGTTGGTCAACCACGCACGCTGGCACATGAGGGTGCTCCAGTGGTGCCTCCGCAAGCAGTGGTATCAGCACAACGGGGATCTCAGGGAGTCGATCAAGATCTCCAGAGAAGCTGCAGCGGATCTGTCTTGGTGGAGCGTGGAGGGCAATCTGTCTCAAGGAAAGCTCTTCCGTCTACCTCCATCGGTGGCCACAGTGATAACGGATGCATCCACTTTAGGGTGGGGTGCGCATCTGGGGGATCTGGAGATCAAAGGACTTTGGTCTCCAGAGGAGAGGTTGCTTCGGAAGGAGTGGGGTCTCTTTGTCTATGCAGAGAGGCCTTACGTCTATGGTCCTGGGTTCAGGACCATCGGATTTGTCTGATGGCAAATCATCTGGCCGGGGTGTTGAACGTGCGTGCGGACAGTCTCAGTCGGCAGTTCTCCACCGACCACGAGTGGAGGCTCCATCCGGAGGTGGTTCGTCACGTCTTTCGGACGTGGGGGACGCCTCGGGTGGACCTGTTTGCCACTTTCGAGAACGCGCACTGCCCGTCATTCTGCAGTCTCCAGTATCCGATGCAGGGGGCGTTGGGGGACGCGTTTCAGTTGAGTTGGGGTTCGCAGCTCTTTTACGCGTTTCCTCCCATACCCTTGATTCCTCGGGTTCTGAGGAAGATTTGCCAAGACCGGGCCCAAGTCATATTGATTGCTCCGGATTGGCCAAGAAGGGTGTGGTACACAGATCTTCTCCACCTCTCCTCGTGCCCTCCGCTCCGTCTCCCTCTGAGGGAAGACCTCCTCTCGCAGTCGAAGGGGCAGGTTCTACACCCCCCACCTCCAGAGCTTACACCTTCATGCCTGGAGATTGAACGGGGCAACCTGAGTTCATTCTCTCTCCCGCCTGATGTGGTGGACGTTATTTTATCGGCCAGGCGACACTTCACCAAGTCCATTTACTCCTACAGGTGGTCCAAGTTTGTTAAATGGTGTGGAGAGAGATCCATTGACCCTTTAAAAGACCATCTTTCTGATGTGCTTCAGTTTGCTCTTTCCCTGGCTCAGCAGGGCTGTGCTGTGGCCACGGTCAAGGGCTATCTTTCGGCCTTATCGGCTTTTCTATGCCTTCCAGATCAACCATCATTATTTAAATCTCCGGTTGTTCTGAGGTTTATCAAGGGCCTTACAAACATGTTTCCTCCCACTCCATTTGTAATGCCTCAGTGGGACCTTAATCTTGTTTTAACCTTTCTGATGGGGTCCCCTTTTGAGCCTCTACATAGCTGTCCTTTGAGGCTATTGTCCTTTAAGGTGGTTTTTCTTGTAGCCATAACCTCGGCAAGGAGGGTGAGTGAGCTTCAAGCTCTTAGTTCTAAACCCCCGTTTTTAACCTTGCATGCTGAAAGGATGGTTCTCAGGACCAGCGCTGCTTTCCTGCCAAAAGTTGTCACTCCGTTTCATTTGGGGCAGTCCATTACTCTCCCTGTTTTCTATCCGCCTCCTCATCCTTCTAAAGAGGAGGAAAGACTCCATCGCCTGGACCCAAAGAGAGCTGTAAGCTTTTACTTGGACAGAACGAAGGGCTTTCGTCTGGACGATCAGCTCTTCGTGGGTTATGTTGGACAATCCAAAGGGAGAGCGGTGCACAAGCGCACGTTGTCGAGATGGATTATCCTTGCCATCAAGATCTGCTACGCCCTGGCTGGTAAGACCCCTCCTGAGGGCATTAGAGCTCATTCAACTAGAGCTAAGTCATCTGCATCTGCTTTGGCCCGGGGTGTTCCTGTGGCAGACATTTGTAAAGCCGCGACTTGGGCCTCCCTCCATACCTTTGCAAAGCATTATTGCTTGGACTCAGAGATGAGAAGGGAGGGCCACTTCGCGCGCTCTGTCTTGCAAGATTTTCTGGTATAGGAAGGTGGACACCCTCCTCCGGGAGTGGGGACTGCTGTGGGAATCTATTCACAAGGTGAGGAATCCACTGGCAGATGTATCCATCAGAAGAACAAGTTACTTACCTTCGGTAACGCTTTTTCTGGTGGATACAGTATCTGCCTGTGGATTCCTCACTGACCCACCCGCCTCCCCGTTGTCCACCTTTGTGTACCATGAAAGAGGTCTTGTTGGAATGTTTTGATACTTTCTTGTACATTTGTAGGAAATGCTTGTTTGTTTAGCATTCCTTTTATTTGTATGCTATGTAAATGTATTGGTATTCTGTATACGGTGTATACTTGGAGTTGTCGTTGGTTCACCTGTTCGCCTCGAAAGCACGGAAAAAATGGGTGGAACTGACGTTTCACGCCGACGTGGGCTCCTTATGGCTCCGATGACGTCGTACGGAGTCGCGTGCAGAGCCGATGCATTGTGACGTCGCCCACGTCGACGTGGAGTGCTGGGAAAGAAAAGTTCCGTGGAATGCTGGCGCAGGGGATATTCACAAGGTGAGGAATCCACAGGCAGATACTGTAGCCACCAGAAAAAGCGTTACCGAAGGTAAGTAACTTGTTCTTTACTCCTGGTCTTTATTACAGACACCGGTGCAGGGGCTAATAAACTGTTCCGAGGCGCTCTGATTGTGTGCCGCACAGTCAGTGCGCTTCCAGGAACCCCCAGAGATCCCACTCGGAGGCATGCGCAGTCTCAGCCTGTACCTGTGTTTGCTGGATCCCTCTCCCGTATTAAAACAAGCATTGACAAATACGATGGGCATCGGCAATGAGCGAGATTGGCTTTGGCAGCATGGCTAAAATAAAAAAAAATGCTGGGTTGACAGTCCCACGGTTCCACTGAAATGCCAGCTCTGATGAGCCATAAGGAAATCCTTGTTGTACTTAATAAGTGGCAACCCCCAGTTGGTCCCGGCACCCTGCTGTCTCTAGGGGTAAGCTCTTGCGCTTTGCCCCTGCTTCTGGTTTCACTAGCTACAGCCAGAAGTGATGCCTCCTTGGCTAAATTTAGTCCAATGACCTGTGGAAAATGGGGTCACTTTCCTTTTCTCATGACTGAATATCCGTGATCATAAGGAGCATGGGTCCTGCAGTAATTATTACAAATATTGAATATGAGAAAGATAATTTGGAATCTCCTCCTTTGCACCTTTCATTACGGTTACCATAGGATTATTTTATGCATTTTTTTTGTTAAAACCGACAGGTAGCTTGTAAAAATAGAGAGATGCACCGATTCTGAATTGACAGTGGGTAGCCCCCAGCTGCCTAGGAGTGGGTGTATTTACTGGAGCTCCGCACCAGCTTTGATGAGGACAACACTGACCTTGATCACACCTTTGTTTTCACAACGGGTAATTCAGAGCTATCCATCGAAGGCCTAATACAAGTCTGAAACACCTGCCGATGCCCTTTACGCCTGCTAGCTGCTGCCGCAGATGTGCCTGCATGCAGGCACCAGTCTAAGGTGTCACAGTAATGAAACCAGTCGATAAGAAAGGTGACAGTAGTTTAGCCTAATATAGATTTATTAGTCTGATGGATGTAATCTGAAATGTGTTAGGAAAGTTTATTTTATGCCATTTGCAAGAGCGAATAAGGACGTTCTTCCAATTGAGTGAGGTGGGTTACGGGAAAACCACGCGACAGCTGAATATTGTTTTTTTCTGTCTGGGCTTTAAAGAAGTCAGTGGACCAAAATGAAAGAATATGTTGTTGTTTTGTTGAACTGCGAACAGCATTAGATTGGGTAGACTCTGGATCCATATGGAAGAAATTAAGTCATTGGAATATACAGCATGTTAACTGTCAGTTGGGGAACATGTGAAGCAAGATTTTATTGTAGGAGTTTCTAGACCAATTGATATTATAAATGGTCTCTGTCAAGGGTATGTGTTGGCTCACGCTCTCTTTAGCTTATACTTTTCAGATCTTCAGACAGTTTTAAGGCAAATGAATTCTTCCCAGCGATGGGGAGGGGAGAAGTACACCATCCCTCTCTATTGTATGTGGGTAGCCTAGTACTACTTGATTTTACTGCGTGAAAATTACAAAGTAAGCATGAGACCGTTTCTCCTATTGTAAATGAATTATCCAATAATTCACACAGAATGTGGAAAAAAACTAAATATTACTCTTCTGGAAAAGGCAATAAAATTATATGTAGTATCTGGGTGATAAGAATTTTTGTGGAGGAAGCAAATGTTTACAAGTACCTGGGGTTACAACATTCGCTGAATTTAGAGTGGAACAAACTACTTGATTATCTGAAAGTTTGACACATAGTAACATCGGATGTCCTAGATTTAACTAGGAGAATGGGTGACTCATGGATTCCACTGCATAATGCCTGTAAGGCTAAGGTTCCATATTTGACTCCTAATGGATGAGAACGATTGTGTGCCGATCCAAGTATCTTCTGGGAGCCTAAATAGAAAGATGGTGTTAAACTTGTTTTCTAAGAATTGTGATAAGGGCAGTCGGTGTCAACTTTTCCCAGGATGTTGTAGCTTTTTTTTCCCAGGCAGCATATTACTCTTGCCTTTCCTCCCTCATAACCTATTTCCCATTTTCTGGGTCTCCAGCATGGCAAGGTGATACGAATGGCAAGAGCGATGTGCAAATATGATCACTCCACTGTAAAATATAAAACAAAAGTAAAAACAAATTGTCATTTTCAATGCCAAGAGCTCTAATTTCCATAAATGGGGATAGGAGGTGGCCTAACGGCTAGGGTGGTCGACCTCATAGCTGGTGAACCAGTTTAGAGTCTCGGCAGGGACGCGCAACATCCTGTGATTCTGGGCAAATCACTTAATCTCCCAGTGCCTAACAAAAATGAATGTGTCCTCATGTAACGCAACTGGTGCTCGTGTAAAGCGCTCTGATACCCGATACCTTCGGGCCAAGTTTGCGATATAAAAAACTCAGTAAAATAAAAATGCGAGACTGATTGCATATCAAATGCTTGTTTGATGGTTGTTTTATAGTCATGCCTTGCTTTAACTATGGCAGCTCTATCCTTAGGGCTGTGATTAAGAGCAAGTCACAAGCACTGGTGGGCAAGTCACAAGCACTGGTTGGCTGCCCTGCATTCTCTGTCGAACCGGCATTCTCTGTCAAACCAGCCAGCCTGGATACGTTTGACGTTTTTCACAGGAACGGTTAAAAAAAAAAAAGAATCGGGCCTATATTAGCCCTTACAGTGGTCATCAGAAGAGTGGTGACATTAACAGCCTGCCTGCCACCCAAGCCCATTGTTCTTAGGAGTTAGGTCAGTTGCACCTATGCATGTAAATGGTAGGAAGCTATCCAGCAGACAACGTACTACTTTGTTAGGGTTGTGACCACGAAACCCACTTTCCACCGTGCCCCCCACATCCACGTACTCCGCCATACCCTTAGAAATAAAGATAGTCCGACAGTTCCTTGGTACGGCTTACAAAAGTAGGCACTGTAAATTAGGGTTAAGACTTTGGGCTCAATACAGCTCATTTACATTTTAAAACACAGTTCGGATAAGTTTGAAGTACCACTAAAGCAGTTATGCTTCATTTCAAAACTCAGACTACAAAATGCTCAATAAAAGCCTAGCAGGTCGGCTCTACCCATTCATTTGTACCCTAACCCACGCACACCAGAATGGCTTAATTCCTACTCTAAATGAGTCTTAATACATGTCGTCTGTTCAGGGTGATGCAGATTCCAAACCCTCCATCCACCCCAGACATTCACACCTCTGCGGTGATCCTCTCTATTGGCACACACAAAGTCGGCATGCTCACAACAAATACACGTGTTGCTCTTCAGTGATGATCCGGCACGTCACGTCAGCTGCACAGCTCGAGCCAACAGGCAGTCTCTCCTCACGACTGCAACAGCCAAGCCGCGATGGGAGGGGCGCTGCTCACGAGCTCTGAAACAGCAGCCACCGCTATCAGCTTTTAACATTGCGCACGCGTACACGACTCCTGTCCTCTGCACGCACGCGTGCACAACTCCTGTCCTCTGCACACGCGCATGCACAACTCCTGTCCTCTGCACACGCGCATGCAAATGACCTGTCCCCCTTCGCCCACCAAACCAACGACAATAGGTCTCGCCAAGGCGACAGCGCATGCGCTGCGTCGCTAAGCGAGACCTAAAAAGGGAAGAAAGAAGAAAACAATTGAGGAAAAAAACTGAAAAATCAAAAGAAAGGAGGAGAAAGAACAAATACATTTAAATGCAGTGGTCCTCTCAATAATGCACGTAGTCATTGAAGCAATACTTTTTAGGGTGGTTTCAGAAATGTTTTCAATACCCCTCGCACTTGGCCCCCTCCAATTGGTACAAATCCCACATATACAATTATGAATAAACTTACACCAGCCTTGTGTTTGCGTTTTCTGTGGGAATACTTGGCGGCACTCTTATTAAATGCATGTTACATCATTGAACTCATAAGTCACAGTGGTCACTCCTAATTCAAGATGACGAGTCCATAAAACATTTTACCGTATCAACTCATTCTGAGTGTCACAAATCATTTTGAAAGGATCATAAATCATAATTATATGACAGGCCATAAATCACGGTTGACAGGTCATAAATCATCTCTGCCATATAAAAATCATTGCGACAGGATCATAAAACCTTGCTGTCTAACAGGTCATCATCAGTTTACATGTCCCCAAATCTTCTCTGCTATATATCAATCAAGTCCTTGTCATTTGCTTGTCATAATTCTGCCACCTTTGTTGTTGAGGTCATCCTCCATGCCGCTTTTGGGGTCATAAAGTTTGTTGTTCTTTTGTTGGTTCTTTCTCTGATCGTGAGCGAGTAGCCTCTTACTGCTGTTAGGCTTAGACTCACTACCTTGTCTGTCCATTTTGTGCCATGCCAACCGATGGGTGTGGGTTGCGAGTGCCATGCTCTGCTTCCTCCTCTGTCGGCCTACTTACCCTGCCGTAAGGCATCTCAAGGTAAGTGGCCTTCCTCCGGGACACTGCCCTCCGGTGTGCCTTCTTTACCAACCAACGTACCCCTTTTACCGCTCACCTGCCCTCACAGCCCTGCGACAATGCTGTTGTTCTGGTGTGGATGTTTAATTTCCTGTGTGGACACCCTCCCCCCCCCCAGCCCCAGCTGAAGGTGTGGTGATGCCCCTCCACCCCCCAAGGGGGTTCAAAACGTTTTGTCCTATTCGGGCCCTCATTGACCCTGTGTCTTCGTGCCAATCGTGGCGTGCTTTCTTCCCCTAAGTGGGGGTAGGAGGGAATGAGGGACGCCCCTCCACTCATTGTTTGCCGCCAAGGTGGCTTAGACTGGACATTTCGGAGTCCCCGGCTACTGTTATTGCGCAAGCCCCTGATGCCCAGTTTAGGGGCGGCCTCTGTCAGGAAGGTGCATGGACGTATTTGAACACCATGCCCCCAATTCATTCCAATGGGTTGTCTTAGAATCTCATCCACAAATGTAAAAAAAAACCCTCTTCAGACTCGAACAGCGGTGGGTCCTAAGATTGGCTGCAGACGCTACTGGCCTCAACGAGGATATTCCATGGAGCATGTTGACTTGAATTGATTAGAACTGACTCCAGCACACTACAGCACTATGGAGCATGCTGGCACCATTCTATTAATTAGTATTGCTTGATTTGAACCACACATATTGGTTTTAAGTTCCCTTCGACACCTCTAAATCCCCTGTTGCCATTCTGGGAACCCGCGAGTGTCTGGTTACCATTATCCGAACCAGTTTATTTCTATCCTCCTGGTGACTTTATAATCACGAAATAAATATAACCTTTTCCTCCCCATTCTCGATGACTCGAGCAACATTTCTCCCCGCGCACGTGTCGCTATGACAACCACAGACGCGCCTCGCCCGATACTCATCGTTGAGGTTAGCGGTCTAGTTTTCTTCGCGGGAGCACGTCTGTTTACCCCGGATGTACCCGCCCCCCACGCACCCGCCTGCCACGCCGTCGTGTTCCTATAACTAGGAACTGCCCGGACATATAAACACCAGACTGCAGTGGCTGGTGAGATTTTAGGCGGACGGTGTTTCCGGTACCACGGAATCGTGAGTATCGAGGCTGATTGCATTGCAATGTATACCTTGTACGCTTATCATCATAAGTTTCTTGAGTACGTGTCTTGATCAGTTCATGATTAACGATAGACTTACAATTCGCCAACGAATAGGCGCGTTGCGTTTTATTGCTTCCCTTGAACGTTGTCCATCAGCAGTGTCTAGTGTTCGTGTCTCACACGGTTCACCTACCATAAGCTGCTGTGCATTGCAGCCTCCTGCACGTTGCCCTTCAGAGGCTGGCCGTATGTTTGCTATGTTTGCGTTCAGGCGATTGGTTCCTGATATCAAGCACCACTTGCCGCACTAGTATGTGAGCGACTCAACTTCTTTTTGGGTCCTTCTGTTTCAAGGTAAAGCTACACAGGTCTTGGGCCTTTTAGAGACTCAGCTGTTTGTCGCTTCCCTGGGGATATCATTACACCTTGTGGTCCAATCAACTCCGGCTTTGTGACCTTATACAGTTTTTTGTGTTTACTGTCTTGTGTCTCCTCTTCTTTCTTTACTGTAGGACACTATAATTTAGTGCTCTCTCACCCTGGCCTTGAATACAGCACAGCCTAGGAGGGTGAGTTCCACAAATTACTCGTGGTTAATTGACCCAGTATCTCCTGTACTGGTCTCAGAGTTGAGTGATCATTACTGTGCTGCTCTTAGCCCTTAAAATGTCCTTCAAACATTGCTCACAATCCATGCATGTCACGGTTGTTTATTTCTTGACACCACCTATTGTCTGGAATTAACCTGATATCTCGGTTTGAGTTGTATTATTATGCTTTTACCTGTTACTTTCCTTTTTTCCGCAGGTGTGCTCTTTTACCCACGGTACCACACATTTTTAGGGTGCTGTATGTGTGTCCACCAGTGTTACCTCTTAGAGGTTGTGGGCACCACCAAAAAGGTGTAGGTAGCCGCATTATTCCCCCGGTCCTGAAGAATTGCCATTATTATATTATAAGGCAAGAAACATGTTGACCTATTGATCCCCTCAGCACATTCACTCACATACCTTAAGGTGAGAAATGTGCGGATTATTTTTGGTTTTAATCAGGATGGTGACCATGCTTTATTAAAATTGTTTAGTGGATCACCTACCCCTGTTTTAATACACTTACTTTCACCTCATTTGCACCTACACTCACTACTATAATTAACCCCCTTCCCCCCACACACACCTCACTCATCGGCGTTGGAAATAAAGATCTCCGATAGGAAGGCCCCATTGGGTGCCTGATCGGGCATTGCACCTGCCGGCCCGATAAGGAGCAAAGACCCGGTGATGAAGCAAGACACCCGCTTGTTGGGTGTGTGAGGGTCTTCTTTTCCAAAAGGAGTTACCTTGACTCCTGTTTTTCACATCAATTTTCTCAGTATCACCCTGGTACCCTTTAGTGATTCTAACACACCTTGCGTTTACTTTAGGAACTGCATACCCTTTGTTTTCACGTATTTATTCATTGTCATCTTACTAGCTGGCATTAGTGTCACTCTTAGATAATTTAGATGAGAGCAGGTCAAGCACCCATTCTCTGCATGTTCTTAAGTGCAGCACAGGCAGTGAGACAGACCCCCAAACTCCAGGCACCGACCTGCTCCAAGACAGCATACGAGATTCTGCCATTGGCACTGCCATCTGTGCTTAAATTGACTTTTTCCCTACCCATGCCAGCATTTGCCAAAAGTCCATGAGCCAGCTGTTTTTTTGCTGAAGAGAACCCAGTATGTCAGACTGTTTCACTAACCTTCAAGGAGCACTTCACTGGTTGCTGGGAGCTCAGTGGGGTGCAGTTAAGGATGTTTTTATTGTCCTTTGGGCCTGCCATGAGTCTGTGTAACATTTTACTGTATTCAAAACCAGCGTGTACCGCCGTGGTTCATTTAAAAAACAAAACAAAAAAAACCAACATTTTATTGCCATTTTGTGTCATTTAACAATCAAGCCATCAATGGATTACCCAGCAGTGCATACAGTGAACGACATAGGCGTTATTTACCAATAGTATATCTCTTACATTTGAGCAATAAATTACAACTCACACTCGGCGTTTATTGATCTACTGTGTGGTGCATTCCTGACCCTGGTTACCCCATCTCTGCTAATTAAGCGCTGTCCTCCGACATCTGCTGCTCCTGAGGGGGTTCACAAACATTATCACGGAATGTGTTCCATCATCCCCACAACCGGGCCCATTTTTGTAGGATAACCCTGTGAACATAAACAGACTTTTCGGTTACCATTGTGCCGTTCATATCACAGCACCATTGCCGATGAGTCTGAGTTGTCCCTGAACCCCAATGTCGTGCTATATTGCGTTTCGCCAACACCATACCTAGTGCCACCCAATCCTGACCTGCGTGATTGAGGTCTGTGGGTTCCCAAATGTTAAGCAAACATCTCTTTGGTTCTGGTGAGACCTCTACTCTAGTCACCTGCGAAATTGTATGCATGGTTGCCTCCCAATAGTGTGTAATCGCCGGGCATTCCCAAATTGTGTGCCAAAAGGTGCCTATTGTGCCGCATTGCCTGAGATAGAGTGGAGTGTCTGCCCTGCCTAGCTTATGTAGTAGGATTCGCAACTGTATTCGTTTTAGTGTGGAAGGTATAGCTACTTCTCTGGGGGACGCAATGGCTGCCTGCCAGCCTTCCTCATCTAAGGCGCCTACGTCTGCCTCCCATCTTTCCTTAAGGGTTACCGTGGGGTCAGGCTGATTAATTATTTTCCGGTAGGTTAGGGTGATGGCTTTTTTTCTTAAGTGTTCTGTGAGTAGTCTGTCCTCCAGTGGTGAGTTGCGTGGTTGGTGAAATGGCTGCCATGAGCGCATGTCTGACCTGCATATATCTGAAGGTTTCTGCCTGTGCTAAGCCATAGGTAGTTTGCAGCTGTACGAATGGGATAACAGCGCCACCCTTCCACAGGTCACCCACCCTGGAGATGCCTATCAGGTCCCATTTTTGTAATTCCTTAGTGTTTCGCAATTGTCCCAGTGCTCGGGTGACCCACAGTGGCGTCGCTTGTGTGAGAACCCCTTCCCATCCCAATGTCCTGTGTGCCGCCTGCCATACGTATAGCGTGTGTGCTGTGGGACCTGTATGTCATCGTTCTAGATCCGTTATATAATGCCCCCATGATCCCTTCCGCTTCTAGAAGATGCCTATCCATGCGGAATGCTGGGTCATCTTGTGGCGCATGAAGCCATTGATTTATGACAATTAGCTGTGACGCCCAATAGTACGGTTGTATGTTTGGAAGGGCGATACCGTCCTTATACCTGCCCTTCAGTAGTTTCTTCATGGCGATACGGGCAGATCTGCCATCCCAAAGCAGCTTGGTTACCTCCGCACCGATCATTTTGAAGTAGGTAGGGCTAACCGGGAATGGGGTGTTTTGTAGTATGTATAAGAATCTGGGAAGTGCAATCATCTTAAACAGGGCCGCCCTTCCCAGAAGAGTGAGTGGCAATGAGCGCCAGTGTTTGACATCTCGGCGCAATCTGTCTAGAGGCTACATAAGGTTTTCCTCAGTTCACGTGTCCTAATGTGTGACATAAATGCCAAGATATTTGAATCCCTGGTCTGTGATCTGAATATCGCAGTTGCGTGGCGTTTTGGGCGGGGGCCCGTGTAGGCTGTAGAGAAGTGATTTCACCCAGTTGATAGTATAACCTGAGGCCCTGCCATACGCCGTACTGATGTTGAGTAAGCAGTTGATAGAGCGTGCTGGGGACGTCAAATAGAGCAATACATTGTCTGCATATAATGATATGCGGTCTTCCCACCCCACAGTCCATTTCAACCCTCGGATGACCGGGTCCTGGCGTATCCAGGCCGCCTGTGGTTCCAGTACTATGGAAAATAGGAGCCGTGAGAGAGGGCAACCTTGCCTCGTCCCCTTACTGAGGGGGAAATCTGTTGAAATGCGCCCATTGGCCACGACTTGTGCCAGGGGTTCGTTATAGAGTAGGCGTACCCAGTCGCAGAATTTGGGGCCGAAGCCCATATGTTGTAGGACTGTGAAGAGGAAGGGCCACTCAACCATATCAAATGCCATGCACACATCTAGGGAAAGTATGACTGCGTCTTCCGCAATAGTGGATCTGCGTGCCATGACACTATGGAGCCTCTGGAGGTTTAAGGCTGTGTTCCGGTTTGGCATAAAACCTGATTGATCCGGATCGATCACTGTTGTGAGATAGGGCAGCAATCTCATCGCCAATGTTTTAGCCAGTATCTTTGCTTCCGCATTTATCAGAGATATAGGCCTATAGGACATACATTCCTAAGGAGGCTTACCCGGCTTAGGGATTGATAGTATCGTGGCAAGGCGCTGATCTCTTGGCAATTTTCCAATGTGTAGACTTCCCTCCAACATATTAAGTAGGTGCGGTGTAAGGTGGGTAGCTGCTCTATTGTAGAATTCCACCGGCATACCGTTAGTCCCCAGGGCTTTTCCCGTGTGCAGTGCGCTTATGGCTAAAGTAAGCTCGTCTGTGGTCAAATCAGCGTCAAATGCCTTTGCAGCGTCCTGCGATAACTTGGGCATATGGATATCTTTCAGGAAGGCTAGATTGTCTTCTATGGTATAATTGGCTGTAGGCTTGTATACAGTTTCGTAATGTGAGGCCAATGCGTCCACTATTAGTTGAGGGTCTGAGGTCATATCCCCATTTTCCAACCGGAGTTGGGCTATCTATCGGCTAGCTCTGTCCTTTTTATCTAACCAGGAGAGAAGCTTACCTGCTTTGTCGCCCTGCTCGTAAACAGTATGCTGCATAGTTGTGAGCTTGGCTTTAGCTTCTTCCCGTGCAAATGTTGTATATTCTTCCTGCGCTAAATGTAACCTATGTGTTGTGTCATCATTAATGTCTAGTCCATAGTCCGCCTCGGCTACTCCCTGTTCTAATGCTTCAATCTGTTGTCATTGTCCCTTTTTATGTCCAGCAAATAATGAAATTGCCTGACCCCGCAGCACCGTTTTGTACACCTCCCACAGCGTCAGAGGGGAGGACACGGAGTGTTCATTCTCGGTAAAATATTGCTTCGTGGTTTTGAGCAAACTTTTTCCTATCTTTCGGTTTTTAAGATATCCTGGGTATAGTGGGAACAGTCTACATCGAGTTGTATTGTGGATAGTATATGTCATGTTCACTGGTATCATTTCTAGCCCTGTTGCTAATGCGAATATATAATCTATTCTTGACAGACTATTGTGTACCCCTGAATGGAACGTATATTGACGATCCCGCTGGTGTTTAGCTCTCCATACGTCAATGAGACCCACAGCTTCTGCAAAATCCACTAGTTTGAGGCTTGCACCACTGGGGACCCTAGGGGGTTGTCTATCTATGGATGCATCAATTGTGGCGTCAAAGTCGCCACCTATGATGGTTTCTGCCTGTGGAAGGGAGAGTAGAAATTCTCCCAATGCGGGGAGGGTTGTTTGCTGTAGTGTTGGTGGGATATAGATTGAGACCAGGTTGTACGGACGTGCCTCCCATTGACATGTCAGCGCTGCGAAACACCCCTGATCATCAGTCCGCGAACCCATGAGTATCGGTGGGAAACGTTATTAATCAGGATTCCCACTCCTCGAGAGCCAGATGTAAATTCAGAGTGTACTGCCATTTTGTATCCCCATCTATCTAGGGCCTTGCAGGCTATGCCCGTCAGATGAGATTCCTGTATCAATGCCACCGCTGGACCTCATGTTTAATGTACTGGAGGACCAGCCCCCTCTTAATCTTGCCCCCCAATCCGTTCACATTCCACGATAACACTGTAAAAGGAGGAGGCAGCCCCCTGGGGTTCAGGAAAGGGTTATCTGCAGTGTCTCTTGGTGAGTCTATATGTGCCATCTGCGATATTGGTAATGTAGGGGTGTAATGCACCTTGTAGTATCCATTTCACTTTGTATTGTGCACGCCTGTGAACAAAAACAACAACGAAAACAAACTAGCCTTTATTTCCCCTCCCTGCCTGGCGGTCCTAGAACTTCCCGCCACTCCAACTGAGCAGAGTGCTTTTTCCCCAGAACCTGTACTTGCGTGGGGAGGAGAGTCTGTCAGCGACCCTCGGGGAGTCCTCCCTTACCAGTCAACTGCTACTGCCAACATCCTACTTGAGAATATATAGTTCGTAACCACATAGGGCGGTTTACTTGCCAGTGCATTCTAGACAAATAAGGCATGGACATTGCAAATCTTAGCCCCCGTGAGGATAGTTCATCGGATTTTTAGTGCTTTGTGGCAGTGACGTCCAAGTGGGTCCGATATCGTGTCTTGTGGCGTCAGCCACGATGTTCGCTGTTTTATGTTCGTTCAGTCCCCCTTTTCGCTGGATTCAGTTGACTTGGACCTCTGTGAGTCATGCAGTCGGTGTTGCTGCTGGCTTCTCGGCTTACCAGGTCTTGCCGCTGGGCGCCATCCCTCCAACCATTCACGGGCCTCCTCAGGTGTGGCGAAGAACAAGGTTTTTCCCTCCGCCTCTACTCTTAATTTCGCTGGGAAGAGCATGGAGTACTTAAGTTCTCTGGCGCGTAATTCTTTTTTGACATCTATGAAAGTGCGTCTTTGTTTGGTTACTGCGGCGTGTAGTCCGAATAGAGCATGACAATACAGTTTTCTATCCGGATAAGGGGGGGGGGGGGGCTATTCTGGCCACCTGCAGAATGACGTCGCGATCCCGAAAATTGAAAATGCGCGCCAGTATTGGGCTGGGGGGCTGGGGCATTATTGTGTAGTATCACGCTGCCAAGCCTACATTCATGTGGCCCATTATTGGTTATCTCATCAGCGCTGCCTACTTCTCGGCTTTCATCCTTTTGTGGCTGCACGGGGAGTCCATGAATTGAGTGAGTAGTAGCGTGCGCTTGGTGGTTATGATTCAGTTGCGGCGCAGCCGCGCGATGTCCTGCACTCGCTGTTAGGGCTTCCTACTGCAGAGGCTCGGTTTAGCGAGTTATAATGGGAGCAATTTCCACTTTGGTGTCCTCGCCGGTGTGGGCCTGTAGCGCTCCCCTACTAACTTCATTCTGTATCACGCTGGACCACCCGGCGTGTCAGTCTCTCAGCCGGTGGTGTCGCTAATGTACTTGCAGGTTCACGGACCACCGGAGATCTCACGTGGCCCCGATACGGTATAGCTCCACGGGCCGCGCAGGGCAGGGCCTCTGCCTCCTCACGTTACTCCGGCCCGCTTATGCCGGTTATTTCGCCTCTGCCACTTGGGGCCCCAGGAGCGTCTGCTTGTGTCTTGTCAGACTCACCCGGCCTTCAATGTAGGACGGTCCGCTTGTGTCTTTACACCGCCTTGATCTTGCAGTCCGAGCCTCAGCAAGCATTTGTGCGCGGCCGCCCCGCACGCCTCTCACTCCTTCGCTAACTGACGGCAGGGGCCTCACGCGAGGCCCCGGCTTCAGGGCTTCTCGTTGGCCTCAATGAAACGTTCCTCAGAAGTTGGCAGCCGTCTGGACTTCGGAGCTCCGGAACGTCACAATCTGCTCCGCTGGTGCTCCGATTTCAGTGGCGCCCCATTTGGGCTGTGCTTGATTAGTGAAGTGATTAATTGGGAGCTCTCTCAGGCTGCGGCCATCTTGCTTGGCTGCTCCCGTGGTTCATTTTTAATGTGTTTTACAGTTGCTGCAGAAAGTTTCCGAGAATACCAGAGCCTTCACAAGTTTAATTTGAAAATGTGTTAAATGATCGTACCTGAAAGCAACCCAGTGTACGTATGGTCTGCTCTGACTGACAAGATGCTTCTGCAGAGAGCTAGTCGGAACGTGTTTAACATTTTCAGAAATTGTAAGTTTGAAGAGTGGCAAGATGAAAGGCCACTACAGTTGTGTTAGGTGCCGGCAATTTGAATTGGCTCCTGGCTGGAAAGCCGCATCAAATGCACGCTCTTTGATGATGCAGCAAAAACCATCTTGTCACAGGGAGAGGTGGGATCAGTGAGTCTTGCTGATTCCACCCTCCCCTGTGACAAGATAGGAACAGTGGTGTGCATCCTCGCTAATTGACACACAGCCGTTGAAAGTACAGGACTGAAGCCTAATGTGTCCGGCCTATGTTCAATTAGCAAGGCTGGATTACCTTACAGGGGTTGTGGTCCTAAAGCTTGGCAGACCACTGAGGGCCAGAGCTGATGAAAGGTAAGCCCAGCAAATATTGCGATGGCATGTGTCTGCAAAAATAGTACCGAACAGCTGTTTTGGGGAATTGTAAATAATTAACTTAAAGGGTCAGTGAATAAGGAAGGCGGTCCCTGTAGCCCATTGAAAGGAACCTCCACTGTAATGTACGCCACTATACTTTACTCTGCAACACAATACGCCACTGCATTCAACTCCGTTGTACTCTATCACTGCAGTCTATTACACTCTACTGTACATCACTCGAGGCCCCTGCACTCCACTGCCAATGCACTCTACGGGACTCTATTATACATCACTGCACTCTGTGCCACTCTATCCCAATGTGCTCTGCGCCACTGCACTCTGCTCTGCCCCACTCTACACCAATGCACTCTGCATCACTCTACACCACTGCACTCTAACCTGCGCCACTCTACTTTGCACCGCTTGACTCTGCGCCACTCCACTCTGCAATACTGTACTCTATCCCATTTTAATCTGCAATACTGCACTCCCCTGCCAAAGAACTGTACGTCGCTCGTCTCTGCACCATTGCACTCTTCTCTGTGCTACTCTACTCTACATGACTACTGCACTCTACGCCACTACAATGTACGCCACTTTACGCTCCATCGGTCAACTCTATGCCGCTACACTCTACTCTGAAATAGTCCATTCTGGGCCACTACTCCACTGAAATCTAACCTGTGCCCCTCCACACCACTCTATGCCACTGCACTCTATGCAACTGCACTCTACAGTATTTTACTCAAAACCAATACAATCTATGCCACTGCACTCTACAACAATCAACTCTGTACCACTACACTCTATGCCATTATAGTTGACTCTGCAACACTACGCTGCCTCACTCTATGCCACTCTACACCATTGCACTCTATCACTTTACTCTGCACCACTGCACTCTAAAACACTGAACTCTGCACCACTCCACTTTATTGCACTCTATGCCACTGCACTCTACTCTGCACCACTGTACTCCACTCTACTTCTCTCTATTCCAATGCACTCTACTCCACTGCAATATATATGCCACTACACAATACACCACTCTGATCTACTGTGCACCACAGCTCTCTGATAGTGCTCTCTATACCACTTTACTCTATGCCTCTTTACTCTACTCTGTACCACTCTACTCTATGCCAGTGCACTCTGCCCCATTCTATTATGCATAACTGCACTCTACACCACTCCATTCTACTCCACTGTATACCATGCTACTCTATGCCACTCTACTCTGCAACACTGTGCTCTCCGCTAATTAATTCTAGGTCTGTCTTCTCTGCACCACTGCACGGTACTCTGCATCACTTTACTCCGCCAGCTTTTAGCCATGCTGGACAGCAGCCATGCTGGTGTACAACATGGGTAAAACATATTGACAACATCCTCATGGTGCTCTTTGAGGGGGAATGGAGATTCCTGCTGGGAATCTCCACTCACCATTGTTACTTGATGGGATCGATCTCTGCTACTGGGTCCCCAAAAGTCAACCATAGGCACTCAAGTCTAGTCTTAGTCTTTGATTTCCCCCTTGTGCTTCATGTTCACTGTAAAGCAGGAGCAGGCAGACCCTGTTTGTTGCTCTGTATGCCCCAAGTAGGCAAAGGGTGCAGCAAGCCCGCAACTGCAGGACCCAGCAGCACGGTCCAGGATCCTGAATCTAGCCCATGTTTCACCACAGCGGGCCACCTCACCACTTCCACCAGCCGTGACCGGAGTCTCAGCCTACTCGCACATATGCCTATGCAGTCAGCCCCCAGTGCCCAGTCCGCTTTGTCAGGTTAACTCATCGCGTAAATATACAGGCCTGCAGGAGTCACCTTCTTGGCTCAAATACGCATATAGAGTTGCATCTTAAAATCCTTGGTCACTCTGTATGGCCATCCCAATATTTTGGGGGCACTCAGCCCATGGGAGGATCCTCACAGCATTGGCCAAAACACAATTAGGTTATTATGCTCTGTGTTGCCACGATTTTGGTGGATTGCGGTCCTGGCACAAGGAGCCTCACTAAAGTGCGGCCATCGTGGACACAGGCACCCTAGGGGCCTCCCAGCATTTAGGTTAGTTACGTTTATTTTAGAGAACACGTTGCTCATGAGGTACATAGAAATACATGGAAAGTGGATAACACAATCGACTTTTATGGAGGAAAAACATTTTCAAGTTTGTTACTATATGAATACAACCAGGGTGGTAGGGCAGTTTTCACAAGACTACCATAATTGCGGTGAAAGGGAATAATGGTAACATGTATCATCTTGGAAATTCTAACAGGTTGGAGTTCCTAAATTCTAACTTGATGCAGCAGGTGCACTGGTTATGGAATACTTTACTCCTTCCTTATGTTTCCTATCCCGTCATTCAGGTACTTTGTTAGTGATATTGTGACAGTTGTTAATTACACGTCCTGCTATCTTCAATGGAGCAATCCATTATCGAGATAGAAAGTTTTTTAGCCAGCTGTGTGCCCCCAACAATAGAAACGTTAGCTCGCCGCTGCTACTTTGACCACGGTGTTTTCTGGACATTCCTGGGCTATTAATCCTGCAACATCGGACTCTGCCTGTCCCCTGGGAGCTTTTGTTGAGTGGCCTTCTTGCCGGCGGGACTGCGAGGACCAGCCTGCATAGCGACGACATCACCGCTGCAGCTGGGGCCTCTTCCCGCCTGCTCCTCCCATCAGCACTATTTAAGACTCGCGGCCCCCGCTTTGCGGGCGCCGCTAGCCGCTGCTACTTTGACCACGGTGTTTTCTGGACATTCCTGGGCTATTAATCCTGCAACATCGGACTCTGCCTGTCCCCTGGGAGCTTTTGTTGAGTGGCCTTCTTGCCGGCGGGACTGCGAGGACCAGCCTGCATAGCGACGACATCACCGCTGCAGCTGGGGCCTCTTCCCGCACGCTCCTCCTCCTCCCCATTTACTTCTTATTTCAAACGCCCTGTGTACACGCGCTAGCGGGACGCGCGCAGGACTCAGCACGGGGCGAAGACCGGGCAAAGAGCGGGCCGTTTGAGGCCGTTCGAGAACGGGCGAGTTAGGGCGTGGGCCCACATCCCTTGCCTAAAGTCCCTACCTTATTCTCGGAGCTGTGTTTGAGACCATGACGTCCAGAGAAACGAGGAGCAAAAGCGCATTGGCAACCGGGAGGACAACAGGTACTTTGGATACGTACTTTGCCAAAGCGGGGTCCCTTCTCATTGATGAGATCACTATCCTTGAAAGGCGTCTCTTTGGGACCCCTCGCTCATGCCATTACTCCTGAACATACGCCTAATTATACACCATTAGTCTCAGGGGGGATAAATGGCACGCCTGTTTCACCTGACCCAGATTGCTCTGTTACTCCCTCTATTGATTGTGATATCTCTGCCACTGTAGAGCTCAGCATATTACCCCTTCCAACATGTAAGGCCCCCTTACCCCAAACTAATGCCGAAGGGGGTGTCTCTAATACGAATATAATCACTGTCAGGGAGCCCATGCAGCCATTACAGGGAGAGAAGGAGGGAGCTACTCTGAAAAGGAAAAAAAGGGCTTACACGACAGGGGGTACAAAACCTAAGGTTTCCAAGCCTAACTCTAGGGGCGAGGGCAAACAACCGGGTTTTGCTAATAAAGGGCTAAATTTGTCTCTTAAAACAGGGGCTTTACCCCACCAGACTTCGGCAAAAATTCTCCCTAGTCAACATATCCCAGTAGGGGTGGGGGATTTCACTCTCTCAGGTCTTCGCACTCTACTGAGGGAAATGCTTACCCCCCTAGAAGACCGCTTGGCTAATATGGAAATGTGTTTACTGGACCTGCGAAAGGGACTTTTAGACTTAGTAGTAGGCCAAAGAGTAAGTCCGCATGTAGTTCATGGGCTATTGCTGGGACCTCCCACACACCTACTAACCCAGTTACTTTGGCCCCTGCACTCCCAACAGTTATTTCCCTAGAAAACATCATTCCAGTCCCATTGTCAAAACCTGCCCCTGTATCTCCTTCTAGGCAACTACCCCCGATAGCAACAGTCAGGAGGTCGAATTTAGCTGCCCCGGCCCTTACATCAGGCCAGGAGAAACCAACAAATGACGCAGTAAACTGCTCATTCCGGCAAGCTAGCCCCCACAACTGGCGAAAAATAGTCAATCTGCCCCCGGAGGCGGCAGTCTATACTGTGGTCTTGAAGGGGGTACCTGTGCTCCGCGGTAATGTGGCGGAACCCTATGACTCCCTACGCAATAAGGTTATTAGCTGGTTAAACATCCATAGGCCTTTACCACCTGATCTTAGAGGAGAAATCCTTATGGTCAGAAGGGTTCCATGGGTTGGATATACCGTTAAGAAAAGCGTGGGGGACTGTATAATTGTAAGTTTTAAGAATCCGTATGATGTGTCTTACATCTGTAACTGGTTTGGGAGTACAGGAGCCACATCCATTGAATAGGTCCATTTGTCACATTTTTATCCCAACACATGTGACTCGATTATGAGTAGGGACGACGGTTGGACTAGGGTGGGATTTGTCGACGATGGGTCTAGATTTAGGCCCACTCGCAATGTTATTACTAACTACGGCAACTATACTCACCCTAATAGATATAGTTGTCTTGACCAGGTCGATTGACCTTATAAGGGACAGGGGATCGTGAGAGGTGAGACAGATATCACCGCTCGAGAATCTGATGCCCCCCGTTGGGAGATTTTAACATCTACCAGCTCCCATGGTCAAGTAACCAATTTACTTCAGAGTCCACTGGGTAATAATAATAATAATTTAACTTTGATAGTCCCGCCTGCTTCCACCGTTGCCCCTACTGTCCCATCTATTCTGGAAATACCATTGCAAGTGCCCATAGTTCCAACATTGGACACTGTACTGGAGAAAACTGGGGGATTAGGATTAGAACCTCCAGTTGAAACCTTAAAGGTTCTTTCTTGGAACCTGGCGGGCATTGCTAATAAATTACATTCAAATGATTGGGACTCCCTAGTAGGCAACAGTGATATCTGCCTTTTTCAAGAGACCTGGGCGAGGGAACCGCTGTGCAGAGCAGGATATGCAGTGTTTGAAATTAATGCAATTTGGACTGGTAAAAGGAGGCCATCTGGTGGTTTGGCGGTTTGGGTAGCTAGTCACATTGGGTGTAACGCGGAGAGCGGACCAACGCTCTCGCAGGACATACAGTGTGTCCTTCTCAAGTGGCCTAATGCTTTAAATCTGGAAATTATTAATGTCTATTCTTGCCCAGTTAGTGTGGCCATGGAATCCCCTACATTAGACGATCTTTCGTTTTTTTTGGGTCATCTTCCAAATGACTACAAGATAGTGATGGGTGGTGATCTCAATTGCCACTTTGAACCCTTGGAAGGTCTAAAGGAAGGTGCCCTTACGGCTGAAGATGACTTCTGGGGTGTCCCGCCATGTCAATCTCCCCATGTTAAATCTTGGTCCCCTCTTGCTGTACAAATCATGTCCTTAACACTAAATTTTTCCCTAAGGGCCTGCAACGGCCGCACCACCTCTGATATACCTTCATCATGCACCTTCAATAGGAAGGACCATGAATCGAGGTTGGATTATATTTTTGTAGATGTCGGCCTTTGGTCTAAGGTCCAGGACTTCAGAGTAATTGCAAGAACGGACAGCGATCACAACGCACTTCTACTGGATATGGTGCACCCCATACGTGCTGGTGGATCACTCTCCGCCGAGCCCAGTGAGGACCTCGGGAATTTGGTTCTTAGCTCCAATAGACGCAGGGTCAAATGGGGGAAACTGGCAAACTCAGAAGAGACCATAAGTAAAATTTATCAGCTAGTACTCCCCAAGCTAAAAGAACTGGACGTATTAATTAGTCAGCCAAGACCACTCGAATTCAATGAGAAGTTAGCCCTAATACATGAAGACTTAGTGGGAGCTTTAGGCGAAGTTTTCTATCCAGTGGTACGCCTGCGAAAGAAAAAGACTCGAAACCCAACCTGGTACAACTCTTCTTGCAAAAAGATTAAGTCAGAACTAATAAACACAATAAAAGTAGGTTCTGACAAGGGAAAGGTTATTGAGCTCAGGCGGAACTATAGGAAAGCTATGGCATTAGCACGATCGGAATGGGATTGGAATAGATGGCAGGACCTCACACTAGCATTAGAAGCGAGGGACCCGAGAAAATTCTGGTCCTTGGTAAATACTGGCGCAGGAGAACCCAAAGCTGCGGTGGAGCCAAATATTGCAGCTTCTGTCTGGTAGGCCCACTTTGGCAAATTGTATCAAGATGCCTTTGGATTTGCCAATGATGCAGCCCCCACTGTTTTATCTATTCCTGTAGCTGGACTGGAATTTACCCTTGGTGAGGTGGTCAGTGCAATAGAGGGTCTGGCGAGGGGGAAGGCCCCAGGTCTCGATAGATTGCCTGGTGATCTCTTCCGCCTCCACCCAGAGATCTGGGGCCCTTACCTCCTCATTCTCTTTAATTCCATTGCGGGAGGTATGGAGATCCCCTGTACTTGGCTGGGGGCAGAGATAGTACCTATTTTTAAAAAGGGCTCTCCTCTTCTCCCGGCCAACTACAGGCCGATCAGCCTCATAGATGTTCCCCAAAAAATCTACTCTTGCCTCCTCCTGAACCACCTTTTAGATTGGATGGAGGAAAATGAAATCCTTAGCCCCCTTCAGGAAAAACACGTCCACCATGGACCATATCTTCCGTCTCGTTCTCCTCTACTGGAAAACTGTGAGTATCGAGAGGGGGAGGCTGTACATGGTGTTCGTGGACCTGAGGTCAGCCTTTGACCTGGTCCCCCGTAAGAAATTATGGGAGGTCCTAAAGGAGCTGGGCGTTCTGATCCATCTATTAAATGCCATAATTAGGCTTCTTGAGAACAACTTCGCTCATGTTACTTTGCTGGCTGAAGTCAGCTTGGGTTTTGATATGTTTTGTGACATTCACCGGATGGCCACTTTAATGCTGGACAGTAAGGATTTTCTTTTCAGTGAGCCACGGTTTTCTCTACTGATCATAAACGTTATCTTGTTCCCTCCTGCATGTGGGGCTTCCATCACAAGATTTCCTTTCGCCTCCTATTCCTAGTTATTGCATCAAGCAAGTTAAATTTGTAAATTTAGATCTTCTTGTACATAGCCTCGCCCTCTATCTACTGCAGAATATTTGTCTGCTGCAATAGGATTATATCCCCCATGTGAGACTATTGACTTATGCTCAACACTGCTGCCACAAGATCTAGTGTTACCCTGAGAAGCTTTACTGTAAATGCTTGCTGTGTGGTGGTGGACTGCCATTTCTAAGACCAGTCACCAGTATACAGCGTATGAGACATTTTACAACAGGGGGCCTTGACTACAACTGAGATGGCGGACGACGTGTCTAGGTAGAGCTCTGCAAGAGGCTCCCCTAGGCTCCCCTAAACGGGCTAATATCTCCGAATGCAGCCGCTACGCACAGCCTCGACCAGACGGAGTATGTGAGCGAGGCCGCCCTGGAAGCAGTGACATCATTTAGTACTTGCTGGAGCCCCGTAGCGCCGACATCGACTCGAGGTGCTGCCTGCTGCATGGCCTCAGCGGTGCTGTGTACAGCTACTGGAGACCGGGGTCTGGCTCCACCCACCAGGCCGCAGAACATGGCGCAGTTGCCTAGGGGGCCAGCGTGGGCTTGTGGATGAGGTGTTCGCTGCTGGCTGGTGTGCGCTGAATGGAAGTCCCATGGTGCCGTGCGCCTGCCGCCGCCCCTCCGGAGCTGGCCCGTCTGCCTTCTACTGCGGTGAGGAGACGATACGCGGAGGCGGAGACCGGGCGGCCCGTGTGATCGCCGATCTGGCTAGGCGGTGACAGTGATTGGTATCTGGCGGTCAGTGTGGGTCTGCGGACGCCCGCCCTCACCATCTGCCCCATTAATATCTGCTGCCGGCGGGTGGTGAGTGCCTGGTGCTGCCCGTGGTGCACCGGTTCCTCCACCCACCGCGTTCGACTGGGAGACGGCGTGACGAGGGGAGACACACCTGGTCTGCTCGTGCTGCTACTGACGGAGGGGCGCGGGTGAGAGGTGCGCCCCTTCCTCTACTCAAAGCGGCTTCTGCAGTATACCTGGGGTGCTCGGCCCTCTGCTGGCGAGGCAGGAGCGGCGGTGATCTGCTTGGCCTCCTCCCTGCGTGCTTCGGGAGGTGGCGAGCGTGCTGCGGCTGGAGATCCTGGGCCTTCGCATTTGCCAGGTGTCTTGACAGCGAGGGGCCCTCCTGTCGTGTCCCTGCCTGCCGCGAGCCTACAGCGATACAAGTTCTGTTGCTGATGATGTAGATGCTCAGTGCGCCCACATTGGAACTGCAGTGTGGGTGAGCGCTGCTGCCAGAGAGTGGACCATCGACCCTGGTGTGGTTTTTTCGCTCCTGCGTCACGCTGTACATGACTGTGTCTAACATCGCCGAGGGGTGGCTCGCCGGGATGCGCAGTTGGTGGCGACGAGGGAGACGATTTGTGCCATAGACGTGGAAGACGCCAATTGCCTCTTGGAACATGTGCTGGTACCGACATCAATGGTAGGACACAAAATTAATGGCTGAGATGGCAGCCCGGCTGTAGCTGGTGCATCTGGAAGGGGAGGCGGTGCCCTGCTGCAACGATCGGCAACCAGGTGGTAATCGCTGTGGACGTCGGCATTGTCCTGCCCCCGGGGAAAACCCTACTGTGCACCACCTGTTCAGGTGGTAACACCCACTGACCCTGCGATCTACGGAGCGGCTGCGGAGTGGTGGGCCTATGTCGGGAGGCACGTGGGCTGGTGCAGGAGGAACACAGACCCCACAGATCCCGGCCAAGAACAAAGTGGACAAGATGGCGAAACACGGAAACGCAGATCAAACAGCGAATAAATTAGACGCAATGCTTGCTGCGATGGAGCGGCTGGAGGAAAACATCAACCAGACCCGCACCTCTCTGGAATCTAAAATAGATAAGGTAACAAACGACCTTACTCATCTGCATGCAGATCACCGGAAGCTAGCTGACTGCACCACAGCCTTGGAATCCTCGCTTGCCGACATCCAACCGCAAGTGGCCCAGACGGACAAGCGAGTCCAGGACCTGCTCAACCGTGTAGGGTTCTTGGAGGCTAGGGCTGAGGATGCTGAAGGGCGCGCACGAAGAAACAATGTACGCTTAGTGGTAGTTCTGGAACGCTGGGAGGGTAAAGAACCCGTGCCGCACATGGAAAAATGGCTTAAAGATCTCCTGCCGGAGGGGACCCTCTTGCCCCAGTTCGTGATTGAGCGGGCGCATAGAGTGCCTGTGCGCACCCCCCCCCTACGGGATCTAATCCATGACCCATGCTTCTTCAACTTCTCAACTATCGGGACCGGGACTCCATCTTACAGGAAACCAGGAAATTACAAGTTATCCAGGTAGACAACCACAAAATAATGTTCTTTCCGGACTATACCATCCAAGTACAGTGGCAACGATACTCCTTCATGGCAGTGAAGAAACGTCTGCGGCAGCACAACATGAAATACTCCCCGCTCTTCCCGGCGCGATTGCGGGTAGTGGCAAATTACAAAACACATTTCTTTGCCACGCCTGAGGAGGCAGAGGACTGGCTGGATACCTTCACCACCGCAGGGCCTCGAGGCGACACTGTGGCCGCCACTTTGCCACAACTGAGGGGCCCCTCCCGCCGTCGCAGGAGAGAGAGGAGGTCACTGGGGGCCCGGTCGCCGCCTTCGCCGCCGATGGGGCCACACACGGACTTGATTCTCAGCGGGCAGCAGGATGCCTTGCAGGCGGTGGCGGAGATTAGTGGCTCTCTGGGGGCTGAGGGCGTGTCAAACAAGAGCCAACATGACCTGTCCAGTGATGATGAACTGATATATGGACTGCAAACCTCACAGGACTCGACTGAGCAGCCAGATGTCACTCCACAGACAGCCGACCACATCATATGAACATTGTGAGACTCCATATTAGTTTGGACTTCAAGTGGAGGTACTGTGCTGTATGTGTAGAACCATTTAATCGTCGAGGATGTGTCCGTGTGCCGGGGCTGCAGGTCGGTCATTGCATTGGGAGTGGGGCGGGGGGGTGCGGCCGGGCCACTGGAGGAGAGGGAGGGGTTTTGATCTCCAGCTCTGCCATGACTGTGTTGGCGCTAGAATAGGCCGTTGACCTGTCTGGAGTCCTTGGGTCCAGGCGCATAGCTGGCGCACATTACACTGTATTCCGCCTGTAGATGGGGGGCCTCTAGAACATGTGATACGCATATTATTAATCCCTGGTACTCGATGCGTAGCACACCCCCCAGGTCATTTCGACTGTTGCCTCTGTTGAGGGTTTGGACGATTGCCTGTTGCACCATCGCTCTTTTGGCATTGTTTTGAGGTTTTTGTTATCATATTGGTTTGCCGTGGGATGCCTTTCAATACACTCTGCTCCTGTTCGACAAACATTGCCAGAAGGCCACACGTGGGGACCGCAGGGCTCTACGAGGCCACAAACACTGTGTGATTCGGATGGGCTGAAGGGGATGTGCGGGAGGTTCGTGTACTATAGAAAATATGTCTACGGTTAGGATTGGCACATGGAATGTGCGAGGCATGCATACACCGTCCCGCAGGTATCAGATATACTCGTACCTCAAGAGACATCAAATACAAATAGCTCTTTTGCAAGAGACGCACTTGACTGCAGCGGAAACACAGCGCTTACACCGCCGTTGGCAAGGATAATTATATGCTACGGGATACTCGGCATACGCCTGAGGTGCATTGGTCTGGATGCAGCCGGGGGCCCCCTTCGCAGTCACGCAATCATTGACAGATGCAGAGGGGAGATACGTGGTGGTGAGGGGCACACTTGATGGCAAGCAGGTTGTGATTGCATCATTATATGCTCCCAACACCGACCATGCCGCATTTCTTGATGATATGTCGCGCATCCTAGCGCCGTGGCATGATGTACCTATGCTATTGGGGGGGGGACTACAATAGTGTACTTGACCCCGCATTGGATCGCTCCTTCCCGCCCCTGCCGGGCACAGCCACACACACTGCCATGAAGGCGCTGATTAACTGGGCGGAACACTGGCGCCTCAGGGATGCTTGGAGGCATCGCAACCCCCAGGATAGGGTGTATTCATACTATTCTGGTGCTCACGGTTTACATGTACGATTGGATAGGTACATGCTTTCTGAGGAACTGCTTCCACACGTATCTGCGGTTTATTATTTAGGAAGGACGCACTCAGATCATAATCCACACTTATTAGAGATGCGGTGTGAACCTCTCCGGGCACCGGTTCCAACCGCGCCCGTGACGTCTATACAAAACACACATGGCGTAATGGTCCATACCCAGGCAGGTATACACGAGGCATTCGTAGAGCACTACACTGCAATGCATCAGTCTCGCTTGCGGGCTACGGACATAGATATACAGGAGTTCCTCGCGCCTCTGACGCTGCCGTGTCTGGCGGAGCATCAGCAGGACGAGCTGGGGGTACCTCTGCTGCCAGACGAAATGAGAGAGAGCATTTTCACGCTGTCGAATGGCAAATCCCCAGGGGCGGATGGACTACCGGCCGAATTTTTTAAAGCGTACTCCGATATATTAATACCAGAGCTGCTGCGAGTGTATGCGGCGGCCCTAGAGGGCTCCGTTCTCACGCGTACACAAAACGAGGCGACGCTAGTCTCCCTCCTGAAACCAGGTAGAGACCCTGTAGATTTAGGCTCCTGTCGCCCACTGACATTGTTAAACACGGATTATAAAATCCTTGCTTCCACCCTGGCTAGGCGTCTGTCTCCATTTGTGCCGGCCCTAGTTCACAGCGACCAAAACAGATTTGTCCCAACCAGGAACACCTCCCTTAATATCCGTAGGTTAATCAGGGCTCAGAAATATGCAACGCAGCAGTGGCCACGATCTGGCTGCTTAGTACTCGACCTGGAGAAGGCCTTTGATTTAGTGGAGTGGCCTTATCTTACAGCGGTGCTGCGTAAATATGAGCTAGGAGATGGGTACTTACAAATGGTACAGTTATTGTATCAGCGACCCACAGTACGAGTCCGCACAGGCAGACTTGTGTCGGATGCAGTCAGGCGCAGAACTAGGCAGGGATGCCTGTTGTCTCCGCTGCTTTTTTCCCTCGCTATGGAGCCCTTAGCAACTATGCTGCGAGAAAGCGGCACAGACTGGGGTATACCCCTGGAAGATGGGCTGCATATGGTGTCCCTGTATGCCGATGACCTGTTGTTGTATATGAAAGACCTACATGAGATGCCGCGGGCGGTATCCGACATATTCGGCAGGTTTGAGGAAATCTCGGGTCTTAAGGTGAATTGGACCAAGTCAGGCGCTTACCCCTTCAGCGAGTGCGTGGACGCAATTGGGATAACAATGAATGGAGCGGCGCTCAACTGGCACCCGACAATGTTTAGATATCTGGGCATATACATTTATAGGTCCCCAGTGGACATACTGGAAGGCAACCTGGTGCACGCCATTACTACCATATAGGCGCAGATGCAATTCTGGAAAACACTGCCACTAAACGTGATGAGCCGAGTCACCCTCACTAAAATGATAGTATTGCCTAGATTATTGTATTATTTAGCAAATTTGCCAGTATATGTCCCGGTGCGGCTGTTTCGGGAGCTGGAGGGGTTGATCAGAGGCCTAATATGGAACACGGGGCAGCCCAGGATAGCGCTGCAGAAATTATACGCACCACCAGAGCGTGGGGGCTTAGCGGTCCCTCATCTAGAATTATATTATTTGGCTGCGCAGCTGCAATGGGTCGCAAAGTGGCTTAGTGGTAAGCAACTGGCAGACACCGCTACGGAGACACACTCATGGACACAGACGCAAATCTGTGGCCTATTTCACCCACTGGCGACCTCTCTCCGCCCCTTCGCAGCTACACCTTGGGATAGCTTATAGGTGCTACCGCAGGAGCCTCCAGCTTACAAAGGGCACTGTCCCTTACGCTCCAATATTACCGCTAGTGGGTACACCCCGAGGTAGAGAATCTGTAACTGACCTAGAGCTTGCGTCCTGGACGGCGGCGGGAGTGGAGACCTTGGGGGATCTGTATGTGGATGGTGCCTTATCGTCTTTTGTGAATGTCAGAGGATACCGGATTGCCGGTAGGTCAGTTTCTCCTATACGCAGCCTTCATACGTACATTAACACAAACATGGGGATATCTGTCGACTGAACTGCAAACGCATCAATTGCTACAGTACTTACATGTGATGGGGGAGGGAACACATGTAATTCATTGGCTGGTGCTGGCCCTCCTTACACATGTATTGAACCCATTGCAAAAACTTAGGGCGAGTTGTGCCGAGGACAGAGGTCAACCCTGGACAGACAAAGATTGGGAATGTGTCTTAGCTGGCGCCACACACGTACCGCGTAACTCACGCTTTAAACTCATACAAACGTACATATTACACAGAGCGTACCTCTCGCCAGATAAGATCAATAGATACTTTAACATCACAATCTCAGATTGTCCGAGTTGCCATTTACTGGATGCTGATTTACTACACATGCTATGGTCCTGCCCCCTGCTTCATGCCTATTGGCGTACAATAGCGGAAACCCTAGCCAGCAGTACTAACGCTGTCTTGCCATACACATGGGAGGTTTGCATCCTGGGGTTCTACAAACGTACAAAAGCTAACAGAGTGAGCTCCAGATTCTGTGATTTAGGCCTCAGCACCGCAAAGCGATTAATAACTAAAAGGTGGAAGCAGAGGGACCCCCCAGAGGTATCCCATTGGCTAAAATCTCTAGAAAACTGGGCGCAGGCGGAGAGCACCAATCTTCATAGAGAAGAAACAGCTGGCTGTGTAAGTTTCCGATAGCACAAGCTTGGGATGACATGTTGAAAGCTTTCGCGAGGGTGGATGGGGGAGCGCGTGCTCCCCAGGCACGGCAAGCGGGAGAGGAAGCTTGACAAGGTTGCCCGGAGGGGCCGGGGAGGCAGTGCACCTTTAGGCAAAGCTATCAGAGTGGGGAATGACTTCACGTTCCTTCAGATCACAGCCCAGACGCGACCCCTGAAATGGGACATTTTGGATATCACACAACTATACATACACTAGAGACAACAACCCATACTTTGACAAATTAAGCGTAGCCCCCACTGCGGCTTCACCCGAATGGCATATAATATCTTAGATGATGGAAGCTCTGTGTATTTGACATCTCACAGTTTTGTTTTAATTCTTTTTATAATTATTGGTTATGAGTTATGTTGGGTTGGAAGATGCAGACACCCAGCAAACCAGCGATATTACTTGTTCCTCCAAAATATATGCTTTATTGTTCATTGTTTCCTAGAACTTGCACCGTATATGCATCATATATTTACATGTTGCCAGACATCCTTGCACAGTGTTAACAGATGCAAACAGTAGACATGTAAGATAGGAGTGTCCTACCCCTCAATCAGATTTGACGATATATGTGGGTGATTCGTTCCCATATCAAACAATAAAAACATGCTCACAGTGGGAAAGAAAAAAATTATAACGTAATGTGAATATCCTAAAAGATGATTTGTACTTATACTGACATTGCCGCAGTGATAATAACCTTGTGTATCAGTGCAGAATTGAACTACGATTGCTTGGTCTGTATTGCGAAATTGTTGAAAATTTAAATAAAGATATTTTTTTTTTTAAAAAGAGACATTTTACAACAGAAGTTAGCAGAAATGTCTCATACGCTGTATACTGGTGACTGGTTAAGCGATACATCCCTGCTTTAGTCCAATTCAAATAGAATCCAGATATCATGGCATATTGCTCAATAGCTTTAACAATCTGCAGAAAAGCCAAAGGAAGCGTATTAATGTAGAATAAAAAATGTTGTTGTGCAGAATAAACATGCACCCAAATAATTGTCATTACTGTAACTGTTCAGCCTGCATAGGTCATTGTTCCAGCTACCAGAGTCTTTAGCTTCTGGCACAGAAGGTAGGATGCACCTTAGACACCTGAGCTGTAAATGGCACTACCTAACTTCTTCCTCTAAATAGTGAACTAAAGGAATGCTCTATTTTGAGTAGACCGTCTCGATTTATGACTGGTAGGATAGATAATGGGCAACATACTAGACAAAACTTCATCTTTTGACAAAAGAAAGGTTGATTGAGTAAATGCAAAACTTGAGGATGGATGTCAGTGTTACATGTAATAAAGCACAGCCCAAAGCTAGATATGATTTTAGCTGATATGCTAAGGTATATGTTGACCAGAAGAGGGCCAACTGAGGAACTCTCTAGGACACCCCGATAAGCCGCACTTGAAGACCCTACATACATGGAGCCAAGCAAAAGGGGCCAGTACCAGCTGCTGGTACTGATCTGATAAAATAAAATCTGATCTCGGACCTTGCCTCAGGTGGTGTATAAGAATTCTGTGGTCTGCGCTTTGGAAGGTCGTTGAGAGCTCTAAAACGTTACCTGTCAGAATGCCACTCGTTAGGTCTGGCTTGTCAGCGATCAACAGAAAAAGAGCTTTAAGAAGCACTACCGGAGAGGGGCTTTGACTCCTGCTGCATATTGATTCTCGTAACCACAACATTAGATTGGGTAGAAGTTATGTGTTTCTGCTGAAAGAGTTATTTTATTACATTTTATGCCTTTTAGGAAAGCTTGTGCTCAATACAGTATGCCTTAATTGGTTATTGTGACGCACCAATGATGTCATAGCCTATAGCTCTGATCTGTTATTATGAAAAGTTATGACAAAGACAATGGGCCTGACATTTTGATTGCGAAAAGCATTTGTTAAATTAATAGGCTTCTACAGTAGATTGTTTTTACACTCTTCTAAAGCCTGGATACAAGTATTTCTACAACTGGAATTGTAGTAAATTCCCTTTAGGGCCCTCTGTGGTTTCCTTTAGTTTAGCCTAACTTCACATTGTAGGCCACTTTGCTTTGCTCATCCACATGTTATATGTTTTCCTTTGTGCCATGATATTATTTTAGAAATACTTGTGTTTATTATTCAGTCCTCTTTCTTGGGATTCAGTCTGAACATTTCGAAAAAAATCGATCAACATGGTGCACTGTTTTGCTGTGATTGGTCAGCAACATACCCTATCATTTAGACACAACACAGATGCACAGGATTCTAGCAGAGGGAAAAGGTGCTGGAAAGGGCGCACCAGCTTTGCTCAATCTGAGATTTGCAGACCACCTAAATACAAATGCCAGGTATGGGGTCTGGCTCTAATACCAGAGATCACTGATATATCCCAGTGCTCACGTAATGAGGGTAGGCTTAGGCAGATATATCATTCTCCATGATCTGGCTTTTCATTGTATACAGTTTGCCGTTAATACAGATTACTTTGCTCAGTTGTATGTTTTCTAATCGCAGCACATTTGCTTCATAATAGAACACGATAGTTTAATATTATAAACTTTCCTTGTGTCTCTCCTTTGTTTATTGTGGGCATGCATGAGTGAGAAAACGAAGGGTGATAATCTGTTTCCTCTGTTCCCTTGAGAAGTAGAGTGTTGTGTTCTAGGTTGCCAATTTACCGGTTACTCTGGGAAGGTTAGGAGGGCAGGTAAGGCACTGTGAGCTAGTTGGATTTGGGCCCATAGGTTCTGATGTGGTATGGTGACTCAGTCCCTACAGTCCGACGTCCTGTGATCCCAGGCACAGTTCTGTTTCCAAACTTAATCCCTGCAACAGAATCTCACAGGTGATCATAGTAGGCTAGGATTTTGATGTTGCGTACTCATACTTGGATATCTTTGGAGTGGAAGATTTGCACTATGAAACCCTGTTATACCCTCTTGGGTGTTGAGGGTGTATGTTGTTTCGCCAAAGGTAAGTTTGTATATATTTTTTATTTTATGACAGTATGCAGATGGTTACACTTTGGAAGAAGCCTATATTCAACACAGTAGGCCTGATTGATTGTGGTGTCAACTCATTAATAAAGTCTATAGGCCTTATTGGTTCAGCTGGTAAAGTGTATCAAGTGCCATATGTCTGATCTGTTTATTATGAAAAGTTACCATAATGGCAGTAGACCTGATTTATTTGTAATGGGAACACAAAATAAAGCCAATAGGGCATTAAGGGTGGATTGTTTATACACAGAGTTAAAGTTTGTAGACAGGTATTTTATTAGTTTTTTGTATAGTGAAAAGGGGTTCTTGAGGTGCAGTGTTGGCAGCCATACAAGCATTGCATAGGCTGCAGAGACCCATGGTTATCTTGCATATAAAACAGACTTCATGACTTTGACAAAAAGTTAACAATAACTATAATCAAATGTATATTTCATAAACTCATACATTGCAATAATTAATAAGTGATTATCACAAAATATTTTCAATAAAGCAATATATTTTTTTTTTAAGTAGACATGTTTGAGTCTTATTTGAACTATTTTCGCGCCACAAAGTTTAGCCGTAGTACCATGGGTCCTGCACTCCAGCTGAGGAGCATACAGCTCAAGCTCGGACTTTTAAAAAGATAGATATATATATATGTATGTGTGTGTGTGTGTGTGTACATAGGTATGTATGTATGTATATGTATGTATGTGTATATATTATCTACTGATATACGATGTTAAGTCTTTTACATACTCGGATAGAAAACAATCTACATACATAGAAACATTCTCAAACAAACTGTTTTTGGAGGAAACTATTGGTCTGCCTGGTGGTTGCGTGGGGTTTTTGTGAACTTTAGGGAGGAGATAAAAAGGCGGTATAGTGGGTGTCTCATTTTTTAAAAATTTCAATTCGTCCCAGTTCAAAAGTTTCTCATCTGCCCAATTATCAATGAGATTAAAGAGCCTATCCTGTAGTTTATATATATGTGTGTGTGTGTGTGTGTGTATATATATGTATGTATGTATGTATGTATGTATGTATGTATGTGTGTATATATGAGCCAGATCTTGACTGGGGGTACATTTTTGATTTGTTCCGTGGGCTGTGTGAAGATGTAGTCCTATCGCAAAAACCTTACCCTAGGTAACTGGGCTGTGCGTTGGTGGTTCTGACTGCTGTCTGGCGGCAGCATGTCTGATACTTTGAGCTCCATCCAGGCGCACAAGAAACAACTTAACTCCTTGCGATAGAGGCTGCAGCGTAGAAGGTAAGGATGTCACATCCTAACTGGGCCTCGGTGAGGAGGATAATTGTGACAGAGTGCACAGGGGGTTAAAGGGGAGAAGGGGGTCCAGGTAAATGAAGACTTGTGCTTCAGAAATGGACTGTATTTGTGTGTGAACTTGTATAGCTATTCAATCCCTGACGGCACAGCACATAGGTCAATATGCTGCATGGCTAAACCCTTATAAAGTCCCAAAAGCAAGACCTATGCTTTTCTTTTTTACTTTTTGCAAGGATGGGAACTGAGTCCCCAAGGCATTAAAATGGCTGCCGCCACATCTTTATTGATGTGGTTACAGCACTTCAGATCTTATTATAAGATCTGTCAACTTCATTGATCCTTCGCACCGTTAAATATTCATACATTTTAAACCTTAATCTTTCAAGAGCTTCTAAACGGATTTACACCAAATCACAAAAAACATGCTTTCTGGACCAATGTCAACTTTCTGCAAAATTTGGTGTTTTCAGGTCAGCAGTTTTTGCGGTATCACTGTTCAGTTTTCCTTAAAACACTTTTTAGTATCCCTCCTTTTTCTCTGCCCCTGCTTGACGGATCACCCGGAAACTTTCTAGGAAGGAGCTGAGGTGGATGAACTTTTTTCTTTTTTTTTTAAAGTATCATGAAGATTCGTCAAATTGCAGCAAACTATAAGCAACCAAAAAACCGTTTCCTATGGAAAAGTGGCCCTAACTAGAACTACCCAGTGGCGACCACTGGGGGATATATATATATCTATATATCTATATCTATATCTATATATATATATATATATATATATATATAGTGCACTCTCCACACATCCACGTAGCTTCTGCTTCACAGCTTCCACAGCGAGAAAGAAAGGAGAAACGGACCCTCATGGCTCAGGCAGGAAGATTTTATTTCATTTGACTCTCCCTCTGCGACGCGTTTCGAGCACTTAGTGCCCTTGATCACACAAAGAGTATTACATCCGCCATTACTTTGACCTATTTCGTCGGGAATCACGTGACCATCACCAACAGACATAGTAGAAATACTTCGCTTAATATCCCACGTAATGTTGCGAGGTCGATGTTTACTTTCATAAAGAAAAATTATTTGTTGCGATTATTCTCTATTATTTTAAACTGCATTAATGCAATATTGTAAAATACATTTTCAGTGGATTATATATAAATAAACATATTAAATACATTAAAATATTTTAAAACAATTTCTGTATAAAAAAATATATTTCTGTTTAAATATAAAACCACTTCGAATTATTTTGTAGGGCATTGCTACTTGTAAACATAATCAATAAATATGTAAACAGTTTATTTGTGCAAATTATGGCAAGATGTGCAAAATTTTGCAAAATAAAATTGCCCCTATCCCTTCCTTTGTGCAACAATATACTTCTTTCTTTAATATAACTTAATTCCTGCATAAATGCATAACACCTTCAACCTCATCTACCAATATGTTATAGCGAATTCAACCTTCTAGTCCATATTTGTTTTTGCTACTTCTAACTATCTCAAAACCGTGGGGTGTTGTACGTGTAATCCAAACTCCGTTGATACACAACCCTCACCATTTAATACTAAATACCCTTGCTGTGCAAAAAAACTAAATATAGTGTTTGTTTGTAAAAAACCCTTAATTTAAAAGTGAAGAGATTGTTGTAATAACGAATCATAATTGCATTTGTATAGCCCTTACTACCCCTGACGAGGCGTTGAAGCTTTTTTTTCAGGGAGTAGCACGCTACTCCGGACCCATTGAGGATTAGTGCTGAATTAGTATAGTGAAACATGCAAGTAAATTTTAATTGGTGGACAGGTTAGTCAGTTATTTGGATTCGGAAGGATAGAAGAGGAAAACAGGTTTTTATTTATATAGCGCTTGTTACCCCTGATGGGGTGTTGAATCACGCTACTCCGGAACCCCATAAAGGATTAGTGGTGAATTAGTATGGTGAAATATGAAAGTAATTTGAGTGGTGGATTAGTCAGTTATTTGGAGTGAGAAGGATAGCGGAGAGATAGAAGGGGTAGAAAGGTTTGCATTCATATAGCTCCTGTTACCCCTGATGGGAGTTGAAGCACTTTTCTGGCGAGTAGCACGCTACTCCGGAACCCATAAAGGATTAGTGTTGAAAATTAGTATAGTGAAATATGAAGTAATTTGAGTGGTGGATATGTTATTTAGTTATTTGGATACAGAAGGGTAAGTGGCGGGATTTAAGAGGGAAAGAGGTTTGTATTTATATAGCGCTTGCTACCCCTGATGGGGTGTTGAAGTGCTTTTTTGGCGAGTAGCACGCTACTCTGGAATCCATAAGGATTAGTGTTGAATTAGTATGGTAAAACATGAAATTAATTTTAGTGGTGGATATGTTAGTCAGTTATTTGGATTGAGAAGGGTTGGGGAGGAGTAGAAAAGGGGAACAAAGGTTTGCATTTACATAGCGCTTGGAACCCTGATGGGGTGTTGAAACGCTTTATTGGTGAGTAGCACGCCATTCTGGAACCCATAAAGGATTAGTGGTGAGTTAGTATAGTGGAAAATAGAATTTGAGAAGTGAACATGTAGGTCTGTTATTTTGATTGAAAAGGATAGTGGGGGGGATAGAAGAGCGAAGGATTTCCCTTTTTTTCATAGCAGTAGGAGGAGGCTTCTGGATGAGTAAAAAGGGTTTTTGGAGGGGAAGAGTTTAGAGAGGTTTGTTTTGGGGGGGGATCGGTACAGTAAAAGAGGTGTCAGATGATGCAAGGAAGGGTAGAGTAGGAGAGAGTCTAGAAAGGGTTATTTTGGGGATCATAGTAGTGGTATGGGGTTTGGGATAAATGAGAGAGTGGATGTAGAGGAAATATTGATAGATGTATAGGATGAGAGATGGGGTAGTGCATTGGAAAGAGTAGTATCAAGTAATTTGAGATGAGTCAAAAGTTGGGCTAGAAGATATAATGAGAGAGGTATAGGCTGAGAAATAGGGTAGTGCATTGGATATGCTTTTTCAGGAGAAAAGTAACAGACACACAGATCCAAGTACATGGAGGTACATAGATGCACAATGGAAGCAAGTACATATAGACCAAAGATGATTTATTTATTTTTTAACAACATAATTATTCTACATGTTTATACAGAGTAATACACGAAGATAGGTACATATCTATAGTGAAAATAAATTGTGGGTGTGTATTACTGAATGGGAACATGACCCGCATTTCTTGCCCTGGTCCCATCCAGTCTCAAACAAGCTCAAACAGACAACTGCCCTTGTCATCTCCGCCCTTGTCCTCTCCGCCCTTAGCTGAGACGCCCTAACCCTGGCCTTTTATAGCCCTAGTAATCAGGTGACCCCTCCAGCCAATGGGAACCCTAGCCCTAACACTATCCAATCACAACATTACCCCTAAAATCTGGAATCAGTTGGAAACCAGGACCTTACAGCCAATCTTAGCCCTAGTCCAAGCAACCAATCAGTTTAAAAAACCCTGATTTCGATGTCCAGTAGAAGACCTAGCCCTACCAGTAGTCCCAACCCAAGTCCAAGCAACCTATGGCACAGGAAGCCCTAGTCCCTACTTCCAATAGAAAGCCTAACCCTAGTCCCAACCCTACATTGATTGAATCACAGACCCAGAAACCAATCAGAACCCTCAAATACCCAACCAATGAGGACACTAACCCTAATCCAATAGAAACACCAGATACAACCACCAATCAGTCTGCACATGTACCAAACAATAGCAGGCTATATAAGGTCCCAGGTACATCAGACAAGGTTTGCTGGACAGGGAGTTGAAAGCTCCTGCTCTATTCAGAAATCGCCTAGGAGACAGACCGGCTCAATCCACACTTTGGACTTCTGCAGGTGAGGGCCTAACAAACGTGCACTTTAACAATACTGTTTGAATAAAACTTTACTCCCTCCCACAGTCTTTATTAAATACAGTTTAAACAGCACACAGCAGATTGCTGCTGTCTCAGAGCACCCTCTGATGTAGAATATCCCTGTTGCTGGGGTGACTGGTTTCACTGACTTGCTAACACAAAATGGTGGCGGGGGTACACTGCTTAACATACAGGTCTTGGCACCGAGCAAAGGCGAAATTTGGAGGGAAAAACTACAGTTTGGACTGCAAATCCCTCAATTCAACAGGTGAAATGGAAGCAGTCACGGGCAGGAAAAACCACAAGTTTAAACACGAAACAGGTGATAAATTATGCAATCACGGGCAGGTTAAAACTACAATTTTGAACTGTAACAACCACAGGCAAAGACAATTGAAGAAATTTAAATAAAGAAAAGATGATGCAATCACAGGTAGGGAAAATAGTTTTTTAGGGAAGAGACAGCACTAGTCCTTACCAATTCTCGGACTCTGCTCACTGCAATCTGGGGGGCACATGTAGGCTGCAGCTCACAATAATGTTTATTTTTTCTAAATGTTTTTTTGGGAAGAACCCCTCCCCCACCCCCCCTTTTTAAAAATATATTTTTAAACCCCACACCTAACCCCTGAAACCTGTACTACTCCTTATACTTCCCCCTATATCTAAAAAGTAATGAAACCTATACTTCCTCTCCACAGGTTCTGCACAAGCTGCAGTAGTGCAAACCTTCCTCACAAGGGGGGAGGGGAGGGGGGGGGGAGGGGGGGAGGGTGTGTGTGTGTGTGTGTGTGTGTGTGTGCGTGTGTGTGCGTGTGTGTGCGTGTGTGTGCGTGTGTGTGTGTGTGTGTGTGTGTGTGTGTGTGTGTGTGTGTGTGTACACACACTTTTTTTTAAAATGTATCAATGGCAGAAAAATGTTAAGGAAAAAAATCATGACTCATGATCCTGCTTCAACTTTGCGAATATATTGTTATTTAAGCACGCGCACAGAACTATCCGTGCGGGGACTTAAACATGTGCTACCATCCTTGTGGGGACCTGCTTCATAATCATCATTTATGTTTCAATAGAGTCAAAGGCGTAAGCCTGAATGTTTCTTTTAGCAGCTATTTACATAGATAACATAATAATCTATTCATATTTGAATTGCTGTACGTATTTAGGAGACACACAAAATATGGACTATGCCAGTGGTCCTTAACCTTTTGTGGACCATCACTGAATGCCGGGACCCCCATCTAAGCAATTTCTATAACTTGAAACTCAAAACAAAAATACAGAAATAAATTTATATCGGGCAAATAAAAAAATTATGAAATATTTGATGAAATAAATCAAAAACAGGCAAAAATCAAAAATGTAATTTTAATCAGAAGGTTGGAGGGTTTCAGATTGCAGTATTTTTTCTAAAAGACAAAGCAATATACTGGATGCTAGCATATTATTTTGTCTTTTTCCTTCAAATGCATACTATTTCTGTTGGTGTATACAAAAGCTTCATTTGAGAACATCAGTCGTCCATACTAGATTCATTTTACTGTACTTGTACCACTCCCACAAACCAAAATAAGGATGCTAGCTTCAGTTTTAGCTCCCGGTTTCAAATTCCTTCTTTTTTACAGAGCATTTTGAAATTTCTGTTTTTTAATGTATATATATTTTGCTATTGTGATAATATTATTTACTTTTTAGAACAGACCTCCTGAGAAACTGTTGTAGACCTGTAGTGAATGTCCGAGCCACAGGTTAAGAGTCAGTGAATTATTCCAAAATATGTTGGAAAATATCACGTACCATACTCACAGAAAGGCAACTAAAACTGTGTTCAATCCATTGCGTAGTGCTAAAAGGTTGAGTGGAATCAAGAGTTTCATTAGTTAAATACATTTGTGTCAAAGTAGGTACAATAACATATATCCCTAGGAATGGCATGTAATGTTAATGTCTGCATACAAATGCTGTGTGAAGATGCCCACAGAGTTGGTATGTGATTGCTGTATAGGAATGGTGTATAATGATGTCCACAGAGATGGTATGTTAGCACAGAGGCACCGTAGTATTTACAGAGATGATGTCTACAACTGTGATGGAAGTTCCAACAGAGTTAGTGTGTGAAGATAATGATAGTCAGATCAACACGGAGATAGGTTGTGGTTATAGAAAGACCAAGTCCTCACAGAAATGATGTGGGAAAGTTATCATTTCAAAGTCTCCACAAAGATGTGCATGATTATAGCAATATTCATGTCCCCACAGAGATAGTGTGTGGTCATTTGAATGTATAATTTCCCACAGAGATAGTGTGTGAAGATACATTTTTTTTAGACCTGCTGAGATAATGTATAAATATATTGTTTAAGGATCCACACAGTGTGACCATAATGTTTTTTAGTGAGTGATTACTGTGATATTTAAGTCCTCATAGACACAGAATGTGAAGATAATGTGTGAAGACAATTGTGTGCAATTCCCCACTGATATAGAATGTAAAGATAGTGTTCAAGTCTCAACACACACACTGTGAAGATAAAGATGTTCAAGTCCAAACAGAAAGTGTGTGTGATTATAGTAATGTTCAAGTCCCCACAGAGATGGTGTGTGAAGGTAATTATGTCAAGTCCCCACAAAGATATTGTGTGAAAATAGTGAAGTTCAAGTCCTCACAAGCATAGTGTGTGATCATAGTGATGTTCAAGTCCCCACAAGGATGGTGTGTGATCAAAGTGATTTTCAAGTCCCCACAAGGATAGTGTGTGATCATAGTGATTTTCAAGTCCCCACAGAGATAGTATGTAATTATAGTGATGTTCAAGTCCCCATAAAGATAGTGTGTGATTCAAGCAATATTTAAACATCACAAACACAATGCGTAATTATAGTGATGTTCAAGCTCCTACAAAGACACTGTGATTAGGGTAATAATCAACAACCCACAGAGATAGAGTTCCATTATTGAGATTTTCAAGTCCCCACGCAGATAGTTTGTGGCGATAATTATTTTCATATCCAGAGATAATGGGCCTGAGTCACAAATGTAATTTATACTTTTGAGTAAGTTTACTACTTTTCAGTATTTGCAAACTTCACCTTTGTAGTAACTTACACCTTTGAAAAAACCTACACTTGTATAGAAAGTTGAGCACTACATGTGACCAATCACTGGTACTGCAACACCCCCTATAGAAAATATTGGAAGTAGGGACTTATTACAAAAGTGTAAATTACTACAAAAGTGCAGTTTGTGAATAGCACATTGTAGTATGTTTTGTAGTACTATTGTATTACTATAAAACATACCACAAAGTGCAGTTTGTAAAGCAGGCTCCTAGTATTTACATTGGCATGTTCAAACCTCCACACACATAGCGCATGATTATAGGGGTGCTCAAGTCCCAAAAAATAGTGTGTGAAGGTAATCAAGTTCACAAACCCAGAGTGACAGTGTGTAAAATTGATGTTAGTGTCCCCACACAATTCTTACAGATAATGATATCCAAGTCCAAACAGAAACAGTGTGTGATTGCAGCCATTCTCAAACCTCCACATAGAGTGATTGTTGTGGTGTTGTCAACAGATATACTTTGTGATTATAGGGATATTCAAGTCCTTCAAAGATGGTGTGTGAAGGTAATGCTCTCTAAATCCCCATAGAGTTTGTGCTTGATTATAGGAATGTTCAGGTTCCCACAGAGATAGTTTGTGAAGGTAAGTATGATTAAGTCCCCGCAAAGTAAGTGTGTGATTATAGTGATGTTCAAATCCTCACAAAGATAGTGTTTGATTAAGGTAATGTTCAAGTCCCCACAAAGATAGTGTGTGATTATAGCGATGTTCCAGTCCCCATAAGGATAGTCTGTGATTATAGTGATGTTCAAATCCCCACAGAGGAGCCGGGTAGAGGGGGCACCCCTGCCTGGTCCTACTTATCGAGAAGGTGGGTGAGCTGACACCATTGACCATCACAAATATCAAGTTTTCTCACCCAGCCAGTATGCAGACCTGCATTCTCTGACCAAAGCTGAACACCTCCAGGAACAGAGTCCAATAACCTTTCTATGACTAAGGCCACAAAATGTGTTTATTTAGCTGTGTGACGCACACTGTCAATTATATACCACGTTTTCTAATATTGTCTCGCCCACTTTCATCAAGTTTCTCTATCTGTTTACACTCTCAAGTTCATCATGTTATGTTTACATGTCCTGTTGTGCCTCCTGCTTCAGTTTGTTTCTCTTAGTGAAGGCTGCTATCATCTGTCCTCAAAGGACTATATTGAGTATTTCTTAAACGTTGTTCCTTATTATTTCCCTACTCCTCCCTATTGTCATTCTCCTTCATTAGGACTCCAACAACTACTCTATCTATGGCCAAACCTGTCCCTTATGCAGTATATCACTCTCCTTCAGTAAGGACTCCGGTGACTCCTCTATCTCTGTCGGGGCCTATCCATTATGCACTGTGCTGCTATTTATTTGCAACCTGTAATTGTTCTGTGATGAGGTGAGTGTCATGTAGACCAGGAAGCCATCTGACATGGCAGTGTGACTTATCATAGTCTGTGCTAACTCTTGCAGAATCTCAGACCCCACTAGGAAAATATTGATCCTTGCAGATGACCAGTGGTTCAGTGAGTGGAATGATTAATCAGTTTTGTTTGGGTGACAGTGTCTGTCGTTTGTGTAATCCTATCTCACCTAGCCCAGCACTCTCCCTCCCGTTATTGCCTCTGTGCATTAGGCACATCGTTAGACCTATCTCTTAGTCTTTCCATAACCAATAAAAGTCTTTGTATCATTATGTTTACAATGGCCATCTCCATGCTTGTCACATTCATGCTTTCAAGAAAGAGCTCTTGGTTCATGTTAGGGGTGTAGATTTATTTTGGGGGTCTACTATAATGATTGCAAATTTTGGATGCCCATCTCCATCTACAAATAGGTCCAGTCTTTCATAGTTCAGGATCTTTAAGAACTGAATGTCCCTCCTCCCATTGTGTTGGACCCGTGGGAGAAGAGCAGTTTCAGAAACCATTTCTCTTTAAGGAACCCCCAGTCCTTTTTAAACCGGTGCATCTCCTGCAGGAGTCCCACCTCACATTTTGTGTCTTAAAGCAAATTGAGACCCATTACTCTCTTGGGCAGTGCATTGACATCCTTTATATTAAGGTTAGTGAGCTTCAGCATAAGGACATGATTGGGCTGGTTTTGGGCCCCTGGGTGGCCATTTTTGTTACCGGGCCAGTTTTGCAGCATAGCTGCAATATTGGCCCCTGAAACAAAATCGTCCGAAACCGGCCCTGGCAAACAGCTCGGCTCCTCCCGGGGGCCAGCCAAGCAGTTTGCTAGGGCCGGTTTCAGTTCCCAGTTCGGCCGTGATGCTCACCTTATCCATAGCTGCACCACAGACCATACTTTGTGGCCCCTGGGAAACTTTTTGCAAGTACCCATGAGCTAGAAGAATCTGAAGCCAATCTAGAGCATGTTCCAGAAAATGGTGTAAGAGAAGTAAATAGCTACAACAGTATCTAAAATTCCAACTGCGAAAAAGAGATACATTTCTCCCAAACTTTAACTTTATTCAGGTGAGCTTTAACCACAAACCCCACCATGCAGCTGCTATATATATTGCATGGGATGGCTCTTAGCCATGTAAACTGCATAACATACTCAGCCTAGGTCCACCCAGAATACACATATGGGTAAGCAGGAAAGCAAATAAACAACTATCTATGTAAATAGAAAAGTAAGGATGTCCCAGTGTAATATAAAAAGGCAACTCCCTGCAGGCAAGTCGGCATTTGTACTGGGCTATAGTGACTTAAATGAGAATGTAACATGCACATTCATAGTTAAACACACAACAACACATATAGTTAACCCCTTCGCTGCTGCGGACATTCCGCTGCAGCGCTGGGGGGGGCAGGGGGGCAGCGCGGCGGGCCTGTGCTCATGACGGAGCCGCTCCGTCATGAGCCACAGTTGAGCTGTGCTCATGACGGAACGGTTCCGTCATGACTCCGCCCATTTGCGTTGTCGCCCCGCACAGGCGGGGAAACAGCGCCGCGCAGGCGGAGCGGCCGCCGACAGGATTGTCATGACGGACCCGTTCCGTCATGAGCACACGGCAACGGTGGCTCATGACGGAACGGTTCCGTCATGAGCAGGGAAGGGGTTAATGCCCTTCAGATGGGAACCAAAACTTATCACTCACTGTACTTGTCAGACACCCCCTTGGCATGTCATTCCTAGCCCACCATCTCATAACAGTATCCAATCATACTCTCTCTGACAGTAGCTCCTCTTCTATTAAGGTGTGCTCACTCATCATCAGGGGCTCTGTTGGACTCCTTAGAATTAGCACCCAGTCTGTCACTTCCACTGAATGCAAGAATCTCTCCAGCTCCTCTGAATTATGGACGTTGCTATTCTTGTCATCTAGTTTCATCTATATGAGCACCTTCATGAGCCGTTCTAGAAATCAGTAGACAACGCCCACTTCTTAAATTGAGTGAGCATAGCTAGGAATCTGCTTATTTTTTTGGTTAGTCTCTCGTGAAAAGTTTGTAGCTATGAAGATTCTTCCATTCTTGTTCAGAAAAGGGCTGTTCTTCTTTGCTTAGGAAATGGCATGCCTTCCATGTTGATGTGTAACAAACCATGCTATTATAAATTTTGGGGCACTTGCTTTAAGACCTAATTCTGTGAGTCTTTTGAACCGTTAGGAGTTGAGAAAACTCACATCGTTATTGATAACCAAAAGATATGACGTACCATAGCAAAACGGGGAAGAATATAGGGTACTACAACAAACACACACATCATGCAGTATACCTACCACACACCCACAACTACTGCATTTACAACACAGCTGTTTCGTCACAGTGACATTTACCATTACAGTGTAAACCACAACTACGTATATAAAAAAATTATTTATATTCATTAAAAAGAAAGGTTAAAGTGATGTTATAGTAAGTTGAAAATGTCAGTTAAAATGTTACATTTTAAACTAAAACAAACACTGAAATTCAAGACATAGTTAACTGAAGCAATTATAACCAGGGCTCTCGGTTTTATGGTATTTATTTTTTTAACATTTTCATCTGTATTTATCGTTATTTATTTTTTGGCCATCTAATTGGCATTTATCGATATTTGTTGCGTGTTTTCAGAATAAATTGAGGCATAAAATTGTATATTTCCAAATTTTTTTAACAGCTAAATATGAACGCATACTTTGATGCTTTTTACATTTTAGCAAATTAAGCAGCCAAATATAATATATCAAAACACCCACAAGTAAATATTAGCATTGTGTACAAATATATGCTATTATATGCCTATATTTAAGGAAATCTCAATCTGTTTTTTTAACTTCCCATGCTGTATTTCTGCCCAGCTGTTGGCCTGGAATTCATGAAGGACAGCACGGAGAGTCATTCACAAGAAGCACATTTTTTTTTTTTATTTTATTTTATAAATAAATACACACAGGAAACACAGTTTCATGTCTGTATTTATCTGTAAAAATTCGTAAAAACTGAAAACTGGGAGCCTTTAATTATAACTAGAACCATTCACCATGTTATTATCAATTATGTCATTTCAGATGTTCCATTGATGTTATCAATATGTCATAGCACATGTCAAGAGTAATGTAAAATGTGAGGCCATAACCATAACCCTACAATGTAATTACTACCCCCTCAAAACATACCTTCTCTAAAAAGTAAAAATAAAACCTTTACTACCCTTCAACCTTATTATTATCCCTCAACAACACCCATTCTGAGCCCTAAAAACACCTTAATACCCAATATACTACCCATTCTTGAAATCTAAAAGCCACCTATTAACCCTACACTCTACCTATCCTTGAGCCCTAAAAACTCTTTACCTCCCCATGCGTCCCCATCTCTAAACGTTAAAAGTCCTTACTACCCTAATGCACCACCTACCCCTGAGACCTAAAGGCTATTTATTGTATTTATGCACCACCCATCACTGAGCCCCTGTAACTCCTTATTACCCATAGGTTTACCTATCACTAAGTCTCAAAACCTCTGTAGTACCCCTATGCACCACCCATCCCGGAGCCCTAAAAGCTTCTTATTACCCCACAGCCCTAAAAATCTTTACTACCCCTACACATCACTTACACTTGAGCCCTAAAGCTACTTAATACCTTTATGAACTATCCATCATTGTGCTGTAACAACTCCTGAGCCCTAAAAATGCCTTACTAGCACATGCAGTACCGATCACTGAGCCCTAAACTCCCTTGCTACATCTGAACACTATCCACCCCTGAACCCTAACATCCCCTTACTGTCCATTATCACCACCCATCGCTGAACCCTAAAACCCCCTTACTACACCTATAACTACCCATCCCTTAACCCTAACTGTATGTAGCTCACACCCACCAATGACCCACACTTACCTCGTAATGACAAATGTTTTTCCCAACTCCATTTTTGTGGTCCCTTGTTGTAGCAGATACATTGTAATGGTATAATATCATAGGGAATAGGTTATGCTTCCAAGTACAAAAGATCCTATGTTCAGTTTGCAACAGCCTTCGCACACACTTAAGTGGTATGCTTTATAATCGGGCTGTGCTCCTCGTTAAGTAGATCATATGATCAAATGCCAGTAAGCTCCGATGTCCATGAACTCTTGTTAGAGATCTTTTATTTTGGGAGGTACTGCCAGAGTAACTATGGGGCTCTTGGGAGGCAGTTAAAATTACTTGGAGGTGTCCAATAATGTATTTATTAATGATCCTTATGGTAAGATCAAAATGAAAAAGGTTAGATATAAAGGGTCTCTTGTCCCTACTATCCTACCATGCAGTCAACATACTTCTGCCATTTTCAAATGCCCAAAAAAAGTCAGTGGCATTCATCAGGCCATAAATACTCAGCCCAGTTCTAAATCAGGCATCCCACACTAAAGTAAGCTACTTCTGTGAATGGTACATGTAAGATAAAGCATTTTGAAATAGTTTATTTTCAAACCATCATTTGGCTCCTATAAGTCCCTATGTGGTCATATATGTAGCTTCATCAAAGGGGAGCCATAGTAGCATTTTATGTCAAACTTTCTTGAAATACTATTACTCACCATCTGAACCTAAAGATGAGACTCTTGCATTCGGATGGAGACCATACTCTAAAGCATGCCACATAAGTGGGTGAGGGTTATTGTGTCCTGAATATAGGATCTCTTGGACCTGGAAGAATAACATCTTCCCTATTATCCTATGAAACGTGATATCATCTGGTTTTCAGTACCCAAACTGGGAGGAAATATGTTTGAAATCTACAAATACAAATCCCCCCCTCTCGCCTCTTTTGTTGATTCATTTACATTGCAAATTGGCGAGAAGCACCATATGATAGATTATTCCTCCTCTTCTGAAATACCCAGAAAGTGAATGTAATCCCACTGGCTTCTGTCCTCCAAGTCAACAATTTTTCATGCACATAACTCAGAGTTTTATTCCTCAGTCTCGTCCCTTTATTTGATCCAGCTGACTCTCAACTGCTATCAGTCTCTTTACTGAGGCATCCATTCTGGCTTGAAACATTATGTCCATTTTGAATGACCTTACTTCTGCTGTGGTGTCCTCAATGCTGTCCTTTTCTGAACGTACTGCTGCCTTGATCAAAGATAGTTTTTGCATGGTGTGTCAAATCTGCCATTTTTGGAGGAGGCCCTTGTTGTTGCCCAACTTTCTGTCTGATGCTTCTGTCCTCAGCAACTGCCGAAGAGAACAGGAGTTGGCGCTGCAGAATCTATTTAGACAGAAGGAAATTCAACACACTGACACACCTATGCCCAAGTGGTTTGAAGGCATACATAAGTCCCTCAAAGCCTAGCAGGTGCATGCATCCCAGTATGTGCAGATATAGAGCATGGAAGAACTTCATTGCATTAAACGTCTACACTGGCCTGTCTTTCATGCCATAAAGGGGGGTAAAGCAATTATAGATCGTACATTGCACACTTCCAGCAGAGTTAATGAGCGTTCAGAATAGTTCAGAGAACTGTAAAATGAAAGTGATTGAGTCATTGTACTATAACACACCTAAGTAGAAATTGCTAATTAGCTGGTCTGGTGACTGTGGACAAATGCATCCAATACAGGAATCTATGTTTGACTTCATGTTCACTCAGTGTTTTATTTTTCCAAGGTTGATAGAATACTACCATTGGGTTGGGTAACAATAAACATGTGTTTTTTCAGCACCAAGAAGCCCTTCAGGGTGAAATGCTCTTTACAAATGCACGTTATGTTAATGGTTGGAATCTGCAGCTGTGCGTTTGGAGAAATACCACTGCTTCATTCTGTACAGGGAGTAAAGTGCATAAGTGCATATCCTCACACTATCTTTCCACCAACAGCGACCAATCTTGTGCCTCTACTTAGCTATGCACACAAGGAGTTGCTCCATAGGATCTCGCCTCCTCCAAAGAAAGTCTGGGGTAGGGTTGTTACTTGGATGCATACCCACTCTGTGATGTTGCCTCGCTTTGTTCTGGTTGCACTTTGAAATAATTTCTGATAATCACAGCCTCCATATAACTTCTTCTGGCCTGTGGGGTACTCTCAGATTGTACTGCCTCTGCACCAGTACGACGGGACCGATTCCTCAGAGCTTTTCGTGGTGGGGTGGATCGCATGCATGGCATGTGCAGACAGCTCTTCCAGTTATTTGCCGGACTTTCCTGCCTCCAGTCACCAGCACCTCTAAGGCATTTCCTCAGCCTTTCCAATACAACCTGCATTCATGAAACCTCCATTTCGGGGAATAGTGTGGCTATTATCCCGAGGGTTGCCCATGTGTGATGTCAAAACCAGCTTTCCTCCTCAGAAATAATACTAATGCAGAAGTAGCAGTGGTTTTACAAACTGTCCCACATCCCCATTATGCAAAAATAGGCATGTGTTATGAGCGAACATATTTTATAAACCTAAAGTAGAAGTCCTGAAATAGGTGCTCCACAAAATCAGACACCCTCCTAACAATACTTGTGTGAATATAGCATTATTGAGATAGCAGCACACAAAAATCGATTGAAAGCGTTGATAAATCTCAGTGTCCTCTCTAACAGATACAGGAGCATAAGTTACAGTGCAGTTACCTGACATGGCTTACTTCGCTGAATAAACATCTGCCAGACGTCTCCATGCAGCTCACAGTTTACTCTTCAGGACAGATCAAAATCGTGAACTCTGAGGCCCTTTCAGTGCTTTAAACCTTACTTTTCGAACACAAGCTGATAAACAGGTGCTTGGCCTTGGAGGGTGATGGTGTCTGCCTGCTAGGTATAGATATGCTAATAGGATCATTTAAGCCTATGTTTGTGTGGGCTACTGCAGGGGGGAAGGTAGTCTAAAGCAGCTTCTGACGGGTTAAGCACTCCGACATTGGCTTTATTATGATGACTACTTCCTGCTGTGAGGGGCACACAGACACGTCATTTTCTGCCTTATCTGAAAGTTACTAACAAGTCAAAGAAAAACAGAGAGCTGCAAAGGCCGAATTTGAAAGTTCGCCATATGCGCATTTGAACTACAGCTAAAAAGTGAGTAAGTTGCATAGCATTTTATTTTGCAATAAATTAATCTTATTTATTATTTGGCATCTGTACTTTCTGTGCGCACTTCAAGAGTGGGACAGCGGTGTGTTTAAAAGGAATCTACACGCTTGATCAAAATAATTACAACAGTAAGGGCAGACACTTTTTATTCCTGTAATTGAAAATCTTACTTAAGAAGGCATCATGAACTTAAGAAATAATGAGTGAGAGTGAGAATGGTGCTTCATTATGTTCATCTTCTAATGTTTGATGTTATTGTAGTTTAAAACAACCCTACATTCCAACCTCAATAGTTTATTTTGATAAAATGTGCCCTCTAGGAGAGCGATTGGACTTAGCATTGACAACCTCATAGAAACTGATCTAAATATTGAAATACTTGACTTTGAAATAGCTCAAACAATGGCATCGTCGGTGTATGAATGTATGTTTAAAGACAGGACTGTGGACTTTGCCACTGCTTCTGGGAAAAAAAGTCATCGTATAAAAACATACATTTCTTATGTTCGACATTTGCACTTTCACATAAATTAAAGGATGATAAATGGTTGCATTTTCGAAAAAACAAATTCACCGCAGAACCGCTTGCTTTAACTTGTGGGCTGTGCTAATGTCGGAGTGACTCCAGATAGTTGAGTGCTGCTGCTCAATGGAAAAGCGCATACACCAGTGCCACTCGGTGAACAGGACTCGGCAGGAGCTGGGAGTGTCAAGGTCTAGGCCTTTTGACATTCAGAGCTGCCCGGGACAGCGCGCATTCCATTCGCACCTCTTCCTCAGCTATAGGCATGACAATAGAAGCCCGGCACTCGCACATCAAAAGGAGGGGGAAGGGGCTGCTTCAGAGAATGAAATACTGATGGAGCTCTTCTCTTTGGAAGTGCAATGCTCGCCTGTATGCAGAGATGGAGAAAGGGGGCCCCCAGTCTCAGGTCTTCCAAAAGCGTATTTTCACTACAGTCTTAAAAATTATTTTAAACATCGACTGCAGCCCATTTTTATTAAAATTGTACATTCTGAGCATACTATAGAAAATGTCTCATCTCAAATCCCTAGATATATATATTTTTTAAAGAAAATCTCTACACATACATTACTGTGAGGGGTGACAACACACTTTGAAAGCTCTGGATGTGCTTGTAATTTTTCCATTGTTTGAATTTTCTCTCTGATAATGTTTGGCTTTTATTCTGTGCTGGGAAGCTAAGTGGTACATGCTGGGCTTTCATAGAGTAGCCTATAAATTCCTAGGGACAAATTTACAAGAAAGTGACGCATCTGTAGAGATGTGTCACTTTCCCTGCGCCAACATGCCAAATCCTTGCGTCACCGTGGATGTGCCGTATTTACAATACGGCGCACCATGGCGCAAGGATTGACAGAGGCGTCAGAAATTCTGACACATCTGTTGACGGAAAAGTCACGCATTGCTGGAGTCGTGTCGCAAGCACGACGCAACTCCAGCAATGCTCAGGGGCGCCGTATGCCTCATGCTGCGTCACTCCTTACGCCTGCTTCAAGCAGGCGCAGGGTTTTGACACAGCATGGACGTAAAAGTGACTCAGTGAAATCTTGTAGATTTCACTGCGTCACTTTTACGGGGTTTCCTGCAACGGAACGCCCACCCTGCACACATTAAACCTGACGCAGGTTTAATGTGGCGCAGGGATTCACAACATGACGCATCTCCCTAGATGTGTCACGTTGTAAATGGGCCGCAACTTTTACGCTGCCGCTGCTTCACAAAAGTGACGCAACGACGGTGCAAAAGTGACGCAAGGGGCTTGTAAATCTGCCCCCTAGTATTATCCTTCAAGTTCTGTAAATTGTAGTTTACCTTTTGCAAACGCAATGCAGAACAATAAGCCCTGGAATGCAACAATCATTGGCAAAGCCTATAGGTCTGGCCAGTATTTTCAGCTGCAATCCAAAACTACTACTTTTGTTTTAGTTTTAATGTGTTAACACATTCGCATAGGATAAAAGGTAGTGTAGCAGCCTGGACGACTGCACCATAGTGTTAACAAACATATCCAGCCCTCGGCACCACCTCACCCTGTTGCTTCAGCCTGTAGTAAACCGAAAGCAACAAAGCAGCAGCAGCGACTTATGCATGCACACAAAAAGGCTGTGCCTTAATGCACTGCTGTATTGGAGAAAATACAGGATGCACAACATGGCAGCTTGTTCTACTGTTATCAAACAAGAAGCACTTGGTATTGTGTCTGACACAGCTTCTTCTTTGCTGCTGGTTCAAGGCATGGCAGCTTCCCCGTCTCTGCATTGCAGTGCATTCATTACCTACCATGGATGCCATTCATAAAGATGTCAGACAGTGAGTTCCTTCCTAAGCCTAGACAGGCTCTACGCCTCTTTATCTATGCCTGTTTGGTTGTTACCCATAAAACACCGCTCTGATTTCAAAGTATGGATAACCCAATGTTATATGTCAAAGTTCTATGAAGTTTTCACAAGGCAAAGTGATTGTCACTATAAACAAGAAAATGATTGCCAGCTTTTAGAAGGCACCCAAGAAAGAGTGTGCATATATATTTGTATGAAAACAATGATATTGAAGAATATCAGTAAGTGCACATAACATTTTTGTAGTTAAGATCAGTTTATATATGTATATTTTTTATTGACATATTTATCTTTTTTTTTTTTGTCTGACATTGTCCAAAGGGCAATGTAGAACGTTTGAGAGGTCCATAAACAGTACAATTGTATACAGTAGAAAGGAGTATAGCCACTTCTAATATTTAGAACCGGAGTAGAATATGCAGTTAACTTCCCCACCACTTTTCTCAGTCTAACAGCCACAGAGATGAATGTATACACCATCAAACAGGTGTGTTGAGATGATAGCAGCTGTAGTTGGTGCAGAGCAAGCCAACATAACCTAACATTTTGGGCCCTCAAGAATGGGGGTAAAAACCTTTCAGTTGGAATAACATATAACTTGCAAAAGAAAAAGAAATTAAGTGTATTCTGGGGAGAGCTTGAGTCACAAGGACATGACATGAGCTTGGATTCATGAAAGACTTTGCTAGGATATGAGACCAGTAAGTGCACTATATTAAATCTGAACCATATTAAATATATTCTCTGTGAGTGCTGTAGAGAAAAATATAGATAAGATTTCATCTGGTCTGTAGTCAATAGTGGAATATAGACACTCTTTGCTTCCCCAACTCCCTGGCTTGCCTTCGCTGCTAGCAAAAGGCCAGGAAATCTATCTTTAGTTGTTGTTAAGAAATGGGAACCTGTCTTTAGAGCCATACATTAATTAATTGGATGAGGAAGCCAGGTGGGCCTCGACCTTGCGTGGACAAAATGCTGCCAGTGACTAATGTGTCCGGATGTCCGGCATGAGGCGCATGTGATAACTGTGTGTTTTGTGTGTTGTGCCCTGATTGGCCATGTGTTCCTAACTTCATGTGGCTTCTGCCTTTATGGTGTTTTGGGAATGCAAGCTCCCCTCCGGTTGTGTGTGCTTTTTTGGTCCCAATCTCCTTGGATCATTGTGGTGCCACTGCACCTATCTGTGGGATTGATCTGTGATTTCTTGTTTGTACGTTTGTCTGCTGGTTATGTGCCACCCCACCTGTGACCTGTCAATTAGTGACCTCGGGCCAGGGTCTCAGGGCCTGCCTAACTATGTATTTCTGAGTCGGGGTTGACGAGGAGTTCACAACAGGTGAATTTGTCAATAAAGATGTGATTTTGGTTTTCTACATGAATGTATTGTTATTCATATTGACATCCGCTTTTTCAATATTAACACCTCACATGTGGACTCAATCAAGGAAATAGGGCGATAACAAGGATGATCTGATCCGTTGCTCTTTTTAAAGATGGGAACGATAATAAAATTTGACCAAGATTTAAGTGGACCAATGGCAGTGGCTCTTCTTAGCATGTTCATGATAAGTGGGGCCCGAAGATCGATATTAATACTTAATATGTCCATAGGTACTCCATCCGGTCCGAGAGCTTTATTCGTCTTACTCTGCTTAGTTGCAGCTCTGACCTCATCTCTGATAAAGGTTGGTAGAACCAAACAGGAGACTTGAAAATCAACTCTTGCAAACCCTGATCACTATTGGGATCATCATGGTCATCATATAACGTGGAGAAGTGCTCAACCCATTTATTGGGAGATTTAGTTGAGTCCAGTGAGGTGTTATGACTGTCACAGAAATAGGGGGCATTGATTGTCTTCCAAAATAGACAGTATAATTTTTTTATGCTGGCCGCATGCAAGTTCTTCCAGGCTTCTTGTCTAATTCTCATCTTCCTTTTCAGAATGGCTTGCCTATTGTTCCATCTGCATACCCTTACCTCCTCTCTGTCTCTAGGTACCCGCTTCAAGGTGTTAATAAGTGATTTGTGAGCAGAGGAACAGGCATTGTCAAACCATCTTTTGGGTCTTGCTTAGCCTTTGTATCTGTCATCAAGAGCTCTTTGATGGTATGGCAAATCCCATTGAAAGCTCCCAACATGTGAGATGATCCAGCTTCTTGTCCAAACAATCCCTCAGTGCTTTTCTATTTTTCTCAACAAGGTCTTCTAGCAAGCACTATGTATTCAATGTGACCCATTTACGAAGGAATCCTTTTTTTTGGTTAAAACAATTGGAGCGATAACAGCTTGACAGTGGTGCGCTACCTTTCCCAGTTCCAAGGAAATTACCATAGGATTATGGTCACTGAGGCCATTCTTTAATATTTGAAATTTTGTGACCTTATCATTGTGATGCATTGGAAGAGCAATTCAATCAATAAGACTACCTTATCCTCTGCCCAAATAGGCAACATGGCCATATGATGGTATTGTGATGAGATCAATGGCAAGGGCAAGCAAATGTTTTGTCAAGATAGCCACTTCTTCATAGATATGGAGCAGTTCTGCTCTCTCCAGTTCATGCAATGCAAGTGAGCAACTTTGCTTGCTGTCTTGCGTTGGGTCAACTCTTTGAAAATCTGGGCCTACAAATCAGCGTTTCCTACGGGTGAAACTTGGAAGTGAAACCTAGCGCAGATGCACAATGCTTTTGACACTGTGCAACCCAGAGTGTGTGGAAGTAACATTAAGACATGTTACTGCATTATTCCTAGTCACACAAGGCCTTCCTCCACCCAAATGCATAGAGCAGAGTTGTTTTTTCCTTTTGATGAGCTCCCACGATTTAAATTTCAAACAAAAAATAATTCCTAAGTGTTTTTGGTAAAAGATGAATGATCATATATGCTTGATATTGCCATGTTGTGTAGCAACACCAACCTTTTACTTTTTACTGCCAGTTCCGAACGTCTTCAATCCTCCAGTTTGATGCCTTAGTGATAAAGGTTTGTCATGATAGTTTTCACTGCAGTATTGCTATAGTGGTTTATGATAAACTTCATGTCGACCAGAAAATGGAGTAATATCGCTTTCATTGCCTTGCTCTTTGATGCAATTACTTTCTAAATTCACTTCTCTTTGTTGTGTAAAGAAATGAAAGTTGTACGACACTGTGAACAAATGTACACATACTCCAGTGTTGTTTTATCTACAAGCCTGTGAATATCAGGAACCCACGGAAAACGGAAGTATATGGTATGCTATACCATTCATTGTTATATTTCCCCAGCAGGTCTCATCAAAAACCATGAAATGTGACAATAGTTAAGCTTCTGTTTATTCTGCTTTTGAGTTGGGGCAGGAAGGGGTGTGTTTAGTAGTTCCTGGCAAGAACACTAGCCTTCCTCCCAAGCATTTTACAACAGCTTTGAAAAATTTAATATAAACGTGCACTTGGGATGCTGAGCAAATATTCCAGTGGCATTATAAGGGTCCCATGGACCCTGATATATGGACAGAATCTGTCCACTTATCTGTTGATTGGGGTGTAAAAGGCAGCTATAACTCTAGTGCACGGGTACTCATAGTGCGGCCCGCGGGCCACCAGCGGCCTGGCAAGCCTTCCTTGGCGGCCGGCGGACCTTGCAGACATCATACCTGTGTTTTTTTGATATCGCCGGTTGTAGCAGCGCGGAGCTATGGGGGCCCGGGCGATTCTTTTAAAGACCATTCACTTGTTAATGAGGCTTTGTTGTATTTCACCTCTTCTTAGCGCCCCTGCATCTCCACTCTGATTGAGTGGAGATGCAGGGGCACTAAGAAGAGGTGAAATACAACAACGCCTCATTAACAAGTGAATGGTCTTTAAAAGGCCTGTTAAGTACTTGGGTGCGGCGGCTGTGTGTGTTCCCGGGAAGCTGTCTCAGCGTGAAGTGAGATGACAGAGGGTGATGAGGACAGCAGGGTGAGGTGACGGAGGGCAGCAGGGAGTGAGAACAGGGGGTGAGGTGACAGCTGGAGAAAGACAGAGTGCGAGAGAGGGAGGAAGACAGAGGGAGGGAGAGAGAGAGGGAGAGGGGGAAGACAGAGACAGGAAGACAGAGAGAGGGAGACAGGGAGACGGAGGGAGGGAGAGGGAGAACAGAGGGAGAGGGAGGGAGGGAGACAGAGAGAGGGAGACAGGGAGACGGAGGGAGGGAGAGGGAGAACAGAGGGAGAGGGAGGGAGGGAGACAGAGAGAGGGAGACAAACAGTGATTGAGACAGAGAGAGAGGAAGACAAACAGTGATTGGGAGGGAGACGGAGGGAGGGAGACACAGAGGGAGGGAGACACAGAGGGAGGGAGACACAGAGGGAGCGAGACAGAGGGAGCGAGACAGAGGGAGCGAGACAGAGGGAGCGAGACAGAGGGAGCGAGACAGAGGGAGCGAAACAGAGGGAGCGAGACAGAGGGAGCGAGACAGAGGGAGCGAGACAGAGGGAGGGAGACACACAGAGGGAGGGAGACACACAGAGGGAGGGAGACACACCGAGGGAGGGAGACACACCGAGGGAGGGAGACACACCGAGGGAGGGAGACACACCGAGGGAGGGAGACACAGAGAGGGAGGAAGACACAGAGAGGGAGGAAGACACAGGGAGGAGGACACAGGGAGGGAGACAGAGGGAGGGAGACACAGAGAGGGAGGGAGACGGAAAGAGGGCGGGAGACAGAGAGAGGGCGGGAGACTAAGGGAGGGAGACAGAGGGAGGGAGGGAGACGGAGAGAGGGAGGGAGACGGAGAGAGGGAAGGAGACGGAGAGGGAGGGAGACACACAGAGGGAGGGAGACGGAGACCGTGAGGGAGGGAGACAGAGAGGGAGAGAGACGGAGACGGAGAGAGACGGAGAGAGAGAGGGAGGCGACGGAGAGAGGGAGGGAGGCGGAGAGAGGGAGGGAGGCGGAGAGAGGGAGGGAGGCAGAGAGAGGGAGGGAGGCGGAGAGAGGGAGGGAGACGGAGAGAGGGAGGGAGACGGAGAGAGGGAGGGAGACGGAGAGAGGGAGGGAGACGGAGAGAGGGAGAGAGGGAGGGAGACGGAGAGAGGGAGGGAGACGGAGAGAGGGAGGGAGACGGAGAGAGGGAGGGAGACGGAGAGAGGGAGGGAGACGCACAGAGGGAGGGAGACGCACAGAGGGAGGGAGACGCACAGAGGGAGGGAGGGAGACAGAGGGAGGGCGGGAGACGGAGAGAGGGCGGGAGACGGAGGGAGGGAGGGAGACGGAGAGAGGGAGGGAGACGGAGAGAGGGAGGGAGACGTAGAGAGGGAAGGAGACGGAGAGAGGGAGGGAGACACACAGAGGGAGGGAGACACACAGAGGGAGGGAGACACACCGAGGGAGGGAGACACACCGAGGGAGGGAGACACACAGAGGGAGGGAGGGAGACAGAGAGGGAGAGAGACGGAGAGAGGGAGGGAGGAGACGGAGAGAGGGAGGGAGACGGAGAGAGGGAGGGAGGCAGAGAGAGGGAGGGAGGCGGAGAGAGGGAGGGAGACGGAGAGAGGGAGGGAGACGGAGAGAGGGAGGGAGACGGAGAGAGGGAGGGAGACGGAGAGAGGGAGGGAGACACAGAGGGAGGGAGACGCACAGAGGGAGGGAGACGCACAGAGGGAGGGAGATGCACAGAGGGAGGGAGACGCACAGAGGGAGGGAGACGCACAGAGGGAGGGAGACAGAGTGAGGGAGACAGAGTGAGGGAGACAGAGTGAGGGAGACAGAGTGAGGGAGACAGAGTGAGGGAGACAGAGTGAGGGAGACAGAAGGAGGGAGACAGAAGGAGGGAGACAGAAGGAGGGAGACAGAAGGAGGGAGACAGACGGAGGGAGACAGAGGGAGGGACGGAGAGGGAGGGACGGAGAGGGAGGGAGGGAGACGGAGAGGGAGGGAGACGGAGAGGGAGGGAGACGGAGAGGGAGGGAGACGGAGAGGGAGGGAGACGGAGAGGGAGGGAGACGGAGAGGGAGGGAGACGGAGAGGGAGGGAGACACAGAGGGAGGGAGACACAGAGGGAGGGAGACGCACAGAGGGAGGGAGACAGAGTGAGGGAGACAGAGTGAGGGAGACAGAGTGAGGGAGACAGAGTGAGGGAGACAGAGTGAGGGAGACAGAGTGAGGGAGACAGAGTGAGGGAGACAGAAGGAGGGAGACAGAAGGAGGGAGACAGAAGGAGGGAGACAGACGGAGGGAGACAGAGGGAGGGAGGGAGACGGAGAGGGAGGGAGACGGAGAGGGAGGGAGACGGAGAGGGAGGGAGACGGAGAGGGAGGGAGACACAGAGGGAGGGAGACACAGAGGGAGGGAGACACAGAGGGAGGGAGACGCACAGAGGGAGGGAGACGCACAGAGGGAGGGAGACGCACAGAGGGAGGGAGACAGAGGGAGGGAGACAGAGTGAGGGAGACAGAGTGATGGAGACAGAAGGAGGGAGACAGAAGGAGGGAGACAGAAGGAGGGAGACAGACGGAGGGAGACAGAGGGAGGGACGGAGAGGGAGGGAGGGAGACGGAGAGGGAGGGAGACGGAGAGGGAGGGAGACGGAGTGGGAGGGAGGGAGAGGGAGGGAGTGAGGAGGTGAGGGAGACAGGGAGACAGGGAGAGGGAGAGAGACGGAGAGAGGGAGGGAGGGAGACGGAGAGAGGGAGGGAGGGAGGGAGAGGGAGGGAGACGGACGGAGAGAGGGAGGGAGGGAGACGGAGAGAGGGAGGGAGGGAGACGGAGAGAGGGAGGGAGACAGAGAGAGGGAGGGAGACAGAGAGAGGGAGGGAGACGGAGAGAGGGAGGGAGACGGAGAGAGGGAGGGAGACGGAGAGAGGGAGGGAGACGGAGAGAGGGAGGGAGACGGAGAGAGGGAGGGAGACGGAGAGAGGGAGGGAGACGCACAGAGGGAGGGAGACGCACAGAGGGAGGGAGACGCACAGAGGGAGGGAGACGCACAGAGGGAGGGAGACGCACAGAGGGAGGGAGGGAGACAGAGGGAGGGCGGGAGACAGAGAGAGGGCGGGAGACGGAGAGAGGGCGGGAGACGGAGGGAGGGAGACGGAGGGAGGGAGGGAGACGGAGAGAGGGAGGGAGACGGAGAGAGGGAGGGAGACGGAGAGAGGGAGGGAGACGTAGAGAGGGAAGGAGACGGAGAGAGGGAGGGAGACACACAGAGGGAGGGAGACACACAGAGGGAGGGAGACACACCGAGGGAGGGAGACACACCGAGGGAGGGAGACGGAGACAGAGAGGGAGAGAGACGGAGAGAGAGAGGGAGGGAGAGAGACGGAGAGAGGGAGGGAGGAGACGGAGAGAGGGAGGGAGGCAGAGAGAGGGAGGGAGGCGGAGAGAGGGAGGGAGACGGAGAGAGGGAGGGAGACGGAGAGAGGGAGGGAGACGGAGAGAGGGAGGGAGACGGAGAGAGGGAGGGAGACGGAGAGAGGGAGGGAGACGGACAGAGGGAGGGAGACGCACAGAGGGAGGGAGACGCACAGAGGGAGGGAGACGCACAGAGGGAGGGAGACGCACAGAGGGAGGGAGACGCACAGAGGGAGGGAGACGCACAGAGGGAGGGAGACGCACAGAGGGAGGGAGACGCACAGAGGGAGGGAGGGAGACCGAGAGAGGGAGGGAGGGCAACAGAGGGAGGGAGACGGAGAGAGATGGAGGGAGACGGAGAGAGAGGGAGGGAGACGGAGAGGGAGGGAGGGAGACGGAGAGGGAGGGAGGGAGACGGAGAGAGGGAGGGAGACAGAGAGAGGGAGACAGAGAGAGGGAGACAGAAGGAGGGAGACAGAAGGAGGGAGACAGAAGGAGGGAGACAGAAGGAGGGAGACAGAAGGAGGGAGACAGAAGGAGGGAGACAGACGGAGGGAGACAGAGGGAGGGATGGAGAGGGAGGGATGGAGACGGAGAGGGAGGGAGACGGAGAGGGAGGGAGGGAGAGGGAGGGAGTGAGGAGGTGAGGGAGGGAGGGAGAGGGAGGGAGTGAGGAGGTGAGGGAGACAGGGAGACAGGGAGAGGGAGGGAGACAGGGAGAGGGAGGGAGACGGACGGAGAGAGGGAGGGAGGGAGACGGACGGAGAGAGGGAGGGAGGGAGACGGAGAGAGGGAGGGAGGGAGACAGGGAGAGGGAGGGAGACGGACGGAGAGAGGGAGGGAGGGAGACGGAGAGAGGGAGGGAGGGAGACGGAGAGAGGGAGGGAGACAGAGAGAGGGAGGGAGACAGAGAGAGGGAGGGAGACAGAGAGAGGGAGGGAGACAGAGAGAGGGAGGGAGACAGAGAGAGGGAGGGAGGCGGAGTGAGGGAGGAAGACGGAGAGAGGGAGGGAGACACACAGAGGGAGGGAGACACACAGAGGGAGGGAGACACACAGAGGGAGGGAGGAGACAGAGAGGGAGAGAGAGAGAGAGAGAGAGAGAGAGAGAGAGAGAGAGAGACAGACAGACAGACAGACAGACAGATGTGTGAATGCCGGGTCTGGTGGCACAGTGGATGAGGGTGTCCGCTGCAGGGGCCTGTGTTCAACCTCATGGTCATAGTTTTTTTTTGCTCTAGACCCGCCCCCTCCCCCACTGCCCCCGCCCCCACCGGTGCGGCCCTCAGCCACAAACCACACTGTAAATTTGGCACCCGAGAGAAAGTTTGTGAGTACCCATGCTCTAGTGCATACTGTGCAACTGCACCGGATGCACTAGTAAATAATTTGCCTGAAAGACAGGTTCTTTCTACCTTTGTATGAATGTGACATAGAGTGGCACTTTTTATGTTAATTCAAATTCAATTATTCTTTCAAATTTGGTTGATAGTGCACAATATGTGACTTCAGTATCAGCAGACATCTTTACTGAAAGTCGCGAGATCACTACAGGCAGACGCTAAGACCTATTGAAGGCAAAGGCAATCATTTCGGTGACTTCTGCAGACAGAGGTCAATAACTCGTTCTCCACACTAGCACCACAAGCACGCTTATTAAGAATAGCAAATATGAGTCTGTATTCAGAAAACTGGACCTTTTTAACTGGAAATGAGCTGTACTTCTCCAATCCTTCAATTATTCTCCCAGTTTATTGCAGGCAACATAGAAGTAGTCAGTTCAGTCTAGTTTTCTAGTTTGTATTCTGGGCATGGGCATATCACTAGTCTTCTCACACCCACAGATCCAGCAATTTAAAACTCATAAAAATTAAAAAGGTGTTTAACGTTTGATTCCTCAGCTGAGCAAAGAGTTTCTGTCTCAGCCGGGCACAGGCTTGCATTATTAATTTGAAACTGGGCTGGTATTTGACCTGGGCACAGATCTTCAGTCTGACCTAGTCACGAGTATGCAATCTGAGTTGGTCAAGGGCCTGAAGTCTCAGTTCAACGTAGGGCTGCAGGATGAGCTGGGTACAGGTCTGCAGTCAAAGATACGCACTGGGCTTGCTGTTTGATCTTGCCACAGAGCCTCAGTCAGAGCTACACACAGACTTGTAGCTAGAGCTAGGCACAGGCATGAAGTCTGATCTGGGCACAGGCCTGCAGTTTCTTCTTGGCACAGACCTGCAGTTTCAGTTTGCTAAGAGGTCTGCAGTCTGCAAAGGGTGCAGGTCTACAGTAAGAGTTTGGTGTGCGGCCACAGTCAGAGTTGGACACAGACCTGTAGTCAGGGCTGGGCATGGGAATGAAGTCTGAGCTGAGCATAGATCTACAGTCTCAGCTTCGCACAGAAAAAAGTCAGAGCTGGGAACAGGACGGATAATGAAGCTGGCCAGAAGCCTGCAGCCTCAACTGGACACAGGCAAGCAGTCTGAGCTGTAAACAGTCCTGCAGTCTCAGGTAGGCATAGGACTGCAGTTTTGAGCTGGGCACAGGGAAATAGTCTCACCTGGGCTTAAGGGCTGAAGCTGGAGCTAACTACCGGGCTGCAGCCTGGTTTGTATTGTCAGGAAGTTATATTTTTCCTGCTGGATGCCTTGCCCTTGTGGTAGAGGTGTGTGAAGTTCACATAATTTCCATTTGCATAATTATGAGGACTTTCTGGAAAATAATGCGAAATTATGCACAATTACATGAGCTGTAAAACCAGTATTTAGTGCTGTCTTTTAGTGTGAAATGCATCCTCATGTCCACTTTGACATGCACATTGCACATGACTCGAGCAGCAGCTGCTCTCTTTCTATTTGTTCATGTTATTCCAGTACTCCCACAATAGGATTTTTCTCCCCTAATAAATGGAAAATAACACAAAGTCTCATAATGGCCTAATTTCAGGCATTCCGGTAAAAAGCATAAAGCTAAATGAAGGAAAAATTACTCCAACATAACAAATATTTTGTTCAGGCCTACTCTCTAGTACAGACTGTCTCAACATTATTTTGCAACTCTACTTTTCCAAACATCAACAACTTCCTACAAAAGATTGTGTGCCTGGAGCCCAGCTTAAGTTGCCATATTTTTGTGGACTGTGTCATTAATTCCTGTTTCTACATTGGTAATACATTAGCAATGGAGGCAGCCTGTGGTGCTGTCTCTTATGTAAGAAACCAATGTCTAAAATGGGCAAACACCAGCATCTATGCACCAGCATCTATGACAAACTGCAACATTTTACGGACAGTCCATTGAGGCTATGAACCATAATAAAACAGTTATATTTTACATTTGGACATGCATGTCCAATGTGTTTTCTAATGTTGAAAGTGAAGGGTTTGGCATCTATTATAGATAAGAATGTGTATGCAAAATGGAACTACACTCAGTTTGTATGAAACATCAGTGCAGGTAAGGTATGGTGCCCAGAAATCCCACATTTGCCAAGACGGTTCTCGTTTTTTAGCATCTGTCCTGGCAAATATCTATGAATTCAGCACATGTCCTGGTTTTCAAAGATGGTCAACGTAGCACACAGGAAGGCATGTATTAACGTGCACCAGGGCAAGATTAATTAGTAGCCTTTATAAGAAATTGTCATTAAATATGATATGGTGTGTAAAAGTTACATTTCATTTATGCTTAGTGCCTCTATGTCATCCGTTTTCTAAATTGGTGAGTGTTACCCAGAAATCCATTCTGTGCCCAGGGTCATTGCTAAATCTTAGCTCTCCTTTTATGTTTATGGTGTGCCCCAGTTTTTGGTTTTCAAAATTTGGTCAGTCTCTGCCTCGGTTTACAAGGAGCAATGCATTTTGAAATATAACTTTATCACATAATACTAATACCTTTTTTTAATAGATATTTACCCAAAGTGCATCCAGCTCTCAGCACTGTTATGAAACATGACTGCACGGCCTAAGTCAATGGTATAAAGGGGAAAAGGTTGAGTCCACCCTGCCACACATGTAAACTTTAAAATGCACACTTTACATTAGAATATCTCGAGCGCATGTTCAAACACTGAGCTACCATACCATTCTAATGATTATTATTTGTGAAACTGACTAAACGAAACGACCAATATTCTCAAAGTAGTCTACTACTTAACAAAATCACTTGAGTTTGCAGTGCTTTATCTCAATGAAAACATCAGTGCTGTACTGTCTGTCTACTTTGCTGCCTGAGAAGAAATAACATTTTTGCAATTAATAAGAAACAGCATTCTTCTACTCAGGGATCAGTTTTAACCATCTTTTAAATGACAGATTGAGTGCACCACCAAGACAGCATTTGTTTGTAATTTGTTTTTATTTTGATATTTTAGGTTATGGTTGTTATGAAACATAAATGCATTTGGAAAGATAATCAATAAATGTGTAGGAGGAAGAACCCAACGACAAAAGTGACTTAAAATGTTTACAAATCTCGATTTCTAAAGCAGTGCTATTTACATTTATTCTGACATGGTTAAGTAGTTACTGTTTGTGACTAATTTGCAACATGAAAAAGATATCTGGAGGGAAATGTTGCCCTTATTAGTTCCTTTAATTTTATTTATTAAGTCTGGGTAGGATTTTTAAAACATAAATCGACTTTGCTGCTTTTTAAAGACACAGGCAGATGTCCCAACATTTTGCACTGGGTTTGCTTCACAAAAGTGATGCAATTCAGTACAAAATATTTATTTTGAATTTACTGTCCTGATCAAAATGCTATTTGCGCTGGAAATTTTCCTGTAAGTAATGCAATGCAGTGTTTTGCATCACTTTGCATCACTTTGCATCAAGGGAAAATGCCATGGGTAGTACATGGACATTTGCTTGCAACCACCCATGTCTTTTTTTATGTAAAACCCTATCTACTATCAATATTAGGGAGGGGTTTGCCCAAAATAAAATAATGCATCTTCGAGGACGGGGTTAAAAAGAGGAATGTTTTTATTTTTCAAAACCTTTATAGTGCAGCACACATCTAAAGAGGGAAAATTTGTAAAGTTTGTCTAAGCAAAGCATTTCGTACTGGAAGGGTTGCCTTCCAGTAATAAATTAATGCTAGACATGACACAGACACCTGTGCACTATGGTGGAATGGTGTGTGTATGGCTGTAGGCAGCCTGATTGTGCGCCAGTCTCAGTCGCTAAGCAAACAGTAACTTAGTTAAATAATTGCCTATTTTAATACAAGGTGACATTTGAAAGTGCATCGTAAGAATCAAATTTTCTCTATGGCTTGGCTTCTGTGTATAAATATGTCATCATGACAATGCAGTGCATTTTTGTAGTCTGGCTGTACATAAATGTGGTGTACTCAGCCAATCAACATCTTTTCATCCTATTTTGTATAAGTGCATGTAATCAAACCAGTTCCTACAAAAGAAACCCATAATTTTCACAATTCTAACATATACATGTAAAGGCAGGAATATGTTCGGGTGCGCTGACCTACTGAAAAGGTATCAAACAACTTGGCACAATGGCAAATCATGCATCCCACACTGTCCCAAGTCACATTTCTGGTGCACACTCTATTCTTTGCCTATTATTCTGCTCTTTAATTAAATCATTCAGAATAAATATTATTGTGATATTTGAATTTACCATTTAAGAAGTTCACTAATTTAATTAGAACATCCCTCTTCTGTTAAAAATCCCCATGCTGCGGGCATACCATTGCTTCCGTTCACTCTCTGCCAAGAACGTAGCCCTTCGCACAATGCAGCACTACTCACTCACTCATCTAGCCATCACCTAACAGAACTTATCCCATTGTGCATATTAGTATGTGAACAAAGGCAAAGCAAAATAAAACTCTGAATTCCTCATACAGGCATTGAAATCGACCATATACATTGATGCCTCAAGGGTATTTACCAAAAACGATCAGATCAGTTTACATCCCATCTCAGTGCAGTGCACCATCATTCCTTAATTGCAGATAAGGATCATAAGGCAATAGTGAAGTATTCTGGGTTTAAAAAATGACCCAAATTGCTTTTAGCAATATTTTTAAAACCACAAACAATTTTCTGACACAAAAAGTCTAAAGTAAATAGCTTTATATAAATAGAATTTATATTTTAATAAATAGAAAAAATGCAAATTTTCATGAAAATATTTGAATAAATACAGGAATATGCAACATTCCCTTTGAAATATCTGTCCTTTCTGCTATTAGCATGAGGTTCTGGTGAGCAAAGTGTGTTTAAATGCAAAGTGTGTTTAAGACTGCAGTACCACTAACTGTCTACAGGGGCAGAGTTGAGCACAAATATAAACACACTTGATGAAACACAGGTCCCCACAAGGCAATTTTTTTTAAAGTTGTAAAAATTGACACAGATGTACCTGAAGCCAATTTTTTTATTGTTAATAAGACATTGCCTTGTGGGGACACAGTGCACTCACGTCCCAACAGTGTGAGTGTGTTATCACACCAAAGTCCCCACAAGGATAGTAAAAAAAAAAAACACACACACCACACACCACACCCACACACACACACCACCCCCCCCCTCTCTCTTAGCTACACTCTAGTTCTTGTTCTCTCCGACATGATTTGGTACTAATTTTGGTCAGAGGCACAGACATGAATTCTGGGCTTGGAGAGCTGCACCTTTCTGGATTAAGAACAAGACATACAGCAGTGCAAACTTCTCTCACAGACAAACCGCATGCAGCACAGCTCACAAACACAGCCTGTGCCTCGCCACACACACACACACTTTCTCCTTTTTTCTCCTAGTTTCTCCCTCAAGATTTGCATAGAGATCTTTGGCCTGTTTTGGTAATTACTGTATTGCTTGATATGACTGAGACTATTTACCTGGCAGGGATTTCACTTTTTAGTTTAGTTAGTAACAGTGACATAAACCAGAACAACTCCCACAATACTGTTTTTCTTCAGTGAAAACCTGAAATAGCGTTGTGTTCCTGTTCATGCAATAACTTACAAGACTGGTTTTAGTTTTTTCTCATTCCTCCTTGTGAACACAACATGCGTCCCAGAGAACTGCCCCTTTCCCATAATGTGCAAAACTCTAGGCTACCTCTGTGTGATTGTGTATATTTCTTTCTACAATTCTTAGTTTTTTCCTTGTGACCTGTTTTGATGCACGGTTCCCAAACCGAGGCTATTTGCTGTACACACAGAAGTAAATACTAGTACATTTAAAGGGCGGTTCGATTTAATGTATCCATGCAAAGTTCATAATGTCTTATTCGGCATGCTTCTTGTACCCATGCTTTAGGAGGACAAGACAGAGGACCAGCTCAACAGAGGAAAAAAGAGAAGTACAGGCAAGAGTTGATGGAACAAATAGCAGAGCAACAGAGGAACAAGAAAAGGTAATGTGAAACTGCATCTTATAGTGATGATAGCATTAATGTATTCAAAGGAGGCCCTTGCAAAGCGAAACCCGAAGCAGTTTGAGCAGATTTTTCAGCAGAACTACAAGAAACCAAAAAATAAATATATATATTTTTAATATAGTTAAAAGGGACTCAGTAAAATGTTGGTCTTTTTAGGGTCGAGCCTTTGATAGAATGCGCTAGCGCATGCGTATCGCTGGCGAAACACTTTTAGCAAAAAGTGCTTGAGGCCCGCCCCGTTGCTTACAATTTGTTGGCTTGAATGGCACTCTTCTTTACAGCCTCATAACTGGTCACTGCAGGCCTAATATCATTTCCGTTGAAGCAGGGACCAGGCATTGATTGATTCAACTTAATCAGTGCCCGTCTGCTGCGCCCGAAATAATTGAGGTGCTGTTTTGTTCCTTTTAACTTAAAGTGCCCTGCAAACAGAAGGCGTGTGACTGGCAAGAACGTGCTCAGCAGGACAAACAAAATTGCTTAATTTATTTTCAATAGTTAACTTTCTTTTATTTTGCCAGTTTTTCTTTTCTTACTGTGCGCTTGTGTTTTGTTTCATGCTCGTGAGTGCTGTTCTCAAAATGTGAAGATTTTCTTGTTCTATAATGCAAAGCGGCATTGTTTTTTTCTTATGTGTAATTTTCTATTTTATGCCGTGCACTACACACCAATCCCCCCACTTCAATCCAATCTGCCCCACTCCAATGCCTGCCAATCCACCCCATCTCACACCAATCCACTCAATCCAATCCACCCTACTCAGTCCTAGCCACTCCAGAATAATCAAGTCCATCTAACTCGCCCCAATCCACTCAAATCTACCACACTGCAGTCCTCCCAACCCACACCACTCCAATCTGCCCCACTTAAATCCAAACAATCCGCCCTACTCCAAAACAATCTGCCCCACTCCAATCCATAACAATCTGCCCCACTCCAGTCCAAAACAATCTGCCCCAGTCCAACCCAAAATAGTCTGCCCCACTCAATCCAAACCAATCTACCCCTCTACAATCTAAAACAATCTGATGCAATCCCCAGAAATCTGCTCCACTCCAATCTTGCCCACTCCCATCCAAAACAAACTGCCCCACTCACATCCAAAATAATCTGCCCCATGCCAATCCGCCCCAATCCAATCCAGCCCACTGCAGTCCAATCTAATCCACCCCTCTACCTCAATCCACTCCACCCTGTTTCGCCCACTGTCACTCTACAGTACGCCACTGCACTCTGGAACACTCTCTTTCACTGAACCAATGAATTTTACTCCCCTCAACTCTACGATACTCTGTTCCCCTTACTCCATTCTGTGGCACTGTACTCCAGCAAATCCACTCTTAGACAATCTTCTCCCCTCTAGGGCACTCTACTCCCCCACTTCACTCTACGAACTCCACGTAACTAACTTTTAGCCATGCTGAACAGCAGCCACACTGGTGTACAACATGACAAAAACACATTGCCGAAGCCAATAAGTCTTGTATAGGCGAGACATATTGGCTTTGCCAATGCTTGTTTAAGCTTAGCTTTAATGTACTCCATCTATCCTGTGCATCGAGTGAATTCTCTTGGGGGACGGGGAGGGCCTTTTTTCTTAAAGCATAAGAAAATGCAATCAAAGATGGATGCAGTAGATAGGCGTGCTTCCACGGCTGCCACAAATGCCATGAAAGAGGTCTGCAGTGGTTATCTGAGAGGAAAAATAGTATTGGTAGAACCAATAACTTTCACAAGCGTAACCTTTTGACTTTGCCAATGCTAGGCAAAAGAAACACATTGCTGCTAAAATGTGGCAATCATGCTTTCAATAAAAAAATTACTTAAAAAAATGAAGTAATCAGTCCATATAATATAAATAGAACAACACAGTTGTTTCCTAGCTCGAAATGTGTATTCAGATCAGTTATAGAAACCCTTTTTGTAGTTTTCGTGCACAACACAGGAAAGCATGATGGTTCTTGGTGCGAAGAAAAGGTACTATTGGTTTTAAATTACTCTGACCTGAAGACTTAGTTAAAACAAGCAAGGCAGAATAAAAAGTGCGTGAAGTAAAAATTATTGGTGAAATATTGTACCCATCAGCCCTCACATTGATATATAGATATATATTCAGTGATGTAATATGTGACGTCATCAGCAGTGCATGGCGGGGGCGCGAGATATGGTTAGCTGAACTAACTATTACGGCGGCATTTCTCTGGTTTTGTTCAAGTGAAATGTCCAACTAACTATAACGTCCCTGGAACCTGTGTTTTTTTTCAGTGAATTTCTAAGGTTTTTTAAATGCTAATTTCTAACTATAACGTCTCTTAAACCTGTGTGTTTTTCAGTGAATTTCTCAGGTTTTTTAAATGCTAATTTCTAACTATAACGTCCCTGAAACCAATGTTTTTTTTCAGTGAATTTCAAAGGTTTTTTAAAGGCTAACTTCTAGCTATGCCTACTGAGGTAGGACATGTGCAAAACAAGGAAGAAAGGTGCCGAAAGAAGCAAGAGAAATGCAGAAAGAGGCAACAGAAGTCCAGAAAGATGAAGAAAGGTGCAGAAAGAAGCAAGAGCTATGCAGAAAGAACCAACCGAGGTAAAGAAAGAGGCCTTGTTGCAAAGTCCTCCTGTGCCCCCAACATTTTACTGACTGGTACTGGTGGTAACTGACTCTGCCTAACCAGGCCCAGAGCCAGTGCTATGCTAAAAGACACTTAGAATACAGTGAAAACACCTACATACACTAGGGTACCCTATGGGTTGGGGTACCCCTGTGATTGACATGACCTCCTCTGTAAGGCCCTAGTATATAATAGGGCAGGGGTATTAAAACTACCTCTAATTCAGAGGTGCAGAAATATGCTTCTTTAAATAGTAGTCACGTTTGCAGAGTGGTGGAGAAAGGGTGCTGGGCCTCCGAACAGCGCTCAGGAATTCCACTGCGTGGGACTACAGGAGGGCTTCTTGGCCCCCAAACTCTCTCCAGAGTAAATTGGACTTCATCCCCCATCCCGTAGTCTGCCAGGAGGCGCGTTTGCAGTGTGTTGTAGAAAGGGGGGCATGGCCTCCAAAGACGTCTTAGCAATCCCACTGTGTGGGACTTACTGGAGCTAACAATAGGGCTAGTTGGCCCCCAAGGACATCCTTGGGGGCCAACTACCCCCAGGTCCTCAGGACACAAGAGGACCTCATCGCCCCTCCAGCAGTGCGCCAAGAGGCGGGTTTGCAGAGTGGTGTAAAAAGGGGCGTGGCCTCGGACCACCGTAGCTCTGTGGCGCATATTGGAGGTACCTGTTGGGCTAGTTGGCCCCCAGGGACCCTCCGTATTCAAGAGGAATTAATTCCCCCAACTAGCAACGCGCCAGGGGGCGCGTTTGCAGAGTGGTGGAGAAAGGGGGCATGGCCTCTGGCGAGATGCCAGATTGGTTTCTTTTCGTATAAAAGGGGGGGGCCAGTGTGGACCACCTTTTCTTACTTTTTTTGTGGTCATGGGGACCCATCCCCCAGCCCCTGACCCCTTTTGTTTAAAACAACAAAACGGGAAGGGGGCTGTGCGGCCCCCCTCCCGAGGCCAATTTCGGCCCCGGGGACCCCATCCCCCAGGGCATGGTTCTTTTTTTTGATATATTTATATGGAAAGGGAGGCGTGTTATCCCCCCCCCCCCCCCCTTCCCTGACCCACTTTTGGCCCCAGGGACTCCATCTCCCGGGGCCTGGCCATTTGATTTTAATTAACTTGGATGGGGGCCGCGTGGACCCGCTCTCGGGCCACTTCTGGCCCAGGGGACACCATCCCCTGGGGCCGGCCCTTTGCATTGGGAACCGTGGGGGGAGCCCCAATGCCCCCTCGATGCCACCAGCTCCCCGCCTCCTGCGGGAGCCAGCATTGCATTTGAGCAAGGGGAGCTGCTAACATGCAGCTCCCCTTGCTTAAAGCAATCTTCTTTGCTTCATTGAAGCGAGAGCAGGTTTTCCTGCTCTCGCTTTAATGAAGCAAAGCCGAGTTTGCTATGACAGGGCGGATCCGCACGGCTCCTGCCCTAGCAAACGGCAATGTCCTGGGGGTGGGCACCCCAGGACATTGTAGGAGCCAGCCATGGGGGGTAGCGGTCCCAGGAGGTGGCGTTGCCCGGGGCTGCGGGGGCGGGGGGGGGCGTGTGCCCCCTGCATTTCATTATCAAAGCCCCGAGGAGGTGGCGGTCCCCGGGGCAGCGTGGTGGGATTGGGACCACCCCACACATTTTTTTTAAAGCCCCGGGGAGGTGGCGGTCCCCAGGGCAGCGGGAAATGTAGCTCTTAGTCCATAAGGAGCCCTTTTTAGGTCTCGCCCATGCAGTGTGCATGCGATGCATAGGAGGACCTTTAGCCGTCGCTCTGCTGTTTTTGGAAGCACATACTCGCTCTTGTGGCGGCATCCACCTTGCGGGAGCGAGCAGCGGCGTGCATGCTAATTGGCTGTTGCTCGCTCCCGCAAGGCGGATTGTGCCACAAGCACGAGTGTGCTTGGAAACAGCTTCTGCTTTTTAGCGCGATCGCTTTCACTTTCACGGCAGCGTCGCATTCACGGCCGCGCGGCCAATGCTTGTTAGGTCTGGTGCAGCCAAGATGTTTTTTGTTGATGTTTATAGCACTGCCATTCATCCCCGCGTCGCACCTGTTTTTCCCTGTTGGTTTCGTTGTCGCAGAGCGGGTGTTGTAGGTGCCTAGCATGGGCTTCTGCATTTTGGTTGCGCACGGCTGGAGAAGGCGGTCTAGCAACAGGTGCATATTCTTTTACAGTTTGCAGGAAACAAATGACCTTTTTAGTATGGACTGTTACTCTACCCATTGGTACTGCTACAGAGCATTGTTTTGTCTTAATTTCACGCGTCGTGTTTGGTCCTGAAGAGTCACCTCGCGGAAGGCCTATCAGAGATGACGTGAGAGGGCGTGGAAGTCGGGCCATGCTCATTCAATCAGGTTGATTTTGTGTCACTTTAAATGCTGGTCTCTTCCAGTCTGTACTTGTTCAATGTACAACACGCGCAGCCGAGGGAACCCTTCATTTCCTTTCGTTAATGGGACGATGTGCATATCCGATCCCCTCTGCCTTTTACCATCACTGGAGCTTGCCAAGGTATTAACTTTTATTTTACAAGGCTCAGGAAGGCAGCCGGATCTCAGGAGGGAAAGGAGCCTGGGAACCGAGTCCAGTTGGCTGCAGACTTGATTTTTAAAAAAAATACTTTAACACGGCCGATCCCAGTCCTAAAACGCGTCATTAAACCATTGAGTTCATCAAACGCACCTTGGCCTTTCGCTGTTTATTACTTTATTGTGTGTAAGTAACCATCCTCCAGCCAACTGGAGTTAGTCCTGCAAATCTAAGCCCTGGTGGCCAGCGGCAGAGTCCACAAACATCTGCAGCACCACATTAAATCAGCAGGAGTGCATCTTTGAGCTCCATGGCGTGCGTGTCTCTGCGTATCCTTGATTTATTGTCCTGGCAGGGGCAACGCGGCCACAGCCTGCTCCTGAGAGCCAGCAGGCCCGAACCTTGTCAATGAATTGCATTTCTTGCATTTCATAATGAACGTATATAAACAAATAGTCCATTGCGCAATTGGTCGTTCACTGCTCATTTGGCACTGTAATGCCCCCGCTAATTAAACCTTAATGCACTTTTAACAAAATAACTAGCCTCGTCTGTTTAGTATCAGAAACGTGGAGCGCTTTGGTTTACATAATGTGGGGATTAACGAAAGCGCATCAGCCATTCAGATTCTAAACATGACCTACAGAGGAACGTGCTATTACTACAACCTCATAGGCAATGTCTATCTTTAATGGCCATTTTTGTCTTTACTTAAGCACTGTGTTCTTGTAGTCCTATGGCTTATCTGGTCCACAGCTGCGTTTAGGGACCCCCCCCCTGAGTGTTTGAACATAGGTGTTAATCATGTTTTTGCAGAGAATAGAAAAGTTCTGGTGTGGTGGCAGTTCGTATCGTAATGTTCGAGGCATGTGGGCTGCTGAATTCATATCTGTGCATAGATCGCCGCCTAGTGTTGGGTCCGGATGTTTGCACGTTGTTGTCCTGGAAGAGTCTTCGAAGTATCCTTGGATAGGTGACTCCTCCCCTGGACTACAGTGCGCATGGGCATCCTCTCCATCCTCAGATTGTTTTTTTCCGCCATTGGGTTCGGATGTGCTATCTTAGCTCAAGTTAGGAAAATATTTTTTCGAGGCCAAAAGGCCTTTAGTTTGCGTCGGTACTGTTTATCGATCGGGTTTCGATACAATCCTGTTAGTTTACTAACTTTCAGCACCGACTTTTTTCGCATTTACCTGTCCATCGACTACTTCGACGATGGAATCGAGGACGCCATTCAAAAGGTGTCCGGTATGCAATGCGAAGTACCCACACATCGACGTCCATCCGGTGTGCAACAAATGCCTTTCGCCGGACCACGACGAATCGACATGCATGGCCTGTGCCCGGTTCCGTTCCAAGAAGACTCTGCGGAATCGACGAGCGGCGAGACTTGAGGCCGAAGACGTCGAGGAATTAGAAGTCTTGCCCTCCAGTCCCGTTTCCGAACACGAACCCGGATCGGACGAGGTAGACGAGTCACTCTTCCACAGAGGTGAAGACGACACCGAGGTAGGAGACGACGAGGAGGCCTTAGGGGCCGAAGAAAGTAGCTCCAATGATGAACAAGGCCTACCTGTTCAAACCGTTCAAACACCAGTGCCACAGCCTATGGCTCCGGTCGAGGGATCGCCTTCGGGCCTTACCCGAGACCCATCCCGCAGTTCTTCGGCCCCGCCCTCGGGCCCGGCCTCGGACGTTCAGCGGCAGCCATTACTACATAAACAGGCTGGTTTCCCTACCACAAAACCGAAACCGAAAGCTGCTCCGGTTCCACCGAAACCGAAACTGAAAGTGGCGCTGGTCGGATCGAGGCCTTCGACGCCAGCGCACCGCGTCGGCACCGACCGCACCAAGAGGGACTTCGGTGCCGAACTTGAAGCGGGCGACGTTGGAGTCGACAAACGGAAAAAAGCCATCGGCACCGACAAACCTGCTCGGCTACCGGCACCGACGACACCAAGGGCCGTACCGCCTGCTGTGTCTCGCATCGCTCCCTCGACGACACCTAAGCCTCAGGTATCGAAGACTTCAACGGTGATCTCTGCACCTCGACTCGATGAACCGCCGGCGCCGAAAAAATCTACGGCCGCCTCTACGAGCCTGGCCGGTGCCAAAGCCTCGAAGGCGCCCCAAGTACGACCTGGTGCGGCGCAAGGCAGCAAAACCACAGCTGTCCTCCAGGACACGTCGGGTTCCGGTTCGATCGGAGCTCCAGCAGCCTCTTCGGTGCCGGCCAACATTACCTTCGGCTTGCCTCCGTCAACAATCCCAAAAATGTTCCAACTCAGGACACGGGTCACCCAACCTACGGTCACACCTGCTGAGACGTCTCCGGCACGTATCATCGACGCCGACACTGGCAGGATGATTCTCCACGACCGAAGGATAACTTCGGAGCCGCCGTTGGACCCTTTCAGGATCCCACTAAAAAGGAAGTTGCCTGCAGAATCGGAACCTCTCCTTTATGAACCCTTCCATTCATCCTACCAGGATCCGCACCGGTTCTCCCCCACACGCTCCGATACAGATGCATTGGAGGACTACATGGATGACCAAGTCCCCTACCATGTAGACACGGACCCTGATGACCAGCAGGACCCTGATCAAACTTGGGGCGACCCAGCAGACCCCAGTGCACCTCTCGATGCACAGGACCAACAACTCTATGGGGCAAAAACATCTCCTACGGAGGATACTGCGGCGTTCAACGCTCTTATCGAACGTGCTGCAAATAACCATGGGGTACAGCTTCACTCTGATACCATCGAAGATGACTTTCTAATGGACACCTTTGCATCCTCAGAAAGACATGTAAAGACTCTGCCAATGTTGAAGGGGGTCCTCAAACCAGCCAAGGACATTTTCAAAGAACCCACCAGGGCACAAGTGATAAACCCCAGGATTGATAAAAAATACAGATCAGCACCTGGGGATCCTACTTACATCAGAGGACAATTACCACTCGACTCCATCGTCGTAGCGAATGCACGCAAGAGGGCACACTCGCAAACAACAGGTGACGCTCCTCCCCCGGACAAAGAGTCCAAGGTGTTAGAAACCTCTGGCAAGCGAGTTGCCGCCCAAGCTGCCAACATATGGCGCATAGCCAACACTCAGGCGCTCCTTGCTCGCTATGATAGAGCGCACTATGACACACTGGAGCAAATATTCCAACATCTCCCTGACCAGTTCAAGGAAGGCGCAGAAATGCTCATCAGAGAAGGACAGCTACTAACGAACGCTTCCATCAAATGCGCACTAGATGCTGCAGACACGGCTGCCAGAGCCATAAACACAAGCGTCATGTTGCGACGACATGCCTGGCTACGGATCTCAGGATTCAAGCCTGAGGTACAAAACAATATACTGAACCAGCCCGTCAACCCCGACTATTTATTCGGGCCAGAGGTTGACACCACCCTCGAAAAGATAAAAAAGGACACGGACACTGCAAAGTCCATGGGCGCCCTACAAACTCAGTCCTTTCGGAGCGGCTCCTTTCGTCGCCCCGGAAACAAGGGAGCAGGTAGAGGACAGGGGTCACAACAAACATATAACAAAGGCAATACACAGACCACCTATGATAAAAACACCCGAGGTGGATATCGTGGCTCCAGCACAAAGGGCAGAGGACGCGGCTACGGCAACACCAGGTCCTCCCCCAAGAACAAGCAGTGACGCCCTCTCCCTTCCTCCCGACCACATAACACCTGTCGGGGGAAGGCTACAAAGGTTCCTGTCCACGTGGAATTCCATCACCACGGACAGGTGGGTCAAAGATATTGTAAAATACGGTTACTGTCTGGAGTTAACCTCCACTCCACCCACAATACCACCAAGAAGCCGTCCTATGTCCTCAGAGCACTTAACGCTCTTACAGCAAGAAGTGCAAAGTATGCTTCTAAAAGGCGCTATAGAGGTCGTACCCATCCACGAGCAGGGTACGGGAGTGTACTCCCTCTACTTCTTAATTCCAAAAAAGGACGGGTCGCTCAGACCTATATTAGACCTGAGACCCCTGAACCAGTACATTCTTTCAGAGCACTTTCACATGCTCACTCTACAGCAAGTCCTTCCGCTTCTCAAGCAGGGAGACTTCCTAGCCACACTGGACCTCAAGGATGCGTACTTTCACATACCCATCCACCCCTCACACAAAAAATACCTCAGGTTCACTGTTCAGAGGCAGCACTATCAGTTCAAAGTCCTTCCCTTCGGCGTGACAACAGCGCCCAGGGTTTTCACGAAGTGCCTAGCTACGGTGGCGGCACATTTACGGAGGCAGCATATACACGTCTACCCCTACCTAGACGACTGGCTCGTTCAAGCGAAGTCAGCCCAGCAATGTGCAAGCCACATGTCCCGCACCATTCACCTTCTTCACAGTCTGGGATTCTCACTAAATTATCCAAAGTCCCATCTCCAGCCCGCACACGTACAACAGTACCTAGGTGCGACTATAGACACTCTGGCGGCCACAGCTCAGCCAAATTTAGTGAGGATCAACAGCATACAACTGCTGATCTCCAAATTCAAACCCAATCACTCACTTCCAGCGCGAGTGTTTATGCAGTTGATAGGCATGATGGCCTCCTGCATCTTCATAGTCCCGCACGCGAGATTACATATGCGCCCACTTCAGGAGTGCCTAGCACGTCAGTGGAATCAGGCTCAAGGACAGTTAAAGGACCTAGTGTTGGTGAGCGGTCGGGCATACAACTCTCTGCATTGGTGGAATCCACAAAACCTTTGCAAGGGCCGACCATTCCAAGAGCCTGTCCCACAGATAGTACTGACAGCGGACGCGTCTCTCCAGGGATGGGGAGCTCATGTACTCCACTACACAGTGCAAGGACTATGGACAACACAACAAAGGAAATTGCACATCAACCTTCTGGAATTGATGGCAATCTTCCTAGCCATGAAGGCATTCAAAGTACATCTATGCAACAAGGTCGTGTTGATCCGGACGGACAACATGACCGCAATGTACTACATACAGAAACAGGGAGGAACACACTCTCCACAGTTGTCTCATCTGGCTCAGAGCATGTGGAAGTGGGCCATTCAAAGGAACATGTTCCTCATGGCGGAACACCTCCCTGGCAAGGACAACCAGATGGCGGATCTGCTCAGCAGACACAGCCACCAGATGCACGAGTGGGAGTTACACCCATCAGTACTCCAACCGTACTTCCAGCAGTGGGGTCATCCGGAGATAGACCTATTCGCGACAAGCGAAAACGCAAAATGCCAAAGCTTCGCCGCCAGATTCCCACATCCGCAGTCGCAGGGCAATGCGATATGGATGAACTGGTCCGGCAGATTTGCGTACGCTTTTCCCCCAGCGCCATTGATACCGCTAGTGGCCCGCAAACTCCGACAACACTCCCTGACACTCGTCCTAGTTGCTCCCACGTGGGCACGCCAGCCGTGGTATACCACCTTCCTCGAACTTTCCGTGGTGCCGCATCAAAGGCTGCGAATCAAACCCGCGCATTTGACGCAGAACCATGGAGAGGTTCAGCACCCAGATCCGCAACAGCTGAATCTGGCGATCTGGCTCCTGAAGTCCTAGAGTTTGGCTATCTCAACCTGCCACCTGACTGTATGGACATCATCAAGGAGGCCAGGAGACCCACTACCAGAGCTTGCTATGCAGCCAAATGGAAAAGGTTCGTCATTTATTGCGGTAATAATGACATCAACCCGCTGGACGCATCCATCCAAAACATCATCTGTTATCTCTTACACCTATATCGATGCAATCTGGCGTACACCTCTATACGTGTCCATTTGACCGCAATCTCAGCCTATCTGCAAACCAGGCAGCACCTCTCTCTATTCAGAGTGCCTGCCATCAAAGCATTCTTGGAAGGACTCAAACGAGTCATTCCACCAAGCCACCCACCGGCTCCAATGTGGAACCTCAACTTGGTCCTCACACGCCTGATGGGTCCACCCTTTGAACCTCTACACTCATGCGAGATTCAATTCCTTACCTGGAAAGTGGCCTTCCTTGTAGCGATCACTTCCCTAAGAAGAGTTAGTGAACTCCAGGCACTAACCGTTCAAGAGCCATTTATACAGGTTCACACCAACAGGGTCGTACTACGTACCAACCCCAAATTCATGCCCAAAGTAATATCGCAGTTCCACATGAATCAAACTATTGAACTGCCAGTGTTCTTCCAAAACCCACAAACTGTTGCAGAAAGGGCACTACATACACTAGATGTACGGAGGGCCCTCATGTACTACATCGATAGGACTAAACCCTTCAGGAAGACAAAACAACTGTTCGTTGCCTTTGCCCCACACCACAAAGGTAACGCCATCTCCAAAGCAGGGATAGCCAGATGGATAGTTAAGTGTATTCAAATCTGTTATCAAAAAGCAAAACGCACATTAACTATTCCACCACGAGCCCACTCAACACGTAAGTTGGGGGCTTCCATGGCCTTCCTAGGAAATATTCCCCTGCATGATATATGCAGAGCAGCCACATGGTCCACTACACACACATTTACAAAACACTATTGCGTAGATGTGCAGTCAAAACAGCAGGCAGCTGTAGGACAGGCTGTTCTCAAAACACTTTTTCAGACCGCTGCAGCTGGCACGGGTAGCCGCCGCCAATAGAGGGCACTGCTATGTATTCTATGCACAGATATGAATTCAGCAGCCCACATGCCTCGAACTGAATATGCTACTTACCAGTATGCATCTGTTCTTGGCATGTAGGGCTGCTGACATTCATATCGCCCTCCCTCCTCCCCGGCGCCTGTCGCAGCTGCAGCTCTCAGAATTACTGCAAGCATGGTCATCACTTTCTGTATCTACTCCATCACTGCCACAATGGCGAAAAACAATCTGAGGATGGAGAGGATGCCCATGCGCACTGTAGTCCAGGGGAGGAGTCACCTATCCAAGGATACTTCGAAGACTCTTCCAGGACAACAACGTGCAAACATCCGGACCCAACACTAGGCGGCGATCTATGCACAGATATGAATGTCAGCAGCCCTACATGCCAAGAACAGATGCATACTGGTAAGTAGCATATTCAGTATTAGGGAGCAACAGACTAGCAATACAATTTGCATTACTTGTAACTCCATTTCTGACTATAGTTGTTTTAGATTCACAGATGCACACCAGGGTCGAACTGGGAACAAAACCAGCCCCATCAAGTCTTTTCAAACCATTCCCACATTGCACCAGGTGCACAGGCCGGATCCTTTCTCATTGGGTTTGGGACACATGTCTCCTATACTCCATAGAAAATTTCAGAAGGAGTTGGTCCAGGAGATGCATTTTGCACCACTCTTTTTCATAGGTTGTGGCCAAACAGACATAAGATTTAAATATAGTTTGCAGGAAACCTTATGTTATGTTATGTTAAAATATTTTTATAACGCGCAATAGTTACTCCGAAGAGTGTCCCAGCGCGAAGTGGAATGGTGCAGTGCTTCAGAGTCTGTCGCAGTACCCAGGAGAAAAATCTCTGCAAAGTATATAAGCATGTATTTTTCATCAAGCAATTGTGTGAAGATCCAAAAATCTTGATTGTGAAATAGGCAGTCATTTGTGCCAAGCACAATAGAATGTTTCACCAATACGCAATTCCTCACCTAGTAGACATAATCCTATACAAAGAAGAAAACCATCCATTTTAAATTTTGTGCCAGTGTGTTGCTCTTCACCGTTCAAGTTCTGATGTAAGCATCTGAACATGCCAGTCTATCGGGCACTTTTCAGCTGTACCAGAAAGCTTCTAAAAATGCACCCTGTGCTGTCTGATCACGAGTGCTTCTACCTGTGCTGGTGCTTGTGACAGGGCATATATTAGTGAGTTCCTTATAAATTGCTGGTTCTGCCATGATACTGATGTCGATGCTACTCCAGTGTGAAAAACAAGCATTGGCATAGCCTACAGGTCTCGCCTTTGGGACCTTATAAGTTTTTAGTTATCCAGCACAATACCCCTCGTGCAACAACATCAAGTGTTGCATGGCTAAACACTTTTAAGGTCCCAAAGGCGAGACCTATTGGCTATGCCAATGCTTGTTGTAATTTGGTGCAAATCCCTTCAGTAGTTTTGGAGTTATTTTAAGAAAAAATAAATTTGTAGACCTAGGGACGTGAATCCACTGTGGATCCAACATATCGCATGCAGAGATCTGAGTGGCTGCCAACACTTCACCCAGGAAGTACTGGCAGCCATCTTGGGACTTGGACTTGTCTGAGTCCCAAGAAAAAAGGCAAGAAAACCTCTTAAGTGGGCAGGGTAGGAATACCCTGACCCCCTAAGCCTGGTGGTGGGGGTCCCACAGGCACCTCGTTGGGAGCCAAAAACCACGAATCCGCTACAGAATTGAAAAAAACAGAAAAACAGGTGCAGTCTCCCGCACTTGTTTTCTATATGCCCCCCCTTACCCCCCGAGTGGACCAGGTCCCAGGAGGTTTGTTTCTTATTATAATGGGAGCATGCATGGCCCCCCTCCACAGGCTGATTTCGGCCCTTGGTACTGCCCCCCCCCCCCCCCACCCCCTTCCTGGGCCTGGCCGAATCTATCAAGTGGGAGTGCACAGCCCACTCCTCAGACTTTGGCCCCGGAGACCACCACATCCCTGGGCCAGGTTGAATGCTAAAGGGGGGGCTGTATTCGACCATGGGGACCACCACCACCACGGTGCCAGTCGGAGTCCTAAACAGGAGAGGGGCTGCGTGGCCCCCCTCCCCTTTTCCAGGGCCAGGCCGTGCACTTTAAACGGCGGGGGCAGCGCAGCCCCCCTCCTGGAGCCATAAATGACCCTGAGGACCATCCCCCCCAAAGCCTCCCCTCTGGCCCAGCTCCTGCTATGTCCCAAGGTGCCCACCCTCGGGACATAGCATTTTCCCTGCCTGCACAGGTTTCGGGATGGAATACCACTGTTTGCTCCTACTTGGCAGGAGCAATTGAAAGAGCTGCCACCAAGCGAGAGCAAAACAGTAAGACCGCTACCAGCAGACGAGATCAGGAAGAATGCTCCCACCCACTGGGAGCGGACATTGCTCGCACACTCAGGAGCAGCATTGGTTGCTGGTCCCTCCATGTGTGAGCTATGCCGGCTTCCAATGGAGGCGGGGAGTCGTCAGGGACCTCGGGGTCATTGGGGCTCACCCCGCCATCCTGGAACAAGGCGCTCACGCAACGAGAGTTCACTGTGGACTAGCAGTAACGAGCGGGAGGTTGATCGACAACCAACAGCAAATACGGACTGCCACAGGGAGTTTACGTTTACAGTGTACTTGTCAAAAGTAACTGGTGTTAATGTAAAGTGCTCCAATACCTTCGGTTGGCATTGGTGCTATATAAAACGGAACCAAAAAAGTAACTGGTGCTAATATACAGCACTCCAGTTCCTTCATGTGGTTTTGGTGCTATATAAAAATGCACAAAACAAAAGTGAAAAGCATAGTCTGGGGAGGTGGGGATCTGTGCAATGGAGTTCAGCAGTGCAAGCAGCAACAGGTGGGAGGTTCAAGGGCAACCAACAGTTAATGTAGTCTGCCACAGGGAGATTATGTGATTTGCACGTAATCACAAAACGTAGAACTGACGCGGAGGCTAGGGAGACTATGTAGAGGATGTGGCGCAAGGGCCATAGCTGCCGATGTGGAGCTGTGAACCGGGTTAGAGTTTTGGTGTAGGCTTAACATCCTTGATTCTGGTCAAATCACTTAATCTCCCCATGCCTACAAAAATTAATGTAAAGCGCTCCAATACCTTCAGGTAGTCTTGGCTTTATATAAAACTGCACTAAACACACTAAACACAAGAAGAGGCATGCCCATGCATGCCGGGGACAAATGGTGACAAAGAACATAAGACAGATGAGGGAGCGAGCAAATGGGTAGCCTTTGGGTGGGATAACGCCCACAGATTAAACCAACATGTGTCTTCAAGGCATTGCATGCGCTGTCTAGCCGAGACCTAAAAACTATATGAAATCCTTGATGGAAATAAATGCATCTTGATCTATCGGAGCACAATATGTAGTGACTGTGGCGGGTGGGTTCTTTCTTGTCTTCTCTTCGTGAGTCTTCCTACCTTTTCGCAGATTGATGGACATCTTATCAAAAGCACACTCCCGTCCAAGGACCCATTTCCAGCCGATATTGGTGACTTGTTTTTGATGCAGAGGAATATGAAGACATCGCCACCAAACAAAGAAGCACTTACTTCATATAGTTAAGAGGAAGTATATTTGTTTGTTGGCGATTTATCTCTTTGTAGCCTCTTCATCATCTCTATATTAGGATTTATGTTATCACAGATTTCTGGAAGAAGCCGTTAGAGGAACTATTGCATTACTGAAATTAAATGCATGCAAGGTCACTGGAGACATTTCCTCGTGGTCCATTATGTAGCTGTAGTGTATAATACGGACTATACATTTACCCAATGAGGTAGCACTTACTAAGTAACCAGCAGAAAGTACTGCCGTTTGGTAGACATTTTGTGCAAAACTGTGGACTCCTGTTGGATAAACAGACATGTGAGGTTCTGTTCTTGCGCAGTCATTCACACAGCTACTGACACAGCCACTCAGACATCCACTTACACATCCACTCACACACTAATACAGCCAATCTCACATCCACTCACACACCAACAAAACCACTCACACTCACCAAAACCCCTCCCACTCACCAACACCTCTGCTGGTCGTTTTATATCAAGAAAGTTAAATAGAGGCAGTTGCCAAAAAACATAAAAACAGAAAGTCCCTCAGCAAAAAGCAATTCTGGTATTTTACTGACCTCTGCTGGTCGTTTTCTATCAAGACAGTTAAATAGAGGCAGGTGAACAGATAAAGTCCCTAAGCGGAAGCAGACAAGTCCTAGGGCTGAACTCCAGAGCCCATACAGTACATAGACATATAAGTATATAATAAGTACATTCTAAAGTATATACAAGAGGTCTCAAATGCTCGACCTAAAAAGGACCTTTAAAAGATATACAATCATTTTGTTGATTTTACAACTTCCAATGAGAAAACAGCACATTGAGCGCAGAACCAATATTTACGAAAACATTACAAAAAGAAGGCAGGAAAGACATCACAATAAATCCCACGGCTGAACTACAGACCACCTGAAAATAGGGTAGGACCCAATCATTCTGTTTGCACATGGGTATTGCCCACCTCACATAATCACGTAACCCCAACATTAGCCCATGACTTCTCAGTGCACGGATCTGCCATATCCCTCTATGCTCTGTCCAGTCCTTCCAGATTTTAAAATGTTTCAGCTTGCAGCCCTGTGACAAGTAGATCGCGAACATTCCAGTCCCATACAGTGATCCATGCCCTTGACCACAGGAGGGGCCTCTGTAGCCTTCCAAGCCTTGGCAATATCCCTCTGTGACAATGCGGCCCAGCCAAAGAAGTGCCCTCTGATAACGAGTTCCCCTAGACCATCTGTGATATGCAGAAGAATGAGTTTAGGTTCTCGGGTAATATCCCAACCTAGCACCGTCTCGAACCGTCCCAGCACACCACCCCAGAAATGGGCCAAACCTGGGCAGTGCCATAACGTGTGTAGTAGATCTCCCCTCAGATCATCACACCGCAGTTTCCTGTAGGGTTTAGGCCTATGTGGTGGAGTCTGGCCCTAGTGAGATACAATCTATGAAGTATCTTGAGTTGGATTAATCGGAGCTGGGCGGTTATCACCACATTTCTTTGGGCTTCCACTGCCTCCCTCTAATCATCATCCAGGTTCAGCACATTGCACACTAACAATTTGTATATTTTCCACAATTTATGCTCTTTGAGGTTTTGTGAGAATTTTTTTTCGCCTTCATCGGGGAAAAATTGAAAAAAGGACCTTATGATAATTATAACCTCTGGAAGCCTCACGGGATTGTGGCTGCGTGCCAAGCTTCCTCTTGGTTTCAGACTTAAAAATCGAATTTACATAAATGAAAGTGTCGAGCAGCATTGTTTGTCATGTCTTCTATTGGGAAACTCCCTCTACTGTCAAAGTCTTAATCTAAAAGAGAAAATGTTCTAGATGGTAAAATCCGCAATGAATTAATTGATCAGGGACTGGGGGGAAAGTTTAAAAAAAATATATATATGATTTGAATATCAGTGTCTAAGTTTGTTTATAAGTTAGTTCTCTTAGAAAAATCCTGTGATTGGAACTACATAATGAGAATTAAGCAAGCATGACTTGGATCAAACATATTATAATATTTCACTATAAAGAAGGTTCCTATAAACTTCCCCAACCCTCGGTTATTCAATTATTTAAGGCTGCCTTATTAATCCAACTACAGCTGGTATTCTCCTTATTTAAAGCCAGAAAGTGATGCTATATTCCTTCAGTGTTAACTAAAACAAATGGCCAGAAAGGGGATCATTTACAACAAAATACTATAATTAAATATGTATGCGTTTAGAGATCTATACAGCCCTGAATAAAATTCACAGGAATCAATCCAATTTCTGATATTGTTTACAAATGCAGACAATAGAACTATAATGATGAATCGGTTGTACCTGCACTGTAATTGTGATCAATTGGTCTGTATTCAAGCAAGAGGTAACAAGGGGTTCTTTGAAGAAGTAACTCATATCTATCCAGCATGTTATTTATACATATTTCCATACATCGATTCACTGAGACAAAAGTGTAATACAAGGAACATTCCTGGAGACCGTGTCACTGTAGTGTGTAAGGTATGTCTTATTGTGAATCAGATAAAAACATCATAACGTCTAGACAAACCTCTAGCCCTCTTGCATTAAATTGAGCTTAGTAAGGTAGCTTCAGCCCATGCAACAGTTTACCATTGTGGGTAACTACAAGCAAACTATGTCCATGTATACTGTTCTGCTACTGTTTTCTAAAAGATAAAAGGAATTGTGAGAGCATTTGCACTAGCTAACAGTAGCTTATGTAACTTTTCATAAGGTTTTAGTGATTTTTATTTTGATACCTCAATTATCTGTTGCCTATCACAAGTTAGTCTGGTTAATACAATGGTTATTTTTGGCAGAGCGTATAATTTTTTTAAACAGGAAAAATACAATTAAACCAAGCATCGAACACTGATACATACAACTTAACAAACATGCATTGTTGAAGACTATTTCTTACAGCCTAAAGGAGTACGTTTCCACATTTCACAAACTCTGAAGCAATTATTTGGGTTTAGAAGTGAATTCTGCATTCCATTGTTTTGTGCAGTGTTTCCATTGATTTGTAGCAGTCACCAGAATTCCACTGTGCATGGCCTGACCAATAAACTGATGTTCCACTGGCTTAATAATCAGCACAAAGTTTTACCAAGAAGCCTGAAGGACTTGCATGTTGTCAAAAGTTCAGTGAGCCGAATATTACCTCAACAACAGAAACCAAAGAGAAGCAGCATTGATAATGTCCTAATGAAGACTTGAGCAAGCAGTCCACCAGGATCAAAATGAGAAACAGACATACAAAGCCAGAACGACTAATGATTGTGTAAACAAAGACCCAGGAGAGCAACTAAAGGCTACATCCGACTGAAGAGCCCCAATCAGGGCGAAACCGACGTAGATTGCTTGAGTTTAGTTCAGGGAGGACCTGGCCTCTCAGTTTTTGCTGGAGTGTTCTTGATGGAGCACGGTCAAGACTGATTTGCATATGGCTGGATGCAAAATGAGTTGGCATGGTGGGCAAAAAACGATGGGTTAGATTGCTTTCCCCAAGCAATTGCCAGTGGTTAGACAAATTGCAAGTATTCCTCCTATCACCTTTTGAGGGTTTGAACGTAGTGTTGTCTTTATGCCCCTATCCCTCATGAGTGTGATTCACTGCTACACTATTATTTCTTGAACAAACCTCCACGAGAGTGGTTCAGCACTCAACTCAAATATTAATTATATGTACAACACAAGCTTTCAGTCCATAATGCACAATTAAGAATGGTAAGACATGGTCATCTCATGAACAAATGTGAAAGTTGTTCCTTCTTCCCAATTTTTTTTATTCATCATCTTTTCTTAAAATCACAGCATACAATCAATAAATAGCCAATGCGTTTCGCTCACATGGGACTTCTTCAGGGATCAATATGCAAGCGGTCATCTCGCATATTCTTCATGTTGTGATTTAGAACAAAGGAATATGGTGTTTGGGTAATGTGGAGTACAGTTGCTCCAAAAAAATAACAGCATGGCGTCCAGTCCAATTCATTCTGCATGTGAGGTATCTAAAAAATTATTTTGATTTTTACAGGAGGACAATTAATTGGTGTTCCCTGATTAAATAATTAGCCACATTCATGGCAAAGAAGTGGTCTCCATAGTTTACTGGAAATATGCACTTGCACACTTTTCCAGGTGTGCCCTCTGCCAGTGTTTTTGAATTACAAAAAGCTGGAAGTGTAAATCTCAGCTTGTTCTTTTCTGGATGTTTTTTGTATATAGGTTCTCAAGTGCTGATTCCAATGAACAGTTTTGAAAACAGGATTTGCCCCCACCACAGATGTCTTCAATTCCCTTGTGGTTAGCAAATGGCGGGAGCCTTTAGGCCAAGAAAAAACACTTTATTTGAAGGTGTTTTCTTACAGTTTCTATCAGAGCGCAAGATGTGATGCTGCAAGTTAAGGAGCACATAACCATTTATGGTTCCATGATGGCCTTACATTATAGGAAGGTTCCTATTTGCTTATAGAATGTGCGTGAACTTAAGTGTTTGTAAGGCACAATAGGAAATTGTTCCAAACAAGTTAAGTTTAACTTAGGCTGCCTCCAAATTTGCACAGACATATGAGTGCACACATACATTTGGTAAACCATACATATCAAATGATGAAGAGCCGCTAACAATGTTATATTTATAATGGGTAGCATTTTATTAATGTATCAAACTTCCCACTGTGTTGTGTACATTTTTGTAGCTCTTATTTAGTGAGCAATCGTTTTTGTTTCACAAGCTACTGAGTTTTGTATCTTCTTGGCAAACTTTCTCAGCATCACTTGGTATGTTAGATTCACAAATTATACACAGGAGATTTTTTTAATTAATAGGTGCAGAATAAATGAACATTCTATAACTTTCTTACACTATTTTGGCTTATTTGTTTTTCTTAGAGAAAAAGAGCTTGAACTCAAAGTTGCAGCTTCTGGAGCTACTGATCCTGAGAAGCAGGTAAGAAGCACATAATTCTACTGTATCTTGTTTCCAGCTCCGGCACAGTCACATGCCCCCCATCCCATCCTTTCTTATAGATTTCACATACAAATTGATATGCATTTATGTGGGAAATAGGGTTGTTGATTCAATGGGGTGTTTACCCTGCTCAAGCAACAGCACACTTCCAGTCTGGGTGAACCACAAAAGCAAATAAATTAACCTGTGCTTTAACCCTCTGGTAGCTTAGCACAAAGGAATAACATTGAGGCAATGGGTAATGTATTTATGCAGCACACAAACAGTATTCAAGTGAGAAAACAGCACAAGAAAAATCTGACGCCATTTTAGAAAAATAGAGTACATTTTTATGTATTGTTTGACACCAAAATGACAAAAATCCAATCAGTAGAAATGGAGTTATGAACTTTAAAGTAAAAACTAGCGCCAAAAAGATCGAAGCGCCAACGCAGACGTGTAGTTGTAGGGAGACCGGGTTAAGGTTGGAAAATATGGACACGCGCGAGTCAGGCTCAAGAAGTGGATTGAGTTTGGTCGGTACTTACCTCCACACTTATAAGAAATTATAGGAAAAAATTTCTGAGAAAGTAAAGTTCAGAAGGGCAGGGCTTCAGGCCGTGTCCGAGGAGAGCGCAATTTCTCGGTGAAGATTTCTATGTTTGAACTTAGTCTCTTTTTTTGGAAGTCGAAAATCTCCGGCCCAACGAGGCAGGAGGCTTTAGCCATTGAGAGTTCCAGGAGGCTGGATACTACTTTGGCCAAGGACTGCTGAACAGAATTTGCTGCTGCGGAAATGAACAAAACCGGAGTTACCGCAACATCAGCCGACTTGGGATGCTCCTTGGGCTGATAAACGAGCAGGTTGGTCCTGATCTTTTTTCAGTTCTCAGAGCAGTTTGTGGCCAAAAAATGTTTATGTCCCAAGTTTTGGGTTATCTGGGCACCTTTAGCACCATCACCTAGGGTCCAGGATTAGAAGGGCACCACTTGGGGAGGTTAGGTTACTCTGACTGGGTCCAGGTGCGGGTTAAAGAGGTTGATCCTGACAAAGCACTGTGCTTTGTTTTGAAACACTCTCTGCGTAAGCTGTTTGGAGATCTCGTGCCAAAAAGTCTGTATTTTTATGTTTTTAATTGGAAGTTTTGGAAAGAGCTACTATTCACCAAATGGAGGCTCCGATGCTTTACTATTGGCATACTAATCAGAGGAGTCTGGGCTCCAGGTCAAGAGGGATTGAATGACAGTAACCAACCCTGAACCAGATAGGTAATGCTATCTTTTAAAGGCCTGTACTCCTTTGCAGGGCTTCACAGTCTAAGAAAAAGCACTGCCTTGCCAGGACCTGTCCTCCGCAATGCAGTTTTTAAAAACATTCTTTATTTGTTGTTTTCATACAGTGTAGTGATATCAAACCTAACAGCTAACTCAGTCTCAACCAGGCATCAATTTGCACAGGCAGCATTGTGCCAATACAAAACAATATAAGTGGGAAAGATCAAGGAGATTACAGGCTTGCATTACTGTACCTTGGTGTTCCAGGCCTTTGTGATGCGCATGTTCCTGTTCCTCCGCTGTTCCCGCTTGCTCACCATTGCTGGTTGGGTCCTCTTCAATCTGCCTGCTTTAGCTCCCATGCTGCCAGCAACATCATCTCGCGGCCGGAGCGGCCGGGCTTGGCTCCGCTGCTCCCGCCTGCGTACAAGCTCCAGAAGCCTTAGCGGCAGGACGCCGCTTGCTGTGCGCCAGGAGGTGCTTAAAGGCGCGTGCGGTCCCTCGTCCGCAAGGACGCGCACGGGACGCGCCGGGAGAAGCCCGGGACAAGCCCAGGACAAGGGAGGGACCGTCTGTTGCCATCAGGGGCCGGAAGAGGCCGAGCTGGGCAACTCCCCTTGACCTGAGACAAGGCCACCATATGTGGAGCCATTGACAATGGTAAAATATAGAACTTTGTAAGCCATACTGCCATTGTGCCTGGTTACTTGCATTTAGCTATTTAATATAATATCGGTTGCTAAATTAACAGTCGACCTAATTGTGGGGTGGGCTATTGAGTTACATTGATTAGTGTTTTGTTAAACCTTAATATTGGGATTCATTACCAGGGATTATGGTTAAAAAAAATTCTATGCAGCCCCGTCCTAGTACGAGGCAAACAGCTACTACTAATGCCCCATTACCCAGTTTGACCGCTTTAGACCTAATGTTGCAAAAGACAATAGGAGTAGTTGCCACAGCAATTGAAAATACAGAGAGGCGCCTTTCGCTCCAGATTGGTATGCTTCCTCCCTTACAACCTGTAAATATACCCTCAACCTCGGTAAATTCTTGTGATTCTATACTTATGTCATCTTACATTGGGCTTCCAGTTGCCCAGAACCAAGAGATCCCTGCAACACAGCATAACTCACCTCATGACTTCCCCCCCTCTTACTAGTAGACTTTCTTTAACACCTTCAATGTTGCCGCTGAATGCGAGTATGGAGCATCATCACTTAACTGACGATCCAGCAGGTCAGGATGAGAATGTTGTTCTTTCAAGTACTGTTCCCATACTACTTGATAGCTCCAAGCCCGATACTCCACCAGTAAGAACGAGAGGGCAAAAAGCAAACAGAAGCACATCATTAACCCCTTCAGCGCGGCGCGGATTTCCGCGCCACGCTGAAGGTTCTGAGCGCGGGCGGGGCCATGACGGAACGGTTCCGTCATAAGCACAGCCCAACCGACGTGCATGACGGAACCGTTCCGTCATGCGCGTCGAAGGGGTTAAAGAGCCGCCCTTAAACAAACAGAAGGGAAAGGGTAGTCAAACACAGCGAAATGCGTTATCAACACTAATCAGACAAAAGTGGAAAAAGGATGAGGGCCACATAGCTGTTACTGATTCTAAAACTAATGTAGGACATACCGAGGTTGGTGATGAAAATTTCTGGGTAAGACTGGAGTTAATGCTATCATCATTACTGGGGCCCATCAATCTTAAAGTCACGAATATCGAAATGAGGTTAGGTATTATGGAGGACCAGCTGATTAAAAACAATAGGAGCCCAAAAAAAGCTCCTACTAATGAACAATCTGCTAAGAGTCTTCCAAATAAAAACACTTCAACGATCGAAAGAAATATAATTCCTTCGTCAGATCAGGGTAATTGGAGGCAAGAAAACACAGCAATAGTTGAAGATGTTAATAGAGGTACCAGAGTTCAAGCAGGAAAAGATGCTAGCCCGGTTCCTGCTTTCATAAATCTACCCCCAGAATGCAGCGCTTATGTCGCAGTACTTGTAAACGTTCCTAAGTTAAGAAAGGACCAAGTAGAAACCCATGCTGCATTAAAAAACAAATCCCTCCACTGGTTATCTACTAAATGTGGTTTCCCAATGGAGAGAGCTGATCAGATTATATTAACACAGCGGGTGGGTTGGGTGGGTCCGCTTAAGAAAAAGGTGGAGGGGGACTGTATCATCATTAATTTTTATTAAACAAACCACCCTTGCCAATGCACCACCTCCATCAGCTTGGGAGTTCAACACGACCCTATTGCCCCTGGGCTATTTCTATAGGCATCTCCTGGAAAATAAACTTTTGTTCCCGAAGGGGGCCTACAACGGGGGGCATGCTACGGATGGTTTAAGAGGCAGGGAGTGGGACCTGGTTAGGCACAATCGTAGACCTCCCTCTGTAGTCATGAGAAACCAGGATGGGATTAATCTTCAGAATAGATTTGAACCCCTGACGAACTTAGAAGAACAGAACTGACTAGGGACAAATATAAACCCTAGCCAGAATCAAGATAGAGACAAGAGTCCAGAACAGAATAAGTTACCCCCGATGGAAATATTGAGACAAGATTTAAGTTAGAGAGGGGAAGATAAGGGGGTAATTATTGTAGAGAGATTACAACCATCCATCATGGAAGAGATCAAGATAATGGGGCCTGATAGTGGTGCTCGTAACACCCAATCAAAACATTCACATACTTTAGCCTACCAAAAGGAAACTTCTATAATGGAGGGTAATGTGGGTACTCACCCCCCCCATGGCTGGAGCAAGAAATCCTGTCAAGCAGGACGGATTAAAACTAGTATCCTGGAACGTAGCAGGACTTGCTGCCAAATACAAGGATCAGGAATGGAGGCAGTACATCACCAGGTTTCATGTTATATGTCTTCAGGAGACCTGGTTGATTGATTGTAACCATTTCTCCCTGGAGGGGTTTAAATGCTTTGCAGTTCCCACACAAAGGTCAGCTTCAGGGAGAGCCACGGGAGGGTTGATTATATATGTAGATCTTCTTATCGAAGGGGTTTGGTCTAATCTAAATTGGGCATCATATAACATGCAGGCTGTAGGTCTCCGCTCAAAAGGGGTAAATATTACCCTAGTCAACTGGTATAATGCGGTGGGAGCAAATGGGAAGGAAAGTATAACAAAAGAATTGGACTCTCGCCTAAGTGCCCAGCTGTCGGTTGTAAAGTCGGGAGCAGTTCCATCTGTAGTTCTCGTAGGTGATTTAAATTGTCATTTGTGCGCGAATCTAAGACCACTTACGAGAGACTGGTCACGGTGCACAGTGGAGAAAGGGCCACACTTTTCGCACTCACCGGACGGGGCGCATCTAGATAAGGTGTTGAAAGGCCACAATCTGATCCATACCATGGACCTGGTAGGAATGGACAGAGGTGGGGAGCCTAATCCCACCTTCAAGGGTAGAGGATGTCGATCCTATATCGACTATATTATGGTTTCACCCATACTTAAAACCTGGGTTAGTAGGGCAGACATAGAAAGTAGCATTTTCAGCGACCACAACCCTCTGGTGTTAGAGCTAAAAGGACCAATTATTAAACACGTATCACGAGGGGTGGGTGTCGTGGAGACGATATCAGTCCAAGGGAGGAGGCTTAGATGGTCTAAAATAGACGGAGACAGCTTTTATAAAAGCTTAATAACCAGAGGGGAAGACGCATTTCATGTATGCCTCGACCCCAACATTGAGGGGGCCGCGGTAGTAACCGCTTTCGAAAAGATGGCGCACCTCATTGATGGATTATTAAAGACCACCAAGACTAGGACATTACCTACCACACCTAGATGGTTTGACAGAGACTGCTCAAAAGCACACAAAGAGCTTAAGTCTAGCCTAAAACTTTTGCCCAGGGATAATTCGTACATAGCTCAATGTAGGCTGATATATAAAAAGGCACAAAAAAAACGTAAGACTAGTCTCCAAATGCAAGCCTGGGAGGACTTAAGGGAGGCGGCGGATAGAAGAGACTTGACTGAGTTCTGGAAAATTATAAATACACCAAGTTTTCAGGACCCTAATGCCCCACAGATTTTAAATACTATTTTTTCCCGGAGCAGTGGCATTCCCATTTCAAAAATTTATATAATCACACTGGTGAAATTAATAATGATGAGGGGCAGAGGTTAAAACTGACTGCAAGGCCTGATATCACCGTGGTAGAGGTGGAGGGGGCCATCCGGGTCCTAACAAAAAATAAGGCGCCTGGCCCGGATGGGATCCCTCCAGACCTCTATCTCGGAAAAGTGGAGTTGTGGGCACCCATTCTCACGAGGGTCCTGAACGCGGCAGTGGTGGCAGGTCTGCCGCGTTCTTGGTCCTCGGCAACAATAGTTCCAATATTTAAAAAAGGAAATAGGGATGACCAACAATGTTATCGCCCGATATCCTTGATCGATTTTACGGCAAAGGTGCTGGGTCGTGTTGTCCTAAATCGTCTAACGGATTGGACAGATACCCACCAGATAATAACGGACACCCAATATGGGTTTAGAGAAGGAAGGTAAACTACGGACCAGTGCCTGAACCTCTATTTGCTGGTTGCCAAGTACAACTTAGCCAGTAAGGAGGCGGTTTATTTGGGGTTCATGGACCTTTCCGCGGCCTTTGATCATGTGAATAGGGAAAAGCTATGGGCCCTGATGACAGGTCTTGGGGCGGACCAGGACCTAGTCAATATTCTCAAGGCATTGCATTGGAATACAATTGCGTCTGTTCGTTTTAATCAAGAAGGAAGCAAGACCCCATCATTCCCATGTACTAGTGGAGTGCGGCAGGGCTGCATCCTAGCTCCCTTTTTATTTTCACTTTACATAAATAACTTAGATAGTGAACTATGTAAACTTAGAGTGGATTCTCCTCAGGTAGGCACTCGCCCAGTCCCTGTCCTGCTTTATGCGGACTGAAGTACTGGGTTTTTCAGAACCAACTCAGCGGTGCCAGGGGACACACCCGAAGACTTCGAGTTCTTCCTGTTTCAGACTACAGAAACACAGAGACTTCTAGGTGAAGTCAAAGATCGTATTTATTGGCTGCAGACCAATCTCAGGTATCCGAGAAGTACAACACGATGTATGTTCTCAGGAGACAGCTCCCGAACCAAAAAACAGTCTTTACTTATATACACAAAATCTCGCTCTGGGCAACACCGCCCTTCTTTTACTAGTGGTCATTCACATATTTTCGCTTCAAAGAAACAGTAAAGTCATGATGACAATCCCACATTTCAGCTCGTTCAGATCACAAGTATTTACCCAGCGAGGCTCAGAACACTCATCAGATATCAGCAGCCCCCACATAATTCGGCACCTCCTCCTCGTAAAGTAGGCCATAAAGTAGGAAACAGAGTCAGGTGTGAAGGAGATTAGTCCGGGTTCGTGTGGGAAGAACGACTTTATGATGTGTCAAGCCCTGATGCTAATCCCATTTGGCCGCAGTAAAAGGGACCGGCCAGACGTGAATGACCTCGGGCATTGGAGTCAGTTTGCACAGGTCACAAAGAAGTCACCAGAAGGTGTACGTGTCCTTTAGGCCTAAGCATGGCCTACGTGCACAGCCTATGTGAGGGCAACCACAAAATGGTTACCGCTCTAAAATGGAACCCGAGGATAATATATATATATATATATATATATATATATATATAGTATCGTGTACACGGTGAATTCATCGATAAAACATGACGAAAACACTCATGCATACTGCGTTACTCATTTGCGGTTCGCTGATACCAAAATTGGCATGGTGGGACCCTGCCACCGACATGGTTCCGAAATTTACAGTACCACAGACCCTCCTTTTGCCCTTACATAGGCAATAACTATACTAATCTGAGTCTAGGTCTATGTTCATGAAGTCATGGAGATGTTGCTGTAGCATCATCCTATTACTTAGCTCGTCCCTTGATACAGGTCTCCTTACACATGATGTAACACAGAGGCTGCACATTACAGGAGCACACTGTATACATAAACAGAGCAGGAAAAGAATGGCTAAGATCATCCCAGTGACTATTAGAATCTTCCATCCCCAAGCTGATATCAGTCCCCAGATCCACCCCATCATCGACCAATCTCCCTTATCCACGTGAATGGATTCAGAAATCTTATGCAGTTTGGAGATGGCCTGATAGACTGTCGGAGCGTTATCTGGTATGAAAATACAACAGGTTGATTGGATGACCTTACATACCCCACCACGGTCTGCAAGTATTACATCTAGTACCATACGGTTCTGCAACGTCATAAGGTGATCCGCTTGGAGCTCAGCTGTCAAGTTACCAAGGGCTCCAGCCGTTACATTAACAGTGGTTTCCACTACACGAGTCAGTTGTCTCAGGTTCCTACTATTGACCATTGGTCCCCAAAATGGCAGGAAACCCAAGAAGAAGTCTCCTGCTTCCTGGCCGGCAGTATCTTCCTTACTAACAACGCCTCTCACAACTCTGGTCTTTTGATAATCAGAGGCGGCAGTAAATGTCGGCGGTAGCAAATTTGCAACATAACACGTGCCCGAGAAATCAGGGGGCAACCATGTATATGCTCGGTCATTGCAAACAAAGTATGTACCCTTGGCAGCCAAAAACGCAGGGGAAAACTGTGATGGAAAAGTGTACGTTTCAGTACAGTCACTCTTCCCTACTTGAGCTCTTGGATTCTGACCATTGCCTTGTAAACAGAACCGACCTATGTGGGGTACGACCCAAATCGGGGATGAACTCTTACGCTGTTTCTCGCCCAGACTAATGCTATACCCCGTCGCGTTCCAACCTACATAAGCTTGCAACTCATCCTTGGGAATAGATGAAATTGCATCGATGTCTCTGCTCATATCAGCAACTCCTTTCATCAAGGCTTTATTGTTCGTGCTAGGTCTAGTGGAACGCGGTGGTCGCGGGGAGTAGGTTTCGAGCGCAAAATTAAACATAGTCTGGAATGCCCATGATGACCCATTAGAGCTAAACGGCAGCACTAGATATGGGATACCCTTATTAATGGTATGTGGCATCAAACCACACACCCAGCAATTTGTTGCATTCATAACTAGTTGGTGCTGGTGCAGAAGTTGAATAAACGAATAGTTTACGAACTCAGAACGTCTAGCTTGTTCATGTTCAGGGAGAGGGTGGAAAGAGTGTGAGGAAACAGTAGGAGGAGATATGGGCTGTACAGTGGGTGCAACTGATACTTGGAAAGACAATAATACATAACCTACAGAAAACATCACCATGCTAAATAGGACAAACAGACATAATATTACAAAACGTTTGCTATTCATTACTTTACACATTCTGCTCTTGAAATTTATTTCCTCAGCGGGTCTCTTCATCTGAAAAAACTCCATCCTCTAATCATGCTGTTCGCGGCGGATCACCAACCCATCTTGCAGGGCCTGTAACATACATTCGATTCGTCACATCTTTTGCTGTTTCTTTCGCGATTTCGTCAGCAAATGCATTACCACGACCAATATCATCAATAACCTTCTTGTGTGCACTGCATTTCACAATCGCGACTTGTAACGGTAAGGTCAGTGATTCAAGGAGATCATTCACCAACTGACCATTCTGAATCTTAGTTCCATGCGAAGTCAGGAACCCACGTTCTTTCCACAAACGCCCAAAACTGTGGGCCACGCCAAAAGCATACTGGCTGTCAGTATATATGTTCACTTTCATTCCTTTCGACAACACACATGCTCTGGTGAGTGCAATTAATTCTGCTGCTTGAGCCGAATTATGTGGTATACGTGCAGTTTCAACAATCGTGTGCAAAGTCGTGACAGCATATGCAGCAGTCGTATCACCATTCGGAAGCTTGAAGTACGAGCCATCCACCCATAAGGTACCATCACACTCAACCAGGGGAGTATCTTTAAGATCTACTCTCCCTTTTGTTAATTCTTCTGTTCTGAACAGACAATCATGCTGTTTAATCTCATCTGTGTCTGCTGAAATCGGTAATAATGTAGCTGGATTCAACGTATTGCACCTCTTTATGTGCACATGACTCGCTAGCAGCGTCAACTCGTAACCTGACAATCGAGCACTAGTTAAGTGCTGTGTCTTGGTCCTATTTAACAATGTGTCCACTGCATGTGGAACCATTACAATCAACGTGTTATTCATTACTAACCCAGCAGACTGTCGAATAGACACAGCTGCTGCCGCTGTGGCTCTTAAGCAACTTGGCAATGCCTTAGCTACTGGATCCAAAGTCGACGAAAAATACGCGCATGGACGCTGCCTATCTCCAAAAGACTGTGTCAGCACTGACAACGCACAACCTTCTTTCTCGTGAACATACAATGTAAAAGTTTTACTGTAGTCGGGGGTACCCAACACAGGAGCTGAGCATAATGCCTCACGCAATTCCGAAAAACTTTTCTGACACTCTTCAGAACATGGGACGGGATTCGGTGTATCTTTGCATGTTAATGCTATCAAAGGTTTTGCCAACAAAGAAAAACTCGGGATCCACTGCCTACAGTATGAAGTAATACCTAAGAAAGCACGCACTTCTCTCTGTGTTCTTGGCACGCTCAATTGTGCAATGGCCTGAATTCTTTCTGGGGTCAGTTTCCTTCCCTCCTTTGACAAGAGATGACCTAAGTAGGTCACTTCTTGTCGAAAATATTGCAGTTTTGAGAGAGACACTTTGTGATGAAAAGCAGACAAATGACGCAACAATGACAATGTAGCTTCTCTACAAATCTCCTCAGTATCCGCGGCGATTAGTAAATCGTCAACATACTGAATAAGGGTAGCACCACTAGGTAGAACAATTGCATCAAGCTGCGCTTTTAAAGCCTGACTGTATATTGATGGGCTTTCACAGTAGCCCTGTGGAGCGCGTTTAAAGCGGAAGCTGCGACCTCCTAAACTAAAGCCAAAAATATCCCTGCTTTCTTCTGCAATCGGGATGCTAAAGAAAGCATTCTTTAAATCAATCACTGAGAACCAAGCAGCGGAAGCTGGGATCATAGTTAACAAGGCAGTTATATCAGGGACAACTGGAAACTGTGGCACAACTATCTTATTGACCTCTCTAAGATCGATCACAAACCTGTAAACAGGTGGCTGAGAAGGGTCAGTACGTTTTAAAAAAGGCAAAACCGGACTATTGCAAACGTTGCCTCTTGTCTCTTCAATGACATCCTTTTCAATCAAATCATAGATGATTGCTAACAACGCCTTCTCACTATTCATTAGAGATCCTGTACTGAGGAATGCGTGGCAATTTAACATTGGCTTTCAAAGTGACCACATATGGCGGTATTTCCAAGAGACCCACATCGTTAGGGCCAGTAGCCCAGATGTCATCCGGGAGAGACGACAATTCAGCTGGCAATTTATTCTTCGACAAATACATGGGAGAAATCACTTCCCTACCCAGTGTAAGTTGTACTCCCGAGGGGGAACAATATAATGTCGCATGCAATCTCTTTAACAAATCCAATCCTAACAGGTTTTCACCACATCCTGTCGTTAGGATAAGGGGTGCGTTCAGCTCACAAGGTCCAACAGAAAGGGTCATAGGACTAGAGATCGGGTTCCTAACGGGGGCGCCAGAAAAACCTACTGAAACATTCATTTCGCCAGACAAAGGCGCGCCCGGGAGTTTTGAGTGCATAATTGAACTCTTAGCAGCACCAGTATCCAACAGAAAGGGCTCTGACACACCCGCTGTAGTCACTTTAACATACGGTCCACTCTGATCCACTGGCACTGAAACAACTCCCTTTCTTTGTCTACGGCTGTCCTAGTAATCATTATTTTCCGCATTTCCATCTTCTGCATAATAGTTACTATTATAGTACTGGGCTGTCCCACTAGTTACATTGGCCTGCTGATCAAAACTGTTCATCGTATTTTGAGGTGGAAGAGGACGCGCATTCTGGGGAACATTCCCACGCCCTCTACCTCTAGGAGCTTGCTGACCACCTCTACCTCTCGCGCCATAAGCATTATTCGTGCGCTGCAACAATATAGGACAACTATACTTAAAATGGCCTTCTTGTTTGCAATACGAACACTGATTGGGACCTACAGGAACACGCTGTTGGGAATACCCGAACCTTTGCGAGTTACTCTGAAACTGTTGGGGTTGTTGAGGGTTACTCTGACCTTGCTTATAGTTGTTCTGATCTCCACGTGGCGGGTAAGCTTGCTGTAAAAGAACCTTCGTCTTTAACTCTTTTGTTTTCTTGTCTGCTCTATCCTTCTCATCTTTATCCCTATTTTCGTAATACTGTGCAGTAGCCAGTATTTGCGCTGATGAGGAAACAGCCCAAGAACTCTCTGAATCTTTTAATTTCTTACACAACTCGGGGAGCAAATTGTGCACAAATTTATCAACAAATAACCGTTGACCACCTTCCGTACTCATGTCTTGACCACTGTGGTCGATAAATGTTTCTTCAAATCTGGTGAAGAAATCAGACACTGTTTCGTCTTTCTTTTGTTTGCATGCGGATAATTTATCCCAATTCACACGCATCGCGGGCATCAAAGTCTTCATATCATTAATTATTCTACCAGGGAGTTCTGCTACTAAGGGCTCAGGTTTCGCACCACCAACCTGTGCAGTGTCTGTAGCAATGATATTAGCTCATGTGTCACCTAGTTCTGCAGCATGATCTGCATTACGAATCAACCCCCACAAAGGCTGTGGAACAACATTCCCGAACAACATATCTATGTCAGCTAGGTTCATGACACACGATTCTGCAGTCTGTGATAACTCCTTATAATATCCTGCAGGGTTTTTACGGGGGTCAGGCAATGTCTGCTTAAGCGCTAAAACTTCTGATCGCTTCCAGGGAACATGTACCCAAACACGCTGAAAATATGGCTGAACAGGTGGGATAGCATTCACATCACCAGGTCTCCAAACTGGAGGAACCTCACGCATCGGGTATTGGCGCGCTTTTACCTGTTTCCCTACAGAGAATCCCTGTTCAAACAACGACTGATGACAATCCCCATTCCTGAAAGACAGCAATGTCGCAACTGCTTTCTCAACATCGGAACCCACAATCGCGCATTTTCCAAATTCAAACCTTACTCGACACAACTCCTGCTGGCTTAAGTCTAAACCATGATCTTCCAATTCCTCACAGAGGAATTCACACATTTTCTCAAAGACGTATCTTTGTTGTGGTGCTTCCCATTGATGAAAAACATTCACAACAGACTCTACATCATATCTAGTAGGATAAACGATCCATCTACGTGCCATGCGGTCCAGTTCTTCTTTCTCTCTCGGACCAGGTATGACTACGTAACTGCTTACGTTGTGGACCAGGGGTCGTACTAGATGGCCCAAAGAGAGGTGATATAAGGCTAGTGACCACACTAGCTATTCGTTGTCGTGTAGAAGGAGATGGTGAGGCAAGAACAGGGGGAAAGACAGAGGGAAGAAAAAAGGGTGTAGATACAAGTACAGGGGTCGTATCAGGAAGAGCACCAAGGGAGGCAGCTGATGTACTAGGTAAAGTCGCAGGAAGCGCAGAAGAGATAGGTAGCGAAATCAGCGGCCCTTGAGAGGGCTGCGCCGTAGGCATAGGAGCCGGCTGAGGAGTAGCTGCCGGCTGCAGGAAAGCTTGCGGCGCATTAGCTGGAGGCTGTACATTTAAGGGTTGCGGAGGCGCTGTAGCACTCTGCACATACGGGGGTGGCGAACTCAGCAAATGTGACATTAGGGGATCTTTCTCCTTTTCTTTTGACATATCTTGCTGAAGGGGCGGCAAAACTGGGTAACATTTATCAATTACTAGTTCATGTTGCCTGCGCAACTGCTCATTCATTTATTCGTCTTCATTTTCTTTAAACTGCAAAGCTGCTTGCATTATCGACATACCTTTCTCTCTTTTACTTTTCTTTGCTAATTAAATTTCTTTCTGTTTGGCTTCCTTTCGCCATAGGCGGAAAGAATCAAACATCGCCGGCCGGGCTTTCTTTTTAAATAGTTTAACTTCTAAGTTATCTAGGACCTCTGTGTCGAAACTACCATTTTGGGGCCATTTTAAAACACCATCCATCCTGGTGTATCGGATCCATACTTCATTATACGCAATGGGGCCCACGCCATGTTTTACATAAAGCTCATAAGTTGGAGTTCCAATTGAAGGAACCGGACACGAATCCTCGAATCGGGAGTCCCTATTACAACCCAAACAAAACAAATTTCCAAATATACTAGAACCAGGCATCGTCGCTCACTAGTCTAGTTTCAAACTTCAAAGGATTATCGAATACGATAGCCTCGTGAATACACGAGTCCTTCGGCTTTGGCACTTGCAAGTTCCAAATCAAAGCGATCACAAAAGGGATACCAAACTAAGAACCAAACCAAGAAACTGGGAGACGCTCCACTTATACTTAACTGAGGTATCGATGACGTCACCAGAAGACTCGTTAAATTGTTTCGCTATACCAAAAATCATCAAGGGTCCAAGACAGGGCGGTAGTCAGGGCAGCAGTTCTTTGTAGCCGTCGGGACGCGGAGAACCTCGCAGTAAAGACTTTCGGACCACGTCGACATGCAGGGGTCGATGAAGTGGCGGCCTTCCTCCAGAATTTTCACACAAAGCTCCTCACGAACCTCAGGCTTAGACCGGTACCGCTGAAATCGGCCCACGTTGGGCGCCAACTGAAGTACTGGGTTTTTCAGAACCAACCCAGCGGTGCCAGGGGACACACCCGAAGACTTCGAGTTCTTCCTGTTTCAGACTACAGAAACACAGAGTCTTCTAGGTGAAGTCAAAGATCGTATTTATTGGCTGCAGACCAATCACAGGTATCCGAGAAGTACAACACGATGTATGTTCTCAGGAGACTGCTCCCGAACCAAAAAACAGTCTTTACTTATATACACAAAATCACGCTCTGGGCAACACCGCTCTTCTTTTACTAGTGGTCATTCACATATTTTCGCTTCAAAGAAACAGTAAAGTCATGATGACAATCCCACATTTCAGCTCGTTCAGATCACAAGTATTTACCCAGCGAGGCTCAGAACACTCATCAGATATCAGCAGCCCCCACATAATTCGGCACCTCCTCCTCGTAAAGTAGGCCATAAAGTAGGAAACAGTCAGGTGTGAAGGAGATTAGTCCGGGTTTTTGTGGGAAGAACGACTTTATGATGTGTCAAGCCCTGATGCTAATCCCATTTGGCCGCAGTAAAAGGGACCGGTCGGACGTGAATGACCTCGGGCATTGGAGTCAGTTTGCACAGGTCACAAAGAAGTCACCAGAAGGTGTACGTGTCCTTTAGGCCTAAGCATGGCCTTCGTGCATAGCCTATGTGAGGGCAATCACAAAATGGTTACCGCTCTAAAATGGAACCCGAGGATAATATATATATATATATATATATATATATATATATATATATATATATATATATATATAGTATCGTGTACATGGTGAATTCATCGATAAAACATGACGAAAACACACATGCATACCGCGTTACTCATTTGCGGTTCGCTGATACCAAAATCGGCATGGTGGGACCCTGCCACCGACATGGTTCCGAAATTTACAGTACCACAGGATGACGCGGTGCTCCTAGCACGGACTCCGAGGGGATTACAGAGGCTGATTGACGGATTTGTATCTTTTATGTCCTCACTTGATCTATAAGCAAACTTAGATAAATCGTACATTATGCTTGCGGGGGCCAGACCAGACAAAAATTTTTTGTATAAGATTGGAAATCACAAAATTGATCGGGTCCAGTCCTTTTCCTACTTAGGAGTATTGTTTGACGGGCTTCTAAAGTTTAGACCTTTGGTGGACAAACACTGCTCAAAATTGGTGGCCTCATCTGGGGCTATAATGGGTTATGGGAGAAGACTGGGAAGATGGTCCCCCGAGCAAGTGATGAATTTGTATAGATCAATATGCTGCGCTATGGCAGTTTATGGGGCTGAAGTTTGGAGCTTTGCGAATACACATCAGGTCCAGATAGAGGAAAATAATTTTTTTAGAAGGATACTGAAAGTCCCACATAGTACATCAGCCTATATGATACATGAAGAACTGGGAGAACCGTATATTGAAGATCAAATCAAGGTCAGGCCACTCTTGGCCTGGCTGAGGATTTGGTCTAATACCGAGGCAGGCCTCAGTAGCCAAATTATTATAGATTGTCTGAATCGAGACAAAGGGAGCTCTATCCCTTGGCTAAATTATGTAAGGTGTACGTTTGAGGCCATTGGTTGTAAGAAACTCTTCACTGAGCCTGAAGCCCTCATCGCCCAGAATAAATCGTTAGTTAAGCAAAATTTTGGGGAGTGGACAACTGCAAGCAGGGCGGCCACGGAGGAGTGTAAAGCTACAGTTGTGGCCTATAGATTATTGAAATGGGAGAGTGGAAGGGAGCCTTATCTTTCATTGACTCATAACGCACAAGATAGTTTTTATATGACCCGTTTTAGGTTCAACCTTTTGCATCATTTATTATCTGATCCTCTTGGTTTTACCTTAACGGTGGAGCCGAAGGGTACCTGCGGCTGCGACAATAAGTCTCCGCAGGACACCCTTCATTTTGTTTTGTTATACTCATTTTATACATCACCTAGGCGTAAGTTCCTGGTGGGAATTTTGAAAAGAGCTAAGTTCAGACATGCCAAGATTGCCTTACTGTTTTTGCAAAAGGCCAATGATGCATATACGTTGTCCTGTATTGTGAGCTTTATTAAGATGGCGGTAAGGATAAGGAACTCGAAAGAGATGGGCTGATTGCAATGCCCTGTATATAGTGATCTGGGAAAATGAAAAGAAATGCTATGACTTGAACTGTCTTTTTAATGTTTTTTTTAATGTGTTTTAACTGTTTTATGTACTTTTATGGTATCTTTATAAGTGCCGAATAAAGAAAATATTGATTGATTGATTGTGATGCGCATCACATATCACGGAGACCGCCGCAGATATCAAGTAGCATGGAACGGTTTGCTCTTGGGCGTCCCTTGGCGTTCCATTGTCTTCACCTCATCCTCATATCTAAAGACAGCTATCAGTCATGCTAGTCATGTCTCTCAAGGTCTCATCAGAATAGTGGCCATTAGGTCGGTAACTCAGAAGTCTGTTAATCGTCCTCTGGATTTTGTGTGAGGTAGTGTTGTAATGGATCACATATATTTCTGGGTCAGGAAGATGGTGGACGGAGTAATGCATATGTTTGAAGTTGTTCATTACTGTAAGCCATTGCTTGTATCCATTGTTTACGTTTCGGGCAGTGGCTGCACCCCCTGTAACATGCGATCAGACGCTTGGCCAGTAGCAATGCTAGTGCAAGGAGTTTATGGGTCTTGTTGAATTTTCTCATTTCTGTTGAGTAAGGCCAACCTGCCGTCTGGTTGAATGTTACAGACCAGCATTTTTTTTAATTAATTGATTTTCTCTGTCCAATAGTTTGGCACCCCTGGGCAGGACTATGCCAGATGTAGAAAATTCACCTCCAGTGCCCCACATTGTAAGCAGTTAGTCTGCTCAAAGATTGAAGAACAACAAGTGTTTGTGGTGTAATATGCCGTATGTAAGAATTAAAAATTAAATCCTACTGCTAGAGGACATTATGCTTGTTTGGGTACAACAAAATCCCCCTACATTTGGAGTTATTGCCAAACCAGTTTACGCCTCACCCCCCGCCCTTGACGTCTGTATCTCTTGCGATAGGGCTTCTAGTGTCACCCAGTATAAACGTGAGATCAAATGTTTAGTGATGGTGTTGGTAATGATTGCGGTTCAAAAGGGAAGCTGTGTCTGGCCCCTTTTATTTGGTAATAGACTAAAACATCTAAGGGGTGAGGGTTGGGCATGCCACCAAATTCCTCAAGCATGAGGAATGTCCTGTTCTAGTAGAGGTGGTCCCTGTGTATGTCCACTAACCTGAATAGTTGTGACTATGCTTTAGGTTCTTATCAAAAGTGGAGAGCTTCAGGGAGTATATTCTGTTATGCTTTGTATGGTTCTGAAGGCCGTTCCAGGCCTTAACAGTGCAGGCAGCTGTGGAGGTTTTGTCTTGTAGTTGTATATCTGGTGTGCCTATCAGCGAAGTGAGTAGAGTGGGGCTGACACTGTCTGAATCAACCTCTACATGGGTGGTGCGTGGGACAGGATGATGCCAGTGGTGCCTAAAGTGGGCTTGAGCGCCGATGTAATATAATTCAGGAATTATTGATTCAAAGCCTCCTCATATAAAAGATATTAAAAGCGTGTCCCATGCCACTCTTGCCAGCCCAAACCAGTGGTATCTGATGTGTCAATAGCGTGCAGAAAAATGTTTTTCTAAGGTGTAGGGGGACATTCAAGAAAAGATATAGCAGGTGGGGCAATATCACCATTTTTATAAGGCTGGTACGCCCTGCCACAAATAGTGGCGGGCAAGCCAGCGTGTGATCTGGTCAGTTACCTGGGCCAATGCCGCCCCATCATTTCCACAAATTACTAGTTGTGAATCACGGTCAATGTGGATACCGAGATATTTAACAGTGTTGTCTCACCACTCTAATGGGTAATCAGGTTTAAATTGTTGCACTGCTTTAGTTAGTGGGAAGAGTTGATATTTAGCTCATATGGACACCTTCTCTCATCACTGGATTAAGGCTAATGTCTGGGTTCCGTAGATACGCCATATCATCTGCGTGTAAAGATATGAGTGTTTGGCGATTGTTGCATTCGCAGCAGTGTTGCCTGAGTTTAGCCACGAGTGGCTCCAGGGCTAAAGCATAATATCGGGGATAATGGGCACCCCTTGCAGGTCCCTCTGGCAATTGGCAAAGGCCGGGAGCTGACATTATTAATGTATAGGCAGGCAGTTGGGGCAATAGCTAGTAGCCTAATCCATTCAATGAAAAGATTCGGCATTCCCATGCGAGTGAGAATCGTGAATTTAGTCCAACTCTATGGAATTGAAAGCTTTAGTGGTGTTCAGGAAGACATCCACAGTTGCATTTTTAAGGTCCAAGTCTTTAATTAACACAAATAAGGTGGATAGATTATGGGACATGGAGCAACCTGGTATAATTTCCGATTATCTGGCCTGGCCTGACCAGGTCTGGTAGTAGCCAAGGAGAGGCAGTCAGTTTAGCGAAGATTTTGTCATCACAGTTAATAAGGGATAGTGGCCGGTAGGATTCACATTTGTGTGAGAGCTTATCAGGTTTCAAAAGAGTTATTATGGATGCTTCTCGCATAAATGGGGGCAATATTTTTTACCTGCTGGCTTTTTTTTGGTATATTTCCAATAACCATGGGCTGAAGATGTCAATATATCCGTTCTACAAATCCACCAGTAAGCCGTCGGGCTCTGCTGCTCTGGAGACTCATGGTGGTCAGTCTCTATTTTGTCAAGTTCAAACGGTTGCAGGGGGAATGTCCTGTGTTCATGTCCTAGCCACACAATCGCAATATCTTCAAGATAGTCGGCTATTCGGGTGGGGGAGCAGGGAAACTGAGAGGAATAGAGAGTGGTGCAGTATTTGATGAACTTGACCATTATGTGGTCAATGTTTTGATGAATGTCGCCTGTTGCCTCTTCACTCCCTAAGAAATCGGTTGCAGCCCATTGGCACTGCAAATTAGTGCCAGTGATTCCCTTGCTGTTCACCTAAACCAAAGGCTCTTGCTTTTGCATATTTACCTCTAAATTTTTAATCTCTTTCCACTACATCGTTATACTGTGAAAGCAAGTGATGAATTTGTGCTTGCGTATGTGCAGAGTGTGGCCCCTCTCCCAGTGTAAGTCCCCACCCTGAATACATGACTGTGGGTTAATTCTAGCAATAGTTCCCCCATTAAGCAGTATAAAAGTCAGAATCCTTGCTATTAGGACAATAGCAGTTTACCACTATGATTTGCGTGGGTCCCAGGTAGCCCCATAGGAGGCCATATCTGCCCTAAACATTACTCAGCAAGCCCAGTGTATGAGTTTTGATGTCCTATTTTATCAGGATGCAACCCTGTAAGCGTATGTAAAGTAGGATGAGGCTACCCTGTGTTCAGCCCATTGGCTAGCAAATCACTTGGGCATCCTGAGATCTAAGTGTATTTCTTGCACTAGGGATATACAAATATGATGTCTGTCTACAAATTTGAGTACCTGGCTGGCCTTTTGGGATTTGTTGAGACACCTCACAATCATGTAGGACAATCTATTGTGGTCATATATATGGTCCTAGATCTATAGTAACAAAGCTCATTCTTGCCTGGGTAATTGGTGTATCTTATTCTCCATCAGACAGTAGAAACCTATGTTAACGGCCCACCCATCGTGTGCAAGTAGTGAATCATGTCTTGAGCCCTAGAACTTGTCCCCAACACCCTTCTCTTCCACACTGGTGCAGAAAAACTACTTTACATCAGGTCAACCCTTTACCCAACTTCCAAACTAGATCAGAAGTAATACTGGAGTGGACTATAAAAGCCATGAATAAGAAAAGCATATGATGGATAACCTGTGGGGGTGGCCAGCAGGTTGCTGTCTTCTGTTTGGGACATTTTCTGTTCTACTTCTTTTAGTCATCCATTGTGCTGATCAAGTTTGTGTGCTAATGAGTCCCTGCCAGTGTTAAGAGTATCCATTTTTTAGTCTGTAGATTGTCCTGCAAAGCTCGGAACGAGGCACACACACACCATCCTCACCCTCCTCTTGTATTGAAGTGTGGTTCTATCTCTCCCTCCCAGAGATTTAGGACCACGCTTCGCATCGAATGATCATTTGGACTGGCGGGCGTCCACTTAGCCCATTATGGTGGTTTTTTGCTTCGGCTGCGGAGGAGAGATTCACCCCTCCCCGGGCTGACATCGCTGCCTTGCTCCTGCCGCGGGCTGTGTGGGCCCTTACACACGCTGCCTTCTCATCGCTCCACCCACATCACATGGCACTCATTGGAGCTGCATTTCCCTGCTAATTGCCTCATCACCGCCCAGCTCAGTGCACAGAGCAAGGAGCACTCAGCGGTCAGCCCTTCACCGCACGCCCGGGACGATCTGCCCGGAGGGCCTGCCGTCTCTGCACACACCCGCCATTGCCGCACGACTTCAAAGCAACATGAACACAATACAGTGAAAGGCTTGCATTTAAACTAATTGTGAAAGTAGATAACAGAAGTAACGTGAATTTCTTTTTAAAGAGAAGCAGAAGCAAACGAAAGACGAGAGGGAGCGGATTTGAGGCGGAAAACAGTCAAAATAAAACCAGGATATACTTCACCGGTGCTGCTCCCCAACTTATGTCCCCAGGAAGCACATGCTAGACGAAGACGCTATGGCAGATGATGATGTCACTAATGCAGAACCCCCATCAAGGGCGTCTCATGGCCAGCCTGCTCTGCACCATGCCCTAGTCGGCGCACTGCCGTCCTTCAGCGAGCTAGCTGATTAAACCACTGCATC